>NC_091790.1:33750000-35000000 GCF_041296235.1 Equus asinus
TATAGGTTACTCTAAACAAAACGAGGAAAGAGAACAAGACAATATCTTTACAAGCAATGCAAACATGTCAGAAGGACAAGGAAACAAGTCAGAAAGGTAAAACTGTGACCTCATATTTTCACCACAAGTTATGTCAGAAACTGTGAAAGAATGACATAAATCCAAATTAGAAAAAGCTCAGCCATGAAGATACTTAATAGTATTGCAAAGAGGTGGCATAATTCATGAAATATTTTTTTTAGTTTCTTTAAATCATATCAAAAATGAAGACTAAACTACAAGGAACATAAGAGCTGGTGGATAGAACAGGTAATGCCTTAAGAGAAATAGATGGAAAGGAGAAAATTCTTTAAATCTAAAAGATATGATGAGAGAGACAAAGAAATGAATAGATTCGGAATATGGGTAAAGAAAGCTAACGTACATACAAGAGTCCCCAAAGACTAATACTAAAATTAATTCAAGAAAAGTTTTCTGAAAAAAAGATGACTTGAAACTATGTATTACAGAGTCACCATATGTCTTTGAAGACTGGTCCAGAATGGCCAACATCAAGACATGTTCTAGTAAAGCTATCAAACTTTTAAAAAGAAAAAAAATGCCCTCTGGGCATCTAGGTAAAAAGTCAAATCACTTATATGAAAAGACATCAGACTTGACAATGGCTATTTATTTACAGAACTAAGGCTAAATAACGATTATAAGAAATATAGTTTAATACATACTGGCTTCACTTCTTTTAATATATCTTTTTTTTCAGTTTTGATTTTGAAACCAGGTAAGCATTTAAATTTTAACTTGGATATATCATTGCAAACTCACGATGAATTTATTTTTTTTTTCAATTTCTAGCTCTTTCCACTGAAAATGCCTAGAAATAATCAACTCAGCAGCAAAGAGCATCCTTAACACCAGGACTGTGATCCCTACATACACATATTTCCCATTAAAAAGAACCAGGGTTCCCTGGATAAATGGCTTCTTCCAGGTCAGCGGCAGGAGACGTACAAGGTGAGTGATCCTTGTCATACTAGAAAGAAGAAAGTTATCAACGGCCACAAAGGTTACGTCAAGAGGATTTAGAATCCAACCTGGAGAAGCTGCTTCTGGCTGAGGGTAGGACAATTAAACCATCAGTAATGCCAATACCTATAATCAATTGAAACACAAATAGGATTAAATCTATGAACTTATAATGATATTTTTAAAACCCATTGTTCACATTCACACACTTGTTATTTTGAAAACGGGTAAATAAAGAGAAAGCATCAAATATTTATCCTGCCTTTCCTACAGAATCTAACCTTAGGGCAATTTCATGGGGTCACTAATCACTATCAGCAGCTGATAACATCCCATAAAGAGAAGAGTCAGCACGGAAGGAAGGAGACATCACTCTGAAGTAGGCTGGCCAGAATTTTTTTTAAAATAATTAAAACTGAAACTGATCAAGCTCCTAGATCTTACTAAAATTTACAGGATATCAAAGGGACAGAGAGAAATGTTAAGTGGGAACGTAATCAGCTATATCCAAAATGTGAGAAACTCTGTAAGACAAATCAGGTAGGTTGTTTAATGGACAAATTGCAGAGAAAGAGAAGATAGAGAATCTGTAAATTAAAGAAGATTTAAGAAACATGTCAATCAATTGCAATGATGAATTTATTTAGACCCTAATTTAAACTGTGTGTGTGCATGAGACACAATCGGAAAACATAAACACGGTATTGATAATAAGAAATTCTTACTATTGATATTTAGGCATCAGAGTATTGTTGCCATGTATTTTTTAATGTAACTGCTGTTTGGAGATAAAAACTGAAATATTTATCTTAAATATTTATACTTGAAATGATATGATGTCTAGAATTTGCGGAAAATAATCTGGGGAGTTTGGTAAGGGGACACGATTAGAAGTCTGAATGAAATAAGGCAGCCCATGCTGATGATTGTTCAAGCTAGACGATGGATACATTGCATTCATCAACCACTCTCTACATTTGCATTCATTTGAAATTTTTCCGCAATAAAAATTCTATAAAACTGCTTTTTGAAAAAACTGATAAGCACAATGAAGACAAAATTTTTTTGAAAAGCACAAAGAAAAATTGGGAATGAAAAGGGAAAGTATACAAGGGATATGTTTTTAACTATAAGAACAAATGTATATTAATAAATCTGTGAAATTTTAAATAAATTAATTTCCCCAAAATGACTCAAGAATAAAATCTTGAGTAGACCGTCTCTGTTCAAGGAAATAAAACCACAGAGAAAGATATAACCCCTGGAACCACTAGGCATGGAGAGCTTTATGGTAGAATTCTAATAAATTTTCAAGGAACAGAAATTTTCCCATCCTATACAATCTTTTCTAAACCAAAGAAAAGTATGGACCACTTCCCAAATCAGTAACTTTCATATCATAAATATACTACATCATAAAACATTAGGACTCAGTTAAATTGAAGAAAAGACTAAGGTATCCACCATCGATGCTACTATTGAGCAGTGTATTGAAGTTTCTACAAGAAAAATAACCTAGGGGCACGAATATCAGAAAGGAAGAACAAATGTCATGGTTTGACAACAATATGAAAATCTTATAAAATCAACTGACTAACAATTAAATAAAGAGTTCAGAAATATAGACAACTGAAAATCTGCATTGCCAAATAAATACCTCCTTCTTACTGACGGGTGAAATTGGAAATACGAGGGAGAAATAACTACTTTCAACACCTAATAGTGATTGAATACTTTCACTGAGTATGTGTTTCTCACTAATACAAATAACTGAATTTTTAATTTAAAAGCAAAGCATTCAGTGATGTCAAAAGTGAAAAATAAGAAGTCCAAAGCAGAAGACAAAAAAAAACTTAGGTGACATTGATGATAACATTACTAGTATATATTTATGGTATATAGTTCTACCCCTTTTGAAAATCAGAGCTGTATTTAACCATTTCTCCTTTATCTCTCCTCTTACCCATTCTCCTTCCATCTTAAACCAGGCAAATAGCTGATGTTACTTAAGCTGTGCCCGTGGATATTTGATAATTCATTTTCCCCTTTGTTCTCCATATACAGTGATTTTCAAACTCTCCCACTAAGGTGTCCAGTAACCAGGTAGCCCCAAGAGACTCAGAGTAAGGTTCTGAGATTTTGCCACAATGACAAAATAACTTTGAATCTCATATTTTACCTTAAAATTTATTCAAATTTTGTATTATGAAATTTTTTATATCTATTTTAATATAAAATTAATTACCTAAACTACCTAAAAATTTCCCCCAAAAGACTGTAGTATAAAGGACCACTGAGAAAACTCCCCACGTAAATCCTGTAGCTCCCTACCCACCTTGCAAACCCCAGGGTCGGAAGCCCTGCTTTTGCCCCCAGAGCTGAATCTCTTTTATCAAACAGCATATCCTGTTTTCCAAAGTCTTTCCAAACCCTTTCCTATCCTCTCCTTCTAAACGTTTTCTAAATTGGTCTTAAATAAATGTTTGTTGGGTTTAATTTAGCGGAATATCTTTTTCCTTGCTTTTAGTGTTCCCAACAGCCTGATTATCCCAGCCTGTAAGAAACAGAGGTTTATTTAGTCTGATTTTCAATGGTGTTTTTGTTTCGTGTTTTTCCCCCCAGAAACAGCTTTCTCTATAGCTAATTAAATGGTAAGTCAAGGCTAGAATCTGGATCTCCTAACTTCCAGTCTAACATTCTTTATACAACACCGAATGGCCTCCAAAATCATTTTTAAAGAGTTGGGGGGAGCTGGACATAGTACAAAAGGGCAATTAGATTGACCACCTCTGGATAAGTTGAGCAAAAGGGAATCTTTAAAAGGATATTAAGAGCTCACAGAATTGACATGAGGGCTAAGGATCCAAGCTTGAAAACCAGAAGGATGAAGGAAGCCCCTGGGCACTGGAGGTGAGAACGCCAGGGTAGCTCCATCACAGGGCAGTTCCATCACAGGGCAGCTCCATTGTAGGGTGGCTCCATCGCAGGGCGGCTCCATCGCAGGGCAGCAGCAGCGTGGCAGGTCTCCACCTGAATGAACATTCTAGAGAAGGAGCACAGCTAGTCTGGAGGCATCACATGTCTACCTGGCTAGCAGAAGGCCACCCACCTAGTTCAAGGTCCTAACTCACAGTATCCAATAGGGAAGAGGACAATTCCCCATAAAGGAAATAAAAGTGCTAGTAACAAGATGAAGATTAAAAAGTGCTGTGAGGGAAAAAAAAAATTCACCTCTCTCATCTCATCTATCTCATGGAATTGCTGTGATTGTTACAGGCTCTTGATACCAGCCCTGATATCGGTTCCCCTACACTGAACCCAACATATATAGGGTTAAAACTAAAAGCACACATCCGGGTTCCCTGCTTCTTTATTTTCACTCATGTGTAAATATTTGTTTCTTTAACCTCTGACTCCCTGAGTTTTACAACCAAATAGAAGTTACAAGTTGTGGAAAGCCCAGATGGCCTCACTCTGGGTTCCCACTAAAGTTGCAACTAATTATAGGTCCTTGAAGTCTATTACAGGAAACCTAATGTCCAGAGAATATCAAGAAACTAAAGCTTCCCAGGTCCCAACTCCATGGCTTTCTGATGCCAGAGGCTACCATCCACCATGGAGATAAACAGCCAAGGACGCTCTTCTGTGAAATCCTTTATCTCCTCTGCTGGAAGCAGCCCCAGATACAAGCCCATGGGAAAATGTTGACTGGTAAGGCCACAGCACCACACCTTCTCTACAAACAGCCACATTCCCAACCTTTAAAAACCCCTAACAGCTTCCTAACAGGTAGCTAGCAATTCTTAAGGCACTAGCCATTGCTTTGTTTCCTCTGCCTGGAAAAGAAAGTAAAGCCTTTCCTTTCCACTCAAGACTCTGTTCTTGTTATTTGGATTAGCATCGGGTTCAGAGACCAAACTTTTGGTAACATGGTGAGGGAATTAGGTAATGTATGTAAAGATGCTTTGCAAACCATGACAAGCTCTACAAAGGCATTACAATTAAGTGTTACTTCTTCTTCACAGTAACATTTGAGCAACTCCTTTTAATATCTTATCTCTAAAGGTGAAATTTTCAGGCAGGCTAATGAAAGAAATGTTTTTCCATGAAGAGGAACATTCTATTTGATTCTTCTCAGATCATAGCACATGAATATTTTAACCCATGGTCATCTTACTGCAAAGGTAGGCTCTGAATAGCACCACCTCACGGGTCGTTGCACAACAAATAGTGCATGACAAATAATGTTCTACAGGTGAGATTCCCATCAAACTAAGGTCTTAGTTTTAATTTACAGAAGTGTTCCCAAATGCATTGAAAATCATCTTGAATTACAAGCCAAGTTTTGCTCTAGAACAAAGCATATTAAAGCAAAGCTTGTATTAGTCATATAGCCATAGAGCACTGTAAATTTCAGGATGGTGCCTGGAAGGGCTCAGCACGAAATGAGTTAAAATTTCCTCTACAGAAAATTTTATTCTTTCATTTCGTTTCAAGGAGTTGGCTGGCCAGGCTCTTATTGGGATGCCTTGAAAAGAATCTGCTTCCACATTGATTCAGGGGGTATGCAGAATCCACTTCCTTGGGGTCGTAGGACTAAAGTTCCTGCTTCCTTGCTGGCTGTCAGCTGGGGGTCACTCTTAGCTCCTAGAGGCCTCCTCCTGCTCTCACACCTCGTCCCCTACATCTTAAAAGCGAAAACAGCAGGTAGAATCTTTCTCATGCTTGGAGTCTCTCTGGTTTCCTTTTCTGCCTTATCTCTCTGGCTCACTATCTCCTCTGCCTTCCTCTCCTGCTATTAAAGGTTCATGTGATTACATTGGATCCCCCTGGAGAATCCAGTAGCCTCTATCTTAAAGTCAGCTAATCGGTAACCTTAATACCATCTGCAAAGTTCCTTCACGACGGCACCTACTTTGTGTTTGATTAAATAGTAAGGGATAGGAATCTTGGGGAGACATCTTCAGAACTCTACTCACTGTGATATGCCTTTAGGTAGTGACCAGAACTTTAAAAATTGGAGTGATAAAAGCCATTAAATTTCTACAAAGCACCACAAGTAAGTAACTCAAGGTGATTATTTCATGAATCACAATCAGAACTTGCCCAAAACTGTTTACAATTTTCAAAGGCCATCATGAGACCAATATCACAATTTAAAGTTCCTAGCTGTATCAAAAGTTGGTGTGACCAGTGATGATAAAGTTCCAAGTATTTCTTTATATTTCCAATATATAAGATACTCCTTAAAGATTTCAAATGGACGTATTCAGTCATAACTCATACCGATTTCTTAGATGCTATATTATTTCAAAATTCTCTTTCCATTAGGTTTTATGAGACATAGTTTTCTAAGGATTTGAGCATATTCAAAATCTTTGTAACGCAAATTCAATTATATTTGTATTCAAATCCTAAACAACAATTAGCACATAAGGCAGAATCCAGGATCCTCATTTTTCCCACGTGGAATCCTCAATACAGTCACAAACCCAGACATTAATCACTAAATCAGCAAATATTTATTGAAGACCCATGGAGCAAGCAGTACCATTCCTAGGCACTTAGGATTACACAAGGTATAGAAACAGAGAAATTGTTCCTGTCCTAAAGGATTTTAGAAGGCAGGAAAATATACAACCAAGATGAATAGAATGTTCAAATAAATATCATGATGTTAAAATGAGTTAAGAAGAGCATTGGGGTATATTATTGTAGATTGCAAAAGAAAATTGTTTAATAGGAGGAAATGCCTTTGAGCAGGTAAGCCCACAAGTGATTCTGAGACAGATTAATTCTAGCACTGCTGATTTAAGGCTGTTTTTCGTACGTTGAGGGCTTATTGAGAAGAGAAGAAGAACCACAGAGAGGTAGACAGCCACAACTGATTTACAACTCTGTGAGAGCTTGCCGGGAGAAGGAGACTGTGTGATGGAAAACGTCAAGGCTATTATTAGAAGATTGTATTTGATTCAGAAGACAGTGGGACTCTGATGGACTTGGGAAAAACAGAGATCTAATCAAGGCAGCACGCCTGAAATAGAGATTTATCACACAGTGCAAAATAACTTCAAAAAACTGGACTCTGAAAGCAAGCAAGGAGGAAGATAGAATAATCTGGTAACAATTTACCAGTGGTCAAAGGATTCTGCTGTGGTGATAGTGGCAAACGATTTGATGGTTCTAAGTGGCAACTTAGAAAAATGAAAGTGAAACATAGAAAGTGAAAGCGGATGGACTTAGGAAGGTGGAGATGGAATTAGAATGCAATGCTAGAAAAATATCATGATTACCCTGTGGTTTTAGGGATGTTTATTTTGTAAGGTGTTCGGTAATTCTTACTAACTCTCAGATAAGTTCCATTTGTTTATTCAACGGGTCTAACATATAAAAGGCTTTAGCACTGTATTCTTCCTATGTACGATCTACATTTTCATGTTAAAAAAATGCTTTGAATATATAATTCACACTTTGAATATATAATTCACACTTCTCATATCTAATCCACAGGGAATCAGACAAGTCTAATCAAAGTAATTGACCGCTAAACTGAGACAGAAGGATGGATAGGAGTTAACTGCCTCTTAGAGGAATGATGTAATCAGATTTGGGTTCTAGAATAATCCCCTAGGCTGAATAGTGGACAGAAATGAAGAAGCCTGGCTTGGTAGCTGGATAACCTATTAAATATCATCAGGGAAAACAGTGATGGTGATTTGGACTATGGTAGCAGCAGTGAGAATGAGAAGGAGTCGAATGGAGAGGTGTTCTGGGAAGAGAATAAATTAAACTGATGATTGGCTGGAAATGGAGAAGAAAGAAGGAACTATCAAGAATAAGCCCTGAGACTTATTTCTGGAGTTAACTACTAAAGTCAGTTTTGTTGGAGACGAATTTTGGGGGATAAAACAGTGAGTTTGAGAAATGTTGAATTTGAGATACCTGTGAGACATGCAAGGGAGCTGTCTTAACTGGATATATGGTGGGCAATTGACTATATGGAGCAGGAATTTCAGAGAAAGATCCAGAGTCTTGAGCATAGAGACTGTGATTGATGCCAAAGGAGTGGATGCAAGCGCACAGGGAGACCACGGTGAGCAGGAGGAGATAAGAATCCAGACAGAATCCCAAGGGACTAGTACTTAAATACGTCATCTCTGTTCTGGACAAGAGGGGTGACAGGATAGATAATGAGTATCTCAGAGCAGAGTCACTGGCTTCCTCAGATGACTTTTCCTGGGGTTCTCAGTAAATGAAGCCAGAATGACTTAAGGTATTCATTCAGCACCTACTTTTGTTCCAGACACCATATAAGACCCTAAGGAACATGCTCAGAATCCTGAAACCGAAGATAAACCTCCGGAGCGTTGCCTTCAAGATCCATTTTCTGAAGCTGTAGGTTGATTACACAATCAACCCAAATGGAAAGTCCTCTTTGCGACAGACATTCTCAAAGGCCATTCTGAATAATAAGGCACCTCCATTGTGGGCATAAATTTGCACTGTACTTCAAGGTATATATTGTAGCTAACTTATCAGGAGGCAATATTATTTAAAATCAACCATTCCGTCAAGGGTTCTTTGTCTTTGAGGGAACTGATTGGTAATATTTTCTCATAAAAATGTCTAGGCCACTTGGGCTCTTTCATATTCTGTGGCACTGAGCTCTGAGGTCTAAGCCAAGTATTTCACCAGGAATTTTCCTTTTGAGAACATTTGAACCTTAAGCATAGGCCCATCTACAGTCTACCTGGGAGCAATTGGATTATCACTATTGTTGAAGGAAAATATGAGTTAATCTCTTCATAATTAAATGCCGATTTTATTACCCACATATTTAATATGCTAAGCATATGGATATTGTTTCCCTCATAGTAACATCTCAGATGTACATGGTGTGTTTACAAACCATGGGCACAAACCAAAGCTCTTTTAATCTTCATAGTAACATGTTAATACTACCTCTATTTTACAGATGAGAAAATTGAGACCCTAGAAAAGCAATTGCCAAGGCCACCACGCTAGCATATGGCAGAGCGAGAGTTTGATCCTAGATATTTAGAACTCAAATCAATTACTTTTCTAGCTAAACAAATATTTTAGGCACCCAACATATGGCACCCAACAATTTCATTCTCTCCAGTAACCACGTTATTCTAATTTCGGGTATAGGCTTTTCCCCTCTTATGTATTTCTAATCCTTCTTCCTGGCCTTTTAATTAATCTTTTATATGGTTTAATTATGTTTGCTTTAAAGCTTTTTGAAAAAGGTAGGATATCATAAATAAATTAATAAATAGACACAAGTAGATTATAAATCAGAGGCTTGCTGATTCCCTTGGTAATAAAACAAAATTTAAGTCACACTTAGGCGACAAAGAAAGAAAGCAAAAACACAGATATGAACAGATTTTCACACATCTTCAATAAGGCACTTGTTCACTTCTGCTAATGAAGACAATTCCCCAGTTAAAATTAATCCTAATCAAGAAAATAATTCCTATGGCTCCTACTTATACCTTTGAGTACAGAGGATCCATCTGTCTCTTCTCTCTGTTCAGAAACACTCAGTGAAACTCTTTGGAGGGCCTGGTGAATTGGTAATTTCAAAAGAGAAGAAAGGAAGAAGCTACGAAAGCAGGGGCAAGGTAGGGAGTTGACCCAAATAACAACACCCACCCTCCACACATCAATTAAACAAATTATTTATTCCCTTGTCCAAAATCACTCTTCTTACCTGTGCTGTATGCCTTGCTCTGCGTCCTTTCTCATTTAACATATTTTTACTATCTAAAATTCTACCACTTACAGGTTATCATTATTAGTTCATACATCTTTTTTACAAACGTAAATATTTCTGGGATTCATTCATTCAACGAATATTGATTAAAACCTACTATATGCCAGGCACCCTGCTAATAACTGGTGATATAGCAGCAAAAAAACTAGACATATTTGGGAATGACGATATGTGATCAGCCCTTCACAGTTAGTAAAAATTATTTAAATTGATTTTCTTTTTCCTTATGG
Source organism: Equus asinus (assembly GCF_041296235.1). Classification (NCBI taxonomy): domain Eukaryota; kingdom Metazoa; phylum Chordata; class Mammalia; order Perissodactyla; family Equidae; genus Equus; species Equus asinus. Next base: position 33,760,054 of record NC_091790.1, read on the forward strand.
GTATACATGTGAAATTATTTTCAGTGAGGAAAAAGACTACTATACAGATACATAAGGAGGGAAATAAGTGACTTGGGGACAAGATCATCCTCCCCTGATTAGAAGTGGGCTAGTTATCAATTCATTGCCTCTTAGCTCCAAATTCACCCTTTACTACCTGCGCTGTGATAATGGACTGGACTCTAAGTGTTTCTCGTTTACAGTGAGCTTGATGTTAAGTTTTGCAAGTAGAGGCACTAGGGGATAATGAAGAAAGAAGGGGCTCCCTATACTGGTTCTGTGTGCTGTGTTCATTATTGTTATTATTATTTGTTGTTGTTGTTGTTGCTGCTGCTTCTACAGTGTTGTGTATGTGTGAGACATCTACGCTGCTCTTCCCCAGAGCTCACAGTCCCTTGGTGACTTTACAGCCCTGGCCTGGGTCCCTTGGCTACCTTCCTGCCGTTGTCCCAATGCAAACGCCACGTGCTCCTGGCCCCATGCCCACCACACAACAGCACTCTGACTCCCTCTGTATACCCACCCACCAGCCTTGGCTCACCTACAACCCAGAGAGTTACAGCACCCTTGACTTGCTTATACCCCCCAAGGTTGCTTCCTGGCTTCCCAGTGACTGGATCACCTCTGGCTTGGGCAATCCAGCAAACTTTTCCACCATCCAGTGGCTGCAATCATATGTTCTCCAACCAGGTCTGAAACCCAGCCTGAAGGAGGGGACACCCTCCTCCACATTTTTCCTTTCTTAGGTACTCTCCTTCAGTCCTAGGGTACTTTTAGATTTCTCTTTACACCTTTATAACTATTCCCCTATCATAGCTTAATAATACTTTATATTAAATCTTCACTCTTTAAATTACTGTGTAGTTTCTGTCTCCTGACTGGACTCAGACCAGTACAAAGGACTTTTGAGACAAGATACCAGGAGAGTGGCTGATGGTAAAAGAAGAAAATAAAAAGAGGCTAACAAAAACTTTACCAATTGCAACAGTTTACACAGAGCCAAGGCCAACCCCAGGAAATGCAAAGGGAACTCAATTCTCTTCCTTCTCTGCGTCTACACTGTCCTCTTCCAACTGGCCTTTTGATTTTAGAACTCCAAGCTAGAGATTAGGAGGGAGTTCTGTTTGGAATATAAGCCCAGTTTTGTCTCACATTTACCTTGCAAAACCTGCTTCAAGTTCCATGCATTTAACTCATAAATAAACTTTTAGGGAGGGAGAAAAAGAAATTAAAATGTGGATATTCCTCCTTACCATTATCACATGATGAAAATTGTACTTACATATTCAATTGTAAAACATTAAAGCAAAAGAAAATTGACATGACAGTCTGGAGCTGTAGAAGGAACATGTATTTCTGCATCATGTCAAAAGAGTTGACGCCTGATTCCTCTGCTCACAGCTGGTGATTGAGCACATTAACCCCTGGGAACCTCAGTTTCCTCAACTGTAAAATGGGAGGAATAAAATCCACCTCATAGGTTTGCTGTGGGAATTACATATTATTGTGTAGGTGAAGGACATCATACACAGTGGGTACTGCTCAATAAACATTATTTGCCTTTACTCTTTATATATACTTTTTTTTAATGAAACTTATTATTTTCAGTCTGAGAGAGGATACTTCTTTTCCTGGGATCCACTGCAACACAGGGGCTGCTGGAGGCAGTGTTTCCACCTTTGCAAGCTCACCCTGGGAAATTCACCCTTGAGGAGCAGCAAGTTAAAAGAGTTTAAGCTTCTTTGGTGTGACCTCTTCACGCACAGCCTGAGCCAGCTGCCAATGCTGGTTCTCCAAGCACCTAAAAAGCTTGTATCAAGGAGGTCCCTCTGCAAACACAAGGTTTTAGGTCAGATATTACTTTTCTACTCTAATCACAGCATCATACATCTTTGCTTTAATTGTTTTGAGCTCAATAAAATTTCTGTTGCATATGGGATTATGTAATTTAGGTAAACAATAAAGAAGTTCCAGTCTTTCCTACAATGAAGTGACAATGCAAAATATGTCTGAAACGTTAGTCAAGAAATGCTCAGAGACCTGGCTCAGGGCCCAGTTAGGATGGAACAAAGACATACATAACCTAGTTAAACTGAAAAATCCTTAATTAAGCTACTGGAAAGCCAAGGGTTTTAAAGTTCAAAGGATCTGCAGACTTCTGTCAAATTCCTTTCAGAGAATGCAGTAGGAGAACTTAAAGTGGTCATCGAGAGTGACAGACATAAATCAAATTGGGGAGGAAACTTTAACATAACTGAAGCCTAAAAAAAAAGAGCAATAAGATTCTGCATAATATTCTTTTGTGTTTTTACATGGACTTACCTTCTGTGCTGAAGGGCTTGCATTGAATATTTCTTCTTTAAAAAAACCCACACAGATATCATTTATTAATAAATATGTTTGGGTTTTAGAAGTCATAAATAATTACGTTTCTGAATGACAAGAGTCCATAGTCAATTTGAATTCTTTCAGGAAATGTGCGTCCCTTGGAATACACAAGTGGGAGGACTGCTTTGACACAGCTAAGGCTGCTCCTGGTTCCAGTTCACACATTCTAATTTGATTCGGTAGGGTTTCGCAGCATGCTTATAAATTTTTACTTTTTTACAATAAATAAATAAATAGTAATGACGATAATAAAATAACTACCCCCTGGTCACTAAGTTTTATAGCTGTTGCCCTCTCACCATCCTTGTGTCCAATTCCTCTTCATCCACAACCACTGACTCTTTCAGATTCTCTTCCTCCAGCTTGTGGAATGTTTCAAAAGCCTCTGATATTTTCTTGTGTCCAGTCCACTCGAAGCTGGAGCCATCTTTATTATTGTTGTCTATTTTATTGAAGTCTGTCTATATCATCCCCAGCTCATATTCCATCAATGGCTGTCCATTGCCTAAAGGATTGAGCTCAAACTCTTTAGCATGTGTCTAAGGCCCTTCATCCCGTGGTGCCATCCATCTTCCCATCATCACCTCCTGTTACTCTTCCAGAAGCTTTCTACGCCCCACCCTGAACTATTCCACCACACTTGCTTGTGCATTCTCGCTCGTACACAAGCTCTTCCCTGCCTGGGATAACCATATAATCTTGCTTCAAGGCAAGCTAGCAATTGGCACTGTGTCAAATTAATATCAATCTAGAGAAAAGACTGAAAGCTTTGTAGGGTAAGAGCTCATCTAAATAACCACCCAGCAGTTAAGCAGACCCATCTCCTAGGAAGCCACTTAGTGACCATCTGTTGTCACAAGAGCATAGCCCTTGGGAGTCCCACTGCTCAACTCCAATTGGCTTTTCATAGCATTTCTTACAACTACAATCAGTGCTCTCCCTGGGAGGAGTTCTAATAAATACAATTTCACCATCTTTTAATCGTCAAGTGATGTTTTACCACCCCATATAGAGTGGCACCCTCGAAAGCTGCATCTGATCAACCTCCTTATCTACAATGACAAATCCCCACCCATCCTTCAACATTCAATTAACAACACACCACCTCTGTGACAATTTCCCTAACCCCCAACTCTCCAGCAGATTTAAACAGACACTGTAAAAGCAGATATTATCACCAGTACTTTACGATTTCTATTCTAAGTGGTTTTCAAATATTATCTCACTTTTTCATTACAGCAAGTTATGCACTATTATTCCTGCCTCATTTATAGGTAGGAGACCGCCAGGTAGCTAGTAATTGGTAGAGCTAAGATTCAAAGTCCAGACCTCTGGCTCCAGAGTCCTTGCTCTTAGCCTGTCTACTCAGTTACTTTTCTGTTCTACTGCCGGCGCCTCTTATGTTGGAGGCATCTAATCATATATTAGGTATTTATTTACATGTTGGTTTGCCCTCTAGATTTTGAGGTCCCTAAAAGTAGGGCTCTTCCCATATGTATATCTCCAAGAACTTGCTTGGACTTGGCACATAATAGACAGTCTCTAAATATTCATTGAATCATTAATCAATCCATTATCACAAGCAAAGCCTGGGTTTGGATCTCTATGCTAAGAATCTAAGAAAAGCTATGCTACGTATCCTAAAGGAGCTACATTTCACATGGGGTAATTGAGAAGAACACAGTATTTTGTTGGATATGTCTTCAAAATCAAAGCAAATGGCTAAATTTTACTTGCTAATGTTAAATTCAATTACCAAGTTGCATGTACAACGAGAGGATATTTTCTAAAGCAACCTTTATAATGTAGCTGATAAAAGCATATTAGTAAAGAGTATTTTCGGTGTCATCAATATGATGAAAAAAAATTAAGACGGTTTTCTAATAATCACTTCTAAAAGAATTACTACCGCACGAGGATAATTAAGGCCAACCAGGGAGATAAAAAACCTTCAGATTCAAGATGCGAAAAAATGTCAGAGGGTGTGAAACAATTGTTTTAATTTTTTCTCATTTGTAAATTCATTTTATGCCTCCAAGTGCAATATAAATTATTTACCAAAATTAGCTGTAATCACTTACAGGGACAAGTACAAGCAGATTCACGCATAAACCTGTGTAGTTCCTCTATTTGCATGTAAACTGTGCTAATGTCTAATTAGAAAGGTAAGCCATAGAAGTAAATAATGCTTAATGTTGTAAAAAGTCCCCACTGCCTCCCTTCTTCTGATTTAAGGAAGAGATAAGGAGAAAAGAGCCAGTGGCACGAGGAAATACATATTCTTACCTGAAAACATCTTCAGAAACCATATTTCCAGATAGAATTATGTATGACTTTTTTCAGTTTCTAATTCTCTGCATCAATTATCATTCAAGTTTATGAAATGTGCTAGAAATATTACTTTAGACTTGAAATGTACTTCACATTTGAAATAACTATAATGTTGGGGCTGACCCAGTGGCTCAGCGGTTAAATTCACACATTCCGCTTCAGCAGCCCCGGGTTCACCAGTTCAGATCCTGGGTGTGGACCTACGCACCACTTATCAGGCCATGCTGTGACAGGCATCCCACATATAAAGTAGAGGAAGATGGGCACGGATGTGAGCTCAGGGCCAGTCTTCCTCAGCAAAGAGAGGAGGATTGGCAGATGTTAGCTCAGGGTTAATCTTCCTCAAAACAAATAAACAAACAAATAAACAAATAACTAATAATGTTGTTATAGACTTGAAATATGTGAAAAGTCTGAACCCAGGCCACATACACTTTATCTTATGAGGTTGAGATCTTTCCCTTCCCTCTGCCTAAGCTGTTGGTCCTGTGTCTCTCCTCGAATGTTAATCAGGGTCTCAGTCCTTATGTGATTCTCTTGGACAAGGACAAGGACAACTTGCTAGCCAGCCAACCAGGTACCATGAAAAGTGTCTTAAATTAACCAGCTGAGCACTCCAGTCAGTTATTTGCTAATTTATCTTTCCTGTTCTGTCTGCTTTCAATGGACCCTCTCCCCTTTTTCCAATGCAGGCCAGGTAGGAATGGTACCCTACCTGGGCCTGGATGTCCGTATCCATTCCTTATTTCACTGTTATAGTGCATCTTTTACATGACTACAAATGCAAGGGACTTGGAATGATGGAGCTCCTGTTCATACGGTGTTGCAGGCAGATCTAGGATGTGATGATCCTTTCTGAAATCAAACTGGCGTCTAATTGCATTATTTCGTGGCCACATCTACAAATGACACTGGGAAACAAGCCCCAAGACCTGTGGTCAAGCCTGGGAAATCTATTATAATAACAGCAACTCTCTCACTTGTTTCTCAGGGCGATGCCCTGCCATAAGGTAATCAGGAAAGGTGGCCTTGAAGAAATTGCGAGTGTTCCCACTGGTCTTTTGCAGATGAGAAACTGAAGGTGTCTGTTGTGTTCTTGGGAAAGCTAGCTAGTTTCCAGTCTCAGATGCAAATATAGAAATCTAACCCTTATCCTACATTACATATGCCTTGCAAACACTGGAACTTGATGAAGATTCTGCTTTAAATGAGTCAATAAAAGTAACTATCATTATCACTCATTTTTGCCCTTGGATGTCCATTTTCCATAGCCATTACATCTTTGTGTGTATGCATGTGTACACACACACATAAACACATACTCAGAAGGTATATAAATGCATGGTTTATGTTGGTGATTTTTTTGGTTGTTAAGCTCTTCCTGGTGACTATCATTCTCAGAAACAACCCCAAGTTCAGCAAGCCACATACATACAAGGGATGGTAGACACTGCGCAGAGCCAGTGTTAAAAGCTAAGTCAATTTATACGCATTGCCATGGCCTGCGCCTTCAACTCTGCCTGTAGCTGTAGGCTAGACTGCATTTCAATCAGTTCGAGTTCAGCTGTCTGTTTTATTACACCCAGGCCAGTAACACTTTGGGGATTTTTAGTCCCTTCTATGACAAATGTCTATTCAACCACTGCTGTGAGCAGCAGCCCACAATGCAGGTCACCAAAGGACAGCAAACTGAGTAGGTATGTCAGAGAAATGTTCAGAAAAATATCTCCATAGGTGTCTGCAATTGCCTCTACCTTCAATCTTTGCAATCTTTGCAAAGCATGTGAAGTTTTATTCAAGGCTTATTAAAAAAATCTGTATCTTTTAAAAAGAAATATCTAGATTTTCTAAGAAATTTCCAGCAAAACTTTATACAAGTATAACTCATTCAGATGACAGGCAAAGACAAGATTCTTACACTATGTAATGTGGTGGTTGGTTGGGTGTAATGTTTTTTAACACAAATCAAGAAAGTCTATTCACAGATGCCACTCTGAGATTCTTATTTCACAAAGCGGAAATAATGTTCTTAAACGGCACAATGCATCAGCTATGCTTAGTGAGATGCTGAGAGAAATTCACCTCCATTCTGTTGTCACTTAGCCAACACAACTGAGACAAAAAGAAAAACACCTTCCCAAGAGAGAAGTGTCAGAGGGCTAATTCAGAAGGACATTGAACCGGCCCTAGTGTATTTTTACCTCAGTGCCTGTGCCCGTTGTTAAGACCCAAGCTACACTGACAGACCCGGATTATCTTTGTGAAGTTCTTCCATTACATAAAGGAGGTAGGAAATTTTCATCAAGTCTCATCAATCAACTGAAAACTTTCTGCTGACCCTAGATCTGGCTCCATCTGTTGTAAAATTCCAATTAATTTGTGCAAGATGCAAATTTTATTTAACTGAAAGAAAGTCTGTGAAATTTTAATTGTTGACCTTCACCTGTGGCCCCCCCACCACAGAATTCCACCTGCAAACACATCTTGTGAGAGAGTTGAGTGCAACAATAACTTTCGATTTGCCTTTCTTAATTCTTATGCCTATAATGCCAGGAGTTAATCACTTGACAATTAATATCAGAACATCAAGAGGAAAAAATGTTTTTAATTTCTGAAGTCTTTTTTGTTTTTACTAGTTTGTGATGTGTGTATTTTTTCCTATTCTCTACTATCTCTTGGGCCTAAGAAATAAGGAAGTGTATTTTCCATATTAAGGTTTACCTAAAGGATCAGTTGGCAGAAGCCATGTAGCCAGATCTGTCTGCAGCTCAAATAAGGATCAGCCTCCTTGGAGAACAATCAAAGATGGTTTGATTTTCTAATACGAAATTTGCCATGGACATTAAGATCATATCCAAATCAACACTCATTTAATATCACATTTGTTCCCAGCAATAAACATTAAAAGAAGCCTTTGAGTGTTAATGCATCAGAGTCCAAAATGAGTATATACATCTGGAAGTGTTATAAATATGTATATTGTGTGTGTTACTCAGTATTTCCCTTCCATGTTCTTTTTGCTGGAACTTGGCAACACTTCAAAGAATTAGGTAAGGAAAAAAATATCTTCAGGGAATATCCTTCAATAATATTTTGTTTGAAGGTGCGTGCAATTCAGCGACATGGTTTTCCCTTATTGAAGCCTTTGCAGGACACAGCGCTGAAAGCTCCTATTCCTACAAGAGAATATGTGTTCATGTCCATGTATCACTATATTGTTCAAAATATCCCTCTTTGTTGTAAATTTAATTAATACTTTTAAATAAAACTGTGGGCCAACTACCATAAAAGCATGATTGAACCTCTGAAAACTCTTTAACATTCCATTTTGGGGTGGAATTCCCCAAAAAGCACGTGAATTCCCACGAATCGGGTCTGCAGAGTCTGAGTTACACTGAACTTTTGACTTCATTGCTCTGTATCTCCCCTTACTCCTTCCTAAGCCTCCCCCAGACCACCACCTTATTCCTTAGAAAATTCCTCTCTCTCTCAGCTATGTCTTATCATGGGAAAAAAAAACAAGGTAATAAATTAATTTGCTCCATACATTAGTGATTAATTTGTCACAATTGTCAGGGATGTTTGCCTCATCCATGCAGTTTTTCAACAAATATTATTGCCCTATCCACCCTGCTATGGATTTTGCTGCTCATGGAAAATAGAACCCTGAGCAAATGCAAAGAGTTTATCTTCTACTGGAGCTATAGTTACACACTCTTTGTCATGCCTAATATTTTTTGGTTTTGCTTTTTGCCTTTTCTTTATTTTCTCTTGATCATCCTTGCCACGGGTTTTTTCATGTTGTTGGTCTTTTCGAAGGAACACTTTTTACCCCCACTGATGTTATCCATTGAATGTTCTTTTCTGTTTTATTAGTTTCTGAACTTCATTACTTTCTTCCTTCTGCTTCTTTGCACACACCCTGTTGTTCCTTTTTCTAACTTGTTGAGTCATCTGCTTGGTTCTTTAAGTTTCATTCTTTCTCATAGACATATTTGGAGGTTGTACATTTCCTTCCAGAGCTGATTGACTTGCATTCTGCAAGTTTTGATATGCAACATTTTCATTAATTTTTTGTTTTTCAAGTTATTTAGAAGGGCATGTTTTCTTATCTTATCATTTTGATTTGGAGTTCCTAACTTTATTGGTGAGATGATGTGGTCCATATGACACTGAGTCTTTGATATTTGATGATACTGTTTTGCAGCCCAGTGAGGGATGTTTTCACACATGCTCCATGTGTGTTTGGAGGTACATTCTGTAACTATGGGCTCCAAGGTTCCATATACATCCATTAAATGCAGCTTGTCCATTGTTTTGTTTCAACTTCTATGGCTTTATTAAGTTTTTGCCCTGAATGTTAAAACATCCCAGATACATGGATTCCAGAATGACTGCAGATTTGTTCATTTCCTCTGGAAATTCTGACGATTTTACATCATAAAATTTGAGGCTATGTGGCTAGCTATGTACAATTGCAGGATCATTATGCTCTTATACAAGAATTATTCCTCTCACCGTTATGTAATAGTCGTCATTATTCCTTCCATTTTTGCCTTCAGGTCTGTTTTGTTCTAAGATTAATATGGCCTCTCTACCTTTCTTCTGGCTAGTGTTTTCCCTGAATGTACTTGCTGATCTCCTTTACTCTCATTCTGGTGAACAGCATATCTGTGACTTTTTGAGAAAATCTCTGTGTTCTAATTGGCAAATTTTGTCTATTTACATTTACCGTGATTACTAATACAGCGAGGGATATGGGTGGCTAAAGAACATAAATTTTATATGACAATGTAGAAGTAGCACAGTAAGTGGGGAAAAACAGAAGAAAAGGGGGAAGAAGGTTAAAAGGTAAAATGAGTTTGCTGACTGCCCCGTATTGTCCACTCAATTAACCTAGAAGGATGGTCACCACAGCAGTAATGAGTCTCCTTATTGTTCAGCTTCTCATCTTTAATATAATTCATGGCTACAAGAAATAAGGGTCTTTGAGGAAATGGCTGAGTGTGGGTCTGAGTAAAGAAGGTACAATGTGAGCCTGGAATATCTTGTTCTGCTGAAAAGCAAGAACATTTTCAAGATTAATGGGGTCTGTCAAGAGGACACAGGAACCAACTTGAAGGGGCTCTTCTATGGTCAACATTATGTCAATTGGAGCATCAAAAAGAACAATCGTTGTAGCTGATTGAGCCACTTGGCATGTATAAGAATCCGAATGTCTATAATGACACTAAAAAAAAGAGAAAGCAAAAAAAAATCATTCGGTACCATGTAAGGCCACTCTTAAAGCAACTCCTTACTCTGAAAAATATTAAATAAAGGGAAGAAAATAAGCATTTACTCTGTCTTTCAAGCAAGAATTTTATTTCAGGACAACCAAATAGCCTAAATTGATGAAACAAAAAGCACTACTTTATAGAAAATGCCAGATAATATATTTAGGAGAAATGATGGAATTAGGAAATCATCACTTTACAATCTTAACTGATTCAAGAAAAGATTATCAATGACTATTAACATTAAGTAAATGGTTAGCAGGGAGCTGAATATCTTTGATACCAAAAGAGCACTATACACTCACAAGGAAAAGAAACATTGGATTCTACTTACGAAAAAAAAATCAGCTCTAAAGGACATTTTTTCTAACAAGTAAGCAAAATGAGTTAGAAGAGATATTAAGGAATGATTACTATATGTGATAATGTCATTTTTGACGATAGGGAAATAGGCCCATTTTTTAAGAAGTAATCTGAAGTTGAAAAGAAAATAGTAAAATAATGCCTGTGTAAAAAAAGAGGTATACCCATCACATCTTTATTTTCATCTGATAACAATTTGTTCTTTTATAGGAGTAGCTCTCAATTCTTTAGAGAAAAAGTGGTTATTTTATGCAAATATATATACACACACATTCTATTTCTTTTCTCTTACGGATAGTCCTTAAAATTTTAATATACACAATAAAATGTGTTAAATAAACATAATAAAGTTAGTCGGTATCTCTACATTCTTCACAAACAAGACAAGACCCTAGAGAAAGCTTTAACATTAATCCAACTCCTTCGATATTATGTTATTGTCGCTCTGCATTTTAATCTTTATGTTTATATCCACTAAATCAGTTGTCATCATCATCATCATCATCATATTTAGATTTCCCACATGTTTACATTTTGCTGGTCTATCATTGCCTCTTGTATCCCACACAAGACTATGTTCACAATTCTTCTTCCTACACTTTACCCTTTGATAGCTCTTTCAGTATTGTTCCATGAGTGGTAAATTCTCCCAATTTTTTTTTGTCTGAAAATGTCCTTGTCTAACCCTCTCTGCTTAAATCATAGTTGAGCTGTGTATAGAAATACAGTTGAAGATTATTATTTCTCAAAGCTCTTTGGAATCTTATTTCTTTGTTGTCTACTTACTTTTGTTGCAATTAGGAAGTGTGCAGACAATTTAATTGTTATTAATTTGTAGGTATTAGTTTTTGGTGTTCTGCTTTTATCACTAAGTATTTCTAGATCTGAAGTTTTCTTTATCCTGCTATGAATTCATTATGCTCCTTGAATCTGAAAATTCATGTCTGGCATCAATTCTGGAATATCCTTAGCCTGGTACCTTTGAGTTTTACCTCTCCTCCATTCTCACTAATTTCTCTTTCTCTATCTGCTGCTTACTATGTTGAAACATCATTCTGTTCTCCATGTCTCTTAACTTCTCTTTCATACTTTCTGTCTTTATCCTTTTGTGCTGGACATTGCACAATTCCTTCAAATATATCTTACAGTTCATTAGTTCTATGTTCAGCTGTTTAACCTGTCTAGTAGATTTTTCATTTAAATTTCACAAAATTAAAAGTATAGTTTAATTTTGTGAAATTTATTAGTTTCCTTTTCTAACAGGACTATTCTTTATATACACAAAACATTTATTTTATATTTCATATTACAATCCTACTATCTTAAATTTTTGAAGTTCAATGTTCTTGTTTATTTTGTATGTTAACTTTTACCCATGGCTATTTGACCTCAAGTTTTGAAATAGTGTATTGTGAGGTCAGCATTTGTTAGATAGGAACCTTTATCAATGAACCTCTTATGATCTGGATTATAAAGTATTCCCAGTGATTTTTCTGGTGCTAAGATCCCCAAGGCTATCACTAGCAAAGGACCATTTTATGTTCTCTCTCTCAGATTAACAATTCAGATAACATAAATTCAGTTCCCAAATTAAAGTGAGGCTATGCCTGTACTTACCAATTCCTAGAGCCCAGGCTGAGACACACTATCATCTTTACCATCTTCTCTAGCTGGCATGCAGAAATTTTCTAATATTCCCTTTCACTGGGCTCATAGCCCTTTGAGAGTCTTGGCATTGTAAAGCTGTGAGCGATATCAGCTCCACCCCTCTTGCTTGCTAAGCCTCAATTTCTCTTATCTCTCTATCAGTGTTTCTATGACAAACACTCCAGGCTTGTAGTTTCAGCTCACACACTTGCAACAGTGGTTTTCATTTCCTTCTTCCTTTTTGACTCTTATATCATGCTCCTTTGTATTTCAGACCTATATTTCAAAGAATTTTTATTACATTTCATCCTCCATTTCTAGATGTTAGTTACAGGTGACTTTTAAGATAATCTAGTCTGCCATATTGTCAGAAATGGAAGTACTAATTTTGTTTTCCTTTTTTAAACTTATGTAATATAAATTTTCCTAGTTGCCTTTGAACATTTTTACTTAAATTCTAGCTGAAGAAAAAATGAATTTATGCATACAAACACTTGAGTCTTCTTTCATGAATGTCTCCCAGGATAAGTTATGTTCCTCTGAAGTTTCTGGAGTACAAACCTTCAAAATCTTCTACTGTTGTTTCATTGACCTACATTTGGCCAATAAATTTATTCCTGAAAGAGGAAATTAAGCACGGAAAGCATTGCCTTGTTTCATTTGAAATGCTCCTGGTTTTCATATGTTAATCTTCATTATTGTCAGCTTTGAGATCTTTGATATTGCTGTCTTTTCTATTCCTTGGGCATTATACTTGATTTGTCTCTTATTTCTAAGACAACTTCTCCTGTATATATATATATATATATATATATATATATATATATATATATATTCTATTCTTACCTATCCCACTGAAAGTTAGGCTTTCCATTCTCTTTTTTTTTTTGAGGAAGATTAGCCCTGAGCTAACATCTGCTGCCAATCCTCCTCTTTTTGCTGAGGAAAACTGGCCCTGAGCTAACATCCATGCCCATCTTCCTCTATATATGGGACACCTGCCACAGAATGGCTTGACAAGTGGTGTGTAAGTCCACTCCTGGGATCCAAACCGGTGAACCTCGGGCCACCAAAGCAGAATGTGTGAACTTAACTGTTGTGCCACCAGGCCACCCCCTCCATTCTCTTTTTAACTCAATGATCCAGGAAACTCTTTTCCTCTCTTGATTCCATTAGTGTACCTAAATGGCCAGGTCTCTTATTATAACATCAGCTATTCTTCCTAATCCATTTCTTTTCTAATTATTTCTTACAGCATACAATGCATTCATTGCTCATTACGATATGTTGAAAATCCTGCTGTTTCTTTCTGTAGAATAGTATGTGTGTCTCCCTATTCCAGTTTATGACACCAGTAAATTCTTTTTTGGAGACAAAGAATCTTCTTCTCTCTCTTTTTTTTTTTTCTTTTTTGGAGGAAGATTAGCCCTAAGCTAACTACTGTCAATCCTCCTCTTTATTCTTAGGAAGACTGGCCCTGAGCTAACATCCATGCCCATCTTCCTCTACTTTATACATGGGACGCCTGCCACAGCATGGCTTTTGCTAAGTGGTGCTATGTCCGCACCCGGGATCTGAACTAGCAAACCCCAGGCCACTGAAAATCAGAAAGTGCGAACTTAACCACTGCACCACCAGCCCGGCCCCCCAGGAGACAAAGAATCTAGAGTCCCTGATGTCCCTACTCTCCTTACTCCCACCTCTTCAATCTCTGCTTTGTGTGTGTACTAATGCGCATGATTATTACCTTCTAAATTAAATTTCCAGAATTCTGAATTCAAGGTTTCCCATCAATTACAACTTCTTCCTTTCCTTCTTTTTCCCTTCATCCCAAATTCAGGTTTACAGAATACCCTAATATTATGGTTAGTTTGCTATTGACACATAAAAAGTATAAAAAGCTAGTCTTTGGTACTATATTCAGAAAGATGCCTCCAATACCATCATCAGTACCATTCCAGAACCAAATGGGGAGGAATGAAACAGACATAATCGCCTCTTTCTTCCCATGCCCTAATGTAATTCCATACGCAGGATTACTCCTCTTCATCCCCACCATAGGCGCAAAATCGTTTTTATCTTTTCACTTTAACAGATAAGCATTGTCTAGAATAAAAGCAATTTCCAAATCCTTAGCTGTACCAGGGGAGTATCTGTAAGAGCTTTAATAGAAGGAGATCCAGAAGACAAATCAATTAATAAGCGTAAATTATAATTAATATTTGACCAGCACCATGCTACCAAGGGCAGAATTCTTGCCCTAAAGGGTCCTACAATTCTTTTAATGAGAAGAATATGCAATGAGAAAAAGGAAAATGAATTACTGCAGGTATGTGTGTGTGTGTGTGTGCGCGCGTGTTTAAGCAAATAGAACCATGAGTGACAATCAGAAACATTTTCAGGGATTTAAAATAAAAGGGTACATAGAAAGAGAGTTTTGTTTTGATTGAAGAATCCTGAAAACTTCTAAATACTTTATTGCATCTCCTTTTCCTTTTCTTTTCCATGATGCTTTAAAGAGGTAAAGGAGGACCCTGGGTCAATTTTTTAGTGGTTTATTGTCATGGAAATGAAGCAAAACAGAGCCAACCACTATTTTCTCAAAAGCTCGCTGCTACTGAATTCGGATAGCTGCCCATCCTACATCAGCCACTCAAGGCTAAAAGATGATTTTTTCTAAAATTGACTTTTGTCGTGTAGGCATTCTTTGAGGCCCTGTGACTATAATTCATACTACTGCATTCAAAAGATGCGATTGAAAGGCTGTTGTTAACACAGCCTCAACTTCACAGCTCACCCGTGAGCACATTCCCAGAACCGGAACATGTCCCAGCATCCAGAATCCACAAGGTGGCATTAGTGCTCACTTTTATTTTCTTTTTAAAGAAGTTAATTTTATGTCACTTAATTGTCTTTTTTTTTAAAGGTAAAGATTTTTCCTTTGCAGAGATATCTCTTTATATGATTAACAAAGATGACTTTTATATTTCTGAAAATACTACAAAGAAAAGAAAATTACTTGCCTACACCTTATTCCTTGCATTTGTGTTTTCAAAGTTAATCACCTCATGCCTCAACACTTTGTCTCTCTCTTCTGCTATGACTCTGAGATTGTGCAGTCCGGTTGCCAGTAGCCATGTGTGCAATTTAAACTTAAATTAGGGGCTGGCCCCGTGGCTGAGTGGTTAAGTTCGCGCGCTCTGCTGCAGGCAGCCCAGTGTTTCGTTGGTTCGAATCCTGGGCACTGACATGGCACTGCTCATCAAGCCACGCTGAGGCAGCATCCCACATACCACAACTAGAAGGACTCACAACGAAGAATATACAACTATGTGCTGGGGGACTTTTGGGAGAAAAAGGGGGAAAAAATAAAATCTTTAAACTTAAATTAAAGTTAAATAAAATTTAAAATTCAGTTTGTCAGGTGCACTAGCCACATTTCACATGCTCAATAGCCACACAAGGCTAGTGGCTGCCATATTGCACAGAGCAGATATAGAGCATTCCCATGACCACAGAAAGTTCTATTGGACGGCACTGCCTGAGGGATAATCACTCAAAGACCTGACTGTATTTCCGGGAAATGATATATACAAGTGGTACATCCCCGCCCGTTCAATATCTTTCTCTGTTACAATTACGTTCTGAAATGGAAATACAGGCGAATAGAAGAAATTAAAATGTAACCTTTTGTACACCTCCGTATACAGCCTGCTCTAGAAATATAACTACATCCTTTCAAAGATTCACGTGTGGGCCATGTGTTTAGACTGGATAGTTTTAGAGATCTTCAGAGCTGTGATTGGCCTCCATTATTTTCTTTAACTCTACTCATATTGTTGAAGCTCTCCATGGGCATGAAACACAAAAAAGAAATAGAAGAGCTAGAAAGAAACCTGGAGATCGTCGGATCCAGCCTCCTTGTATGATTTGTTGGGAGACAGGACCATAGAATGAGGCAGGAATGTAACAAAGTCCCCTAGTGCGGGAGACCAGAAACACATTCTACTCTGGTTGATCTTGGTTGAACTTTTCTGTACCCAGTTTTCCTTTAGACGGAAAATGAAGGATTGGGAGAGGTTATGTGCAAGTTTACTTTGGTTTCTAAATTTCGCTCTTGTATCATATTTAGTGTTAGGAATTAAAGGGGTTTCAAAGTCACAGGACAAAAGAAAGCATGTCTACCCTGAGTACTAGTTTTATTCAAAGATTTGAAGAAAAGTTAAGTACTTGGTAAGTGACTTAAAAATTATCCTTTTATCTTTAAAAATGCAGATGTGTTATGGAGGAGATAAAACACGAAGCTACAAAGGAATGTTATGCCTGTAGTGGACTATCTGAGATACACCCAAATCCCATCAGGAGTTCTCATTCATTCTTGCTGCCTTTAAGGGCAATTTTTACACATCTGAGAAATGCTTCAGTAGGCAAGTGTACGTGAGTGAAAGCCATCCAATGACAAGTTTGGAGACTCAACCATGGCTTAAGAAGGTCTACAAGTCCAGAAATTTCATTTTGTTAAATCCATAATAGGGCTAAAGTTAGTTCACGATAAAATACAAAGTAAAAATGTAATGCTTAATGGTGACGGTGGTGGTGATTATACCAGAAATCGGGGCTAAGTAGTTACTAAATTTTATAAAAACATGTACTCTGAGCTTCCTAGAAGCTAAATAAAAAGCAAATAGAATGAGTGGTATCATTCTCACTTTGTAATAAATGAAAAATAATATTGTATAAAGAAAGTAGACAAACATTTCCAATTTCAGAAAACTCAGACAGATCGAATGCAGCCATGTTTTGTTTTTTTTGTGAGGAAGATTGGCTTCGAGCTAACATCTGTTGCCAATCTTCCTCCTTTTGCTTGAGGAAGATTGTCCCGGAGCTAACATCCATGCCAATCTTCCTCTACTTAGGGATGCTGCCACAGCATGGCTCGATGAGCGGTGTGTAGGTTCATGCCCAGGATCCGAACCTGTGAACCCTGGGCCACCAAAGCAGAGCACGTGAACTTAACCAGTACACCACTGGGCTGGACCCTAGAAATACTTCATCTTGCAAAACTGAAATTCTATACCCATTAAACACTAATCTTCTCTCCTCCTTCACCCCAGCCCTTGGCAGCCACCTTTCTACTTCCTGTTTCTATGATTTTTGACTTTTTTAGATACTTCATATAAGTGGAATTAGTCCTTTTGTAATTGGCTTATTTCAGTTAGCATAGTGTCCTCAAGGTTCATCCATGTAGTAGCATAAGACAGAATTTCCTTTTTTTCTAAGATTGAATAATATTCCATGATATGCATATACCACATTTTCTGAATCCATTTATCCATTGATGGACATTTGAGTTGCTTCCACCTCTTGGCTACTGTGACTAATACTGCAGTGAACATGCATATGCAAATATCTCTTTAAAATGCTGCTTTGAATTCTTTTGAACATATACCCAGAATTTGGATTGCTGGATCAGATGGTAATTCCATTTTTAATTTTGAGGGAGCATCAATACTGTTTTCCATAATGGCTGCACCATTTTACATTCCCACCAAGAGTGCACAAGGGTTTCAATTTCCACATCCTCTTCAACACATGCCATTTTCTTTTGACTGCAGCCATCCCAATGAGCAATGATCACTTCTATATTGCTGTATCAAATATCAACTGTGCCAGCCAGACTTTTGACAGGAATATTTTACAGCAAGCAATTCAAGATAGATGTTGCTTGGATGACCTGAATTACAAAATAATAGAATTTCGAGGGTTGCAACAATCTTTAAATCTATACATTTAATTAATTTAAACTGGTGTAATAATGGTGTTTACTCAAATAGTGGTGCATAGCAGTGGTCTTCATTAATGTGGTAGTCATTGCTGATGTGGCATAGTGCCGTCAGAAGAAGACAGCTTGAGTTTCCCAATTTTGCTCCTGCTACTGTCGAGTTGTGCAACATGCAAAAACACTGAACTACCCAGAGCTCATTTCCCTTATTTGTGAATTAGGAGTAACAATACCTACTGCACTGCACATTGTTGGCATGAAGATTAAATGAAAAGATGTACATAAAGTGCCTGGCACATAATATACTATCAACAAATGTTAGCCTTTTCCTCCTTAATCCTCAATTCCTTTTCTCATGCAAATTGATATACTGAGAGATGAAGACCTGAATTTTTAATAAATGTCTGATAGGAAGTTTCAGGAGACATTCAACAGCTACTGTCATTTTTAGGAAGATTTTTTTATAGCAGTCTACACCATTCAACCCAAAGCTACCATACATGCAGTGGAGTCCACTACCAAAATAAGATTTAAGTAATGCTTTCTGGGGAAGAGTTTCCCTGTCTTTAACTTTAATATAAGATGTTAAATCAAAAGGGCTATCAGGAGTAAATTGCTCTAGAATCTGAAGCAACTGGGTCTGAGAATCTATGTTCACAAGCCTAGATGGACATAGAGAAGGCCTCACACTGATGTCTTTGGTACTCCACCAGTCCATTCTATTTAATAAACACAACCTATTTTCAACAGAGCAACCAGAGGGATGTTCCTAAACTGTAAGCTAAATCATGTCACACGTCCACTCAAAACCTTCCAGTGGCTTCCAACTAGAAAGTTGTTAAGCTGTAAATGGCAGGTATCTTTGTTTTCATCACTGCTGTGAACTGAGTACACAGAATAGTGCCTAACAGATGAGAGATCCTTAATAACTACTTATTGAATAAATACATAAATGAGTAAATAAATTATTGAAGTAGTCATATTGAAAGAATTTCCACATAGTATCCCTGGATTCTGCTTAAATGTCCTACTTATCTTTCCAGGCCTTCCTTGACTTCTAACCAAGGCCTCTGAAATGGAGTCGGGCGACCAGTCAATCCCTGGTGATAGAAGTTGTTGCTTCCTCTCTATTGTTTGGATCCATGATTAGTACAGATGTCTCTCCCAAAAGATTGCTCAGCCTGAACATAGTAAGCTCTTTTTAACTCCTCCCCTGGAGGAGAGACCTCACTCCAGCTCAGCCTTCAAGTCAATGTCAAAACTCAGAGCATTAGTGTTGGGGGATGAGCAAGTCTAGGACTTGCTTTCAATTAGTACCTTCAATCCCGTCCAAAATACTCCTCTTACAGACAGAGGCAAACAACGATAAGTTGAATAGTCAATTATCAATAATGTTTGGCTCTTTCTACGTAAATAAGGTTACCCCAAAACTGACCTTGGAGGTTTCACTTAGCTGTATTGAGTTGTAGTTGTGAGTTTGATCAAACATTTCTGTCTTTGGATAGATATCTTTGCAAGAATAACGGTCTACTGAGAAACAATTTTCCTAACCAGGCAATCTAGCAATAGCATTTGATTAGAACCGTTTCTATTCTTGACATTTGGGCTCCTACAATTACTGTGTCAGTTAAAGGGTGCCTGGAACATACACCGTTTAACCAGCTCTCTACTTGAACCTGGAAAACTGGATTTTTACATGCTCACTGGCAGTGCGTGTGATTGAGAGATGGAGACAGAGAGAGAATGAGAGACAGAGACACAGAGACAGAGACAGAGACAGAGAAAGCTCAGAACTGGTTTACCAAATAGTCAAGTCAAGAATTAGAAACAGATTCTCATTGGATTGTGTTCAGATAATTTAAACATGATCTGACTGATGTTAATTCTAATCAGCGTGACCAAGAAGTCCTGGACTCAACTAAATGTATGTGTTTGGGAGATATTCTCTCAAACACTCAGAAAGAAACAAACATATAAGGAGAGAAGAAGGGTGATTAGATAAAGGTATCAATGAGTCAAATTTTTAAAAACAGACTTAATGCCTTAAAATGTTGTTTTCAAAATTGAAAGTGCATACATACCACCAGAAGATCTTGCTAAAAATGCAAGTTTTCAGGGGCTGGCCCCATGGCTGAGTGGTTAAGTTCGCGCGCTCCGCTGCAGGCGGCCCAGTGTTTCGTTGGTTCAAATCCTGGGCGCGGTTATGGCACTGCTCATCAAACCATGCTGAGGCAGCGTCCCACATGCCACAACTAGAAGGACCCACAACGAAGAATATACAGCTATGTAATGGGGGGCTTTGGGGAGAAAAGGGAAAAAAATAAAAATCTTAAAAAAAAAATGCAAGTTTTCATTCAGTAAGCCAGGATGGAGCCTGAGATTCCGCATTTCTAACAAGTCCCAGTTAATGCTGATGCTGCTGGTCCACAGACCACACTTTGAGTAACAACGTTTTTGAGCAGGCTGACAAAGAGCCTAGTTCCCCGAACTGAGAAAAAAGCCATCCACACAGTGTAGATAAATGCCTAAAATGATTTTAGAAGGCCCTTGAATCATCATTAGCTCATTGACAGTACCATGATCACATTATGGGAAGAAGTCATTATTTTATTAGTGTGCCAAATTCAAGCTTTCTTCAGCTCACAAGTGTGAATCATTGATGCTTAGTCTGAGGTTGCTGCCATGAGTCTATCCTTTGAATTTAAGAGCTACTGAATGAGTCTTGTATGAAGGAATTTCCACATTTATAGGAAAAGGAAACAGAATCATATGCAGCAACATGGTGATCAGAATAATTGACATAGATAAGCAGAAGCTGAGACCCAGTGGAAGAATAAAAGCTCTGTTAGCAGTTCATCTGTGGACAGGATCTGTCCCCTCAGCCTTGAACTTGAGGAAAAGCCCTGAAGTGTGATGAGGCACAGAGGAAAGCCTGGAGATGCTCTACACCATGTAGAGACCCGCAGCTTGCTGCTGACTTGCCTCCTCCTGCTGTGTGGTCCCCCTGCCTCCTCCAAGCACAGAGCCAAGAACCATGCTGGGCCATTGTGAACATCCACATCTCTCCCCAGGGCACACTCAGCATCAGAGGCTAGGCATTTAACCACACAGAACAAAAGAAAGCAGACATTATGTGAAAGGGCTGGGGTGGAAACACCAACTAAAAGCCCTCAAAAAAAGTTCTTCAACTTGCTGAATGTTCAATACTCAATAAAATTCATTTACTTTTGAGCCTTCCCTACAGAGTTCTCTAGTGTGTTCTGTTGTGCTGCATCAAGAAAGAAAGCAAAGTCAAAGAGTCATTTTCCTAACTGACTGAACAGAAATATGTTGGAGTAAATGTGAGTATATCCAGAAACAGCAAAGTCATGCACCTACAGTAAAGAGAAGACTCATAGACATTTGAATTTAGCAGTTTCAAGGTTTGACTTATTTAAATAACAAAACATAATTTATGTGCCTTACAAAATCATAGTTCTAGACCAAATGATTTTGGCTATGACACATCAAATTGAAAGGAGAAAAATGACTTATTCTTTATTCAACAGTTGTCAAGGTCAGTATGACTTGCCTGACTACTGAAGCACATGTTCTGTGGGTAGGGGAGGACATTTTCACAGATTGAGACCTATGGGTATTGGGATGAAATGAGTGGGAGAGATTGAGGGCCTAAGAAATGTAGTTAGGGAAGAAAGTACAAAGACAGAGGGACTTAACTTTAGGAAAATTTTACACTTGGGGATGGGTGGAGAGAGAAGAGCCATGAAAGATCTATAAAAGGAGTGATCAGAGTCTAACGTATCGGCACAGAAGCCAAAGGAAAGAGAATGGCTCAGGAAAGGGATAAAGGTGTCCAATGGCATTAAATATTCAAGAAAGCTTGAGAAGTATGAGCACTGACAAAAGGTCATTGGATTTCATAAGTAGCCAGTCATCTTTCTACCTTGAGTATCCAGCTTAATTAGAATCAATGAAAATGAGATGAAAAGGAGTTAAACTTGAAGAATGAAGAGTTGGCAGGGAAGTGGAGTTTAACCTTATATGAGAGAGGATTAACAGGGAATAACAAAATTAAGGGTTTTGAGAGCAGGATGAACACACTTCTGTCAACATAACATGGTGGGGATCCATGCCAGACTGTTTCAGTCTATTAGTCATAGTAGGCAGTGACAGTATCATTTCTGAGATGGGTAAGTGGGACTGGAGCTATAAGATAGTGGGATTGTTCTGAAACAATTGGGAAACTGACAGCAGAGGAATGCAAAGAGTGCTGAGCAAAAACATGGTACAATTGAGTACTAAAATGATCTTAAAATTCACTTTCTATAAAACACTACCTATTTCTTTGATTCCTTGAAATTATTAGTTTCATCCCTTGTAGTACATCCTTAGAAAATAATTTTTTTAGAAAAACCTTTCTAAAACAAATTGTCATATTCATTTTTCTGTGCATATCTCTGTTCAGCCAGGGTTAGAGCAGTCAACATGGAAATAAACATGGCAGAAAAGAGGCCTTGGGAATCTTCCACTCCAGCCAATGAGCCCATTGCTTGCTGCATTGTATGTGCAACACTATAATTATCACTCAGTTGTCACCCAGCAGCTTCCCTACTCTCCATTCTTCAGAGGAAGAAAACACCTAAAGATCTCGTCATCTTCCCAGCATTGTGTAGCCAACTAGTGATAGATAAAAATTACCAAATCTCTTGTTTTAAGACCCAATTCTCTGTCTGTACCTCAAGCATATCTCTCAAGTTAACCAGAACTCTTAACCCCAGAGACCTGAGTTCACTCAACATTTGTCTACTTGGTAATCAGTCCACTTAATAGTAAAATCTAGGCGGATTCACCAAAGGAATGTGTCATCATTTAAAAAATATTTAGTATATTCAATAATAATGATAGTGTTATACAAAATAACTCAAAAAATGATTCTCTTGATTATTTTATGAGACATAGTATTGCTAAACGGACTCTCCATTACCAACGGTAACGATTGTTAAAGATCACCAATTCTACACAGACCAATTCTTGGTTTTTCTTCACAGGTAACTTGCATGTGGTTATATTATCTTCATATAAAGACTTCTCCCTTCCCCTATAGTCATCAAAATGTGTACCTGAATGTGAGTATCAACACTGGCTATCATTGGCCCTGGACTACCCATGCTCTTTTGCCTGGAATCCTTTGTGATGGAGTATGCAATTTTTGACCTGTTTAAGAGTATAATTTAAATAAAATGGTTATTATTTCTTTTTTGTGAAGCTAGTGACCTACATGGGGACTAAGCCTACAAATTTGGACTCATTAGCATTACGTTCAAACTTAGTTAACTCCCAGGAGGCATTATTACCCTGAAATATTTTTAGTTGTAAATCAGAATACAATCTCATGATAATATATCACTGTTGTTGGAACAGCCAGTGCTCTAGCAAGATTTCAAAGAGAAAGTAAGGAGACAGGATCAGGGATTACAAAACAAGGGGAGACCCTGGTATATAATAAATATACATAGAGCTACATAACTAGAATCCTGATCAACGAAGAGCTGAGGGTCAACGGCCGGAAGTCCAAGGTGATTTGCGCTGGTTGATCACTCAGAGCAAAGCAAAGAGGAAAATGCTCACATGCAAGGGAAGACAATAAGAGTTAGAGAACTTACATGCTTCACAGGCAACAAGGGGAGCTACTGTGAGGTCAAGTTCCCCCAGAGCCAGGAAGTTCCTCCTAGGGAGTCAGTTTTTGTTGCAAACAAACCACCTTAGAAGTTAATGGTTTAAAACAATATCCATTCATTATATATCACGGGTACATGGGCTCATTGGGCAGTTGTTTCTGATGATCTGGGCAAGGCTCAGCTGATCTTGGCTGAGTGCCCTCATGCGTCTGTGATCAGCTAGGCTGTTAGGTGGGGGCTGGCTTGTCTTGGACGGCTTCACCTCAGGAGACTCAGCTCTTCTCCGGGATGCTCTCTTATCTCTCCAGCAGGTTAGCCTGGGCATGTTCTCATGGTGAGGTACAAGAAAAGAGGCTACACAGGCACTTTTTCAAGCCTTTGCTCACATCTAATTTGCTATCACCCTATTGACAGAAGCAAATTACGTGGTTAAGCCCAGAGCCAGTGTGGGAGGGCATGACCAAAGAGATGGTACAAATTGGAACCATTAACAAAGGGAACATACCACAGTGAGGAGCCAATATCAAGGTATCAGTAGTTCAGAGCTAAGTAACTAGACAGGTAAGTCCTTATACCTTCTGATAAAGAATAACCTGGAAACTGATGCATGCAAAGGAAGTATTTAGCTTGTAAATACTTACTCAAAAATAATTAAGGAAATAAAGACCATTCAAATCCTGGTTGCACATTTCTCCCTGCTAAGGTTTAAGAATGCAATGTGGGAGACTCAGGCTAGACATAAAGAAAATCTTGCTGACAATGAGAGTTGTTAAACACTGGAATGGATTACTAAAGGAAATTGTAATTTTCTTTTCTTTTAAAGTACTTAAAATCAGACTAGCTACCTAGTTATCTGGTATGTGTTCTTGGACGGAAGCAGAAAGATGAACTAATTGAACTTTCAGAGTCCCTCCAGACCTATTATTGTCATCCTGAACCTGTTCACACAGTGGAAGAAAGATTCTAACAGTCTGCCTTTTATTTCTACTCTTAACACACATTTATTGCAGACCCTCTCTGTGCTTGGCACTCTGCTTGGTGCTAGAGATGCAATCCCAACCTTTAAGGAGATCATAGGCTTTGGTCAAAAGGTGGAGCAAAAATGTTCCATCTACATAACTGTTAGCACATAGGGGTGATAGAAGATGCTATTTAAAATAGTGAATGTCTTCAAAGGACAAAGCTGCTGTGAAAGGAAAGATCTCTTGCCCTGGGTCTCTGCCTATCTTTTGAGCTGCCCAAGAGCAGAAGGCTCTTTTGTTCAACTGAGCCCATTGATGGGTTTGAGACAGACAAAGGGACTTAGAGCAGAGTTACAGGGTAGGAATGGGAGAGAGCAGAGTTCTCTGCATAGTAAAATGAGAATTTGTGATTCTCCAGAAAATGTAGGTGAGAATGGGAGTGGAAGAGAGATGGAATAGGGAAGCCAGGAATCCAGGCAGTAAGAGGGGAACACGCCAGTGAGAAATCCCTTGTTCTGTGGTATCTAAAGGATATCTAAGAATCTAGTAATATAACTTTAAAAAAATCTAACAAGAATTCTAGCCAAACAAAATAGCTTGTGTAGACTCATCTCTCCCTTCTTCTCCCCGCTAGGTGCAATGATAAACCCTGGAAATAGTGCAGGAGAAATTCAGAGGAGAACTTTGAGAAGTGGTAAGAGGAAGAAAAACTGATCAGGGAGCCAGGACTGAAGAAACAACATAATGTTGGAGCATCTTGCAATCTCCTGCCCAACATAAGAAGGTAACCCAGCCCTGGTATTTCCCAACCACCAAAACTAACAACAGAAAGTGGCCCAGATAGTCCTAAGGGAAACAGAATCCACCAAGAAGGCTTAATCACCCTAAATGTGTAGACACTGAGCAATAGAGCCTCTAAATATATGAAACAAACACTGATAGAGCTGAAAGGAGAAATAAACAAATCCACAATTATAGTTGGGGATATCAACACCTACCTCTCGGCGATTGATAGAACTGCAAGACAGAAATCAGCAAGAATGTAGTGTATCCAAACAACACAATCTAATTGATCTAATTAGAACACTTGAACACTCCACCCAATAATACATATTTTTTTCAGCTGCCAATGGAACATTCACCAAGACTGACCACATCCTAAGCAATAAAAGAAAATATTGACAAATTCAAAAGAATTTAAATCATAGAGAGTATGTTCTCTGACCATAGTGGAATCAAAACAATAACAGAAAAATCTTTGAACACTTGGAAATTAAACAATGCATTAAAAAATATTCGTGGTCAAAGAGGAGGTCCCAAAGAAAATTTTAAAAAATATGTAGAACTAAATGAAATTGAAAATACAACATGTCAAAATGTGTGGGAGGGAGCTAACACAGAGCCAAGAGGGAAATTTATAGTACGAAATTCTTGTATTAGGAAAGAGGAAAGGTCACAATTCAATAATCTAAATTCCTACTCAGGGAACTACAAGAAAAGAGCAAAATAAACTCAAATCCGTAGAAAGAAGAAAATCTTTAGAAAAAATCAATAATATCGATAGAACTCCAGCAAGACTGACAAAAACAAAAAGAGAGAAGACACAAATCACAATATCAAGAATGAAACAGGAGATATCAGTATAGAAATTGTAGTTATTTAAAGGACAATAAAGAAATTCTACAAATGCTTTAAGCCCGTAAATTCAACAACTTAGAAGAAATGGAGTAATTCCTCGAAACCCACAAACTACCAACTAGACTAAATGAAAGAGTTAATCAGAACAGTCCAATCACCAGTAAAAAAATTGAATTTATAATTGAAAAGCTCCAAAAAAGCAATCTCCAGGCCCAGATTCGTTCACTGAGGGATCCTGGCAAACATTTAAAGAAGAATTAATACCAATTTTATACAGTCTCTTCCAGAAAATAAAAATGGAAGAAATATTTCCTAACTAATATTACTACTCTGATACAAAAAACAAAGACAGTACAAAAAGAGAAATTTAGAGACCAACCTCTCTCATAAACTTAGATGCAAAAACTTCAACAAAATATCAGTAAATCAAATACAAGAATGTATACTAAGAATTCCACACTATGTCCAATTAGAATTTATTTCAGTTATGCAAGGCAGTTCAACATTGGAAAATCAATCACTGTAATTCACCATAGTAACAGACTAAAGAAGAAAAATGTCATGATTAGACCAAATATGCAGATTATACCAAATTTGTCAAAATTTGAAACTCATTCATGATAAAAATTCACAGCAATTTAGGAACAGAGGGTAACTAACTCAGAAATAGACCAACATCTATGCTCAATTCAATGGAGGAAGGCTAGACCTTTCAATAAATGGTGCTGGAGGGATTGGATATCCACAGGCAAAAAGTAAAAATAAAAATAAGAGTCTTGACCTACAACTCACACCTTACATAAAATTAACTCAAAATGAGTCACAGAGTTAGACGTAAAACATAGAATTATAAAATTTTAGAATACAACATAGGAGAAAATATTTAGGATATAGGGCTAGACAAAGAGTTCTTTGACTCAAAAAATTAAATATTCAACTACCAGATGACCTAGTAACTGCACTCCTTGGCATTTACCCCAGAGAAATGAAAACTTATGTTCACACAAAAATCTG
The DNA here is from genome assembly GCF_041296235.1 of Equus asinus. Classification (NCBI taxonomy): domain Eukaryota; kingdom Metazoa; phylum Chordata; class Mammalia; order Perissodactyla; family Equidae; genus Equus; species Equus asinus. Next base: position 33,787,133 of record NC_091790.1, read on the forward strand.
TACATGTGTGTTATTGACAGCTTTATTTATAACAGACATTTAAAAACTAGAAGCAGCCCAGATGTTCTTCAACGGGTGAACGGTCCAACGAACTGTGGTACATCCACGCCATGGAGTACAACTCAGTAACACAAAGAAGCAAACTATTGACACACACACACAACTTGGATGGCTCTCCACGAAATTACACTGAGTGAAAAAGCCGATCCCCAGTGGTTACATAATGTATGATTACATTTATGTAACACTATTGAAATGACAAGATTATAGAAATAGAACAACAAATTAGTGGCTGCCAGAGATTAGGGACAGGAGAGAGGGTAGAGAAATGGTATGGCTATAAAAGGGCATCATGTTGGGTCCCTGTAGTGATAGAAATGTTCTGTATTTTGACTATGTCAATGTCATTATCTTGGTTGTAATATTGTATTACAATTTTGAAAGATGTTACCATGGGGGCAAACTGAGTAAAGTGCAGGATCTTCCAGCATTATTTCTTACACGTGAATCTATAATTACCTCAAAATAAAAAGTTTAATTTAAAAAGTCTAACAAGAGGGGCCTGGCCCTGTGGTGTAGTGGTTAAGTTTGTGCACTCCGCTTTGGCAGCCCAGGTTTTGTGGGTTCAGATACCGGGCGTGGACCTGTGCATCGCTCATTAGGCCATGCTGTGGTGGCATCCCACATACAAAATAGAGGAAGATTGGCACAGATGTTGGCTCAGGGACAATTTTCCTCAAGCAAAAAGAGGAAGATTGGCAACAGATGTTAACTCAAGGCCAGTCTTCCTCACACACACACACACAAAAGCATAACAAGAAATGAGCAGAGTCTACAACATAAAACATTTAAACTCTACTGAAAGACATAAAATAAGATAAGCATATCGCAAGGCTTTCTGTTTTTGGATAGTATGTAAGATTTAATATTTAAATACTATTTTACCTAAATTATTCAATAAATTCAATGTGATCCCAATGAAGCTACAAATGGGTTTTTGAGAGAGAGAGTGAGACAAGCTTGTTCTCAAAGAGAGTGATTGCCATATTTGTTGAAATTAAATATCTGAATACCTTGTTAGCCAAGAAATTCCATTCATAGAAATTTATCCTACCAAACCTTCAATCACGTGGGGATGAAGGCATATAAAAGACTCTTTGTTGCAGAATTTATTGAAATAACAACAGACTGGAAACTTCTTGAACATCCTTTAAGAGCCAACTGGTTAATAAATTATGGTACATCTCCTACATTGGAATATTATGCAGCTATTCAAAAGAATAAAGCAGGTCCATAGATGTTGATATTATATTACTCAAAAATATTTTGTTAAATGAAATGCAAGTTACAAAATATTGAGCATAGTGTGATCCCATTTTGTTTACAAAAAGGGATTGAGATATATACATAAGCCTATATACATATATAAATGTTATAGAAGATTACAAAAAGATATTCATCGTCGTTACTTCTGATGGGGGCAATTGGGGATCTGCTAAGAGAATATTTTTCACTGTACACTTTCCATACTACTTAAAAATTTTAGCACATGCACTGATTAGTTTTTCTAACCACAAACCGTTAGTAAAAGTCCTACTTTATGTGATTAATCTGCATTAATGTTGCTCTGCAGTGAAAAGAGAATCAATGAAAAGCATCTGTGTTCCTTCTTTGTGTCAACACCAGGACTGGGAAGTAGGAATAGCCACGAGGTGAAGCATGAACAGCAGTTCAGCAGAGGCAAAAGGAGAGCCAAAGTTGACCATATCTGAGTCCCCTCACCGTCCCCCCCGACACACACACCAGAGAATCACAGGAATCTTGATGCACGCATTGAACTTTCACACAGCCAGGTGTTGTTGTTCGAGCTCATTTCATTGACATCTCAAAGGCAGAGTTCCTTAGCTGACCACCAGGTGACAGCAGTGTGACCTATCTCTTGGTCTATGCCACTGTGTCCACTTGTAGAAAGACAGGGTGAAATGGTTTGACCAAAAATTACACATCCGGAGTCTTCAAAAATTTTCAAGGATAATGCCCATTGACAAGATTCACAATTTTAACTATTTAAGTACTATTTCTAAATATAATAAAAGAATCGCGTTCCTTAGATACAAGTTGCTTGAAGCACCTACACCATATTTTGCAATATATCTGGAGCCATTTTGAAATTCAGAAAGAGAATGCCCATGAGCTGAACCCTCAATGACAAATTCTGTTCCTTCTCTCATGACAGTAGCAGTGGGTGAGACAGATGACTCAGAGCTTTCATATATTAAGATTTTCCCCATTAGCTATTTATAGGGAAATCTTTTAAAAATGTATATGCTTAAAAGTTTAAAGCGTGCTCCTCAGCATGTTACATTGACAAATGGATATGCTGCGGGTTACTCAGTTCTTTTACTCCAGACTTAATTTTATTGCCAAAGGAAACAGAAAATGTAGAATGTTTCAAGTTCCTGATCAAGACTCTCAAATAAAAAAAGAATTTTTCTCTAGATAAAAAATAATACTATCCAAAATCCTTAAATAAAAAGACAGGAATTTTTTTCCCGAGAAAATACAACAGTACAAGAAAATACACTTGTAAGGGTGATTCAGACCTGGCAAGGGAGCGGTATTTGGAGATACAGGAAGAATATTGAGATTAAATGGAAGAAATGACAAGAAAAACTCCAAAAGAGGATTCAGTCTTATGGACCTCATTGGCTATTCTTGTCACTTGTCTCTTCTATCTAGTAGCTTTAGAAGTGGCACAATAGTGAAGAAATTACTCTAATGGCCGCCATATTAGAATTCTATCTACCTTATTACTAAGTGAAGTTGATTTGATTCCTGTAGATAAGTAAGGTGCATTGGTCAGCACATTGGGTTGGAGAGAGGTTTTCTACACAATCAAATGACCTATTTAATTGCCAAATCATTATTTCACCCTGGACAAAGTACTTATAGCCTATGCATGTCTAACAGCAAGAAAAAGCAGATCAGATTTTGCACTACCACTCACCAGTAGCCTTAAGCTTCTTAGGATCCACTTGGTTTTCTTGAAGCGAAGAATACAATCTTCCACTTGGCTCTCGACCAGAGAGGCCAAGAATGATTGCCTAATGCTGCAGTTTATTTTGAGTGACTGCCCTCTTCTTATACCATATTTAAATTCCTGTACCAAAATAAACAGAGGAGGCAGTAGGGAATAATTCAACTCTTGTGGATCATATTGTTTAAACCTAGAAGGACAAAATGCCCTGCACTAGTGCGTGCAAAACATATATATTTGGAAGATCCAAACTTGGGTTTTTTTGAAGTCAATTTATTATTCCCTTTTTTACTTCTACTATATGTGAAGGACATAGGCAAAGTGGAGGAATCCAAGTCTAAAAGATTTCAGAAGTGCAATATATAATAAGATCACCCTTAATTCAACAGAGTTATTAGGAAACTTCCATACCAGCTTTTTTATATATACAAAGCTTAATTCAGCTGACTTCCCTAAATATTTTCCCTGTCTTCAAGGAATTTGTAACTGAATAGTGTAACCAGTATAACAAATTGTTCAGTGGTGCAAATGATCACAAAGAGAAAAATAGAGGAAAAGAAGAGAGAGAAACAAGAATCACTATTGGAGAAAGAATATAGTTATTTACATGGAGTATTTGCCATGGAAATATTTTACCGTATAAGATTGGTTGTTCACTGTAAAATCCTGTTTAGAAACTGTTGTATATTACAGAGATTTGGTGTTATGAAAACAAATAGTGGACTAAGAGTAATAAGAGAGTTTCCAATGTCAGCTGATGTGCAATATTTGACAATGGGCAACACACTTAATTTTGTATGTCTTCATTTCCTCATCTATACAATGAAGGCCTTGGACCAAAACTATTTCTAAGCTCTACACAATAGGAAATATATTTTTTAAGCACTAGAGGGTCAAAAATTTTAAAATATATGTTTCAGAAGAAGTAAGACATGGACTAAATATTGTTTCCTTTGAAATTTTTTTGCATTTAGTATTTTACAAAAATAATTTTTATTAAAAAATAAGTCATCTATGATTTTTTCCTAAAGGATTTTGCATTATTAAAGGTTGGAAAAGCAGGCAGGACTTTAAATGTTTCTAAGTAATGACTATCTCTAAGAATTTTTTTAAGTTATTCAGTCTTCAAACAAGCTGATAATAGTTTATTTTTAAGATATCTTGAGATGTAATATCAGAAGACATAACATGTATGAAAATATTTGGTCAACTGTAAGCCAATACAAAATACAAATATCACTACATATGACAATAATAATATTGTCCGTGCTAAAAAATTTCACATATGCTGCTATTGAGTTTTCAGGTTTATGGTTTATTTCTTTTCATTTTTAGTTACAATAAAATCTAGATGTTAAATTCTAAGCAAATTTCTAAGATGAGCAATTTAGGTGAATGCTCTTTCTCCTCATCTTTTAGAATATTTGGTAAACCCAGATACTATCTATAATTCTTCAACAGTTTTATTCAAATACGGTACTACTACTGATTTTAGCTGAAGAAGCTATCTATCATCACTCCTGTAGCTCTGGATGAATGAGTTTTAATTTGACCCTCAAGAGTCAGTCTAGCCAAATAATAACAATGAAAATGCATGAGAACAGCAATTTCAACCTGGCTATTTCACAGACAAGCTTATTTTATGCATCAATAGCAAATAAATCAAGAAATTGGATGGACTTGCTGAATGTCTTTCACTGCTCTAAGTAAATCCACCTAGCTAGCGTAACAAGCAGTTCTAAAGATTGGAGTGTAAGCAGAGAAGAAATATTGATTGATTGCTTTATTTAGACTAGAACTGTAACACCACCTATGTAAGGAATTCAGCATATATAGCCAGGCAGTACCATCTTGTTGCTATAAACTTAACTGCAAGATAGATTAGACACCAGTGTGTGGATTTTGGTCCCGTAATTTAAAGCCATCTCTAATAGCAAAACAGCTCCTACTTAAAGGTATTAACTTTTGGGAGATGCAAGTGACCACTGGTGGGCACATTAGGTTTCCATAATGCCACACTGCAGGGTAGCTGAGTATTTGTGGGAATGTTAAAATTCACATGTAGGAGCAAGTTGTTTCCAATCAACCTTGTAGACACTTTAAAGAGGAAGAATGCCTTACATCAAGGAACTAAATTCCAAATTTATGCTCCATTTTGGAGATTTAGACATTGTTATATACACACATCAATAAAGCATCCTTCAGAAAAATCTTCTCCTTGCCTATCAGCAATTCTTACTGTTGTTGTAATTATTATTTCACAATAGGAATAATATGAATAAGCCCTGACCCAGTCTGAGACCTAAGAGATATCCTACTGAGACTAAAAGAGCATGAAAGAATTAAAAGAATAGGAAATATCTGCATTAGCAATAAAACCACCCTGGTAGAGAACTGTGCTTAAGTTCTTTTTTTTGAGGAAGATTAGCTCTGAGCTAACATCTGCCACCAATCCTCCTCTTTTTTGCTGAGGAAGACTGGCCATGAGCTAACATACATGCCAATCTTCCTCTACTTTATACGTGGGATGCTGCCACAGCATGGCTTGATAAGTGGCATGTACATCCGTGACCAGGATCCGAACCAGCGAACCCCAGGCCGCTGAAGCAGAGCACATGAACTTAACCACATCGCCAGTGGGCTGGCCCCGGTGCTCAAGTTCTTGTTGTGTGATTAGCAGTATTTTAATATCAATGCCAGGCCTGAGAAAAACTGGGGGAAATATTTACCAACTTCATGAATTTCTAGACTACTCTACAAAAGTATCCAATTACCCAAGTTTTCCAGGGGACATTTCTCTAGAATCTACTCATCCACTTTGAAGCCTTCTTTGAGCAGCTTCCAGCCAGTGCTCCCCTCATGGATATTTGAAATGCTGCTGATTCCTGGTGCCTGTGATTCCAGTGCATCCTTCATGTTCCGAGCACCATTTGTGGTGTTGACGCAGACACTCCTCAGGGAACCTAAATTATGGAGGCCACAAACTTTAAGAGGAGATAATTAAAAATTCAATCAGTTGCTTGAGGCTGAGAAGCAAAATTGTCCAGGTAGTATAGTAGCTCTTGACATTCACGGGGAACTAAATCCCAAGAGCTTTGTGTATCTACAAATTAACATGCAGCATTATAGCTTATAAATTCTTCCACATAATGAAGTGAGTTATATTTGAAAAAATAATCCCAAATGACTCCTTCAATCCCTTCAAAAAGAGTTACTTTGAATACAATAAACAGTAGGGAAAAGCAAAGCAGCATTCAGATTCAGGCTGGTCAACCAGGCTTGCTCCCTAGCTAGATAACCCGCCATGCAGAGGTAAGAACGCATGGATTCTGGTGCGTGAGATGCCAACTGCTTTTCTAGGAAAATGACAAATTGTTAGAAATCCCAGGCCTTGAAGTGGGTCACTTGTAAATGTAACTGCTCAAACTTATTTATTACTGTGTAAAATCTTATAGGCATGTTTATCAGAAGAAAGTTGTCTGTTCTCACAAATAACTTGACATAATCAGTTGGGAATGTGATTCAGAAGTAGAACCATGGCTTATACTTAATACAAACACCAAGGGAAGGTGTTTAAATATATTTGTATTACACTCAAATGAACAGTAGTAGTTTGATAACTTTAAAAGAGGAATATGAGGGGCTGGCCCCGTGGTCGAGTGGTTAAGTTCGCGCGCTCCGCTGCAGGCGGCCCAGTGTTTCGTTGGTTCAAATCCTGGGCGCGGACATGGCACTGCTCATCAAACCACGCTGAGGCGGCGTCCCACATGCCACAACTAGAAGGACCCACAACGAAGAATATATAACTATGTAGTGGGGGGCTTTGGGGAGAAAAAGGAAAAAAATAAAATCTTTAAATATGCTAACAACTATAAACTAATGAAAAAAAAAAAAAAGAGGAATATGAGTGGGGCCCGGCCCAGTGACGTAGTGGTTAAGCTCACATGTTCCGTTTGGGAGGTCAGGGGTTTACAGATTTGGATCCTGGGCGGGGACCTATGCACCACTCATCAGGACATGCTGTGTCAGACATCCCATATACAAAGTAGAGGAAGATTGGCAGACGTGTTAGCTCAGGGTGAATCTTCCTCTAGCGAAAAGAAGAAGATTGGTAACAGATTCAGGACCAATCTTCCTCATAAAAAAAAAAGAAGAAGAAGAAGAAGAAGAATGTGATTATAATTTTTTGTAAAGACTTGGTTTACAAATATCTGGTCCAGTATCTATCAGACACTCGCCTGTGAAACTGACATTCGTCTACATGTTACTCTGCGATAACAGCGCTACAGCGAATCCACCCGCATGCCTTCTTTAAACACCACGATTCCTACACTGGAGGATTGCAGAAACACGTGATACATTCTACTCCTGAATTTTACAGCTTTCACTCAGTTGCAGTGATATCAAAGAATGTGAGAATTATTTTCATGGATATTTTGTAGCTATCTGGAACATCTCCTTGCTCTGTGAGGTGATGCCTCTCCTCCGTGTTCTGGCGATTTCCTCTCCCTCTGTCCTGGCACATAACCCACGGTACTCATACTATCTGACAATCATATGAATAGATGATAAGCTCCACAAGAATAAGAGCTCTCTATTAGTCATCTCTGTGTCCCCAACCTCAAGCAATAGTGCATGTCACATCGACGCTCATACAACATGTATTGACTATTTAAACTGAATAGTGACCAGCCATTTGACTACCTTAGCTTTCCATTTCTAATGACTGATACCCTCCCACATTTTTTCTTATCCGAAGCCTTAGGAAGCATAACCAAGCCCTTGGCAGAAGATCATAAGACTTTTTGGTTCTCCAGTGACAGAAGAGGAAAGCAAAATGGAAGGTTTTAGCAGGGAAGATAAATAGCTGTACCAAGCAATGCCGAAGGGCAATCTAGTGCATCTCGGTGAGATGGTGAAACGGGAATAGTTTATCACCTAGTGTAAACAGAAAAATGAGCACAGCTACTCTCGTTTCTTATAGTGCAGTATGAAAGGAAATTGAATAAACACCCTTGATGCCCAAATCACTAGGTTTCATACTTGAAATGACTGAGCAAAAAGAGAGAGTCTCAGAAAAGGTTTTTTAAAATGGGCCTGTTTAAGCAGCTTGTTTCCTCAAGCAAAACTATAAATTTTGATTTATAAAGTGCAAGTAGTTGTGGAAGCACCTTTGAAAAGGCAGGAACCTCATAACACTAGGTGGTTATTTTTCTACAGAAAATGCTGTTGCCAATGTGTTGGACGTGCATTGTTACACAGGAATCCACTTTTCTCCCATCAGTGAGGAACTCCCCAGTAAGTGAACAGAAAAGAAACTCCAGTTCTCTTCAGCCTTCCTTCTGCCCATGTCAGAAAAGAAATATCTAGAAGGTTGCACAAGGCTGGTTGGCTGAGAGTTGAGCTGCAACGTCATGAGAAGACTAGTCAACTCTCTACCCCTCTGTGATCATGCTGGCTTTTGAACTCCTATGGCCCGGGATGTCACACATCTACCACAAAGGAGGACAGACCCTCTGCATCATTTCTAGATTTCTCTAGCAGTGATTTTCTCATTCCTCTTCTGATTTGGATTGTTCCTCCCCTTTCTTCTCAAAACATGTCACAGGTTCATTTTCAAGGCTCAGGAGAAGAGTAAGCTGATTATATCAAAGAGTGATCTTGATAATTAACAATTTTCCCCTTTTTACACTTCCACTCTATTTTATGTGTTTTCCAGTCCTGGTAGAGGACAAAATGAGCATTTTTATGTTCTAACCATATTTTGTAAAAGAAAAAAAATGGTTTTAAACTCTCCTTTAAAGTTGGCAGGAACATAAAATTAAACTCCCCCTAAGATCCTAAAATCAACCTAATAAAGAATAAAATAATGAGATTTCTAAAAACCTTTAAACAGCTCCAGCTAAGAAAAATGTAAATTCAACCCTATAGCCTGAAAAGTCTTCCATGAGAAATAATTAAGGTTTGGAGAATGAAGTTTAGGAAGAGAGGAGGGAGGAATTCTTCCACAGTGGGGACTAATTTCTAAGGTGAACATCATTCACTCACATACAAAATGGAGCTGCAAATTTATGTAGACAACTTCCGTATCTACAGAGTAAGGAAAGCATCGTCAAAGCTTCTACCCATGAAGGGTTAACTGCTATGGGACTTGCCGGCTGCTTTACACAACTAGAAAACCAGACAAAATATTTGAGACAAATGTTTTCAGACAGTGGACAACAAGAAATATAGGTCAGTGGCTCCTGAGAGACAGGTAAAAGTGAGGTAAATCCTACAATTACCCTACTTGACTGCCTGGAGGCAGTTTCTAGGACCAAAAGCAGTCGGCAGAAAACAAAGAGGTTGAAGGTCTCACTGAGTTGAAGAGCTCAGATTTGGAGTTTGGAAAAGCCAGAGTGTCTAAAATTTGTAGAACAGAAGAGTGAAGGAGAGGGAGACACCTCCAGAGATCTGTAGATGTGTCCACTCGGATCATCGCCTGAATACTAATCTGCATATGCATATGGAAAATTCCAGAATATTGGGGAAAGAACCAAAAAGCATTAGGATGAAAAATTAATCTTAGAGAAGGCAGGAAAAGCAGGAGGAAAGAAAAAAGGAAAAGTAGACAGCAACCAGCAACATAGTAGATTTAACGCAAAACATGTCAATAACTACATTTAACAGAAATGGTCTAAAGACTAATTAAGAGCAGAAATTGTCAGATTTAATAAAGAAACACAACTTAGCTATAAACTGCCACCAAGAAACCAATTTTAAGCATAAACACTAAAACAAATTAAATGTAAAAGTGTGGAAACAGATATACTAAGAAGATATACTAAGAAAAATAATCAGAAGAAAGCTGGGAGGGCTATATTAACAGCAGACAAACTAGACTTCAGCACAAGAAATACTACCATGGATTAAGAAGGCCATTTCATCACTATGAAGGGGTCAATCCATCACAGTCCTAAAGATGTACTCACCTCACAACAGACCTTCTAAATATATAAAGCAAATATTGATGAACTGAAGGGAGGTACAGATAAATCCAAAATTATAAGTAGATCTCTGAATATTTTCTTCATAATTGAAAAAACAAGTAGAAATCATTAAAATATTGAAGACCTGAGAACAGCACTATCAATCAAGTTGACCAAACTGGTATTTATAGAACACTCCACCCCAAAACAGAAGAATACATATTCTTTTCAACTGTACATGACTGAAACCAGCTCAACACAAGGTTGACATAAGGGAAGCCATATTCTAGAAAAGAGACCATGTTGTAACTTTGAAGGACCTCTGACTAACTAACCCAGCTGGATTTGCACCCTCCAGGAGATCCACCTGTTCTATAGATTTTATGACCCCTGCTAGTGCATATACTTCTCAGCTATGATAAGACGATAGCTTCGTTCCTTTGAGTTCCTTAGGAATGTGATGACCCCCCAAACAGAAAGTCTATGCTGATAGCCATCATCAATGAAAACTGAAAGATCTGGTGTGGCGACTCCCAGTCTGTAACACCAGAGCGTCAACATTCCTAACCCCTCCTCTATAACCCACTGGTCTATACAACTGCTTCAAGATTCTGTGCCCCCTTAAGATGGTTCTTTCGGACATTAATCGGCCATCTTCCCTCTTGCTAGCAAGCTGTAATAAAATGCCCTTTCTCTGTCACCATCTTACCTCTTGACCATTGGCTTTGGCTTTTGTCTCGCAGTGAGCAGATTGTGCCCTATGCGCAGTAACAAGTCCATGTGCTATGTCATACATTGTCTCGATAAATTTAAATAGACTGATCATACAAAGTATGTTCTTTAAGCACAGCGGGATTAAACTAAAAGTCAAAAGGAAAAGCATGAGGAAAATGACAAACGATTTGGAAATTAAATAACACACTTCTAAATAATCCATGGGTCAAAAAAATATTACAAAGGAGATAAGAAAATATTTTCAACTAAATGACAATGAAAATACAACATATCAATATTTGTGGGGTGCAGCAAAAGCACGGCTTAGAGGGAAATGTATAGCTTTAAATACTTATACTAAGAAAGGAAAATAGTCTAGAAATAATTATCTAAGAAATTAAATCCAAATTTAGCAAAAGAAAGGAAATAATAAGAAAGAGGACTATGAAATAGAAACTGGATAAACAATAGTAAAAAATCAGCATAACCAAAAGCTCATTATCTGAAAAAAAGGAAGAGGATATAAATTATCAATATCAGGAATAAAGGAGGTGACACCAATGCTGATTCTATAAATCTTAAAAGAATAATAAGAAAATATTGTAAGCATATTTATACCAATAAATTTGACAGCTTAGATAAAATGGAAAAATTCCTTGAAAGACGGAAAAAACAAAATTCACTCAAGAAGAAATAACCTTAAAGACCTACATTTACTGAAAAAATTGAATTCATAGTTTAAAAACTATCCCACAAAGGAAATTTCAGATCTAAGTGGCCTTATTGGTAAATTCAACGAAATATATGAGGGAAAAATAACACCAACACTTCCAGAAAATAGAAGAAAAAGAAATATTTTCCTAAAACCAACATTATCCTGATTCCAAAACAAGACCAAAAATACCACAAGAAAAGAAAACTACAGTTGGAGATCTTTCATAAGCATAGAGGCAAAAGCCTTTAACAAAATATTAGCCATATGTAAAAAGACAACGCATCATGCCCAAGTCGGATTTATTCCAGGAATGCAACATTCAAAAATCAATGTAATTTACCATATTAAGTGTTAGTTAAAAAAGAATGATTCTCTCAATAGATACGGGAAAAGAATCTGAAAAAACTCAACACATACTCATAATAAAAACTCAGTGAGCTACAAAAAGAAAACTTTCTCAACTTGATAGAGGACATCTACAAAAGAATCTACTACTATCATAAATCATGGTGACCAAGGGAATGATTTCCTCCTAAGATTAAGAATGAGACAAAGATGTCTTTTCTTACCACTCCTATTCAACAATCTACCAGATTCCTAGTTGACACAACAAGGCAAGAAAAAGAGAAAAGAAAAGCATACAGACTGGAAAAGAAAAAATAAAATTGTTTTTATGTTTTGACAACATGATCATTGATGTAGAAAATACTAAGGAATCTAGAAAAGTTAAATTGTTTTAGCAAGATTGCAAGATATAAGGTCAATATAAAAACATCAATTGTAGGGGCTGACCTGGTGGCACAGTGGTTAAGTTCACTGACTCCACTTCAGCAGCCTGGGGTTCGTGGGTTCGGGTCCCGGGCATGGGCCTACACACTGCTCATCAAGCCATGCTGTGGAAGCATCCCACATACAAAATAGAGGAAGATTGGCACAGATGTTACCTCAGGGCCACTCTTTCTCAAACAAAAAGAAGAAGATTGGCTATAGATGTTAGCTTAGGGCCAATCTTCCTCACCAAAAAAGAAAAAAACCACATCAATTGTATTTGTATATACAAGCAATAGACAATGGGAAATTGATTTTTTAAAAGAAACAATTTCACTTGTAATGGCATTAAAATTAAAATTAAAATTGAAACATCTGAGGATAAATGTAGCATAACATATGTAAGACATACACTGAAAACTATAAAACATTGCTGAGAGAAATTAAAGAAAACTTAGATTAAGGAAGGGGTATATCACGTTAGTGGATTAAAAGACTCAATATGACTGAGATGTCAGTCCTCTCTGATTGATCCATGGATTCAACACAATCAAAATCAAAATCCCAGACAGCTTTTAGGTACAAATTGACAATCTGATTCTAAAATTTATATGGAATTGCAAAATCCTTGAATAGTCAAACCAAATTTGAAAAAGAATGACAAACTTAGAGAACTTACTGATTTTGAAATTTGTTATAAAGCTAGAATAATCAAGGCATTGTCGTGTAGGTGTAAGGATAGGCATATAGAACCACGGAACAGAATAGAGAGTCCAGAAATAGAACGACATATATGGTCAATTGATTTTCAACACAAGCGCCAAGGTAATTTAATAAGGAAATGGCACACGTTTCAACAAATGGTGATAGGACAATTGAATATCCATACACACACCAAATTTCATCACACACCATATACAAAAATTGACTCAGAATGAATGAATCATAAGCCTACATACCTCCGATACAAAGCACAGAAGAAAATCTTTATGACCTTGGACTAGGCGAAGATTTCTTAGGACACAAAAAACACAAACCATAAGAAAAATTCGTTACAAAGCATTGCTCTTCAAAAGATACTGTAAAGAAGGTAAGCCATGGACTTGGAGGAAATATTTTTAAAACACATATCTGATAAAAGACTTGTAGCCAGAATATCCCGAGAAGTCATAATTTGCTAATAAGAAGACAAACAACCCAGTAAAGACTGGGTTTTAAAGAAGTATGAATACTTAAAAGAAGATATACAAATGGCAAAAAAAAAGCACAGAAGCTCAGTAACGTTAGTCATTAAAGAAATACAAAGGGGACTACACACCCACTAAATTGGCTAAAGTTTAGAAGACTAACTCTATCAAGTGTTGATGAGGATATGGATCACCTGAACTTCATACACTGCTTCAATGTATAAATACAGCAAAGATTGCTATAGCCACTATCCAACACAGTTTGGCAGCTTCTTATAATGCTAAAAGTATATTTACTGTATTACCCAGAGATTACACACCTACATACTTACTTAAGAAAAATGAAAATATATGTCACACAAAGACTTATATCTGAAGGTTCCTAATAGTTTTTTAAATTAATAAATTAATTAATTTTTATTTTTATTTTTTTGAAGATTGGCACCAGAGCTAACATCTGGTACCAGTCTTCTTTTTCTTATCCTTCTTCTCCCTAAAGCCCCCTGGTACATAGTTGTATATTCTAGTTGTAGATCCTGTTGTAGTTGTGGCATGTGGGATGCTGCCTCAGCATGGCCTGATGAGCGGTGCCGTTCTGAGCCCAGGATCCGAACCGGTGAAACCCTGGGCTGCCGAAGCGGAGCATGCAAACTTAACCACTCGGCCACGGGGCCGGCCCCTCGTAATAGTTTTATTCATAATAGCCCAAAACCAGAAACAAACCAAATGTGCCTCAAGTGGTGAATGAATAAACAAATGGCATAGCCATACAAGGGAATACTACTCAGCCATAAAAGAAATGTACTACTATAGACTTGAGACGGATGATTCTCAAATGAATTACACAACTGGCTGAAGCCAGACACAGACAGCTACACACTATGTGACAAAGACAAAACTATAGTGATAGAAAGATCCAGAGTTTCCAGGGACCAGGGCAAAGGAGAGATTGAATACAAAAGGTCACAGAAGAATTTTTAGGGATGATAAAAATGCTCTGTATTTTGATTATAGTGATGCTTACTTAGCTGTATACATTTGCCAAAATTATACTTTAAAACTGATTAATTTGATTGTATAATTGTACAACAATATTTTTAAAAAGATTAGAAGGAAATATAATAGAAACTATCAACATTTATTTAAAATTCTGCATAAAAAGATATTGCTTTTTTCCCTGTTATTGTGTGTCCTGATGTATTTTGTCTTTTATCCAGCAGGGGAAAAATTGAGCTATTTAAAACTGAAGTAAACCATGTAGACAGATCTTCAAGTGGTATAAATAAATTTATATTAAAACCAGAGTACTTTGTCGTAACTAATCAATACTCTTTTAAGATGTATTTTAGAAGTGCAAAGAGTACATGTGGATGCTTGCCTTCATTGTGATTTAAGTAGTTTGACATGTCTACAAAAATGTCAATATTTACTACCTTCAATACTTTATTTGAATTATAGCTTCATTTAGAGCGTTCTAATTTTTATAATCAATAAGTCATTGCTTTTTACATACAATTATAATAAAAATAGTGTCGTGATAATATCATGTTTACCCTTTTGCAGTTTCACTTCTAGACTGTTTTGTCAGAATCCGAAAAACAAATTCATTGAGGGGAACAGATTTTCCCTACTTGGCTTTCAAATTCATTGTAATCAATCCTGTAACATTAAGCACATTTCCTCATCAATATGAAAATTAAACTTCAGGGACTAACCTTATAAATAGATCAGAGAAAGCAGAAGGACATTGAGAATAAGTTAATGACATTTCCAGATAATCAAGCCCAATAAAAATGTAGCGTTTGAACGTGAAATGTGCAGAATAAATCAGATTCAAAGGTATATTTCAAGACTTTAAATACCTGTGCTGAATGAGAAAAGAGTAACCTGATAAATCTTGATCACCTTAAATTGGCAACAATCTTGAGTGTGCCGTGCAGGAGGGATAAATGTTGGAGATACACACACATACCCCGTGAGTTTATTACCAAATCAATCAGAATAATACTGAATTAAACAAAATAAAGCCAGTTTCCTCATATCAGGATTTCTTAAAATATTTAATATGCTCATCTGCATTGTGATTCTTATAGAGAAAGCTACATGACCCCCAAATTATTTGATCATGCATTCTTTTATTAAGGATCAGCTACTGGAATTTGTATCTGAAAAACAAACTTTGGGAAAGCTGTCTTGACGTGGTGTTCATTTTCCCAAAGAAACTCTTTCTTAAATATGTGAGCACAGTTCTCTAAATCACATCTCAATCTTTTAATAGGAATGTCGTTTCATTTATTCTGCTTGGTCAATGTCAGAAATAAATGATTTTGTGACTTGTTTTTGAATAATCTCTTAGAAAATGTTTATTTGTATACATGTGTATATTTTTGCAATTTGTTTTCAATAAGTAAATAATTATAAAATGTATGTATATACTTTTTAGGTGATTATGAATGGATCTAACATTTTCTAAACGTTGGTGTGCTAGTCTGGTGTATATCAGACAGGCATACCCACTTATCTGCAAAGGGACACTTTTTAAACAATAAGCAGTTAGAAGACAATTCTCCATTGGTCTCTCGCATTTCTGCATGTTCTAGGACCAGAGGCATTGGCAGCTTTTTTCAGCACTATCTTTTAAAGGACATTTGCATAGAAAACAGCCTTGGAAGAGAGAGAGTCTCCATCTGGGGCATAAGACTCCAGACAAAAGCTGGACATATTTACTAGCAGCTCCCTTCAAAAGAGGGGTTCCTTTAAAAGATTGATTCCTGAGTTCCCTTTAAAAGCTCGGGGCTCCTCAGCCATGAGACAAACCCACTGCATATGGAGTTTCCACCTGGGCCGCTCCACATTAGACCCATAGGTCTTGGGGTGCAATGGAAACATTGTGAACATGAAATTCATGCTTCACACTGTGCCGTGAGTAACAATATTATTTGTCTCTGACTCAGGAGTCTCATATCTTCTACAAGCATCCATGAAAGTGTGACAGGCTAACTTATTAGCTTGCACGTAGCATAAAATCTCAGACTTTTCATAGTTCTTGGCAGCTGTAACAGTTACATTGAGGTGACATTTTCAGGTGAATATCTTCCCATCTAATAGCAGAAAAGATTTGAAGATGTCAGTGGAGGATTGAATGACACAAGGTGGGAAGAAATAAGGAGGCTTAATGTCGTTGAAAGAGCCAAATACATAGCATTGGTTCCCAGGGACTGCCAATATAAGACACAATGACAAAGACAAAAAGAATATGACAGAGGCAGAATTTTAGAACACAGTGGTTTTGTTTTCATGGTCCAGCTGTACCCTCTATATAGATTATGTGACTTACAAACAGAGGAGAGTGGCGGGAAGCTAGAATCTGGAGAGTCAACACACGAATACTCTATAGGTCTGCAAAAAATAAAAAAATTTAGAAAGCCAAAATAGTTCTATGTGTGAACTATACTACATCTTTATTTTGGTTTTTCCCTGGGTGATCAGAATATATACTGCCTGCTTGCAATTCTAGAATGGAAGAAAGGATTTGAAAGGTACCTTGTAGGGACAAACTGCAAAGAACAACATTCCAGAAAAATAAGTGCTCTGGAATTAGAGAAATAAGATTGCACTGTCTGCATTCATGATTAGCACCTAACGGGGTATTCCTATATCATTTTCTTCATTTTATTCTTTTAGGACAAAAAAAAAATCCCAAGGTTTTGGACTATGAAACCCTCTATCCTATTATTCAACACTGTGTGGTAGGTAGAATAATAGCCTCATAAAATATCCATGTCTTAATCCCTAGAACATAAAAATAAGTTGTAATACATGGCAAAAGAGACCTTGCAGATGTAATCTAGGTTACAAACTTTAAAACAGGAAGATAATTCAGATTATTTGGGTGGACCAATCTAACCAACAAGCCCCTAAAACCAGAGAACGTTTAACTAGGGGCCACAAAGATGCATCAGAGGGAAAGTCAGAGAGATTTGAAGCCTGAGACGGACTCGCCCCATAGTTGCTGGAGAGGCACCACGTGGAATGCATGAAAAGCAATGTGGACAACCTCTAGGAGCAAAATCCAGCTAGGAGCAAAGACCTTGCTGATGGTCAGCAAGGAAATGGAGACCTCAGTCCTACACCCACAGGAAGTCAGCCAACAACCTGAATGAGCTTAGGAGTGGATTCGTCACCAGAGCCTCCACAAGGGAGTGTGATCCTGCCATCACATTGATTTCTGCCTTATGATTCTCTAAGCAGAGGACCCAGCTAAGCTAAATTGTACTCGGGCTTCTGACCTACAGATCTGTGAGATAATAAATGAGTGTTATTTTAAGTACTAAATTTGTGGTAATTTATTATGGCAGAAATAGAAACTAATCCAAATACTAAACTCCCTCTATAACCACTGATGAACAACTTGTATGAAGCTTTCATACCTGAGGGTTCACGCAGTGATGACCCAGTAAGCAAACCTACAGAGATGTTGCCAGTTTCTAATTTAAGTGTCATTTATTTGCCTACAGACATTTGTCTAGTAAATGAAATAACTTGATGAATAATTGAAACTTTGCTATTTGATACCTTTTCAATTATTCAATAACAAAAGATAATAACAGTCTCATTGCCAGAGAGTTTAAATAAATATTTCTCTCCTGAATTTATTTACCTCTTACACTGTGACCACAATGTCAAGGTTCCCATACTGGCAGTGAAGATTGGAAGATTTCCTTTGAATTCCTCTTTTAGGCATTGAACCTGATGTCTCTGTAGGTTAGGAAAGCACATAGGTTAGAATTTGCATGTTGCCCAGCAAATGACCTAATCCTTCCAAAAGGATCTTTCCTGTTACTTTGAACTGAGGAAGCTAACTTTTCTTTGAAAATAAAATTCTTTGACAACCTAAACAGCTGGATTGGTGTCCTGTAATCTATGCTTTGGGCAGATGATGATATAACTGATCATTAGTCAACACAGCATTATCTTTATTAACTTTTAAGTTAATTTAAACTAAACTATTAAGGTAATCTTTATTAACAAACCACAAGAAGAGTACTAAAGAACTTCAAAGGAAGGAGGAATCTCTCTAGGGTGCTGTGAGCGATCTGGAAGGATCACATTTGTTTATTTATTTGGTGACACTGAGTCAATACTCCAGAGGAGAAAATGCATTTCAGGATCATTAACAAGGTCTTAACACTTCATGTGGCTTCTCTCCAGCCTTTCATTTAAGATTAAGGTACAGTGGTTAATAATAACAAGCTGTCAATTACCTCCTTCCAAATGTAAATATTTCAGAAGCGGGGCATTCTGCCTATTTCCAGTCTTTTGACATCGACAACAACAAAACTAGAATAGAAAAATGTGCTGGTTCCTCCCTAGAAAATGTCCCGCCATAACACAACTTGGTAGAGAGACCACTGAGCCCCTGCCAGGAGAACTTTCTATGTGATAATAACAATACATGGCATCTCACTTATAGCATGTGGACTCCAATAAAGGAATATGCAAGAAATTTAAGGGAAAATTTTCTTATTGATGCAACTTTTGCTTTTTAAATTGTACCCGGAGGTTGTTAAAGGGCAAACTCAAAGTGGAGCTTAAGGACTAAATGTCATATAATCCTTCTTCCTCTTTTCAAGAAGGACGATACCAAAACTATCTCAAGTAGACAAAAACTTTTCCTATTGAAAAAGTCCTCCAGAAAGGGGCATTTCACAGAGTCCCACGGCAACTCAGATCAATATAGCATTTTTTGGAATACTTATTTTCATATATAACTCATCTATTGAGGTCTGCTTCTTCTTGAAAAATCATTCCATCAATATTTATTAAGTACCTACTAAGGTCTCATTCTTTCTTTCTTTTATTGTAACGGTTTTATTGAGATGTAATTCACATATCAAAAATTCACCCTTTTAAAGTGTTTTTAAAGTGGGTTTTGTATTTTCAGAGTTGTACAACTGTCACTCAAAGTCTGTTGAGAACATTTTCATCACTCCAGAATTAACAGTTACTTCACCATCCTTCCCTCCCCAGCCCTCAGCAAACATTAATCTGCTTTCTGTATCTACACATTTACCTATTTTGGATATTTGATAAATATGTAGAATCATACCAGGTGGGGTCTTTTGTGACTGGCTTTTTTCACTTACAGAATGTTTCAAAGTTTATGCATGTTGTGGTGTGTATCAGTATTTCATTCCTTTTTATGGCTGAATAATATTCTGTTGCATGAATATACCACATTTCATTTATTCGTTTATAAACTGATGGACACGGGTTATTTCCACTTTTTGGCCATTATGAATAATGCTGCTATAATTCATCACACAAGTTATTGTGTGGATATATGTTTTCATTTCTCCTAGATATATACTAGAAGTGGAATAATAGGTTTATGGTATGGCTAACATTTTGAAGGACTGTCAAATTGTTTTCCAAAATGGCTGAATGGTATAACATTCCCACCAACAATGTCCTACACATCCCCACTAGACTTGTTGTTATCTGTCTTTTTTATTATAGCCATCCTAGTCAATATGAAATTATATCTCATTGTGGTTGTAACTTGCATTTTTTGCAGTTAATAATTATGTTGATCATCTCTTCATGTGCTAATTAGCCACTTACCTATCTTCTTTGAAGAACTGTCCGTTCAAATACTTTGCTCACTTATAACTTGGCTTATTTATCTTTTCTATTATCAGGTTGTAATTTTGGATAAAAATATCTTATCAGACACATAATTTGCAAATACTTTCTCCCATTCTGTAGGTTTTATCACTTTCTTGATGGTAGTGTTTATTGAAAAAACTATTCTTTCTCTATTGACACCCTTGTTGAAAATCAATTCACCATAGATGTATGTATTTCTCTACTCTTAATTCTATTCCTTTGATCTATATGTTTATCTTTTGGCACTACCACACTATCTTAATTACTGCAGCTTTGTAGGGTCAAAATTAAGAAATGTGATTCCTTTAACTTTTTCTTTTTCAAGATAGTTTTTGTTATTCTGGATCCCTTGAGATTTCATATGGATTTTAGCTTTGTCAATTGCTACAAAAGAATGCAGCTAGGACTTTGGTAGAGATTGTGTTGAATCAGTAGATCAATTTGGAGAGTATGACCATTTTAACAATATTAAGTCTTCTGATCCATGAACATGGGATATCTTTTTTAATTCATTTAGATCTGCTTTAATTTCTTTCAACAACGTTTGTGGTTTTCAGTGCACAAGTTTTGCACTTCTTTTGTTATTTTTCTTTTACTTTAATTTCCCTAATAATTTTAAAGTTATTTATTATTTCATGTAATAACCTTTTAAATAATCGATCCCGTGAATTTATTGCCATTGTGCCTTCTTGACCAAGCAGTTTGAATTGTTATGTATAAAAGCTCTTTAAAGACATGAATTCTCTTTTCTATTGACTTTGCATCTCCCACAGTACCCAGTTAAATTTATAAGATACTTTACAGGAAGCTAATTTGTAAGTGCTGAATGAATAATTTTTACTGAGGGGGAATTTACCATAGAATGCAGAAACTGAATGACCACGAACATGGAAATTAAGACAATATGCCAAGAAACATTGGGGAAAGTTCCCCCAGGAGTGATTGCTGAAGATTTAAAATATGTAGTCCTAACTTACCAATGACCTATAGCTATATGACAAATTGTGTAGTTTATAAATTTATTTTTCTCCTCCAGAAATCTACATGTCTAGGATGATCAGAGGCTTAGGCACAAGAAGCCCCTTCAGTCAACAATAGGGGTCAGCAATTTTTTCTGTAAAGAATCAAAGAGCAAATATTTTAGACTTTGTGGGCTATCTATTCTCCATTACCACTACTCAATTCTGCTGTTGTAACAGAAAGGCAGACATAGACAATACACAAACAAATGAATGTGGCTGTGTTCCAACAAAATTTAGTACAGAAAAACAGATGGTAGACCATATTTGGGCAGCCAGCTGTAGTTAATCAATTCCCGGTCTATCATGATGTACTTCGAACACAATGCTGTCCTCACAGACCTATAGAACTAAACACCATGGGCAGGGGTTGACGTTTCAAAGAGAAATATTTTTTATTGACACAGCCTAGATTATCAGGAGCACCTCTCCACCAGGCATTCAGCTAACCAAAAGGAAGACAGATTCCACCAACTCTATACCTTTGGTGATGACTGACTTTTGAGGAGGAGTAGGGTTCATGCAGCCAGAGAATAAGGAGCCACCATATCCCAATCTTCTGAATCAGTTCGCTAGGGCATCATAATAAAGTCCCACAGACTTGGGGGCTTAAACAACAAATTTATTATCTCACCATTCTGGAGACTAGAAGTCCAAGATTGAGATGTCAGCAGAGTTGGTTTTTCCTGAGGCCTCTCTCTTGGACTTGTACGTGACCATCTTCTCCCCAGTCTCTTCACATGGTTTTCCTTGTGTGTTTGTCTGCGTCCAAATTTCTCTTCTTATAAGGATACCAATCATATTACATTATGGCCCACCCTAATTACCTCATTTTAATTTAATCAATTTTTCCTCCAATCATGGTCATATTCTAAGGTACTAGGGGTTAGGACTTCAACATACGAATTTGGAGTGGACACAGTTCAACTCATAATACCTTCTCTCAGAAGAAACCCAGAAACACTTCAATCTAAACCCAGTCCCTAAATCCCCCCTTTTCCTTTTGTTTCACCTGTTCCTGTACCTGTGTTGCCCACTTCCCTTTCCGTGGCCACCACCGGCGGTGAAGGATCTGGATTTCTTCCCGTCCTACTCTACTGAAGAACAGATACAACCTCCCAGCTTCTCCCTGATTTCTCCAGCCCATAAACCATGCTCACAGCCATCTGAAGATTTTTATAAGTTTAAAGTATTATGTAATAAATGTCCTTTCCCTCTGTCAGAACTTAAATCTTGTTAGGAGAGACATAGTCACACAAGGAGAAGTCATTGTATATACGATGGACCAGAGAAAGATTTGTCTATTTAACTGTTAATGAAAGTAACTCACATTGACATTGAACTTTGCCAAAATATACATATACATATATCATCACTTTTGATCCCCATGGTAGACTGTGAGGAAAATAGGACATCCTCAATTTACAAATGAAGAGTCTGAGCTTTAGAAAGTTTCAATGATTTTGCCTAAGGTTGCACAACTAGGTTATATACAACTAGAAAGATCCAGGGCTCTGACTCAGACTCAGGGTTATTTATTCCTGATATTGCTCAGGTATTCTAAGCTATGACCTACCTATTTTAAATGAAAATGAAGGTGTGGCATTTCTGATTGAGGAAAAAAGGAGGTGAGGATGGAGAATGGACTTGCCTGAGGAGTGATGAGCAGATTCGGTCCTAGGAGAAGTGGGAGAAGATGAGGTAAGTCGGCTGCAATATTCTGGAAGTACAAAACCCCAATCACGAATGAGAATGGTGTGCTCCCCCACCCCCTCCGCTAGGCTGATGGTCACGAGGCAAAAGTCTGAAGTGCTAGTTTAGGGGAAAGGTGAGAGAGAAGATAAGCAGACCTACCTGGGCTTCCCCAAGACCATTTTCCAAGAGGAAAGATGGCAGAAAGCTATCCCAAGGTGTAGCTGCTCCACAGCCACGGGGGAGCAGGCTTGGAGAGCTGTTGCAGACATGCCCAGCTGCATATTGAAAATATGCAGCCTATGTGCATCAGGCACGAGGAAGCCTGGGTCTGCCTGCAGCCTGTTTACAGAAGAAATGGTCTGTGGGGGATAAACCTAAGGAGAAATCCTCACATCAGAATACTTTGTATTGAAAAGAAATTGTACCATCTTTCCCTCCTTGTCCTCCAGAAAAGGCTTTTTATTTTCTAAAGGGCATGAAGCTTAAATTGTTCCAACCATGGCTGTGCTGAGCTCTTCAAAGGGCCTTCTATGGCTGCCCTTGGGAGACGGTGCCAAAACACATTAGATTTTGAAGCTCTAATTTGAAAAAATGTTTCTAATTCAGATCCTACAGTTTCCTTTAGTGAATTTCATGGTATTATTTCTCATTCTACTTCCTTTTGGCACTATATATAATCCTACCTTTCTTTTTACCCTTCAGATGGCAGTCAAGAGTTATTGCATTTCCCCAATTCATCACTTAGCTAAGACATATAAAGTATATTGAGTTATTTTAGCCACCTTTTGCAGGCTTAAGTCCTTACTATGATCATTTTATGGTCCCCAGCACTCTTCCGGCAAAAGATTTCAAAGTTGGGAAGAATTTTAAAGATCACTTTAGTCAACCCACCCTGTTGATATGTAAACCCCACTCTCCCAGCAGACCAACAAAAAGAATCCCAAATGACTACTTGGCCCTCCAGCTGACTCAATACCTTGTGAGTCAACCCTTTCTTTATTTGGACAGTGGAGATGTATTTTTTTGTGTTTTTTTTGTTTTGTTTCATTCTGATGGGAAAAATATTTGTGGCTTCCAACTATTGTCCCATGCACCAAACAGAAATCTACTCAGAAAGCCAGTCAAATATTGAAAACAACTTTGAAGCTCATTGAATATACCCAAGACTGCAGCTAAGGTCAGGTAATAAGGGCATCCTTTAGCTTTAACTATGAAGTAAGCCATTTGTTTACCTATCTGCTCATCAGCTTGACCAGAAAACACAAAGAAAGCATCCAAGTGCTGTTTTCTGAAATTCTATTCTCCTCATGACTTCTTTCCATCGCTGCCCTGCTTGTTCCCCAGGAGAGCCCTTACTTTGTACTTTTCCCCGTCATTTACCTATAATATTTCCCTTAAGTCCCTAACAGGTGATTGGTAAGAAATCTAACGTGAATTTGGACTAATAAGTGAATATGACAGAATCACTTAGCCTTTTCTGATAACATCATTTTATTTTATCAGAGAACATCGATATTTAACATGAATAAGTACATGATGTTGCAAACATCAGATGACCTAGCAGTTTCAAAAGAATGGGACCTTGAGATGTGGAAAGTGCTTTTGACCTTTTTAAAAGAAAACTTGATTTGTCTAGCCTAGGGCCCAGTGCTGGAGAATAATAGTAATATGTCTCAGATTCTAGAACAAACCTACATTTCAATGTTAAAAGAATTGCTTACGTTATTTGTTTTTGGAGATGACTCAACACGTCTGGCATAAGCTTCAAATCAGCTCAGCTGAATTGTAATTTGCATCTGGGAAGTAAGAAGCTTACCACAAGCGTTCTCCTGTGATTACTCATATATTGCTCATATATTCAGGGGAAGAAAACCCAACTAATTCTAATTCCTCATTTCTAGAAATGCCTTCATTCTGTGGACAGAATGACCCATTAGCTCAGCTGTCTTTCAAGGCAGAACCCCTAAACCTCCCCTGACTGATGAGAAGTTAAAAGTCTCTCAGGAAAACAATGCCACTACATCCTGTGGTTACCTTGCCAATGTGGCACTTAAATACGACTGTGGGTCCCTCTGCCCTTTTCACCCTGAATCTAAACCCTCTGAATCTCCCTGCCTTTTTCTATTATTCCCATCAAGACATTTTCACTCGCCTCACCCTGCCAGATTAATCTTTGCCAAGTCAGCTCTGACCTGCTCAAAGAATGCCAGCAGTTCCATTTGCTTCCAGAAGAAAAGCCAAACTCTAACCTGGCAATCCAGACTCTTCATGAGCCATCTTACTCCTACCTCTCTGGGCTGTCTTCCCACATTCTCTTCATAATTCCTCTGATTTAGGCAAAGCTAACCATTGTACCTACCTCCCATATACACAAACATTGTCGCATCAGCTCTGGATGTCCTTTCTGCCTGGGACGCCCTTTGCTGCTTGTTTCCAAATGAATGTGTTCTACCTGCCCATCAAAGTCTAACAGAATGCTTCTGCAAAGAGTTCTTTGATACTGTTCATAATTCCTCTTTCTAAACTCTCAGGGAATTGGTTTTATTCCTTTCTTGTGGTATTTACATAATCTAACCTACAATATTTTATCATCTTCCTACCTAACCACAGTAATCTCCTACACCAGAGCCTAGTACCATGTTTGAATCCAGTAGTGCTCTATAAGTGCTTATCAGATGGCGTCAATCTTAAACCAGTAACTTGAGTTTACTCATATACTCAAATTCCAGTGAAAAACAAATCAAGTCAGAATAGATATATAAGTAGCATATCTGCATGTTCATTTTAGGCAGAAGGCCAGCTTTTTAGAATATTGACTTTGGGTACTTGATCCAATGCATTTTTGTGGTTCTATCACTGAGCCTTTTATGTATCCATATTTACTTGCTTCATAATTTGCTCTCATCAAGTCTCAGTCCTGATAAACCATCCTGGAAACTATTTTGCATTTCATTCATTGCTGGCTCACTCACAACTTTTTATTCTGCATCCCTCTTAACATTTCTGTGCTGTTCTCTGAAAGTCTTCAGAGTTGTAGCAGAATATCATTATGTCTTAAAATCATTGAGAAAAATGGAACAATTCAATTTCCTACCACCATAACTCTGGGTAATCCTCTTTTGCTGCTAATTCTGAAAAGGACTGGAAAACATCAAAGTGCTATTTCCTGAAATAATTCCATTCCCCCAGAAGACTTCTCAAAAGTGACAGCAGAAGCAGGGGAAACAAGGTGCAGCTTCCAGAAGCTAATGGTAGTGCCACCATCCAGGACTGCAATAATTGAGTTTTAATGTCCTGAGCTGTTGCTTGTCATAAATCCTCTATATGTAAAACTCGGGCCTCTGCTAGGCAAGATTAATGGCTAGCAGTGTATATAATATTTATTAAACCTCTTTTTATGTTGCTTGGCAATCTGTGCTACCATCAAACAAGTTGAAATAATTGACATTTAGCACATCAACCTGCTTTTGACTAAGAAGCATGACATTCATGTGGATAGTAAACATTTGGCAATTGCTGTAAATGTCTCCAAATTTAACGCCATGACCTTTTCTCAGGTAAATGTTTTTGGATAGAATGTAAATAATGATTCACTGTATGTCAAATACCACAGTATGTCAAATACTGCGCAATGTCAAGTTTACTGTCTTGTTACCCTCCAGAGGTTCATAGATTGGTTGACCTGTTGTATCTTCCAGTGAGTTTTATATTAAAACTCACTATTATTTATTATAATTCATTGGCTTTCCAAACTTTTCCCCCACAATATTTCTGACTAAGAAGAAGCGTGGTTTGGTTTCATTGTTTAATTAAATGAAACTTGGCATTTTAAAAATCCATACTCCGGCATGAAAAAATTAATTCTATTTCAGAGGCCTTTAAGCACAAGGATAATTCATGCTTCAGATTCTCTGGAAGTAGTGACTTCAAATTATCAAATAGAAAGTAAGACTAATGCATTCAAGGGGTCCATCCTTTCACCTGCCAACATCTCTGGGCTCTTCTCCAATCACATAACAAATGCTAATGTTATGAAAGCATAACGCAACTGCATCTAATCTTGCAGCTCTATAAAAATTCATCCTCAATCATCAACGTGGAAAGGATCGCTCTAATTAACAGTCCAATGGGTCCTTCCAACTGCACAACTGCATTTACATACTTCCCCTAAAAGGAGCTGGACTCTTCAAATGCTCTTCACTCTGTACACACTGAGTGCAAATGGACTTTTTTCATGCATCTTCCATTCCTTAAGATTAACAAAGTATTCTAGACAGAGTATTTTGCAACTTCTGAAATGTTCAATTAGAGTATTTTAATGAGGCAAGAGAAATGGATGTGCATTGATGTGCTACAAATAAAATTAAATCTATCGAAAATTGTTTCTTATGTTGAAAGATAAGAAATTTGATAGGTCAAATTTCTAGAGAAGTTCCTACAGAGGAGCTAAGATAATCAGTTTAGAAAAAATTAGGTATGAAGACCTTTTGGGTATTATTCATTTGGGTAGTATTCATTTTGCATTTTGAACATTCTTTATTAAACATTCTTTCAACAGAATTTTATTGACTGCTTACTATGAACAAAGGGTCACTCTAGACTTTGTGACTTTAGCTCTGGATTAGAATTGCGGTGCCTCCCCTCATGAAGCTTATGTTCTGGAGGAAACTTTATATTATGTGTACCTTCTCTTTGTCTCCTCAACACCAAGTCACAATTAAAACTGTTGAAACCTTAGAGATCATTTCTTCCAACACCCTCATTTTCTCCATGGAGAACTTTAGACCCAGAATTTCTCTATCACTTGTCCAACGTCACACACTTCCAGTGGCAGAGTGAAATAACAACTGAGTTCTCCTGTCTCCTAGCGGGCTCCACCTAATTCATTCTCCAGTCCATTTAAAATTAAATTACAAAATGGCACCTCATACAATAGTTTGGAAAAAATTATCCGGTTCTCACGCAATTACCCGGAACTACCTGGAAACACAACAAATTCTGCGTACACATTTTCACATCTCTTACAAATACTGTCAGATTGGGATTAAAAATAATGTTGATAATGAAAATGATATCAAACCACTGCATAATGCCTATTAGCTTCCAGACCTATTTCTAAGCCCCTTACCTACCACACTGAATCCTCACAACAACACTGAGGCAGCTACTATTATTATGCCCAGCTTCCAGATGACAAAAATTGAGGCACAGAGAAGTAAAGAAACTTACTGTTAAATAAAATGTTCAAGTTAATGAGTCAGTGCAGCTGTTAAAAAGAATGAACTTCCAATGGATATCGATGCTGTAAGATATCCCTAGTATATTATTAAGTGAAAAATACGCATATATATACGTGAAATCTGTATACATACATACATGTGTATGTGTGTTGCTGTTGTTTGTTTTGTTTTAATCACCAGGGAACTTTGTCAAAATGCACTTTCCAGGATCCTAACCCTAACCTATCGATTCAGAATATCTCTGGACAGGGTCTACCTTCATAAGTAGGGGATTCGTAAGAGCACTCTTGGTTAAGATTGCCTGCCATAGTGCAACTGAACTCATCAGGAAAACAATGTTCTAATTAACCGACCACAATAAGTCATATTAAGTTGTCAAATCCAATAATCTTAAAATTCTCAACATATATTTTATATTTTTATAACTATAAATGTATCCCACATCATGTGCAAGAAAAATACACATGAGCAAGAACAAGAGCGTGCAACCCTGGCTAACAATGAGCATCCACGATGTCGCTCCTGTCACCAATATGCCAGAAAAACAGGATTCAGAACTTTAGCTGTTAATCCCTGATTTAGACCATTGAACTGCAATGGCCTTTAAGCCTAAACTAAATTTTAAATTCAATTCGCTTGAAGGAGTTCATTGGTGACCTTTGAGAAATCAATTGTGTATTATCCCAGAAAAAAACATGATCTAACTTCCCTATAAATTGATGACCTTAAAAGACATGTGCTCTCCTCACCAAATGCATTGGGAGAGCCTTTGCCGGTTAAAGTTGATGACATCCTGTTAAGCCCTAATGTGAAACTTTTAGTCTCCACAAAAAGAGGGAGTGAAGGGACACACAATGAGAGCCAGCTCTGAATTGGGGAATCCGAAGAAACACTTAGCAGTCTTCATAAGCACTATTTTGGCCTTATCCACTCACTGTTTTGACTACTTGAGTAAAAATTAAAGACACTTTTTGATGAATATCATCATTTTAAAAGCAACAAATTTTTTTTAAAATGGTGAAAGTCCTTTATATCTAGACAAATTTTAGCGGTAGTCACAGAAATACAATTTTTGGAATGTAGATACACAAAATAGGAGCTATCCCGTGAATTGTCATTAACTATCCAATGAATGCACCTCCCATGAGTGGCCTTAGCCTGACCAGGTGCTTTCTCTCTCAGGGTCCCAGGATCCCTGAACATGCTGGTTCAAGAGTTCCTTTCCTGCAGCTGAACCTTATTTCAATTGTTTTTCTTTTTTTTTTGGTGAGAAAGATTGACCCTGAGCTAACATCCATTGCCAATCTTTCCCTTTTTTTGCTTGAGGAAGATTAGCCCTAAGCTAACACCTGTGCCAATCCTCCTCTCCTTGGTATGTGGGACACCTCCACAGCATGGCTGATAAGTGAAATAGGTCTACACCTGGATCCGAATCCACGAATGTGGGCCACCGAAGGGGAGCGCTCAGGGCTTTAACCACTCAGCCACGGGCTGGCCCCTCAATTATATTTCTTATGGTTACCAATGGACCTTCCTAAATGATGTGCAACCTATTGCTGAGACTCTCTCTCTCTGAGACCCGTGACATCCCAGCAGCCCTAGTCCCGTGGAAGCCCAAACCAGGCTCCAGTACTTCATCTGGAGACGGCAGCAGTCCTGTCAAATAACTCCATGATTGACTGCAACCACCAGTTCCTAATTTCCTTGACATTTAGTAGTTTCAAACATCCACCAATGAGGTAAACAACCGAGTACAAAGTTTAAACAAAATGATGAGATGCGCCTGTTGTGTGAGATCAGCAGAACTTGGAGGAAAACCGAGAACATTCCAGAATAAAATGACAGAGGTGTTAAGATGTCTCGTGTCTCATCTGTTTTCAGGGAATGTTTGTCAGTTACCCTCTGACACTCAGTAAACAATGACTTAGGTCCCAAGTCCCATCTGCCCAGCCAGCAGAGTTAAACACTGCTTCTCAGGACAGACTTGTATAAATAAGTTATGGACAATATATTGCCAGCTTCCACCACCTAATAACATCATGTATTTTTTATGTATTGTTGGGATTCGTAAGTTGGAGGCATATCCATTGAGATGGATAATAGTTTTGCTCTTTTATTTTATGCACTTAGCCTTCTTATTGAGAACTGCATTAATCTTGTGTTTTATGATGGTGATTGCCAAAGAGGTGTCTCTCCCTCTCTGTTAAAAAAAAATCCTGCTTTGGCTTCTGATGTGCTTCTACTTCTGTTTATCCCCTGCTTAGACATTTTTATTAGTTTAATTGTTTTTGGAAGCGTAAACCAAAAGCCGGAATCCAAGGAGACCAAATTCCTGTGGAGCAGATTTATGATCCAATATGAAAAATTCTGGTACTTTGAAATGCAGTCCCCAAAGTCAAGAAGGATTTGATGTCAGAATGTTTTTAAATCATCTCCTAGAGGAGATCTAATACTGGTGCCTGGTGACTCTCAGGTTCCGACAAATGGAGTTAAATTTCAGATTAATTTGCGTCGATGTCAAGGAGTATGAGGTGATTTAACCATCGTTAGTTTCAAATCGTTATTCAGATTAAGTAGCTGTATTATCCTAAATGCAAACACAACGGCAAAGCACCGAACTATCATTTAATTGTTTTAAATAGACTGTAATTTTGAATATTTCTAGGATGACAGATTTTCTCAACCTTTCTGAAATCAGCAATACCTCCAACATGAGAACAAGCGCTAGTCAGCGTAAACACACCATTACACAGTAGAAAGGAAAGCTTAAGCAGATATGGGGTTTTTGCAACTGCAAATCTGCATTGACATTCTAACACATTTTCTAGTTTATAGAACATCAGAGATAGACAGCATCTTAAAAGATCATCTAGTCTAGCACCTTTCTTTTACACTGGACCAATCTGAGTGGCTAAGTGGATTATCACACAGCCTTTTAGAGGAAGAGATTAGGTAGGAAAGCAGTGTTCTGCCTTCTGTTATACACAATGTTCTTTCCATCAGACTATGTTACAACTATATGACCATGGAAAACCAAAGCGCTAATGTGCTCCTGAAATTACTTGCCGTCCTTGAATGACAATTTGAAGGACCCCATGATCACTATAAGGGAATCTGATGGTAGTATTTTAAAAAATAAAACTAGGTAAAAACCAAATTGCTTTTTGTGTTACATACAATACTAACCACTTTTTTTTTTCTACTTACTTATTTTTATTGATGGTTCATGGAACTTACTTTTACTGTTTTTCTGACCTTGAAACTATCTTTATAAAGTATTGTTTTCTGGTCTTTCTCTGTTGTTTTCACTTAGGGTACAGTAATAACAAATACTTGGTTGAAATTTGGAAAAAAAATCTTTCATTTTGATAAAGCTATTGAGCTATTACATCTCTGCCAAAATTACTCTATTAGATGTACACATTTTTATACTAAGCCTGAGAATGTGAATAGGATCACCAGAATAAGGATATGAGAAGCAAGTCTAATCGCCATGCAGATATCAATATTAAAATTTGAAATGTTGTACTGTGGATGGGAATGTAAATAGGTACAGTCAGTATCGAAAACACTATGGAGGTTCCTCAAAAAATTAAAAATAGATCTACCATACGATCCAGTAATTCCACTTCTGAGTGTATCTCTGAAGCAGAAGAAATCACTATCTTGAAGAGACATCTACAACTCCATGTCTATTGCAGCATTATTCACGATAGCCAAGACATGGAAACAACCTAAGTGGCCATTGACAGATGAATGGAAAACAAAAATGTGGAATGGGTAAAGAAAATGAAATATTATCCAGCAATATATAAGAAGGAAATTCAGCCATTTGTGACAACTTGGATGGACCTTGAGGGCATTATGCTAAATGAAATAAGTCAGACAGAGAAACACACATACTGTATGATCTCACTTACACGTGGAATCTAAAAAACCGAACTCATAGAAACAGAGAAGAGATTGGTGATTGCCAGAGGTGGGGACTGGGGAAAAATGTCGTAAGGGGTCACAAACTTTCAGTTACACGTAAATAAGTCCCAAGATTGTAGTGTACAGCATGATGACTATAGTCAACAATACCATGTTGCATATTTGAAAGTTGCTAAGAGAGTAAATCTTTTTTTTGCATTGAGGTCATAGTAGTTTATAGCATTGTGAAATTTCAGTAGTACATTCTTATTCGTCAGTCACCATATAAATGTGCTCCTTCCCCGCCTTTGCCGACCCCTCAACCCCGTTCCCCTCTGGTAACCACTAAACTGTTCTTTTTGCCCATGTGTCAGTTTATCTTCCACATATGAGTGAAATCATATGGTGTTTGTCTTTCTCTGTCTGGCTTATTTCACTTAACATAATACCCTCAAGGTCCATCCATGTTGTTGCGAATGGGATGGTTTTGTCTTTTTTACAGCTGAGTAGTATTCCATTGTCTATATATACCATATCTTCTTTATCCATTCCTCAGTCCGTGGGCACTTGGGTTGCTTCCACGTCTTGGCTATTGTGAATAATGCTGCAATGAACACGGGGTTGCATAAGTCTATTTGGATTGTTGATTTCAAGTTCTTTGGATAAATACCCAATAGTGGGTTATACGGTATTTCTATTTTTAATTTTTTGAGAAATCTCTGTACCGTTTTCCACAGTGGCTGCTCCAGTTCGAATTCCCATCAGCAGTGTACAAGCGTTTCCTTTTCTCCACATCCTCTCTAACGTTTGTTATTTTTTGTCTTGGTGATTATAGCCATTCCAACGGGTGTAAGGTGATATCTTAGTGTAGTTTTGATTTGCATTTCCCTGATAATTAGTGATGTTGAACATCTTTTCATGTGCCTATTGGTCATCTGTATATCATCTTTGATTGGGTTGTTTGTTTTTTTGTTGTTCAGTTGTGTGAGTTCTTTATATATTTTGGAGATTAACCCCTTGTCTTATATATGATTTGCAAATATTTTCTCCCAGTTTGTTGGTTGTCTTTTCATTTTGTTCCTAGTTTCCTTTGCCTTGCAGAAGCTCTTTTGTCCAACGAAGTCCCACTTGTTTAATTTTTCTTTTGTTTTCCTTGTTTGAGTAGACAAGGTATTCAAAAAGATCCTTCTAAGACCCATGAAGGAGTGTGTACTGCCTATATTTTCTTCTAGAGATTTCATGGTTTCAGGTCTTACCTTCAAGTCTCTTATCCATCTTGAGTTAATTTTTGTGCATGATGCAAGATAATGGTCTACTTTCATTCTTTTGCATGTCCAGTTTTTCTGTCCAGTTTTCCCAACACCATTTACTGCAGAGACTTTCCTTTCTCCATTGTATGTTCTTAGCTCCTTTGTTGAAGATTAGCTGCCTGTAGATGTGTGGTTTTATTTCTGGGCTTCAATTCTGTTTCATTGATCTCTGTAGAGAGTAGATCTTAAAAATTCTTATCACAAGAAGAAAAATTTGTAACTATGTTTGGTGATGGATCTTAACCAAACTTACTGTGATAATCATTTCACAGTATATACGTATATCAAATCATTCAGTTGCATACCTAAAACTAATACAGTGTCAACTATATCTCAATTTTTAAAATATATATGTCTTGCAATAGCTAAAATTTATTATTTGTGTGCCAAGCTCTTGCCAAGTGTGTTATATATATATATTTTCTATTTAATCCTCAGCTCAAAACTGCAAGGTGGAGAGTATTATTGCTTGAGTGTGAGGTGAAGAAACAGAAGCTCAAAGAGAACTTGGTCAAGATCATATTAGTAGCCAAAGATAGATCAAGGTTCTGATTCTTGCAATCTGGTTCCAGACCTTTGCTATTGACCACTGTCATCTAACTGCTCTGACATATTTCCTCTCCTAGATTTTGCCACCCATAATTGGCAACCAAGCTTGATCAAAATAGTAGCCCTAGCAAATCTGACTCAGAAAATAGCATACTCAAAAAAAAAAAAGACTGGTTTCACTGAAGGGGTCTACAGGAAACTCATTAAGAGCTTCACTTGGAGCAGATTGAGGACTGTTCCGTCTTCAACTATGCAGATAACAATTTCATGAGATTTGAAGGCTCTTTTGCCAATAGCCTCAATCAATTGCTTTCAATTTCTTATGCAAATGAATTTACAGATATGTAAATGCCAGCTCACAGCAGAAATGCAGACTTGATAAATCTGTAATGAATACAGCCCTTATTAACAGTCTATGGTTCCAATGAGAAATCTTCTTGTAATTTACAGCAGTGGCATAATTATTCTATTTCTCGTAAATGGCGACTGGAGTGATACCAAGTTTGCAGTTTGTCACATGGGTGACGGAACAAGTACATGTATAGCTATTCGTTTTTAATAAGTCAGATGCATTGATGGGTATTCTCTACCAATAACATTATGGGATATATTTACGAATGTGCGGGGAGATTTAGTTAATGGCACAAATTAAAACATTAAATAAGAAGCAAATAGGGTATATAATGAAATGCAGCACACAAATAAACAAAATGTTCTTACACATTTTGTCATCTTTGCCTCGCTACCTCTATATTTATCCATTTGTGCCATGTTTTTACTTAATGTCAGAGTGACAAATGTCACCACAATCACTCTCCATGTGAAGAGAACCACTTGCATTAATGTAGTAATGAAGCGAAGAATGATAGGCCTACAACCAATCAGCATATATAAGCACATCTGGAACTACTTCGGATCCCGTTTCTGAAATATTGGTATTAATTACCAAAGAATGTCTTAATTAGCCGATGTCATTGCTTTAAGTAAACTTTTCATTACTTTATTTCAAAGTCTAAAATATTGATAATGGGATGATTCATAGAGAGTGATGACAGTAACATTTTACCTTTGTTATATCTCAAAAGGTCACTTGGTTTTATGGACTTTTATAGGCACTTGTTTCAAGTAATTGTGCATTATATCTCAGTGAAATAAGATGTATGATGTCAGAAGGGAAAAAGATGCCCCAGCCTAATTTTGCCCTACATCTTCTAGATTGAAGGTCACACTGATGTGTTTTCACATTAACCTAGTATACTCAAAGAATTACATCTTGGATACCTCCAGGATAACAAAAAATGGTGTAATGAATCTTGAGTTAGTGATCTTCATGTTTTCCCTATAACATCATGTGTTTTGTTCTATCTTACTGTCTATTTACTGGTCTATCCCCTCCCCTAAATTACAAGCTCCTCAAGATGGTGATTGTATCTTCTTCCTCATGCAATATTCATGTTCATCTTTGTATCCTCAATGCTGGCACAGTGCCTTGCATATAATAGCATGTGATATCCATTTATGGAATTGAGAAAGGAAGGAAAAGAGGAAGAGAGAGAAAGAGAGATGGAAGGAAGGAAGGCAGGAAAGTGGGGAGAGAGGGAAAAGGAAGACAGGAAGGAATTCTCCTGCATCCTCTTCATAAACTAAAACACTCCATCCTTGTAGTCCTAGCAATGGCATACTTATGCAGGAAACATGAATTTCAAGATGGAGACATTCATGCAGATACCAATGATACCAAGAAAAGGCATCAGCACAATGCTCTACTGCTATGAAATTTCGAGGAAATTCCTCTGGTTACAGTATATTTGGAGTTCCATTCAATTAGGTTAATCAAGCATGAGATCATACTGATCATTGTTTTTTAATAATAATTTTAAGACCCTCAAGTGGGGTTTAATAAGTGTCTGGAATGGGTCCCACATTATGCTAGCCACTGAAAGAAAAGCAAAAGAAGTTGTGCAATCATCCATTCATTCAGCATTTATTGAGTATTTAGTAATTTGCCAGATGTCCTGAACACTTTCCCTGCCTTTGAGATAATTACATTGCTCCTGGGAAGCCAAAGCATGCAAGTGTAAAGGAGAACAATGTGAGAACACTGAGATAAATATAAGCATTTAATAATAAAGGTAGTGTTAATCAACATTTAGTAAGTGCTTACTGTATGTCAAAGTGCTAAGCATGGTCCATGCATTATTTTATTTAATGTTCACTGTACTTTATACTCTTTGTCATTGAAGCTCCCATTTTACAGTTGAGGAAGCTCAAATCAAGGCAATTAAATAATTTTCCTAAGTCATCAGCTAATCACTTGAACCAATCTTTCTGGCTCCAAAGTTCACGCACTTAAACATTATGCTCTACAACCTCTGATCACCTGCTGAAGTTTTTGGATGTAGGTAATATATTCTAAGGAAGGGAGATTCTGTTTTGGCTAAAATTATTTCTAAAAATGTTTCATGGGAAAGATAAAACTTGACATACAGGTCTTGAAGTGTTGATATGATTTACATTGTTTGAATAAATAGGAGAAAAACTTGATAATATCAAGATGAAAAAAGGAGATAGTAAGTTGAGAAATGTCAATGCAAATTTATGCAAAATGATGAGCTCTGTTGAGGAGTAGATAATTTAATGAGATGGAAGCTTTGGCACATAAGTCTATCAAGACCAGTGGATACACCTAGGAAGGAAATCTACAGCTTACGAACCACCATCCTCCCCTTCCCCACCACCACTGACTTAATGACACCAAGCTCTATTCACTTAAGTTTTGAATCAGTTTTCTCCTTTCCACCTCGACCACCAAAACCTTAGTTAAGTACCTCACAATTTCTCCATAGGATTAGTGCTCCAACACTAACTTGCTTTGTACCCCCATGCAAATTACTGAATCGCTCTCTAATCCTCAATTTTCCTGTCACAGAAGTGGGCAGGATAATAAAAGCTGTCTCTCAGGTTAGTGTGCACATTAAATAAGACAAGACATATAAAGTACATAGCTCAGGACTATTTGCCTGGCAAATAGGATGAACTCAATAAATGTCAGATTTGTCATATTCTTACCTTGTCTTTTTATGGTGTCTCCTCCATTAGCTATTTCTTAAACTATGGCTGGAGTTAATCTTCCCCAAAATGTACATCTGATCATTTCAGTCTGCTGCTTTAAAATTTTCTGATGATTTTTCACTGTGTCCAGTATGAAATCCATACTGCTTAGTCTGGTATTAGCCTTGTTGGCCAATCATTCTTGGCACATTAATTTAATTTTAAAAATAAGTAAGCCCCTCCTATGTGCCAGGAACTATTCTAGATGTGCAACAATAAGAAGAAACTTGTTAATTCAAAGTTTAGAGCTCAAGAAGAAGTTCTGATCTAGAAGTAGAGATTTAGGTTTATCATCACTAGTGTGAAACCATGAGCGTGGCTAATTGATGATGGAGAACATGAAGTGTGAGAAGAAAAAAGAGTCAAGAATAAAACCTTTGAGACCACCAACATTTAAAGGATAGTCAAAGGAAGAAGAGTCCATGAAGGAAACTGTGAAGAAAGAATTGGGAGAAATAGAATGGGAGCCAGATGAGGCTGCCATTAAAGTCAAGGGAGAAGGAAGCAAAGAAAGATGGAATAGCCAACCACATGAGTGAATAGATCCTATATAACAATGGAAAGCCATCAGTCACATATCTGACAAGGAGTTAATTTCCAAAATATATAAAGAACTCAAACAACTCAACAACAACAAAGTGAATAGTTTCATCAAAAAATGGGCAGAGGATATGAACAGACATTTTTCCAAAGATGACATTCATATGGCCAATAGGCACATGAAAAGATGTTCAAAATCACTAAGGATTAGGGAAATGAAAATCGAAACTACAATGAGATATCACCTCACACCAGTCAGAATGGCTATAATTAACAAGACAAGAAATAACAAGTGTTCGGGAGGATGTGGAGAAAAGGGAACCCTCGTACACTGCTGGTGGGAATGCAAACTAGTGCAGCCACTATGGAAAACAGGATGTAGATTTCTCAAAAAGTTAAAAATAGAAATACTATATGATCCAACTATTCTACCACTGTGCATTTATCCAAAGACCACGAGATCAATAATTCAAAAAGATCTATATACCCTGTATTCATTGCAGCATTATTCACAATAGCCAAGACATGGAAGAAACCCAAGTGCCCATCAACTGATGAATTGATAAAGAAGATGTGAGAGTATTATGTTAAGAGAAATAAGCCAGACAGAGAAAGACAAACACCATATGATTTCACTCATATGTGGAAGATAAACAAACATACAGATAAGGAGAACTGATTAGTAGTTACCAGAGGGGAAGAGGGTATGGGGAGGGCAAAAGGAGTAAAGGGGCACGTATGCATGGTGAGGTAGAAAATGTAGACTATTGGTGGTGAACACAATGCAGTATATACAGAAACTGAAATATAACGTACACCTGAACTTTACATAATGTTGTAAGCCAACAGGACCACAGTAAAATAACTAAAAAAAAAAAGAAGGAAAACGAGCCGTTGGTAATGCGTTCCGTGGCAAAGGTGGAAATTTAACTGCAATAGCTTGAAAACAGAATGGCAGGTGAGCAAATGAAAGCAGAATTATAGGCTATATTTTTAGGTGCTTCTTGGTGAAATGAAAGAGATAGATCTCTCCGCCCCAACTCCTGCATCTCCATGCAGCCAAGAGCTGAATTTTCTTTAAAGGGAAGATTTCATTTGTCAGTAGTCTTCAACCCTGGCTACTTATTGGAATCACTTCAAGCTACTTTAAGAAATAATGACACCCAGGCCAAATGCCAACCTTCTTATCCAATTGATTTTGAAATAGATCTGACATCTATATTGTTTTAAGGCTTCAAAAGTGATTCGAATTTGCAGCCAGTTTTGAGGACCATTATCATAAGCGACAGGGAAGAAACCAAGCACAAACCTCCTGGGTATCTCCCAGAAGAAACTTGCAAACTCTTGTTGCATGCCAGGGACTTTTAGTAATAACTAACATATTTTATGCATTCATGATGCACCGTGCCCAGGAATTGATGTATACCATCTTAATGTATTCTCAGAATCACCCAATAAGTGAGTATTATAATCATCCCCATTATATGGCTGTGAAAACTGAGGCTCAGGAAGGTTAGCACTTTAGCCAAGGTTAGCAGAGCCAGGATTCACAGGAACCCAAGCTGTGTGCCTAATTCTGCTGCCTCCCACTTTCAAATCAATCCCACCAAAAAAGCGCTATGGCTGGCCATACAGAATAACCAAATAATTAATTACCATGGCTACACAGACAAAAGCAAAAGCCAGAAGTGAAAATTTAAGACTAACAACACAAAACTAACTCTATTGCAGGTTCTACTAGAATGTTCCGGAATATCATGTCAATTTCCAAAGTTATCCTTACATCATTTACTTGGTTAACTATATACTACAGAAATTTAATTAGCAGATCCAGCACAATCCAGATAAACCACTAGACAGGTAATTAATTTTGTTTAAACTAACCCTGAACCTGAATGGCTCTTCTATTCTACCTTTCTAAGTGACCCAAAACTGAACGGATACAATGACATAAACCTAAATAATGATTTAGTAGAGCAATTACCAAAAGTTTAAAATTTTCTCCTAAATTATCTGCGTGATAAAGAGTCCTCAATTTGCGCATAAGTGAAGTTTGTAAATTACTCAAGACTGGTAAGCAGAAGAGTATTTCCAGCTGCCCTACAATGGTCACTCATTGTAACTAAAATTCATTTCATTGCACACACATACACAAATCACGCCTGTCCGCAAAGAGTAGACACAAATACGTTAGCACGTGTGTGCATGAGTGTAATAGTCACACGTTCCCTAACATGGAAGAACTTAGATGAATCACAGAGTCGCAGTTGCCTTAAACAGTGACAGCATGATAGGGGCTAAATAAACAATGGCTACTTTTTTAATTTGTAAGTGACAGGATGAAGAATATTGTGGATTTTCCCCAATAGACTGTAACAATATTAAGGTAAATCAAATTTTGCACCTCATTTATTTAACAATGTCATTTTTCAGTTGCTATAGGGTTTTTTAGCCCCTCAGACTACAAGGCTGCACAATTTCCTAGAACTTGTTTTTGAAAAGGAAAAAAAAACTGTTAGCTCTTGAACACTTCATTATAATTGGCTACGCTTCTTTTCTTTTATTAAGTGATAATTTATGAAAGACTACTTCAAGATCGTCTAAAACGCTGCCTTTGGAAAGACTAAAGCAGGGGAATGTGTAATCACTATGTAATGTAATCAGAATATTTAATTAACATGTAATCATAAAAGAAGAAAATAGTCTCATAGCATTTGGGCACCAAAGTCAACAACAGGACTGTATTTAAAAGACTATATATGCTTTTAAAAATATTTTTTAATGGAGATAACATGGTTTTTAATAAAATATTTGCTGATCCTTTTTTTTTGCATCTTTTGAAAATTTTTGTTCGGTTTTTTTGTCACATGGTTTATAACATTGTGTAAATGTCAGGTATACATCATTATATGTCAGATTCTGCATAGACTGCATCGTGTTCACCACCAAAAGTCTAGTTTCCATCCATCACCATACATACGTGCCCCTTTACCCCTTTCACCCTTCCTCCACCCCGTTCTCCCTCTGGTAACCACCAGCCTGTTCTCCGTATCTGTATATTTGTTTATCTTCCACATATGAGTAAAATCGTACATCATTTGTCCTTCTCTGTCTGACTTATTTTACTTAGCATAATACCCTCAAGATCCATCCATGTTGTCACAAATGGCACAATTTCAGTCTTTTTTAAATGGTTGAATAATATTGCACTGTAAATATAGCACATCTTCTTTATCCATTCATCCATTTGTTACCAATTTAGCCTAAGGCACCTGTATAGTCAGTTTAGCCTCCCTAATTTAGCCTTCCTCCACTGAGACTTTAATCCACAATCCGCTGAGACTTCCTTGGGGCTCCAAGGAAGATCCCATGGGTGAGCTGCGAACCCACAACCCATTCCTTCCTTGGAGGGTCCTTTTTCTGTTTGGTGTCACAAATGTGAGATGAGACCCCAGCTGAACGTTCAACAGCGCAAGCTTTATTCAATGGCCATTGGATGGAGAAGCAGAAACGAAGTTCACAAATCAATTTCTCAATTCTTAGGGTGATCATGCAGCTGTTATAAGGGATCAGGGTAATGAAGAGGAGGAATATTCACAGTTATGTGGGGAAATGGGCAGGCTTTTCTGGGAATTGGGGTGCCATTTCTTTTCCTCCCTGATTTGGTCTGGTGTTTGCTGACGTGGCCGCGGGCAGCTGTGTTATTTAGTATGGTAATATACTACAATGAACATATAACAAGCTGCAGGGTCTATGTCAGGTCAAGTCACACCGCCACGTTGCCTTCAACCAGTTTTACCTGGTTTTGACATATGTCTCATATGACATCTTCTTCCTCTCTTTGTGGTTTCCCGTAAGCTAAAGATAATATGTTAGGCTTGTTCTGAGCAGGGTTGTGGTTAATGTCTTATGGGGTCAGTGGGTGGGGTAACACATTGACGGGCACTTAGGTTGCTTCCAAATCTTGGCTATTGTGAATATGCTACAATGAACACAAGAGTGCATATATCTTTTTGAATTATGTTTCTTGTTCTTTGGATAAATACCTAGTAGTAGGATAACTGGATCGTATGGTATTTCTATTTTAATTTTTTAAGAAATCTTCATACTGTTTTCCATAGTGACAGCACCAGTTTGCATTCCCACCAGCAGTGTACACATCCTCTCCACATCCTCTCCAACATTTGCTATTTCTCATCTTTTTAATAATAGCCATTCTTATGGGTATGAGGTGATGCCTCATTCATTCTTTCACTTCAAAGATAAAATAGAAACTTGACCTAGAACTTAGTATTGAAAGGATAGTGCCTCTGGTGTTCAATCAGTTCACACCCTCCTCCTCATTCCCCAGCTCCCACGTAGCTCCCCAGCACTCTCCATCCCAAATGCTTCTCTAGTCACATCCTCCTCTGTCCACCCCATACATTTCTTCTTTCTCTTGAGTCTTGGGTTACTATTTAGGACTCTCCTCCAAAACCAAGTCTTTGTTATTTTTAACTTCCAATTAAGTTTTTCCTTTTTAAGGATTCATAAGAACATACAGAAATGCAATCTTAGAAAATCACAGAGGAAGGTGGGAAGACATATTTTGTCCATCAAATCAAGGGCAAAACACAAGAGATGAGTTTGATTAAGAATAAAAGGTAATATTCAGAATTATAATAGCAAACATAGAACAGAATCATGTGCCTTTGATACATTCTCTTATTCATGGACATGAGGTGGTTTAAAATGTATTACTTTTTTAAAAAAGCTGCGATAAACTTCTTGTACATATCTCCTTGGATACATGTGCAAGAGTTTTTTAAGGCAGGTACCTAGAAGAGTTGGTGTGTGGTAGTCTGGACAAATATTTAAGACAGCTACATTCTACTAAATGGCTTTCCAAAGTGGTTATAACAATTAACACTCCCACCCACAGGTTGGAAGTGTTCCTTTTCCCTTATCTGTGCCAACTCAGCAGAGTCTGACATTTTAATTTTTGCCAATCAAATGAGTAAGAGAAGATACCTTATTTCTCCAGTTTGTATTTCTCTGATTATTAATAAAGTCAAATTTCCTTTTATATATATGTTGACCAATTTGATTTCCTCTTCTCATTGTTGTCCAGTTTCATTTGCCTAGTGTTCTAGAGACTTCTTTGTCTCTTTCTTATGGATTTCTAGAATTTCCTTATATCTTCTTTATATTAAAGATACTAATTCTACATCAGTTATATATGTTACAAATTTTTTTCAGTTTTCACATTCCTTTAACTACGTATTATATCTATTATTGTATAAATTATTGTATAATTTGTATAAATTATCAAAAAAATGTATAATTTTGACGTGGTCAAATTTATAAATCTTCTCCTTAAGGATTGAGCTTTTTGTACTTAAGACATCTTTTTCCACTCCCAGGTGATAAATGCATTTCTTATATTTTCTTCTAATATAGTTTTTCTAATCTTTACATAACATAGTCTTTCTAATAGTTCAAAATTTGGCTTTTCACCTTAGGCATTTAAACAACAAAGAATTGATTTTTACGTGATGTTAGAAAAGGACTAAATTATGTTTTTCCCATGTTGAAAACCATTTATCTCCTTATCCTGTGCTAAATAGTCCATCTTTTACTGACTGAGTTGCAATGGCATCTCTTATAGGACATTGAATCTGCTTCTAGACATTATATTCTGTACCACTCAGTAATGTGTTCTTGTTCCAAAACTATATAGTTTTACATTGTTTTATATTATATCATTTTTTAAAATTAAGCTTTATATTGTCTTCATACCTGATAGAATAATTGCTCTTTCTTTGTTTATGTCTATTTCATTTGTTTAATTTTGGTTTTAGAATCATCTTAGATATTTTTGGACTTTTTATTTTTCCATTTTAATTTTTGAATCTTTTTCTCAAATTGCAAAAACTTAGTGACGGGATTTTAATTGCATTGAATTTAAAAATTGATTTGGGGGAAAATTGAATCTTCATTGTTGTGAGTCTTCCCGTCCATGACAATGATATATTTTTATTGCTTTAAGCCTACTTCAATGTTTCTCAACAAAGTTTTGTAACTGCTCCATGAGAATCTAACATACCGTTTGTTAAATGTGTTCCTGGGTACGTCATAAATTTTATTATCATTGTGAATGGCATTTTCTAATTGATTATATTTTAGAAATAGGAAATCTATTAGTTTGTGTATGTTAATCTTGTATATGCTAACTTTCCTAAAATCTTTTAGCGGCAGTAATATTTTGCCAGTTGATTCTCTCGGATCATATGTGTAGATGATCATTTGCAGTCTACCTTTTTCTCTACAATTCTATAAACCGTAATTCTATTTCTTGTCATATCTTGTTGGTTAGGTCCATGAACA
Source organism: Equus asinus (assembly GCF_041296235.1). Lineage (NCBI taxonomy): Eukaryota > Metazoa > Chordata > Mammalia > Perissodactyla > Equidae > Equus > Equus asinus. The sequence goes on from NC_091790.1 coordinate 33,830,933, forward strand.
CAAGGTTGGATGATTATAATGAACATCCTTGCCTAATAAAGTGCATTAATGAAAATACTTTAAAATTTTATCATTGTTTGAAGTTTATTATAATTTTTTCTTAGATGTAAACTAGCAACTTTTATCATAAATGAATATTGACTTTTATAGAAATGCTCTTTCTCCAATCATTGAGATGTTTATATGGATTTTGATCTGATTTGTTAATATAGTGAATAGTATTTAGAGACTTTTCTAATCTTAAAAAAAATCCTTGCATTCCTTAAATAAATGCTAATTGGTCTTAACAAATTTTTCTATACATCCCTATATTCAATTCGCTAATATTTTACTTAGGAATTTTATATCAGGTTTCAAAATAAAATTTATCTATAATCTTCCTCTCTTGTACATTCCTTATCCAGTTTGATTGTCAAGATTATACTAGTACGGAATTGTTTTTATAAGATAGAGATGTCTTCTAAAGTTTCCATAAAACTTTCTTCTAAAACTTCCTCTGGTTTTATCACCACTTTGGGAAAGGTCAGTGTAGGATTTTGACTATTAATTCATTGCTTTCATCATTACTATTCTACTCAGAGCTTCTAAACACATCAGGATATTATTTTAAGTATTCTTCTATGCCCAGTATTTCCTGAAAATTGGTGGTTAGATCTAGAAACCTGATCAAATAATAGTTCAGCATTTTGTTTGGCAAAAATACTTCATAATGTTATGTATCATGAAGAGATTTGTAACATCTGATTGAATTTGTTTTTTGGACATTAGCAGCCAGTGGTAAAAATTGCCTAAATGCTCTCAACTTCAGGTTAGTGTTAGAGTTAGGGTTGGCATGCAAAATGATAATTCTAAAATTTTATTATTCTTTTTCCAATTACAAGCTTGAAACTAGTACTCTGAAAAAGAGAAATTTTTCTTCATCAATCATTTGGTTAGCCTAGGCACAGTTCAAACAGAAGGATGGGATAAAAATGTAAAAATTTTTTTTATTTCCCTTTATTTATCAGTTTTCAAATAATGAGTTGAAATCTCCAAAGCTTCCAAAGGTAACAAAGGAGGTGCTTCTTTTTTAGTATCTTTATGAACTCGTGCATTTAAACATATTTGATACGTTGTTATCTTCATTGGTCCTCAAGCTCTCCCATCTCTGGCCAGAGGAAACTTTTTCAGTTTGGCTCTTAAGTCGTCTTGACATGTTACTGGGAGCCTTTGACAGCTTCCTTCTTCCTGGTATGACAAGATATTCCAGGCTCTCCTAAATTTCCTGCTCCAGACGTGGACTCAGGACTTCTCCATGGATTTGTGGTTTCTTCTTTTGGTAAGTGGTCTTTAAAACCACAACCTGAGCCAAGAGATACTCATTGTCTGTTGCCATTTGGTTGTTCTTTTTTTTTCTTCTAGGTCTTTTAAATTAAAATAGCTAGAAAATAATCTTTTAGATAAATACATATCATGACTTTATACTGATACTTCTAGTTCAAATCCATAATCACAGAGTTTCTACTTAGTCTCATTGATCTCACATCTGCATCACTTTTTTTTCGCCACATTGGAAACCTTGATTTTCAATGAGGCCAATATAAATATTCATTTTCTTCAAACTTCAATACACACAAGTCTCAGAATAATATTACGACTAAAAATATATTTTAGGTTTTTTTGTGCTTAAAACATATGCCTCAAAATGTAGTCCAATTACTTTCTTAAAATAACTTAGAATAATTCCTCTCTCTGTAGTTATTGCTCTTTTATTCATAATAATTTAGATGGCAATTATCCAATTTATTATTTACGGACTGTCTTGCTTTGTACTGAACCTTGGATGTATTAAAATTTCTATATGTAAAGTCATCTCTCAGTCTTAAGGGAAACCCGATAGTTGAGTCTTAGCTTCAGTGGGATATTTCCCAGTGCCTCTGCCAAGACCCTAAAAGTTTCATTGGTTATGAACCATTTTCACCTTAATTTGTGGCTCCATGTTTCATCACCTTTCAGGACAAATTTAAGATTCCAACTCTCAAGGCGATTCTGTTTCCCCCCACAGTAAGTATGAACTCAGCTTCCTGCCTTACAAGCAACGATTTTTCAGTTCCTATTGTCAAACAAGACAGCGGTTTCACAGCTTCTTCCAATGGGCATGGAGGCTGGTATATTTCTTGCGTATGTCTGGGGCATCTTCTCTAACCTGTAGGTCTGAAGGTGAGTTTCCGTCCTGGGGGCCTCTCGCCACTACTGCTTTTCATACTTTCTTCATTTGGCTACCTGGAGTTTTCTATTTTTGTCATAAATCTGGTTGCGTATTTCTTAATATTTAAGAATAGTTTAGCTGAATGTAGGGGTGCATATCTCTCTTCAAATCAGTGTTTTCATTTTCTTCAGATCAATAGCCAGAAGTGGAATTGCTGGATTGTATAGCAGTCCTATTTTTAATTATTTGAGGAACCTCTATGCTATTTCCCCTAGTGGCTGCACCAATTTGCTTTCCCACCAACAGTGTACGAGGGTTCCCTTTTCTCCACATCCTTGCCAACACATGCTACTTTGCGTCTTTTTGATAATAGCCATCTTGACAGATGGGAGGTGGTTTTGATTTGCATTTCCCTTATGATTAGTGATGTTGAGCATCCTTCCATGAGCCCGTCCATTTGCGACAACATGGATGGACCTAGAGGGTATTATGCTAAGTGAAGTAAGTCAGACAGAGAAGGACAAATATCAGATGATTTCACTTATATGTGGAATCTAAAAAACAAGACAAACGGACAAGCAAAACTAAACAGAAACAGACTCACGCATACAAGAAACAAACTAGAGGATACCAGACGGGAGAGGGACTAGAGGGCGGGTGAGATAGGTGATGGGATTAAGGAGTACGAACTCCCAGTTACGAAATAAGTCAGTCATGGGAATGTAATGTACAGCAGACGGAACATAGTCAATAATATCGTAATAACTTTGTATGGTGACAGATGGTAACTAGACTTATCATGGAGATCATTTCATAATGTATATAAATCTCAAATCACCATGATGTACAATTGAAACTAATAGGATATTATATGCTAATTATACATCAATTAAAAAAATAGTTTAGTTGGCGTGTCTATGTATTTTAAGTAGCAGTGGAGTTCCCTGCATCTATTAAGGCCACAGCCTTGCCCAGAAGTCTCAGAAATTAAACTTGTACAGATATCTTCACAAGGTCCAGAAAATCCAGGTGAAATCTGGAAGCTTTCTTCATCCAGATATTTCGATTTCTGTAAACACCTGAATAATTGAGTTTTTCACCTGGACACTTGAGTTCCTGCAGAAATACTTCCATTTTGTACCTGTTTCAAAAGGTTTTTAAACATTTAGTCTGTCTTGTAATATTTTGACCTTGAGCATGACCCTTAAGCTCTCGCTGACTCAGTGGATGCTTTATTGTATTCTAGATCATGTGACTTCACCTGATGTGTGAATGTCCTAGCGAAAGCATACTAGACGCTACCAGTTTGAAAGCTTTTTCTCTGGGTGTGCATCAAGTACTTTTCTGGGCACTATCTTTCTCAGTTCATTATTTAGTTAACTATTGTTCTGAAGGAGACCTCACGGCTCCTCAATTGCATCATTTGCGTTTACATTATTAGGGTCCTCAAACTTCGCCCCTATTTCTTCTTAAAAGTTTCATTTTTTAAAAGAGAAGGAATCATATATTTTCAGCACTTTCTACTTCCATGTCTTAAATATATCTTAAGACGATTCCAAAAAGATATTTAAAACTTAAATTTATCCCTTGGCAATTTGATTTAGAGGCTAAGGAGAGCAAAGTTTTACAAATGGAATACTTTTAAATGAATCATAATTAATTAACTATGCAAATATATCAAATAAATTTGGATACATAGATAACTAATTATAGTTCAGAGAGGTTAGAAATTGTAATACTATTTTTTGGCTTGGTTAATATAATATTATAATTGGGGTTGCTTTGATCATGGGGAATGTCAGAGACAATAATTTTTCAAGCTTGGCTGATTTTGAAATCATACAGTTATGAGTATTAACAGCTTAATATAAAATGTGGTACTGTCCACAAGTTAAAAGAAATTATTTTTGTCATAATAAGCGATATTAATTTAATTAGTTGTGTTTACGGTTATATTTTTCATTTGAAAATGAAAGCAGAATGGTAGTTGATAGCTCTAGTTCGTAAAAAAGAGAAAAAAGAATTCTTTGATATTTTAATTCCATAGGAAAAAACTTCTCCCACCTGGTTTTATTATTTCAGATGTCCTAGAGTTTTTAAATGCCCGTTAATTCCTGTACTCATTTGGCAAGTGTCCATATGGGATTTGGCAATGTGTTTGGGGCTTCCCTCCTCGGGTTAACATTCACGTCCACTCTCCTGGTCTATTACAACAGGCTTCTGGCTTCCAGGCTTACTCCTCCAGTCCATCCTCCACCCAGACCCCAAGATCATCTTCCAATACAGCAGTCTGGGGCCTGTATCCCTGTGTTTCACACTTTTGTCTGACTTACCATTCCCTTCAGTGGCAGCTCTAAATGAAGGGCCCATGAGCCCTTTCCAGTCAACAGATGTGCTTCTTGGGCTCATACTGTGAAGTCAGTCCTGTTTTTTGTTTTAATTTAAATTTGCTTCCTAATTTAAACGTAAGGAGGTTTCACATAAAATTCTAGAAATCTAACTTTTCTCCAAAAATTAAAAAGACATGAAAAATTACAAAGATAATGTTGGTCGACATTCCTTCTGGAGCTAAGCAGAGGCTGCCCCTTTGAGATGAGGTCAGTCACAGCAGGCACCTCGGGCCCCTGCCTCACTGACATTAGCTACCTGGAATCTGAGTCTGTCATCCCTGAATGCAGGCTCGGACCCAAATCTATTATTTTTCCTTTAAGCCTGTAGTGGGTTGAACTGTGGCCCCCAAAAGATATGTCCACCCAGAATGACAGAATGTGACCTTATTTGGAATAAGGGCCTTTGCAGATATAATAAAGGTTAAGTATCTGGAGAAGAGAGCATCCTGGATTAGGTTGAACTTTAAATATGACGACCGGTGTAAGAGACAGAACAGGAGAAGACACAGAGAAGAGGCCATGTGGAAATGGAGGCAGAGATTGGAATTATGTAGCCCCAAGCCAAGGAATGCCAAGGGTGCCAGCAGCCGCCAGAAGCTACAAGAGAGGCATGGAAAGGATGCTCCTTCAGAACTTCCAGATGGAACGAGCCGCGCAGACGTACTGCTTTCAGACCTCTAATCTCCAGACCGTGAGACAACAAGTTTCTGTTGTTTGAAGCTGCCAACTTTGCGCTAATTTGTTACAGCTGCCCTGGGAAACTGACAAAGATGGTCAGCGATCCAGCCCTGGCCTGCCTCTCCAGTCTCCTCTCTTGCCTGTCCTGGCTTCACCTTTACCTCCGTGTGCATGCTCGCAGTTCCCTCACATCCATGTGGTTTTGTGACTGTTTTTGCGCCCGCTACTCCCCCTGCCTAGAAAACTCTTATATCTCTTTCTTCCTGGTTGAATTTCAATTCCCTGCTTAAGGCTCGTATCATAGGACAAACTCCTTAAGCAACTCCGCCTCCTCATCTCCCACACTGAGCAGATTGCTGCCCCCTAGTGGCAATACTGTGTCTTGAACTACAACACTCCCTGTTGTCACTTAACCATACCAGGCTGAAATTATTCCAGGGTAGGAAATCTTCCAGAGGAGTTTATATATGAACTAATCCTTTAAGGAAGTTAATGTTATGAGTCATATGATGGTTAATTTCATGTGTCAACTTGACTAAGCTATGTTGCCCTGTTGTTTGGTCAAACACCAGTCTAGATGTTGCTGTGAAGGTATTTCTTAGATGTATTTAACATTTAAATCAGTAGACTTTGAGTAAAGCAGATCACCCTCCATAATATGGTGGGCCTCGTCCAATCAGTTGAAGATATTAAGAGCAAAGACTGAGGTTCTTCAAAGTAGAAAGGATTCTCCTCAAGACTGAAGTGTGGAAAGCCTTCCTGAGTTTCCAGCCTACTGTGTGAAATTTAGACTTAAGACTGCAACGTCAACTCTTGCCTGACTTTCCAGCCTACCTGACAAATTTCAAACTTGCCAGCCCCCACAATCACATGAGACAATTCCTTAAAATAGAGTTGTGTGTGTGTTTGTGTGTATGTCTTATTGATTCTGTTTCTCTGGACATCCCTGAGTAATACAAGGTAGGAAAGAAAAGGAAGGGCATTTCAGGAAGTGGGAACCAAATCCAGACATGCCAGTGGGTTCAGGTGTGGCTGGTTCATAGTGTGAGCTGAAACATGGAAAGAGGTGAAGCTGCAGTGGGAGCTCAGGGCCAGCATCTCCTGGGAGGCATTTCAGACAAACAAGCAGAGTAAAGACATGATTTAGTCTGTGCTTTAGAAAGGTAACTACTCTGATTGCAGAGTTGGGATGGAAATGAAATAACTAACTACAAGGGACATATCAGTTAGGCACTGTTGCAACAATGCAAGTGAAACATAATAAAGGCATAGGGTGAGGCACCTGGAATGGATGGGAGGGGACATGTGAAGATGCAGAGCAGAATCAAGTGATGCAAACCGAAAGCCAACTTGCTGCACTGTAGCTTCTTGAAGTCGATCTGTGTCTTATTCATCTCGGCATCCCAGAGCCTAGCACACCTGGGACACAGCACTCCATAAAGTTTGTTAAATGAGTTAATAAATGGAAGAATACACAGGAAGAGATTAAAGGAAGGATTAAAAATAGCCCTGATGCTTCTGCATCAGAATGCCTATTTTCTTTCTTTCGGTAGCTTTTTGAAGCTCTACGTCCTGTCGCTCATCCTCAAAATCCATACCGTCTAAAAATAATTGGGAACAGTGTGGATTCAGCTTCCCTCAAAACGTCTTCTCCCTTAAGCCTTACCTCCGATTTCGCAGTCCATCCAATCCCTTCTCTTTGTCCATCCTCTGGTTTCCCCTGTATCATTCTGAGCCGTGAGTCTATGAGATGTGATTGATGAGTATGAGGGCATGGTGATGAGAGGGGAGGTCTGGTCTAGTGGAAGAGGAATCAAGGTTGGTTAGAAAAAATATTGTTATCAAACTTGGGAAAAAGTGTATGCATAGGCAAGAGCTACCCATACAGTGTGGAGAGGCATACAGTTACGAAGATTCCAAGAGCACCGATGGGTATTTTGCAGTCATCTGACAAAAGTCAACTGAAGGAAGTTGGGGTTTGACCTAGTGGTTTTGAGAAAAAGCCAAATTGCACATGGCATCACCTTGGTCACCTTAACAACAAATTCTCCTTCTTATGACAATAATATCATACCAAGAAAAGCCCTTGCAAATTAAGCAAATATTAATCATAGGTGGAATAGCATACAACTAAGCCAGCTTCACCTATGGAAATGTGCGGAAAGGCATCCGAAAGGAGTTTGTGCCATTAACACAGAATGAGATAAGGAGGGGGACATTGTAGTTATTCACAAAAAGGATAAAGTGCAAAGGGCAGATGGCTTACTCACAGCCAGTATCAATCAATCAAAGGATGTACAGCCGTGATTTTGGCTCCACTGGCCTCACCTTCTGGAAAGGACTCTGACCTGGAAAATGGAAGCGCCACAGTTAGAAGTTGTAGCCATTGGAGCACCTACAGCTTCAGCTAACATTTATATGAGCTGGGAGGCTGAGGCCACCCGGAGCAGGATGTCGGAGTAGGACGAGGCACCAAAGGCAACAACAGACCAATATACTGATTTTCAACATACTTACAAAAGTTCCTTGTTCCTGTGGAAGATTCATCTTCTAAAAATCACTCTAAGGTGGATTTGGAGCAATTTTTTTTTCTCCTCTTGGCCAAAGGAATTGCTAAAAATATGGCAAGGGCAAAACCAAATTTTAGTTTTAAATTATCTACCAGTAACAAGACATTTCTTCAAGACAATTGTCCTATTGAATTGTATTCTCCCATTGGGCAAACTTATGTTTTACGTCTAACGGTTTCAACTTTGACATAAATTCTACGCTCTCTCAAGAGCTGTGTTGTCAGTGAGGGAGGGCAGAGCAGCAATAGTTGATGGATCCTATCTTTACATGTGACAGAAACAGCTAAATGGCTCCAGTCATTGTGAATAATGTTTTTTCTTTATTGGTTCCAGTTAATCAGCCAGGCCATCATAAAGCGTCTCTAGCTCTGGATGCCAATCAAAACAGAAGCATTCATTCACGTACAGAAAGTCATCATGGGTGGCTTGGGAAGTGCATCTGTACATCTGTCTTAAAAGCAACATGGTCAGACAGACAGACCCCAGGACGGGGGGTCAGGCACAGTGGGCTTGCAGCTCAGCCGTGATATGTACAACTAGGAGATTGTAGGATATTTGCTGAGTTTCTTTGCCTGTTCCTCCTCATCTATAAAACAGATCCTATCCTACCTTCCTCATAGGTCTTTGAGGATTAAACATCATAACTTATTAAATGTCTGGCACATGGAAGGCCCTCCAGAAATATCCACTCTCCAGGTTTGTGGAGAGTGATTACTTTCTCCCTATTAGCACTTCCGGGCCCCATCGTGTAGGACACAGGCTCCTGGAGTAGGCTCTTTTTCTTTTTTTTTAAAGATTGGCAACTGTTCTAACAGCTGTTGCCAGTCTTCTTTTTTTTTTCTTTCTGCTTTTCCTCCCCAAACCCCCCCAATACATAGTTGCACATTTTAGTTGTGGGTCCTTCTAGTTGTGGCATGTGAGACGCTGCCTCAACAAGGCCTGATGAGCGGTGCCATGTCTGTGCCCAGGATCCGAACCAGCAAAACCCTGGGCTGCCGAAGCAGAGCACACGAACTCAACCACTCGGTCACGGGGCCGGCCCCTGGAGTAAGCTCTTATGGGATGCTTTTTAATGATTCTTTCATCTCTCTCCACCATAGATGACAGACAGAGGTGTAGTGAGTGACGTAATGGAATAGCCAGAAGACTCGAACACCTGGGTTCTAGTCCTGTTTCCTCACCAGCCAGCAATATGACTTTAAACTAGTCCCTAACCTCCCATCTCTGTTTTCTCCACTGTAAAATGAGCATATTGCCCTAAATGATCCCAAGCGTTTCCCTCAGTTCTTCAGTATTTTAATTCTAGGCAATTTTGATTCAAAGTGTGAGGCTCTGCAAACCATCTCTTTAAAAAAGTATTACTGAGTCTTTTTGTGTGTGCATGTCCTGTTTTGTTGGATGATGGCTATGATGATGACCGTGGATAGGTCTGTCCCATTTTGCCTGTTTCTTGGTTAGGGCTTATCGAATGCTCACAGAAACCGTGTTATGGTACCAAGCAAACAAACTTTCTTTCTGTGCTTACAATTCTTTCTTCTATTTTCCATTTTTTTGAACTTTGTATTGTTTTGGTTCAGCTTATGAATGGCCCTTTGTCAACAAAAGGAATTTCAAAGTTGTAATAATGCAAATATTGATAGTTGAGCAGAATAACAACAGACTGCACGTGAGATGACAAATGAAGAGCGAAGCATTTCATCCTAGAAGAGAGATACCCTTGAACCTGTTGAGTGACATTGACATCCTTCAGGGCAAAAGTGCAATGTTTTCTCCAGCTGACATTTTCCTATCTGATGTTTTATTTAAAAAAATACTAAACCTTTGTTTGGTCTCTCTGCTCTTTTTTGAACTCTCATCAAACAGTCCCACAGTTTGGCAAACTCCCTTCAAAGTAAACTTTCCAGCTTATCTAAATGGTTCTTGAAAACAGAATATTTCAATAGATGTTCATTTGCTTTCTTATTTGCTACCAGAAAATTCATGGCCATTGCAAGGAATATTTATTTATAGGAAGCTTGTTTTACGCTGTCTCCCCCCTCCCCTGTCTATTAAATCGAATGGCTGTAAGTCATTTCTTGACTCCCCAGCAGCTTCCCCTGCGGCTCACAGGGCGCTCGTGAGCGAGCAGTGTGCAAGAGCAGCGGGAGAAGATCGCTTGGAAGTGCTCTCCCCATCACAAATATGTGTCTTCAATATTTAGTTGTTGTGGCAGGAAAACGGCAACAAATACATGAACTGTAAACCATCTGGCTTGAAATATGTTCAAATATGAATGTTCATCTTGAAAAATGAAATCTATGGAATTCTGGCATCCACTTTGACTTCTGAGAGATGAACAGCTTGGATATGCAAAGAAGGGATTTCTAGACTAGCCTTCGTAAACTTTAAATTTTCCTGAACTCAGAAGTTAAGTGATTCACTGCCGAGACAGGAAAACTGCCCTGGCACTTCTAAACTTTGAGGGAAAATGTGGACTGCTTGACAATCCTGCGACCCTCTGTGGAGAGATTTGTCTAGAATTATCTGATGTGATAAGAAGCAGAGACACGAATGTGGTTCTGTGTTTATTATTTAACATTTAGTAGTTCCAGGGTGTGCTGGACACAATATAAAACATGTAAAAAGCATGATGATTCTGGCTTTCACCAGATTCCTAAACCAAAAAGTTAAAACTAGCAAAACAGGAAAGTTTGAACTGTGCCACCTAGTTTGGGATAAGAAATGATGAGTCAGTCATCCTGCTCTCTTTGAAACTAAGATCCTCAAGTGATGCAGCGTCAGTGTCCTAGAAAGCAGCTCTCCAAATGACTTTGAGAAAGGTTTTGGCGACTTGATAAATGTAAAGAAGAAACGTGTTGCAAAAGCATGTGAGCAATGAGGACGATGAAGGCAGGAGAGAAAACCGAACGAGGCAGAGCTGGGCTCAGCAGCTGGGCTTAGCAGACCAGACCAGAACTGCCCAGAGGACAGGGTTGAGGCCAGGAGCCTCTTGCTTGCTGTTTGATGTTTTGGGAGCTTATTAAAGGGACCCTTTGAGAACCACAGAAATTCAAACTTCTTTTCCTCCTTCTCTCCTCCACACTATATACTTTTTGATGAACTCCAGCTCAATCCACCTCCTCTGAGGAATTCTCCCTAAAGCAAATCCCACATCTGGATCTCTTTGTGCTTCAGTCCCCAGGGGGACAATCTCTGCCGCTCCATGATGCACTCACCTTTAAAGAATTCTTTAGTTGTTGCACGTGTACCTGCTGCCTCCCTGCTACATTGTAAGCTTCTAAATAATGGAATCCAGACCTCCATCTGATATCCACTGTGCCTAGCCTCATGTGATGCTTGCAGTGGTCTCAGTAAATATACACTTGAAATTATGAAAGTTGAATAAATGAAAGAATTATGCCAGAGGTGGGAAAAAGCTTGAACCAGATGTTAACTAAGTTTGTGATACAATCCATTTTAAAATGTTAAGAGAGCACAATGTTTTCTTAGACAATACATTTAATTCAGTAAAAGGTAGGATATCAGTGATATACATCACTAAATTTTATTTTAAAATCAGATATATTTTAATGTATGAACTTTAACTTTTTTCTTTTATTCTGCTTTTCCTTTAAAAAATGGAACTTGGAGCTCGCCCAGTGGTGTAGTGGTTAAGTTTGCACACTCCACTTCGGCGGCCTGGGGTTCACAGGTTCAGATCCCGGGTGCAGACCTATGCACGGCTCATTAAGCTATGCTGTGACTGCATCCCTCATAAAATAGAGGAAGATTGGCACAGATGTTAGCTCAGCCACAATCTTCCTCAAGCAAAAAGAGGAAGATTAGCAACAGATGTTAGCTCAGGGCCAATCTTCCTCACACACACACACACACACAAAAGAATGAATGGAATTTATCCAACATATGATTTATCTAATATAATTATCACAACAAATGCTCCTTAAAATAGCCATGTAAAGATTTGAGATGATATGTGCTTGTATTTTTTCTTTATTTTTTGTCATCTCTTTTTACTTTAATGCTTAGATGTTTAAAAATGCTCTTAGGAAAGGCAAAAACATGTTTAATGCTTAAAAGAGGAAAACTTGGTGATGCTATTTTTATACTGTATGAACTTTGCTATATCTGCAGGGAACTTAGATTTTAGTATGCAGCAGCAAAAGCTACTGGATGATCAATCTTGCCCTTGAGGATCAAAGTGTTGCTTTGTTGGGTCAACTGTTCAACGAAGAAACTAAAAAGAACTAAAAATATAGGAGAGCATATCCAGTTCAGGAATGTGGTGTGGGCAATGCAGAGTTTTTCATATACACAAGCAATTAACCTGTCTTTGTAAACATATTTGTTCTACTTCCCTCCTACTTTGTCCATTATAGAAAGTTTGTTATTGGTGATCTTTATCAGGGAAAAAACCCTACATCATCTTTTGTGGTGGGCTGGAAGAGCCAATGAGTATATCCGTTTAATTAGAAAGACTGTATCCACCTTGGAAACAGGCAATGCAAATTTCACTTCCTTTGTTTTGAGAAATGAAATGGGTACTATATATTAGCGATGAAAACAATTAGATGAGAATAGATCAATTCTGAGCATTCATATCATTTTAGTAAATTTTGTACAATTCCTCTCTCCTTAGATGCAACTCCATTCACTTGGCCCCAATTCTTGGGAAATGATTCAGATAGTCTTGATTTAAATTGTGATCTGTGCAGATTCCTTCATTGAAGTAAAAACTGAGGCAGACATTTGAGGCATGATAGGCATTCCGGAACTTTCACCAGGTAAATTAAAAAATAATGAAAGCAGCCACAATGTCTTATTAATCAAAACTGAGAGCTCCCGGGAAGGAGCCCAGAGGTTCAACTGAGTTGGTCTTGGGTGTCTGGTATAAGACAGAGCATCCTGGGCCTTGTGAAGTCTGATTCCAGTATTGTGCATCAGCCAGTGGTGTCATCAGATTATTTGCAAACATGAAACTAGAAAAGTTGAGAAGAAAAAGTATGTCCATCAATTGCACAAAATGGTTGAGCTCTGAATGAATTTGAATAGAATTTGAAATTCACCTTTTTTTTTGAGTAAACTAAATATCATGGCAAGTTCTACAAAAGTAAAATCTATGAAGAATAATGCTGAAGTTAAGTCCTGAGTTACAATTTCCTAACACAGCCATGAACCATATTCGTACACTATAAATGAATAATAGCTACCCGTTAACACAATGTACACTTACGTACTCAAAATAAGGAATAAACACACCACATTTTAAAAATAAGAGTGGAGCATGCCAAGATGTGTTTTTAAACCTAAACCTTTACGTTTTATTTTTGCTGTAGCACTAGAAATATTCTAAGCAATTAAGAAAAAAAATGTGACCACACATTATTATTCAGCAATATATGCCTCTCATTTGTAACACTGTATGAAGAGTACAGAAGGCTAGAAAACATTCCAGCTCACACTCATTGGATCTAAAATAGACAAGATACTATAAAATTCTAGATGTATTCTCTCTGTATTAATTTTTATAACCCAACTGAATAAGGCCTCTAAGATATGTAAATCCTATACACTTCAGAAATAACAAATCATTCATCATAGAAGATTATTGGCTTAAAGAAATGAATATGAAGACTTTACATCTTTATATTGCTCACTGTTAAAGAAGCTACTACAGATATTTCGCTAACTGCACTCTGACCTCAGGTTAAAGCTGCCAGAATACCTGTACTTTTATATATTTCTAGAGCGGAAAATTTCTTTAAAATGATGTCTTTTTCTAAAGAGAAGCAAATTTGCTAAATTTTCACTGGCAGGTCTAAGACCTCTCCGGAAGAGGCATCATCATGCACATGTGTGAGTCTGTGTGTGTGTGTAAGTATGTGGATGTATGCATGTGCGTTAGGGGAACCGAAGGTGGGGGAGGAACGGGGTTGGCTTATGAGGTAGATATTATAATTAGCCCCATTAAACAAATGTGAAAACTCAGGCTAAAAGAGCTAACACGGTCAGGGCTAGATAACAAGTAGAAAGCTCGCCCATTCATCAAAATGCTTAACCCGCGATACCAAAGTTCAAGATGTTTAGAAATACAGGTGTTTTAGGGGCTGGCCCCGTGGCCGAGTGGTTAAGTTCGCGCGCTCCGCTGCAGGCGGCCCAGTGTTTCGTTAGTTCGAATCCTGGGCGCGGACATGGCACTGCTCATCGGACCACGCTGAGGCAGCGTCCCACATGCCACAACTAGAAGGACCCACAACAAAGAATATACAACTATGTACCAGGGGGCTTTGGGGAGAAAAAGGAAAAAATAAAATCTTTAAAAAAAAAAAAAAAAGAAAGAAATACAGGTGTTTTAAAACGTACCTGGAATTTGTTTTAATCAAGTACAGTAAGGTGACAGACATTGGGACATCTGCCTTGAAAGAAGAGTTGACTACCTATAGTTCCCCAAAGAGGGGGCACACCATACCACACACAGGGCCACATAGGGAAACACCAGGTCACTCAAGAGGCAGAAGGAGCAAGGGAGAGAACATGGATCAGAGACTTTATTGTGGTTTTTGCACGAAGGAATGAGCTAGACAGTGTGGGAAAGCTGAGCAAGCTTAGACTGGATAGTTTGAACAATTTCAATAATAGGATAACTTATTCATTTTTTCATAATTCAATGGTATCATTAAGATAACATACTTAATCATATATAACAACATATTTATCTGTAATTAATAAATTAAATTAATTCCTATAACTTTAACGTGTCCAATTTATAGGAATGAAATTGATATCTGCGTATTAAGGACATTTGATGCACAAACCCATGTACTAGCATTTCATAAAAGGCACAGTATAAGGGCGTGGTTAAAGCTGAAGATACTCCAGCCAGAGAGAACTGGATTCAAGTCCCAGCTGGTCCTACTGTAAGTTACTTCTTTGGGCTTGTTTCCACATTTGTGTAATGGGGCTTATAAAACCAACCTCATAAAGTCAGCATATGATTTAATTGAACAATACTTAAAAAGCTCTTAACCTAGTGCCTGGATCATTTATTTAGCATTTAGGATTATTATTATTATATAGGTCAATGAATAGCCAATTATTTTTCTTACCAGGTTTTTAAAATCTTTAAATTCTTTTAAGACAGATAAGTAGGTTCACCATATGATGACACAGAAAACTTCGGCAGTTATTCAACTGATTCAAATCTCCTATTTTCATCTTAATTGTCTGAAAATTTTAAATGAAATTCTCAGGACAGGACTAGCCAGAAATTGCTTCACTTGGGACAACTTCGCCTACCAGAGTGGTCATAGTCATTGTACTTAACAACTATGGCTTAGACAAAATGGGAGTACGGCCAGGCTCATGCACAGCCACTCCTGGGATCCCTAAGTGTAAAAGGATATTCTCATTTGCCTCATGGGTGCACCTAGTGGGATTAGGAAAAAAATAGGATTTATTTCATCTATCCCACAAAAATAACCTGCTGCATTCTGTGCAGTCATATTTTTAGATTTATGAGCATTCTCCTTTATGTGATTTTTCTCTTTTCTTTGACATCTTCTGAAAGATTGTTTAGTTCATATTTCTTTACCCACCATTCTATATCTTTAAAGAGACTTCTTTTAAAGAGAGGAAAAGGAAATAAAGAAGAGAAAATAAACAAAGTAGAGAAAGCTCAAGAGAAGTGTTTTGCTGGATCCAACCTTCAGCAATTAGGTTATTTCTCAAATTTACATAAAGACTTATTATCATCTTGACTGCAATCATCTAGAAAATGAATGGAGTATAAAGTACATGAGGAGAATTTAATAAAACAAGCTTTCTTTTCTTATGAAATCTTTGAAGAAAGGAATCATTAGACAGAGACGTGCCTTGTATTCACCCAGGTCATGAGGCATGTCAGCTTGGTGATGTGCCGCTGGGAAGAAGTCCTTAATTAGAAATTCCTCGAGAGCTGCTCCCAGTAGGTGCTTCCACCAACAAAAAGACAACATAATTTACCAGGCAAGCCCTTACTCAGAACACAACATCCAGGCTCAGGTGAATGAAAGAAATAATTTGACGACAGCAAAAGGGCAAAGCTATCATGATGGGATGCTGGATTTTCAATGAGAGTCTCTCCATCATATTAGTAGTAAGTATCATTTTTGTTATTCAACTTTAAATAAATATATATATTAAATAGTCTTTGATTTTTAGGATAATTTGTACAGGCATACTAAATAGCTTGAAGTATTACACTGGTTAAAAGACTAAAACTTGTTAGAAAACATTCAGTAGATATATTTAATTTACCTTTACAGAATGATGCAAAGTTGTTTTCCGATTGAGTTCATTTTTAATTATTTTTAAAGTCAAGTAGTTTGTTTTTGCATAATGTATGAATGTTTTTCTAAATCAAATGAAGTCTTTGAATTAGACTCTGAAATTGGAATTTTTCTAGAGCACTCTCTGAGTTGCTTTTAAAGATTTCCTCCTTCTTGACATCATTGACTTAAAACGTTATAGTAACGTTGATTAGGAAGGTTATGTACTCTTCACTAAATTCCTTAAAGTATAAAGTTAGCAACAATTTCTTACCATTATAATCACTGTTAAAAACTAATCTATGAGAAATATGTATATGGAATAATTCTGATTAATATTGAGAAGCTCTTCATTTCACTTTGAAAGAGGAACCCCAAGTGATTTTGAACAGAAGAAAAGTGGAAGGTTGTATTGATGGGTCTCTTTTCATTCTGCTCTAGATCTCCTGGCTGGGCGTGAATTTATATCTGTTTATCGACACCTTCTGTTGGTACGAAGAGGAAGAGTCTTTCCTTTACACACGAGTTATTCTGGGTGTAAGTAATGTTGGTGACTACGCATTATGATTTCAAAAAACAAAATGCATTTATTTTCCCCAGCTTCCTTATTGTCACTGTATCTCTTTCTCATGTCTTTATATATGGGCAGTCAACACTGGCTTGGGCACGAGCTTCTGCTGTATGCCTGAATTTCAACTGCATGCTAATTCTATTACCAATCAGCCGAAACCTTATTTCATTCATCAGAGGGACAAGCATCGTAAGTACTAAAATATTTGGAATAATTTCAGTCGTTATGACTTACTAATATAAGTGCCATGGAAAACAGAGAAGTACTTTATATGAAATTCCCAATAATCCCATTTAGATTGAGGTTTGTTTCTTGGTCAGAGAGAACACAATGTCTAACACTGAAAATCAGAAATCGGTACATCTGATATGACTTTTGCTTTTGCCATTGACTCCCTACCTGACAGTGGACTCATTACTCAAGTTTTCACTGATGCACTGACTCCATCTGGAAAGTAAGTCTAGTAAAATTGACCTGACTCGTAAAGATGGAAGTATTGGAACAGCTTGGACTATTACCATTTCTGATTGAAAAGAGACAAATAAGCAAATGAGCCAAATGCCACTGAGGAAACATCTCTCTGAGTTCTCAGCCCCAAAAAGCACAATCATAATACGCAGAATTTACTATGTAGATTTTAACCGCTAGCAGACATAATGGGACATTTCCTAACTATATTGATTTCACTGTGTTGGATATTTCCCTGTGTTTCCTGCTAAATGGAAAAACATGTTGTACAGAAAAATGAGACCTTCACTAACCCTTAGTAGATGAAATAATTTATTTTATAATCATTATCATAATTTTATGAATATTTAGATATAGATGAAAATAGTGCCTGTCTCTGTGCAATAAGGAATAATTTATTGACTACTTAAACCACATCGATGAGGATGATGGCTATCATCTTCCTTTTCCGAATAAGCTGAGGCATGGATATTACCAGGTTTATTCTAGAGTTTTGACTTATAGCCAGGGAAACTACTAATTCAATCACATTTATTGAGTTGAAATTTCAGCAAAGCCAGTAAGAATCATTTGATTTTGCCTGTTGGACTAATTGATGGTCACTCATTTTTGTGTCATGTAGCCCCAGCTTCAGCAATTGAGAGGCAGAATCTGAGTGCTGTTCTCTTAACTCTTAAGACACTGTCACAACTATGGTTTTTCACTTTTAAAAAGACTTTTGTTTTTGATACTCTAGTGCTGTAGAGGACCATGGAGAAGGCAATTAGACAAAAACCTCAAATTCCACAAACTGGTCGCCTATGGGATAGCTGTTAATGCAAGTAAGTGCTTATTGTTAATTGCCTGATGGATTTTACAATACCTAATGTTTAACTTTATAGTTCTGCTTATTCCCCTCAACAAAAGGCTCAACCTTAGGTTAAAGAAAGCTTTGTCTTCCATCTGACCATATAAACCTTATATAAGTGGATTTTTAAATTTCTAATTTATACTCACACAATTTTCCCTACCAAGCCTTCAATTTGAACCCTGTGTTATTCAATATAATTCCCATCGAAATAAAATTGACCTATATTCAAAATCTCATTCATGGTGGTAGGAAAATGATTATCGAAGGGTGTGATGGGCAGTAAAAAGAAAAAGGAAAAGCAAGACGATGTGGACAAAGCTCTGGAGAGTATTGAGCTGGTGGATATGAAAGGATCTTGAAAAGATACGAAGCTTTATAGGCATATAAAGTGTTACTGCTATTTCTTGAATTAGAAAACAAGAGAAATCAAGAGAAAGGCACCAGAAATTAGCATCCAAGGGAAAGGTTAGACTTCGGTAAAATAGAAAAGAAGAAGGGCAATATCCAACTGGCTTGTGGTTTTGTTGGACAACAAATACGTTGAAATAAAAGGTTATCTGAACGATAAACAGTTATGATTTGAGGCTGTTTCCTTCAAACTAATTTAACTATAAAATGTTTTCCTCATTTGTTTTTATCCTCTCATGCATAAAAAAGAGCAGAGCGAAAAGAACACTCAAAACAAATATGGATTTAATTAAGCAACAAGACATGACAGACGGGGCCCGAGTGCCAATTAACACAACTCTGGGTGTGTGGTGAGACTGGCGGGAGATTTCCCCATCAATTGTCTTCAACGCCAGATTAAACCAACCCAGGAAATGTTTGCAAAAGGTCTTTGTAGTTTGTTAAGAGACAAGGGTAAAAGGACATCATGTCCTAAAGAAAAGCAGCTAAGGGATGGAGGGCAAAGACCAAGGCCAATTCATCTTTGCATTCCAAGGCCTACAATGGTGCTGAGCACACACAGGCACCAATAACCTTTGATGAATGAGTGAATGCATGAAGGAATGAAGACTCAAGGAAGCAGATTTCAGCTCAGAAATCACAGTCTTTTCCAGACCTTGAAAATTATCTAAAGTTAGAATGATTGTCCCTGAGGGTGCTGGGTTCCCCCTCATGGGGGGCGTCCACATGTTATGGGTGGTGTCTAGATTGCTCCTTGGAAGGCTATTCAGAGAACGGAATTTAAGACCTCTTTGGGCTTCCTTTAAAGTCTTAAGAATCTTGGGGCTGGCCTGATGGCGTAGTAGTTAGGTTGGTACGCTCTGCTTCAGGGGCCCAGGGTTCACGGGTGCGGATGATCTCAGGCATGAACCTACACGCCTCTCATCAAGCCATGCTGTCGGGGTGTCCCACATACAAAATAGAGGAAGATTGCCACAGATGATATCTCAGTGACAATCTGCCTCCAGCAAAAAGAAATGTTAGCTCAGAGCTAATCTTCCTCACACACACACACAAAAATCTTAAGAATCCTTAATTCTTGCATTAAAAGAGGAGATATGGGGCAAGTCCAGTGGCGTAGTGGTTAAGTTCACTCACTCCACTTTGGCAACTTAGGGATCCCTGGGTTCAGATCCTGGGTGTAGACCTACACACTGCTCATCAAGCCAAGATGTGGCAGAATCCCACTCACGAAAAATAGGGGAAGATTGGCACAGATGTTAGCTCAGGGCCAATCTTCATCACCAGAAAAAAAAAAAGAGAGAGAGAGAGGAGATAAAACACAATAAAATGGCAGGAAGAATATTATCACCATGCAATAGCTTCAAGGCGAATTGGACTCTAAGAGAAAGTTATAAAGATATTATAGAGAAAAGGTACCCAAAAAAACCCCACAGTATCAAAACACATCAGAATAGGAAGCAAAGAATAAAGGAAAATATGTGTTAGGAAATAATTTTCTCCTTAAACCTTTGGGTATGTATACTTCTCCATGTGTGATAATATACTGATAGCGTAAATGCATCAGTAATATGTGTTGAATGTCTCCCATGTGCAAGATACTCTGGTAAGAACTATAACCTTCTGAAACCAGTGTGGTCAGTACTGCTTTCAGAATGGAGTATAATTTAGTAGGGGCAGCAGTGGACTAGCATCAGATGACCAAGTTATTCGGTATCCCTGCAACAGTAGATTGGTTGTGTGATCTCAGATAAGTTCCTTATGCCCTTCCCTCTGTGGAGTTAAAAGAACAATAATGCAATCTTTTCATCTCTGTGAGATGTGCAGACTAGTCATCAGGAGCGGCCATCTTGGAAACCTACAAGGTCATTCACTTGCTGCTATGGCAAAGAATCAAGTCTAAGTTTCCCACGGCGGGAAGGCTCCACTCACTGAGCCCTACCCACCACTCCAGTCTCATCTCTTGTCACACCTCCTTGCTTCTCCCCTCTGCAGTGACACTGCTGGCAGTCCCTGAGCAGTCTATGCCTTTGTTCTTGTTACTCCCTTTGTCTCAAATGTTCTGCCTCTCCTTCTTCGTTGGATGAGATGTCACCACATTCAGGACTCCTTGCCTGGCCTGCCTCCTTCTGAACCACGAGGTCTGGGCTGTTAGTCCACCTCACCTGCGGGCCTCCGTCACACCTCCTACCACATAGTGAAACTTCTCAGACCCTGATGGCCTCAAGGGCTGAGACTGTGCCTTAGGCATCTTGGCTTTCCTGGCCCCTGGCACATAACAGGTCCTCAACAAACTTGGTCAAACCTGAGGATGAGTAGGAGTTGACCAGCAGGCAACAGAGGTTGAAGGAATTCCTGGGAAACACACCAGACATGACAGCGCTAGAGTCATTCATGGGACCAGGGACAGTTCAGGGTCCAGGAAACCTAGAAGGTGGGCAGTGAAGAGATTCAAAATGATGCCAGTCATCCAAGACAATAAATTCACATTCTGCTGCAACAAGAAGAAGCCGGATGCTCTTTCTCCCTCTTCCCCTCACAAATCCCTGGCGAGAATCAAGTATTCCGGCCCCCTTCTGCTTGAATACCCGCTGCTTTGCCAGGCTCCCAAGCATCTCCTGGGGCTCCTGAGCAGGGTCAGGCTGCCTTTGAGAGCAAAGTGCTCCTCATCTCCCACCGCCATGGCAACCAGCAGCGCTTCAGTTGTTACATTCTGGGCAAAGGCAGGAGGGTGGGGAGAAAGCTCTTTGCTTCTCCAGAGTCCTGACAAAGCAATTATTACATTTCACGTTAACTAAGAAATGCGGCTGGCAACTGCGCTTTTAGGGAAAAAAAAAATGCTAAGCCCTGGTTTCACAGATATACCTTTGCTTTTCACATTTTGTCCTTCTGGTGTATTCACTTGGGAGCAGCTGAAAATGTCCCCATGCTTATTTTATTAGCATCGCCCATTATGCTGCTTTTCAAATAGCCGACTGGCTTAATAGAGGTGTGTAACCTTGGAAGAAGTACATCCACATCGAAGTTTGCGTGCCAGCCTCTAATTTCTCATCCGTTCCCCTATAAGTTGAACTGCAGGCTTTAATTGGTCAAATCATTAAAGGATGTAATTAGAGCCTGGTGGAAGCAGGCTGGAGAGGAGGAGGGAAGAGGCAAACAATGGTATCTATAATCAAGGGCATCACCGAAAATGCAGCGACAGGAACTCTTCTTCTCTTGGCTTCCTGCCTTCCTGCTTGCCTGCCGATGATAAGAGCTGCTGGAGCATGCTTCAACCACTAATAAATCATTTTCAGGGACCTGTAACCCCACTGGTATAAAAATCATAGTTTCACACCCTCTCTTTTCTTATTAATGTGGATCTTTCTGGACTGTCTGGTTCACAGTAGACCTTGAAGACCCTTCCAATTGAGTGGTGGTACTTTGAGCTGAGCTTCCTTCAAAGGGGGCTGTAAATAGTGACCCAGGCATCTCTCTCCAGCAAATTCTGCAGCTTGCATCTGCTGGGTTCCGGGGATGTACAATTACCTATGTGCTGCTCCTGATGAGTTGGTAAAATTAGTTTACAAATGTCAGTAAACATAACAGGGACAGGTTGAGAGAAACAAGCTCAGAACAAGAGTCCTGGGGGAAAAAATTGGAGTCCCCATGGTGGAGGATAGCCCCTGATCCCTAAAGAATTGCCACTAAACCAGTTCTGCCTGAGGCACGGGGACCTCAAAAGGAGGCTTTATCCCCAGTCCTGCCTAACACAATTTAATGCAATTTACAAATGAGCAGCATGCACAGGGCGCCATAGTCAACACGCATTCCTGCAGAAATCAGACCACAAGTTTGAAAGTTTGGAGCCATATTCTGGCTGCAGAAGCACAGCCAGGATTTGCTCCTGGATCCTTATTTCCAAAGACTGCTTAATTAGGAGGTGACTAACTCCAAAATGACTGTTATCACTGACAGGCAGGCAGAAAGATAGCAAGAACTGACCACACTTCCAAGATTCTCCCTCAATTATGCTTCCTTTGATCTCCTGAAAAATAAAAAGAAGGAAAGAAGGAAGGGAAAGGAACTTTCTCAGGGCAACTGGCTCTAATTGCAGCCTTTATGATTTTTCTTTTGTTCCCTCTTCAATAAAAGCTCCTTATTTGAACTCAGAAGTTCACACACCAATTAAATGTGCATTTGTAGTGTTTCCAAGATCGCTGCTCTCTTTTAACTGTACAAGGACTTTGGTGAGAAAATAAAATTGTGGAAAGACCCAGTTTTAGCATCTTTAGCCTGGCACATTTGGGTGGGTTCTGGAAATGTGTGTCTTTGGGCAGAAATTCCACAAAGGCACCTTGAAGAGCACACCTGTGAAGTTAACAGTACTGGATTTGCCGCAAAACTTAAAAAAGCCCCTTTAAGCCGGTGTTGATTTTGAAAACATATTAAAACATGAGTTTCATGTTTGCGTTACTTTCATATTAGGTTACAGATCCCTTTCAGATGATAAATGTTCCCTGTTAATTTCAGATGGAGACACAGGAGCCAGACAGCTGGAAGGGAGATTAGCTATCTCTCAGTTTAGTCCCACCCACCCATTTTATAGATGAAAAAAACAGAGGCTGAAAGAACTGAGGTAACTGAAGGGTAACCTCTTCAGTCTTCTTTCTGCTCCATGCCAGTATCCAATCTAATAACATGAGGTGATATCAATGACTAAGAGAGAGAAAAATAAAACCAGAACACTCTTGTTTGTTTTTTTTTTTAAAGATTGGCACCTGAGCTAACAACTGTTGCCATTCTTCTTTTTTTTTCCCTGCTTTTTTCTCCCCAAATCCCCCCAGTACATAGTTGTATATTCTAGCTGTGGGTCCTTCTACTCGTGGCACGTGGGACGCCTCCTCAACATGGCCTAATGAGCGGTGCCATGTCCGTGCCTGAGATCCGAACCCTGGGCCGCCGAAGTGGAGCGCCTAAACTTAACCACTCGGCCACAGGGCCGGCCCCAACCACATCACTATTCTATTACATACTTGAAGCAGCTGTCGCTGTAAACGTAAATAGCATGGCTATTCATATTAAAATAACTAAAATGTAGGCAGGGAAAAATGGAAAATGTAATATCTGAAAAGGAACACAATCAATATCTCCCCTGGTATCTGTCAAGTACCAACAGCCTATATTTGGTAGCTGGGGTAATTTTAGTTCAAGTCAAGATCACAATAAAATTAGGGTCTGATCTAAGAGGAAATAAAATGTTTAGACAAACATTTCTCTCTGAGAATCCCTGAGATAAATAAAATAAGATATTCCACTTTTTATCTCCTCCTCGTGAAAAGAAAACAGGATGGAGGAAGCTGGAGCACAGGAACATTTAAGATGTAAATTTTAAAGTACATGAAAAAAGCTCAAAAGAATAGTTTTCACCATCTTCCGCCAGGAGCTACCTCTTGAAAAGTGTCTTGGGTTTTCTTCTACCCCCTTCATTTGTTTCTTCAGCTCTGTTATGGGAGACCTGGCAATAAGAATAAATAACTAGCTCAATGTCTGTGCTCTTTCAACAAATATACTGAAATTTAGTTGAGCAGTGTCAAATTCTCCTGTGCAAATCAATCTAATAGAAAATAGATTGTGATCAACAACTCATTACATGAGAGGAGAATGTTACATGATGCAGAATATAAAAGACACAAAATTTATCCTGTATTCCCTTTCTGACTGTCTCATTTGGATTACGTAATAGTAAACACATCACTTAATTTGGTGTGAAGCCAGTGTCTATGTCTGCGTGATGAGAACAGCTCTACACCCTGCCTGGTCTGCTTTGGTCCATGGAGGGAGAATGGAAGAAAGCTAGGAGCAGGGCAGTGAGGATAAAGGGGTGGAACGTAAAAGGAGTATTTACTCTCACCTTCAGTGAGGGCTCCAAGGGCTGTGCTCAGTCTTAAGTCTTAGGAGCTATTTGACTCTACATTAAAGACACCAAGTGAACTTCTCAAAGTGTTTTAGCTAAGCCTATAGGAGAAATTAATTTTCAGTAAAAAACTAAGGTATAAGTCATAGATTAGTGAAAAGAAGCAATATAACTTAAAGGTCCAAAGATAGGGTCCTGGAATCAGGCTAAAAAGGTTTTATCCCATCTCTGTAACTAATAGACTAGAAGTTCCTTAACTTTTTGAATACTGGTCTGCAAAATGGGAATAAGACCAATACCTGAGGATTAAGTGAGATAATACGCCTAAAGCATTTATAACATTTGTCAAAGTGTAGCAATCTTTGGTATATGCTAGCTATGAGAAACAGTACCTGTTGTTTTTTTTTTTTAAACTTTAAGGTAATTATCAGAAAACAGCAATTAGGAATACTACGTGATGTTTGTGTTCAATTTAGCAGCTTGTTCTCATTTCGTATATAGCATATTAGAAGAAATTGTACTAGATAAGCTTTTCCAGCTTTGTGGATCCTGAAACTGAGCGAGGCAGCCGCTTCATGGACACGGCTACATATGTTGACAAATGGAACATAAGGAAGAAATGCATTGACTTTTGGGTTCTAACACCATGGAATCCATAAGGAGACAGTCAATATCATAGACTCAACCACTATCTCTTGCTTTCCCTTCTTAGGTGGGCCTCAACCAAAAGCATATTTGACTTGATTTCTACTTAAAGGCTGCAGAAAAATGTGCAAAAATACATATATCAGCAGAGAAAAATTCCTCCAAAAATATTGCATCTACAGATCAACTTTCTGACCCTTTCTCTCTTTCTGTGATCTCACTGTCAGTCAGCACGTCTTTATTAAGTTCCTACTGGGGCTAGGCAATGTGCCAGGTGTTGAGGTTTCAAGATGAACAAGCTTTGAGGATTTAAAGTCCATTGGGAAATGTAGGTATAAATAAATACTCATAACAATAATGCCTAGGAAGTGTGATCATCAAGGTATCATTTGTGCCTGTGGAATTGAAGAATGTTCAATAGAAAAAACTTCTGAGTTGGGTCTTAAAGCATAACTAGAACTTTGCAAGGTGGAAAAGGGAATGGCTCTGATAGAAGAAATTCAGCTGACAGAGAGAAGAGGCTAAATAGAGGATGATATTTCTAAATAAATCTGCTACTTAGACCACAGGGACCAAAATGACACCAATATTCTCACAAGTTTCTGCTGTTCCTTTTTCCCTCACTCTCACATCTCAACCCGCAACATAGAGCCCTGGAGGATCCCAGAGTTTGCCCACAATTTGTAGAGACTGTACAATAGTAGTAGCCTCTGCTACTTTTCACTGTGGGAGCAAAAAAAAAAAGCGTATCAACTGGGAAATTATCTATACCCTGGGTAACGAATTCTCATTTCACACTTGAATCTGATCCCAATGGCAGGTATCAACTGGCCCGCCAACAGCAGTTCTATTTGCAGGAAAATCATCAGGATGTCCTTGCCCGGATGTTGTGACTGCTGGCTTCCCCATGGATTTCACAAGACAGGGAAGAGTAGTGCGGGGCAGAGGCTCCTTAGGCCAGGTGGCGCTGTGTTCCTGAGCTTGTTGTCCTCATTTAGAATTTACACATCACCACATCCCAGTGTTCAAAAACTGAGTTTTCTTCTTAAGAATACACAGTGAAGTTTAGTTCCACAAACACTGGCTTATTTCAATCCTCTAGGAATAACACATGCAAATATATGTGTGTATGTATATGTATGGGGTATATATACACATATATTAAAATGTATAAAGGAAGAATAGGAAATATGTCTAAAAGAGAACAAAAACAATCTCTCTCCTCGTATCTATCGTATATAGCATAGGCAAATATTTCAGAGTGTATGATGTACAGTTTTCTAGCATAATGCCTTCTGATTTCTTGGGGAAAAATATGTATATAATGGAACATATCTTAACTTATGTTATGGTATCATAATATCTATTTCACTTCCAGAATGATCATATGCTTATAATCAAATTATGGTGAATTGAGATTGACTTTGTTTCTTAATATAATTAAAATTAATGTGGTGAGTCACACAATATCTTCAGAAGTCTTCACTCCACTCCGTTCAAGACATTGGGAAAGATGTGCAAATAAATCACTCTTCTTTGGAGATTACAAAACCAGAACAGAGAGACTTGACCATATAGGCATTGTGTTGTTGAGAAACTACAAAGAAAGAAATCCATATGGCGTGTGTCCCATGTCGTTTTCTCTGCCACAGCCATCCACATCGTGGCTCATTTGTGCAATCTGGAGCGCTACCACTCCAGCCAGTCGGCGGAAGCAGAGGGACTTCTGGTTGCGCTTTCCAAACTTGGCGACGCCCCAAATGAGAGCTACCTCAACCCCATCCGGACCTTCCACACTGTGAGTTCTTGCATGGTACCAGTTTCTCCTCTATCCTTTTCCAGTCCCTTTATCAGGAACACTGTATATCAAAAGCTTTTAATAAAAGAGTTCAAGAGAACAAGTTTCTTCCTTATAATGTTAACATCAATTTCACCATTTCAATAAAAGTTCTTTTTTTATAACAAATGTTGCTAAGAGGTTATGGGCAAGGAGAAAAACTGATGCCACTTAATTAGTTTATAGAAAACATGATACACCTAAACAGTGAATGCAATAATCTGTTAAAACCTTAATATTTTAAATTTTAAAAGCAGCTCATGATTGGATATTTTTTTGCTGACGTTAGAATCATAAAGAAGGTGAAGTGCCATCTAAACCCGGGGATTATAAATTGGATGTCCTCATTCTCAATTTGCAAATTGTTTTCTGGATCTCGTCTCCTGTGTCATATTTTGGCACACATGTGAATAGCTGGTTTGCCAAATCAGATACTGGGCAAAGTAGCTAATTTCATAATGAGACCTGCATAGCTAGTGACATCCTTAATGCTAATTAGCTGTGTGCGCAGAGTACCAGCACACGTGGGGAACAAGAAGAAAACTGACAATGTGGCCACAGAAATCCACCTGTAGAGATAAAGACATTCCTCTTGCTTAATCCACCTCCCACCTCTTTCTTCCTGGTTGATCTAAACCTTTGGCCAGGTGCTGCCATATTGGAATATGCATCCCACGTGTTGACTAAGCTAAGAAAATCTATGTTGCCCAAGAAGAGCCCTAAGACAACACACTCCGGAAATGGAAATCTCTCTATTATCATCTAAGCCATCTCTTTAAGTGACCATTTTGCCCAAGCAAACTTATTTGAAGAAGCAAAATTCAAAGTCTCTTTTGGGGGAAATTCTTCCTTGTCTGCGTTCTCTAATTATCTTAAGATGGTATCCAATATCAGGCTATTGATTGAGTAGAGCTACATTTTCTTAGCTGACAGCAATTAAAAGCATATGTTTCACAGTTACAAATAAAACTACAGATCCCTCAGCCTGTGGGAATGCCTTTGAGGTCACTCAGCTGAGCCATTACCTGGCATCTACTGGAGTGAACACTTTTCCCCACTAAGGCTCTGGAAAGTTCATTGCTACACACACCCAAGAATAAATCACAACATTTCAAGGAGACTACATAGTAAATAGTATTTATTATAAACACTTTTAAAGCAATTTAAGAAGATGATTAAGCTACTCCCAATATAGTCATTTCAAAATTTTAGAAGCAATATACTATGTAAGTACTAATTAAGTTCAAGAAACCCTCTAATTTGGGGTATTTGGAGAAAGATAAGTATCAATAACACAAAGTGTACTTTATAGAGTATTTCTAAAGAGATGCAATGGGATTATTTTAGAGCATACATTGCAACTCAAACCAGTCAATAAATATGTTATAAGAAAAAGAAAGTGGGTGTTTGCTTTAATAAGCAAAGAAGAATGGTTTGAAAGTAGCACATCATATGATCTAAATGGATTTCTAAAATGCCTGTGTACACTTGAAAAAAAAATCTTTTAAATGTTTTAGACATACCACTTTGAATTTTATTTCCACTCTTTGCTCTATGAAGAAAAAATAAACATTGGAGAAATCCCTGTCCCAATTACCTCGAGATCTCAAAGCAGCTCAAATTAATGAGATTTTACTGACAAAAGATACAGTGTGAGTTTATTGAGCTCCTGGGCGTCTCAATGATGGTAACACAATATATGAATACTAATGACTTGGTGAGAACATGGGAAACTCACAATAAAAACAAAATGTTTTGTGATTCGCATTCTAAACCATCCCCTGCACTCACAGGTCAGAATTCTGACCTTTTGGCGGTGTCTACCAGATAAGAATAGCTGTATCTTTATTGATTACGTAGGATTTATGAGGCCTTATTCCAAGCCTCCTGAGCTGGCATGAAAGAAATTCAAGTCATGGTCCTTCCAATTAAAAAGCAAGAGCAAGGAATAACTACCAGGGGAACAGAGTGTGCAGCTGCTTTATTAAGAATGCCCCTAAGGGACCCCTCAAAAGAAGTGTTTATTGATGTTAAAATTCAATTAAGTATGGGGATCCACATTTTTATTTTAAAAATTAAAAACTTGAAACAGATTTATTTTGCAGTATTTTACTTTAAAATGCATTTTCATATATTGCCCTAATTTCAATTCAACACAATAACTCAGACATGAAAAATGATTTATATAGATGGAAAAAATGTAATTCGTGAAATGACATTTGATGAAATTTGAGCAAAGTGAATGTCTTCCATCAGATGGCAGAGAGGAAAGGGCGAGAAAGTCCCTCCTTGAGTTGTATGGGGATCCTTTTAGGCTAATATGATTCTGATCAGAACATTCTGAATTGTTCCCTGCTTGGGCTCACAAGGATTGATCCAAAAATGGAAACGTAGAACGAAGATATTAATGTCATGGCATTTGTTTCTTGCAGAACACAACCACTGAGTTGCTAACGACAATCGCGGGCATTACTGGCCTGATGATCTCTCTGGCTTTAATCTTGATCATGACCTCTTCTACCGAGTTCATCAGACAGGTCTCCTATGAGTTGTTCTGGTACACACACCATGTTTTCATCATCTTCTTTATCAGTCTGGCTATCCACGGGGCAGGGTAAGTCCATACTGTGCTCAGTGTGTGAGATTTTATCTCTGTGAACCTCAAAATAATCTCAGAAAGTCCTTTGGATGGAGGAACATGACATGCAGGGACTAAAGGACGCATAGAACATAGAAGGCACATTCACTGTGGTATATTCATAATGAACCTTTTTTAGTAGTACTGAAAATAAGTGACATGGGTTGTGAAGTGTTATACTTACTTTTCCTAGCTAACTCTGCTTGGTACTCTTGATATGTTTATAAGATGCAGGAATTTTAATGAATGCTGGATGACAATAGATCTAAGTTTCATTCAGAATCAGTTTCTGCAATCCAGTTTATGTGGGATTAGTTAGGATATATATTTTTGATACCCAGAATTCACTTACGCTTGACCAAAAGGAAACCACTAGGAAACCCAGTGTGGGAGACAGGACAGTGTGTGATGTGGTCGGTCTGTCTGACCTGGGCTCTGCCACGAGTCATCAGGGGGACTATGTGCCAGCCCTTAAAATTCTCTGGACCTCATTTTCCCATCTGACATATAGGTTCAAACATCCCATAAAACGCTGTTGTGACATTCGGCACCTGCCCAATACTGGTAATCTCTTCATCAGGAAACTGGAGAAACACGTGAAGCATAGCACCCTCAACGACAACATTTTCAATTCTTTAAATATTAACAAAATGGCTGGACCAATTATCCTATTGATGTCTATAAACTAGTTTGTCCCATATTAATTATTTTATAAATGGATGCCTTTTTTCCCCATGCTTCGATTTTCAAAGCACATTCACATGCATGATCAATTTGACCCAACAGCAGTCCTGTCCAATAGAGACGGTGCTGTTATCCCATTTGATAAAGAGAAAACAGATGTTCAGAGGATTAAGTGATTTGCACAAGGTCCCAGGATGAGTAAATGGCAGACTCAGTCCTAGGGTGCCGGTCTTCAGGCAACCAACCCTTTATTCATGACCAGCCCTGAGGAACGGGTCCTCACTTTCACAAGTTAAACACTCTTCGACACCTGCAATGATGTGGTCGGTGAAATTATGAAATTACAAAACCCTGCATGGCTTGCCAGCAGCTCTTCCTCTGCTTCCCACACTAGCAGAACACCGTGTGCTCCACCCTGTTCTCCCACCATTGCTGCTGCTAAGTGCAGAGGGGCCTGGTACTGGAGGTGGCCTTCATTTCTGGCCAGACCCGGAAGAGCAAGCACATGGCCACAGAGACTTCATGGCCTAGCAAGTCACACACGACACAGTGACTGTGGATCCCCTGCACAGCCCTATGGTACCTCTTCTAGATTTGCCCCTCAGCAAGTCAACCGCCTCCTCCAATCTCCCTCCTCACACTAGATGCTCCTTCCATCTCAGC
Source organism: Equus asinus (assembly GCF_041296235.1). Lineage (NCBI taxonomy): Eukaryota > Metazoa > Chordata > Mammalia > Perissodactyla > Equidae > Equus > Equus asinus. The sequence goes on from NC_091790.1 coordinate 33,861,722, forward strand.
ACCCCAATATTAGAAGGTCATACTTCTACTGGTGCCACTGCCTATGCCTGATTAAGAGCTCTTTCAAAAGCCATCAGCTTGTCTGACACACAGACATCATAGAAGGAAGGATTGCCCCTGGGGGTCTACTTTACCCTAAAAAAACTGCCCATGCCTCTGATAGTCTCTAGAAACCTGCTCAGTCAATGTTCCCATTTATGCTGCCTGACTAAAGGCTTTCTAGTCACTTTTAGCATTGAAATACCTGCGATTGGCTCTTCTGAATTTGTGACCCATGACCCTGACTTTTTGTACTTTGAGGGGCAAGGTGGATGGTGTGTGGTCTCTGAGTGTTCCGCCCCAGGGATTGTCAGTCCTTCCTTTCTCTGTGGATTGCTCCCCCGACGCAGAGGTGTTAACCTCTGTAGGACATGCAAGAGGCTCTTCATAATTCACAGGTTAGAAGTCCTCTTCACCAAAATCACGCAAGCAGCCCCTGATCCTACCTCCCCTGCATTCACACCCTGGTGCCTCGTAGAAGCCTGAGAAGATTTCAATGGGCAGTGTTTCATTGGAGATAGGTTTTAATATCCAAATAACGTTTCATAAGATGAAATTTTTTAGTCATTTTAACTTAGTTGAAAGGCTTATTTTGGGATAAGGGCCTCGTTTAATCTTCTCAGCATGAAGTATTCTACAGCTACTGTTTACAGCAAAAAGTAATTTGCAAATTCCATGCAAAATGCCAAGTATAGTAGGATTGTTAGAACGTGTTAAAGCCCACTAATCTTCCTATTATGGGATGGCATAGATGAAGACATTAAAAATTTTAAATTTTTAAAAAGACACTGCAGAAAATAAAAAGATATTGCATTTGTGGAATGTTCTGGGGTTTCTTTAGATCGTATAAGGAATGTTGCCTTATATTGTCCTGAGAAGAAGGTTTTAGAGCCTGAGAAGGAAGGTGTTAAAGTTTACAGATTCTTTTCCTCTGGCTTCTCTTTACTATTCACCCTTCCCATGTCTGGGCATCATTTGCTCACTGGAGTCACAGATAGTTGTGTTCATCTAACTCAAAGGGATGTTATCAAGTTTGGATGACTTCCATAAAACAGGCTGGGACAAAGGCCAAGATGTCAGTTCTCCAGGCTGTTTCAAGGGCATCGCTGCTCCCTCCTCCCATGCCTATGATGCGAAAGGGGCCATGTCCCTCCACAGGCTACCCAGGACCTAAGCCTGTGTGGTGCTAAAGATTCTCAGTCTAGGGGTACCATGTTCCTCCAGAATAAATCAATTTATTTTATTCAGAAACATGTAGGAATTGAAAAAATCCTAGATGACGTGACCTCAGTGTCTTATGCTTCACAGCTCGTGCACCAATGGGTAACCCACGAACTTGTCCCAAAGCAAATTGTCAAAGGTCAGTTTGTACTGCATTGTGGCAACTATTCTATAGCAGGATTATAGGACTCTTGATCCAGTGCTCCATTCACGAGGGCCAACTTCCTTTTTTGCTCTCAAATTCATCAGCATAGTCCTGAGGACACACTTTACACTGACCTATTTCGACCTTGTCAAACACTAAGCCTGCTAGTGATCCTTGGGGGAAAAAATACCATTATTCAGAGCACTTCTTCTGACTTTTCACTTGAAAACTTCTAGGTGCTCAGAAACAAACCAAGAAGGGTAGAAGTTAAATAAATCAGCAAAAGACCCCAATAGTACAAAGTTGGCCAATTAGCTGGAATCAGCAATCAGGATGAGATATAACCTAATTAAATTCAACAGTCTACAAAAGGATGTGCTCAGACAATTTCCCTTCATTATGAATTCTCTAATATAGACACTTTCAATCTAACACAGGATACCACAGAGGGGCTCTTCTTTTCTGGGATCTTCAAAGTTACTCGAAGCTTCTTAAATTCCTCTTTTTAAAGATGTTGAGGGAAATGAATGACAGCTCAAGTTTCAAGACAGTGGCAGTGTTATTCCAGAGCCCACAGTAGAATATAAATTGGTGGTATCACAAGGCCTACAAAATCAATTTAAAATTTGGGGGGTTTTCCTTTGTTTTGTTTTTTACATGGCAAGTCGGATTGTTAGAGGCCAAACTCCAGAGAGTGTCTTGCTGCACAACGCTACCTTCTGTAGAGACCGCCATGCGGAATGGCGGCCAGCGACCCGGTGCCCAGTGCCTCAATTCTCAGGCAAGGAGCCTTCGGTAAGAATGAACCCAGGGGCTTTTAAAAATAGCTGTCGCCACAGTTAAAATAGCTCGAGCTTTTCTATGCTTCAGAAAAAGAACAGCCCCTGTCACCACGAGACAGAGCCAACTCTTTATTAAGTGTGCTAATGGAGAAATCTAGTTATGGGTAATTTTAAGAGAGGTTTACTGCCAAAAGCCCTCCGTCCATTTTGAAATGCGTTCCTCTTCTTACATTGGAATGTGGATGTCTGATACTGCGGGAATTCGTAGCACATCAAGCACAATAATGTCTCTGGAGGAGTTAGAAAAGCCTTGGCCTCACCCCTCCACTCTTAGAAAGCTCAGCTCCCTATCCCCTGCCTAACTGCTTTTTCCATTCTCAGAATTAATAGCATCACTTCTCAAACGAACGTTCAGCAACAACCAGATGAGAATCATGCCCTCTTTCTAAGCTTGCCTTCTTTCTGTCTACAGCTTCTGGGATGGAAAAAATTGGAGGATTTAAATGGATTTACTTCCTGTTCTAATTAAGCTCCCATAACTGAAATAATGACAATGTTAGCCAAAAAGGGGCTTAATGAGAATCCATGATAATGTCTATAAGATCTCAAGAGTTACGTTTCCTGGGTATGCCTTAATCATTATAGCTGGTGGCATAGGTAAATAGAAATAATAATCCAATTTGGTCTCTTGAGGTATCTTAGAACAAGGCAAGCCTTGGGACAGCTGGGTGATGCATGAAAGAAAATAAATGAAGCCAGCAGATTAAAACTAGAAGGAAGGGAGTGCCAAAAATATATATATCATAAAAAAATGGAATAATAGTATACAAATAGTGGGGATTTAGGAAATTAAGCTGTCAACATATGAGGAATATAATACTTCTTGACTTTTTCTAAAATCCTCAAATATATTAAATTAAGCGCTGGGTTTTAAGGGTGAAAACTGCTAGAAGGAAGGTTTAAAACTGAGAGAACTGGAATAGATGTGCCCATTAGACTGTGGTTCTTTTAATGGCCAGTATAGATTGTCTCTGTCTTAAACTCAACTATCGGTAGCCACTACCCAGCCTGCATATTAATGAGGAACATGAATGCCTCTCTCGAATTTTCAGCTACAGCGTCTCCATAAAAAAATCAATACCCTCCCACACCTCATGAATACAGACCAGAGCCTGCTCCCAGCAGCGTATGCTGACATTAATTATCATTAAAAGGGGGAACTGACCCATCTCTCTGCTAACTCTCCCCTGCTACACCTCCTTGCATACCCAAACTCATGTTGTCACTCTTTCCCATTATTTTTAATGGATCCTGATTCAAAGCGTGTGTGGGCTGTGCAATTACCGCTTGGCTGAACTCTGCAATATTCTGTCTGATGTCTTATAGACACTGAATCCAAAAGGCATCCCAAGGACAAGGAGATGTTCCTGCTCTTCCCTGCCCCACACCTTACCCAGGCTTGGCAAGGCTTTCCCCTTTGCTCTCTTAACTCGGTGCATTTTCATGGCGCTTTTATCACTAGATTATTTATCAATTCACCGATTCAGTGGTGCACTACCCCCAAACTGGGACTGAGAATGCTTTCTACATCACCTCATAGAAACTGAACTGATCAAAGGAACAAATTATACCTTGTGGTCCTCTTCTCCTCCACATCTGACTCCCCCTTTCTACCCCAAACTCACAGACACATATACAACTCCAGATTCTAGAATTGCTCATGCAACCCATCCTCAAAATAGGCCTTGTCTTCCTTAGCCAAAGAAGCACCTTATTTCATTTAACTACAACATAAATAATAATAACAAGGCTGACACTTTTTTAATTACTAGAGAATGATGTCAATGGTATAGGGAAAAGCTTTAACTGAAGTAGAGTCAATCCAGCAAATTTTCCCAAGTACCTATTATGTACTTGACGTTGCACTAGAGGCAGGATTCAGAGACGTGGTTCCTGCCCCTGGAAACCTTATTGTCTAGAAAAAGAGGCCGTTCGTAAACACACACATAAAATAAAATCAAAGCCAGCATGTTCTTATTTTCTGGTAGGAATGAAAAGCCAGGAGTGAAAGTGGAGGAAACAAGTTTCATTACTGTAGCTTTTAAATCAACATGGTTTTATTTCTATCATAAAACACTCACTGTACCATGACTTTTTGAGCATTTGGGAGAAGAAAAAATAAAGCTCAGATGCCACAGAGTGTTTTAAAGGAACTTAGCGTTAAAGAGCATCAAGGAAACTTAGATAATAAGTCGTTCTACCCCTTTACTTAATAGATGGAGAGATTGAGGCCCAAGGATTTTTAATTTCCTACCTATGGTCACAAAGGCAAAGGTCACAAAGGCTTTCTCAGTAAAGCCACATCAAAGAACCAGGGCTCCTAACACTGTGGCCATAAACTTTCTTCTCTACACTCTTCGACATTCATTCTGAACCTCTGGCCTTCTCTCACCTCTCATTTTGTCAATCCTCTGCTGCTATCTACAAGTACACACCCTCAACACTATATTTATCTCTGTGAATAAAGCTAAAACATTTAAGAGCTTGTAGAGAACCTAAATAATAATTTCCTCCAACTCCCCCATTTTGCAAAACAGGAAATCTGAACATAAAAAGGCCCAAGATTTGCCTTAGGCATAGGGTGAGGGATGGTAACTGCAAGAAGCCAGGTCTTCTGAGACTCAGTCCAGATTCTACCTCACCATATGCCCCTCCTGCTCTGGGGCATGGCTTCCTTCTCATCCTTACTCACTCTTGTCTGTCCTGGTGGTCACTGTTAGGATAATCTTCTAATATTCACGTTTGCACATAGCTCTCCCTCATTCCCTAGTTTCCAGGGGCTCCAAGAGTACCAATGTAACCAAACTGGGCTTTCTCCTCCTAGAGCAATTTACAAACTAGAGGAGAGATAGTGTCAAGGATGACTAGCTTACGTTCTCTTTCCCGACTAACTGTATAAAGAAAAATAATCCTTTCCATTTTATCAACATGGAAAAATCAGAGACCGTGACTGATTTGAAGTGTGTGATGTTTAAAACTTTCTAACATGGGCAGGGAAGATTATTTGTGGAAATATGTACAGGCTATGTGAGTGTTTTTGCAAATCTCTCTCTAAGCTCCTATAGGAAAAATTGCATTCTTGCTATCATTTCTGTAAATAACCAAACCAAGTCTCAAAACACTTTCTGGTCCATTCACGCATAAGTCACCTAAGGATTCACTCCCTTGTCCAACCCCATCCTTCATGTCTACTCCGTCCTGTCTTTTACCTTGCTCGTCATCACTGCCACACCCACAGCATAGGTGGACAAAAGGTTTTATTCTCTCTGCTATTCTGAACACGTTGCTGAACCCCACTGAGGCAGAAATGAATAAATGGGTCAAATGGCTTTGTGTTGCCTGAATAAATCAAGCCCTTATCAGGTAAACAAGAGGAAAAAGCAGAGAGGGTTGATGTAGGCGGGAAGACGTGCAATGCAAACAGACCCAGAAATAAACAAAAGAGAAACAGAAAAAAACAAGAACGATAACAGAAGGAAAAATAATGCTGAAGGGCCTGTGACCTGTCCATGGGAAAGATGGAGCAAGGTGATGGGGAACGGAGTGATGAGCGACCAAGATGGGGAGGCAATTGGTGAGGATTTTCTGAATGTCCGAGTTCAAAAGAATGAGACCCCCTTCTTGCTCCTACGATGGTATACAAGGAGTGAGGTCATGGTGGAATTAGAATACTAAGGAGGGAATTTAGGGAAATTAGGAAAATGCCTGAGCTCTAGTCTTAGCTCCCTGTGATATAGCTCTGTTGTCTCCCAGGCAACTCATATTCATTCCCAGAACATTCTGTGTTTTCTACTTTATTTCTTTTTCGCTCATTTGTTTGTTTTTGTTTAAATGCAAAATTAGACTATATTTCCAAGAACCCTCAACATCCTCAAATTCAATGAATTCACGAGTCTCTAATGTTTTGTAAAACAAGTGTCAGTACCCATATCAGCATTGGACAGAAAGAAGAATGATTGCATGGTAAACGCTCTAGGGTGGCACTGGGGTCCTGGGAAGAGCACTGGCCGGGTGGTCAGGCCCATCTGGGTTCACGTCTTTACTGTGCATCTCCTTGGCTTTGTGACCCTGGGCAATTTGTGAGATCTTGCTGAGCCTCAGTTTCCTCTTCTATAAAATAAAGAGAATACCATACGCCTCGTAGGGTTGTTTGGTATCAGAGCTAGTGTAAGTCTTCCAAATTTTAAAGTTCCCATTCTTTCCATTTTAGGGGAAGAAGACATCTTAAGTTGTACCCAACCCTTGGTACAAGAATAGCCTGCTGGTAAACTGATCATTGATAATGTACATTATACTCACAAAATGTTAACATAGGATGTGGCTTATCAAGAATGGAAATCCTGGGGCTGGCCCAGTGGTGTAGTGTTTAAGTTCGTGCACTCGGCTCCAGCAGCCCAGGGTTCGTTGGTTCCGATCCTGGGCATGAACCTACACACCACTCATCAAGCCATGTTGTGGCAGCATCCCACATACAAAAACAAAGGAAGATTGCCATAGATATTAGCTTAGCAACAATCTCCCTCAAGCAAAAAAAAGAGGAAGATTGGCAACAGATATTAGCTCTGGGCCAGTCTTCCTCGCCAAAAATAAAAAGGAAATGTTCACTGTCACAATTCTCCAGACAATTGTTGAGGCTTTTGTTTTGATTCTAAAAACCTAGATTTAAAATGCTGAGAAACCAACTTTATGTTTTATTCCAGATCACAATTGGCTGTGTGTGTGTGTTGTGTGAGCACATATGTGTATGTGTGAGGGTGTGTGTTTCTTCAGGCCGACCCTCAAGTTGTGATGCATTTTTGGCCCAAAAAATTACCATTCGAAATGTTTTTATTTAATTTCCCATGTCCTCTGTTGGCTCAGTAATGAAAAGACTTAGTAAGCCTTTAACTTTGGCTGAGTTTGGGAGCATTTATGACCCTATCATATGTAACATAAACATCAATCTGCTTTCTTACTTCTTTGCAAATTCAATTATTTCTAATTACATAAAGGCATCATTGATCAAGTAAGCATAAAAACCAATACAGAAGAGTTTAATCTCTTAAATAAGCTTGTAGACTTCAAGGAATAATTGAATGTTATAGTATTTAATACAAGGAGACATCTTTGTTGTTGATAACTGACCCAAAGCGAAAGGAAAATGTCCAGACCACATTATGTTATGTATCGATTTGGTTCAAATTGAAAATATTTGGATTCTATTTTCATTTCCTTTTCCTCTCTCTCTGCTGCTCTCTGCAGGCTTGGAAATGGGTTTTAGGCCCTGTGGTCTTATATGCATGTGAAAGAATAATTAGGTTCTGGCGATTCCAACAAGAAGTTGTCATTACCAAGGTATGCATGTAGCTTTATGTCTGAGTAAAAGTCTAAGTGTAGATGAAAAATTTTTATTAGCCCAAGTTTTTAATTTGCCATTTTTATTGCAGAACTGTCTATAATTTAGAGGGTCGTCTTCTGTTCTAATAATTGTTTGTACCCTGCACATCTTTTAGCGTGACTAACTTTACTGAAGACAGCAATCAGGGTTCCAGACCAGTACACAGAATTCTAATAAAGGTTACAGTACAGCCGCTGGAATCATCTGTATTTCTCTTTATTTCGATTTCTCTCTAGGGGGAAAAAAACAGGGGTCATAGTAATTTATAGTATGATCACTTCCTTTGCCACATGAAGAGATGGATTTTGCAAACACACCAAGGATATCCATACATTTTCAAGCATACACTCATGTCTGGAACTTCTGAGCAGAAAATAGGAGAACAGTCACTCAGGTTCGAGCGAGAGGAGGCGCTGGGGGCTTCAAAATGGAGAGGAACGGTGTCTAAGGAGGTCTACCCTAGTGAATGAGTGCTCCGTGCTAGCGTGTTCTAGTCTTGCCATCTCTCCTCACAGCTCTCCAATTTTTACCTCGTACTGGAGGAAGATAGGAGCATACGGACCAAGAATATATGTCTAGGAGACAGAAAAGCTACCAAGTACTCTCCCCTTAGTTTTATAAATGTCTAGGAAGAAATTCTTTGCTAACCAAACCCATCCTGCTTTGCTAATACAATATCAACAGAATACTATATCTCTTTCACTGTCATCATGAAAATAGATGCAGAGAAATTGCTTCATAGTTCTGTCTTAAGTGGTTTCCATGTTGCTGTTTTTAAGTTAAGCACCAAAGGAGATCAGGCTGTATCAAAAGGCAGACAGTCAAACTTCTAGAAATCTACTAAAGCTGTTTCTAGGGAGACAATTTAACAACAGAATCAGAATAAATATCAGTGGGGAGGGGAGAAATAGGACTAATGATTAAAATGCTGTGAAATTCTCTTCTGAATGGAAAAACACTGTCACAGAATTGGAATGCTAGATTTTGTTCCCTTACGCCTCATGCTACAGAAGAAAGTGTGGGGACCTGGAAAGCTTTTTCAGAAAACAAGGAGGAAATCTAAGAAGGGAAATTAGTTCTTTCTCTCCAGTAAGCAGCAATTTATAAAGTTGTATGAATTTAGTTTATAAAGTATATAAATTAGTTTATAAAGTATATAAAAGTGCTAAGAGCCTTTGCATGATGCTTCCTATGTCTAAAATTCAGAGCCCAGACTGGAGGCTGGACTAAAACCAAATCAAACAAACAAAACATTTCAGAGCGAGTTTGAAAATTGTTTTACGCTTAGAATGAAGAAATTCCACGGTTAATTCACAAGGGATTGAGAAAAGATGCAGATCACTGAAAGCAGTAACAAACTGGACCTCGATTTTTAAAATGTAGAGATAACTATGTGACTATTTTAATAACTTTAAGCATAATTAAGTGCTATGGATGACATGCTAGCTTATATTTTCTTGGGTCTGGTTAACTGTGCTAAGCAAAGCTTGGCCATTTGAGACACACAAAGTCACATGCTGGATGCCACATTGCACCTGGGTGCAGCCACCCAAATTTCAGACATAACACTGTGAAGGAGGTGAACTTTGTCCTTGATGGAGTTGCCAACCCAGACATAAAAGTGATGGCAAAAATCCTTGAACGCTCATAGCAAGTGGTATATGTGAATTACACTGCAACAAAGCTGATTTAAAAATTTAAAAAGCTTTGATGGAATGAAGGCTATTTTCAATTATTTCACCTGAGCAATGAGACCAACAATTCTCTTGCTCTGATTTAGGTGGTCAGCCATCCTTCTGGAGTCCTAGAACTTCACATGAAAAAGCGTAACTTTAAAATGGCGCCAGGACAGTACGTCTTGATACAGTGCCCGTCCATATCCTCGCTGGAATGGCACCCCTTCACCCTTACCTCTGCTCCCCAGGACGACTTCTTCAGTGTGCACATCCGCGCAGCAGGAGACTGGACGGAAGCTTTATGTAAGGCCTTTGGGGCTGAGGGACAGGCCCTCAAGGAGCCCTGGAGACCGCCAAGGTTGGATCCCATTTCTTTTATATGTATAATTCAGAATATTATAAAAGTAAGCTGTTTCAGTGTAAGAATGTATTACCAAATTCAACACTCTCTTTATTCTAGATGTTAAGTTTGAGTCCATTTTTTAAATTCAAGAATCTATCAAAAGTATAATTTAGTAGATTTCCAGTAGAAGCAAGTACATTTCTTTCAAAAACAAATGTTCGGTAAAGGCAGGCAACGATACAGGGAGAAGGAGCATTTTGTTATCCCAACTCCAAAACATCACTTGGCTAATTATGTGTAGCCCGCGATGAGTAAGACAGCCCTGTGAATTTTGGCGGTCACAGTCCGATGTCTTTAAATTATATTTGTAAGTTTAGTGAAGTTTGGTCTTCATAAGAAGGATACTTCAGAGTCAGAATTAATCTGGCAGGCCCCATATACTAGAGAAAGGGCCAAACAATTGCGGATTGAGGCTCATAAAATGACAAAACGATCTGAGAGTCAAGAAAGTTAGTGGTGTCATTCATTCCATCAGTCCCACGTGTGTGTATGCAACAAGTATTAATTAAGCTGCACTGTGTACCAAAATACAGAGATGTAAAACATTGCCTCCATTCTCTAGGACTTCTAACAGAATCAACATGGACATGCAAGCAAATTATTTAATTTTGTTGCAAGGGAGATGTGCAAAGGGTGGATCTGAGGATCTACTGATGCCATCTGGATTGATTTCCTAGGGTTGTCATACAAAATACCATAAACTGGGTGGCTTTAACCAGCAGATAGTTATTCTGTCACAGTTCTGGAGACTATAGGTCCAAAATCTAGGTATCGGCAGGGCCGTGCTCCCTCCGAAACCTGTGGGGAAGATTCCTTCCTTGCCTCTTCCCAGCCTTTGGTGGTTTTCCAGGGATGTTTGGCATTCCTTGGCTTGCAGCTGCAGCAGTTCAATCTCTACCTCTGTTGTCATATGGTGTTCCCCCTTCTTGTGTTGGTGTCTCTGTGTTTCTGTGGCCTCTTCTTAAAAAGATGCTGGTCACATTGGATTAAGGGCCCACCCTCCTCCTGTATGACCTCATTTTAACTTGATTAATTACATCTGCAATAACCCTATTTCCAAATAAGATACTGAGGGAGAGGACTTCAACCTACCAACTGGGGACACAACTCAACCCACAACAGCATCGGATTCAGAAAAGCCTGGGCACATAACAGAAATCCCAGCGTCAATTACCTCTCCTTGGCTCCTTTTAATCAACAGCGGCTTAAAGTCGAGGCCCACTCTGACTGCAGGATTACCCAAGCAGCACACAGGCCCATGTTTAGGGCCCCACAAAAACAGGGACACACAAAGAAAATGTTGAGAAAAACTTTTGAAAGTATTTGATATTTCAAAGGAAGCATCAAGAGCATCTTTCTCTGCCATCCTTGGAGGGTATCAGGAACTCCCAAGCAGTGGCCACTGACATAAGAAATTGGGTGGGGAACACCATGAGGACACACTTAGAATGGAACTTCCTGAGGGCAGGCCATTGTCTGGCCTCCTTGGTACATCTGGTGCCTAGAACAGTGTCTGACACATAGTGAATACAGAGTAAATATTTAATGAAGGGAAGAGTGAATACGTGGACCCAATAAGGATGCTTTATTTCATTTATTTTAACAAATATTTAAAGGTGGAAAACTAGCCGACAGAATAGATGAAAGGCACAGATTCTAATCAGCTTATTGTCCCTCCTTCCCCCTTCCCATTGGATACTGAACTGTAACTATGTAACACTGAGCTTGGCTTTGTTCAATGGGTAGGAAGAGTCATATGCCTTCATTTCAAACATTGGAATTAAAGAGAGGTGTGACAACAAACCAAGTAGAAACATCATCTGACATCATCAAACATCAGAGCAGAGCTCCAAGACAAACGACAACACCTGACTATTCCACTAAGTCATTCTCTTTTTTATCATGGAAAGCAAGCAACATAACAGAATTTTTAAGGTTCGGAATGCAATGCCAATGCTTAAAATCAGGAATGAAAGTTGATACACCCCTGTACACACAGGTCCCTGCCCTCCCCTGGGCATTGCCAAGATGGATACCTTTATCCTCTTTGCTAGCCCGGTCTCTGCTCTGGGTGTATTTAGACATCCAGTCTATCAACCAACCCTTCTCTTCACAAACCAGCTAATATTTCCGCCCACCCTCCACAAGAACTCCGTATGTGTTTCTCAGTAGTCCATATGCTTTCCGTCTGTGGAGCACACTGTCAGCTCAAGGCCTGACATGATCTGGTCCGCCGAGGCTCCTCTGCTCCGCCTCCTGCTCCCTGGTTGCACTCAGCCATTCTTCCAGCCTTTCTGGTTTTCTTCCCCACCAAACACGCTTTCCTAGGTGCCTTTGCTGTTCCCTCCTCTGGAACACTCTCCCCCAGATCTCTCCTTGGCTGCTCCCTCACTTCCTCCCTTCTCTGCTCAAACATCTCCTTCTACTGAGGCCTTTCCTTCCGGCCTCAGAGAAACAGCAGCCCCCAGCTGACACTCGGCTTTCACCAGGCCCCATGCTGTACTTTGCTCTTCTCCATAGTACTTAGCACAACTGGACACGCTCAATATCAGCTCGTTTACTCATTTACCACCTATCGCCTCACACTGATTGGAAGTTCCAGGAGAAAAGGCACTTTGTTTGGTTCACTTTGTTGTCCCCAATGCCTAGAACTGACCCTAACTCTTAGTTGGCACTCGATAAATATTTATTGAATGAATAAAAATGAGTTGTAAACAGTGCAGCTTCCCTTCATTTATTAAATTCATTTGATCTCTGCCTCTATGTACGTGTTGGCGACATATGAGTAGTAAAACCCCAGAAAACCTAGAATTTGTTTAAATCTTCAACATATCAAGAAGCAGAATTTTATTGGAGTTCCCTGGATGATTTTACCTCTCTTTTAATTTTGCAATAAATCAAACATGTTGGGGAGAGCACCATATTTTTTTTGCTGCCTTGGACACAGAAAGGATTTAAGTCAGCCCCAGGAATCTGTGAGGCAAGCAGTGATGGAGGAGCCCAAGAAGAGATGCAAACCTAGACAAAGAGAGGGAAACTTCTTCCTCGGAGCCCAGGAAAAAGGGAGAGAATGTAGCTCTTAAAAGACTCTCCCTTTTGAAGTAAGATGGAGGGATTTCTCAGAGTTGAAACTAGTGAATTTTCAGCTACTTAACGGGGCTGCCCACGGGCAGGGGCTCCAGCATCAGACAGCCTGGGTTCAAAGTCCAACTTTGTGTGTGATCCTGGAGAATGTATGTAACACCGTGCCTCAGTTTCCTCAGCTGTAAAATGAAGATGATTGATAATCATTGTACCTAAGGCTTTGTTTAGGATCAAACGTGACAGTCCTTGTAAAGCCCTTAGCATAACTCATGATAAAGAAAGTTAGCTATTACTATTAGCACAATAAGAAAAGTCAGCTACCACAGAGATGACAATGAAAGTGATGATCAGACAGAGAGGACAGTGTAGATGAATAAAGATGTGGGTTGGGAGAGACAAGACTGGCGGTGGGTGAGGTGGGTGGGGGACGCTGCTGACGCTAAGCAACAAGGAATATCACGATGTGGACGCTGGAAAGGCGGATTGTTTTCTCAGCTGCATTATTAAACTTTGTAACCACATCAAAGAGGAAGGAGCTGAGTGAACCAGAGAATCAAGAATTTGTGCAAAGGAAGCCAATTCAGGATTGTGAGACGTCTTAAGAAATGAAGAAATTTTGGCCCAAAAAAACAGTTGAGCTGTCATGATAGCTCTGAGCAACTATTGAAAGGCCTGAGGCACAGGAGAGGGGCAAGACCTGGTGTGTGTTTCTCAGGAAGGCAAGAGGGGTGAGCTGTCAGAGGATAGATTTCAGGCAAACATGAGAAAAAGGGTCTAATGCTTAGAACTGCCCCCAAATGCGACAAGGCGCCCTGCGATTTAACCATCAGCCGTCAGGGACGTGGGCAGTTGGCCTAAATATTTTCTCCTGCCGCTTCCAGCTTAGATTCTCAATCCTAATTATGTAAAAATTTGTTTATTAAGTATTTCTGTGGATTATATGATATAATTCTTCTTTCAGTTTAATTGTTATCTTTTCAAATCAGTGTCGAGTAAATCCCAAATATGACTGATTATAAAAACAATTAACAATAAGACATTTTAATCCATGGGCAGTTTCATGTTTTTCTGTCTCGATTCCCCTTGCCTAATTATTTATAAAATAATCTACAATGGGCTGACATGCTCACCCTTTCTTGTTAACGATCTTTTATTTTTATTCTTCCATTTCCATATATCAATATGTAATAAAGCCTTATTAATTAAGATTAACTTGAGGAGAGTTCATTTGAATTATTCGGAGGTCTGGCATATAGAATATTTTAGAATAAACCCAATTGAACTTTCATGAACACATAGGAAGCCCAAATGGGCCAACCTTGGGTGCCTTCAACAGACACCCCTTAGGGAATGATTATGAATAACTTAGAAGACTTTTAATTAGCATATCTTTGTTCATATGTAAATGTGTGCTTTTGGAATAGTTGAGCTTATTTAACACATTCTGCTGGCTGAAATGTTTTAAACCTTCCCTTTATGATTTATTCAACAAATTGTTATTGAACACCTCCATGCCAGAGAGGTGCTAGGATGCAGTGGTGAGCAAAAACACACATTGTTCCTCCCTCCATAGAGCTGGTAGTCTAGTGATCAAGATAGACACAAATCAAATCATGTACATACACCCCAAAAACCTGCAAAATTACAACTGTCATGAGGACAACAGAAGAAGGGTATGTGATACTATAAATTATGTAAGACGGGATTTAACCTAGTCTAGGGAAATGATGATTGGGATAAAACTAATGAAAGGGTAACTATTAACCAAGTAAGAGGAGAGGGGAGAAATTGGGGCAGAATTTCCCAAGTGATTACTTGGATTATCATGTGCAAAGGCCCTGTGGCAGAAGAGAGTACTACGTATTTTAGGAAAGGAAAGGAAAGTCAGTGTGGAGAACTGGTCGTGAGAGATGGCACAGAAGCCAGAGGGCAATCCGTTTAGGACCATGGTAAAGTCTACATCTTCAATGAACATACTTTATCCTTACAAAGAAAAATTTGCTAGGCAAAGACAAAACATCAGTGCCACCACTGGCATAATTATTGCAGATTTTGTTTCCATAATCTAAAATAACGAGTTTTAGAAATTCCATATAACTAACAAATTATCTCAAAATTTTATGTATTCCAAATAAATGGCTTCTGTTGGACTAAAATTGTATAAACACACTAAGATGTGAGATTGAACAAACAAAAGTAGGGGAGAAGTATGAAAGTAAAAGGACAGCACCTTGATGGCAGCTGGGCAAAAAAAGAAAGAAAGAAAGCAGAGGCCTTTTCTACCAGGCTTCATGATACTTGAAGCCAAAACCAGCTTCTAAGAACCGTAAGAAGAGGATGCCACCTGGAAGAGGTGTGAGCTCAAATCAGAGGAGTCAGGCTCTGTCCTTCCATGCATGACACCAGGGTGGGATTGCCTGGGGGTCCCCCAGACACAGGCCTGCGTATCCTCACGCTCAGTCTGAGCTCTCCAAATAGGGCGTTCTCGAGCACACAGCCAACCTCCCCGCACACACTCACAAATACATCCACTAAAAAGCACTGGTTTCCGATGGCTTTGTTTTCAAGAGCAGAGTGTTCTGAACGTCACACGGGCTGCCCTCTGTCATTGCAGGCTGGCTGTGGACGGGCCATTCGGAGCCACGCTGACCGACGTGTTTCACTATCCCGTGAGCGTGTGCATTGCTGCGGGAATAGGGGCCACTCCCTTCGCCTCCCTCCTGAAATCCCTGTGGTACAAGTGTTGTGAGTCACACACCCAGCTGAAGCTGAGCAAGGTATGGAAAAAATCATTAGTTCATCCTTCCGTGGATTAAAAGGTTCAAAGTCCTTATATCTATCATCTGCTGATTCTTGGGGAGGATTTTAATTAACTATGAGGGATAAACTAAAGGAACCTTAACTATACTTATGTTCTTAAAAATCTCCATTCGGTATTACATTTATGAGAAGGGTTATGTCTAATCTTGTTAAAGATGACAAGACATAAATTTTATGGCTTCATTGCCATTACAGGATATGTAATTGTTCATGGCAGTAAAATATGGACAGGCTGCAAATGGCTATGTGACTGGGCTGCAGTGGGTAATATTAACAAGGGGCCTTTTCCTCAGTCTTTTTAGCTTCATACTACGGCTGCAAGTGCACAATTCAATATCTTCCTTTCATAGACTCAGGGTCTTAACAAAAGGGTCTTAAGAAAATGTCACAACTGGGATTCATTGGCCGGCTGACTTTGGTGTTGGCATCCAGTTCTGAATCTCCCTCTTGTCATGTCTTATATGTTCTCTAGCTAGATGCCTCCATGGTTCCCTTCCTTCCTGGGTCCTATCACGAGACTCCATCCCATACTTTCTCCCTCTTAGGACAAGCAAAGACACTAGAGAAGTGGGAGAAAGGGAGCCATGCCAACACCAAGTGGCGTCAACTCAGGAGTCCCCAGGACGTCAGGCCAGCCTGGTCCTGGTCCAGGTTCTGCCACTTCTCTTCTGGCTGACACTTGGCTCCAGTTTCCTCATCTAGCAAAGATACTTGATTAGATCAACATGCCCCAGTGTGTGCTCTGTGGAACATTATCACATAACATGGTCCACTAAAGAGAATTCTGTGGCCAAGTGAACTTAAGACATTCTACTACAAATCCCACTCTGGAAGAGTCACATTATCTATTAGCCTATTGAATAAATCCTGCAGAAAAGAACCTCATTCTGTTTTGCCTCGCCCACCCTTCCCAAGCTTATTCAGCTTCAATCTTTCTTCCCCTAACATTTATTAAGGAACAGCCTTCTGTGATGCTCTGGGGAGCTATGCCAGACTAGAAGACCTCTGAAGTTGGAACTTCCCTAACTAAGAAATAAGTGTAAAATCAGTGGTCATTTCATGAATTTCCAAGTGACAGGTGCTTGACATACATTTTCTCATTTAATTTTTGTGATCTTCCCAACAACCTTAAAAAGTAGATAGTACTATGACTCTTCTCCAGATAACAAATTTGAAGCTTAGAGAAACTAAAATGACTTCCCCAAAAATACACAGATAATGAAAGGCAGAATCAGGATTCAAACTCTGGCTCTGTCCATGACATAACAACACATGGTAGACATGAATCCCACCATTGCATCTTAGGCAGACTGTGGGATTCCTGGCCGTAGAATCTACCTCAGCCTGATTCCTCTTCTCTCACTAGAAGCATCTTTGAGTGCACTAGTTCAGCTATCTGAGCTGGATTTCCTGATCCACACAATGGAGAAATAAGAGTCCATATCTAACAGGGAATTTTAATACCAAATAAATAATGTGGAAATACTACTGTGTAAATGTGTATAAAATTATATAAATGTTCATTATATCTGACAAAGGTATAGATTACTTCTGCTGGCCTAGATTTGTCTAGCATTGACTACCCACAAGGCAGGGTTAGACATTTTATACATACTATCGGACATCATCTTTCTAAGGTACTTACCACTTTTATTCCCATTTTATAGATGATGAAACTATAGCTGGATCACAAATCTAATAAGAGTGATAGAGTCATATTGCAGAATTGTCATAATACCTCTTTCAGATGAGTACTACCCTCAATTTACCAATGAAGAACCTGAAGCACAGAGAGCTCATAAATATCAGAATGCAAGTTTGAATCCAGGTCCTTCTTGCGCTAAAGTCCGTCTTCTTTCCTTTACACCACAATGAGTTTAACAAAGTGTCTTAGTCTGTTTGGGCTGCTATAACAAAATACCATAGACTAAGGGGCTTACAAACAACTGTTTCTCACAGTTCTGGAGGCTGGGAAGTCCAAGATCAGCGTAACAACAGATTGGTGTATGTTGAGAACCCACTTCCTGGTTTATAGACGGCCATCTAGCTATAACGTCCCACGGCAGAAGGGGGAGAGGGAACTCTCAGGGGTCTCTTTTATAGGGGCACTAATCCCATTCATGAAGACTCCACTCGTATGACCGAATCACCTCCCAAACACCCCACCTCCAGACACCATCACATTGGGGATTAGATTTCAACATATGAATTTTGGGGAAGACACAAACATTCAATCTATGACACGAAGTGAGCAAAACAGCCACTGTTCTATATATATGGACCCCACAGCAATGCTTTGTTACGGTTTAGATGATTTCTCAGTCCCCCTAGGCTCTTTCTTTCCTCTTGGTGTCCACCAAGTAAAACCCACTTGTAGAGATGGCTCATCACTTCATGGCTTCCATTACACTAAAGATCCTATGATAGTTCACATGGAGATGGTGACAGATTGTGTATCTCACTTTCATTCACTTATTCACTCATTGCATATTTATGAGCACCCACCATGTGCCAGGCCCTCTCACACTGACGTGAAAACCTATTACTCTCCTCACACCACGTCTTTCTCTCCACCTCCATCCCCACTGTGCTGTTCTCCTTTTATATCGTGTTCACAAACTACCTTCTTTTCCCCTCACTCGGAGCTCCTTGAGCGAGGCTTCTCTGGGTATCTTCATAATGAGATATGTATATATATGCACACACAGTCTAGAAACTTTGAATAAATACACAAATGGCCAAATGGCTTCTGCACAATTTTTTGTAAAACTCTAGGTGACTAAGATCCATTCAATTTTTATTTAACCAAAGAGACTATTTGTTCAGTAGTTTTATAATTAAAATAATACATTCCAACTATTTTATTATAAACAGAAAGGAAAATTTCTCATAAAAACCTCCAAAATCTTAAAGTCCATACAGGAACCCACAAACTCTTGATACCATCTCCTCTCTCACCATTTTATTGTTATTCCTGGGTTCTGCTTATGGGATTTCTCAAAGCTGTTTCAGTAGGAGCCTTACGCAGTTACCACAGAACTATAAAACAGGGACATTGATCTCTATTCCAAAAAACTGAAACCCTAGAATTGGAAATAAAAAAGAATGTTTTTATAACTTATAAAAATTGGAGGTAAAATAGGGACAATATTCTGCTGAAAATAAAGGTAGGACTATGGTGTATGAGAGGAAAGAAGCTAAAAGCACAGACACAAACTAACTTGAGGCGTCTTGACCTCCTAGCTTTGCATATGCAAATGAGAGCTGACATCTGTTCTTAGAGTGGGAAGTGATTTGCCTAAAGCCACTGAGTCAGGACAGAGTGCGCATTTCTGACTTCCACGTCAAAGCTCTTGTATGAAAGAAGTGAGGTTTCATGCTATTGAAAGTTTAGGCTGAAAATCATCCTGAAGAGCCACTTCCTTAGCTTCTGCATGTGTGAGACAAAGTTTAAGTTACTCTGTTTTAAAGAAACTTTGTGTTTGTTTGAGTACAGCTATGGTTAGATCTAGGCAGCTAATATTTGGCAGGGCCGCCCACATGCTTTGGAGATATAAATACTACTCCCTCCACTAAATTGTTGGCATCTCTATAATTTTTCAAGTGCAGCAGAGCAGAGTAGTGCATATTTATCTAACAGCGTCTTCACAATTATAGATCTGGTCTATAGTTTTCAGATTGTTCTTTTTTGTAACAAGGAGAGGCGGAGAAACAGCATAGGAGTTCAGAGCTGGGATTTTAAGCCTAAATGGTTAATTGCAATTAGGTGGCATTTTCTCGTCCCTCTGGAAAACACAAGTTGGCATAAAGGCATACATTTTTACACACAAGCCTCATGTTGCAAGTCTACAATAAAAAAATTGCACTAAAGTTTCTCAGTTGTTGCCATTGTATCTCTTCACCCTTCTTCTCTGCCACATTATTCTAGAACACTGCTAAGTAAAATGCAAGAGAATAGCCAATAGGACACTCACCACTTGGGATCATGTGTAGCACTCTCTATTTGAAGCTGGTGTTTTAAAATTTCTTTCTATCATTTTGTGTGTGTGTGAGGGAGATTGGCCCTGAGCTAACATCTGTACCAATCTTCCTCCATTTTATGTGGGACGCCGCCACAGTGTGGCTTGATGAGCAGTACTAGGTCCACGCCTGGGATCCAAACCTGCAAACCCTGGGCAGCCAAAGCAGAGTACACAAACTTAACCATTATGCCTCCAGGCTGGCCCCTCTTTTATTTTTAAAGATAGTAGGGAGGAGAGGAAGAGGAAAAGAGAGAAGTGGTTAGGAGACTTCCCAAGAAGGCAAAACAACAATAAATATAATGATGGCTTGCTGTGGAGGAAATGGAAAAAGCTGTAATATATGAAAGGGATATTTTCAACACAGGAGTAGGAGTCAAACTTCACTTAGTTGAACACAGATAAGAACGTAGTGCTCCTCTGGGCTGAGGGAAGCTGGTGTGGGAGGGTAAGAAGGCTCTGCGATGCAATATGGAGGATGCCCAGCACTGAGGGGTAGAGATGCCCCATGGTGATGGAAGGCCTCCAACTCCTGCCTACCGGCAATGATTAATTCTACATCACACTCAATTTGTGAAAAGAGCTCTTGAAAAAAATTAGGATAGTTTGCACAAGCAAACTGTCAAAATGATGAATGAAATAGGTGTGTACGAATGGGGAGGGAGGGGAATGATTGCTGACATAAATATATAGGCTTACACGTTTTAGTTTCCCCGATATAACAGCCATGTAGACAGAGCTGAGAGAACTGCCAACTGGAAGATTTGGTTCATTTTCTTAACTGCATATGTAATCTTCAGACTATAGTAAAATAGATTATAGAAAAACTGAGATAATCTAATTTCTTCATAAATTGTCTTCCTTCATCAGCTCAATAATATATAACTGTGATAATGGGTATTTATAGTGTGTCCCATGCAAAATGGCCTTTAGGTTCCTAACCTAATATAATAAACAGATAATTCAAATAAAAAGACAGCATGAGCCAGTGGGAACAAGGCAAAGAGGCCAAGAAAGGCAAAAATCCATACTCTACTTAAATATATTAACAAAACAAAGGAGGGCCTGCTCTTTTTTCTAATGAATGAAAAATGCTTTTAATTTAATCTGTTTAGTTTGAGGAATTATTTACTTTCACTTTCTCTCACACTGGAGGTCTGGCTACTCCTGGAATTGATCATCTCTGCTAACCACGAGAGTGTTGTAATAAATTGAACTGGGGAACACAAGGCCGTGTTTCTCTCCCGAGAAGACACACGTGCTTCTCATCTTTCACTGGGCAGCCTCAAAAGACTTCAGTCCTCCATTGGGGCTCACCATTGCCTGTAGGGAGGTGACCAGTATTAATATTTTTAATATCTTGCTTTATTAACCACACAATCCATACATGATGACAGTGTCCTTGTAAAAGATTCAAATAAAATACTCAAACAGTCAACAACCTCCCTTCATTCGCCTACCTCTCCAAATTCACCACCACCATCACTTTGCTCTCCAGGGGGGCTCACCATTAACTAGTTGAGAGCATCTTATTCCCTAACTTTTTCGTGCATTTGTACACACATACTGACCTATGCACATGCGCAGGGTGTTATTTTATTTTTATGTAAATAGGGATGTGGGATGTGGGAAAGAGAGAGAGAGACTGAGAGATGTGCGATTTGCTCTGTTTTTGTTTTTCTGTTATGACTTGGAGCACCTTCAAGCATCGATACCTGCTGATTGCCTTCATCTTATTTAGTAACTTCAGAGTATTCTGTAGTATGAAAATCTCACAATTTATTTAATCATTCTACTGCAGTCATGCACCACGTAATGAAGTTCCAGGCGACATATACCATGGTGGCCCCATAAGATTAGTACCACATAGCCTAGGTGTGTGGTAGGCTATACCATCTAGGTTTGTGTAAGTACACTCTATGATGTTTACACAAGGATGAAATTGTCTAACAATGCTTTGCTCAAAACATATCCCCATCATTAAGTGACACATCTATATTAACGAACATTTTGATTATCCAACAAGTATTATTAACAATAATTAGAACAAACAAAGGCACAATAAGGTCGGTCCTTGGTCAAGGGGCAGAGCCTCAGTACAGCCATGAAATAGTTGCCATTAAGGATAATAGCTTTAAGAAAAAGTCTTAAGGACTAAAAATGATTGACAAAGGGTGGTCTCAGTCTTACAATAGGCAAATCGAGAAACAGTTTTATAATTCTATCTCTTTAAAACTGGATGTGGAGGGCCATCCTAGTGGCGTAGTGGTTAAGTTCATTTGCTCCGCTTTGGCAGCCCGGGGTTCGATGGTTTGGATCCTGAGCACAGACCCACACACAGCTCATCAAGCCATACTGTGACAGCATCCCATATAGAAGAGCTAGAAGAATTACGGCTAGGATAGACAACTACACACTGAGGCTTTGGAGAGGAAAAAAAGAGGAAGATTGGCAACAGATGTTAGCTCAGGGACAATCTTCCTCACAAACCAAAAAGCAAAAAACAAAACTCGATATGGAAGCCACATTATTGAGGGAAGCTTCTAAATAAGAAGAAATATTTGCTTCAAAATTCATTTGCTGTTGTATTCATCCAGGATGACCTTGGCGACAACAAGCACACAATAAAAACCAGGACATGATGTTGACTTACTGAGGTGGTACTATGTTTTGTAAATATCAGTTACAATCTCTATCTTTTCAGAGAGAAAACTTCTCTGTTGGGAAAGCAGTCGTGATTCCCTGCATGGAAAGTCTCCATTACCCACCCTGCTCGTTTGGAGCTCCTGCCAGTTCTGTTACTGTTTCTTACAGTGTGGATGTCTTAGTCAGCTCGGGCTGCTGTAACAAAAGTACCATAGACTGGGGGCTTAAATAACAAACATTTGCTTCTCACAGTTCTGGAGGCTGGAGGCCTGAGATCAGGTGCCAGCATGGTCAGGGTCTAGTGAGGACGCTCTTCCTGGCTTGCAGACGGCTACCTTCTCATTGTGTCCTGACCTAACAGACAGAGGGAGCTGTGTCTTTTCCTCTTCTTATAAGGGCACTGGTCCTATTGTGGGGACCCCACCCTCATGGTCTCATCTAAATCTAACCATCTTCCAAAGACCCCATCTCCAAATACCATCACATTGGGGGCTAAGGTTTCAACATATGAATTTGGGGGAATACAAACTTTCAGTCCACAACAGTGGGGAACATTGGTGCTGCTTAGAAACAGGCAAGCTCATAGTGCGCTGGCCTTCTCCTGGGAGAGGCATCAATCAAGGTCAAGGTCAACCTTGGTACCCTGTAAAACAACTCCATGTGTGCTTAGCACACAGAGAGCCTGGGGTACACTGTCACTAGTGAAAGGGCTCCTTTTTCAGAACTAAGTCTTTATGATCAATGCTGAGCTTTCAAGACTGGTGCTAGAGATAAAGTCTAGTTTCATCTCTTCTCAATGACTACCATCTCTATAATTCAGGAGTGACCAGTGGGGACACAACCCCAAGTAAGGCAAATGGTCCCCTTTGCTCCCAAATATAAGCACACGGTATTCATTCTGTAAGCTCCTCCAAATGACAGTGAGGACAGTACCAATAGCCGCTAACATCTCAGAGCCCTTAATGTCTCTGTTAAACCTTGAGCTAAATGCTTCCAGGAATAATCTCATGGGCAGTGTTCTGTACTTTTTTGCCAGTTTACATGTGTCACAATTTAGGCTCAGTTAAATAACCTGCCCCCAGTTACACAGCTCGTAGACGATGAAGCCAGGAGTCTAGGGCTGTCATAGGGCTGAAGGGCTCACAATGTTTCATTACTATGCCACACTGCATCCTAAACCTGCGCCCTCA
Organism: Equus asinus; assembly: GCF_041296235.1. Taxonomy (NCBI): domain Eukaryota; kingdom Metazoa; phylum Chordata; class Mammalia; order Perissodactyla; family Equidae; genus Equus; species Equus asinus. The sequence continues at coordinate 33,885,184 of NC_091790.1, forward strand.
GGTACAGTTTCCTTCTTTGGAAAGATTCTGGGCCGTAGATAAATAAGTAATTTTTGTTCCCATGCTATTCTTGGGAAATTGATTTTGGATCCTAAAGAATCCTATGGGGTGTATTTTTGGATGTGTCTCTGCCTGTCTTTGTGGATGTCTATCCAGGCTATGGGACAGGAGCCTCTGATTGGAGAGTCTGGAACTCTGGTGGTAAAACAGATGAGTAGCTTTTCTTTTTTTTCTTTTCTGGAATTGTTTATCAAAAAGTAACACAGGTCCATTTCTCACTGGCCCCAGATCTCCTTGACCTGGTCCACATGTGCTACCATGGAATTCTTAAAGAGAAGCCCAGGCTGCGGGGAACACAGGGATGAGATGCAGCTCACAGAGAACACAGGGCTGTGAGTGTCTCTCAGGCCAAGGCCCTCTGAGACTGGACGTGGCTAAGTTTGGTCTGGTGGTTAGTGCCCAGGAATGATATGAGAGCAAAGGTCTGCGACAGGCCACATGCACACACAACTCCCTAACCCTATTACCCAGTCCTGGACTGGTCTCCTAAAACATGCAGGGATCCATTATGTCTACAAAAATGTATGGAATGAGTCCTGTAAAAGGAATAACTTCATTACCATGAAAGTTCAGAACTTTCACCATTTTACGGAGGATGACTTTCTGTTTAACAAAACCTTTTAAAGTAACTTTAAGTATTTTTGGCCTGTGATATCAGCTACACAATTCTGAAAGCCATGCTTTCTGTGGGTAACTGATTTTAGGTTTGTTTTATTTTTGGAGACTAAGGAGGGGTGAGTGTGGGAGCACAGATCACAGAGGAGTAGCCTATTGTCTGGGATGTTTCTTCTACCATTGACCAGGTCCTTCCTACCAGACGAAATGCAGAGGTGGAACTCTATGCCTTCACAGTGAGCGTCCCTCACCATTACAAAGATGAAAGAGTGTCAAAGTAAATACCCTTTTCCTCTGTTCAAAGTCTGCTTTCTTCTTTTTCTGCCTGAAGCACTTCTCCTGAGCCTATTCAGTGTCCCTCCATTGCCTCTTGCACCAGTGTCACCTCTAAGTCAATTACAGAGGGAAAAACACACAAAACCATTACAGGGAAGAACAAAGTATAAAAGGCTTGGCAAGCCCTCAGAACGCTGACACACAGCAATGCCACAAGAAAGTAAGGACAGCAATGATCTCTCTTTGAAAAGATAAGCATCAGTGAGGGAAGGAAGCTAAGATGTGGGCATTTTCCCCAGAAGGATGATTGGAACTGGACTTGAAATTGACATGTTTTTTAAAAAAGCAAATGTTTTGGTTTATTATTCTTATATGAATATTTTAAGCATGGTCCTTAAAGAGTGGGAAATAGCAGAAAATAAATCAATGATGTTTGTTCTATACCAAATGCCACCATTAATGTTCTTAGATAAAACAACCTAGGGAGAGCAGGAAAGAGGAGGAGGAACATAGGTGAGAAGGGCATTAAATTCAGTCAGTAGGTCTTCTTTTTCCACCAGGAGCAAAGCACATTCAAAGGAAGGCTAAGGTTTTCAAAGAATAATTTAGATTAGGCACTACGCAAGGTGGAAAGAAAGATAGCAGTATTCAACACCAACATAAGATATAAAATCAGCCTCCTGGCCTCCAGTCTTCCTCCCTTCCCCCTCACACTGCCCAGTCTCTTCTCAACACAGCTGCCGGAGTGCCCCTGCCCATCTTCCTTCCTCAGATCACGTCACCTCCCCTGCTCGACGCCTTCTATCTCACTCAGAGTAAAAGTCCACCATGGCCCCAGAGCCCACATCTGTGCCTCCCCGGCCTTCCCCTCAGACCTCATCTTTTCCTCCACTCCCCTTCTCACTCAGCTCCAGGCACACTGGCCTCCCGGCTCTGCCCTGAGAGGTCCCACGTGGCCTCTTCACTCCTTGTTCCTGCCATCTTTCTAGTGTGCCTCCCCTAACCATCAACTTCCTTGCCTCCTCCACATCTTTGCTCAAGTGTCCCCTTTCCTTGACCATTTGACTTAATACTTCAATATGATAAATTCCTGCACAAACCTGGAGAGAATAGGTGAGATAGGTAAGATGTTTAGCCTAGAAATCAAACTCGATCTGTTAATTAAATCTCATCTATTACTTTCATTATATGATTCCGAGCTTGCAGGCTGGCTGATGTCGGGGGAAGGAGGAGAACACTGGCTTTGTTGTTGTTAGCGCTGTGGAGTAGATTCCAACTCCTAGAGACCCTGTTTCCAGCAGAGCAGAGCCCTGCTGGGTCTTTCTGTGCCATCCTCTCACTTTCTGGCACCCTATCAGACACTACTCCGCTGCTATTCACAGGGTTATCATGCCCATTTTTTGGGAGTGGGAGGCCAGGTCCTTCTTCCTAGTCTGTCTTGGTGTGGAAGCTCCACTGAAACCTGTCCACTATGGGTGACCCCACTGGTATTTGAAATCCCAGTGGCATAGCTTTCAGCATCACAACAACATGAAGCCACCACAGCATGACAACTGACAGATGGGTGGGGTGGTTCCCTGACTAGGACACCAACCCAGGCCGTGGTGGTGAGAGCACTGAATCTTAACCGCTAGATCACCAGGGCTGGCTGAACACTGGCTATTAGAGGAGCTATTTCCTGGTGGAGATCAAGACAGTCCTGGTAGATTTTCCTAAGCAGTGGGGATGTCTCTTTGTGGACAGCGGGTGCAGGAAACCATAGTGGGCAGCAATGAGAGGAGTGCGAGAAAATTCAGAAGAGTTAATATATCTATCTCCCATGGTTTCTTCTAGATAACAGTTTCCTGAAGCTCAAAGCACAAGAGCTGAGCCTTTATTTTAGCAAACCCAAACTACTTCTTGTCACATGCCATTCGCAAAACATGGAGAGTTAAAAAGAAATATGTTCCAAGACCTAATTTCATTTTAGCAGTTGACACACAACCACAGCCACCACCTACCCGCTTTCTTGGACACCAATATGTCTGGCTGAGGGAAAACTTCTAGCCTGTGTGGCTTGATTCTGCAATTACCATAATCTCCACCTTCCCGAGGTCATGCTGATGAAGTGGATTAGCGCACAAGCCTTTGGGGTCTCTGGAGAAGAGAGTTCAAATCCGGAGCTTGGGTCATAATAAAGATGGAGGGGGTGGGGCTAAGGATTTATCCCCCTTTGGGAGCTGTGAAAGGCACAGCGAGTCAAGATTATTAACCTCGCTCAGAAGAAGCACAACCAGGAAGACGGTGAATTGATCCTCAGCCAGAGGAACTGGCAACAACACATAAGCTCCTGACTCTCTGAATTCACTCTGGGCTTTTTCAAACACAATGTGAATTTCTTTCCAAAGAAATCACAGTGTGAGTGTTTGTTCCCTGGCAGAGGGAAGCATGTTATTTTGCAGAAGTGGCCATTTGGGCTCAAATAATTTAATGGAGATAAAGTAGGCTGCGATTATCAGCACATTAAAGACAGATCTGTGCTCTTGCCTTCTCTCTTGACAGGTGTATTTCTATTGGATTTGCCGGGATCCAACGGCTTTTGAGTGGTTTGCTGATCTCTTGCTCTCACTGGAAACGTGCATGAGTGAGAGAGGGAAAACTCGCTTTCTGAGTTATCACATATTTCTTACTGGCTGGGATGAAAATCAGGTATTGATAAGGCCCTGAGAATGAGCAATGTTATCTATCTCATCTAACAATAGAGCAAAGAGAAGAGGAACAATTTCAATGATGCGCTCTATGCGTAATCTGGTAGCATGAAAGAATTATCTTTATGTTCTTAAAAAAGGAAAGAAGAATAAAATAAAACCAGATTAGAACAAACTATTGAAATTGTAGCAATCAAAGAACCTAGAGTTAACCTGCTGGAGAATAGAAACGAAGACCAGAAAAGGGGTTGGTTCATGGAAGAAAATCCCAAGTATGGAAACCCAAGAAAAACGATGTCATCAAAAGTTGCATTTGTCATTTTAGTGACACCAAGCAAATATTATTGATTGGCTGTGTTGTCTTGTTGAGCTTCTCATTGGTTTTAATTCTATGTTTTGAGTTGTTCGGAGGTAAACAGAAAAAATTCCCAAGTGTTTACATTCAATATTTTGCCTTGTAAAGCATGTGAGCTCCTACAGAAAATAATTACTGTGAATACATGATTTATCTAGAGATTTCTTTTTCTTAAGGCATTCTGATAAATTCTGTGCACATATGTTTATTCACCTAAGATTAAAATGATCTATTGTGGCAGGTGATCTGCAATGTATTACACTAAAGAAGCATCAAGGTTGAGTTTACCAAAATCAATGTCTATCAAAATATCGCACCATGGTAGTATTTCAGTGTTGATAATATTGAATGATAACTATCAAATTTTAAATCTTTTTTAACTCCTCAAATATGGAAGCTAACAATGAAGTGATTACTAGGTTACGAAATTTATGTTCTAATCAGCACTTCTGTAGCGACTATGATTGATATTTACTTAAGGAAAGTGTGTTTTAGCCAAGATATGCATTAATCACTAAATTTACAAATAAATGCGCTCCTGGTAGCTCCTGAGTGCGTGCTCTCTCCCTCTCTCTCTCTCACACACACACAGAGACATAGACATTGGCCCTATAGAACATCACTGTAATTTGACTCTGTGCTTCTGCAAATGAATAAGACGTTGCTTGAAATTCAGTAGCTAAATGAATTTTTAGGGACTTATTTGCAGTCGGCCTTAAATATTTATTCCTCTGGGATGATTTGAAATATAGGTTTCTTGGGAATTAGGCTTGAAACATCTTAATGAATTAAATAGTGTTAATTATGTTTTCCAAACAAACATTTTCTGTATTCAGATGGGGTTTTTGACTAATGATCCATATGGTGCAGCACAGACAAGCCTTTTGCTGTCTGGTACCATGCTTGCCCTTCTGCTTCTAAAGTGAATTGATCCCGTGTCCACTAGGCATTCCCAGTCATTTGGGAGTTGCAAGACTGAGGCTCTGCTTGATTTTGTGACAACACAGCTCTGTCCCATCCCATCTCTGCCACATCCAAAAGTGTATAAAATATACTTTTTTTCTGAATACGAGTAAATTGCAATAGACGTGCTCTTAAATTTTTGCCCTGACATGTTGGAAATTCTTTAGATGCCCAAATTACAGAAAAAAATAATTGGTGCATTCTGTCAGTAAGAAATCAAGAGGCTGTTTTAGAAACAGCCAATTGTTAAACTGAATTGAACAACCTCAAAGTGGCAGAATGACAAGAACAGAAGGGACAGATGGAAAAGGTATTATGAAGGGCAAATCAACAGGGTTTGGAGATTAATTGAACATTGGGCTGAGAAATATGGAACAAATATAATTCTAAATGTTTGAACATCAGTGATTGGTAGTTTGGCGGTACCACCAACGTAAGTTGGAAAGGCCCTTTTTTCTACTAGATAATGCCCAGACTTCTGAAGCAAGTATTTTAAGGCTCTTCCTGTCCTAAAGCATCCTATTTGTTCTATCCTATCCGCATCATTTTCCCCCAGCACTGGAGCCACCAAGCAATGCGTGCTTTCCCATCATGCTGTACAATTTCATGCTTCCATGTCTTCGCTCATACTATTCCCTGATATGTCGTTTAATGCCCCCTGTTCTTCCTCACTGCCTACTGCGTGTTTTAAAGCTCAGGCCCCTGGATGGCCTTCCCAATTCTCTTAGTCAAAATTACTTGGACTTCACCTGAGTGACTTGTTTACTTCTCCAGAGCACTTTGTTCTGTCCTTAGCAAAGAGGGATCCTGGTCTGGTTCATATCACGGTAGTCATACATGTGGGCTGCCCCTCTCTCGATGACCAGTTCCTCACAAAGCAGAGACCTCTCTTTCTTCTCTGTACCACTTCATTCATAATACACTGCCCACCTGTTGAAATCACTCAACGATTGTATGTGAAATTAACTTGAAGTCACAAATTATTTGGGAAGATTTATTTTTAGTTATGATCATCAATTGGAAGTAACAGAAAAAAATCCACATAAAGGTATGTTTGGGGAGTTCAAGAGGCAGAAGTCTACTCAGGCAGGAAGATGAGGGCTTGGGAGAGAAAGTTTGGATTCATCTTTGTAGATATTGCTACTTGGGCCATGAAAATGGAACCTCTTTGGAGAGTAGTGGTCCAAAAGAGATACAGAGAGCTGAGACCAGAGACTGAGAAGGCAGCTACATTTTGAGATAGGAGAATGTGATAAGAAAACAAAATCTAATGTTTCTTCCTTGGATCAAAAGAAGAGCCAGAGAGAAGGAAAAGAATTAGGATTTTACAATGCAAATAGAATCAAGAAGCAGCAATGTTCAGGCATGTGGTGGAGAAGCCAAGGAGAATAAGGCCAGAGTTATCGTTAGATTTGACACTTAGCCAGACGTGAGTTGACTGTCTCTGCTTTTCCTGCCTACAGCTGAAACCAGCTTCTTCTGCGCCATCAGTCAATCCTACTGTTAAGTAAGGGGGCTGTGGGTGTGCAACACTGCCACTCCCACCTGGAGGCTAATACAACTCTGTCCTTGAGTTCTAGTTCTGACAACAGAGCTTTTGCCAGTTTCTAAGGCTCAGTCCTGAACTACCACCTCAGTTCTTATTCCTGAACTCCTGTCTGCTGCACTCTCTGTCTTGATAAACCTGCCTAAGAAGAAGATCCTGCTCCTCTCACCATTTTTCCCTCTCCTTGCCTGGAGCCCTATTTCCAAACTCAATTCCAGTAGCAGCCCTGCTACCTGGGGTCAGACTTGCCTGAAGGCAACTTCCTGCAGCCTGGATTTCTACGATTCTGCCATCATCCACCATCATCTACTGGCTTGTTAGGGCCATTCCGTTATTTTCTGCTCCATCTGCCTATCTGTGGCTGCTTTCCTAGACTGATGAGAAGGCCAGCCGGGGAAGTCTGGCATGCAGAAGGAACCTGGGCTAAGAGCTCGCCTCGCAGGGTTGATACCCACAATGGTCAGGAGCAGGTAGAGTCAGAGAATGTGAGCAGATGGAGCAGGTGAGCTCAAGAGCTGTGGAGGCGTCAAGGGATGAGCACAGGGCACACAAATCTTGGGAGATAAGAAGCAAGGTAGCTATCAGAATTCAGCAGCTTACAAAATCATCCCCAGGCACTGCTATGCCTCAGGCTATTGTCAATCGACCACTACTGACCTGACACCTGGGTGCATTCACGTCATTGGATAGCAAACAGTTGGGCACAGAGCTCCAACCATGCCCCTTGCTATGCTTGACCACCATGTCCTGTCTGCCAGACTCAGCATCCTCCAAGCACTTGAACCCGGACAGCACACTTCAAACCATCTCACGCCAGTGGGGAGATCCGATCATAAGATCCAGCTTCCTCCTGGACACTTTCTCACTTTAATCTGGCGGCGCCCTTCTCAAATCCCCCAGGTTTCCTATGAAGTGAGTGGGGACAGAGGCAGAGATTAATTTTTGAAAACTTTGGCAGAAGAAAGGAAGTAGCTTAGTGCTTGCTTTCCCGTAACCATATTTCCTGTGTTATTCTCATCCTTTTAAAGAAAAATCTTCTCTCCAGGCTCATGTCATTGCCCATCTCCCAGGTGTAAAGCACTTTGTTTTAATAGTGGAGGAATACAAAGATAACTGAGATATGATGCCTGTCCTATAATGCAAAATCCGTGATATCTGATTATAATGATAAGCATTTCCAGCCACATAAAGACAATTTTTGAGTATTAAATCTATAAATAAGATAATAACTTCATCTTTTATTTGGAAGCAGGTTCCCTTTCTTTTTTCTAAATGTCAACTGATACCACAATTTTTACTTTAGGCTGTTCACATAGCTTTACACTGGGATGAAAATACTGATGTGGTTACGGGGTTAAAGCAGAAAACCTTCTATGGAAGACCCAACTGGAACAACGAGTTTCGACAGCTTGCCTACAATCACCCCAGGTAAGGCACAATCTTTTCTCCCTGCCTGCTGGGAGCCTCCCTGGAGAAACTCAAATTCTGCCAAAATGGAAAGGTCTTGGGCTGAGCTGGCTGCTAGTTAATCTGCAGTCCTGGGCACCTTGCTTAAGGATAAAACATTAACCTCAGAAAAGGTGGTCATGGGATATTTCAGGAACCACACCTCTGCTTGACTGGCTTACAGCATCTGACAAGTAGCAATTACGTTGAAATTTTTCACACTTAAACTTAACTAAAGATGATATTTCTTAAACTACCTATGTCTTCAAGAGATCTTTGGTGAACACAATTGATTTCTAACTACCCATCTAGAAATTCACTTATGTCCAACTGTAGACTGTTTCTAGCATGTCTAGCAAAGTAGAAAAAAAAATGTTTTAAGACCAAACAAGGATTTAGGTTGGTACTTAAAGACCCAGAATCTGCAGCCCAAGTGCCTGGGTGTAAATCTTGGCTGTGCCATTACCACCGGTTTGCCTCCAACAAGTTATTTATCCTTCCACTGACTTAGTCCTCCTCTCTGTAATCTGCAAATAGCAATAGTGCTTACCTGCTAGGTTCTGTGAGGATTAAACATGTGAATACATGTAAAGTGCCTAAAACAGTGCTTGGAACTCAGAACATGTTAGCTGCTATCATTATTATTATTATTTCAATTATTACCGTTGTTATCGTTATATAACAAACTTCAACAGAGAGGAGGAAAAGCATTTGCTCTGGGACCATAAAACAGGAGTAAAGCTTGTGGTCTCTGATTCTAGAAGTTACTGGCTCTGTGACCTTGGACAAGGTAGCTTATTTGAGCTTTTGAGCCCATTGCAAAAATAGATGATACCATGCAGTCACGGTGTTATTTCATAACTTAAAAAATGCGTAGTACATTGCAGAGTTTGGTAAAGTGCGAGGCACTAATGTACACATTTATCGTTGCTATTATATGTCCCCTAAATCAATCTTCGTTCTGAATCCTCATCATCTACGGCTCTTGGAGGTCAGCATGTCCTGGTATAAGCTTTGTCTAAAGAATAGTTTCCATATTTGAGCAAAGAGCTGAAGGAAGTGAGGGAGGGTGGCATGTGGACAACTGGGAAAGAGTAGCATTTTCAAAGGCCCTGAAGCAGGAGACACACAGTTCCTGTCATGGCCCAGGAGGCCAGTGAGGTAGGAACAGAGTGAGTGGGAGGAAGAGTGGCAGGAGAGGTAACTGGGGGACAGTTGCTGGTCATTATGAGACTTTGGCCTTTATTCTGAGAAAGGAAGCCACTGAAAGGTTTGAGCAGAAGAGTGACATGATCCATCCTATATTTAACGACATCACTCTGGCTGCTGTGAGAGAATATGCCGTGAAGGGCATAAGGCAGAAGTGGAGAGGCCAGTGAGGAGGTAAGTGGCGGTGGTGGCTTGGATTGGGAGCAGGGTAAGTGCTGAGAAGCAGCTGGATTCCGGATATTTTTTGAAAGTAGAGCTCATGTGACTTGCTGATGGCTTGGATGGGAGATGTGGCCCAAGCTAGAGTAGAGTTACCACTTACCGATACGGGGATGACTGTGAGAGGAGCAGGCTGGCCGGTGTGGGATACCAGGAGTTCAGTTTTTGACACGTTGAGCTCCAGATGCCTGTAAAACATCCAAGTGGAGATGTCAAATAGGCAGATGAATATGAACCAAGAGTTCAGGGGAGAAGTTCAGGCTGGAGATACACACGTGGGAGGAGGCAGCCTATAAACTGGGTTTGGAGCCATGAAACTGGATGAGATGGACAAAGAAGCAAATACAGGTTGACAAGAGATCCAGGAAGCACAATACTTGGAGGGTAGGGTAATATGTTCTCTATTTGCTGGTTACAGAGTTTAATACATATTACTCACAGCTATGTTATTAATCATGTCATTTAGGTCTTCTACACCCTGACCTTTTTTTCTGTCCACTTTATCAGTATTGAACCTTTAAGAGTAAATTAAAATCCACCAGGGTGTTTCTAACTAATTCCCTATTTCCTGTTATTTCCCTACTGTCCTGTCCTCTCTCCTGAGCTCTGGCCTCGCTACTCTGTGATTTTCTTGCATCAAGGTTACTGCTTCGTTACACTTTCTGTAGTTCCCTAGTATTTTTTCTATAGTATGGAATACTTTTCTGGTGAATATTATTCATCTTTTGGTCAGTTTGGCTACTCTTTTTTACATTTTTTATACTCTTTTTGTGCCAGACTATTCTACTTTCTGTTTTATTAATTGTTGCTGAATTTGTTAGACGGCCCTGGAACAGCTATTGGACAGAGATTTAGGGAGGAGGGAGCTGTGGAAGAAGTGATCAGGTAGCTGTCCAGGGTTCATAACCCGCCCACTTCCAGTGGTCTCTGTGTGTGAATTCACTTTGACTTAAACTGTCCTGTGCTCTGTGAGACCACAGTCAACCCTCTCTACACCCTATGCCTTAGCAGCCTGTCCAAGAAACCCTGGACTCAGAAAAAGAGTGTTCACTGTGGGGGGTCTGGACTCCTGACTACATCATGCCCACATCAGCCCAGGGAAGAGAGAGTTGGAAGGAGCACTTGTGGGGCTTACTCCTCACCTTGAATTATCCTGAGAGCAAAAGATTTCCAACAAGAAAAGCTAAGAAAAGCTTAATCGTTGGCCTCAGAGTTTAGGGAGGGAGTGAAGGTGATGCGGCTCAGGGAGTCAAGGAGTCGAAAGAAAGATTTCTTGGACTCTCAAGGCCTGACAGTAGTGCTCCTTTATTCAGAGAATAGCATGGGGACAGGACCCATGGGCAGTGAAGAGCTGCAGGCATGGGGACAGGACCCATGGGCAGTGAAGAGCTGCAATGTGTTGAAGGTTAAGGCTAAATTTATAAGGTATGGGTACATGACTTATTTTTACTAGACAAAGAAAAGATGATGTAAAAAGTCATTAAATGGTTTCAGTGCAGATGGGGTCTGGTTATTGTGTGGTCGTATAACTTTAGATATGAATCTGATCATATAGATCGGCATGTAGGCCAGGATGGCCTGGGCTTCTCTCCCTGGGGCGGCCCTAATCCACGCCATAAAATCCATTGGGTCATATGGATTGGCATGTAGGCCAGGACACCTTGGGCTTCTCTACCTTGGGCAGCCCTCATCCACATCAAATGGACCAGCTGCACATTGCGTTTACCCCGGGGGCTCAGCCTCAGATGCCTTAGAAGAGTTGGCCAAGCCCGATGGTAAGTGGTCTTGGGGCTCTCCCCCTGCCACTCCTGAAACCCACTGGCTCCATTTCGCCTCTTGCCTTGACTCTTGTTGACACTGGGCTTAGCATCCAGTTCTGGCTCTACAGCTTCTCCAAACGTGGTGCTTTGAACCCATCCTGGCTTCTGGAGCCTCAGAATTTGGTTCCACCGTGCTGCCTACTCAATGCCCAGTCCTGTCTCCTACATCCCCAGCCTCCTCTGGGCCCTGAAAGTCACGAGGTTTCATTGCATACCCACCGGGTACTTGTCCAGAGACAGAGACTAGATCATTTTATCTGCAGTTTCCCTAAAAGGATTATGGGTAGAAAACTAACAAAATGTTACAAGCTCATATGTTACAGCCACAACCAGATTTTTTTGATGCTATTTTGTCCTTTCGGGGAAAAAAAAATCTCTTCATCTAATAAATGTTTCACATTCAGTTTTCAATGATCATGGAATGAATGTTCCTACTTTATACGCTTTTGACACAGACACATGTGTCTCAGTTTTAAGTTCTCATAGATAGGACCACTCTTTATTGTGATTTTCCCTTATTGACATCTCACATTGTGTTTGTTTATTTTTGTTACACATAAAATTCTCAGCCCAGTGGGGAAGGACTTTCAAACCGAACCATTTAATTATCTCTCTTCCCTCAGAAAAGTGTGAGCCAGGAACACAACATCAAGAGATGGAGAGCAGAATGGAGTTTGCGCAAACTCTGCCCCCAAAATTATGTTGCATGGTGTTGAGAAGTGAGTCTGCCCGATTTTGCAGGGAGTGAGGAATAGAAAACAGTTTGAAAGTGGGAAAACAAACTGTCACTTTTTTTGTTGCCCTTTGAGGAATGTGTTCATCCCTTTTCAGAAGCCATAATCAAAGTTTAGAACATAAATGTACTTAAAGCCCAATTGAATTTTTCAGCACATTAGCTATGTAAAATCTCTCATCCTAATGGATGACTTTAGCTCTTCCAGAATAACAGTCCCCCCACCCAAGGTTTGGATGTCACTGACTCAAGCCTCTATGGCATACTTCCTAGCCCAAAAATTTAAAAATAGTGTACCTGCAATAGCCTTAGATTCTAGAATACTACAACTTGTTATATAACTTCAACTATCAATGTAACTACTATTAGACGCATGTAGGCAAGGATCAATTATTATTTTATCCCTGGAATGCCAAGTCCCTGGGAAAAGACAAGCCACCAGTTAAAAGCTTAGCACCACCCTTCCAAAAGACTTTTAAAATGACCTCCTTAAAATAATTTTGTTTTCTGCTGTGTAAAAGAAGATTTATGTTTAATGAAGCTTTTAATGAAGAAATCTCAGAAAGAGAATGCCAATAAAATCTAATTTTTAAACAAGAAAATCTAATATTGAGAAGTATTTCAATATCCTGGCCTTTGTCCAGATATAAATGAAACACACAATCCAATTATGGTTCCGCACAAAGGACAAAGTCACATTAATTTTCCTCGAGATGGTTATTAAAGAGATAAACAGTATGTTTTCCCCTGATTATGTCAAAGGTATGTTTGTTCCTAAGCTGACTTCACTACTCTTACAAGACAGGTCTGTCCTGTTATTAGCGTGTATCTTTTGGCAGAGATGGGTCAGAAAGAATTGGTGGATTTGTTAGTGGCTTCAGAAAAGATTCTTTGTTCTTGAGGGTCTTTGAAGTAGATTCTCAGCCATTTCTATTCATCAGCAAGAAGCCATGGATTCGTAGAGCTTACTCTTTTAAAAACATTTACCTGTTCTCTCAAAGCTGGAGTTTGTTCTTGTTCTAAGAAGGAGTTAAATCAAAAGAATAAAAGGAAGAGGGGCAAAAATATTTTTTCATAGAACATGAGAAACAGCACCAAAAATAACGCTTGAAGGGGAACAGATCAAAGAGAACAGTGCAAGGTATAAAGGAACCAGAAAATTGCAAAAATAACAGTAATAGAGAAACAAATTGATGGACATCAAAATGAATACGAATAAGGAAAGGGGAAGAAAAAATTTAAAAGAGATCAAAGACTGAAAGTAGAAAATGGGAAAGTGCATTTCATTGTTTAATTTGCAATTAATTTTCATAATTATATCAGCTGTATTACAAAAATACCAATATGGTTTTAAAAGAAGATCAACAAATAGTAAGTGGATGTACAAAAAGTCTTCGCTATGCCCAAACTCACACGCATGTGACAGTTGCTGTAGATTGCATAAGTTAGACAAGAAGAGAAAAAACTCAAACACAAAAACAATGAAAGTCGTTCTCCCAATTAAAACAGAGTAGGTTAATTAAATATATTCATTGAAAGCCATGTCTTACTAATCTACAGAAATGTGCATCTTATACAAAAATGGAAGCTGTGTTTCATTTTTTGTAAACATTTTCAATATGTTCCCAAGCTTAAGACAAATATTCAGAAAATCAGGGAACTGTTTCCAAAAAGGTAGACAGAATGAAAATAAATGTATCTTTGTCACATGCAGCTCCTTTTTTATAAACACATATTGTGCATATACCCAATCCTCTGGGTTTGTGGATCAGCTGTTTTTAATTAATTGAATAAAATTCTTTTCCATAGGACTTCAATCTTTGATCTTACACTTCACATAATATTTATAGTTTGCCACTTTTGACTTATGTACTAATAAGTTCACCATGCCTCAGAGGCATAAAACTTTATGTAATTAATTACCATAAAAACTTTGAAGATTTGGCCATTTTTTTCATAACTTCTGGAGAAGTGTTTCTTTTATCTTGAAGGGAAAAAGAAAGAATAAGAGAGTGCTACCATTTGTTAGAACAGTTCAACCCAACACAATGAAGAAAGATGCCGACTTACTGTACAATTGAGAGTGGCTGATCCATATTGCACGAATGTATTTTAGACCACCCATTGTTTTCAGAAATGTAAAAATACCTTTATACTAAATTGAGTAAATGCATCCATCTGGAACCACATTTGCTTGTGTGCACACCCTCCACTTCTCATTTGTACATGCATATGTGCAAAATGTTTTTAAATGATATTTTTAAGAAATTAGCATTCTGATTATAGCATACAGGGCCCTCGATCTAACAGGATATCCTAAACATTCATTATGTGACTAAAGTGATCAGAATACTCAAAGAAATAGATTTAAATGGAAATCCCACACATGATGAATTATAGCTTCATGAGAAAAATAAAGCACCATAAACTTATGCCTTGGATAGTGTTGGCATATTTAAATTGTACCTTTCCACCAGAGGACATCCAGCTCTCCAGTTATAATGAAGTGAAGATTCAATGAAAATTACTGGCGTTACTCCATTTGTGGTAGATGAGATTAAGGAGGTGGGTGAGCACAAGGTGAATTTATCATTACTTTGCAAAGTTTCTTTGGTGATATTATCTACCAAATCATTAGATATGGCAAAAATATTAGGATATTTCTAGATCAAGGTGTATATATCATGGGGGACTGGAATTGGCCACCCCAAGATACGTCTTTTTGACATGAGGATTATTTGGGGCTAGTTACTTTTAAAAAACAGAAGACAGGAAAGAAACTCTGAAAAGTAGAATTTACTTACCCTTTGTTAAGAGATATTTACATCTGTAAAGGAAATCTCCATCCGCAAATGTGTCTCCCTCTCTGTACCGGAAGAAAGGGGGATGACCTTATCTCTAGAAACTCTTAATCAATTCAGAAGGCAAGGAGTTAAATCTGCATAATAATCTTACTCTTGTTTACTGTACTTGTCTGATAACCTCCTGTACCTGACTCCTCCCACCTGCAACATCCTCCTTTGTCTTTAGCTGAAGATATTTGAGATGGTGGCTTCAGCCATTTTGGCAAGTTGCTCAGTTTGCCTGAGCCTCTCCCATGTATACATGTTATAAAGCTTTGTTTAATTTTCTCCTGTTATTCTGTCTCATGTGAATTTAGTTCATTCTCCAGCCAGAAGGACCCAGAGCGGGTAGAGGAAATGTCTTCCTCCCCTACAATATGTTGGTGTTTTATCAGAGATGGGGAGGGGACAAGATTGGCAGAAAAATGGCTCTTCCCTTCCCAGGGACCCAACACTATAAGTCAACTACCTTCCTTTCTATCCCCTATTTGACCATGATGTCCTCAAGGGCAGCAACTTTATCTAGGCTCCTCAGAACTGAGCACAGTGGCCAGCATCAGCAAGTGAAGGGACAGGGAGAAGGATGAGGAAGCTAGGACGAGAGTCGTCACTCTTGCCAAAGAAGATGGAGTTGACGGGAAGAAGCAGCACCACAGCAGTGAGCATCTGTAGCCTCTAATGAACAGCTGAATCATTAGGATGCAGAGAAAAGTAACAAAGGAGCCTGCTGCAAATCAACTGGGACCTGGGGTACAAAAAACTGGCCAACACAATTATCATGTGCGCTTATGAAAAAGAAGGTGTTGTACAAAATATAATGATGCAATGAATCATTTGGAGGCATTTCTAATGAAAAACATTCACTGGGAAAGATTAACCAGAAGTGGTGTCCATTGTCTAGTACTGAGTTTGTAGCTCCTGTTGTCTTCTTTCTAAGCCTCCATAAATCCACAGGAAGCTTCTGTTTATCGATTTTATTTGCAGAATTCACTCAGGGTATAAAGTAATTTGATTTTTTTTTAAATGGGGTTTAGGGTCTGCCCCTACAGGGTTATAACTTACCAAGCATAAAAGCCAACACGTAAAAACAAGAATACAATTTAAGGAGAGAAAGGCTCAAGGCAGCAGAACCTGGGAATCCAGCAAGATGGCAGGATTCCTCCCAGGCGCACCCACTCTCCCATATATCTGCTGGACAGAAATCTCCTGGTGGATAACATTTTGGATGTCTTTCATGCATGGCATTGCTGAAATGTTTTCAAAAATGCATCAACCCCACCGAGAAGAGCATAAGAGTTATCTAGCAAATAAAAGGGGGATGAGAGGATTTTCTTTATTGTTTATCAGAGCTAAAAATAATACCATTAATGTTAACCCTCTTTGCAGCTTGTGTAAAATGTGTCCTTTTCTCATCAAAGTCAGCAGCTCAGACTGATCAATGCGGCTAATGTCGGTGCTGATCGGACTCCTCCTGTGTGTGCAAGCTCTGCAGCTTGCAGGCTGTAAACTGAAGAATAATGCCTTGTGTTTTTATATGTCTTTTACAGAGAATCTTTTCTTTTTAATTCTAAACGATGGTGGGTAATTAAACTTTATAGAAGAATTTTTTTCTTTACCAACCCTGTTAGGGTTCTGTTGCATTTGTCCATTGCCCCATAAAAAAAAAAAAAAAAAAAAAAAGACTGCCATGTCTGTGCCTTAACCACTTTATGGGGATCCTCGGCTCCATGATTCACAGTATGTGTTTGTGATGAGAAATCTCCACACTTGAAACCACAAATGCTAAGGAGGGTAAGCAAGGCGAGCGAAAGAATGCCATGTGTGGGGACAGTAACGCACAGAAAGCTAGTGAAGGACCAGCCTTTTCGCCTTAGTGCAAGGTAGATAATGAACGGTCTTTGTGAAACTTTTTGGCGATTGCACAACCATGACAGTTACACGAATACAGAAAAGTGTGTCCTTAACTGTGCAGTGTAATTGCCACAACTTCAAAAGAGGCGGGGTAGCTGTGAGCCGCTGGGGACACCAGTGGTACACCTGGCAGCCAGCAATCAGAATCCTTTGAAAGAGAATCTTCAAGGCAGAGCATCAAAGAGCACCCTCGGGTTCTGCACACAGTCACTGTGGCTCTAAGAAAAAGGGGAATCTTAGCATGTTGGGAATAAGCCAGTGGGCAATCTCTTTGGTGACACCTACACTGATGGGAAAATATTACCATCCATAACAGCATCTTTGAACCGAGATGCAAGGGTATCTCTGGGCATCAGATACTAAGCCAAGCTGTGACTCCTCACCGGCAAGGATTTTGACTGACCCATCTATCATTCAAAATGTTTCAGTCCAGAACTCAAAAAAACCTAGTGTTAGACTGCTGATCTAGGAAGGCTGAAATCATCACTGGGTTATCAGCTCACATCACATCTTCTCTTCAACTTTGTGGAGCAGGTAGACATGGGGGTCATAACATAAGTTAATTGTTACTGAGAGCTCCCCACGTGCCAAGCACAGGGTGGAAGACTGCTATTGCAACGTCTTGTCTAATCCTCTCAAAGGTTCCAGGAGCTAGGTACTATAATTCTCCCGATTTTATAGACAAGGAAATAGGGGCTTTGAAGAGATAATTACAAGCCCAAAGTTGCCCAGGAACACAGTGGTGAAACCAACGGTACTCTTAACCATTACCTTATTTTCCACAAACACCTTAAAATTGCTTTATTCAGTCATAAACTCATATTTTTCACTGGGAAATATTTTCTGAAAAAGCACTTTCTCAAATTTAGCCATGGGAATTATGTCTTTTAAAAATAGTACTTATACATTTTAAACATATTGTCATTTACAAATGAATCCACTTGATAAGTTCCTTTGAAGCTGGAGTTTGAAACGTAATTGAACTATCAATTTCTACCACGGATATTATGGTCCTGGAACACATCATTAAATGTGGATATGATGCACGGCAGACAATCGTGTTAATATATCAGCTAAGAAGAGCTAGGCTAGAGGAGGCCCTCCCCTACAAAAACCAGGGGTCAAGAAGTAGAGGTAGTATGGTGGGCTGGTCCTGGGGTCTGAGAAATTTCTCGAAGACGGTGTTTCTTAAAGTGTGTCTCCCAGGACCATGTGCCTTCACATTACCTGGAGGCCTTGCTAAAAATGCATGCCTTGAATCTGAGCCTGGGAATCTATGCCTTAACAATATACCTGGATAATTTTATGCCCAGCAAAGTATGAGAACTTTGGATCTAGATTAACGTAACTAATCAAGTTTGTGCCAGGGATGGGAAAAATGCTACAAGGAAGAGTACAGTGCAAGACAAGGGAAAACATGGTCTCTGTAAGTATAAAGACTAGCCCATCCCAACTTCCAGAGACAGCCCAAATCCTTGCACTGATGCATCGTTTATGTATATATGCAATGTCTGTTTCCTTTCCAATTCTTCTTTTCGGCCTTCTTTGAACACTAAAATAATTCCAACAGGAGAAATAAACTAAGTTGCTGTTACTTTATAATAAATTTTATTATCTGTAAAAAGGAAGGATTGAACAGGATATTAGTAATAGCGAATACTTTCAAAACCTTCCTGAATGTATTATCTCATTTTGCTTTCAATAAAACATACAATGTAGTCATTAGTGTCTTCGTTTTACACCTGTGGAGATTGAGGTCCAAAGTCTTGCTCAAGACCACGCAGATACTAATCAGCAGAACCATTTATTCACTCATTCAACACACGTGTATTGATTGTCTACTGTATGCCAGGCACTATTCCGGGTGGTGGAATTACAGAAAATGATAAGTGAAACAGACCACCTCCCTGCTCTCAAGGGTTTACGTTCTAGTCTCCAATCTAAAAGGACTCTAATCAAAGTCACCTGACCCAAAATCCAGGCGCCATCACCTCCGTATTGAAACTGCCTCCCCCGTGGCCCCTGCTAGCCTCAATCTTGTTGGCTCCACCTAGCGGTATGATCAGCACATCAAAGGACTCTGGGAACCTGTGGGAGAGGCTGGTGCTGCTGAAAGTAGGAAAAGAGAATCAAGAAAAAAGGAAATGGGTGGAGAAAAGTAAACAAT
Organism: Equus asinus; assembly: GCF_041296235.1. Classification (NCBI taxonomy): domain Eukaryota; kingdom Metazoa; phylum Chordata; class Mammalia; order Perissodactyla; family Equidae; genus Equus; species Equus asinus. The sequence goes on from NC_091790.1 coordinate 33,904,034, forward strand.
TAAAGTCACAACCACCTCCTTTTTACTAACTGTATAATTCTGCCCTGGCTTCTGGCTCACCTTGCCCCTGGGTAACATGCTTTTTCCTTTTCTTCCCCCTCCTGCAGCAGCAACATTGGCGTCTTCTTCTGTGGACCCAAAACCCTCTCAAAGACACTTCAAGGGATGTGCCGTTTATATTCATCAGCTGACCCCCGGGGGGTCCATTTTTATTACAACAAGGAAAGCTTCTAGACTTTGGAAGTAAAATCCATGTTCTGTAAGTGGCTACAATGATATAGGTCAAGAGTTGGGAAACTTTTTCTCTAAAGGACCGAATGGCAATTATTTTAGGCTCTGTCAGCCAAATGGTCTTAGTGGCAGCTACTCAACTCTGACATTGTAATACCCCAAAGTAACCACAAAAAATATGTCAATGAGGGGCCAGCCCGGTGGCGCATAGTGGTTAAGTGTGCCCACTTCACTTCAGCAGCCTGGGGTTCACCATGCTGTGCTGGTGTCTCACATACAAATTAGAGGAAGATTGGCAACAGATGTTAGCTCAGGGCCAATCTTCCTCACCAAAAAAAAGTCAATGAACAGGCATGGCTGTGTTCCAATAAAACTTTATTTATGGGCACAAATCAAATTTCATATGATTTTCTTGTGTTAGGAAATCTTCTTCTTCTGATTTGTTTTCAATGACTTAAAATTATAGAAGTTGTTCTTAGTTCATGGGCTATCCAAAAACAGATAGGAGGCCAGTGGGTAATTCGCTGACCCCTGGTATAGGTCATCTTTCCCAAACTTGTTTTCATGCTTAACAGTACATCCACCGTGGAGACTGGTCTGGCTGCTTGGCTCATAGTCTGCTTTAGAAGTCATTTCAAATTTTTATCACCGTGATGGTGAGACATCTTTCTTATATTCAAACCTGATCTTTTCTCCTTAAACTTCAGCTGCTTTGTGCTTTTTTCATCCTCTATAGACCTAACAAATCACCGGTGGGGGTTATCGCTCTCAAAAATCCTTTATATACTTGAAAATGATAGTAAAAGCACCCCTTACCTATCTCTTTTCTAGTCCAAACAATACCGAATGGCTAACCTTTCAGCCTTGAAGAGATATTCAAGCTTTTCAATCATTCTTGTTGCTCTTCTCCAAATTCATTTCCATTTTTCACATCCTTTTAAAATATGTTGACTAAAATGAAACATAATGTTCATATCGAAGCATGACTAGTATTGAGCAGACGAGTGATTTTTTGGATCTTGTATGCCATATGCTTTTCAATACAACTAAATTCTGTTTGCCTCTCTTTCTTTCATTTTTCCTTCCTTCCTCCCACATTTCTTTCTCACTATCTTTTAACAAACAGTTTTTATTACTACCACATTTTGATCTATGATCATTTTGACACTTATACCCCAACTCACCTTCTGCCTCATAAACATACTGGGATTTTTTTCTTAATTTTATACTCCCATTGAGCCCTTTTTCCCATGACTTGCAACTGTTTTATCCCAAAAGCATTCCCAAAGTATTCTTCATATCTTATGGCTTTCTCTACTTGTTTTGATTAATATTTTGGAATTTTGCTTTCTAATATTAAGATTGTTCTGAAGTTTAGCACTAGATACTAATACTAGTATTTGGCTTAGTAGTATCTACAGATTTAATTGGTGATATCTCTGTCTTTTGTTTAGGTTTTTGATCAAGTTACTGAATCCAAGGGACTCCGCCATCAATTCTTGCAACCGTCTGTTAATATGAGCACCATTGGGAACGGGTTCACGACAACTAGCCATTGAGAACATACTTTCTTAGCTTATAAATAACATGCCACTTACAATAGAACAAAAATACTTATTGAAATTAAAATAGATTATGTTTTACGAATGCTTCTTATCTTTGTAGACTGCCATTCTGCCTTAAGTGAGAATTAAATTGGTCTGACATGATCTGTTTTTATAAAGTCAGGTAGCCACTTAAGCTCTTTCAGGTATTTCTAAATTATAAATTGATTATTTCTTTCACTTTATCCTCAGATATTGATGCTGAATCTACAATTTCTAGGATATATTTCTAAATACTCTAGGAAAAAGTTGGGTATGTTCCGTGACGTCTCAAAAATTGTTTCTACTAACTCTGCATTGAGATTTCTCAGTATCTTTAAGTATTGCTTGATGCATACTCTACTAATTTTAATACACTCAGTCTTTCTGTGTATTTACTTCCCCATTTAAGTTTGATTCAGCTTTCACAAATAGAACTTTCTGCAGTCAAATGTATATATCCTATCTTCACATTAGCAGGAAAATTAAATATATTAAAAGATTTTCTCTTGGTCATATTCAATTGCTTTTCTTTCCTGTCTATTTGAAAACAAAGTCCACTCTTTAGTTAACTAATTTTGTTTAATAAATTAGTGCATACTTGTTCTTAAAAACATGTCAATCTCTAAACATTTCTCTCAATTGTGTTGTAAACATAAAACTGTTCTAAAAAAATTGTCTTTAAAAAACAGATTTTGCTGCATTTCAAAAAAATTTCAGCAGTTTTCAGCCCCTTTTTAGTTTTGACCTTTATGCTACTTCCCTACATACTATGTAGAATCTGACCTATCCAGTAAATCAGTAAAATTTCAGTAAAATGAGTAAATATTTTTTTTCCTTTTTCTCCCCAAAGCCCCCCGGTACATAGTTGTATATTCTTCGTTGTGGGTCCTTCTAGTTGTGGCATGTGGGATGCTGCCTCAGCGTGGTTTGATGAGCAGTGCCATGTCTGTGCCCAGGATTCAAACCAACGAAACACTGAGCCACCTGCAGCGGAGCACGCAAACTTAACCACTCGGCCTCAGGGCAAGCCCCAAAATGAGTAAATTTTTTTAATGCAGAAATAATCAAATAGAAAATGCAGATTTTTTTAAAGAAAGGAAATAGTCTATTCAAAATAGAAACAAAAAAGTAGCACATGTCTAAATTTAACAAGGATCATGCAAGACGATTTGATAAATGAACAAACATTTATAGAAACATTTTTAAATGGGTAGAAATGGCATGTTCCTAAATAGGAATATTAAACATACTAAAGATATCAATTTGTTCCAAATTAATTAACAGGTTAAGTGAAATTCCAGTCAAATTTTAAATTCTTTTTAAAAACTTTTGGTGTGGTCAATAATCTAAACTTCCTCTAGGAGAATATATGAGAAAGAGAGAAGCAAAAAAATGTGAAAAAGAAAGCAAAGGAAACAAGGAAAAGAAAAGAAAGAAGAGAGGAGAGGAAAGAAAGAAGAGGACAAGAATAGAAAGGAAGACAAGGAAGAGAAACGAAAAGGAAATTCAGTATCCAGAGACGTCATTGTCAAAGAGAAGACCGTGACTGAAGTAACCAGAAAGAAAAAATTACATTATCTACAAATGAACAACAACAAATCCGACAGCTACCTTCTCAAAAGCATCAGTAGAGATCAGATAATAATGAAATAATATCTTCCAAGTGCTGAAGGAATGTAATTATCAACTGAGAAATTTGCACTCTGTGAAATTATTATTCAAAAGTGAAGACAAAATATAGATATTTTCAAACAAAAGAAAACCCTGTAATTTATCTCCCTCACTGAAACAACTACAAAAGGATATATTTAAGGAAGGAGGAAATTCAATTATTGGGATACAAGAAGCAGCGATGGGCAAAGACATTGAAAAATATTTTGTCAAAATCTCTAAGCATTAACTATAAAAGAATGAATGATTATTTCAGAAGGAATGTTTTTAAAAAGTGAAACTGAAATATTGGACAACAATAGTATAGAAGATGGGAGGATGATATTGAATTAAGGCATTCCAAGGTCCACATATTGTTCAGAAGGATAAAAGAAATATTAAATGTAGCCTTTGTTAAGTTCTATAACTAACTTGAAAGGGATAACTGAAAATGGATTCCTTACTCACTACCGTTCCTTTCAGCCTAATTTTTTATACTTGAGTTTTTATTGAACCTAAATTACTAATTTGTTGGATTGTCAAGCAATATATTTTTTTTTGAGGAAGACTAGCCCTGAGCTAACATCTGCTGGCAATCCTCCTTTTTTTTTTTTTCTTTTTTTTTTTGCTGAGGAAGAGTGGCCCTGAGGTAACACCCATGCCCATCTTCCTCTACTTTATGTGTGGGACACCTGCCACAGGATGGCTTGCCAAGCAGTGCATAGGTCCAAACGCAGGATCCAAACCAGAGAACCCCAGGCTGCCGAAGCAGAACATGTGAACTTAACCGCTGCGCCACCATGCTGCCCCCCTCAAGCAATAGTTTTAAGAAGAAGTTATGAGCATAATATTCCCTGATTGAATTCGCATTTGAGAATGACAGTTTGTTGCTTTTTCATTCAGCTCATAGCTGGCTGGATATAGTGTTCTTGGACCATATTTTCTTCTCCTCAGAACTCTGTAGCTATTCTTCCAGTGTTTTCTGTCATTGAATATGGCTGTTGTGAAGTACAAGACCAAGTTCATTCTTTTCCCTTTGTAAATAAATTACCTTTTTTTCCTGCCTGGATACTAAATAGTTCTTCTTTATCTTTGAAGTTCATCACTTTTTGGTATTGAATATTTCATATAGATTTTTTTCTGTATTATAGTGTGTTTTTTGAACATTTTTTTTTCTTCATTTCAGGAAAATTTTCTTGTATTAGGTCTTTGAAAACACTTCTGTTCTCTTTGCCTCCCTATTTCAGAGACATCAATTATCCTTACAGCAGATCATTTTTTTCTTGTTTCCATTCTGCTAGTTTTTCTAATTACTTTACTCTCTTTGCCTCTTTAATTTACCTGTGGCTTCTCCTATTTTATTAGTGGTCTGCATCTCCTTCTGAAATCCTTAGAGCCGGATATGTTTTGGAATTCATAATTAGTTCATATTTTAGAAAATAACAAATGTATATTCCATATGTTGAATAATATTCCCAGTAGAGTCTGGGGCAGCACCCAGTATTCAAAAGCTTTAATGTTTTTTTAATGAAAAGTATAAATATGAGTACTCAAATTAAGTGGGATAAGCAAAGATTATAAATAACCTCACATCTGTTCAGGACAGATTATGCTGCCAAATGGGTTAGCAAAAAAAATGCTCTAAGTTTTCTTAGTTTTTTGGATTTTGGAATTTCAGCTTAGGGAGAGGTTACAGACTTTGAATTCAGCCTTCAGTAATGTCTATTTTATATCTTACTGTTTTCAATTTTTTAATTAGTTTTGTAAAGACTCTGCTTGGAGCCCTGACTTGTTACCCTAGATCTGAAATACCCGCTTTGATCTCATTCAGTTATTTTATGATTTTTATCTTCTTTCTCTACCTTATAGTTAATGTTCTCATTAAATTCTCAATTACATGAAGCAACATTGAGGAATTATCTGAGTTATAATTTCTGCTGGATTGGGTTATTTTTCTTATTCCGTGTGGCTGTTTTCCCTTTTTTCCTGCAGTGCCTCTGTACAGCTGCTATGCTCCTTGTATATTTTTCACCTTGCTCATGTTAGCTGACTCTGCCCAGATATTTTACTGGTTCTTCCATATTGTGAATAATTTCTTGGGTTTGTTTTTTTTTCTGTCCCGTCTCCAAGACCATGCTCTCTCTCTCTCTCTCTCTCTCTTTTTTTACTATAATAGCTTTACTGACATAGAATTCACATACTATAAAATTAACCTGTGGAAAATATACCATTCAAAAGTTTTTTGTATATTTACAGAGTTGTGCAACATTAGCACAATCAATTTTAGAGCATTTTTATCATTATAAGAAGAAAACCCATACTAATTAACAGTCACTCCCTATTTTCCCCCAACCTGCCCCCAGCCACAGGCAACCATTAATGTACTTTCTGTCTCCATAGATTTGCCTATTCTGAACATTGCGTTTAAATGGAGTCATACAATATGTGGTCTTTTGTGACTGGCTTTTTTCACTTAGCACAAGATTCATCCATACTGTAACATTTATCAGTACTTCATTTGCTTATTTTTGCCAAACAATATTCCATTGTATACAACATTGAGTTGTTTCCACTTTGGGGGGCCATTATGAATAATGCTGCTATGATCATTTATGTACAAGTTTCTGTGTGGATCATGTTTTCTCTTCTAAAGACTCATCTTAGCCTGGTTATTTCATGTTTTATCTACTTTTCTGCAGTCTAAGAGAAAAGCAGCCGGGATAGAGCGGTATGTAAGAGACGAGGGAAGCTGAGTGTGGGTGGTGTGCAGGCTGTGTTACATTTCCCGGCTCCATTTTACCTTCTGAGATTGTGTTGACTGTCCTGTGTCTTGGTTCACTCTAACTAATGGCACTGAGGGAGGATGTAACGCATTTCCACGAGGAGATCCTCCCAGGCTTTGGACCCTCGCCCCAAAATAAGTGTGAAGCTTGGATCCTTCTCTTCCAACAAGGAAAGTCACCTTTATTGATTTCTTCCCCTATTCATTCGTAACTTCCCAGCTGAAGAGGAAATAGATAAGAATTCTCTTTCTCTCTTCACTTCTTTCCAAAAGAAAGAGTATTAGTGAAATTTCTCAGGACGTTTTAAACTCATGAATGGGGCTTCGGAGAAGTAGCGTGAGGTAGGAGCCAAGTCATGCTGCTGGTCTCCATTGTGCTCCAGAATCCTCTGCTCCCCTTTTTTTTTTTAAGATTGGCACCTGGGCTAACAACTGTTGCCAATCTTTTTTTTTTCTGCTTTATCTACCCAAACCACCCCTGTACACAGTTGTATATCTTAGTTGCACGTCCTTCTAGTTGTGTCTGCTCCTTTTCTTGTGCCCAAGTTTTTTAAATGTTTTAGATTAGATTTGTCCTTTATCTTGTCTGTTGGTGAATATGTGTGTGTTCTTCGTAATATCAATCAACTCTCCGTAGTGGAATGTCCACAACATTCTCTCCTTCACACACTCCAATGGGAACATTATCTCCACAACTGCAACTATTTCCAAGGTCCACCATAACCTCCAGGATGTGAAATTGAACTCCTTTTTATTGGCAGCAGCAGCTGAAACAGTTGACCATTTCTCCCTTCCTGAAGCACTTCCTTCTCTTGACTTTGGAGACGCAACAATCTCTTCATTTTCTTCTCAGACTCCTCTGTCCGACTTGAAAATGTTGGAGTGTCCTGGCACTAGGTCATAGTCCTTCTCTTTTTCTCTCTACTCTCTCCCTTCCAGTAATATCGTACATTCCCATGGCTTCAAACACCATCTGCTTGCTCATGGATCCCAAATTTAAAATAGACTTCTCTGAATTCCAGTCTGATAGATCCAACTGCCTCCTCCTCCATTGGAAGCATAATAGGCATCTCAAACTTTACACATCGAAACCAAACTCTTTATTTTTCTCCTCGTAATCCTGCTCTTCCTCCAATTTTTCTTATTTCAGTTAATGGCACCACCACCTATCAAAATGTCTAGGCTAAAAACACAAAGATCTCTGAGTCACCTTTGATTTCTCTCTCACCCTCACCATGCCCTCCAACCTCTATCCAAAACCACTGTTTCATCATCTTATTTGTTCCACCTTTTTCTATAAACATTTTAGGAAAGTACGATTGTGCTTTTGTGACCTCCAGTACGTACAATAGACATTTCCAAGTTAACGCAATTGCTTATGTATGTATATTCCAACTTCAGGCAATCTGTCCACACTTATAGGAAAAGCTAGTCCACACTCCTGGCATAAATAAAGCCCCGCTCACCATGTTAAACCACATTTTCCTTCCCTAAGAGGTGGATGGCATCCTAGCTGTGCATGGTTTTTGTCTACATAGATTGCCTCATTACCAAATAATCTAAAGTATCTTCCTAGACATCTACCAGCCATTGTCATACTGGATTTTTTTTAAAGGTAGGAATTTTGGGGGGTGGCGGCGGTGAGGAAGATTGGCCTTTTTCCTTTTCTCCCCAAAGCCCAAGTATATAGTTGTATATCCTAGTCGTAAATCATTCTAGTTCTTCTACGTGGGATGCCTCCACAGCCATGGCTTGATGAGCAGTGCAAAAGTCCATACCCAGGATCCAAACTGATGAATCCCAGCCCACCAAAGCAGAGCATGCAAACTTAACCACTCAGCCATGGGCCTGATCCTCTGTACTGGATTTTTTGCTCTTCTCCTTTCTTTTTTTCTTTTCTTCAATTCTTAAATTGTTGTCCTTATCAATTTTCATAGGAATATATGCAGCCTTGTAAGTTACTTTCTCTCAGTTCTTCCCCTCAGGCTGAACAAAAGAAAAGCTGCTTTAAGAATTCTTTATCAATTCCAAGCACCTTCAAATTATTATAGAAATTCCTGATTGATCTTAAAGACAACAGCTCAATAATGATCCACTCTCAGTTTACTAATTCAGTTAAGTAAACCCCTAACTAAGGAAAGGACCATCACCATTACTTTTTTTTTTTTTTTTGAGGAAGATTAGCCCTGAGCTAACATCTGCTGCCAATCGTCCTCTTTTTGCTGAGGAAGACTGGCCCTGAGCTAACATCCGTGCCCATCTTCCTCTACTTTATATGTGGGACGCCCACCACAGCATGGCTTGCCAAGTGGTGCCATGTCCACACCTGGGATTCGAACCAGCGAACTCCCGGCTTCCAAAGCAGAACCTGTGTACTTAACGGCTGCGCCACCAGGCCGGCCCCACCATTACATTTTTTTATATGACAATGTTGAGCCATACCCTCCAAATCTCCAGCCAACTTACCTCAAAATTCAAGTTAATGTTTTTTCAAATGTTTGGCAGTGTAAGAACAGTGTCAAAAAAATAAGGTGCCAAAAAGTAATTCTTTAAAAAAATGAAAGCTTTACAAAGAAAATTATAAAACTCTATCAGCCATATCTGCCCCATGCTAAAATGAACAGAGGTTTTCCTCCTTCACTGTCCACCCCTCACCCTGAGACTGTGGGATGGAGAGCTGTCCTGTATTCCTGCTCAGAACTAAGCAAATATCTAGAACAGGTTGGGGCACAGGAGAGAGGTGTTTACAGAGAGAAGAGAACTGAAGAAAAAGATTCTTAAACCTTTGTATGAAGTCCTGGGCAAATTTCCAAAAGGCCGGTGTGTGAAACCAAGCAGAATCAACACAGCAAATGATTAGAGAATTGAACTCTGTTGAGGAACACTATCCAGCTTTCAGATTGGCCTCTGGGTTGCACACAAGTGAGGCATACCAGAATAGCACGTTGCAAAGGCTTTGAAAACTAAATTGATATTGGAATCACAAACCATAAAGTGGGCCAGGATGTGTGTTCTGAACCTAAACCTGTTAACTGCCAACTAAAATAGAAGATCTAAATAAGAACCCTAGTGTCATAACATTATACACAAAATGCACAGGATACAATCCAAAATTTTTGTCATGCAAAGAACTAGGAAAATCTCAACTCAAATGAGAAAAGAAAATCAACAGATGCCAACACTAAGATGACACAAATGTTGGAATTATCTAACAAGAATTTTAAAGCAGCTATCATCGAAATGTTCCAACAGACAACTGCAATCACTCGTGAAACAAATGGAAAAAATAGTCTCGGCAAAGAAATGGGAGATATAAAAAGGAGCAAATGCAAGGTTTAGAACTTAAAATATAAAAATTGAAAGAAAAAGTTCACTAGATGGGCTTGCGGTGGGTAGAGTAGTGCCCCAAAGATGTCCACATGCTAATAATGCCTGGAACCTGTGAATATGTGAGTTATTAGGCAAAGAGGAATTAAGGTTCCAGATGAAATTGTGGTTGATTTGAGATGATTCCCCTGAAATGGGAAGATCATCCTAGATTCTCTGGGTTGGCCCAATTTTATCACAAGGGACTTCAGAAGTGAAAAAGAGAGGCAGAAGACATGATGGCAAAAGCAGAGGTTGGAGTGATGCAACAGATGGCTTTGAAAACAGAAGAGGCCATAAGCCAAGAAATATGGGTACCTCTAGAAGGTGAGAAAGGCAAGGAAACGTACTCTCCCCTAGATCCTTCAGAAGGGAGCTCAGTCCTGGCAACACCTTGATTTTAGTTCAGTGAGATTCATGTTGGAGCTTGAGCTAAAAAAATAAGATAATAAACTTGTGTTCTTTCAAGCTGCTAAGTTTTTGGTAATTTGTTATGCTAACAATAGATCGCTAATACAGGTGGAAAGGTACAATACCATCAATATATCGATTCTCTTCAAAATGATCCATAAATTCAAAGAAATGTCAACCAGAATCCTAAAAAGATTTTTCATGAAACTTGAGAGTCTAATTTTAAAAATGTATTTAGAAGAACATAGAAATAGGAATAACCCAGACAAAATTAAAGAACAAGAATCATCAAACTTTTTCCATAAAGGACAAGATAATAAATATTTTAGGCTTTCTCAGCCACGTATGGCCTCTGCCATGTCTACAGCTTTGATTTTATTATTCAATCCTTTACAACCATAAATATCATTCTTAGCTCAAGGGATGTATAAAAACACACCACCAGCTAGATTGGGCCCAAGGACCATATCTGTTGATCCCAGAATTAGAACAACATGAATAAGCCTCACAATCATATTGAGAAACAAAAAATTGTAGACAAATACAGATAGTGTGGAACCACTCAAATAAGACTGTGAAACATGCAAAACAATATTATTTATTCATTCACATACATTCACATGTATGTAAGTATATAGAAATGCACAAATTAAATTACAAGACCCAAATTCAGACCACCGTTTATTTCTAATAAGAGGGAAGAGAGAATGGGAACAGACTGAGGACTTCAAGAGTCCAATTTCCTAAATTGGATTTTTTATTTTGTATTACTTCTGCTGTAGTTTTGTACACATCTGATATATTTCATGGTATTCAAATATTCTTGGTAGATTTTTGCTCTGCTAGGCAAGGAATGATTCCTTAAGTTATCATGGGACGCATAGACTTTCCTCAGTGGATGGAGTTTCCCAAGTTCACCCTTGCTGAGGGTTCTGTACATATATCCCATAAATTAAAGGTGAGAGTTTGAACACTTGGTTTTCTGGAACCAAGGAAAGCATGTCCAATTCATCATTGTGTCTGTGACAAGGAAGCCTGACATGTCTCTCAACAATAGATGTCTAGAAATTTTCTAAAAGTCTGTAATGAAAGAAACCCAGGCTTGCTTGGCCTCTCCCACAGCTGCCGACCCTCAATACACATGATCACTTGTCTCAGTCACTTTGGGATCTGGATTTCTAGGACTTTGCACCGAAATACTCCAATCCGCGAAGATGTGCTTTTCCAGGGCTTAGTATCTTTGGCCACAGTCACACTATGTTGAGTCCTAGGAACTTCCACTCCACTTCTATGCATTTGTTTTCTTTGAACTTTGGAGTAAGGGTCAGAGTATGGTAGAAACACAGTATGGAAAGAAAACACAAGAAACCTCCCGAGCTGTAGCAGATTGGGTGCTGGGAGGCAGACTCAGCCTAGAAGCAAGAGCAGTTGGGGAGGCAAGACAAATAGTAGGGCCTAAAGAAGAGCTGTGGGTCAGGCAACAGCGGGCATTAATACTTCAAGAAGAGATAGGCACACTGCAGTAGACCAGGGTAGTGGAAATCTGGGATGGACAGCACATTGGATGGAGAATGGCAAGTACCATCAACAGCAAGCCTCGAACCCAGGAAAAAGGTTACTAGCTACAGGGCTGAGTGTCAGAGGCAGAGATCCCTGGCCTCACTTGAGTGCCGCAGGGTTGCAAGAACCAAAACAGAGCTCAGTTCTTAGAAGCTGAGCGCATGGGAGCCCAGAGACATCACAGGGCTGTTGGGGTCTGAGAGGTTGGTATATTAAATTCCATGGGACGAAGCAATGGAGCTGTTTGAATAGTGCCCATCTCTTGTCCAAATGGGTGCAGGAACCGGGGCAGAGCTAACCCTTGTGGTGAATGAAGGACCTGGCCCAGCTCCTGTGATCTGGGGAAAGTCAGGAGAAGAGAAAGGACAGGGAATCGGCTGTTCCTCTTCTGCTTACGCTTGTCTATTTCCTCCAGCTTCTCTCTCCTGTTCCCACCCCGGCATTAATTATTTGTTCTAACATCTGCAGCACATTTTTCAGATTCACTGCTGGTACAGAGAAAGCATCACAAAATAAAGTTATGTTATTGTATTTTTTAAATGGTGCATCTTTGTTTGAAAATTGCTTAAGTTTTTGAAATGTCTCCCTCTCCAGCATGATTAATGTGATACATACAGAGGAGCAGCAGAGTGAGAGGAGAATTAGAGTTGGCGCCAGTTCACCTCCAGGCATTTATCTTTGCTTTTTTTTTCCCCTGGTGCCTGCACTGAGCCTGAGGGTAAGCTGACACTTTTTTTTTTCTTTTTTAACAAATTAAGCTTCATTTTCTTTTTTTGCGTGTGTGTTAAGAACCTTGAAGGGAATGAGCAATGTCTGCAGCCTCCAATACCAGCTGCCATGGCAGAAAAGAAAGAGGTGACAATTTCCCGCAGATTCAGAATGATTGTTTTAATGGGGCTGTGGCGGAGGTAAGGAGCATAAACAGATTGTGCTGCCAGGGAAAAGCAGCCTCTCTCTTCCCCTGGCCTCGCGCGACATGATGTAACATTTAGCTTCTGGCTTAACGTGGCATCTCTTCCCGGCTTTGATTTATTCCCACTTTTGCAAATCACAGAGGTATGTTACAGGAGATGCATTTAGAGCGGTTGTTATAGTTCATTGAGGAGTAAGACTGTTATCCTTAGCAGAGGAGAATCTCACCTGTCTCAGCGTGGGTGACCTGGAATAAAAGGAAAGAGAGGAAAAAAGCGAGAGAGGGCAGGAATGTAGATGTTATGCTGGGATGAAATTGTGTTTACCTTGATTGAAAACTCTTTTATTATGAGGGTAATTTAGATCAGAATGGAAAATAGAACTGTTGGACTCCTTGCCTAGCCAGGACTGCTGCTGAGTACACAGCCGCTACGGTAATGTAAGCGCATATGGGATGACTGGGTTATTGTGTTTATATATGAAAGTATTACGCTCCATCAAAGGAAATGAAAAATATCTTTATGAGTTTGCTCAGTCAGCTTCTTTAGCAGAAAACGCTTGGAGGTGTGGAATAGAAACAGCAGCCAAAATACAGAGTATAAAGAACTGTGTAGGCTTATGTGGAAGTCGTATATCTGTCTGAATCAGTGAAATGCGGACCAGACCCCGGCATCATCAGAATAGTTAGTCCCCGGACTGTGTTGTGATTCTGACGTAAGAACTCTTTGAGCATGAATTATGCCCACAGCCGCTGGGTAGGGCGAAACGTTGCGTAAGACAGCAGTGCTGTCTGCAACGAGCTTACACTCCGTCCAACTGGGCACTCAAAACAAATACACCTGAAGAGATCATTAGAAACCCAAGAACAGGGAGATTTCAAACAAGTTGCTGCAACGATGCAAATTCTAAGGAAAGTATTCTAAGAATTTAGCTGTTCGCTCTCCAGAATGTGTGTGCATTTATATACATATATTTATATATAAACATTTTAATTTACATATATGATATCTATTTTTACATTTTTTCCCTAACACGCTTAATTAGGAAGTCTCAGTTTCTTTATTTCTCAGATTTTCTCCGTGTCAAAGCTACACTATGGACCACAGAACTGAAAGAGAGTGAAGCATGTGTCTTCACATCCCACACACAGTGGATGTTTTCATTGTCAGTTCAAGTTGTAATTGACTCCTCATCACACAATGAGGGCTCGTGCTAGTGCCGGACACTGAGTATGGAACAGAGGAGATCGAAAGAAATAATCAGCTCCAAGCTCCACTCTGTGCTCACCTGTTGTCCCATCTGATTCATGGATGTTCAACAAGAACAGAGATCTTGTCTTATAACCAACACGGTATTCTCCCTACCCAGAGCTTGGGCTTGGCAGACAGAACATGCTCAGTAGGTATTTGTTGAATGAATGAATCTGTATAGCAAATCTGTGAAGCATGTATCATTACCCCATCTTACTGATGAAAAAAACTTAAACTCAAAGATTGAACCATTTGCACATGGTGGTGACACAACAAATAAATACGGTTGCTTGTAGTCAAGACTAATTAGGTCTGACTCCAAAGACCAGCTTCTTTCCACATAAACGTTGTTACTAAAAGGCAGAAGTCCCAAGCCTGCCCTCAAAGGGCTTACCGTCAAATAGGGAAACAACACTTAGTAGGCAAGAGACAAGAACAAACAGCCCAGGGTAGGATATAATTAAGAGAAAAGAGAATGGACACAGTGAGCGATTGTACAATGATTTTCCTGAACTCTCCTCACACTTACCAAGCCCTAGGACCCTGTCAGCAGCAGCTACAGACTGCTCACTCCCAAATCTCATCACAAAAGAGGAAGGAAAGTAAGTACTAACACGCTTGGTTTTGTCTAACCATGTTTTCCAGGCCAAAATAACCTAAGAGTAAGAATGTAAACAAATGCAGATTTTAAATTTATCATACCAGTTTACAAAATTTTTTTTCAGATTCTGCTCTCATAAATTTCTATCAGATGAGTCTGGGAATACTCAGAATAGTTCTCTGCCATTTTCTTCTTTTCTTGCACCAGCTCACTGCGGGGATATGTATCACTTAAAAAAGGTCAGCCACGCCTCTGACATGGCTTAAAGACACTGCTAATAGGAGACAGGATGAGGAAGCGCTTATAAGCACGTAGAGTCTGGGATCAGATGCTGCTCAGATGCCAGTCAAATGGGTAAAATAACCGTGGTCATGAGGCTTAGATGATATAATGCAACAATAGGGAGTCAGGCTGTCACCACCTTAACCCAGTGATGAATTTTAGTACCATTAACGGTGAGACAACCAGAAATCAGGTACCTCTCAATGTAAAGCAAGATGAAATACACAGCAACGCCCATGACATATTCCTGCCAAAATGTTTAACCTGAATCTAATTGGGCCTTTAAATACAGGAGACAGAGGAATGAGTTAAATGACACCACAAGGAAGCCATCAGACAAATAGAGAAGGGGGGACATTATAAAGGACACAGTCCTCGTCTCTTCAACAAGCCAATGTCATGATTTAGAAAAAATCAAAGAAGGCAATGTTGGATTATAAAATAATTGAAAGGGAGGTTCTAGATCAAAAGATATTTAAGAGATATAATAAATGTGACAATTTGATTCTGGTTTCAACAAATAAGCTATAAGACATTTACAGGGAAGAATTGAAGAAATTTTAATATAGACTGAATATTAGATGATATCAGAAAATTACTGTTAATTTTGTCAAGGATGATAATGATGCTATGGTTATGTAGAAAATGTGCTTATTTTTTGGAAGTGCATATTGAAATATTTAAGAGTGTAATATCATGATACATGTAACTTAGTTTAAAGTACTTCCACCAAAAAAAAAAAAGACACAGCTACAGAAAAATATGAATAATTGTTAAATGTAGATGATAGAGTTATGGGTAATTCTTATTCAGACTCTACTTTTCAGTATGCAAATTTTCATAATAAGAAAATGTAAAAGGATGATATAATACATGCAAATTGTTTAACAGAATTCCTAGCATACAGCAAATGCTTATTAATATTGGCTTTTATCATGGTTATTGTTTTTATTATTTCCAGGCTGTCACTGCTGCTACTGACGTCTGCCAACATTTCCATGAAGGCCACTGCCACCCAAAGACCAGAGCATTGGTGTCCACGTGTATTGCTGTCTCCGGGCCCTGCCTAAGCTGCTAAAGCCACTATTGCTGGAGCCTGTGCTCCCAATGACCCAGAGTTGTGGGTTTTTTTCAGATTTTGGTCACTCTTCAGATTTTGGTTCCTCTTAATGCAACCTCTTCCCTGGGAACTGGAGCAGAGAAGAGCCCGCGTGGCTGGTGCTGTGCTCAACTCAGAAACACGGCAATGAAGATAGCGATAAGAGAGCGGTGCTGTAGTGGGGTGAGGGTTGGAGGAGGGAAGGCTCCTGGCCCCCAGCTTCATCTTCCCGATGAAGGGACAACAGTGAGAGAACACTCCTGGATACGCTCTATCTCCTCACTCACTCTTTCCTACGGGAGGATAGTTTTATCTTATTGGCAAATTTGGGAGCAAGCTCTAGGTACGGACAGCTCAGCCTCTGCCTGTATAGGACACATTATCTGGTATGCTTTACACCTGCCAAAGCTTAATGGCAAAGGCTCAGTGCCCCACATGAGGAGCCTGGGGTGCTGCTTGTGATTAGGTGGGTAAGTTTGTCTAATTCTGAGAGTCAAGATGGAAGCCTTGAATCCAAGGCCAAAATTGGCATTTTTCCTTCCACTTCCTTTATTCCACTTTCTCATTTGGCTTAGAACTCAGATGGAGGAAAAACGGGATGTTATGTGTCCACCTCCTTGAACCCCAATATCCTGGACCAAAACACTAGAACCTCTAATTCTTCTATGGAGATCTTTCCCAGCTCCTTCGTATAACTAGATACGTATTCTGCCCAACGAGTCATGCAAATGTGCCCAGAAATGCCAGAATTTTAGGAAAACATAGTTGATTTGGGATTTCTGCTCTACATGTTTAAATAAGCTCAATATACAAGGTATTACTAGATATCAAACTTAACTGGGCAAATGGATTTTTATGAGTCTTATATTTAAGGAATTTTCAAGTTGGAGAACATTCTGAGTGAAGCTGAGTGAAATACGAAATTGCCAGCGGCTCTTCTAAGCATTCTAATTTTTCAAATTAAAAAGAAGAAGAGAACAAAGCTCCAAAAGTTACAAGTGTGGCATTAGTAGGTCCTTTAGTAATTCATTTTTCTATGGTTTGGGGAAATGCTACAGTCAGTCTTGGGGTTGAAATGTTTGAGGCATACTGGAAGCCCTCCTAGTTACCATCTTGACCTCTTTCTCGCCCAACAAAGTCAACTATCAGGAGATATGTTTCCTGGGAAGATACATCACTAAATTCCCAAAGCAAAACAACTGATACAGTGAATTTTGATGAGGGCTCAAAACACCTACGCATAAGCCAAATAAGGACAGTTATTTTTAAAATATTTTTTAATTGTGGTAAAACGTGCATAGCCTCAGATTTACCATCTTAACTATTTTTAAGGGTACAGTTCAGTGGCATTAAGTACATTGACATTATCGTGCTACCATCATCACCATTCATCTCCGGGACTCCTCCATCTTGCAAAACTGAAACTCTGTACCCAGTAAACAATAACTCCTCATTTCCTCTCACCCTAAAGCCCTGGTAACCACCATTCCCATTTCTGTCTTAATGAATTTGACTATTCTGTGTACCTCATGTAGGTGGAATCATACAGTATTTCTCCTTTTGTGACTAAAGACAACTATTTTTCAGTGACTTTTTTTAATAACCTCTGCCACTTATGTACACCTTGCCACGGGCTGATAACCCACCTGGCAATTGCACCAACATACAAGTCAGGCTATTTTATATTCTGAAGACCACATCTTTCCACTTGACTTTTGTATCTAGCAATCACCAGGTCAAATAAAGCCTCTGTGCCATAGCCTGTTTTCGTTGTTCAAAGTTAAATTCATGAGGGCAGAACACTCTCCAGGGGCTGGCCCAGTGGTGAAGCAATTAAGTTCACACGCTTTGCTTTGGCGGCCCAGGGTTTGCCAGTTCAGATCCTGGGTGTGGCCCTATGCACCGCTTATCAGGCCATGCTGTGGCAGGTGTCCCACGTATAAAGTAGAGGTAGGTGGGCACAGATGTTAGCTCAGGGCCAATCTTCCTCAAAGAAAAAAAAGAATACTCTCCAATTTGCCTGTTGCAAAGAGCTCCTTCTGCACCAATCTCTGGAAGCCTCTCACACATGGTATCAGCCTGGGCCATGGGCAGGAGATGCCAAAAAGAGGGCCAAAGCCAGACTCAAAGAACCAAGACAAGCAGTCAGAAGTCTAGAGGCAAGACCACCAAAAATAGATGAATGTCAACAGGCATCATCACAGACAAAGTCAAAACTGAAGCAAGGCCCACTGGGCATTTTCAATAGCACCACTGGAGTACATACAGTGAACTGCCAAATGTGACCGATGCTGACCTACCAGCAAAATGTGCCCAGTGTTTGAGACATATTAGAAAAATACTCTACATTCTCTATTTTTATTGCTTAATATTAATGAGCTATTTAAATCATATTTCTTAACTCAATTATTTCATTTCTACCAACAGAGATACCAAATCCAAAATCTGAGTGGAGTGTCACTTAAGTATTATATTATTTCTTCGACATAAACATCTTACTTACTTTATTTTTTTTAAATAACCTTGGTCTGAGGACCCAGAGGAAAGAGAGATCTTTTGGCTTGAATAGTTGTTACTCTTATGAAAAGCAACTTTGGGAATAAGAAGTCAAAGCCAGTTTGAATTTTGGACCAGAAACAGCATACACTGAATATCATGAAACCATCATGAGAAACAGTGTCCAGGAGCCAGTGATAATGCATTTCTCAATCTGAAACTGCTACATATAAAGCTTTTTAATTAATCCTAGGACCTGGCAAATTTTCCCATTTGGGGAAGAATCTGCCATTTTGTGCCTCAAATTCTTCATATGCATAGTCATGGCAGTAATTTTCAAAGTTCTTTGAGGTCCTAACAGACATAGTCATTTTTAGCATCGCTGAAAATATTGTACATTAAAAAATTAAGCAACTAAAACTTAAGATTTTACTTCACATGAAAGTGCTGTGGTCTTGGAAATCACATCTGTCCGTGCCAATTGTGTTACCACTTGGGCACATCATTGTTCCTAGTGCACAGTCAGCTAGAGAGCCTCAGAATGTTGGAGATAGAAGGAGTCTTAGAAGCTAACTACACCAAATTCTTTGTTTTTCAATTGAGGAAGCTTCCAGACTGGTTTAACTCACTTACTTAAATTCATGTAACTAGAATAAGAATTCAGATCTCTTGACTCTTATTTCAATGCTATTTTCATCACACCAAGTAAAAATACCTAAACAGTGAGAAAAGAAATTGATCTTTATTTGCAGTCCACTCCTAAGAGATTCCCAGAGTCACTTACCCTGACCAAACTTCTCCAAGATGAGGGATGCTACTGAATTGCAGGTAGCTAGGTTCATTAGTTGGTTGGCTAACTGGCTCATAAATAGACGGTGTTGGTCATGATCCATATACTGAACTTCCTGTCATAACACCCATAGTGACCTTCATCAAACAGGCCAGTAATGTTGGAGAGGAAAAATGATTAACAATTATAGGGACTCAATTTGAATCATGCCAATATTAAACTTAAGTTACAAGGTAAGTAGCTTCAGTCCAAGATCTTGAAGTAATGCAGATTCTGTGAAGAATTTTAAAGATAAGCAGATTTCCAGAGTCTGAATATGTAGAAAAGATAATGGTATAAGGAAGAGATTCATAGGTTCACTAAGAATCAGAATATCTTGTGGATAATTAGAGTCTATGTAGAAAAAGTTAGCCTACCATCTAGGGCAAAATGGCACCAGACTGTTAAGGATACTTTTCAAGTTTCAGAAAGTCTAAAGTTAATAAATGGGGAGGAAGATGGATGAAAACATAATATCTGAGTTACTGAAGATGCAAGCAAAGCAATCAGGGAGAAATTGGACAACATATCTGAGAAAAATAAAGGTAATAAAATAAGGATGCCCTAATCTCAGAGCTAATGGTGGGGAGAAGTGGTGAAAGACCATCCGGTATGTGTAACGGCTTTAAATAAACATTGACGACTTACCAGACCAAATGGCCAGATGGGAACACTTGGCAACCACTGGTGACTATGATACAATTAGCATGTAAGGAACCAGATAGACTCTTGCTGCCAAACAAGGAAGGATATGGTATAAGCACACGGGAGGGGCTGTGGCTTTGAATTTTAGGACATCTTAAACAAAAACAAGTTGCAGAACTTTATGGGAAAAGATAGAATCACTGGGGCTAGAAATGTCATGCTTAGATAACCTAGATCAGAGTTTGGCCGAATCTAGCCCATAGCCTATTTCTGTAACTTGTAAGTTAAGTGAAGTTTAAGAAGAAAGATATTATTTTAAAAGATGTTATATTAAAAATAAGTGTGCCCAAGTAGAAAAATATAAGGAATGTCATACATAACAGAAAAGATGCAAATAAAAAGAATTTTTCAAGCTAAAAAGGAATTGGGGGCCATTTCTGAGGATCCAATCCCAGTATTAAAATCTTTGTTAGAAACATAAGAGGCAGAAAGACAGCAAGAGAATCAATGAGACCGATTGATTGATGACCACAATATAAAAAGTCCATGCAAGTCTGAAAAGGAGACAGCAGAATGAACCAGTTTATAAAGGAAGGCATTAGTGACATTCTCACTCCTAAATTAACCTTTGAAGCCAATCAGTCACCGGTACAAAATCAAATAGCAATAAATAAACTAGATGTTCTTGGCTGAATCAATAACGCACTTTGTCACAATTTTCTTTCCCAAACTTGAGTGATCACTGGAAATAAATGGGCTCTACCCAAGAGTTTAGAAGAAACTCAAAGGCAAAATTTTGGATCCATTGAAACTTGTGTACACAGATCAATTCAATGGAGAATTGGCAAGCTGCTAATATGACAGGCATTCATGAGTAAGGACCAAAGGATAAGATTCCCCATACATTTAAGAATAAGACAATCTACAGTAAAAAAAAAAAAAAAAAAAAAAAAAAAGGCAAGATAGCTTCTGAAATGGAAATTACACCTCTCTAGCAGTTTTAAGGAAGAATATGGGAAAGAGAGTCCAGTAGGACAGAGATGTCTTCTATATAAATACTCAGTAAGACTGGGATAAGATGTTGTGAAAAACTATGCATATTTAATAACATCTCTTATTACAAGAGCAGTATATTCTTTGTAGAAAATGTGGAAAGTACAGAGAAGCAAAATGGATAAAATTAAAATCATCCATAATCCAGCTAAACAGAGATGTCCACTGTTAATATTTGCCATATATTATTTGGGACCAAACATAGAATTTAACTAACTATTTTATCTTGGAAGAGAGCTGACATTGGCTCCAAAAAAGAGAGAAAAGGGCAAGGATAAATATTTTAAAAATTGTTCCAATTCACAAATGGATGCTAAGATGTAACAAGAGACTGTTTACAATAAAATTCTCAGGTTTGCACATGACACTAACTTCTTTTTAATAATGAAATATTATGCCATTTATGCAGAGGAAACTGTGAAAATTTCAGAAGACTGCATATGGGAGCAGAAAACTGGCAGATGAAATTCCTCATAGGGAGGTGTAAGAGAATACATTCGGGGCACTATAAGACCAATTATCCTGGAAAAATTTTGGATTCTGGGGTTTCAGTCACCATCTTGAACACGGAGCTTGCCATCATTATAGACTATAAAGACAATGTCCTGATTCAAGTAAAAGATTAAAAATGATGCAGAAACCAATATTCTACTCTCTAGAATAATCGTGTATCCACAGCTAGAATGCTCTGTGCATTTCCAGTCCTGCCTTAAGAAGAGCCAAAGTAATTCAAAGAAATGGTCAGAGGTTAAAGAAGTGAAGACACTTGCCTATGAGAATCAGTGTTAATAATTGGCATTCTCCAATCTGTAAAAGTAATTATGATAGCTGAAATCTAAATGAGACAAAGTCTATAAACTAGTGATATTTCTACATTAGGCAATGTTCCTTAACTGGGGATGCACAGACTTCAGAAGTTCTATAAACTCCTTAAAATGGCATGCACATTTTTCTACATATATATGCATTCACATATCTTAATATATAAACATATATAAATAAAAATTCTATGTATTTATGATATACGTATATTTCTTCCATTGAGTGGATGCATAGTTATCATCAGATTCTTAACAGGATTCACAACCCCAAAATCTGAAGAACTAGTGGTCTAGATGGTAAGGGTGTGGACTTGGTCACTGATTCCTGGGAGCAGAACTTGAAGATAGAAGAGAAAGTTTTAGACCAAATTTAGTTGTATTTACTTACTTCATAAAAAAATAAATGTGTGGAACTCATTTCTCTGAGAAATGCTATAGAATAAGAAGACAAGGTTTATGGGAATGTTTGAGGGGGACCTCCGAGCATCTGGTATTGGGGCTCCATGAGGGCAAACACTGAGGTCTGTTTTGCTCACTGCTCTATTTCTACTGCTTAGACAAGGACTTGGCACATAGCTTTTTGTTAGTGCTGTCAAGTGAGTTATGACTCTAGCGACACTGTGTACAGCAGAGCGGAACCCTTCCCTGACTTTCTGTGCCATCCTCTCCCCTTCTGGTGCTATATCAGACAATGCTCCATTGCTATTCATAGGGTTTTCGTGGCCAATTTTTTCAGAATTGGGTGGCCCGGTTCTTCTTCCCAGTCTGTCTACTCTGGAAGCTCCCTGAAGCCTGTCCACCATGGGTGACCCTGTTGGTGTTTGAAATACCAGTGGCATAGCTTTCAGCATCACAGTAACATGCAGCTGCCATAGTGTGGCATGTGTGGTTCCCTGACTGGGAAACGAATCTGGGCCATGGCAATAAGAGTGCCGAATCGTAACCACTAGACCACCCAGGCTGGCATGTCCAGGGCACTCAATAATCACTCCAGAGCTGGATCAATCTTGGTGGCGCTATCAGAAGCAGTGGCTGCATGAAAGCATGGTCTGCCTCTGGGTAGCATTTCTGATATTCACAAGAGTGAGGCTATTTCCCTCCTTCTCTCCTTCCCACATGCTCATCTCATTTTCTTACTTGAGGATCTAACACTATGAGGGCATCTAGATTGTGGAGGAGAACATGGCACCATGTCAGCAAAGAACTGTGCTAATTTGGCCTTGGAAGACCACAAGGGGAAAAAAAACTAGAAATGAAATATCAAAGCAATAAAAAGTTTATAAGAGTTTATGAACATAAAACGTGTACAACTGTTAAATGGAACACTGTCAAGCAGATTAATTAGTTAACATTTGGAAAGTGCATTGAAGATGAAAATTGCCAAATAAGGGCTTTGTACATTGAACCAATTTCTCATTTGTTATAAATGGCATAAGAAACAAGTCCAAGACTTAAGACAGCTATTCTGCCCAACATGGGTTGTAGAGCTTTGGCCCTCAGGAGACTAAGCCCAGCATAGCCCTTCTCTAGGATTTTGAGTAAAGCATGCTTCCCAAGTGTCTGTGAGCTTACAGCCCTGGAGCCACAGTCTCCGCAGCTCTCAGCTTTTGTCTGCCAATTCCCCCCACTCTCTATGGGCCCCTGGCAGGAGGCCCCGTAGGGCTTAGAGAAGACTTTATAAATAGCCTTGTTAGATGCTTCCAACGCAAATTTAGATTTTGTTAAAATGTGATTTTAGCCAACATTCCCTGGACAAGTGGTATTCCATTCTTTAACAATATTGAAAGATTGAGCTCTCCAGATATTCTTGAAACCCAGCATGACAAGAGCCAGAGCTCAGTACCAAGAGCCGCCTCTAGCTTGTGTAGTCAGAACAGACACTCTCTGGAAGCAGGAGTCAATGAAGGGAGAATCTCAGATCAGAAATGGTCTGGACTGGGTGGTCAATAGCATATGAAACTAAATTCTTTCAGTATGATTTGTCTCTGAAAATAAAAATGGGTTAATGTAATTTTGCTCGTCTATTTTACAGCATTTTTATTTTGACCAACATTTGTTTTGATTTACTTAAGTTTTAAGATCCCTCCTACTCCAAAAAGTACTGAGACAGCTTATAGATAAAACGAAGTACAAAACACTAAGTATTTAGGGATAAAATAGGACAGGTAATGCATTCCTCTGCTGGAATTCATAAGACACAGTATACTTTAGTAGAGAAAGTATTGGAATTGAAGTTTAAAAATCCTGGCTGTAGCCATAACTGTCCCTAATGAGCTGTGTGGTCTTAGGCAATCTTTATTTCGTTGGTAAAACAAAGTCTCTGAAAGTCTTTCAACATGATTTTCTAAAATGTTTAAAAATTAGTATTCAGGTATTGGTACGTCAGGCAAAATGGAATGGGTGACATCGTAGAGAGAACCATTAAGATTGGTTCACATTTCCAGATCCTGGGGGATTAACAGTAGAAATGGAAAAAAAAGGGAAAAAAACTTTTAAGGAAAACTTGACAGAACTCGGAAATTGACGAGATATGAGAATGAACCAGATGACTTTGAGCCTTTGTGGCTGGGGGCGTGATATCAACGTGAATAGAAATGGGAAAAATGTTTCTAGGAGAGGAAGTCAGGCTAGGACTTAGGAGAGCAAGCTCAGCCTTGTCATGCAGAGTTTGCGATGATGGGAAACCATTCAAGTGAAATATCGCATAGTCCTGTCTGGTATGAGCTGGATCTGAGGCAGGAGATAAAAGCTCTAAGTCATTATATTTCAGTGAAGGAGCAGATTAGGACATGCAGGGAGTATAAAGGGGAGTGGAGGGCTGAGTCTTGAGTTAACCAGGACCAGAAAGCCAAAAACAGTCCCTGAGACCCAGTTACTCAGTACCACGCATTTGTTTCTGTCATTAAATAGTTTTAATATTTGCTCTTCTCGGTTGTCTCCAACCATATTCAGGAGTTCTCAAAGAGAATGCCTGCTGGAGAGGATGAGCAGAGAGAGGAGAAGCTGAGCTTCTGATGGGCGTACATCTGAGCCAGTTGGCTGCATTGCGTTTCTCTAGCATCCATCCTCTTTTTATTGGATGGACCCACTTAGTTGAGTATTCTCTTCTGAATGCAAGTTGACTCCAGGCAACTGGGATTTCCTGAACTATTTAAGTAGACTCTGTGTGTCCCATCCAATTGTGTTTGATTTACATTTCCCCAAACCTGCCCCTGTCCATTCAAGCTTCCATGCTTCTAAGGGTCATCTTTTGTGCTGTGCTTATGGTCAATCTTCTCCAGAAATCTTCAGCAAGTTAGTCATGAGTTTGCTGAGGTCTCTTTCCTACCATTTATCAAGGGCAATTGCACAGATCCCGCATTCAACTACGTGAATCCCCGTGATCTCTTTCCCTATAATAATACCCAATTTTGTTAACCCTTAGTGGCAGGTAGATGGCTCTGGCATTTTCTATCGTATGATATTTACTACTAGCCACATAATAAATTACAGACTAATACACTAAACTACCAAAATACTCATCATCAAAAAAGAAAAACATTTTTATCTCATTTTTGTCATTCTCCTCCTAATTTCAAGATCAAAGATACTGTAGTTAGTGAAATAGAGGTAGATGTGTTTTCTGTTAGAATAAGTAGCTTCTCTGAAATATAAATTGGATATCCTTTTGGTAGCAACACACATGTATATTATATATTATATTATAATATACATTGGATATACTATATTAAGACATAATAATATATTACATATTATTATTAATATATTATGATAGAGTACTTTCCAGTGGGGTGGA
Organism: Equus asinus; assembly: GCF_041296235.1. Classification (NCBI taxonomy): domain Eukaryota; kingdom Metazoa; phylum Chordata; class Mammalia; order Perissodactyla; family Equidae; genus Equus; species Equus asinus. Next base: position 33,929,404 of record NC_091790.1, read on the forward strand.
TGCAATATACAGTTCTTAGTGATTATAAAACTCGATCTCATGCAAATCTAAAACATATTTTCAATAACAGAGTTATAGATGATATTATCAATTTAGTTTATGCTAACATTTGCGAAGCCAGCTTTTCTAATGATATTCATTAATGACACAAATATGACAATAATAAGACCAGATGCCAGAAGAAATGAGGTGTGTAATATAAAGAAAAGGGGCATCTAAGGATATAAATTCGACATGATTTTGGCTTTCTTGAAGAATTGTTGATGGTAGACCATTACTCCCTGGTAACCCTTGTGGTCTTTTAAGGAGTTTCACCCAATCCGTCCCCTCCACAGCTCTCAGATATTCATGAACCGAAATCAGTCTCAGATTGAAACAAGTGAAGCCCTCAGGGACAGCTGGAGCACAGAATAGCCAAAACAAAATGGTTCTTCTCTGCAGGCTCAGAGGGCCAAATCAGATCTATAAGTCTAAGGGAAGAAGAGGGTAGTATGGAACTCCACTCGTGAGATAAAAGTAAAAGAAAGAGAGAACGTGTGTGTTTGAGACAAAAAAAGAACAGTGTTGTGGAGGTCTCTAATAGAAGTGACAACCTTGGGAAGAATGAGATCCCTGTAACAATTATTTGCACCATCTCTACCCTGACATTTCATCAAATATTTATTTTGAATGTAAGCTAAAGAGTTCTGAAGATATAACAGGAAGATTGCTAGAATTAGAACCAGTGGGTTATGTCGTCACTATGCTTCTTCCCAGCTGTGTGACATTAAGCAAATTATTTAACTTCTCTGAGCCTGGTTTTTTACCAGTGAAATGGGAATGGTGATTGTAATGTATTCCTTGAAAGTTGTTGTAGGAATTAATAAGATTATGTAGCTGAAAAGAGTTCTGTAAAATTTTAGTGCTATGCAACTGCCAGTTGTTAGCAATTCTCTAAGACCAATGGCATATATTTATCTATTTATCATGGTTGGGATTGAGCTCAGTTCACCAAGGGATGAGCAAACTCAGAAGGAGTGATTTGGGTGACAAAAGAAGTGTGTGGAAGGTAGCAATTTGTCTGCAGAGGCTGCCACGAAGGGGATACTCCATAGAGCTGTCTGACTCTGGATTCCACTGGCCTTCCAGAAGTCACAGTGTTAGTTTGGTGTCTATACCACATGTACCTCATGGGTGGCTTCACTGCTAGAGAAAAAGCGATGAGAACCTCGGTGATCAAGGGCCAACTCCCACCCTCAGCCTGACCCCATCCTCTGCTCGGCAACATTGTGGAGCTACAGCCTAGAGAAGGACTGCTTGAGTTGTCCCAGCGCCAGCCCTCGGGGTGCAAGCCCACAGCCCTGGCAGATCTGTGCACAGCAGTTCTTGGGTGTTCTTTATTTCCAAGGGCTTTAGACAATAAACATGGAAGCAGTGACCAACAGGGTCTTACATTTACTTAGTTTCCTTCATTCTACTGACTCAGCCCTCTCTTTCTTTGTCTTTCTTTCCTTGCTCTGGGCTTTTTTCTCTTCCACATTTCTCCTTTTTGCAAACTCTCTTCCTTCCTTTCTACTTCTCTCCATCTCTCACCATTTTATATCATTTCTCTCCCTTTCCCTTTAAATGACCACAGTATTAAACCAAAACATTTCAATATACTTATGTGAAATAAATAAGGTTTTAGAATCTCTGCTCTTAAACCATATAAACTAAAATAATTTACAAACCTTTCTCTCAAAAAAAAAACCCAAAACAAAAACAGAAATGAAATTATATTTGTTTATTAAATACAGTGACAGATTTTTTTTTTTTTTTATGTCAAGGACCCTTGATAGGAATCTGAACTTGAAGCTGTTTTAAGTGTAAGCGGCCCACAATTATTGCCACAATGAATTCCTGGAAAACTTCCTCATGAACCATATCATTATAAAGCAGATTGTACTTTCCCATAGAAACTAGTTCGTAATCGGGGGTTGTGTTCTTGACCAAGGACTCAAATCCAATAAATCACAGATATGACCAACAATATGTCATAAAAGAAAAGACACAATTATAAAACTTTATAATCATTTGAAATAGTAAAATTAGGCCCCAGGTCTTATAAAATGAGTGCCAATAGAACACAGGCAATGATTCTGTGAGGGCCCTAACCTATTCGTAAGTACACTGATCGCATAAAAATACAACTCTTCTGGGGCTGGCCCCGTGACCGAGTGGTTCAGTTCACGCGCTCCGCTGCAGGCGGCCCAGTGTTTCGTTGGTTCGAATCCTGGGCGCGGACATGGCACTGCTCATCAAACCACGGTGAGGCGGCGTCCCACATGCCACAACTAGAAGGACCCACAACGAAGAATATACAGCTATGTACTGGGGGGCTTTGGGGAGAAAAAGGAAAAAAATAAAATCTTTAAAAAAAAAATACAACTCTTCTTTGTCATAAATTTGACTAAAAATTAATATTTCTATAGTGACTATTAAGTGTTTGATCAAGAATAGCTTTATTTGCTGTCGTTGACTTTAGAAAAACTTTCTAGGGAGGTTTTGGGTGAATTGAAACTCCTTACAAAGCCAACTGGTCAGCAGGGACCAGAGCAGAAAACAGAGGTTAGCCCCGGACGGTGTTCATCAGTCACTTAAACGAACTGAGAACACGCTGGTTAAATTTGGAGGGGATGCTCCACAACTATAAGATTTTTGTTAAAATTAATAATGACTGCAAGTTGGAAAAGTAGACAGGCCTAAACAGAATGAAATTCAACAGGGATCTATGATGAGATTGTTGTCTAAGTGGAAGAACAAATCATTTATCATTATTTTCAAAGAACATTTCCTGAATACTCGCCAAGCTCGGGAGATGTAATTATGGTGTAAGCGGTCTAAAAGCAGAAAAGGGCCAATTGCTGTAGAGAAACTTAGTACCTTGGTTAAAAGTAAACAAGACAGACATAAATAGATGTAAAATAGGCACATTTTGTAAGTATAACAGAGAGACATGAAATAGCTAGTCAATAAAAGATGAAACTGTAAGGTTTACGGGGTTCCCCTAAGCCCTCCCTATTCTAGCAGAACCCTGGGAGTCACTCTGTTGAGTGACAAGACTGCCTTCCTACTCAGCTGTGTGTTCTTTGTGTCTTCCCATTATTCTACCTATCTGACTCGTAACAGGCACTCAGCAAATGTTTGTTGAGTGAAAGAACAAACTAACACTCTGTACTGCAGTGAGAAGTTCTTGAGTCAGAGTCAAAAGTCCTGAGTTCTAACCCCGCCTCAACCACTCACTGCATTTGGATCTGGACTAAGTTCCAATGAGGAGGCCCTGACCTTTGGAACACAAAGAACCATATTTATTGTTTCTCCCCCATGTTGGGCTCATGCTGAGAAAATTTTGGACTGCCAAATCCCTCTCACTAGGCAATAACCTTTTATTTTTCCCTGAAGACAACCACGTTAACACACCAAGTTGATGTGATTACTGCTAAGAGCTGAAAAATTACATTTTTATAGTTTGTACAACTTATCTCTGAGAAATAGTCCCCCTTCTAAAACTGAAAATAGAACATAGCTATCCTTACATCACAACTTTCAAGAGTCTGGCCTCTAAGTCAAAAGCAAGTCTTGATCGTATCTAGGGAGGCTTCTCATTCTAACAATCTTGAAATCTGTATTATTTCGGGTTAGGACCTAGAGAAGAAAAGGCTGGGATTTGTTGACAGTCTACATGCAAACATAAGTGATTATGGATAATTACTTGCGAAATACAGAGAAAGAAAATATGAAAGGAATTATCTATTTAAATAGAAGTAAGAGGAATGTACATCTGTTTTTTAAAAAAATCTCAACAACAAGCATTTCCACACACAACACAGAATTATTAAAGAGACATCGGTGGATCACATGGTCCTCTAGAAGGGACTTGAAACACACATGGTCCTCCTTCACCAGCTAAAGTCAGGAAACTATTTCATGGCATTGATGACTGGAGGATGCCAGCCTGGAATTAATAAGATGAGTAAGACCTTGTGTGATGCCTCCCCAAACGATGTACAGATGGAAAGCTATCTTAATTACTAAGCATGTTCTCAGAGAAGGAAGAGGAAAGAGGAAAAGGAATCTGAGAGAGGAGAGAGAAGCAGAACAATAAGCACTGTCTTGCTGGGAGAGAGACCAAAGGAAGTATTGAAAATGCCCACATGGAACCTAGAGGGAAAGACCTAGGACCATAAGATGCTCGATGTCATGCCCGAGTCCAGGGTAGCTGCTGCAGGACTGAGCGATCGCCAGAAAAACACTCGCCCTCGCTCCGCCTCAGTGCTTCATTCACCCAATGGAGATGATCCTCTTGCCTCATTCAACTTTAGGGAAAAAAGGAAGTATAGATACTTTGAAAAGTTGAAAAAGTTATTAAACTATAGAGTCATTTTGAGTGTTTTTAAGAAAAGGATAAACAGCTCTGTATATCTGGAGTAAAACAACGCTATTGCATAAAGGCGGAGGCGTGGGCTCCTGGCTGTCTGCTCCAGTTCCAGGGCTGGGCAGGGCAGGTTCTCAAACCTAACGCCTCCTGGGTTGTTGTTGTGCTGAGGGACGCAGGCCTGGAAAGTGTCCCCTCTCCTGACACGAGCTAATAACCAAAAAAAAAACTCCTGAATCTTTCTTCCCCTTAAAATACTAAGTAAGAATAAAAGAACTGAGAAGAGGAAGAAAGAAATCACAAAGGAAAAAATAAGGAAGGTATACTGGAAAATTTGAAAAACGAAGAAGAAGAATAAGAGATGAAGACAGGAAAAGATCAGAGAGAAGAAAAGAGATTTATTGAGAAGAAGAAAAAAGAGAAACTGAGAGCGGATACAGGCCAACTTGAAAAGAAGTAATAGGATGTGTGAAAAAACCTGACTTCTCGGAGCACAGGAATAAAAAGCAACGCCAAAGAAAAGGCCAAAGAGAAAAGCACAAAAATGAAAGCACTATCAGAAAAGGAAAAATGCCATGTAGAGATAAAAGAGATACAAAAAAATGGGGGTAAAAAAATCCTCCAAGCATTTTTATTTAGTTAGCCAAGGAAGAATATGAATTCAAGAGGTTAGGGGAGATAAGAAAAGGAATGACAAAGAGTCGCTCAAGAAATTAAGTGATAGTAAAGAAAAGAACAAGGAAGAAAGGAGACAAATGATTTCGGCAAAGGAAAAACTCTCATATAGGAAATTTTCAGCAGCTAAATTGGGTTAAAAGCCTTGTTGTAAACATCATCGTCAATAAATGGCATTTGTTGAACTCACTTGGAACCTGGCAAACACAGGTAGTGAGGACAGGGAGCTCCTTTTAAAGAGGAACCAAGGCATATCAGAAAACAAAACTAGTTAATCCAGAGTAAAAGATCCAGGAAGCACAAATCAGTCCTTTATCCTATTGCCTGACATAGAGAAGGCATTCCAAAAATATCTGGAATGAATGAAGGGACAAATCTATGGAGCTTCCGGAGCCTCCTGTGTACCTATGGCTTCTAACGACACAGGAACATTCTGTCTTCCCCAACACCTGTTCCCACCCCATTGTGGAAACTCCTCTTCCAACAGCCCCATGATCTGCGGTCTACTCACCAGGGAGTCATCCCAGCCCCATCTCTCATTAGCAGGGGAGAAGGGAAACAGTGAAAGTTTTCAACTTTTCAAAGCATTTATAAAATACCTCATTTTATCTCTGGCAGGTTGAGTGAGGCAGTATAATTATCTTTAATTAAAATCAACATTGAGATGGCTAGGAGTCAATTTAATGACCCCAGAAAAGGAGAACAATAGAGGTCATGGGGTAAACGATGGCTAAATAGTCAGGTCCCCTGACCCCTGACCCCTGATTAAGAGAGAATTTGGAACTACTGTGGATGGAGACAGCTTAGCTTCATTCAAGATGTCTTTGAAGGAGTGCGATGATAGCTGGGTTTTAAAATTTGAAAAATTAGGGCTTGAGGATGTTAGACTAAGGAATGGAAAACACAAATGTACCCATGTACATGCGCATGTGTGCACACAATTACACTACATTTAATGCAGCCAAAATCGACATCGAGAATTCTAGTGTCATTTAAATAGCCCTGAATGAGGACCTGCAAAACTCTCTCCACTTAGGTCAATTGTTTTTATAATAGAGTCCACTTCCTTCTGTCTATCAAAACCTATTACTAAATTTAAGGCGTTTTTCCTTCAAGGGGTACCCCTTTTTAAGATAAATACTGTGGTAAACCTAAGGAGACACTAGGCGATAACTTAAAATAATTAAATGTATATCCATCTCAGACTTGAAAACATACAACTACAAAGGAGAGTTTCAGCAGAGTTTGTATCACAGAAAGTGATTCCTAAGACCCGGAGAATTTTCCATCACTTGCCTAAGAGCCAGAGAAGCAAGACTAAGAAGCATGGCCAGACTTCGAAGAGCAAATCAGAGTTAGACAAACATGTCTTCACGTCAGCCCAGAGATTTTCAAGTTGCACATTAAGCAGAGTATATTTAAAGAAATGCATTTAAAATCGTGGCATAGTAAGCCACGTTTCATTTTAAATTGTCAAGGAACCCATTAGACAAATAGCATAGATTTATCATTTCTAAAAATATAATTTTTAACCAGGGAACATTTTAAATAGCACCTTAAAGAATAACTTGTATTAATGGAATTATTGAAGGTCGCCATGAATATTATCAAGTTTCTTCTCTATTTGAGAATAACTGGAGTTTCTTTCATGTCCGCTTTCTTCAGATCTGGAGTAATCCAGGCGTTGAGAGAGCTAGTAGGGTATTACTACTACCCTTAACTTTAAAAAGTCAAAATATTAATATCAGTTTCTAAAGTGAATACAATTAGTTAATTTATGTAATATGACTTTTCTTAGCTTGTGCCACTCGAAATGGACGTTATTATGCTCTTCAGTTGAGCAGAGTTTAAACTTAGACTCACATATAAATCAGGGTCAGTCACAGAATCAGAAATTAAGATGGTTTATACAAGAAGAGATTAATAGAATTTTCTTGGAATTAGAAGGAAACTTGGCAATCATTGTAGGCACTTAATAAATACGTGTCAATGTGAAACTCTTACCAATAATGAGAAAAATGGATCTTGAAAAACAGGGCTGGTTATATACGAATCCATCCTAATCACTGACTATTTTCAGCAATTCCTACTTAAACGGTCAGAGATTGTTTCTGCAGTACAAGACGAAGAGGAACTGAGCAGCAACATAACCATGAGTCAGAGTAAACTTTTGCTGTCGAATTCATTGCCAGAAATCACTTTTTAGCAGCCGTGGTTGTCTTGAGGAGCTTGTCAATGAGACTTAGGAGGAAAAATAACTAGAAGATGACCATAAAAAATGATACCACAAGTGGAATGTAGTTAGGCTGAAATGGACCAGAAACACTGGTCCACTGACCTACCTGAAATGTAGGACATTCCCTGGGACAAAGTGGGCCTTTTCTCACCAACTGTTAAAGAGCTTCTTCCATGGCACCGTGTAATGCCACGTAGAAAGAATTTGCCAAACGAACGCCAGAAGGTCGTAAATGAAGAGCTAATTCTCAGAAGAGAGCTTGGTTGTGTTAGATCACCAGAGGATCAAGTGAAGAATGTCACAGAATGCCAGGGCCTTTTCCCTGCTGAGCTTTACTCATTGGCTGGTTCGTTCAGCTAACGTAACAAATATTTAAGGAGCCTCCAGAATTCATTAGACAATGCTTATGCTTCCATGAGCATCCTATCATTTTTTTTCATTGAAACAGAAATAAGTTGGACCATTCTTTCCATACTGGGCAGCCAAACGACTTTTATGTATTTTATTCTACCTTTTGGCCTAGGTGGCCATGTCGAATACCTGCTTGGGTAGTGACCAGAACATACTGACAGATGTGGAAGCATGATTCAAAACTCAACTAGGGCAATTTTTTGAGAAAATGCTTGAAGACTGTGTTCAAGCTTTGCATATACATAGACACCTGCTGTATTTGCATAGCCCAAGTTTGCAGGAAGCTTTAATCAATCATTTTCTGTGTGTAGAATTATCCAACCCGAAAACCATTACTTATTTCACTAGAAAAAAATTTTTCTTTGATGCTATATTAGTTTCATCCCATCTCCCATTCGCCTCCCTCCTCCAGCAAACAAAGTTTATACCAAAATATATTGATCAACGTCCCAGGTTATAAACAATCTGGGCTTATTACTAAATCTCCAAAAAGGTAGATTCTGTCACTTATTTTGTCAATATGCATAAAAATTCTATCTTCTGTCACACACCTCTTCAGTTATATTAATTGAGTGTTCCTTACTGTGCCAGGTGCTACAAAACTTGTAAACAAAAGGAGACAAATCTTGATTAAATAATTATAAAAAGTATGTAATTACAAAGCATGATGACTGTGGAGCCTGTCACATGAAAGGATTGAACAGGGGAACCTGATGTAGTTGTGGGACTGGGGTGGTAGTGTGTCAAGAAAGAAGCTGAGATCTGAATAACTAGATATTAACCCAACAGAAGTTGGGAGGGAGGAATCAAGAGGGGGAGGAGAAAGTTGCAGGCAAGAAAAAACACGTGCAAAGGCCCTGGGGCAGGAGGGAGCATGCTCATTGAAGAACTGAAAGGCTTAAGAGAACATAGCACAGAAAAAGAGTCGGAGGGGTTAAATGAGATAAGACTGAAGAGAGCTGGACCCAAGGCATGTGAGGCTCTGCAGACCTCATCAGGAGTTTTCTCTTCAAGAGAAATTGGAAGCCATTCAAAGGTTTCGAGAAATGTGATCAGATTCACATTTTTTAAAGCTCTTTCTGGGTACAGTACAGGAAATATATTAGAGGTGGGAGGCCTTTCAGTTGTGCTGAGATAGATGACAGTAGTGCCTTACTCAGAGATGCCAGGGAGTGAGAGAGGAGTGACAAGTAGGAGGGAAAACCCACAGGACTTGACTTTGCTCAATGAATTCATGTATGTATTAGTGAATCAGTCCTCAAAACGGTTCCTATTTATTTTGTCTTCACATTCTCCATACTGAGTTCTAGAAAATTCTCTATACTATAGTAATTTTATATTCTCCATACAAACAGCAATTTTTAAAAAAAGGGAAAACATAAAGTTCTGTCCAAATTTAGTGTTTCACAAAAAAGGCTAAGCACCTTATTTCAAGTTACAGATGAAGAGTCTTTAAATCAGTGATTTTTTTCCCCTTTGAATATGTTTGCAAAGATTTTCCTAGCTTTCTAATTTATATTCTACGTTTATTAATCTGTAAATGTTAATAGCCTTCCATTTAGAGCCAAGGTATAAATCACTGCTTCTTGAAGTGTGTTCCCAGAACCAGCCCTGTGGAGGTAATAGATACTACTTAAAAAAATATGTCTTGATATAGGAACAATGGTGAAGCAATACTTAATTTTCCTTACTGGAGGGCTTTTCAGAGCCTTTAATATGCTAATATGCCTTATGAATTTCCAAGAGAGAAATATGTAGCGCATCCCAACTCGAGTCCATGGGACGCTTTCCACTGAGCATCTCAAGGGACTGACATTCCATAAGATCCTCTGGGAATGAAGAGCAATAGAAAAGCAATCCCATTTGAGAAAGCCCATTATTATACTGGAGGCAAATACTTAGATATAGCAACACAGTCAGAGCAGAGGTTAATCACAGATGTGATCGTTTGTCTGTTTTGTTAAGAAGAAGAAATGTCACAGAGAGCCAATTCTCAGTTATGTGGGATCTGATTCATCATCTTATTGGTTACCTAATCCCAGTGTTTTTCCTTTCTTGTTTGTTTGTCCATTTCAATACTAATAGGTACAGGAAAATGTACGCTTATCAAATTTATATTTCTTAAATTGAACCACACACAAACATGCACATATGCACAAACACACACACACAGGGTTAGGTACTCTGTGTTTTGGTTTTTTCTTATTTGTGCTCTTGCTATCATGAGAGCTTTATTGCTTATCCTTTGCTTAAAATTCTATTTGTATATCTTTTTCCTTTTTTATCATTTAGAAGTTCAAGATGAGTAGTGGGGGAAAAATTATAGTGGTAGTATGTTTCTATTTTGCAAAAATCAATTGTATTTTTAAATGAAGTGTTAACTAGAAAAAATGAGATTTTTTACAGCTAATGGACCATGTATGTAATAACACATCTGGAGGTAGCTGGTTTCATGACCTCAACAATCTAAAGCATATCTAAGAAAATCGAATTGAACTAATAAGTCTATGAGAGCCAAAGCAGATAATAACAACAAAAAATAATGCCACCACCTCATGTTGTGAGGACGGGTTTTCCTTAAATCATTTTACAACACTTTCATAACATAATCTCGTTTGGTCCTCTTAACAACACTGTAAGAGAGAAAATGTTGGCAATATTATCCCCATTTTTCAGATGAGAAATGTAGGGTTACTATATAAGATTTCATCCATATCAGTACAACGATGGGAGCACCATTCATAATGACACCAGGACAACGAATGTAAACTGGGATGACCCCAGACAAACGCGATCACACAGTCACTTTAGAAATGCCATGGCTCAAAGGCCCTTATGTAGACAAGCCCCTCAGGTCTTTACTCAGAACTTCTTTGCTCCTTGTCAGGGCTGATGCACCTTCACTATGAGAGAAGATGCTACCTGTAGCTGACAGGTGAGGGGCACAGAGTCAGCCTGGAAGGACAAGGCTGGACCTAGGAATCTAACACAGACGAATTAGGCCAATGGTCCAAATCACAATGACCAGGGCACTTAGTGAACTTATGACTAATGTCTGATTCAAATTTCAGATCAGTCATAAGGACATAGGCAAGTGCCCAGACTCTGAGTCAGGCAGTGGAAGAATCCTGGTCTCAGGGCTTTGTTCCCAGTATTTTCAGGGAGCAGTTGGACTACAGGGGTTGGTAAGAAATGAGGAAGGAGACGGGACAGCAAAAGTCAAGCATGTCAGTCTGGGACAAGAGAGCTAAAACTCAAAGTAGTCCCCAGTCCCAAAAGAGAGAAAGACAGCTAAACAAGAGCTGCAGCAAACAAGAAGAATATAGACTGGGCACATGTGGCGGGAACTTACGAGGGAGCAGCAGCTCCTGGGACATTCATGTCGCTGAGACCTGAGAACCAAATGTCAAATATGGGGCAACAATATGAAACCCAAAAAGGAAGCTTTTAATTTCTGCTAGGCTAGTGGCCAGGACAAGATCTTCAGGCGTTGCAGCTAGTCTTGAAAAAGAAGGAGAGAACAGAGAGTCTCATGGGAACCCCAGTTCTCATGGGCTTCATCATCTGATCATCTTGGTTATCAACTGAGTGGTGACTGAGTGGGTGGAGAATGGGATGCTACTGGACCCGGGCACTCTCACAGCCAGAGAACTGTTGACCAAGTGACAACTGGGAAGAGGCAGGTGCCCTTGAATGAGCAGACAGGTGTCTGGGTAAGCTAAGTAGGATGATGAGTCCCAGGAGTTCTTGAGGGCCCTTGGTTACATGATACCAAATGGGCTTCTTAGCTCTAAAATTGGTTTTAAATGATGAACCTGAACCTTCTGTTTATATGCTGTTTAAAAAGATGTGGCCACATGTAATCGACCTTAGAAAGATGGTCCAACCAAAGTAGTTAACATGGAAAGGGTTGGTTGCGGGGGCTGGCCTCGTGACCGAGTGGTTAAGTTTGCACGCTCCTCTGCAGGCGGCCCAGTGTTTCGTTAGTTCGAATCCTGGGCGCGGACATGGCACTGCTCATCAAGCCACGCTGAGGCAGCGTCCCACATGCCACAACTAGAATGACCCACAACAAAGAATATACAACTATGTACTGGGGGGGCTTTGGGGAGAAAAAGGAAAAAAATAAAATCTTTAAAAAAAAAAAAAAAAAAGGAAAGGCTTGGTTGCTTCAAGACCAAGCCCCAGAGCTACTCGAAAGCCTCAGTTATCCAGAGTAAAGTGTCTGAGAAAACTGCAGTGCGATTGACTGTTATTTTTCTCTAAAGATCAGGATCTCTCCAAAATGAGTGCATACCTAAAGACTTTTTGTTCTTCAATTTGTGCTCTGTGCTCCTGAGCTATGAGGCTTTGGGTAGCTTACTGAAACACTCTGGAGCTCCTATTTTCATCTGGAAATAGGGGATTGGATTCCTCAAATCAGGGGTCAGCACACTGTAATCCACAGACCAAATCCTGCCTGACATCTGTTTTTGTAAATAAAGTTTTATTGGAACACAGCCACTCTCATTCATTTACATATTGTCCATGGCTGCTTTCTAGCTACAGGGGTGATTCCCACTTCTTTCCCTTCAATATCCCCACATAGAACACCCACCAGGGCTACTAGTTATTTCTATTTTAGCATTTAGCGTTGGGGATCCTTTCCCAGCCTGCTGCTGTTAAGAGGATTAATGCAAAACATTATATGCAAAACCATAATGTGGATTTTTCTCCATATGGAACCTGAGAACAAGCAATCAACTTCAACTGATACCAAAGCACATCCCATAATGGTAGTTACACCTGTCGTAGTGTGGTGCCGGTGAAGAGAGGAGGTGGAGTCACCTAAGAAAGTTCTTGTTCAAGGCTGGCCCTGTGGCTGAGTGGTTAAGTGCGCGCACTCTGCTTTGGTGGCCCGGGGTTTCACCAGTTCGGATCCCAGGTGCAGACATGAGACCGCTCATCAGGCCACGCCGAGGCAGCATCCCACATGCCACAACTAGAAGGACTTAAACCAGAATATACAACTATGTACTGGGGGGCTTTGGGAGGAAGAAGGGGAAAAAAAAAGAAGATTGGCAACAGATGTTAGCTCAGGTGCCAATCTTTAAAAAAAAAAAAAAGTTGAAGAGTTCTAGTACTCAATTAATTGGAACTTAAAAGTGTGCAGACTCTTCTGCAAAAAAAAAACAAAAAAGAAAGTTCTTGTGCAATTCATTTGAGCATCACTCTTTAAACTCCATTATCCACACTGTACATTTAGTACTAATCAAAAAAGGAGCTAGGACTTGGGCAAGAGCATTTTACTCCTAAAGCACCTCAATTACTGTGTGGGTTTAATAACTAAAAATAAAAAGCAAACTTTAGTGATCACTCTGGATATGACAGTTCCTTTGTATGCTAAGAACTTCATAGAATTATTTCTTGTAATCTTACCCAGAACCACTGCATACAGAGGTTTAGGTTGTACACTGCATGAAAGCAGCACATCTAGGGAGACTGTCACATCTGAGCCATCTTACGATTCTGACATTTTTTTGATTTTTTTGTATTTTTATCATAACTTTGTTTACATCAAAGGTGAGAGAGCTATATATTTATTAGGCAGTTTTGTGGCAGGTGACTGTAAAGTGTCTTTTTTCTGTAGGATTGATATATATCACTTTCTGCTTGGACTTAGAAAGGAAGAATACATTTGATTATTAAAAGACCTTTATGGGGGAGCCAGCCAGCGGCCAAGTGGTTAAGTTTCCTGTGCTCTGCTTCGGTGCCCCAGGGCTCACCAGGTCAGATCCTGGGCACACATCTACACACCTCTCATCAAGCCACACCTATGTTGGCATCCCACATAGAAGAACTAGAATGACTTACAACTAGGCTATACAACTATGTACTCGGGCTCTGGGGAGAAAAAAAAAAGTGGAGGATTGGTAACAGATGTTAGCTCAGGGCCAATCTTCCTCACCAAAAAAAAACCACTTTTTTACAAAAAAGGTCTTGATGATCTAACAATCTTCAAAATAACCTGTGCTTCTTAATAAGAAGTTGGTTTTCTCATTGAAGTGCTGATTGATTAGTATCTTAAAATTAAAAAAAAAATTCTATCAGCATCAATACACTGCAATTCATACACTCTGCCACTTGTTTTCTGTACTGAGTGGGATTGCAAAGTTCCTATTTTAAATATAGAGACACTTTCATTATGATACAAATAACTAGGTAATAACTAATATTAATTTAGCATTAATGATATACAAAGCAAGTATTAAGTTGACATAAATTAGAGATTATTACATAACAATCTGCTAATTATATTAGACCGCTTGTTTATTTGTTGCTATGGAAATTTTATAATTAACTACTATTAAAATTTTTGTCTTGTTGCATATCTATTATTTTTAAATTTGATTTTCTAATTATTGTGATTAAAAACTCAAACGGTACATTATATTACGTTTAATAATTTGATTTATGTTATTAATTCAGAATGATTTTGTTTGTATAATTGTAATTAATGAGAAACATATAATATACTAACTTCAAAAAGATTTTTTACTTAAAAACGGAAACATTTGTCAATTCATGTGAAGGTGGCCTGTGAGCTGGCAGCCCTGACTGCTCCACCAACCCCAGGATGGAGTAGATACTATTATAATTCCTTCCTCCTGGCTAACTGCTGGACAGTAAGGGTCGTGGAAGTGCAGGTCTCCCCTCCCAAACAGGACCTCCCTTGCCTTCCTGCATGGACGGACATTTCTACCACTGATGTCACTAATTGATTAGACAGCTAAGGTGAAGGGCCTTTCTTCCAGAAGACCACAATAACGGCAATGGAAGCTGATCGTGGGTAGCAAGCTGCAAGTGCAGTTCCACCCTGGATTTCCCAAAACATGTGCATGTTGTGGGAACCAAGTGTAATTTGATGAGAAGCAGATCTGAATTCCAAGTCTGCCTCTGCCACTTACTCAAGAGCTTTCCCCAACCCTTGGGCCCCTCCAGTATACACCTCCAACTATTCACTTGTCCAAGCCAGGAACCTGGGAATCACCCTTGACACCTGCCTTCCTCTCACCACCCAGCCTCTTCCCACCCATCACCAAGAACTGTGCAGTTGACTTTCCAAACATCTCAGAAACCCGTCTGCTTCTCACCGTCTCTGCTATGGCCACCCTGGTCTCACCATCATCTCACACCAGAGTTACCATCACAACCTTCTTAACCAGTTTCCCTTTACACACTCTGGCTCTTCTCCAATTTATTCTCCCCACTGCATCCACACTGACTTTTCATCTGATCAAGGCATGCATTTACTTAAAACTCTTGAATACCTATTGTTCCAAGCCATCAACTTCTACGCCAGCCTACAGGGTCCTCCAAGATCAGGCCCCACCTCCTTCTCCAGTCGTCTTCCCCTGGACGTGCCTCCCTCCTTACCTTCCCCCCAGTAGACTGGCTTTTAGATTCTCAAATACCCCCAGCTTCCTCCTACATTAGGGCCTTTGGACATGCTGTTCCCTTGGCCTACTTAACACCCATTTATATTTCAAAATGCAGTTTAAACATCAGAGCCTCCAGGTATGCCTTCCCTCCCCTTGGCCTTTCCCACATATCTGTCCCCACCTCCACTGGCCTGTGACCAGATCAGGTCACCCTGGGCTAGCTTCTCCTATATTGTGCCTTTTATTTTTCCTTCTCGGGCTTTCTCACAGGTTGTGATTAATCTGTTGATGTATAGTTACTATTTGATGAAGGGTCTGTCTCCCCCAGTGGACTGTAAGCTAAAAATAGAGAGTGACCACGTGTCTGTTTTGCTTGCCATTTGGATTGGGTGCTTAACACAAAGCATAGGTCACTAAATTCCTTTTAAATGGCTGAAAGAACTATGTGGCTTTCAGCAAATTACTTAAACTTTCTCTGCCTCTCTTTTCTCATCTGTAAAAAGAAAGGATAGTCACAATAGTACTTCCAAGGTCTTTGTGAGGCTTAACTAAGATTAGCATTGTAATGCACTAATAGAGTGGGCGCTCAATGCGTGGTCCTATTTATGTTATTATTTCCTACAGTTGCTATGGGCTACAAGAATTAGTCTGCATTTTCACCCTGCTTAGTCTTATAAAAAGGGAAGACATTCACACAAATATTTAAAACACTGCAGAATACCAGCTTTATCAGATTAGCCAATAGAAGGGCTGGGCTAAAGCAAAAAGGTGAAGTAGCCAACATTCAGGACCTCTTATTTTCATCCCATCTCCCCTAGGGTCTTTAGGATCCCTCGGGGGCAGGACTGGCTGCAGCATCACCTCCTCAGTGTAGGCCTTGACTCCACAGGGGGCTCCTCCTCCTGCCTCCTCCAATGTCCTCTAGGAGGACCGTGCCGTGTGTGTGTATGTGTGTGTTCCTGCATGTGTGCACACGTGTGGGCTAGGAAATAAAAGTCCCTGAGGACAAGAAGTATTCGAAGAATCAGTTGTTTTTCATTTCTATGTTCCTGCCCAAATCAACAACAGTAAGTGCGACTCAATTAAGGTTCATTGAATGAACGAATGAATGAATGAAAAGGGAATGAAATTACAGACCAAACAGTAGATACGTAGAAAACACAACTACAGCAAGAGGAACCAGGCTGCGAGGGGAGGTGGTGGGCAAGTCCAGAGCATAGCTCTGTTCAGAGGGTTTTCAAAAGACAGATGAAAGGAAATGGAACCTCTGCCAGAGGCAGCTCTGGTCTGTTTACCTTTCAGCTTCTTCATCATTTACCTACAGTACCCACCTCTGGGTCTGCTTTGACATGAGATCTTTAAATGTTGGAGGGGAAATCACTTAACTGCTATCTGATTTTTTATCTGTGAAATAGAGCTAATGACACTGACCTTCCTCATAGAGCTATTGTGCGGGATAATTAATTAATAATTGCAGAATCCTTTGAGGGTATAAAGTGCGACAGAAATGCTAAGCATTATTTCCATACAATGTCTGCTGGCTCTTCTAAAGTACATTCTGGTCTCCCGTGCCTTTGATCTGCTGTTATCACCTGAAATAGAGCAAACAATGCCTTCGTATCATTAAGCAAATGCATAATGAATGCTATTCATTGTTAAAGGTTACTTAGCAATATAACTTGTTTTTTTCTCTTGAATGGGGACATCCTCCTGTGAGAGGATTATGTAAACTAATAGCTAAAGTATCAAAGGAAAGGGGAGAACAGAGGCAGCCATGGCAACAGAGCCAGGAGGCCCACGCTTTGGCCTTCAGCAGAAACCTGTGTCCACCCTCAGAGAGAAGATAAGGAGGAACCAGAAGGATGCCAGAGGGAAGGCAAGCAGAAGAGGCAGCGGTAGACAGTGGCGGGCATTGGCCCACCCATCCTCCTGCCATCATCTCTCAGCTTATTGTACAAGATGTGATTTGCAATATTCAAATATTTCATGCAAGAGTCAAGTTTCTCCATCGTTGCCCTGTTCCTTGAACCCCTGGGTGTCCCCCTTCATGTTCACTCGTGCTTTATTGGGGAGATTATGTTTTTCTTTTGCTTATGACCTTTTCTAGAGATAGTGGTGGGCAATGCTCTGATCAGAAAGCCTTTATCTTCCCGTGCATTCCTACTGATGCTCATTTATCTCCCGGAAATGGACTTCCACTCAAAGCCTTACAGATACCCACACAGATCATTAACTCCAGGAGCCATCATTCCAAGATTCTAAAGGTAAGCCAGGTAGCCTGATAGAGACCACATTCTCCTATAAATTGGGAAGAAACTCAAAACTTGTTCATTGGTTCCTTTTATTTAATGTTAAAATGTTGTGTGTTTCCTTTAGATTTAGACAAAAGAAATAACATGCTCGTTGATTTGGTTCAGGTTTTGTAGATTTAGACTTTTATCTTTTGGCAGAGTTAATGTATTTGGTCATCCTATAAGTCAAATCTTTAAATGCTAGAGTTAACTTTTAAACCATGTTTTCCAAAAACTATATAAATTTACAATGTACTCCTCTCCCTATATTCCTTTAAATAATACCCAAAACACAACTCTCATCTACCTCTCTATATTTTACTGCCCTGAGTATAGGGATTTTATGTCTCTTATTTGGCATTGCTGTTTATTGTCATGCCTCTATAATTCTGGGTTTTTGCTGACCTGATTTTATTTCAGTATCCTTTTGAAAATCTTTCTTCACTATGCTTAGTTAATTCAAACTTTGGCACTACCGGTAGAAGCTATAAAATCTTTCTTAACATGGAACAAGATCACCACCCAGTGGCCAGGCTGGGATTTCTTCTGTGCATTCTTCCAGATTTTTCCTCTCATGTTTTTATTTCATTGGATTATATACAGCAGAAGGGTCCCTAAATAATATCTAACTCAGCCCCTTCATTTTTCAGTTGAGAAAATTGAAGGTCAAAAAAGTTAACTTATTTGGTCAAGCCCACAATGCCAAGTAAGACTCATGCCTCATGACATGCTACACACTTAATTATTTCAATGACAGTGTCTCAGAGCTGGAAATGCACTTCAGGGTCAACCAATCCAATCCCCCTATCATACAGATGAGGAAACTGAGGCACAGAAAAGGGAAATGGCTTCTCAAGGTTCACAGAGCTGACTGCACTTGGACAAGAACCCAGCTTTATCAACACTTAGCCTGGTGCTGAGCCTCCTACTAGACCAACCCCATTTTAAATGTTTCATTTTTCTCCCCTGAATTATCACATCAGTCTTTAACAGGTGACCACAATATCTGTGAATAAAGTAGTCAAGCTTTTCCTCCCTCAAGATGAATAGGACCACAGCATGGGAGCCCTTAGAAACACAAACTTCATTCTTATGAATGAATGAATTGCTCCTCGTTGGCAGATACAAAAATATTTCACCACTTTTCTTTATACTTAGGAGGTAATGAATTTAAGTCAGGGAATTAGAAATTCTAACTGTGCTCTCTCTCAATTTAAAGAAAATACTCATCTACAGCTCGCAATGTCTTGATTCTAGAATTTAATTGTGTAGACTAGAGAACATTCCTCCACAAATTGGGATGACTCCACATTTCCATTCCACCTCCTCTCCTCTAACTTCAAGGTCATCTTAATGAAATAAGAAAGGTCCATAACACTGAAGATTCCTTATCGCTCCAAATAACTTTGAGTTCCTAAATTCCCAGGTGGGACAGGGTTCACACAGCACAGCAGGTGCTGCACATTCTCGCTCCGCCCCACGTCCCCACGTCCTTCTGCAGTCACCTGCATCTGTGCTTCCAGGCAGACTGACCACTTCCCTCCGACCCTGCCATCTTCCGTTCAGAGGGCTTTGGGAGCCCACGCAGCTTCCGGTGGGAAAGGTTGGGTTTCACAAAATTATTCAAAGTGTCCCAGTGGGATTGAACCTTAGTTGTCCTAGACTCTAGTACTAAACTACTCTTTAACCACATTTAATTGGCTCTTTCTCCCTTTTGCATCTCATGTTTCCCATTTCCTTGCTTGCACTTCCTGGGATCCCCTCCCAAATAAACGACCTGCCTCCGCATCCTTGTCTCGGGATCTGATTTTAAGGTGACACAAATTACGAGGCACCTATTGCAAAGAAGCCCATGTTTAGCCTTGGTGGCATGACTAGCCCTCTAACACTGATGTCCCGGAGGTCATTCAGTCTGGCCTTTATTCCTGTACAGGGGCAGACGGATCGTGAAGCTGGGGAAGTCAAAGCTCAGGCCTTTCAATTGAACAAGCTTCTTTCAAGGCCCTGGGAGGGGCCCAGGGAATAGATGCATGTGGTTGTATGCTTTTGTAAAATTGGCAAAAGTAAGACATTTTAACCAGAGTTACAAGCACTGTCTCTTTCCAGGTGGCAGTCTGGTGGCAGAGAGCACTTTGGGAATCTGGCTAAGGGGGAAAGTGAGTTAGGAATACAGTCGAATACGGGTGGAGATCTTGGAAGAGTGTACCTTTGTTTGTTTGTTTGTTTGTTTTTGAAGATTTTATTTTTCCTTTTTCTCCCCAAAGCCCCCCAGTACATAGTTATGTATTTTTAATTGTGGGTCCTTCTAGTTGTGGCATGTGGGACGCCGCCTCAGCATGGCTTGATGAGTGATGCCGTGTCCGCGCCCAGGATTCGAACTGGCGAAAGCCTGGGTGGCCTGGCGAAGCGGAGCCTGCGAACTTCGCCACTCGGCCACGGGGTCGGCCCCCCGTTGTTTGTTTTAAATGAAATTTGGAAAGATGCTTTAGTACATTTTGGCAAAACTGGAGACTCCTGATTTGTGTGAATACGGAGTGTACTTTCTGCTAGCTTTTTAAATTTATGTATTTAAAGAACTGAGAGAAAATTTAGGAAAAAAAGTAATATGGTAAGAAACAAAAGCATTAGAGTGATAAATAGAGCAATAAAATCTGTAGAAATTATTCCTATATCAAGAAGTGAATTGCAACAAAAATTTTTATCACATCAAATAAAGTAATTTATTAAGAGGAATAAATAAATTGAGTAGAAATAATGAATAGGCTCAAGGATTGTTTGATAGCCCAATTAATAAAGAGGAGTGAATCAGATGACTATATTGGAAAAAATTAAATATCTTGATTATTTGACACCAATACTGACATCAATGAATATAATATAAGCTCATAATATATCGCTACATTGAGGACATCTGTGACAAATTGGTTAATGAGTGTCATCAATTCAAAGTATTTAAAATTAGACACTGCACAAAAAATCTAGGTGCACGAAAAATATACAGATCGTATATGCAAAAAAACTTAATAGAGGTTTTCCAAATTTGACAACAATCTTAACAATCTATATGACATTGCCAATAATGATTTGTGAAGTTGCAAGAAATGTTTCTAAACTATCAAAAGTAACAATCAAATTTTAATCAATCATGGTAGAACAAAAACTAAATTATCTTTCTATTCTCTTTATGGAAAATATTCTTAAATATTATCATATTAAGGGGCAACCAAAGAGTTTGCTTCTAAAAAGTGTAGGGTAAAAATTATCAAAGAAGTCTGAAAGTAATTAATAAAATTATTTGGGGGGATGGCGTGGTGGTGTAGCAGTTAGGTTTGTGCACTCCAGGCTCATTGGCAGGGTTTGCGGGTTTGGATCCTGGGTGTGGCCCTACACACCATTTATCAAGCCGTGCTGTGGCAGGCGTCCCAGTAAAAAAGTAGAGGAAGATGGGCACACATGTTAGCTCAGGGCCAATCTTCCTCAGCAAAAAGAGGAGGAGTGATGGTGGATGTCAGCTCAGGGCTGATCTTCTTCTTCAAAAAATTTTTGGTTACTTTTCTAGATGTTGTGATGTTTGTGCTATTTGTCACTAAATATTTGTCATGCCTAGCGATGTCCTTCCTTATTCCAAAGAAATATTGACTTTCATGTCTAATTTTACTCTTTTTCTTAAAGAAAGCCTCCCAAATTGTATAAGCTTCTGAGCTCGTCTCTTCCCAAGACTCCCCCCAACAGTGAGGCAATGCGTTGGGCCTTAGTCCTGCAACAGAAAAGACACAAAATGCCTTACGTTCTGCTGAATATACCAGAAACAGACATGCACCATGAGACTCCCCAAAATCAATACATATCAGAGAGTGAGAAAACAATATATGAGCTTTCTGATATGACATCAATCATTGTATTTTACAGTAAATTGAGAGTATACACATTTATTCAGGAAAAAAATTACCCACCAATCACATTTGCCAGTGACCTGCCCTGCTAGCCCTTCTAAAACTTAAAAAAGCAAACAAAAAAATGTGTCATATGAGTTACAGAGATTGTCATCCCAGATGAATGAAGAAAAACTGATGGAGATCTTGGAAGAATGTACCATGTTCCACATCTTAGGCTTAGGGGCCAATAAGAAAACAACATAGTGTGTTACAAACTGCCAGTCATGATCCATTATGGAGCAGTAAAAACAAACATAATATGTTGTAACAAACTAATATATTTGTTATAACAATCATTTGGAACAATCAATATGTTGTAACAATCAAAAGAAAGAAATGATTCAAATAGAATAGATTGGTTTAGAAAATAGATTGCATCCCACACACTTAGGTTAAGTGTTCTATGAAACACGTGTGTGTGTACAGGGTTACAATGTAAAAGGGTCTTTTACTGTGGCTCACAGTCTAAAAAGTTTGGAAAGTACATGTGAGGTCTACGGAGCGGCTACAGATTTAAGCACAAGAGAATAAGGATGACCAGATCTCAGTTTGATAATTTGTGGCAGATTATTTGTAAATTCACTGACATTTGGGAGGCATTCTTCACAGAAAAATAATAGTTTAGGTCATGATTGGATTCCTGGGTGAAACAACAAAGGTTTATTTAATTCATAATATAAGTAATATATAAATTATAATACACGATATGATACGCTACAATGTGTTCAGATACAATATGATTAATATAATGACATGATGAAATATAATGGCATAATACAGTATAAAGTAACTATTGTAGTAATTACAGCCCTAAGCCAGCACTTCCATTTCCCTCCTCATAGCCTCTCCTATTCACAAGTATCCTGAGCAAACTGTTTTAAAGGTAGTCTAAAATTATAGGATTTCAGTCACAACATCACATGTATACATTTCACAACTCAATATTTTATAGCAATAATTTAATATTTTATGTTTTGTACTGCTACTTGATGTGGTATAACATAACTCTTACCTAAAATCTTTCTGCCTAATTAAAATCACTCACCCTTTCTTGCTCTCCCCTCCCCAAGAAGAAGCAGAGAAGGATTGCATAGGCTGAAATGAATTGTTTTTAAACTGGGTAACAGTAATATCAAATGACACATTTATTTGAAGGTATAACATTTGTAGTTCTATCCTTAAGATCATTCTCTGCTGTTATAATTGTCAATGCCTGTAAATAATGAACAAAAGAATAAAGAGTTAATATGCAACAGTCAAGCTCAATAAAAATCTGAGGAAGGGAAAGTCATCTTTCACGAGAGCCACAGAATAAGAAATGAGCAGGTAATCCTCGGCGCTTACTTTGTCATCTGTTACAACAACAATAAAGGAACTCCATTCTGGTAGTTATTTGATTTCAATACCATAAAAGTACTAACAGTTTGTATGTTGATTATATATAGGTAGATATATATGTGCTAGATAGGTGTGTTTGGACATGAAGAGAGAAGGGGAAGAGAATTAACATTCATGAAATACTTTCAATGTGTTGGACACTATTTAGTCCATTATATGCATTATCTTATGAGGTATAATAAGACATAATATTTGGTAATATTTTAATATTACAAAATGTTTTGTAATGCTATAGGTTATCTATCGCTATTCTTACATTATAGTTAAAGAAACGATATTAGTATTCTGTGGCTGCTGTAACAAATTATCACAAATAGTGGCTCAAAACAACACAAATTTGTCTTCTCGTTCTGCAGTTCAGAAGTGTGAAATGGCCTCACTGGGCTAAAATCAGGATATTGGCTGGGCTGGGCTCCTTTTTGGAGAGTCTAGAGGAAGTCCTGTTTCTTTGTCTTTCCGTCTTCCAGTGGCACTCCAGACCCTGAAGATTTGATCCTCTCATCTCTTGACCCTCGTCCTAGGCCACATTCTTCTCAGGCTGACCTCTCTCTCGTTCTCTCTTCTAAGTCCCTCTTCAATTTTTAAGGACCCTGGTGATTACATCGGGCTCACCCGGATAATTCAGGATAATCTCCCTATCTTAAAATCAGCCAACTGGCAACCTAAATTCCATCTGCCTCCTCAGTTCCCCTTCGCCATGTAACCCAACATATTCAGGGGTTCTGGAAATTAGGATGTGGAGGGTTTTGGGAGCTATTATTCTGCCTACCACAGAAACTGAGTTCCAAAAATCTTCAGCACCTTGCCCAAAGTCACATAAGAAAGAAAAGGAGGGTGGAGTCTGGATTCTGACCCAATTTGGCTGACTCCAGCACCCCTGCTGCCTTATTTAATGCACGTTGCTGTGCAGTTTATATGTCTAAATCAGCAAGATTCTCCATGGTTTGGGTCTGATCAAGAAACACATCTCGAGTGCCTGTTGTGTGCCAGGCACTGAGCTGGTGTTAGATACACAAAGATGAATAAAGTACATCATTCCCTTTGAAGAGCTGAGAATCTGACAAAGGAGACCCTGACATTATATTATTGTATTATAATGCAGTATATTATGAGGCACGTTTTAGTGCAATATGGAGAGGATTCTGTTGGCTTTACAAACACAGTGCTATAGAAACCAGGCAAGGGAAACAGAAGAAAAAATGAACAAATGGGACTACATCAAACTAAAAAGTTTCTGCACAGCAAAGGAAACCATCAACAAAATGAAAAGACAACCTAACAATTGGGAGAAGATACTTGCAAACCATATATCAGATAAGGGGTTAATATCCAAAATATACAAAGAACTCATACAGCTCAACAACAAAAAAACCAACAATCCAATAGAAAATGGGCAAAAGATCTGAACAGAGATTTCTCCAAAGAAGAAATACAGATGGCCAACAGGCATATGAAAAGATGCTCAACATCATTAGCTATCAGGGAAATGCAAATCAAAACTACAATGAGGTATCACCTCACTCCGGTCAGAATGGCTATAATTAACAAGACAGGAAACAACAAATGTTGGAGAGGGTGTGGAGAGAAGGGAACCCTTGTTCACTGCTGGTGGCAGTGCAAACTGGTGCAGCCACTATGGAAAGCAGTTTGGAGTATCCTCAGAAAATTAAGGATAGATCTACCATATGATCCAGCTATTCCACTGCTGGGTATTTATCCAAAGAACTTGAAACCACAAAGGCATTAAGATACTTGCACCCCTATGTTCATTGTGGCATTATACACAATAGCCAAGACTTGGAAGCAGCCTAGGTGCCCATCAAGGGACGAATGGATAAAGAAGATGTGGTATTTATACACGATGGACTACTACTCAGCCATAAGAAATGACGAAATCCGGCCATTTGTGACAACATGGATGGACCTTGAGGGTATTATGCTGAGCGAAATAAGTCAGAGGGAGAAAGTCAAATACCATATGATCTCACTCATAAGTAGAAGATAAAAATGACAAAAAAAAAAAAAACCACATAGCATTGGAGATTGGACCGGTGGTTACCATGGGGAAAGGGGTGGGGGGGGAGGGCAAAAGGGGTGATTAGGGTCACATGTGAGAGGATGCACTATAATTAGTGTTCGGGTGGTGAACATGATGTAATGTATCCAGAATTTGAAATACGATGTACATCCGAAAAAAATAAAAATTAAAAATAAATAAATTAATTAATAATAATAATAATAATAAAATTCTTAACTCATTTAAAAAAAAAAAAGAAACTCAGAGTGGGAGAGATCAAGATCAGAGCAGGGAGTACAAGAAGGTGATCAGTGTGAAGGGTTTCTCAGAAGAGGTGACACTTGTGTTGGGCCCAGAAAGATGAACAGGATTTCACGCAGCAGAGCAAATAAACAAAGTTGCAGAGGCATTCTTGTGGAGTAGCAAGTCTCAGGGTACACTGGAGGAAAAGAAAGAGGGCATGACAGGAATACAACTGGAAAGGAGTTTGAACTCATACTGTGTTGGACCTTGAATGGCACAGTAAGGAGTTTGAACTTTTTCATCTAAATGGAAAACAGGAGAGCCAGAACTGATGGCCTAGTGGTTAAAGTTCAGTGCGCTCTGCTTCGGCGGCTCAGGTTCACCTCCCGGTCGCGGAACCACACCACCCGTCTGTCAGTTGCCATGCTGTGGTGGCAGCTCACATAGAAAGACTTACAACTAGAATATCCAACCATGTACTGGGGCTTCAGGGAGGAAGAAAAAAAGGAGGAACAGACGTTAGCTCAGGGCAAGTCTTTCCCAGCAAAAAAAAGAAAGAAAGAAAGAAGTTCTAAAAGAAAAAAAAAAAATAATCAATGGAAAACAGGAACCAGAAAAAATTTTAAGCTAAAGAGGTCTAGCAATGTAAACCTGGAGAAAGGGAGATTGTTGGCCTGTTACACGATAGATGCCCTTGGGAGGAAATGGAAGATAGTCCACAAAACGTTCTATCCCGAAGTTTTAAAGTTCGAGGACAACTTTAATTTCTGGAATTTCATAATCCTGTAGAAAATAAAGTCTACCCTAACTAACCAGAGGGAGTCATTTTCATTCACTTATTTAACAAATATTTATTAAATATCACTGTATAGGAGGTTTGTGCTAGGTAAATAATGTTTACATTAGAAAACAAGTAGATACTGCCCCGTGTTCATGGATCCTATATTTCAGCAGGGAAGATAACCAAAAACCAAAAAACAACAAGTAAACAACAACAAAAATAATGTAAATACAGAGTTGGTGTACCAAAGGAGGAAAAAAGGACTGAGATGGAGAGTCAAAGAGAAGGTAGACCCTTCAGTAGAACCAGGACTGACTGATATTTTGCCAACAAAATATTTGTTGATATTTGGCAAGAGAATGGCCACACTTGTAAAAATATTGAAATAGGGCACAGCCACACCTGCTATAATAGATGCTCCCAGCTTCTCCAATTCCCCCCACTGGTACCTGAGCCATACTGGCTTCTCCCTTAGGACTCTCTAGAAGTCCTCACAGACCAGCAACCAAAGAATTATGATGGCCTCCAAGATCCTGCCCCAGCAGCAAGATCTCTGGTGTCCTTTCTGATTGTTAGACACTGACTATCCCCTCTTGGTAGATCAATTAACAAAGACATAGATAGAGAGGAAAGGGAGCAGTTGCTTGCTTTGAGTCCATTCTACCCAAACGGAAGTTTTGCAGGAAATATGTTGATGTTATAGTTATTAAGACTATTTAAAAACAAACAAACGTGCTAGAGGAAGCAATGTAAAAGCAAAACCTTAAAGAAAGGTAGTCAAAGGTCAAATTAGCTTCCTCTCTTGTTAGCATTTGTCAAGAAAAGTTCTGGCTGAGGAGGTAACCTTGATGGTGAGACATAGAAAAAGAGACGGTGTTAGTCAGCCAAAGAGTGGGAGGCGATCTTTCCAGGCAGGGAAAGCAGAATGTGCAAGAAAAGAGAGGAAGTAAGAACTTGGTGTGTTTGGGGAACAAAGAAGACCAGCATGGCTGTAGTTTATTGAGAAGGTGGATACAAATGCAATTGGAGATAGGCAGGGGCCAGATTAGGCTTTTTAAGGCCATAGCAAGGAATTAGATTTTATTTTAAATGCAATGGGAGGCCCCTGAAGGGTTATATGCAGATGAGTGAAGTAATCCAACTTACATTTTTAAGGTCATTTTGCTGCTGAATATGAATGGTTTGTAGAGTAAGAAGACTGGAGGCTGTTGCGGGAATTTATGTGAAAGATGCTGGCCGTGCAAATGGAGAGTAGAAGGCACACATGAGATCTGCTGGCAAGAGGAGGATCTTGGACCAAGCCCTGAGAAATCATATCCTCGAGAGTTTGGGCAGAGGAAGAGAAGTCAGCATGTGAGAAAGAGAAAGACACAAGGTTGTAGTAGAAGTTGAGAGAACAGAACACTTCAAAGAGAAGTCAACTGCCAGCCATCGGTGTGAGTCAACAGAGCCCAAAGTTGAGGTGTGTAGATGCTGCAATCAGACTGCCTGAGTTCAAGCTCCTTCTCTCTCAGTAAAGAGTGTGTGAACTTGGACACGCAACTTCTCTGTGTATCAATTTCCTAAAAGTTAGTACGGGCAAGCCACCTGGAACTCGGCCTGCCATGTAGTAAGTGTTGATAAATCTACATATTGTTTATTGCTCACATGCTAAGTAAGGTGACACTATGTAAGTGTCCTTTAGATTTGGAAACATGGAGATCCTTGGGAAGCTTGATGACAGTCGTTTTAGAAGCAAGGATGGAGTGGGCTGAAGAGTGGACAGGAAATAGGGAAGTCAGAACAGCAGGTATACCTAACTTTCGGGACAAGTTTGGCCGTGAAGAAGGGCTGGAAATGGGGCAGGAGCTGAAGAGGACTGTTGCCCTAAAGGGTGTATGATTCTTTTCCTACTTATTTAAGATAGGAAACACACGTAGGCTATGTTGATTGTTAGGAATCACAAATTCTCCCTTCTTCTCATACCATCCAGGCTGGCTTCCTCTTCTTCAAAGGCAAGAGTGGGACAGGTAACAGTAGCTTTGCCTTCCTCTTCCTAACGAGCATCCACAGTGATACCTGAGCAGGAACTGCCCAATCTAGATGCCCACTTTGGATGAAGGGAGGGAAGCTGCCAACCTAGACTTTTATTTTTTGGTGAGGAAGATTGGCCCTGAGATAACATCTGTTGTCAATCTTCCTTTTCTTGCTTGAGAAAGGTTAGCCCTGAGCTAACATCTGTGCCAGTCTTTGCTCTATTTTGTATGTGGGCCACTGCCAAAGCATGGATTGATGAGTGGTGCAGGTCTGCACCTGGGATTCAAACCCGTGAACCCAGGCCACACAAGCAGAGTGTGCAGAACTTAACCACTACACCACTGGGCCAGCCCCCTAACCTAGACTTTTGACCTAGATGTCTGCCTGGTCCTAGTTCCCAAACTGAAAAAACATAACTATCACTGGGAAACAATAAGAATGCTTGTTCTGAGTCATTTAACCCAACAGCTGAAATTCACTAGGAGAATGATGGTTTACACTGGACCATGGAGGACAGTGAGGAGAGTATTAATTTTGACGATTTAGGGGAGGGGAAGTCTAGTAGGGTAGATGGATATGGAAAGTCCAACAGTGGTCTGAAGGCACCGGGCTCCAGGTGGGCCAAAAGGGAAGTGAGAGGGTGCCAACAATCTGCTCTGGTCCTGGTCCTGAAGGTTGAGCAAGCCTCCCCATCCTTCTTCCTTTTGTTTTCACCTAACTTTTCTCAGTTGGAGGAACAGGCAGCCAGTTGCTGTGAATGAATTCCAACTCACTAACTTGTACAAAAGAATACGGATCACAGGCCAGGTGTGTGCACAGGGGCACTGCCTTCCTCCTATGGCCTCTTCTACACTCTTTGGTCTTTGGGGCTTGAGGTAGAGATGGGCAAGGATAGCGGATCTGGCACAGAAAAAGAAGGACTAGATGTGGCTTTATTTAGTAGTCCACCCAATGTTCTTTTGCTGGGGACGGACAGGGGCTTGTCACCAAGATGCCCAGAGAGACCCATTTACTCATTGAATGCAGAGCCTCCCCATTCACAGAGCAGTTTGTTCCCACATTAATTTTTAAATGCATGGAAAAGCCTTAAATGCAAATGTGATCATATTCACAGTTTTATTTATTCTTAACCTTTTTTCCAATTAAATGACGAGGCTTTAATTAATAAACTATTAATACAATAAAGCCCAATTTTTTTCAATGCCTTTAGCACATGCTGACTTTTTCTTCATTCACGAAAAGATTTGCTTTATTGTGTAGAAAAAATGCTACCCACAGCTCTTTGAGCCATCCCGAGTCGAAAGGGTAGCCTAGCCTCATCACCTCATTAGAATACTTGATAATAATTCACAGATCTTTGGGGATAATCAGCAGGCCTTCAAAAACTGCCCAGAATAGTAATAAACACTACATTAAAAAAAATATTGTAACTGTTACATGGTTCCCCCAGGCAATTAGCCTGTGTTGCTTGCCATACGTTGACCTGATTTTATCCCTACAGAATAAGCATTTGGTCTGTCTGCTCAGAATTATCACATATTTCCTTCTTCCTACTAGGTAGGTCACTAGATTCCTTTATGAACAGTGGGCATCTAACAGTCATTAAAAAAGGAAAACTAAATATGTGCAAAATACAGCTCTTGATATTTCTCTAGAGCATTGTCATATTATACGAAATCATAAAATACCATCAGAAAAGGGCATTTTACATGCCATAATAGTCATTTTATAAAGTTCAATTTGGTAATTCCAAGCCACATTTAATTTTCGCTGAAAATTCCCGCATGGCAGGAAGATATTGCTCTTTGTGGTTTTCAAGTCTCTTTCTGGGAACTGTAAAATGACAACCTTTTAGAATTAGCACTTTTTCTATATACAGACACTAAATTACTTACACCAAATAAACTCATATGTGCATTTTCACTAAAATAAATACTAAAATAATAAGTAATTTTCCTATATAACCATTTTGGGATTTAAGAAAATTAGAATTCTGCATTATGGTTTAGTCTGAATCATTTGCAGTTCTTCATCTTCGCTGATAGGTGGGGCTAGTAATTTCTGTATTCATTATAATATTTTAGCATATTAAAATCTCTAGATGAAGCAGATACTTCAAAGCTTCAAAACTGATGAAACTGCATCCTTCTCTTTTAAGGGATAAAACTGTTTGCATTAATATGTGAAATACTCTACTAAAAGACCTCCTGCTGATTTCAGAGGCTTTACAGGGAGTTATGCATAATATTCTGAAAATTAGAAGACTGAGAAGCAGATATTTATGATGATAAAAATTGGATCTCAAAAACTATTAAAAACTTGGGAGATTCTCCTAAGATGGAATTTTTTGATTCAGTTCAATAATTATTTAACACATACCAGAGGTAAAAGAGCACAGCAGAGTCAGAAGATGGGAATTCGAAACTCAGGTCTGTGCTTACCAGCACCGTAACAATGCTCACCGAATATCCTTGTAAACCCACATGACAGAATTGAAAGGAGAATTAAGTGGAGTAACACTGGAAACTACCTTGTAAATAATAGGTCATAACCTCACAAATGTTGATTATCAAAGGTGACATGGTATAAGACAATAATTCTCATATTTAGATGTGGGGACAAATTTTCAGGAATCCACAAATTCTCTATGTAAATGTGCTTTTGCTCTTTTCAGTTTTGCTTTGTTTT
Organism: Equus asinus; assembly: GCF_041296235.1. Lineage (NCBI taxonomy): Eukaryota > Metazoa > Chordata > Mammalia > Perissodactyla > Equidae > Equus > Equus asinus. Next base: position 33,959,909 of record NC_091790.1, read on the forward strand.
TATGTTGGTGTTAATCTTTAAAAAAAGTTCATGTGAGCACATTCTGGATCATGTGAATATCTTTCTTATAACTGCCAGGTAACGTGTATTCATGATAGTATTAGCGCCAAGTAATTCAACTTCAATTGCTTCCAAGCTAATGAAAACAAACACAAGCAGACTTAATATGTAGCTTCTGTGTTCCTCCAAGAGAAGGGCAAGTGCCACAGCAAAAATTCTGAACAAGATTTGGTGGCAGTTTGGATCCGGAAATTTAATCATTAGATGGCACACTATAGCACTGGTAAGCTGAACTTTATTCTTTTGTTTGTTTTGTGAGGAGTATTGGCCCTGAGCTAACATCTCTGCCAGTCTTCCTCTATTTTATGTGAGATGCCGCCATAGTATGGCTTGATAAGTGGTGCTAGGTCTGCGCCCAGGATCCGAACCTGCGAACCCTAGGCTGCCGAAGTGGAGTGCGTGAACTTAACCACTACTTCACTGGGCCAGCCCCCATAAGCTGAACTTTAAAAAAAGAACCCTCCCTAGTGTGCATTAAGAGCAATGATTTAACATCATACATCATTTTTATTAGTTTTGTAGCTTTGCATGTATTTATTGTAATTGCATTTTAAATAGTCATATGAAAACTGCAAACTTAAGTTTATACCCAGATTTATATTCTATATACTTAAATAACTTTATAAAATTAACATGATTAATTAAATAATTAACTTTAAAATAATTTAAGTTAATACTTGAGGGGCCATAGCCCATGAGATCAGAACTCAGAAAAGAAAGAATTCAGGTTAAAGTCTTCTTTCTGTACTTTGCTGTGTGACCCTGGGCAAGTCAACTGACCTCACCTCCCTCTATTTCTTCACAGTAAAATCAAAATAAGAATCTCATCCACACAGGACCGTTGTGAGGAGTAAATGAAACAATGGATAAAACTGTGAATGAGTGCCTTCCCAGGAGTAATATGTTACAGAAAAGAAGAGCTCTGAATCAAGAATTTAGGCTTTAACCTTCATTTCTATGCCATCTTGCACAAATTGCCTTAACTCCATGGGAGTCACTTCCCAATTTTCTAAAGCTAGAAGTTATTTCAAACCCTCTCACAGTCCTTCTAATACAGCTGTAACAGAAGGCAGTTGGGTTTTCCACTGGGATTTCAACAGTCGCCTCATTTCTATATCATACCCACAGTTATTTGTTTTTCCATTAGCTTTATTTTAAACTTACTACTCTGAGAAAAAAAATATTATGATTCATTTGTGATCAGTGCAGTAATTTGCAAAAAACAGGGTTAGAAAAGTTAAATTCTCGCATCTATCAGAGATTTTAATCTTTCTTTGCTTTGCTGTTTTCTCCGGTAAATGGAAAGACAGAACTCAGATTTGAGTCTTTTCTGTGTTCTTGGATGTAACCATCCTTGGCAAGTCAAAGGACCTCTCTACCTTGACCACACTGCTTAAAAAGCAGGCTCTGGACACAGACTTGTGGATTCAAATCCTGATTCTACCAATTATTAGTTGTGCAGCCTAGGGCAAATTGCTGAACCTCTCTAAGCCTTTATCTTTACAACAATTAGTGAGATAATAGTTGTAAAGCACTCAGCTGTGAAGCCTGGTACTTTGGAAAAAGCTCAGTGAATGTTAGCTATTATTAGTACTATCATGTTTATTTCCCTTCCATCCTTAGCTTTCCAGTTATCGCAAGGACAGGCTGCAATACTTGGAGCATGAAGGGGCAATAACAAAACTTTGGGACTGGGAAACAAGGAGCGGCAACCAATACTCAATGCACAGGCAGGTTAGTAGACAGAGCAGCCACCATACTTGTCAGGAAACTTACAGTGGATCTGGGTTCCACAATTATCTAGCTTTGTGCATTTCACTGTTTTATCACCTCTCTTCACTTTTTGTTTCCTCCGCTGTAAACTGAAGGTAGTAATACCTATCCTATTTGTTTCACAAGACTGCTAGTGAAAGGTTAATAAACAAATATTCGATATATACGAAAAGTCTAAAGTACTAGAGTAGAGGGGTACCGTCTAACTCATCTGGGTCGCATCCACCTGCTGGATAATTATAGTTGTAATGGCCACCATTGATTGAGGGCTTACTTTGGCCCATGCATTGCACTGTGTTCTGAATTTGCACACCAAGTGACCTCTCTCATTCAGGGCTCACAATTTTAAGGCAGACATTATGTCCATTTAACAGATGAAAACATTAAGGCTGAGAGAAGGTAGAAACCTGCCATCCGGCACCTGCAGTGCTGAGGTTCTCCAAACATCCAACCTTAAGAGAGAGTTTTTGCCAATTGCTGCCAATCAGTTTCCCGCAACTATTCAGACAGAGGTATTGGGGACGCCGATCGGCCGGTGCTTTGCCGGGCTCCTCCGATCCTCGGATCCGCCCCTCCCCATCCCTGCTCAGGCCCCGCCTCGCCCCGCCCTACGGGCCGCTCCTGCCACCCGGAAAAGCCTCGCCCCCGCGCTTCCTCCACCGCCCTCTCGTGCGGGTGCAGGGCGCACCCAGCCTGCACCGCGTGAAGCGGTTCGCCGCGCATGCGCTCTGGGTGCGCCCGGATTTCCTGTCCGCGCTCAGCGCTTCCGTCGGGGTCCATCCGACCAATGAGGTGGGCTCAGAGGCGGGCCGTAGTGCCCCAGGCTCCACCCCCGCCGGGTGCTGCGGGAGCTGCGTGGAGAGGCCCGCGGGAGGTCCGGGCTGCCCCTCGGGCGTCATGGCTGCCGGGGGCTCTCTCAGCGCCTTCCGTCTCCCGCCGTTGCCCACGATTCGGGAAATCATTAAGTTGTTCAGACTGCATGCGGCGAAGCAGCTCTCCCAGAATTTTCTCCTGGACTTGAGGCTCACAGGTGGATGGCTTATCAGTGCCCCCAAGGGTCTCCCCCGCGTCCCTGGGGGCGCTGGCCGGGGGTCCTGCGGGCGGGTGTCCGAGGTCAGGCTCTGGGTGCAGGGGACCTTTAGTCAGATCCTTCCACCGCTTTGTGCCAAACTCCGGAGCCCCACCGCCCAGGGGACGCGTGGGTTCGGGGTTTGCTCCCGGAACCCCACCCGGGGAGACGGATTCGAATCTCGCTGCGGTCGCCCTAGGACGTGCATTGCATGTGTTGAGGAGATTGGCTTTTCCTGTAGTTTCAAATGATCAGAATTAAATTAGTGCAGGGATTTTGTCAACAACAGGTCGAAAAAGTATCACTCGTAGGACTTCTTTAAACGGTTTCTTGTTGAGTCTAAGAAACCCTCGAAGGCTCGCATGTGCGTTCAGTAAATATATATGGAGCATTCTAGGTGCTCGTGCTGAGGATGCGCTGTGACAGTGGACGAGGCAGTCTGTCCGCAGGGAGCTTCCATTTAGCAAGTGTACATTCCCACTCCTTATTGTGAATCACTTTTTCTGAGGAACAATTGATGTTGGATAAATTCCCCAGTTTGAAGCACAGAGTTTGAGCGGTTTTGGTAAATGTAGACATTGTTTAACCACCACCCCCGTTTCTCAGTGATACTCTTCTAAAAGATGAGATTGCAAGAATAAGACGTGTTACAGATACTAACACTAATTCGTTGGTGGAGTCCTTACCGTCTTTAAGATTTTGATATTCTATTCGGCCCCCCGTCAGAAGTTGAAAAGATCAGTAAGTCACACCCAGAAAGTTCACTTTCAGTTAAATGAAGTACAGTGCACAAAGTACGAATAAAATGGTTTATTTATGCTGCCAGTAGGAGTATGCCTTTGGGAATAACTTAACTCTGCTTCAGTTTTCTCCTCTCTTAGATGGAAGAGGGCCGTCCTACAAGAGCTGGGGTTACCCACCTCTAAAATTCTTTTCTGCCTTTTCTGGCAATCGTTAGCCACAATCTAGATATTTAAAGCACCATTCTGAAATGGTGAAAATATAGATCTTTGTGTTAAAAAAATTCCTTCTTATACGTTTTCTCATCTGAGCCTTTATTCAGCCTCGGGAGTAAATTCCAGAATCTGGATACTCTTATTCTCCCTTCTGTGGGAACCAAAGTCAGGGAAGATTAAGGTACTTGTCTGAGGTGAGAAGCTCAGGAGAGAGCAGAGCACAGTTGAAACCCAAGCTTGGTGAATTGACAGTGCGTCTTTGATATTCCTGTATTTGTGGTGGAAAAGTTTGAGAGCAGAGCCACTGATCTGCCAGCTGCAATAGCTCTCTTAAAAATGAGAATATTAAATTCGCTTCATCCTGCCTGCGCTTACTGTATAATCTCTGTTTCCTCCGGGAGGTATGGTCTGTAGTGGAGGAAGGATTGGCTTTATAATTGACACCTGACCTGAAGTTGCTTCTCAGCCGTTTGCTTTCTAGATAAGTTTGCACACGTAAACCAACAGACAAGGAGACTGAAAGGTTTATTGGCATAGTAGTTCTTAGGTAACGTGTTGCAAAGATTTGTTGTGAAAAAGCATGGAAAGCACTTCTAACAAATAGATGGTCAGTGGTTGCTAATTCTCTTCCTGCCCCCGTTAAAAGAGAAAACTGTTTCTGGTTGGTTGACACACTGTTTTTGCCTTTAAGCCTGCAAAGGTAGATTATCAACAGAAGCAAAAATGGGACTGCACAGTATCACCAAACACTGCCATGAAGTACTGGTGTTTTTTCAGTGACTGAATTGTCACAATCCCACCAGGCCCAGTTGCTTGGATTTCAGTATCTCACAGTCAGTAAGACCAGCTCATTGTGTATTTTTCCAGAAGTGATTACTTGCAATGAATCCTCAGTAATCTGCTTTTCCCTGATTTCTTAAGGTCTCCTGATTTAAAGAAATTAATTAAAAATTTAATTTTTTGATATCGACTTAAATGTTTGCAAAGCTTGAAAAGCCTCCACTGTTATATTTAACTTTTTCCTAAAAATGACCAAGAATCCGAATTTCTGCAAGTCCTGTGATCTAGGAACTTGTTACTGTTGCCATTGGCTAGATGTCTATAGGTAAAAATGGAGACTGCCAGCACTTTTTGCTTCTGGATTTTTAACTAACAACATTGAAAATTCTGAATGTGAAGCTAGTCTTGCTTACTCAAATATTTGATGTTCAACAACTGTAGCGAAGTGCCGCATGCTAATCCAGTCACTTTCCTCTTAGGAACTGATTGGTTTGGCTGAGGAACTGATTAGAAAATAGAATAGTAGCTAAATTTAATGGAATTTGTCACAATGATCCTATTTTGGTTAAGGAACTGGTATGACTCAACTGTGATGTGATAGAACATTGATTGACCACTATATGTTGGTTTGGGTTGAGAGTTAAATAATTAGATAAATATTGTATATAAAGAATTAATTGATTGAGCAATGGCTGATAAGATTTTGTATAGATTAGTTTTCTTTTTAAATTCTGCACTTTGCAGTTTTCCAAGATAATCGAGATAACTCAAACTTTCTTTTCTCTAGATAAAATTGTAAGGAAAGCTGGCACTCTGACAAATGCTTATGTTTATGAAGTGGGCCCTGGACCAGGGGGAATCACGAGATCCATTCTCAATGCCGGTGTTGCTGAACTTCTGGTGGTTGAAAAGGATAGTCGATTTCTTCCTGGATTACAGGTGAGGTACTTAATGTGTCTTTCTTAGGAGGCAAAAACCCACTTTAAATCTTTAGGCTATGATTCTTAAACCCCAGGGTATTCAAGGATAGGTTCCTCCTCAAACTGTGGATCCCCTGGCTGCATTCCAGAGATTGCGATTCTGTAGTTTGCAGAGGTCTCGACAGCTGCATTTCTGACAAGCATCTTCACATGGTCTGTTGACCACAATTGAATAAACCTGCTTTATGCAGTAATGCTAAACAAACTAATTTGTTGTGTGACCTTTTTAAAAAATCTGATAGCTCTAGTGTCATGGCCCATTCCTTCAAAAATAAGTCATATTCATAAAGAAGACATATGCTTTATTGAGAGAGACTAATTGTTAAGCTTAGGCATTTGTTTAAGAGAATTTAAGTGAAGGACTGAAGTTGTACCACTTACAGATTTAAGGTGAGGTCTGAATGCAGTGATACATGCATCTTTAAAACAGTAGGTACTGTAATTATAGGAGAAATGTTTAAGGAACTGGTGAAGAGAAGCCTTGAGTGAGGGACTTCATAGCTGCCTATCAGGAATTGGCAGTGGAGAGGATAGGCTTACTTTGATCTTCCTGGGGAAAGAATTAAAGCAAATAAGTGGGAATTGAAGGAGGCAGATGTGAATTTAAAATAAGGAGGGACTTATATTTTTAATACGTTGGCAAACAGTAGAAAAGATCCTATCAAGGATCTTGTAAAGGGAATTCTTCATATGGGGCACTTACTGACTTAAGGGCCTTTGTTTGATTCCTCTGTCATTCTAAAACTTTAAAAGAGCCCTTAGCCTTTGGTTCAGAAAAGTAGCAATATATTAAGTGAGTCCAATAGATTAGTAAAATTATCTGCATTATTACTTTCATACAATGGGAGAAATTGGTTTGAAATTCGTACGTTCTAGGGGGCTGGCCCGGTGGCATAGTGGTTAAGTTGGCGCGCTCTCCTTCAGTGGCCCAGGGTTCATAGGTTTGGACCCTGGGTGTGGACCATGCTGTGGGTGCATTCCACATAAATATAGAGGAAGATTGGCACAGATGTTAGCTCGGGGCCAATCTTCCTCACAAAATAAATTAATTAATTAATAAATTAATTAAATTAGTACATTGTAATACTTGTGTATATAATAATGGAAAAATGTTTAATTTTTGTCAGAACAGTTTGAGAAAATTTGTTTGAAAATCTAGGGCTGTATGTGCATGCATCTGATTTTTTTTTAGAAAGCTAGGGTTTTTTCCCTCGTTATTTTGCTATATCCAATTTTTATGCTTTAAAAATCATATAATATTTAATTTTATCTAATTTTGCCAGTCTTATTTGACAGAATTGGTTTCAGATGTATAACTTTATTTTAAGATTATTATATGGTACATATTCTCTGATCAAATGTGAAATTTAATAGTGATTTTTGCTTTGAAACACTTTATCTCAATTGGAGGTGGAAGTGGGCATGTTATTATTTCTGGTGAGGTCATGAGATGACAAAAAGGAACTGAATAACACTGTGTAATTCCCTTCAGGTTTATTCATCTCGCCCTTTCTGAACGCAGGGAATACTCCTCTGAGTTTTACCCTTGAAGAGACTTCTTAACCCTCAGTGTCACCATCTGTTATGTGTAATTCTTTCTCATTAGGCAAGGAGGTGAATCAGATTTCTGTTGATCCCCATCTTAATCGACATATTCTCCTCTCTGATCTCAATTAAAGATCTTTTTTTTCTTTGAGGAAGATTAGCCCTGAGCTAACATGTGCTGCCAATCCTCCTGTTTTTGCTGAGGAAGACTGGCCCTGAGCTAACATCCGTGCCCATCTTCTTCTACTTTATATGTGGGCCGCCTACCACAGCATGGCTTGCCAAGTGGTGCCATGTCCTCACACGGGATCCAAACTGGTGAACCCCAGGCCGCTGAAGCCAAATGTGTGCACTTCACTGCTGCACCACCGGACCAGCACTCAATTAAAGATCTTTGAAGACAGGGTGTTTAAAAGACGACTGCATCCTCCTCTCCTCAACAGCACTCCCTGAGTCCCTGCGCTCCTAAGGCCCTGCTGTGTTTTATTGATCTCGTTAGCCTTATCATCATCTGACACTATCGATATGTTCCTCTTACGTGTTTGTTGCTGATCTCGCTCTTCTGGAATGTGAGTGCCATGAGGGTAGAGATTTTTGTCTGTTTTGTCCACTGGTGTATCTCTGCCGTATATAAGAGTGCCCGGTACATAGCAGGTGTTCAGGAATGTCTCACAGGGGAAATAAAAAGGTTGTCTATGTATCTTAATTAGCTGACTGAATGTGTCATTTAATAGTGAAAGTAATTGTGTAGCATTGATTATCAAAAAGTTTTGTGCTCTCTTTTCTAAATGTGAAGGTTAATTTCAAGGTAAATTACCCTGCAGGAAATGTATATTTGACTTACCTGTTTCTGTAGAAGAAGCAAAATTAATTCTTAATGTCTTATATGCAGGAAAGGAATTTGCCTTAAAAAGAAATGTTGGGTACTGAAATATCAAATAGACTTCATTTTCCTGTAAAGAATGTTTCAATATGTAAAACCACTTTCTTTTAGAGGTACTAAATTAATCATAAAACTGAGTCAAGGCTGAAGGAGAGTGATCTATTTTGAAGATTCCATTTTAGTGATTTCTAAGCTAATAGAATTACTTTTTAAAGAAATTGTAATAAATTATAAAATGTCTTCTAGCTGAAAGTATGCTATTTGTAGTTTAATTCAATTCTTATAACATCATGAGGCATTTTAGGGGAAAAAATACAGTGATAACATATAGCTTTCGCTATCAGCATGTTGTAAAGTAAGAACACATCTAATATGTGAAAGCATCACAGTATAGTTTTGTGGCACAGAACGCAGACTTCAGCCTGGGTTTAACTTCAGCCTTTTCCATTTAGGTTGTGTCACGTTGGGCAGGTAACTCACTCTCTCTGTGCCTCGGTTCGCTCATGGGATTGTTATGAGGATTAAGCGAATGCTTCATACTTAGTAAGCACTCAATACAATTTTCAATATCAGTAATAGATTAAATTATCAACCCCATGCCTTGGGCATCTCTCGTAGTTAAGGACTGATCAGGAGACTGCTAATCTGGAAAGAGGTACAGGAGAAAAGTAATGTTAGTCCTTTGGAGCACTAGAAAATGCCTGGTGCTGGGGGAACCCCGGGGCTTTCTCCAGCTCATCAAACTGGCATGGGACATCTAGGGCTTCTTTTAATGTTGTGGCATTCTCTCAGGATTTTTTTTGTTTATTATTTTTTGGTTGTTTATTGTTACATTTTTTAGCTGGTCAATTCTGTATGCCTTGGAGGGGTGAGATTTCTTGACACCTCAGGGAGCTTGAAGTCTTGATAAGTTCTTCCCCTATTTCTGAATTGGTGATAACTCTATAAGTAATGGGTTCTCCTTCAGATAAGCGGTCCGAATTCTTCTTCATTTTTTTTGTTTGTTTTAAAGATTTCATATATTAATAACAATAACTAATATTTGTGGTGATTTTACTGCACTACTTTGTTTTACAGCTTTATTGAGGTATAATTAATGTTCAATAAACTGTACATATTAAAAGCATAGAAATGACTGAGTTTTGACAAATGCATAATCACGTGAAAGTGTCACCGCAATCAGGAAAGTGAACATCCATCGCCTTCGAGATCCCTCGTGTTCCTTTATAATTCAAGCTTCCCTCCTCCTCTTCCCTATCCTGACAACCACTGATCTGCTTTGTCACTGTAGATTGTTATCCGTTTTTTAGAATTTTATATAAATAGAATCATACAGTATATACTTTTTTTGCCTCATGTCTCTCACTGAGCATAATTAGTTTGAAATTCATCCATGTTGAGGTATTTATTGATAGTTTGCTCCTGTTTATTGCTGACTAGTATTCCATTGTATAGATAGACCAAATTTGTAAATCCTTTCACCAGTTGGTGGACTTTGGGTTGTTTCTGCTTTTTGGCCATTACACATAAAGTTATTATGAGCATTGACATGCATATCTTCGTTGAATATATACTTTTGTTTCTCTTCAGGGAAGAACTAGATGTGGAATGTCTAGGTCCGTTGGTAGATATATGTTAAGTTTTTGTGAAACTACCAAACTGTTTACAAGGCAGCTGTACCGTGTAACATTCCCACCAGTTGTGCTTGAGAGTTCCAGTTGCTGCACATGCTTGCTCACACTCGGTATGGTCAGTCTTTTTCATTTTAACCATCCTAGTGAGTATTCAGTGGTAGCCTATTGTGGTTTTTATTTGCATTTCCCTAATGAATAATGATATTGGACGTATTTTCATGTGCTTTTTTGCTACCCATCTATCTTCTTTGGGGAATTGTTTGTGCAGATATTTTGAGCATTTTTTAAATGGGTTGTTTGTCTTATTATTGAATCATAAGAGAGCTTTATATAGTTTAGATACAAGTGCTTTGTCAGATACGTGTTTTGCAGTGCTTTCTCCTCAGATGTGTCTTACCTTTTTATTTTCTTAGACAATTAACAGTGTTTTTTGAAGAGCAAATACTTAGTTTTTATGAAGTGCAATTTATCATTTTTTCCTTTTAAATTTGACCTGTTTTGTGTCTTATTTTAAAAATAATTGTCAAAACTAAAACTAAGAATTTCTCCTATGTTTTCTTCTAGATGTTTTATAGTTTTAGCTTTTATGTGTAAGTCTGTGATAGACATTTTGAGTTAGCTTTTGTATATAGTATGAGGTAAGGGTAGAGGTTCATTTTTTTTTTATCATTTATTGAAAATATTATCTTTTCCTTATCGAATTGCCTTGGAACTGTTGTCCAGAATCACTTGATCTTGTATGTGTTGGTCTCTTTGTGGACATGCGGTTCTGTTCCATTGATATACAGGTCTGTCTTTTCACCAATACCAACCATCTAGCTTTATAGCGAGATTTGAGAGCAGGTAGTGAAGTCTTCGACCTTGTTCTTCTTTTTCAAAATTGTTTTGGCTATTCTAGGTCTTTTGCATTTCCATATAGTTTTAAAATCAGATTGTCAGTTTCCTTTATTTTAAAAAAGCCTGATGGGATTTTTTTTTTTTTAAAGATTTTATTTTTTTCCTTTTTCTCCCCAAAGCCCCCCGGTACATAGTTGTGTGTTCTTTGTTGTGGGTCCTTCTGGTTGTGGCATGTGGGACGCTGCCTCAGCGTGGTCTAATGAGCAGTGCCATGTCTGCACCCAGGATTCGAACCAACGAAACACTGGGCCGCCTGCAGCGGAGCGTGCGAACTTAACCACTCGGCCACGGGGCCAGCCGCCTGATGGGATTTTGATTGGGATTGGATTAAAAGAAAAGATCACTTTGGGGAGAACTGGCATCTTAGTGACATAGTAGTCTGATGTATAAACGTGATGTGTCTCCGCATTCATTTAGGTGTTCTCTGATTTCTCTCAGCAGGGTTTTATAGTTCTAAATGTACAAGTCTTGCACATTGTTTATCAAATTTACCCCTGTTTCATATTTTTTGATGCTATTGTACATGGTACTGGTTTTTAATTTCCATTTCCAGTTGTTTATTTCTACTATATAGAAATACCATTTATTTTTGGGTGTTGACTTTGTATCCTACAACCTAAATGCTCACTTATTAGAGGATATTTTGTAAGATTTTCTGCATATGCTAGCATTTCACCTGCAAATAAAGACAGTTTTACCTCCTCCATTCCAACCTGTTTGCCTCTATGTCTTCTTGTCTTATTGCACTGACTAGGACTTCCAGTACAATTTAAATAGAAGTGGTAGGAATAGACGTCTTTGTTTGTCCGTGATCTCAGGAACAGAGCATTCAGGCTTTCACCATTGAGTATCATGTTGTTGTAGGGTTTCCTAGATCTCCTTTGTCAGGTTGAGGAAGGTCCCTGCTCTTCCTAGTTGGCTGAGAGGTGTTGTTTTTCTTTTTTTAATAATGAATACATGGGGCCAGGCTGGTAGCATAGTGGTTGAGTTCACATATTCTGCTTCAGTGACCTGGGGTTCACAGGTTCAGATCCTGGGTGCAGACCTATCACTGCTCATCAAGCGATGCTGTGGCAGCATCCCACGTAAAATAGAGGAAGATTGGCATAGATGTTAGCTCAGTGACAGTATTCCTCAAGCGAAAAAAAAGAGGAAGATTGGCAACAGATGTTACCTCAGGGTCAATCCTTCTCACACCCACAAAAAATAATAAAAAGAAATAATGGATTTTGGATTTGCAAAAGTATTTTTCTGAGTTTATTGAGATAACCATACAGCTTTTCTCTTTTAGTTTGTTAATATGATGAATTATATTGATTTTTCTAATGGTAGACCAACCATCTGTAGAATCTGTAGTGGTATTATCTCCCTCATTCCTGATATTGGTAATTTGCATGTCTCTCTTTTTTTTCCCCTAATCAGTCTGGCTACATACAGATTGGTCAACTTTATTGATCTTCTCAAAACAAAGAACAGCTTTTGATTTCATTGATTTTTCTCTGCTGTTTTCTGTTTTCTATTTCATTGATTTCTGCTCTGAAGTCTTTGTCATATTTTTCCTTCTGCTTGCTTTAGGTTTAATTTGTTCTTCTTTCTATAGTTTTCCAAGGTGGAAGCTGAGGTCATTTTTTTAAGGCCTTTCTTACTTTCTTATGTGTTTAGTGCTATAAATGTTCCTCACAGTACAGCTTTAGCGGGATCTCACAAATTTTGATATGTTGTGTTTTCCTTTTCAATCCATTCAGAATACTTTCTAATTTCCTTTCTTTAAAAGTTTTTTGAGATTAGATTTAAAGAAAGACTCCCAAAAAAGTTCAAAATTCCCACATAAACCTTCAGCTTCAGTTTTCCTTTTAATTTCCTATTTGACTTGTGGGTTATCTAGAAGTGTATCATTTAGTTTGAAAACTTGGGTTTTTTCCATACACTCTGTTATTAATCTTTAGTTTAATTCCATTGTTATCAGAGAACATACTTTGCATGACTTAAATCATTTTTAATTTTCAGACTTGTTTTATGGCATAGAATATGATCTGTCTTGGTAAATATTCCTTATGCACTTGAAAAGAATATGCATTCTGCTGAAAAGACTATATATTCTTCTGTAAGTATGTGTTCTGGTGAAAAGAATATGCATTCTGCTACTGTAGGGTGGAGCATAAATTTCAATTAGGTCAAGCTGGTGTTATTTGAGTCTTCTATATCCTTAGTGATTTTTTGTCTACTTGTTCTGTCATTTATTGAGAGAAGGGTATCAACCTCTCTTACTGTTATTGCAGATTTGTCTGTCCCTCCTTGTAGTTCTGTCTGTTTTAGTTTCATCTATTTTGAAGCACTGTTATTAGGTTCATAAACATTTAGGATTGTAATGTCTTTGTGATGATTGGCTCCTTTATCATTAGGAAATGATCCTCATGATCCCTGATGATATTCTTTCCTCTGAAATCTACTTCGTCTGATATTAACGTAGCCATTCCAGCTTTCTTCAGATTTGCATGAGACTGGCATATTTTTTCTATTCTTTTAATCTATTTGTGTCTTTATATTTAAAGTGAGTTTCTTGTGGGCAGCATATAGTTGTCTTGCTTTTTTCCCAACAATCTAACCATCTCTGCCTTATGTATTAGTTTTGTATTGTTGCTGTAACAGATTACACAAACTCATTAGCTTAAAGTGACACAGATTTATTCTCTTACAGTTCTGGGCGTCAGAGGCTAAGGTCAAGGTCAGTTGGGCTGCATTCCTTCTGAAGGCTTCAGGAAGAGTTGTTTCCTTGCCTTTTCAGCTTCTGGAGGCCATCTGTATTCAACAGCCCGTGGACCTCTTGCTTCCACATCTCCTACCTGTTGACTCCAATCCTCCTGTCTCTCTCTTAGAAGGACCCTTGTGATTACTTTGGGTTCAGCTGGATAATCCAGGAAAATCTCCCCGTCTGAGGATCTTTAATTCAGTCAGATCTGCAAAGTCCCTTTTACTGTGTAGGTAACATAGTCACAGGTTCCAGGGATCAGGATGTAGACATGTTTGTGCGACCGGGCAGTATTCAGCCAACTGTGGTTTATTTTCTGTAACCCTTCGTTTTGTTATTTTAGTGGTTTGTTGAAGGTATACAGCGTACATCTTTAACACATCCCAGTCTCTCTTCAAGTAATATTATACGACGACGTCATTACAGTGTGCACATCTTAGAATAGTGTGCTTGCGTCTCTCCCTGCCGGGCCTTTGTGTTATTGTTGTCATACATTTTACTTCTTCATATGTTACAAAGTTCACAATACAATGCTACTTTTGTTTTAAAACAGTTCTATATTAAAGATGTTTAAATAATAGGAAAAAATTCTTACATCTTAACCCCTGTAGTTAGTCTTTTGACTGTTCCTCATCCGTATTTCCATTTAGTATCATTTTCTTTCTGCCTGAAAGAATTCTCTTAGCCTTTCCTTAGTGCGGGTCTGTTGGTGATGAATCTTTCAGCATTTGTATGTCTGAAAAAGTGTTTTATTTTGCCTTCATTTTTGAAAAACATACTAGTAGTTTCTTTCAGTACTCCAAAGATACTACTATGCTCAATTCTCACTCGCATTGTTTCTGACAAGAAATCTCTTGTCATCCTCATCTTTGCTTGTCTGCTTTTTTCTCTGGCTACTTTTAAGATTTCCTCTTTATCACTGGTTTTGAGCAGTTTTGTCGCGATGTGCCTTGGTGTCATTTTCTTTGTGTTTCTTGTGTGTGGGGCTCCTTAACCTTCTTGGAGCTGCAGGTTTTCCTATGCTTCCTGTTGTCCGATGTGTGAAAATTGGTTCATCTATTTTGTCCATCTTTTATTTGTTAAGGCAGAAGAGTATATCTGGTCCCTTATATTGCATCTTGGCTGGAGTGAGAAGCTCTAGGATTCTTCTTAAGTGTTATGTGCTTATTTCATGGAATTTTGGCAATAGTACATCTTCGATTATTGTTAGTATTGCCTCTAGGTTTTATAATGGGTAAACAGAGTGGTTATTTCTACTTGATAGGCAAAGTGGAAAGTTCATGGGATTGAGAATCAAATAGGCTTGTGTTCAGGTCTCACATATGGCATGTACCAGCTTTGTGACCTTGAGCTTGCTGTTGAAACTTTTTTAGCTTCAGCTTCTCATCTGCAGCATGGGAATAATAGTTATCTTTTGTGGTTATTGCAAGGATAGATAGAAATTTATGTAAAAAGCCTGGCATATTGCCAGTAGCCAATAAACATTTGCTATGATAATTATTCCCATTCCCCATCATCTTATAAAGGGACATATAAAGTGATTTAGTCATCCTGGCAAAGGAGCTGTTTTTAATCAGAGATAATAAAAATTTGAAATGCTTTCATCTCAAGCAAATTTTTAAAAAGGGAGATTGCCTGACTTTCTGTTGTGAGATGATTACATACTTTACACACATAACTTACTTGATATAGATATAACCATAATTAATCATAACATAGACAGAACTCAACAACTAAGCAAAAGGTAGCTTACAGCCAAAGTGATTTCCTAGTCCACTGCAAATTGGAAGTACAGAGATCAGTGCTAGAAACTGACCCACTCACAACGGCAAGAAGTTATTACTGTGGCAGACAAGCTATGAAAAGCAAATATAAAAACTGAAAAAAGCGCACTAGTAAAAGATCATAACCATTAAGGCTGGTACTCTACTGACAACAGTGACCCAAGTCATCAAGGAAAGGGTGAAATTGGGTTCATTGTTGTTAGCTTAAGGGAGAGAAGCATGCGATATAGTTTAGAAAGATTTCCACCTGTAAGTTTCTTTTTAAGAAATGTTAACACTTCAAGGAGTAAACATTGGTTGAATAGAAAAATGTGCTAAATCAAACATCTAATTCCTTGATGAGGCTGAGTAAATGAGTTTCTCCTGTACATGTTCTGGTCCTGTTTAAAAAGCAAAGCAAGGGGCCGGCCCAGTGGTGTAGTGGTTAAGTTCGCAGGTTTGAATCCCCAGCACGGACATACACACCACTCATCGAGCCATGCTGTGCTGGCATCCCATATAAAATAGAGGAAGATTGGCACAGATCTTAGCTCAGCCACAATCTTCCTAAAGCAAAAAGAGGACGGTGGCAACAGATGTTAGCTCAGGGCCAATCTTCCTCAAAAAAATAAAAAATGAAAAGAATATAAAGCAAAGCAAGTTGACTTTTTGAAATTATGCCATAATCTTCACCCTCGAAAGAGTCTATTGTAACATTATCTTAAATTCTATTAGTCTAACAGTATGACTCTTTTCTGTGTATTCTAGTAAGAATAAAAATTTTATTTTTCACCTCTCATATTGCGTATTGTAGATTCCTTCATTCTCATGTAGTTTACCTAACAGTTTGCCCAGCCCTCATTTCAGCAGTGTTTGGGTTTCTACTGTGTGGCAAGTCAGGAAGAAGGTAATACCCTGGGCTGTGAAAGGAATGCTTAGCCCACTGTACAGTGTTGGCTGCCATGAGCCCTCGCCATGAGAAGGTCGCATAAAACACACAAAATAGCTATTCGATACTGTTTTTCGTTCTCAAGGAATTTATAATTGTGCGTAAGTTCCAAGACTTGCGTAAATTCTTTCTTCATCAAATTAGATCACCAAGAAACTACGTAGAAGGACTGTCGTTACTTGCCTTCCGCAGAAAAGCCTTCACTAAGCCTTGACTTGTTAGAGGAGAGAGATTTTTAAGTGACCATATGAACAATACTTCTGTGTTTTTCTCATTTTTATTAAAGACATTCTCCATTATTTTGTTCCAGGTACCCTTTGGAAAACCTATTTAATACCAGAAAAAAAACATTTTCTCTCTTGGAGACTTGATATAAGTACTTGATATAAGTACTTCCAATAGAGAATAAGAATTACATAATTCACTATGTCAGTCGTGAGAGCTAACATCTCGAGGATTGTTGGCTCGTATGATTTACATGCATGCTTCTCCTTTGCATGGTTTTGGTTTTCTGTTTCTTCTTTTACAGCCTTATTTAATGAATGGCTTTTACTCTAAGCTTACTTACATCTCATTTTGAAAGAATATAGGATTGAAAACTAAAATAAAAATGATAGAACAATTTAAGAGTGTCTGTAAAAATACTCATTTGGCTGTAATCAAGTGTCTGCATTCATAGTCAGCTGTGCCTTTGAGCACATTACGAGGTAACATCTCCAGGGTTTTGAAGTGTAATGCACAGTGTTATTCTTGAAGGGCTGTAATAGTGATCTTTTCCACCCCTCCACCGTGCTCCAATATCATTATGATAATAAAAACATTTTTCTCTGTTAGCGGTTGGTTAGAAAGTCCTTCTGTGTCTCTGCTGAGTATCATTAGGTGTTTAAATGGCTGTTGTCTGTAATCATACTATCATTTCAGTTTGTGTGGCGCTTTTTCCCCTGATAATTGCTGCAGGGCCCTCACGTAAAGCTGTGAGCTCCAGCCTCCATTCTTTCTGCAGTGGGGAGTTGGGAAGGGGAAGCAACTACAAAGTAGTCATGGAAGAGGGAGACGTTTTAAAGAATGAGAGGGTTTGCTTTGTCATTGACTGAGACTTAAGCCTGAAGGGGAGTCCCAAAGAAACATAATAGAAAGGGAACTTTAACCCTATGAAAGGAAGGTGAATGTGAATTATATCAGTTTTCTGGTATGCAGCTGTGTGTGTCAATGTGGAAAAAAATAATATTCCAGATGTGGTTATCAGAGCATGTAAATTAATGCCAAAGAGCCAAGTTTACATTGTTAGGTTTTAGTCTTAATTACTAATTACTTTTCTATATATTGACATCGTGAAACATAAGCTTTTAGTTCTGCCTTTTTGTTTTTGGTATGCTAATTTGTTTTGTTTTAATTATATGAGGCATAATTATAGAAACAAATTCTAATGTTCTTCATTGACGGTAAATTCTATTATTAAATACACAGGTTTTCTACAGTAACAGCCTGTCGCATGGAGAACTATCTCCTTATTTACAGTATATTGAAGTTATTATGTTTTCTAAGATTTATTGTCTGGAACTCATCAGATTAAGTTTTAGCAAATCATGGTAATTTAAAATAATCTGTAAGTACAGTAATATCAGAGGTATGCAGTTATTTTTACTAAATTACCATGACTAAACATAGCAAACTGGATGATTCCCACACTTAAAATGTTTAGCCTTTTACCAATATAGGCATTTCAGCCATGTATTTCTAAAACAAACGTTACGTGTATAATTCTGCCTATCAGTGAAATAAATCTTTGCAAGTTTCTTGACCTTAGAAATTTTGGGAGCCAAAAGTCTCAAAGGCTAGCAGAGGAAGTCTCCAACTTGACAGAAAATTGAATGCCGTTTGGTCATTTACTTGTTCATTCACTCATCAAATATATATGAAGCCCCTACTATGGACTATTGTAGCTGCAGGCCCGTGAGGTAGAAGGAGACAGGTGCTGCCCTTAAGGAGCCTATGTTGTTGCAGGGAGAGAACCCTGTATGGACATCATTGTGGTCCAGTGTGTTTTAAGTGCTATAAAGACGCACGTGCAAGGCACAGTGTTGACCCAAAGGTAGGAGGAATCTACAGCCTGGGTGCCTTGGTCCAGTGTCTCCTCTCTGGCTTATGTGATGTTTCTTTCATCCTTCCTGTCAGCTGCCTGAGTTAGGCAAGGAGAGAGTTAGGAGAGGAAGTCAGCTTTAATTGAGGACCAATTGAAAAGCAAGACCCCGGGGTGCTCAGGGCAGAAATGCCTTGAATTGGATGGAGCCGAGGTTCTTTGAGCTCCCTGAGCTGAGACTTACTGTGGGCAGAGGGTCACCTCTTGCTTTTAATTACTTTAGTAATGATGTTTGTTCTTGTTGATTATATTTACTCCCACGTTTTAAACCTTATAAGCTCAGGGACTGCATCTGGTTTCTCTGGTTTTTTTACCAAGGACTTTGAGAATCAAGTTTGTGTTGGGTACAGGGGCACTTAACACAGCATAGATTTATAGACGGCTTAGCTATAGGGCTCATTTTAGCTGGGTGCCGGCACTTTGGTACTGTGAGAGCATTTCTTAAGGTATGGTGCTGAGGTGGATGAAATGAAGAAAAAGAAGATAACAGCGGAATGGGTGCATTTTTTTCTTTTTCTTTTTTACTCAGAAAGACTGAAGGAAAGCACATGGTTAGGAAGGTAGAAATAAGCTAGGAGGTAGCTACTGTTCATGCAGGATGATTCATTAGGTTCAAAGTGCCTGTGGATCAAGAAATATTAAGATTGGGGGCGCTGTGGTCATGTTGAGTGTCTCAGACAGCTCAGCCATGACAAATTACTTTCCTGTTGGCTTGAATCTACCCATGGATTACGTTAAAGATCTTGGTAATACATAGAATCTTTTGTATACATTTAGGCTATAAAGATTTAGTTGAATTGAGCTCATCTTTCATATGCTTTATTCCTAATTAATTGTCAGTACTTCATTATAATGTCCTTAGTCTTTAATTTAAAAACTTACGGATTGAAATTGAGTTTTTGCTAAATTTATACAGAAATACAAATCATTCTGAGGGTCAAAATTATGTTGATATATTATTTGTGAAATTATAAGCTATCGATATACTATTATCTGTTACCATCCCCAGTCATTGCTATGTGTTAAAAGTGAAACGCCACAATTGTCTATTGCAGCAGACACAGTATACTACGAGTTCATTAATGATCACTCCTATTCTCTGGCTTTTCAGGTTGATTTAATGATGCACAGATTTGAAGTAAAAAAAAATTAGTTTCATTCTTCTCCAAAGTGTATGAGCTCATTTTATTGACCTTTTTGTAACTAGATGCTTTCTGATGCAGCACCCGGAAAACTGAGAATTGTCCATGGAGATGTGTTGACATTTAAGATAGAAAGGGCTTTTCCAGAAAGTCTTAAAAGACACTGGGAGGATGGTAAGTGACTTGGGTTGGTTCTCTTATTTTCTTTTGTAATTATTTTTATTACAAATGTTTATATTATTTATTATGTATTACAAATGTTTGTTGTTATACATTTATCTTAAAAATTATCTGAACAGAATTAAGTATTGTGCATTGTAATTTTTTTTTGCTGTTCTACTTTCTTCAAAAATATAAAATCTAATTACTTTTTCTTAATTCTAATTTGTGTCATATTTTTCAAATGGTTTGGGTTCTGTTCACATAAACTTGTCATTTTTATGATACCGTGTAAGGATGGGGTGAACTCTGAAGTGTTACTTTTTCCCAGTGGTGAAAAAGAAATGTTTTAGTAAACTAAGCCACACCCAAGCCTTTGTTGTACCTTTATTTCCATTCTTTTGCATTCGATGACCAACCAAGGCGCTCTTCCTTCGTGGACAGTGTTTACGGGGTTCCTGCTATGTGCCAGCTCTTTGGAATATGTAGGTAGACAGGGTAGGTTTCTTGCCTCCACAACCCCTCAGAACAAATGGAGGAGCGATTTTGGTGCACGCCTGTCTAGCTGCGACTGTGCCTCTGGCCTCTCCACAGCCGGGCTCCTTCGGACTGGTTCCCACTGTCCACCTCCACCTTCCAACATGCCGCTCTCTTCTCAGCACGCTGCCTTCAGGTTTCCGCCCCTGCCCCAGCCACACTTGAGTCACCGTGACATCCTGATTGACTGTTTCAAACCTTGGAGTCCTCCAGCATTCATTTAACTGTTGACTACTGTCTTCTGGAGGATTTCTCTGCTTCTGTCTTCCCTGATACCAGGCCCTCCTACTTTTCCTTTAACGTTATTGGGAGCTTTCTCAAACCTTTGCTGGTGGTTATTTTTCCACCCACCTCTTACGTGTTGTTTCTGAGATTTTTCTTTTGAGGCATCTCTCTTTTCATGCTACAGATTACTGCATTACTCCACTCCTATGGTTTCACTGACCACCTATATAATGCAGACACTTAACATCTTTATGTCCAGCCTGTATCCCCTTCCTGGGCTTCTGACCCTCTGACAGCTTCATCTGGGTGTCCCACAGGCACTTTGACCTCGTCATGTCCGAAGCAAATTCTCTTTTCCCATAAACCAACTCTGAACACTAATTAGGTAGAATTTTTTCCCTTAATAATCCAAAGCTGATTGTGAGAGTATATTGCTTTTGAAGAATAAATGGACTGAAAAAATACTCAGCCATATCTTTTCATATATTTTTGTTTGATGCTATTAATATCCAATTTGATTTTACCCTTAACTAAAATTTATTCAGAATATATATTCATTCCAAGTTGTTTTTTCTTCTGCCATCCAGATCCTCCAAATGTACATATTATTGGAAATCTGCCTTTTAGTGTATCAACTCCACTGATCATCAAGTGGCTTGAAAATGTTTCTCGTAGAGATGGACCTTTTGCTTATGGCAGAACCCAGATGACATTGACTTTTCAAAAGGAAGTGGCAGAGGTAAGTTTCAACTTTTTCTGGCTATTTTATCACATGATCAAATTCAAAATAATACTGCATTAAGTAAATACTCCTTTATACACACAGAAAAACCCAACAACAGCTTAACCAAAAATCAAACATGTAATGATGATGACAGATGTGACTGCAGTAAACTCTCCATGGAGAACGTGATTGACATCATGACATTCAAGAAGGCAGTATAGTAAATGTAGGATGGAGTGGCCATACAACAACTGAAGAAAGACGAAACTGTGGGATGTTGGTGATACATTAGTACATAGGGATTAGCACATGGTATGTTAAAATTGATATGTTGAACTTAATGAGAATGTGATAATCAACTTGGAGCTGAGAGAGGGAGGGGGTTTGGTGTCTCATTATTCAGCATATAGACTTCCACTTAATCCCCCACCTCAGCTATGCCTGCGATCCCACAGCGGGAGTGTTCCAGGTTCCCTCTCTAGAAAGTAAACCTACAGGGTAGGCAAGGTCAGTGTTTTAGCTGCAGTGGTTTAAGGAGGGGATCTGCAGACTAAGTGTTTTTAAAAAAATTTTATCGTGACATATAAATACACAAGAGTATATAATGTATATGTATGGCTTAATAGAAAGACAGTCAAATCCCTACCCCCAGTCAAATTAATAATTAAATTACCAACATCTTTGACACCCTCTTGTATACGTCATTCTGATCGCATCTCCTGTCCCCCATGTACTACCAAGGTAATCAATACCATGAATTTGGGACTTAGCATTCCCTGAGTTGTTTATTACATAGATTCTTATCTATATAATTAATATACTTTAGTTTTGTCCATTTTTGAACTTCATACAAATGGATTCATACAGTATGTATTCTTTTATCCTGAGTCACTCATGTTGGTCATAGCTGTAGTTTGTTTGTAGAGCTGTATACTGCCCACTCTTTAACTCTGTCATAATTTATCCATTCTCCTCTTTTGGGACCCTGAATTTGTTTATATTTTGTTACTACAAAGAAAACTATCATAAACATTGTTATATTTATGTCAGCTGGAGCATATAGGCAAGATTTCTCTAGGGTGATACCCGGAAGTGACAATGCTGGATCATAAGGTCTGCAAATCTTCACCCTTGCTGGATAATTCGAAATTGTTCTCTAGTCGTTATGCCCATTTATATTCCCACCAACAGTGTGTGTGAGTTCATTTTGCTCAGTATCCTTTTCAGTACGTGCTATTACCAAACTTAGGCATTTTTGTTAACCTGGGAAGAATGTGTCACTGTGGTTTTCTTTTGTCTTTTGCTGATTTTTAATGAAATTGAGCACCATTTTACATGTTTATTGGCCTTTTGGATAACGTGTTCTGTGAAGTGCTTGTCTCTTACCCGTTTTTCTGTTGGGTTGCTTGTCTCTCTCATGATTTGAAGGAGTTCTTACATATTCTTCATACTAGTTCTTTATTAATTAAATGTGTTGCCAATTTCTTCTTCCACTCTATGGTCTGTTATTGTTGTCTTTTTGCAATTTTAAATTTATGGTTAGTGCTTTTTGTATTTTGGTGAAGAAATCCTTTTATATCCTGAGATTGTGGAGATAGTCTTCTCTTATCTTGTAGAAGCTTTATTGTTTTACCTTTCACATTTATATCTATAATCCACTTGGGATTGATTTTTCTGTTTGGTTGAAGTAGAAGCCAATTTTGCTATTTCTAACATATCCCAGTTAATTCAACACCATTTATTGAAAAGTTTGCCCTTCACTGACCTCTATCAAAACCTCTGACGTAATGACAAAGCTTATATAAGCATTGGTCTGATTAGAGACACCAAGAAGACAGATGATGTGAAATCCAGGAAGCAGAAGGCCCAATATAGAAGCTGGAGGAGCGAATCCTCAGGAAGAACATTCAGTTCACATCAGAGCAGATCAAGAATTTGACAGAATACCTGTCATGTTTAATACATTGAAAGAGTAGTTGTACAAGTTTGGGAGAGTTTAGGATTGAATTAGTGATAAATAAATAGAAAACTAAATACAGTAGGGATTGAAGCAAATAAAAGATACCATTATTGAAAAGAGAAGTAAAAAATAACATTTGGAGGTACATAATTGTTTATTTTGGAAACCTAAGGCAAAAAGAGGGACCTATATAAAAATAACCACAAAACTTTACCAAGAGTCTCCAAAGATCACTGAGATACGTCAACAGAAATATCAAAACCCTGGAAGGAAAAATTTTTATTGTAAAGATGCTTACTTTTCCAAATTATGTTTTTCGATAATGTCTTGAGATGTAGTTGAGTTCCAGGGGTCATCTTAAGGAATGGACCTGCAAGAATAGATACAAAATTTTGAAAAAGAAGAGTGATGAGGGAAGACTTACTTATCTAATATTAAAATGTGTTGTAAAGCTCTAATAATCGAAGCACTGTGACACAGCATGAAACAGATCAGTGAAGAGATTAGAAGGCCCAGAATCAGACAACTTAGTGTCTAATAATAATCAGATCATAATCAGGGGAAAAGAAGAATTACTTAGCAAATACATGGATATTTGGTTAACTCTTAGGAAAAAATTTAGTAGTTCACTATATATAGAAGTTGATTACAATTACTGTGTCTTGAAATTCACCACTCTTTTCTGCAATGGCTAATCTGTTGTTAATTTTACTCAATTTATTTTATTTTATTTTGCTGAGGAAGATTAGCCTTGAGCTAACATCTGTTGTCAATCTTCCTGGGTTTTTCTTGCTTGAGGAAGATTAGCCCTGAGCTAACGTCTGTGCCAGTCTTCCTCTATCTTATATGTGGGTTGCCACCACAGCATGGCTGACACGTGGTGTAGGTCCATGCTCAGGATCTGAACCCATGAACCCAGGCCACTGAAGCAGAGGGTGCCAAGCTTAACCACTGTGCCAAGGGATTGACCCCATTTACTCAATTTATTTTTTATTTCAGATATTATATTTTTATCTCTAGAAGTTCTGTCTAGGTTCTTATTTATCTTCCCTTTCTCTGCTCATTATGTTCCTGCTTTCCTTGGCATCTTTGCGTATAAGTATAATATTTAAAAGAGCTGTTTTAAGATCTTTGCCTACTAATTTCATTACTTCTGTTATTTCTGCACTGTTTTACCAGTTGATTTTGTGTCTCTGTGTGAGTGTGAGGAAGACTGGCCCTGAGCTAACATTATTGCCAATATTCTTTTTGCTTGAGGAAGAGTGTCCCAGAGCTAACAGCTGTGGCACTCTTCCTCTGTTTTGTATGTGGGACACAACCACAGCAAGGCTTGATGAGCAGTGTATGGGTCCATGCCCGGGATCCAAACCTGCAAACCCTGGGCCACCAAAGCGGAGCTCGTGAACTTAATCACTACACCACCGGACTGGCCCCCACCACTAGTTGATTTTTTTTCCCTCTTTGCTACATGTCCCATTTTCTCCTGCTTTGCAAGCCTGGTAATTTTTGACAAGATACCAGATATCATGAGTGTTTTTGTGTTTGTTTTTAATGTTGTAGAGGGCTGGATTTTGTTGTATTGGGTTGCATGGTGGGTTTTGTTCCGGTATGTAGATAAGTTACTTGCAGGTTGGTTTGAGGCTTGCTTTTAGGCTTTCTTATGACGGGTCCAGATCCTTTAATCAGAGGCTAAGTCCCACTACTAAGTCACGACCTTTCTGAGGAACCCCCCAGTGCCCTGTGTATTTCAAGGGCTCTCTACTTTAGCTACTGGAAATGCAAACTATTTCTAGCCTTGCGTGAGCTCTGTTCTGTCCTACTGCTTTCTGATGGTTCTGCCTCCCAGCCTCCCAAGGCTTGAGTTAACCTCAGGCACTTACAGATCAGTGCTCAGCCAAAGACTTAAAGGAGCAGATCTCAGGAGCTCTGCTCACTCCCTTCTTCTCCTGCCCCAACCCGTGGCCACATCTCCAGTAGTCAGCCCCGCACATTCTGGCTGCCTTGGCCCCCCAGAACTCCAGCCTCTGTCTCCTCAGGTCAGGGAGCGCTCTGGGCTCTGTGTTCCTCTTCCCTGTGCTGCAGCCTGAGAATGGCCCCCAGGTGTAAGCTTCTGTCACTGATCACGGTCCCATGCTGCCTGTTGTCCAGTTTATGAAAACTGTTGTTTCATGCATTTTATTCAGCTTCATAGTTGTTTCTGTAAGCAGCTTTTTAATATCAGAATTCCTTTGAGAATGGATTATATACTACATTAGTTCAGTTCTTTAGATGCCTTCTTTTCAAATAATGTATGAGTCTATCATAAGAATTTTGTTTCTTATATACATCTCTCTCTTTTAAGCCCTTTAGAGCAGTGGTTCTCATGGAGTGATTTGCCTCACCCACCCCTTAGGGACATTTTTAGTTGTCACAACTAGGGGGAGGAGCTTCTGGTGTCTAGTGGATAGAGGTTAGGGATGCTGGTCAACATCTTTCCGTGCACAGGACAGTCCCCCACAACAAAGAATTATTCAGCATTAACCATCCCAAAATGTCAATAATGCTGAGGTTGAGAAACTGCTTTAGAGTACTTGGCCATAAAATCCATCACAAGAATGTAGGACCCTTTTGCATTTGTGAGGGACTCTAAGATGCCATCCCACTTTCCTAAGTTTCTTGTCACTTCCTTCTCATGAGTCTGTTCATTCTCTTCTGTTGGTTTGAGTTGAGGGCATGTTAATAGTTTGCTTTGTTGGTTTTCTCAACCTTTAGATTTGTCCTTGGGTTTTTTTCCTAGCTGACATGATGATTATAGTATTTCTGTTCTTGAATAACACAGTAGAGATGCAAAATACCATGTACTCTAATTCTTTTTGGGAAAGAGCAAAGAAACAGGCTTAAAAGATGGAGTAATATTTTCAGTGACTCAGAATGTCAGTGTGGTTGTTAATAATAGTGTTGCTTCGACTTCACCATATGCAATTATTTTTCTTTAACCAAAAAAAGTTGATTTTAATATGAATATTGAGAAGAGTTTATATTGAGTCTATAATTTATGGAATGCTTTAGAAGTATGGGTACCACTGGTCCTCTGACTGATTTTCACATTTTGCAAGTGGAAGTTTCTATGGGAGAATATATAGCGTGATTTTCTTACATACCCTCTCTTTGTTCTTGACACTGTCTTATTTGTAATTTTGTATTTTAGCCACGGAAAACATTTTTAAATAAATATTTTCTTTGCTTGGCTTTGTGAGTTACAAAACAGAAATAAATGAGCACAGTCCCCTTACTCGCTTCTCTCTAGGACTGCAGGGTGGAAGTGTAGGCATTCAGTGCACACACATTAAGGGACACACAGACTATATAAAGTTACAGCTCATAAAGTAGAATCAGACTGTGTAGCAGTAACGAGACCTTAACAAATCTCATCTGACCTCATTTTATAGATGATGAAACCGAGGCTCAGAGTTGTTTAATGTCTTCCAGAAGGTCATGGAGCCAGTGACAGAGAATGCTGAACTTGAACACAGGTCGCATGTTTTCTGCTGAAGTCATGGTGTTCAAGTCCTTCATGTGAGCGGCCTGTGGGCTTTGCTTTCTGGGTCCAGCATCAGCCTCCTTATCTCCTGCCCTCTCTGGGGACCCTGGCTGTTGAATGGTCACATCCCTAGCAGGGAGAGAGTCACCTCTCTGTTAATTATCTAGTTCTTACTGTCCTTGATATTTGGCTGTGTAGCTTCTCAAGTATAAGCCCTATTTTTCTACTTAAAATTATTTTAGATGAATAAGAAAAAAAATAACACTGTCCTTGCGAATTCTTTGACCCCTTGTTTTTCTTATACTCAGTCGGAATGCTTAAAAGCTCAAGGGTTAGAGGTTTCCTTTTACTGAAAAATTAACTGGTTTGGTTTCCTGGCCTTTGCTGTTAAAATCTTCTATCTCGACTTTGAATTTTCATAGCTTTACCTATAATGTATGTATCAGAGAAATGTCAATTCATGTTTGAATGGTTGATCGACCATTTAACTCTTAAGCTAGCTTTTAGTGAAGTCTTTTGCAAAGCTCTCCGGTTTGAATTGTTCCGTAATGAGTTAGGGCAGGTGTGTGTGCTGCTTTCTTCTAAATTAAAACCTAGGATTCACGTGTTTTCATCTCCACACCCTGGGTGTGTTTGCTCCAGAGATTGGATGGGTCAAGTTAGTGGGTCAGGATACCCTGTGCCCTGGCAGGACTGGATGCATAGTGCTCTACGTGAAATGTTCTGAAACGTGTCTTTATATCAAATTAGCTTACCCTGTGCCTCACTGCTTTGCTTTTTGGTTAAAGTGATTTTTAAATTCTCTTGCATTCACCAGTGCAAACAGACCTTTCAGATGTAAAGTGAAAAATTGGAAGAAAATCCAGGTTGAAATAATAATTTTTAATCTGGGCATTTCTTTTGGTTTATTTCGAATTTTGTGATTATGTTCATGCTAGATTTTAGTTTTATACAGCTGTTTGAATTGAGCCAGTTTGCACAATGCATTTTGAATTTTATACCAGTGGTAAAATTAAGCTCTTTTTCTTTCTTTATGAAGAACTAGAAATATTTTTGACTATTTGATCCATAAGCTTATTCTTTAACTTAAATCTGTACTTCCATTGTTTGTCTTTATGTTTTTTATATTTGCTTGAGAATATATGTATTTGTTGGTTTTACATTTTAGTAGGGAAGAGTTTGTTTTGTCACGTGTAGTGTAGCAACTCATTACTTGTCTTGAACTCAACTTCCCAATAATTTCAACTCTCCAAATACAGGCAAGAGCCAGGTAACTTAAAATAAAAAGGCATGAGATAAGGGATGGCTTCTGAGTAAGAAAGTAGATGCGACCAAACGTGCAGTTAATTTTGCCCATAGGAAATTTTCTCGGTATCTCAGATTAAAACCTATGTTTTCATCTTATTTAAGGCAGATCTCTTACAAGCCAAATTATGTGGTTTTCATGCCCACAGCAGGTTAGAAGCAGCAAAGTAAAAGGAACTGTTAGAGCTTGGCATGACAGTGATGCAGCAAAGAGAAAACCCAGTGCGGTAAATACAACTCAGAAAGCACAGTGTCTGTTTAGCGAGGAGGCACGCTGCTGGCTTACCAGCTCCAGGATTATCCCAGTCATCGTTGGTATTTTATTGTTGACCCTCTGTCATTCAGAAGAGGTTTAGAATGTCCAGTGAGCTCTTAGAACACAGAGAAGCAGAATGCATTTTAGAAAGATGGTATGCCTAATTTTATTTTACCCGTGACTTAGCTTGGTCCAACCCTAACATATTGCCGTAGTTTTCATAGCTTTTTTTAAGAAGTAAAATATTGTAGATGGGGTTGGAGCCGTTCTCCATCCCCTTTCTTTTTCTCCTGAGTTGTACCATCTTAAAATTTATATTCATCATTCCCTTGCACGTGTTTTACCTTCATCTCAGTTATAGATACACACACAGAGTGAACAGTAAGTTATCTTTTGAAGTTTTTATACAAATGGAGTCATGCTGTACTTATTTTCTGCCACTTAATTTTTTTATTCTACTTTGGGGTATATGTTGGTAACCCTATTATTCACTTTCACTATCCTTTAGTATTCCAGTCAGAATTGCCACAATTTACTTATTCATTCACCTGTTGATGGACCTTTGTTTTTCCACTTTTCTTGATGCTTCACACCATGTTGCAGTGCGCATTCTTCTGCATATCTGTTGGGGAGTATGTAAGCTCTTCTCTAGGACGTACTTCTGAAGGTAGACTGGAAGGATCAGAAGGGTTGACTCGGCTTCACCTTTACTCTGTATATTGCCAAATTGTGGTCCAAAGTGCTCGTGCCTATTTTCCCTCTCACTAGCAGTGTCCTCTTGCCATGTCCTTGCCTTTACTTGGTTCTGTTTAAATTATTTTCATTTCGTGCATGTGAACTTGTATCTCATTATGGCTTTAATGTGCATGTCCCTAATTTGTAATCTGCTTGAAGACAGTTCATGGTTCATTTGTGTTGCTCTTATCATTTCTTACCATATTTTCTATTAGTTGTTTGTCTTTTGATTATTGATCTGTAGGTGTTTCTTCTATATTCTGAACACTAATCCTTTATCAGATGTATGAGTTTCAAATACCTTCTGTCAGTCTGTGACTTATCTTTTTTTTTTTAAGAATTGTTACCTGAGCTGGCATCTATTGCCAATCTTCTTTTTTTTTCCTCCTGCCTTCTTCTTCTCCCCGAAGCCCCCCAGTACGTAGTTGTAGGTCCTTCTAGTTGTGGCATTTGGGACACCACCTCAGCGTGGCCTCTTAAGTGGTGCTAGGTCCGTGCCCAGGATCCAAACCGACAAAACCCCAGGCCACTGAAGTGGAGTGCGTGAACTTAACCACTTGGCCATGGGGCTGGCCCCTGTAACTTATCTTTATAGGGTTTTTATTATACAGACGTCTTTACTTTTAATAGAACAAAATATATCAGGCTTTTCTTTTATGGCTTCTGCCTTTACATCTCTAAGTTCTTCCCTACTGTGGAGGTCATAGATATTTACTAAGAAAAATTTTTTAAAGTTTTGCTTTTCACTCACTTGGCATTTATTGTTGGTTATAGTACAAGACAGAGACCTGCTTTGCCCCCTGTAGACACCTACTTGTACTAGCATCACTTGTTGAATGATCACTTTCCCCTGAGCACTTGCTCCATCACATCTGTCACGTATCAAATATCCTCATGTACTGGGGTCCGTTTCTAAGGCTTTTTGTCCCGTTGGTCTGTCTGTGCCTGTAGCAATACCGTACGGCCTTCATTTTGACACCTGGTGGGCTGAGTCACCCCACCTCGTCTTCCCCTCCACGTCCGTTGTCCCTGTTCTTCAGGAGTGTCCTGGCTCTTCTTGGCCCTTTGCTTTTCTGTTTAAAGTGTAATGGAATTTAAAGTTCTTTTTAAAAATCCTTTTGGGATTTTCGTTGAAATTGCACTGTATTTATGAGTTAATTTGTATATACCTGATTTTAAAATAAACATGTTTGGGTGCTTAAAAGAATAAATTCCTAGTTTCTTGTAAAAATCAGTTGTCAAAAACAGCCAATTCTCCAGGAGTTCTGAATAGTCAAGGTTTTATTACGTTTAAATAAAGAAAAGGACACCATTGAAAATGTTCGCTTATATGTTGGAGTAATTCATAAAACTAAAATATTTAAGCATCTTTAGTTCTTCATTATGCTTGCTAATTTCTTCATTCATCAAAGATTTATTGATTACTTGTTTCGTACAGGACTTTCTTCTACAGAAAGTAACGGTGATTTGAAAATCCTCCACAGTCAGTGGCAGGGAGGTTTTCTTACTTGATTTTTGAGTGCATTGTATATGGTATTATTCACAGTTCTTTGATGTACCTCAGTTGATATTGGGGGAGAGTGTTCCCCATGCTGACGACATAATATGTGTCAAATAGCTTATGCTTTTAAACTTTGCATCAAAAAAATCCACCTGGTGTTCATAGATAATGCAGCATTGGCTCCATTCCATCTGACCAGACTGAATTCATTATTTGCTCAAATTCCCTTTTCTTCCATAGAGACTTACAGCCACTACGGGAAGCAAACAGCGCAGTCGCCTTTCCATTATGGCCCAGTACCTCTGCAGCGTGCAGCACGCCTTGACAATTCCAGGTCGGGCTTTCGTCCCCAAACCAGAGGTGAGTTTCTATTTGTTTTAGTATCTGGAATTAGGATTTTAATTATAATCTTTGTTCTTCCGGGGATGTGTCATAGGAAATTCTCTCTTGGATCTGATCTTTATTTATATGCAAACTGTACCATAACTTTTTCTTTACCTCTCCAGAATAAGAACCATAAAAATCACAATGTGGATAGTTAGTTCTGTTCTAATTTTCTCCCCCTTAGATAGAATGACCAAATGTCGAGGTTTGTCCGTGTTGCCCTGGTGGTGGCGGTGGTATTACTATTATTATTATTACCATCATCCCTGTTTATTCTTAAAAGTATCCCAGGATGGAAGATAAGTTATATGGTCACTCAGTCCTCACAAAAAGAAATGAGAATTTTTTGTGATTCTGATAGAGACTTCTGACTAAAGTTATATCAAACGTTATTTATTTATTTATTTTTATTGAAATACAGTTGACATATAACATTGTGTAAATTTAAGGTATACAATATGTTCACTTGATACATTCATATATTGTAATATGATTGCCATTGTAGCGATAATTAGCACCTCTATCATGTTACATAATTATCCTTTCCTTTTGGTAGTTGGAATAATTAAGTTCTAATCTCTTAGCAAGTTTGATTATAATACGATATTGTTGTCTATATTCACTGTACTGTGCATTATATCTCTAGGGCTTGTTTACTACTCATTGTTAGTTTGTGCCCTTAAACGACATCTGTCCTGTCCCACTACCCCCGGCAACCACCATATTATTCTGTTTTCACAAGCTTGGCTTTTTAAATTTCCCCATATAAGTGAGATCATGCAGTACTTGTCTTTCTCTCTCTGAATTATCTCACTTAGTATAATATGCTCAAGGTCCATCCATGTTGTCACAAATGTCAGAATTTCCTTCTTTCTCGTGGCTGAGTAATACTCCATTGTGTACATGTACCACATTTTCTTTATCCATTCATCTGTCGATGACACTTAGTTGTTTCCCTGTCTCGGCTGTTGTGAATAACGCTGCAGTGAACATGGGGTGCAGATGTCTTTTCAAGTTAGTGGTTTCATTTTCTTCAGGTAAGTACCTGGAAGTGGAATTGCTGGATCATACGGTAGCTCTGTGTTTAACTTTTGAGGAATCTTCATACCGTTTTCCATGGTGGCCGTACCGAGTTACATTCCCCCCGAGAGTGCACAAGGGTTCCCTTTTCTCCGAATCGTCGCCAGCACTTTTCTCGTCTTTTTGTTGATAGCCATTCTAGCAAGTGTGAGGTGATGCCTCATTGTGGGTTTGATTTGCATTTCCCTGATGATTAGTGATCCTGAGCATCTTTTCATGTACCTGTTGGCCATTTGGATGTCTTCTTTAGAAAAATGTCTGTTTAGTTCTTCTGCCCATTTTTCAACCAGATTGTGTTTATTTTTGTTGTTGAATTGTATGAGTTCTCTGTATATTTTGGATTTTAACCCCTTATTCAATATATGATTTGCAAAAATTTTCTCCCATTCTGTACATTGCTTTTCTTTTTGTTAATGATTTCTTTTGCTGTACAAAAGCTTTTGAGTTTAATGTAGCCCCATTTGTTGATTTTTTCTTTTGTTCTTTGTGCTTTTTTTTGTCATATCCAAAAAATCATCGCCAAGACCAGCGTCAGGGTGCTTCTTGCCTATGTTTCTTCTAGGAGTTTTATAGTATCAGGTCTTATGTTTAGTCTTTGATCCATTGTGAGTTAATTTTCCTGGGTGGCGTAAGATAGGGGTCCAGTTTAGGGCTCTGCGTGTGTTTATTCAGTTTTGCCAGCACCATTTGTTGAAGAAACCGTCCTTTTTCCGTGGAGTGCTCTTGGCTCTCTTGTCAAATGTTGACTGTATAAACAAGGGTTTAATTCTGGGGTCTGTGTTCTGTTCCATTGGTCTGTGTGTTTTGTGCCAGTGCCCTACTGCTTTTGTTATTGTAGCTTCAAGTGTAGTTTGAGATCAGAAAGTGTGATACCTCCAGCTTTGTTCTTTTTCCTCAGGATTGCTTTGGCTATTCTGGGGCTTTTATGGTTCCCTACAAGTTTTAGAATTGTTTTTTCTCTTTCTGTGAAGAATGCCATTGGTATTTTCATGGGAATTGCATTGAATCTATAGATGGCTCTGGGTAGGCTGGACATTTTAACAATATTACTTCTTCCAATAAATGAACACAAGATGTCTTTCCATTTGTTTGTATCTTGGTCCATTCCTTTCAGCAAAGTCTTGTAGTTTTCATTGTACAGTTCTTTCACTTTGTTGGTTAAATTTATTCCTAAGTATTTTCTTGTTTTTGATGCTGTCATGAATGGGATAGTTTCTTTATTTCTTTTTCAGATTTTTCATCCATAGTATATAGAAATGCTACTGATTTCTGTATGTTGATTTTGTATCCTTCATCTTTACTGAAATTGTTGATCAGTTCAAACAGTGTTTCGCTTGAGTCTGTGTACAGAATCAGATCATCTGCAAATGGCAGCGGTTTTGCTTCTTCCTTCCCAATTCCTATGTCTGTTATTTGTTTCTCTTGCGTAAGTGGTCTACCTAGGACCTCCAGTGCTATGCTGAATAGAGTGGTGAGAGTGGGCATCCTTTTCTTGTCCCTGATCTTAGAGGAAAAGCTTTCAGTTTTTCTCCATTGAGTATAATTTTAGCTGCGGGTTTGTTGTATATGGTCTTTATTGTGTTCAGCTACGTTCCTTCTGTACCCAATGTGCTAAGTGGTTTTTTGTTTTGTTTTGTTTTGTTTTGAGAAAGATTAGCCCTGAGCTAACATCTGTGGCCACCAATTCTCCTCTTTTTGCTGAGGAAGACTGGCCCTGAGCTAACATCCGTGCCCATTTTCCTCTGCTTTACATGTGGGACGCCTGCCACTGCATGGCTTGACAAGCAGTATGTAGGTCCACACCTGGGATCCAAACGGGTGAACCCTGGGCTGGCCCCAATATGCTGAGTGTTTTTGTTATGAAAGGATATTGTATTTTGTCAAATACTTTTTCTGCATCTATTGAGATGACTGTGTGATTTTTATCTTTCATTTTATTAATGTGATGTATTACATTTATTGATTTTTGTATGTTGAACCATCCTGTATCCCAGGGATAAATCCCTCTTGGTTACAGTGTATAGTCCTTTTTATGTGTTCCTTGAATTCAGTTTGCTGATATTTTGTTGAGAATTTTTGTATTTGTATTCATCAAGGGTGTTGGTCCATAGTTTTCGTTTCTTGTGGTGACTTTATCTGGCTTTGGTATCAGGGTAATGCTGGCCTCAGAATGCATTTGGAAGTATTCTCTCCTCCTCAGGTTTTTGGAAGAGTTTGAGAAGGATTGGTGTTAATTCTCGTTTTAATGTTTGGGAGAATTTGCCAGTGAAGTCATCTGCTCCTGAGGTTTTCTCTGTTGGGACGTTTTTGATTACTGATTCAATCTCTGTACTTGTTATCGATCTGTTCAGATTTTCTGTCTCTCCCTGATTCAGTCTTGGTAGTTTATGTGTTTTATAAATTTAGCATTTATTTTAGGTTATCTAATTTGTTGGCATATAATTGTTCATAATAGTCTCTTATGATCCCCTGTATTTCTGTAGTAGCAGTTGTAATGTTTCCTTTTTCATTTCTAATTTTATTTGCATCTTCTCTCTTTTTTTCTTAGTCTGGCTAAATTTTTGTCAATTTTGTTTATCTTTTATGAAGAATCAACTTTTAGTTTTGTTGATCCTTTCTATTTTTCTGCTCTCTATTTCATTTATTTCTCTAATCTTTACTGTTTCCTTCCTTCTGCTAACTTTGTTCTTCTTTTTCTAGTTCCTTGAGGTGTAAGCAAAGTTAGGTTGTTTATTTCATATCTTTTTTTTTTTTTAATGTGGGCATTTATTGCTATAAACATCCCTCTAAGAACTACTTTTGCTGCATTCCATAGGTTTTGATATGTTGTATTTCCATTTTCATTTGTTTTGAGATAGTTTTCTATTTCCCTTTTGATTTCTTTGACCCATTGGTTGTTCAATGTGTGTTGTTTAGTCTCCACGTTTTTAGATTTCCCAGCTTTCCTCTTGTTGATTTCTAGTTTTATACCATTGTGGTCAGAAAAGAGCATGATTTCGATCTTAAATTTGCTGAGATTTGTTTCGCACTCTATTATATGATCTGTCCTGGAACTTGTTTTGTGTGCACTCGAGAAGAATGTGTGTTCTGCTGCTGTTGGATGGAATGTTCTACGTGTGTCTGCTAAGTCCGCTTGTTTTAGAGTGTGGTTTAATTCCAATATTTTCTTGTTGTTGTTGTGTCTGGATAATCCGTCCATTGCTGACAGTGGCATTGAAGTCTGCTACAGTATTGTTTGCTATTTCTTCCTTTAGATCTGTTAATATTTGCTTAATGTATTTTGGTGCTCTGATGTTGGGTGCGCATATATTTACAACTGTTATATCTTCCTGATGTATTGACCCCTTTGTATGGTGACCTTTTTTGTCTCTTGTTAGCGTTTTTGGCTTGAAGTCTATTTCATCTGATGTGAGTATGGTTGCACCTGCTGTCTTTTGGTTTCCCCTTACATGGAATATGCTCTTCCAACCCTTCACTTTGAGCCTGTGTGTGTCTTTAGAGTTGAAATGCATTTCTTGTAGGAGCATATAGTTGGGTCTTGTTTTTTATCCATCTGGCCGCTCTCTGCCTTTTGATTGCTGAATTCAGTCCATTTATATTTAGAGTGATTATTGATGTGTAATGATTTACTGTTGCCATCTTATCATTGGCCTTGTGGTTCTTTTGGGTCTCCATTGTTTCTTTTTCCCTGTTTCTATGTATGTTTCTTAAGTGGTGGTTTTCCATGGTGATTTGCTCTGTCTCCCCTTTTATTCTCTGTGTCTGTCCTCTAGATTTTTGCTTTCTGATTACCATGTGGCTTACATAAGCATCTCATAGATAAAATAAGCCTTCTTTTGCTGAGAGTACCCTATCTTCATTCTCTTATAGAGGTTCCACCCTTTTATTCCTCTTTTATATTTTTGATGTCACAATTTACCTCTTTTTATACTGTGAATTCATTGAGAATTATAGTAGCTGTAGTTTTTGATGCTCTTTTCCTATGTCTTTACACTCGAACTAAGTGGTTAATACACCATTCTAACATAGAGTTACAGGTTTCTAATTTTGTTTGTTTTTCACCTTTGCTAGAGTATTGTATACTTTCAGTTGCTTTTGGGTCACTAATTAGCATCTTCATTTTAGCTTAAAGAACTACTTTGAGCACTTCTTGCAAGGCAGGTCTAGTGGTGGTTTACTCTCTCAGTTTTTTTTTTTTTTTGGGGGGGTTTTGTTATTCTTTTGTGTGTGTGTGTGTGTGTGTGTGTGTGTGTTTTATTAATGTTATGATAGATTACAACCTTGTGAGATTTCAGTTGTACATTTTTGTTAGTCATGTTGTGGGTACACCACTTCCCCCTTTGTGCCCTCCCCCCAACCCCCCTTTTCCCTGGTAACCACTGATCTGATCTCCTTATCAATATACTAACTTCCACCTATGAGTGGAGTCATATAGAGTTCGTCTTTCTCTGACTGGCTTATTTCACTTAACATAAAACCCTCGAGGTCCATCCACGTTGTTGTGAATGGGCCAATTTTGTCTTTTTTTATGGCTGAGTAGTATTCCATTGTGTATATATACCACATCTTCTTTATCCAATCATCAGTTTCTGGGCATGTAGGCTGGTTCCACATCTTGGCTATTGTAAATAATGCTGTGATGAACATAGGGGTGCAACGGACTCTTGAGATTTCTGATATCAGGTTCTTAGGATAGATACCCAGTAATGGGATGGGTGGGTCATAGGGTACTTCTATTTTTAACTTTTTGAGAAATCTCCATACTGTTTTCCATAGTGGCTATACCAGTTTGCGTTCCCACCAACAGTGTATGAGGGTTCCTTTTTCTCCACAACCTCTCCAACATTTGTCGCTCTTGGTTTTGGATGTTTTTGCCAATCTAACGGGTGTAAGGTGATATCTTAGTGTAGTTTTGATTTGCATTTCCCTGATGATTAGCGATGATGAACATCTTTTCATGTGTCTATTGGCCATATTCATATCTTCTTTTGAGAAATGTCTGTTCATGTCCTCTGCCCATTTTTTGATCGGGTTGTTTGTTTTTTTGTTGTTAAGCAGTGTGAGTTCTTTGTATATTATGGAGATTAACCCTTTGTCAGATAAGTGGCTTGTAAATATTTTTTCCCAGTTAGTGGGCTGTTTTTTTGTTTCAATCCTGTTTTCCCTTGCCTTGAAGAAGCTCTTTAGTCTGATGAAGTCCCATTTGTTTATTCTTTCTATTGTTTCCCTCAACTGAGGAGTTATAGTGTCCGAAAAGATTCTTTTGAAACTGATGTCAAAGAGTGTACTGCCTATATTCTCTTCCAAAAGACTTATTGTCTCAGGCCTAATCTTTAGGTCTTTGATCCATTTTGAGTTTATTTTGGTGTGTGGTGAAAAAGAATGGTCAATTTTCAATCTTTTGCATGTGGCTGTCCAGTTTTCCCAGCACCATTTGTTGAAGAGACTTTCTTTTCTCCATTGTAGGCCCTCTGCTCCTTTGTCGAAGATTAGCTGTCCATAGATGTGTGGTTTTATCTCTGGGCTTTCAATTCTGTTCCATTGATCTGTGGACCTGTTTTTGTACCAGTACCATGCTGTTTTGATCACTGTAGCTTTGTAGTATGTTTTGAAATCGGGGATTGTGATTCTGCTGGCTTTGTTTTTCTTGCTCAGGATTGCTTTAGCAATTCGCAGTCTTTTGTTGCCCCATATGAATTTTAGGATTGTTTGTTCAATTTCTGTGAAGAATGTTCTTGGGATTCTGATTGGGATAGCATTGAATCTGTATATTGCTTTAGGTAGTATGGACATTTTAACTATGTTTATTCTTCCAATCCATGTGCATGGAATGTCTTTCCATCTCTTTATGTCATCGTCAATTTCTTTCAAGAAAGTCTTGTAGTTTTCATTGTATAGATCCTTCACTTCCTTGGTTAAGTTTATCCCAAGGTATTTTATTCTTTTCGTTGCGATTGTGAATGGGATTGAGTTCTTGAGTTCTTTTTCTGTTAGTTCATTGTTAGTGTATAGAAATGCTACTGATTTATGCACGTTAATTTTATACCCTGCTACTTTGCTGTAGTTGTTGATTATTTCTAATAGTTTTTCTATGGATTCTTCGGGGTTTTCTATATATAAGATCATGTCGTCTGCAAACAGCGAGAGTTTTACTTCTTCATTACCTATTTGGATTCCTTTTATTTCTTTTTCCTGCCGAATTGCTCTGGCCAGCACCTCCAGTACTATGTTGAATAGGAGTGGTGAAAGTGGGCACCCTTGTCTTGTTCCTGTCCTCAGAGGGATGGCTTTCAGTTTTTGTCCATTGAGTATGATGTTGGCTGTGGGTCTGTCATATATGGCCTTTATTATGTTGAGGTACTTTCCTTCTATACCCATTTTATTGAGGGTTTTTATCATAAATGGGTGTTGGATCTTGTCGAATGCTTTCTCTGCATCTATTGAGATGATCATGTGGTTTTTGTTTTTCATTTTGTTGATGTAGTGTATCACGTTGATTGACTTGCGGATGTTGAACCATCCCTGTGTCCCTGGTATAAATCCCACTTGATCATGGTGTATAATCTTTTTGATGTATTGCTGTATTCGGTTTGCCAAAATTTTGTTGAGGATTTTTGCATCTATGTTCATCAGTGATATCGGCCTGTAGTTCTCCTTCTTTGTGTTGTCCTTGTCAGGTTTGGGGATCAGAGTGATTTTGGCTTCATAGAATGTGTTAGGGAGTACTCCATCTTTCTCAATTTTCTGGAACAGTTTGAGGAGAATAGGTATTAAGTCTTCTTTGAATGTTTGGTAGAATTCTCCAGAGAAGCCATCTGGTCCTGGACGATTATTTTTGGGGAGGTTTTTGATTACCGTTTCTATTTCCTTACTTGTGATTGGCCTATTCAGATTCTCCATTTCTTCCTGATTCAGTTTGGGGAGATTGTAGGAGTCTAGGAATTTGTCCATTTCTTCAAGGTTTTTCAATTTGTTGGCATATAGTTTTTCATAGTATTCTCTTATGATCTCTTGTATTTCATTGGTATCTGTTGTGATTTCTCCTCTCTCATTCCTAATTTTATTAATTTGCGATTTCTCTCTTCTTTTCTTGGTGAGTCTGGCTAGGGGTTTGTCAATTTTATTAATTCTTTCGAAGAACCAACTCTTTGTTTCATTGATCCTTTCTATTGTCTTTTTTGTTTCAATATCGTTTATTTCTGCTCTTATTTTTATTATTTCCCTCCTTCTACTGACTCTGGGCTTTGTTGGTTCTTCTTTTTCTAGTTCTGTTAGGTGTCATTTGAGGTTGCTTATGTGAGCTTTTTCTTGTTTAGTGAGGTGAGCCTGTATTGCGATGAATTTCCCTCTTAGGACTGCTTTTGCTGCATCCCGAATGGTTTGGTATGTCGTGTTCTCATTTTCATTTGTCTCCAGATAAAATTTGATTTCTTCTTTAATTTCTTCAATGATCCATTGTTTGTTCAGAAGCGTGTTGTTTAGTCTCCACATTTTTGCACCTTTCTCTGTTTTTTTCTTGTAGTTGATTTCTAGTTTAATAGCATTATGATCAGAAAAGATGCCTGATATTATTTCAACTCTCTTGTATTTATTGATGTTTGCTTTGGTTCCCAAAATATGGTTAATCCTTGAGAATGTTCCATGTGCACTTGAGAAGAATGTGTAACCTGCTGTTTTTGGATGAAGTGTTTTATATATATCTATTAAGTCCATCTGGTCTAATTTTTCATTTAATTCTATTATTTCCTTGTTGATTTTCTGTCTGGATGTTCTGTCCATTGGTGTTAATGGTGTGTTGAGGTCCCCTACTATTATTGTATTGTTGTTGATGTCTTCTTTTAGTTCTATTAAGAGTTGCTTTACAAATTTTGGTGCTCCTGTGTTGGGTGCATATATATTTATAAGTGTTATGTCTTCTTAGTGGAGAGTCCCTTTTATCATTATATACTGTCCCTCTTTGTCTTTCTTTATCTGTTTTGCTTTGAAATCTACCTTGTCTGATATTAGTATAGCGACACCTGCTTTCTTTTGTTCATTATTAGCTTGGAGTATTGTTCTCCATCCCTTCACTCTGAGTCTGTGTTTGTCTTTGGGGCTGAGGTGTGTTTCCTGGAGGCAGCATATTGTTGGATCGTGTTCTTTGATCCATCCTGCCACTCTGTGTCTTTTGATTGGGGAGTTCAATCCATTTACATTTAGAGTGATTATTGAGATGTGGGGGCCTACCACTACCATTTTGTGTCTTGTTTTCTGGTTTTCTTCAATTTCCTTTGTTTCTCGTCCCATGGTTTAATCTGTTCTGATGAAGAGCTGCTACTCTCTGTTGTTGTCCTTCTACTTATCTCCTCTGCTCTTGGTTTTGTAGCCCCTTTCCTTTTCTGGGTTTTTCAGGAATGAGGGTTTTCCTGAGGATTTCCTGAAGAGGAGGTTTTGTGGCAATGAACTCCCTTAATTTTTGTTTATCTGGGAAAGTTTTTATTTCTCCATTGTATTTGAAGGATATTTTCGCTGGGTAGAGAATTCTCGGCTGTAGATTTTTGTCCTTCAGATTTTTGAATATATCATTCCACTCTCTTCTAGCCTGTAAAGTTTCTGCTGAGAAATCTGCTGATAGCCTGATGGGGGTTCCTTTGTAGGTTAGTTTCTTTTGCCTGGCTGTCCTTAGTATTCTCTCCTTGTCATTGACTTTTGCTAGCTTCACTACTATATGCCGTGGAGTTGGTCTTCTTGCATTGATAAAGTTTGGAGATCTCTTGGCTTCTGTCACCTGAAGATCCATCTCTCTCACCAGATTTGGGAAGTTCTCAGCCATTATTTCTTTGAATAGGTTTTCTGCCCCTTTCTCCTTCTCTTCTCCCTCTGGTATACCTATAATCCTTACGTTGCATCTCCTAATTGTGTGTGATAATTCTTGGAGAGTTTCTTCATTTCTTTTTAGTCTTGCTTCTCTCTCCTCCTCTGCCTGCAGCAATTCTATATTGCCATCTTCCAAATTGCTAATTCTTTCCTCCATATTATTGGCCCTACTGTTCAGAGCATCTAGATTTTTCTTAATCTCCTCTATTGTGTTCTTCATTTCCAATATTTCTGTTTGGTTCTTCTTTATCATATCAAACTCTTTTGTGACATAGCTCCTGAACTCGTTGAGTTGTCGGTCAGAATTCTCTCTTAACTCATTGAGTATTTTAATGATGGCTGTTTTGAAGTCATCATCATTTAGGTTATATATCTCATTTTCTTTGGGATTGTTTTCTGTGTATTTGTTATTTTCTTTCTGTTCTGGAGATTTAATGTATTTTTTCATATTGCTTGATGTTGTTGATTTGTGCCTCCGCATGGAGATAGAGTTTAGTTGCTCCTTTCACTTGTTTCAGCTGCTGCGGTGGGGGAGCAGCTGTTTATACTGCACCAACCAGGAACCCTGTCCGCAGTTGCTAACTGGGCCTGGGCCCCTCCTCCTAGTCACAGTGGTCCTTTGGATTCCCTTCTTTGCCGTGGGGGCCGTCACAGGGGGGCTTCAGGCTGCTGGTGCCTACTGTTGCAGCCCACCTAGACGTGCTCCCTCCTTGGGGTCTGCAACGGTGTTATGGGCTTTTCCAGCGGCCAGGGGTGGGATCACTTATATTTGTCGCTCCGTTGCTGTCGGCACCCACAAAATCTCACTTGTCCACTATGGGTCGCAGGAGAGCTATTGGCATCTTCTACAGTCTGTGGTTAGTTCACCTAGCTATGCTGCTTTTGTCCCGGGGTCTTCCAGCCTTGTGGCTGCCGGCTGGGTGCTTTCTACTGGTGCTGTGCAGAGGCTCTCCCTGAGGCTGCTGTGAGCCTGTAGGGTTTCCCCCTAGGCTACGGAGCTGGGTCGCTGGAACTCCCCGCAGCCCCAGTCCTGTTCCCCAGGAACTCGGGGAGCCCTTTGCCCTGTCTTGGGGGGATAGCCAGAGATCCTGATTTCAGTGGTAGCTGGTCAGCTGCTACCCTGCCTAATATTCTCCTCTCCGGGACCCTCCCGGTATTGTGGATACTGGGCGTGGCCCCTCCGCTAATAGCAGACAGAGAGTTTTGTCTGCTGCCTGGGCAGAACTCTGGATCTTCCCCTCTGGGGCGCGGAGCGGGCCTCTGGAGCTTCACCCAGCCCCAGTCCTCTCCAAGATCTCCGGCAATCCCTAGCCCCATGGGGTGGGCAACGGCAGCTGGAGGTCACTTCGCCCTCTGGGATTCTCTCCGGGACTTTCCCGGAGTTGAATGCTGGGTGTGGCCCCTCCGCTAATGGCAGACAGAGAGTTTTATCTGCTGCCCAGGCAGAACTCTGGAGCTTCCCCTCCGGGGCGCAGAGCCGGCCTCTGGAACTTCCCCCAGCCCCAGTCCTCTCCGAGATCTCCGGCAATCCCTAGTCCCACGGGGCGGGCAACAGCAGCTGGGCGTCGCCCCACCCTCTGGGATTCTCTCCGGGACTTTCCCGGAGTTGAATGCTGGGCATGGCCCCTCTGCTAATGGCAGACAGAGAGTTTTCTCTGCTGCCTGGGCAGAACTCTGGAGCTTCCCCTCCGGGGCACAGAGCCGGCCTCTGGAACTTCCCCCAGCCCCAGTCCTCTCCGAGATCTCCGGCAATCCCTAGTCCCACGGGGCGGGCAACGGCAGCTGGGGGTCGCCTCGCCCTCTGGGATTCTCTCCGGGACTTTCCCGGAGCCGTGAATGCTGGGCGTGGCCCCTCTGCTAATGGCAGACAGAGAGTTTTGTCTGCTGCCCGGGCGGAACTCCGGAGCTTCCCCTCCGGGGCGTGGAGTCGGCCTTTGGAGCTTCACCCAGCCCCAGTCCGCTCGGAGATCTCCGGCAATCCCTAGCCCCACCGTGCCGGCAGTGGCAGCCAGGAGGCCTCCGTACCCTCAGCGACTATCTCTGGGACCCTCCGGGCGCCGCGAACACCAGGCGGGATCTCCCCGCCAATGGCGGGGAGAGACTCTCCCCGCGGGCCCAGGTGTGCAACTCCAAAGTTTCCCTCTGCGTTTAGGAGTAATTGCGGGGGGTTTAGGTAGGGTTCTGGTCACCTGTTGCCACCGTCGCTCCTCTGTTGTGTGCTCGCTCCTGCCCTAGATGTGTGTTGATCTTCTTGGGGCGTCCGTTGGAAGAAAGCCGCTTGCGGGTACTAGGCTGTTCGGTCGGGGTCGGAGAGTTTTCACCTATTTCCACATCCTCCCGGAGGAAAGTCCATCCGCCTTCCGATGTATAGTCGCGTGGGTATCTCAGACGTCCTGAGATGCTGTCTGGATATCCTTTGTTAAGCGATAAGTGTCCAAATAATTGTAGACTCGAAGGGGGAGAGACAAAGAGGACTACTCATGGCGCCATCTTGGATCCCCTCCCCGGGTTTTGTTATCTACTCTCTCAGTTTTTATTTGTCTGGGAAAGCCTTTATTTCACCTTCATGTCTGAAGGATAACTTTGCTGGGTACGGTATTCTTGGCTGGCAGATTTTGTCTTTCAGTACTTTGAATTTGTCATTCCACTTTCTCCTGGCCTGTGGAGTTTCTGCTGTGATGAAATCCACTGATAGACCAGTGGGGGTTCCTTTGTAGACTACTTTCTTTTCTCCCCCAGGCTGCCTTTAAGATTCTTTCTTGGGCTGGCCCGGTGGTGCAGTTGTTAAGTTCGCACGTTCTGCTTCTCTGTGGCCCGGGGTTTGCTGGTTTGGATCCTGGTTGCAGACATGGCACCGCTTGACAAAAGCCATGCTGTGGTAGGTGTCCCATATATAAAGTAGAGGAAGATGGGCACGGATGTTAGCTCAGGGCCAGTCTTTCTCAGCAAAAAGAGGAGGATTGGCAGCAGTTAGCTCAGGGCTAATCTTCCTCAAAAAAAAAAAAAAGATTCTTTCTTTATCATTGATTTTTGACAGTTTCATTATAATGTGTCTTGGAGAAGGTCTTTTTGTATTGAGATAAGAGGGAGTTCTGTTAGCTTCTTTGTCTTGTGTGTCTAATTCCCTCCCCAGGTTTAGAAAGTTCTTGGCTATTATTTATCTGTATACACTCCCTGCTCTCTTCTCCCTCCCTTCTCCTTTTGGTAGAACAGTTATTCTTATATTTGTTTTTCTCATCATACCTGATAGCTCTCATAGTTTCTTCACTTTTTTAAAATCTTAGTTCTCTCCCCTTTTCTGAGTCATTTCTAAATTCCTGTCCTCCAAGTTACTAGTTCTTTCTTTTATTGCATCTGCCCTATTTCCTAAACTCTTATGTGTTCTTCTCATTCATTGAATTCTTCACCTCTAGAATTTCAGTCTGGTTCTTTTTTAAAATTTCAATCTCTTTGATAAAGAACTTCTGTTTATCAGTTTTGTTCTTGAGTTCATTGAATTGCCTTTCTCAGTTTACTTGTATCTCATTGAATCTCTTCAAAACAGCCATTTTGAATTCTTTATCGTTTAGATTGCAGTATTCTGTGCCTCTGAGTTTGGTTGCTTGGGAATTATCATTTTCTTGTTGTGATACCATATTACTTTGATTTTTCATAGTATGTGACAAAATGTGCCTCTGGCAT
Organism: Equus asinus; assembly: GCF_041296235.1. Taxonomy (NCBI): domain Eukaryota; kingdom Metazoa; phylum Chordata; class Mammalia; order Perissodactyla; family Equidae; genus Equus; species Equus asinus. The sequence goes on from NC_091790.1 coordinate 34,004,152, forward strand.
CATTTGAAGTAGCACACATCTTTCTTACTTGTTTACTTTGTTATAGTCCAACAGACTGGCAATTAGAAACCTTTCTTTTATTTTCCAGAAGGTGATGCTTGTAGCTCAAGTTTTTGGTTTCTCTTTACCTGAGCTGGCTCTGAGACTGCACTTGGGAGTGGGTGTAAAAAAAGCGAGTATAGTAAAAGCTGACAGCTGAGTGGGGGGAGGTGTGAGCTTAGCACCCAGGGCTCTGTGGGTGTCCACAGCCCAGTAGACTGATCCTTGAGTGGGGATACTCCTAGAGGTCCCTGGGTGGACCTCCTGCTGAAATCCCAAAGCACAAAGCAGGGAACATGCTTTTTCAATGCCCTTTGTTATTCTTGTCTGCCTCTTTCCTTTTCCTCTCCTAACCCCGAGTCAGGAGGTTCCCTCCTTAGAAATCTGGGTGCTGCTGAAGAGAAACAGGTCCCTCAAGCTGCAACTCATGGAGCCAGGTGATCAGTCACTCACCGCTTTTACTTTCTACCTCCTCTGTGTGGGAAGTCACCACTTTCACTGGTGACAGCCCGGTTCATTGCAGTGTTGCCCTGGAGAGGGAGACTGACTCCTTGAGTCCCTCTGTTTCTGCCTCCAGACTCGTCTCTGTCCTGCTACAGTGGCTTACCTGGTTCTCCCTCAGTCTGGCTGGACCTCCACAGATTCTCTATCTCCCTTGCGTGTCCACCCTGTTTTGCAGTCTCCAGTTTCCCTTTTTCCCCTTGATTGAGGCAGGTGAGTGTGGGGCAGGCTTATCGCCTCCCTTGGATCACGGCACCGTCTGAGGTCGTATCTACCCACTTTCTGAAGCACAAGTGGGTGGAAATCTCCTCAATGTTCTGGTGTAATGTGCAGAGACACTTTTGTTCAGTTATGAATGACCAATTAGTTGTAGATAAAAAGGGAGATAAAAAAGGAAGGACTCACACTGCTGTGTTGCTAACGGCACTTCTAAAATCCAAATGTTTATTTATCGTATTTTTTCCCACGTTTTTGAGAGCCCTTCTTTTGTCAGTTACTTGTGATCAATCATCTGTAGAAAAATAGTTGGATATTAAACTAAGCTCTGACTATTCCATGTTAATCACAGAAGAGTAAGTGTTAATTACAGAAAGTTTCTCTGCCAAAAATGAAAATCAATAATCTGGTTCCTGTTTTACCAAAGCACTAGTGGATGAGTTACTACAGGACATTTACTGTAATAACTCATCTCTTTTTATTGAATGTATCCTGAGCACCTACTCCGTGAAAAGCCCTGGGCTAGGCAGAGAGGGACGGGGAGGTGACATGGCTAGGAGCCCAGTCAGACATGGCATCAGCCTTTGGAGTTCACAGCTAGTGAGGAACAGATTTCTCCTTCCTGGCTGCAACTCTCAACTATAAAGTCCTACAGAGTTTCCCTACATCATTTGTTTGACATTCACTAATAAAAGTAGAAAGCATGAAAAATTGGGTTATGCGATTTTTAGATTTAGATACAGATATAGATTATAGATTTAGAATGGGGCCCCCAAGCAATAGTGTTTGACCTACTTATACATCTTGAAGCATCATCTGAATCATCTTCATGGTCTTTGCTACCACCTTCCACTTCCTCTGCCGTGTTATCCACCGCAATTAACCAAGCTTTCGGGTGACTATAGGAGTTCAGGCCATCTTCCACTTATGTAACAGACTTAATTGTCAGCCTTTTGTAAATCAGCCTTGGTACCACCTCCCTTCAGCATCTCAAGGTTTCCGACATTGTACATGACTTCTTCCCAAATCAGAGATCCTGTTAGATCCTAGACAGAATTTGATGACTGGAGACACCTTATACCTCATCAGCAGACTTAACACATTTGTGCTTTCAGGGATTTTTTTATCCTAGAACAGCTGGCCACTGTAATGAAGAAAATCAAGAGATGGTTTTTCCTGTAATGCGTGTATGTGTGTATGTAATGTTTTGAATCATATAAGACCCAATTATGTCAGAAACCAAGATCTTTACTTTTAGGCTTTTATAGTTATGATTATTACCATAATCCAGAACCTATGGGCTATCTGAATTTTACAAAGAGTTTCTTAAGGTGGATGTTAGAATATTTTTAGTGGGAAGTTTCTAAGTCTTTGTTTTAGTTACCTGTTTGAGAGTAGTTGATGGTGTTTAGAAGGTGTTATCAACTTTATCTTTGATTTAGGGGTAAGGTACACATGTAGTTAGTTAGTTAAAAATTCTTTCTCCCGGGATTAAGGCCTTACGAGAATATTTATTATTTGGAAATAAGCTAGGTATGTCTTCGGTTCTCTTTTTATTGAGGATGCTTGATTTTTGGCAAATTAAACATATTCATAGCAACTTTGTTTACATGCGTTTTCATCATGTTGTAAATATTACGTGCAGGGGATTTACTTATAATTTAGGAAAGCAGTTATCAAGGAGGAGAGAGAATGTATTCCGATAAAGGAAAACAATAAATCAGATGATTAAATTGTAGTTCTAAAAGAATTCTCTGCTGCTCTGAAGTAGTTTTACCATATTAGGGCAGATCAGGAATACTCTGAGGAAAGCCAGGAAATATTTGATAGTTACATTGAGCAAATTTTTAAAAAATTCATTTTCTTAAGAAAGGGGAAGAGTTTTTACAGAGATGATAAGGTAACAATACAAGACTGTCCCTCTGGCCAAGCCCTTCTGAACACAAGAGAAAGCCATAGACACAGAGAACTACAACACAGGTACAATGTGCCGAGTGCCAAAACAGGGGTCCAGGCAGGTCCCGGGGGCGTTGAGAGAGGGAGGCTAATTCTCTGTAGATGCTCAGAAGACGTTTACTAAAATTCACTGCTTGTCCTCAGGCAAAACTCTAAGAATTAGATATGGAGAATTTCTTTTGTGATGTGACAAGAAGGGCTTATTTATAACCACCTCAGGATTTTTCTGGTGAGAATCTGTTAACCCTTCTGTTGTCAATCTTTAGATTAACTAACTTAATCAGGCTTCAGTGGGAGAACTTTCACTGCCGTGGAACTCTTACAGACCTGTTCTGACTGGTTGAACTAAATTCTACAAGCTCTTCACTCTCGTTCACTTCTCTAACGCAGTCCCCAAAATTCAAACCCCAAATACTTTTCTATCTACAAAAACACAACCTCTTAGGTTCTTAAAATTAAACAAATTAGTCTGTCTAGCGTTTCTTAAACTACTAGAATTTGTAGTATATGAATTTTAAGTTAGAATTTTTAAAATTTTGTATTTTCATTTCACTTTAGAGTTAATCAAATCATTTTGCCAATTATAAGAAAAAAAATGTTTATTTTTCAGTACAAATTCACAACTGAAAGATGCTTCCATGAGAGAATAAAACTTATTTCTTTAGTTTCTCAAGCTGGCATCTGGAGACCCCTGAAAATCTCCATATTTCTGGGGTTCCAAAGTAATTTTTTTTCAGCTAGTCTGCACATTACTCAAATTTGAGAAATACTGAGCTATTAGCTATTCCCTCAAAATTCTGTGTCATATTTTTCTTTTATAAATTGTGGTCATGGGTCTGGTAATCTAACATCCTTCCCATAGAATGGACAAGTATTAGTCTAACCACTGTCCTGTACTCCACCCTACTAGAAAGGTCACTTAGATATAATGTGAGAATTGCAACAGGCTCTTTTGATTGACATGATAGAGGCAGCATTCCCTAATGGAAGGGCTAGAAGTACTTTGAAGTAAGCTGGATCTTCTGGAAGTCCAGCACTCCTGGTTATGAGAACTTGGGCAGGTTAAAAGGCTGAGTTTTAATCCATCACATTGGGGCAGTAATGCCACCCTTGGAGGACTGTTATTAGGAATAGAGATAACCCATGTAAAGTGCTTAACATGAGTATGTGGCACATGGAGGCAGTCAGTGGAAGGTAGGTGTTACTGTTATGATTATAAGCAAATATTTACAAACTAGTTGTAATATTCTGATATAGTACTGTGGATTATAATTTTTAAGACATATATATAATTTCTATCTAATTTTGCCTGTTTGGAAGTATGCCTTATAGAGCAAGTTACTCCCAAACGTGGTACAGATTTAAAACATAGATCATATCAATACAATTTTAGATGAATTAATGACAATACACCCCTAACATAGTATAAAGAAGGGGTCGGCACTTGGGGCATCTGTGCCTGACCTTTGAGGACAGTGCTAATTTTTAGTGGCTTTCACCCATGCTTGCCCACAGCTGCTGAGGCCTCAACCTCTGTGTGAAATAGTCTTGAGCTTAGTAAGTGGACAGGTCCGCATAAGAAACAACCATTTTTCATGCCTTTGTGTTTTTTGAAATCTAATATTGAGGATGTTATTTCTGTTTTTTATTACCCTATATTTAAGAATCCTTTCAACATAAGGTCAGAAGACTAATATTTTTCTGCTTAACTATTGTTCTTCCATGTTAGGTCTGGTTTCCTAGAATCAGAGATTGAGATAAGGATTTTTGTGAAAATGGTGTGTTGAGGAGTGCTCTCCAGAGAAGGGAAAGGAGGCAAGCAGAATAAGAGAGGGGAAAATTGCTAGGTGAGGCTGTTGTTTGGCCTGGAAACCAGCTTCAGCCTGGTCTCACGGTGGTCGAAGGTTGGGGGTTGAGGGGAGCTCTGAGGCACAAAGGGAGCAGCGTTTTGTACCCCTGTATCAGTCAGTCTTGCTCCTGGCCACCTCCTGGGAGAAGTGGTGCCGTAGCCTTCCAGCACGGGCAGCCCCATATCTGTGAGCCGTTAGCACCCATCACTGCAGCGACTAGAGGATGGGTGCAAGGCCCAGTGGAAGGAGCTTGGGCGAGGGACCAGTAGTAGCATCTGTGTTCCTGCCAGTGGACAAAGCTGCCAGATCCCTTGTGTGGTCGTCTCTGCCTTGGTTGCTGGGAGATTCTAAACTAAGTTTCATATTTAATTGCTTTAGCAGCCTTCAACCAGGATGATTTAATAACATTCTTTCTTTCATCCTTGTCTTTGTAACTTTAGTTGTTCAACTTTATCATTGACTTTTGTATTTAATGTATCAGTAATTTTATTGTAAGTTGTCTCAAATTCTTTTTTGAAAGTGGGTGAGTGTAAAATGAAAATAAGTATGTAAACTAAGAACCAGTTTTATAATTACAGAAGTACCAGGGTCATCCTCCTTAAAAGTCAAATAAAATAAATGCTGAATAAAAATGAGTGTTTACCCTTATAATCTAATTTAGTACAAGTTGTGCTTTCATAACTACTCAAGAATGAAATAAGCAATAAATATTACAAAACCAGGGAAGGAAGACACAGAATCGCATTTGTGCAGATGACACTTTTATGTATGTATAAAGTACAATGAAATGAGCACAAACGTTACTGGAGGTAATGTAGAGACATGCAGCACGTTCCGCAAAATCACAGGCTGTGATGTAAATCCTTAAAAGTCAATAAAGTCAGTATATGCCAAAGTCATGTAGCTAAAATATAGTGATAAAAGAAACGTAATGAGAAAGCATTGAATCCATGTCCAAAACTGAACTCACTTCTGTCTGCCTACCCCAGGCCTGTTGCTCCCCACGTATTCAGTTTGCTGACTGATGACATCTTCATCTGCCCAGGTCATCCAAGCCTAACTGGGGCTCATCTTAGTCCCCATGCCCCTTAGCTTTACCCTCACCAACCCGTCACTAGTTACCAACTTCTGACATCACCTACATTTCTCTTAAATCTATCCATTCTTGTACCCAATTCTCCTGACTTAATGTAAGTTTTCATCATTTTTGCCAGAATTGCTAGGTGACTTCTTCAGTCACGTATGTATATAAATACACATTGACACACCTACACACGTATCTGCCGCATCATGAAATAAGCATGATGTTCTAGGGATTTTTTGGCATTTTGTTCTTTTGGTTTTTGTTTTGGTAACTTTTTAACCAAAGAAAAATGAATATTTAAATATATTCCGATATATCAGGGTTTCTCAGCCTCATCACTATTGACATTTGGGGCCAGATAATTCTTTGTTGCTGCAACCCTCTTGGTGCATTGTAGGATATTTGACAGCATCCCTGGTCTCTGCCCACTAGATTTCAGCACCACTACCCCAGCTGTGACAACCGAAAAGGTCTCCAGGCATTGCCAGGTGTCCTCGGCAGGCTACGCTGCTCCCAGTTGAAGACCACTGGAATAACTAAGAACTGTTGGGCAGCACTCTGCTGCTCCCCATGCCCCTGCTGCTCTGTGTGTCTCTCGCAGTGAATCCTCACAACAGCTCTGTGAATAGGCGCTTATTTATCCTCAATATCCCATGAGCAAACCCAGACTTAGATTAGGTAATGCGTACTGTGACACCTTGTGTCCTGGGGAACCTTGCACCCAGGTGGTTTGACTCTGGAGCAAGTTTCCCTCAGGTTGAATCCTCTCTCCCCACTTACTAGCTCTGTGACCTTGGGCAAATTAGGTCACTTACTTAACTTTTCTCTGTCTCAAATTCCTGTAAGCTCCTGAGAATAGTATCTGTTCCCTAGAGTCCTCATGAGGTTTAAACCAGTCAGTGTATGCAAAGGATTGAGACAGGCCTGGCATGTCATAGTGAGCACTTGCAGTGACAAGTCACTCAATACAAAGGTAAAAAGATAGCTTGTCTCCCGGTCTAGTTGGAGATGCAATCACGTGAACTATCGTTTGTTTAAGTAGCGCATTCTCTGAGAGCACAGAGAAGGAGGCAGCAAGCTGCTTCAGGGAGTCAGGATTGCGTTTACGAAGGAGGTCCCGAGTGAACCCCAGAGGAGGAGGAGTAGGAGCTTGGGCAGCAGGGGTGAGTGTGGGAGGATTCTGGGAGGAGGCACGCAGTAGGGGTGAATCCTGGAGGGAGGGAGGCAGTTCACCATTTCATCGTCGCATTTCCAGAATGTGTAGAATTGGGCCTTTATTTTCTGTGAAGTGGCTGCTTTTCTGAGAGTTCAAAACATCCCTGTATCTATTTAGAAAGAAAATATTCCAGAACTAAATAAAAATTGTTTTTTGAAGTATGTATAGGGTTATATAGAATATATAAAGTAAACTTTTAGTATAGGACTATAGGATGCATAGACTGCAGGTAAAGCCAGTCTGTGCTTTAAAGAGAGCATAAATGGGAGAGAGCATATGGATCTCTCTAAAATGAGAGGCCATAGGTGTCAAGGCAATCCTACCACATTAATTTGCATAAAAATATTCTTTTTATCTATAGAGTTATTTTTAATATGACATTTGTTCAGAAAATATTTTGACCACTCAAAAGGAATACATACCTTCAACAACATGTGAACTTCCATTTGAATGATTCCCTTGCTAACTCCCGTATGAAATAGTCTCTTTTCATTTTAGCTGTTCCATTAATAGCTAATGACATTGTTTCAGAAGAGCATGATGATCTACTGAGTAAAATTGGTATAAAATATTTTAGTCTCTACGTCTGTATGCACAGATGAAAATTACTTAGTCACATAAAACATATTCTTCCCACTTCTGAGCTATTAATGTACAAAGAAATGGTCTTTTTCCCCCTTTTACCATTGTATTGTAAATAATGAGTAAGCTTAATTAAAAAATTACTAGAAACAACAGCATGCAATATTTCCTTTGCACATTAAAAAATCCAATTTTTACTTTCTTGTTAAGATATTTGAATTAAATATCATAATTTAATTTATATTTCTAAAAGCATTCTTCATACTTCTAAAGTTATTTTCACATCATTAACTAATTGAAGCAGCTCAATTATAAGAGAACAACAGTGTTTTTGTTAATGTGAATCAAATGAGAAAAAAATGACAATTTAAAAGTAACCTTTATCATCCAAATACTAATCAATGAGAGATTAAATGAGATGAGGGTGAATCTAAATTGTCGTAGGGTCAATGAACTTCATCTGGCGTATCCTCTTGAGCAGAAGAGGGCAGTTCTTCAGCATTTTAAAATAAGCAAACTTCTGTTGTTATCACTTAGCTTGTCTTTAATGCTTTAAAAGTCCTAGAGATCTGAGTTGGGGTTTGGTGTGGTTTTGCCTTGCTGTGGCAGCGTTTACCAGTTTCTTTTCTTTCGTTCTGCCTAATTTCTGGTTGTTGTATGATTGACTCTCGCAGATGTAAGGTAGGTATTTTTTTAAAACGAAGAAAGAGACAGGGAGGCCAGACGAGATGGAGATGTGGGGCGGCTGGTTTGGCCTTATCTGAAAGATGTGGACAGCTCTTCTGTCCCTAACACGCCGTAACCCAGAAGGTGTTTAGCGGTGGTGCACCCCAGCAGACAGCACAGGCGGACGGTCCCCTGGGTTAACACCAGGCCGAGGTGCTTTTTATACTTGGCAATTTAGTGCTTTCATGAAATCCAGTTAAGACCAATACTGAAGATGTATCAACAGGTTATCTTAAAAGGGGAAAAAAAAAAAATCCATCAATTGATTGCCTTATTAATATAATCAGAACCTCTTTTCAATTATAAACCTGTAGATAAACCATGAAAACAGTAATGGAAAAATAATCTTACAAGAGATAAAATTGTATGTGGTAATTTATTGGCATTTGGAACGCCCTTATTGTTTTTAAAGTGTTTTGCATTCTTTGTAGAGAGTTAAGCATAATTCTGATTTATTTTTTTATCTGAAATAAAGGCAAAAGTCACAGCCGGCACCTAGAAGTTCCATATGCCTTACACAGATATTTACACATAATCCTTCAGGTTGTATGCTGAATTGCCCTCAGGCTGTGTGGTGGAGACATGCTGCTGCTTGGCTGGGTCGACCCAAGCTTCTGGATGCTTTTTTATCCAGGAAGTGCAGAAAATCATGCCAGAGATAAACAGCAGCATGGCGGAAATGAATCCGATGTAGACAGCTCCTCCAGGTTCATGTTTGTTGCTTTCCGGAACTGTCAGATCCAGAAAGTTTGCTATGATCTCCTTTGTGTACCACACTGTCGGTATTAAACCAGAGATCCCTGCAGACATGAAACAGACTCCTCCAGCCACAGAAGCATGACTCTTGGTTTCTCTGTCCCCTCCTAAGCGGGTGCATTTCATCCCCACTGTAGAAGTGCAGATCCCCAAAGCAGACAGGACACATGCCAGGACCATAGTGGCCCGCGCAGCCTGCACGTGGGTGGGGAGGGACAGAATGGAGTATTTCAGGGTGCAGCTGAACATCCCGGTGCTGTACCACGTGCAGTCCATCCACAGCCCTTGCAGCTGTACGATGGCTGTTATGATGCTGGAGCCCGCATCCACATTCACCTTCCAGTTGGGCAGCAGAGTGGCTGTGAGCACTCCAGAGACCCCAGATAAGGCCAGGAAGAAAGCAAAGAGCTGGAGACCCCCCGACTCCATGATGTTACCGTTATCTTTGTCCGCCTAGAAAATCCTGGTGCTTAATTATGGTGGCTCTTGGTCCAAGTTGTAGCTCCTTCTGTGCAGTAGAGAACCAAGTAACAAAGGCTGGGGAAAGAAGACAAAATCAGGATTGAAGGAAAGAAAGAATAAACAAAAGGCGTCCGTGTGCACCCGGAGCCAAGAACACATCTGAATAGGGCCCAGCAGGGTGGATGAGGACACTGCAGCCCAGGAGGAAAGCTCACACCAGGCCCTCCGAGGGCACCCTTTCTGCTGAGTATTGTGGGTGGGTGGTGCTGGATACATGGCATAAAGGCCAGAACTGTCCACTGCGTTCTTCTTAAACTGTGCTGAAGTTGTCTGTAAAGTGGGCATGCACCTTGTTAGGAGATATAGCATTTCAAATTGCAGCCCTAGGATCTGATAAAGAATTTTAATAGCATTACAGGCTTTTAGAACTTATTTCTAATTCAAATACTCTAGGTAATAAGGAAGAAGGGTTTAAACCCACCTCTTAAAAATGATTTATAAATATATATTAGAAAAGTTTTAAGTATTCAAAAAATGATTTTATTTAAAAAATATCTATTAAGCAGCCACTGTATCCCAGGCACATGGCCCAGGTGAACTGTTTAGGAGGAGAGGAAAGTAATAGAAGGCCGAGTCACTGGCAGGATTGTCCCTCTGTTCCAGTTAGTAAACGTGCAAAATCCTTACCTAGGTTAGCAGTTGTGTCTCTTCAGGTGCAAAGTACTCAAAACTGCAACAATTAAGCCACTGTCTTTGCTTAAGAGAATGTGAGATCCTTTCTACTTGGGACCAGAATCGTTCCCTGACCCAGATGAAGTAGTCTGCCGCAGAACCGGTTACTCTGAACGCTCGGGAGCAGTGACATCAGATCATGAAAATACGGACCAGGAATAACCACATCGTTAGTTGTATGTGAAAGGATACCAAAAGTAGTGTGACTTTATTTTCTTTCTTTCTTTCTTTTCTTTGAGGAGGAAAAGATAGCACTTACTTTGTAGCTTGGCTGTGTCTTACTCTGGCAGTATTTGTTGCCTCCTTTGAGAGAAATATAGTGGTTTTCTGAGATACAGCAATACTGGCCTGTTTGGGTTTCTGAATTAATTTTTGAATGACGTATTTGAGTGGCTCTATCGTGATTCATTTGTATTTCACAAAAGGCAGTATGGGCTCTGAATCCAAAATACTTGGGTCAAATCTTGGCTTTCCAGAACCTCTCTGTACCTTAGTGTCCTCTGCTGGGAAATGAGGAGGATTGTTTGTGTTAATGCGTTTGAAGGGCTCAGAACAATATCCAACCCAAAGGAGTTACTCAATAAATTGTAATTGACATCATTATTAGTATTTTTATTTATTTTGTATCATGAGACAATTGATATTTAATGACATGGGATTTTTTTTCTTTTTTATCTTGCAAAAGGCTGATTTTATTTATTTTCATAGAATCTGATTGCTGAAAGAAACCGTAGCTATAATCTTGTGCGTCATCATTTTTTCAGATTAGGACATTTGGTGTTAAATCACCCCGTGCCACACAGGTCTCTGGCGGACTGGCAGTGTCCAGCTCATCCCCGTCTCTTCCCACCTCCCTCCATCCTGCATTTTCCCCCTTTGCACAGTACTTTCTGGTGAAATCTTCCCCATGTGCTTCCGTGGGAAGTGGGGAAAATGCTACATCTGGGGGTCAAAAAGCACCATTAGCTATCAACTTCTCTCACTCCCTTTCCCACCAAGACAAAAACGACTCCAGAGGGTACTAATAGGACAAATGGCTTAGCTTCAGAGACTCCCAAGGAGCTTGATGACTAGCTCTTGTGAAGTATCAGAAGTAATACTGACCCATGCCTGTATTAAAATTACAAAATTCCACAGTTAACATTGACTTTCTAAGAAGTTAAATCTTGGGCTATCTGAATTCCATTGTTGAATTTTTGTTCATAGTCTTAAAGTCTTAAATTTTACCATTCTGGAAGAGGATTTCCCTGAGATTTTAAATTCTTGAGTCAGACTTAGTATAAGCATCAGAGTGCTTAGGCTTTGCCTGCCATCCTGCAGTCCTTTTCTGTTTTCCAAATTTCTTTTCATATCTGAGATCAAAATAGAACAAAAGTTAACATTTCTAGGAACAAATGAAAGACATGTTTATAGTTTCATAATAGCTGTTTTCAGGTTTGGGTTTTAACATGTCAGGCTCCAGCCAGCTCGCTAAATTACTGCCTTGCAGACCCTTTTCATCTTAGGGATTCTTCAAGAGCTAGAGATTGCTGTTAACATTCCCGAAGAGCATCTCATTTCTTTATTTTTACTTTGGTTGAGTAACCTTTATGTGTTGATCAGTCTATGTTCAGCTTCCCAATTATAACTCTTTTCTTCCCATTAACCAGTACATTTTATAAATTTCAATGTAATTCAGACTTGCAGACAGCTTGTTCATCTTAATTAACAAGTACTGGCAGTGATAAATTACAGACAGCCCAAATCAGCGTAAACAATATGACATTGCATTCAGTTAGCATAGCGCTGGCTTGCTGCCGAATATTGGACTTTAAATGCTTTCTTCTGCATACAGAACTTATGCAGAAGGAATTTGTTCTCCAAAATGAAGGTCACTGTTCTGTTCCTTTTGTAAAAATATATTGGCATCTTAGCTACATTGCTATGAAATCCTTTTTGTTCCCTCTCCAGCCACAAGCATGACACAATTTGTGGCCTGTTGTCTCAGATTTCTGTCTCTTGGAGAATAAAGGCATACTTTGTTTCAGTGTTGGTGGTGGTACTGCTGGTAGAGAAATACTGTGAAAGTAAGCAAACCAAAGGGGTCGCACGTCTCAGCTTAGCTCTAAATAGAGAACCCCTCTCACGGTTCTGAAACACGTTGCATACAGAACAGAACCTTTGAATGTTAAAGTTATGAACCATTTGCCAACAGAAAGTCTGTGGTGGATTTCAGTAAAATGTAAAGTCAGTTTTCCAGACAAGGTATATTTGTATCACAAGGAATATTTAAAAACAGATGTACAACTTATAATTCAAACTAAATAACACTTGAAGATATATTTAGGTCTCAGAGCATTAGAAAAGCTTCTCATTTTCCATACCTTTGGTTGCTAGCCTTCAGTGTCTTAACTCCCCTCTGTCAGTTGTCTTCCGATGATCCCCAATGAGGTATGATGAAGAGGAACCACATGCATGAGGCTCATTTCACAGCCTCTGAGTATTAGTGAGTTAACTTGCAAATAGCAAATAAAGAGCAACATAGAAATCTGAGAGGTAAAAACTGCTGATGGTGCCAGAAGATAAATACCAGGTTCTCCATCTCATTTTTTGAACTGTGGGAGAATTAAGAAAGGAGAGGCGGGCAAGGGAGGGAGTTGTTGTTACAACAGGATTTGTCGAAACCTGAAAGCTGAAAATGCTTTTGTGTCCCCATATACAGAGGAGGAAGTATTTGGGTGCTCACAAAAGGGCTTTCTTTTCTTTTAATATTATGTTGTAGTCTATAGTTATAATTTATTTTTGAATTTTTATCTGTGTTGGAAGATACAGTTTATTATTTTATGTCCCCAATTAAATTGAAGAATATAGTATTTTTAACTAAGTTGTGCTTTGCAAATGACAGTTAAGACCATCTTTTGTTGTGGTGCTTGTGATTTGCCTGAAATCAGGATTCACAAAATTGGTAACCTTCAAAATAAACAATCAAAAGATAGTTTTTAAAATATGTATAAAGTAAAAGAAGAAAGAAAACCCAGCAACAATGGTTGACTAGAATCTGATCAGTAAACCTACAAGTATTCTTTTGGAGTGTCCTGAATTTTCTTCTGCTCTTCACTCCAATGAGAAAGATTTCTGGAGTATAACTTAATAAATTAGAGCTTTTGGAAAATGTTGTGAGGAAATTACACCAAAATGATGTGATGGAACACGTTAGATGAAATAGTGAAGTCAGACGCTGAGGTTCCAGAGCACAAAGATACCGACTCCCTCACCTCCGTTTGCTTTGGGTTCTGGTTTTCCTTCCTCAGTAACTTGAATTCTACACACTGTAAATTGACAGTCACTCTTGAGAAGGAAAATAAATTTTTGATTAGATTTTTAAAATTTTATAACCGTTAGATGTTAGCCATTTCTTTAAAAGCAGTGAATAATAAAATGCATGTTTCAATTATCTAGATTTTTCTCGATTTTTTTGGTTGGTTTGTTTTAATCTTTTCTAAGTCTGGCATTTAGCAAGATACTGTTTTCTTCTCTTAGAAATCTTAATGCCTGTGGATTTATTTTTCAGCCATAGTGTTAGAGTTTTGATATATAAACCTTTTTTATTTCATGGAATAGATAAACAGTTCTTTGTATAAACACTGAGTGAAGCAGAGTGGAGTTTCAGGTGCTGACAGGCCCGGTGCTGTTCCTGATGCTCTAGCAGAAGTCCGGCAGCCCCCTGCTGTGTGTGGGCCTGTTGTGCTCCTTGCTGTGGTCATTGGTGCGGACTCACCTGTGCTGAGCTGACTGATGGCCTCTGGAGGGCCAACCTGCTGCCAGCTCTGACCTCGAGCATAATACAGCTTCCTGAGGGTAAATGGGTTAAGCATGCTTTCATGTACGTTTATTTCTATTTTCAAAACATTGTTGATGATGATTCTGCCTTGATGAGAACATTTATCCTATAAAATGTTAACTGCGTGTTTTAAAAAGGCAAACTTCTGAAATGCAAATAACTTTCAACTACAGACCTTTAATCAAGGCAGAATTTCTTATATAAAAAAAGGAGTTGGAAAAGTGGAGAGGTACTGAGAAATACAATTCATCGACATTATCATCTACTTCCAGCATGGACACTAAAGAGAATGAAGTCTTTTTACATCCAGATACTCCGCTAGATCTCCCTTGTCCTAGTTTATCTTTCCTTAGTCTGTGTCTCTTCCCTGGCCCTCTCCCCTCAACACCCCAGTGGTATATCCACGTGCCAATGTGCCATCACTAAACGACACTTCAGACCCATCATGGACAGAGCTCAACTCCTGACCTCCCCACAGCACGTCTTCCCAGCTTGCCCATGTCCATTCATGGCAAACACATCCTTCCATTGGGCAGGCCCCGGATCTTAAAAGCATCCTTGACTCCGGGCCTAGCATCCATTCAGTCAACAAATGGTTTTGTTTCTAAACTTCAAAGTAGATCGAGAATTCTACCATCTCTGCGCCCCTCCATTGCTGACTCTCTAGCTTAAGACCTCTGGAGTGTACACCTCACAAGGGCAGGGATTTCTGTGTCTCGTTCATTCCTGATTCTCCTGTGCCAGGAAGGCTGCCCAGCTTACAGTAGGGGTGCAATAAGTACTTGTTGAATGAATGAACTCAGAAACTGATTTTGAGTATAAAAATAACATTAATTAAACTATACGTTATCTTTGCATGATTGACAGTATGATTTTGTCCTTTCTAAATGAGACTGCAATTTTAAGTAATTTTGTTGCTCTTCAGTTTTGTAATCTTGGCATAACAAATAGTATCTGCTATTTATAAACTGCTTCCTGTATGCTAGGTACCGTTCAAGGCACTGTAGTATTTCATTCTCAAGACAAGCCTGTGAGATCACAGGCATCCTCATTTTACAGGTGAGAAACCTAAGCTACAGGGAAATGAAGTCACTTGACTGAAGTGAGCAAGCAGCAGGCATGGGCTTCCGGCCCGTCTACACTCGCAGCCCTGCCCTGCCTGCAGTCAGGACGGACACATTGCGGAGGCTCATTATAGTGAGTCTCTGGTAGTCTGGACGAGCTGTGGAGACGCATTAACCCTGACCTCTCTGAACCCTACGTACGAACGTATGCTTCCCATGCACGCAGAGTCCGTGAGTGACTGTGGAGGAGCTGGCCAGCGACTCAGCAGTCCGTCCATTTTCTTCTATAAAATGTTTTCATTTATCTACTTTTAAGAAAAAATTATATGTGATTTCCTTATTGTGTTTGTTTTTCTTAGTGGTGATAATGTGGATATTGAGATGAGCTTTTCTTTCTGAAAAAACAGGTAATTTAACTGAGTATTTTAGAAATAATAATAACCCCGTACCTTTGTGAGTCGTTGTCCAGACCTGTGTTTCTCAGCCCCGCTCTCACTTAGCTCTCACTTAAGCATCTTCTTGCTTTAGAAAAGCCCTCAGGCCCGGGCCCAGCCTGTGGCTCCTGTGTCATTGGTCTAGGAAGATGCCCAGTCATTGTATGTTTAAAATGCTGCCCACTTAATTCTAGGGAAAAGTTGGGGTTCTGGTTTTAAAAAACAACAGTGTATTTTCCTGTTTGCTTTCTGTTCAAATTTGAAAATAAAGGAAATTCCAAGTAAGAGAAAATAGTTAGCTGTTCCGGTCCCACAAATTTAAAGTGATTGATTTAATCTTAAAGTAATGTTTTTCTTCTGACATAATCTTAGGAAATTAAAAGTACCAGCTCAGAGCCTGATCAGTTCATTATTTTCCTCCATCTTTATGATCATTTTGCTTTTAAAATAATGCTTTAGGCTGGTCTGAAGACTTTTTTAACTTTTAAAATTGGTAGTTTGTAGATTAGTTGACTATAGTGAGGCCTCTGGTAAAAACGAAGATGAATATTCTTTGGTTTATGTGTGTTCTCAGGTGTCTAATGAGGCCATCCCAGTTCTGTTGATGTTTATAGCAAATTGGGTGTGTGTTTCTGTGTTTATCTATTATTACCGTACTTTTACAGCATTTTGTGACTCCTTTTTGTCCTCATGAGAGAGGATCTGGAGGATGTGTTTTCTACGTCTTCATTGCGTTATTTGAGAGCATTAAGACTGTCTTTAGATTTTGCAGTGGCATTTGCCGATCAACCTAGTTTTGTTTTGTTTTTTCCCCTAAAGATTGGCACCTGAGCTAACATCTATTGCCAGTCTTCTTTTGTTTCCTCCTCCTTCTTCTCCCCAAAGCCCCCCAGTACATAGTTGTATAATCTAGTTGTAGGTCCTTCTGGTTGTG
Organism: Equus asinus; assembly: GCF_041296235.1. Lineage (NCBI taxonomy): Eukaryota > Metazoa > Chordata > Mammalia > Perissodactyla > Equidae > Equus > Equus asinus. The sequence goes on from NC_091790.1 coordinate 34,020,524, forward strand.
CTCCTGATGAGCGGTGTCACGTCCATGCCCAGGATCTGAAATGGTGAAACCCTGGGCCGCGAAAGCAGAGCGCACGAACTTAACCACTTGACCGCATGGCCGGCCCCTAGTTTTTTTTTTTCAATCTCATAAATAGTATAAATATGTATTTGTTGTGAACTTACCATTGCGTTCTCTTTGCACATTATTTTGAAGAGCAGGACATTTTTTTAAAACATCCTCCTTTACCGGCAGATCTGAGCTTGTGGGCTGAGAGTGCCTTCTTTAGGCCTGGCCCTCAGCTCACTGTCTCTCCTCCTCTTCCCTTCCTCCTGTCAGCTTTGCTTCCCTGGGACTCTCTTCTGCCCACCTGGGCCTCCTGCCTCTCAGTCCCAGCACACACTCAGGCTCCTGGAAGAGTTCATGTGGACTTTGTGATCTTGCCGAATTGGAGAGCTTGTGTCAGTTTTAATCATTTCTTTTATTTAGTTGTGTATCTCTGGTGACACATGGGGGGACTTTGAGGCCCCTGAGACCTCCATGAGTTAAACTAGTAAAATCTGCATGAAAAGATGAGATCCAGCAGCTGTAGAACTCCCCTTTAAGAAAACAGAGTGTCTTTCAGGTCAGAAACAGAAACAGGACAGCATGGACACATTTAAAGAAAATCGCAGCAAAAGGAGGGCTGCTCTGGGTACTGACAACACGTAGGCCAGGAGGGTCAGCACCCAGTACCTGTTCCCCTGAGCGGTCAGCGCTCAGATTTGGGCCCATTTACAGCCGTCAGTCCAGGTATACTGGCTCCCACTCCGTATCGCTGCACAGTCTGCTAATCCTCATAGAGCTCACACTCGTAGGTCGTTTTTACAGGAAGGGCGTTTACTGACCAGGCAACTTGAGTAGAGCATCTAGTCTCTGGCAGCTATGGCTCATTCTGAATTAATATATTTGCATCCATGTTCATTTATCTGTTAATAATAGTAATAATAGTATTTTCTATGACAGCAGCGTTCATTGAGTGCCCCGTGAGTTTGCTTAGATTGAAGCCATCCCTGACAAACGGGTTAATTCTGAGGCGCCAGAGTTTCTCTGAACCCTCAAAACTGAAGGCCAGGCCCTGGCAGTTTCCCAGCATGCTGCCCCCTGCTGGCCCCTGACAAGACAGCCCTGAGGCGGCCTCCAGCAGCTCCTGCCACCTGCACGACTGCAGGGGGAGCAGGGCCCTCAAGGTGCTGCTGTTTCACAGACACCGAAGTCAGAGTTTGTTGGAAAGGTCCTGGTGTTGGAAGGGTGTTTCCCTCGTGATTATCCAGAAACTCCAGGTTGAATGTAACAGAAAATCCTAATCCACTGTTTGTTAGTTCTTGTCCTTCTTGCGCTTTGTTTAGAATTAAGTGTTTGCTTTCTGAAATTGTTTCCTTTCTTGGGACCAACAGCTTACATGCATGCATATATTTACATACATAATTCACTCAGGAAAAAGCCCCTTCTCTCCATCGCCTCCCCTCAGCCTGGGCTCCTCTCAGGCTTATTTCTTATCAAGCTCCCGGCTCACTCTGCCGTTCTCTTACATGCTTATGCTCTGAGAGGAGACACTATGTGACTGTAAAATCTGTTCTTTTTTTATTATTGCAGTCAGGAAAAGAGAAAAGCCTTTCAAAGATCTATAGGAGGGGAAAAAAAGGTAGGGTGGAACTTCTGCAGAAATTAATGTTGTTACAATAACAAACACAAATTGTAAACTTTAGAGAAAGAAATGCAAGTTCTAGCATTGTGTCAGTCTTTGTTGAATACATTCGTTTGAAATACAGGAACGTTGTTGGAGACTGTGAGTTTTAAGGTTTTACAGTGGAAATTCTGTCCTTAAAGTGGGCTTGGGACAAGGATTACAGGCAGACTGAACCAATTCTAGGAAATGTGACCTCATTCATATTTGTAAATACTGTTTTTCTACAAAGTGCGTAATTCTAGTGTCATAGGCGTTGATGACTTGCAGCTCTGTTACCCTTGTCCGGGGAGGTTGTAACTGCAGGGCCTGTGACATTCTCATTGTCATTAGCTTGGTGTAGGCACCTGCAGAGGAAGTAGACCCTGGTGGGTGGAGGAGCCAAGCATCCCCCAGCGTGCTCACCTTCATTTCACCTGACCCTGAACGTGGCTCTCCCAGACCTGAGCCGTGTTCCATCCTGTGGTGCCTACCACTTCAGAACCAGCCAGACCCTTCCTGTTCCCGGCTACACAAGTCTGTCTGAGACGATACCACCTTGAACTTTGAATCCTTCTGGTACTGTTCTTGAGGGCTTATTGATGATTCCCTGTAGTGATTCTTTTTTTTATTTATTTTACTTATTTATTTATTTATTTTTTTTTTGAGGAAGATTAGCCCTGAGCTAACATCTGCTTCCCATCCTCCTCTTTTTGCTGAGGAAGACTGGCCCTGAGCTAACATCCGTGCCCATCTTCCTCTACTTTATATGTGGGCCGCCTACCACAGCATGGCTTGCCAAGCGGCGCCATGTCCGCACCCGGGATCCAAACCAGCAAAGCGCAGGCCGCTGAAGCAGAACGTGTGCACCTAACCACTGTGCCACTGGGCCAGGCCCCGGTAGTGATTCTTTTTTCTCACCATTCCTTCTGTCATATCCCAGTTAGGACATATCTCGGTTGATTAGACTGTAAGTTCCTAATGATTTTCTTTTCCACTGGCTTGTCCTTTATGATCTTGAACCGCATGGGAGGTTGAAGACCTGTCTTAGATTATGGCATATATTGTTTCTCTACCTTTTTCGTGTGGTAGTTATTTAGCTCTTTGGCACATTCATGATCATCTCAAAGTCAGGAACTGGGCCATACATCCTTCAGTGTTTGCTGTATCATGTTGATTCGAGATCTGAATTGGCAATATCTAAGATTTAAGATTTAATGGCTTCTTATCCCAGGTCTTTTATGAGTCCAAAGTGTTGCTCTGAGCTCATAACTAGTCACGTCCGAGACACCCTGGCCTAGAAAATGAGACATCTGTCTCCAGCCTGTTGTAACCAAGGCAGCTAATGTTGAAAAACATAATCTCAGCTTTGTGTAGCCTTGATGTAGTGGAGTCGAGAGGCAAATATTTAAGTTCATTATAAATCCTTCGCTTTGACATTTTAGTAGGTCCTTTTGGTTTGCTGATAGACTGGGTCTGGAAAGGGGCTGGCGGAATTAGAATCTTCAAGTGTGTCTCATGCCCATGTACTGATTTCTTCTTTGTAATCAAACCCTTTCATAGACTTAAAACTCAGGAAGGAAAAATAATGGTTGTAACTTTAAATAAGAGTTCAGTTATAAGTAAAAAGCATTTTTGTGTCTGTTACCATAGTTACCAACTGGCTTTCCTGTGTTTCCAGAGAAAATGGGCTCCATCATTCAGAGTAATTCGGAGAAGTGCTTTTGGGGAAGGGGCAGAGAAGAGGGTGCTACAGGAGGTTCCCAGAGAAGTAGGACATGTTCCTGGAAGAGCCTGTCTACACTGAGTGTTACAGGGTCCTCCACTAAGCAGTACCTGTGTTGGGTTGTGAGTGGAAGTTTTCTTTTAGCTGTGATAGACTGTTAGCCACTTAACTGGCTATCAGAATTCTACTCAAACTTTAGAAGTCCACTGCTCCAGTTTACGTGGGGTGCTGCTATATTTGTACAGGGTTTTAAAACTTTATTTAAATAATGCAAACATTAGACATTTCCTGTATTTGCAGACACCAACTATATCGCAAAGGAATAAAATCAGGCAAATAAAGACAGGACCAAATTTTAAAATCCAAGGAAGCTGGAAGTGGCCGTTTCTGTACTAGAAGGAGAATGTGTCTATCCTTGTAATTGTGCCTTTGGCCTTAGTAGAATTTGAACATTATATAGAGTTTTGATAATATTTCATGGCTTTAGGGTCAGATGGGATTTAATTTTATCTCTTATTTTGCTAAAAGATTATTTTCTCTGGAGACTGGCAGGCAATTGGCTCATACCCGCTGTCTCTGGAAGAATCCTGTCAGAACTGACTAATTTGGAAGGATTGGATTGAAAGAGTTGAAGGAGTTGAGTCACAGAGGGTTGCCGATTGAGAGGTAGGGACAGGAGTGCCGGTGAGCTCAGATGATGGAAAGGGCATGGAAAGTTACAGAGTGATGGGTGAGGTGAAGTCTAGAACCTTCCCAGATAGTTGGGTTCACTTCTCTGTCCCAAATCAAGAGGAGGAAAGGGGAGATGGACATTTCAGAATTTGTGAGCCAGGAGTCTTTGACATTTAAAGGCATTATAGGGGCCGGCCCCGTGGCCAAGTGGTTGAGTTCGCACGCTATGCTTCGGTGGCCCAGGATTTTCACCAGTTCAGATCCTGGGCGCGGACATGGCACCACTCATCAGGCCATGCTGAGGCGGTCTCCCACACAGCACAACTAGAAGGACCTGCAGCTAGAATATACAACTACGTACTGGGGGGCTTTGGGGAGAAGAAGAAAAAATAAAATAAAGTCATTGTAGTGTATCTTGGGCAGCTTCTTCTACTCTCCCCACTCATAAATTATCTGTTCTTTGTCCTTCCACAGAAATGCTCTAGGATGAAGCCATCTTTTCTTCCTTCTCTATAGTAGTGCTTCTGTCCACATAGCCCTGAAGTCACCTGCCCAGTCCCGTATCCTCTTCAGCGCCTCTCTTCTCTGTATTGACCACAAACCTCTCCGAGACCCCTGGACCCTGCTCCGGGCATTTGTTGAGAAGGTCTAAGGAAAGCCCTGGCCTTCTAACCAAAGCAGTTCGTTTCTTACAGGAAGTTCCTGCTGCTAAAGTTGAAGGAACTCACTAAGCAACACACAGAATTTGAGAAACGATTGCAGTTTAGTAAGAACATTTAACATTGTCTTCGGATAGTCACTCTGACGCAGAATAGCTGCTGTTCCCCCAAAGGGGCGTAAGCTGCTCTGCAGCCGTCTGAAGCCGTGGACACTTAGGGGAGCGTTTTCCATGTAGAAGGGCCTCTCCATTGGCACTTTTCCCTCTGCTGCCTAGAACATTCTCTGCGCTTGCTGGCTGCACCATCCCCACCATCCAACTCTTTCACTTCTGGTTACATCCGGTAGGCGCAGCTGCGGCTCATCTGAAAGATCAGTGATCGAGGGGGAGAGAAGGTCTGGTGGGTCAGCTTGCCGGCGAGGCAGCTCAGACCCCGCAGGAGAGACACCGCTGGCTCCTCGGAAGGTGCATCCAGGCCGCCTGATGCTGGGCATGTCTTCAGTCTTTTTCTGTTTTTGTCCACACAGTCTCATGTCATATGCAAGTATTTTTCTTCCACCCTAAAAACAAAACAAAACAGAAAACACTCCCCTATCGTCATAGGTTAGAGGCTAATTTTAAGGAGTTGTGTAGCGCGAGGATGTTTAGAAGCAAGTCCTCCCAAGAGAACATGATGACCCCTGTGGAATTTAAAAACTAGCATCCCTTTTGAAAAGCAGTGGTCCAGCCCCCTCTTCGTAAATTGCTGTGCTTTCCGAGCCCTTGTAGAGTCTGCGTGATGTTCTCAGTAGCAAGTGGAACAGTCCCTTAGAGACGAATGCTGGAGAAAGTCACGAGCAGACTTGCCGTTTCCCAGACCGTGGTCTGCCCGGCTTTGTCGTGTGTGTGGTAACGGATTTGACTCCATGTCTCCCTTAGTCTTTACTTTCAGTATTTTTCCCTGTTATTTTGAATTACTTGTGAATCACCATGAGTCCATTTTTAGAATACGGCAGGGTATAAATCTCTTACCAGATATGCCTGAGAAGTTTTATTTTCTGATAATTAAAGAATCTCAACAGCTGGTAGTAGCTTCACACTCAAACAGTAACATTTTTGGTGGTTTTCATTTGTTATTTGGATCCTCCCTGTGCCTCTTAGGGCATTTAAAGTTACTACCAAAAAGTTCTGTGGCTGTGCGGATGAGGATCACGATTTCAGTCCAGCTGATTAATCGGTGTCTGTATCCAAAAGAAGTGGTATCCTAATTGATTCCCTTTGTGGGGTGTTGAGCACTAAGTGGTCCCTGGCGGCCCATCTGCCTTTTCTCTCTGTTTTGAAGCCCAGCCTTATAGTCAGAACTGCTGCTGCAGCTTGTTTTTTACTCATTCAGAACCTAAATAGAATATTCTAATGCTATCTGCTATCTGCCTACTGGCTTTAATGATTATTTGGATTGATCATAAAAGGCTGTTGTAAAACTGTGTTTTAAAAGTAAGTGATCATCAAGCTCAGGTCGAGTGGTGTCCTTATACAACAGATGCAGCCAGCTGTGGTTTCTCTGAGTCAGCTCAAATGCAGATGTAGCATCTTCCAGGCCTAGAGAAGATGACAGTGCAGTCCACGCGAAGGTTTGTTTGTGAAAACCGTGCTCAATGACCTGTCCTGTGTTTTACGAAGATAGATTGTTTGATCGTGTTATGCCATGCCACAAAATGATGTATGTTTGCTTCCAACAAAGGTGGACGTGGGTGTGGTGCGCTTCACTCCCCTGACACAGCCCAGGATAGAGCAGCCGTTCCAGCTGGTGGAGAAGGTCGTTCAGAACGTATTTCAGTTCCGAAGGAAGTACTGCCATCGAGGGCTTGGGTGAGAAGGCCTTCTCTGCCTTTTAGTAGCACGCTTTATAAAATCCCCAATCACTTTCAATAATTAAGAACTTTGTTTTGATGATTCTTCAACCTTTGTATAAATAATCACTCTTAGTTCAAATCCTGTGGTGAATCAACCTTGACTGCCACTGAAGAGAAAGTGAAACCTTGATTTAACCTCAGATGCCACTTGGGGTTTTTGTTTTTGTTTTTGTTTTTGTTTCTTTCTAAAGATTGGCACCTGAGCTAATAACTGTTGCCAATCTTTTTTTTTTTTTTGCCTTATCTCCCCAAATCCCCCCAGTATATAGTTGTATATCTTGGTTGCACGTCCCTCTAGTTGTGGCATGTGAGACACCGCCTCAGCATGGCTTGATGAGTGGTGACATGTCCGCGCCCAGAATTCGAACTGGCGAAACCCTGGGCCTCCGCAGCGGAGCTTGCGGACTTAACCATTTGGCCATGGGCCCGGCCCCCAGGGGTTTTCTTTTATCATAAGTACAACCTAAAACTGACAGTCACACAGTTTATGATGACCCTGTACTGCGGAGGTCGTGACTTCTCAGTCAGGGCTCAGACCGTCTGAACTGTTTTTACTCTCGACACTTCTGACACCAAATGTCTAGTATTTTTTCCAACACCAGCCACTTCCCCAGACACCAACTGGGTGTCCTGCAGTTCGGCTCAAGTCTGCACTAACTGCCTGGAGTCACTGCAGCCCTGCAGGTGCAGGGCTCGGTCCCACGAAGCTGCCCACACTTCAGATGCCAGTTCCAAGTCCCAGGTCGCCGCTTGTACTTCTGACCAGCCAGCTGTAAACTGGGGAGCTCCATGACCCCCATTCGGGTTCATTAATTTGCTAAGATGCCTCAGAGAACTCAAGAAAACACTTTACTTTCATTTACCGATTTATTATAAAGGATGTAACTCAGGAACAGCCAAATGGAAGAGACGCATCGGGCAAGGTCTGGGGGGTAGGGGCGCTCAGAGCTTCCATGCGCCCTCTGGGTTCAGCATCCTCTCAGCAGCTCGGTGTGTTCACTGACCTGGAAGCGCCCCGAACCCCATCCAGGGGTTTTATGGAAGTTCCATTACATGGGCTCAGTTGATTGGCTATTGGCTGTTGGGGATTGAGCGCATGATCTCCAGCCCTTCTCACCTCCCTGGGGGTCTAGGAGTAGAGCTCGAAGTTCCAACTCTGATCACGTGGTTGCTTTCTCTGGCAACTGTCACCCATCCTGAAGCCACCGAGGGGCCCACCAAGAGTCACCACATTAGCACAAACTCAGGTGTGGTTGAAAGGGGCTTGTTAGCAATAGCAAAAGATCCTCCTGTCACTCTCACTCAGGAAATTCGAAGCTGTGTCAGGAACCTGGGACAAAGACCACCTACAGATTTCTTATCATCACACTAAGCAGCTTTTCAAAATGCTTCTTTCCACCAAGTTGCTGTATCTCTTCTTTAAGGACACACTTAGATTAGGAAGCAAATATAACTTCTGAGCAGCCAAAATGATGTCACCACATATTCGGGCAAGCACATTTTTATTCACCAGAGAGCTCCTTTGTCTTGCCATGCCTGCTGCTCTGCATAAGCACATCGGCCCCTCAGGAAACTCAGACAGAGCATGACAGGGTGGAGTCCACATGCCTCAGTAGGCCCCGAGGTGACCACAGCAATATGTTACATCCAGTGACAGCCAAGAAAATGTTTAATTAGGCCCAACTGTAGTCTAAGAAGGCAGGAAAATGTGTGTGTGTGTGGTTTTATTTAAAAGATTTCCATCTAATATAGTCAACATTCAGCTGTTAAAGGGGCTCAGCTTTACAGGCACACATTTCTCATTTTCTAAAACCCCCTCACATAGCTCCAACTTAATTCTTTCCTTTTCTGGTTTTGTCAAGTGTTCCTTTAGCATATGGAATTACTTTAGGTACAGCTGGGCAGCTGCATCCTGAAGCCATTGCAGTCCTTACAACGCAGTCTTGGTGATATAAGGCGACTGCTTTAATTCCCCGCCTGCCATTTGTTGACTCTAGTTAGGCCAGGATAGTCACTGCTTCTCTCGCAGAGACTTAAGGCGCAGGCTGGGGACAGAGATGTCACTGGCTGCACCCCTCTGGTAGGCTGCAGCCCCTGCCAGGATGCACTGAGTAGAACAGAAACTGGATTTCAGCTCACACTTACCCTTCATGTGGGGTGTGACATGTCCAACTCTGCATGATAGCCCTGATTTATGGGGAAAAAATCACAAAAAGTTTATCCCACTTTTGGAAATCCTGGAATTGGCCTCAGCGCAGAGTTGGCCCTCCTATTTAAAAAGACAACATTCTAGCTAGGTGATGGGCCTCATTCATTTCACAAACACAATCCCCTGTGTGGATATGGACCAGATGGTGTGACCCACTTTGACCTGTTGGTGTCCTTCAGTCGTGCCACACCACAGATTGGTCCCAGATGTTAGGAACTATGATCAGACTCTCCTTGCCATGAAACTGAACTCAGAGATCTCAGTCAGCTGGTCCTGAAAGGGTGCGGAACGTGCAGTTCCTTACTGAGAGCACCATCAGCCTGTAAGAAAAACTCGGTCTCCGCTGGCCGCGACACCTTCCATGCCCTTTGAGATGAGCTCTGTAGAGCCTCTGAGACTTGAGAGAAGGAAATAAGATCCAGGTGAAGCTTCACAATATTTTGATCAGTCAGTTTTGTTCTTCATTTTAAAACAATGATCCAATTTGGTTAGATGAAATTAAAGATGCTTCAGGATATCTTAAAGCAGGAAATAGCTGTTTGTGTTTTCACATCAACTGTTTTCTGACTTTGCAAAAAGCAAGGTCATTCTTTGGGATGAAGAGTTCCAAGGGCTAAGTTCAAATTACAAAAAATCAAAACTAATAGTATGTCACACAAGAAGTAATAGACAACTTTCATATTAAAATGAGGCAGATCAAACATACTTCTGTAAGGATGCAGCTGAGCAGATGTCCCTTTAAGCCTGCCTTAAAGACACCCGTGTTGACTGAGCTTTGGAAATCACTTCCCCACGTGGGCACACCTTGCAGGTAGATTGGCTCTGCCTTTGGTGCCCTGTCCTACCTGCTGCCTGGTGGAGTAGCCCAGCTCCTTCTCTGTCGCCCTGGAGTTCCCCAGGACAGCATGGAGGCGCCAGCCGCCTCTCCCACTCCCTCAAGCTCACAGCTGTCAGAGCCACGTTGTTTTCAAATGAAGGGAGAACGAAGCGTCATGGTGTGCAGAATTGCCTAAGTAAAGGTCTGATTTTTCTCTCTTCCTCTCAGAATGTTATTCCCTGAAGCTCAGCGCGTAGAAAGCACTGGAAAACTGTTACAGTTGGCAGATGTGGACCCTACCCTCCGACCCAGCCAGCTCTCTGTCTCCCATTTTAAGAGCCTCTGTGATGTGTACCGGAAAATGTGTGATGAAGACCCACACCTCTTCGCTTATAATTTCAGAGAAGAACTCAAGCAAAATAAAAGCAAAAACCAGGAAAAAGAGGATGAGGAGAGTTATAGACTCCAGCTGCCTCCTTAGGGGCTAGCAGCTTACTGAATGCTGATTTTCACAACGCTGAACCTCTTATGTGTGTACTCTCTTGTCTTCTACAGAATGACAATAAAAATACCAATTACCAGATGTGACTTATTTCCCTTTTACTGTACAGTTTGGTAGAGAAAATAAATATAATCAAATAAGATACAGTACAAGCTTTCTTTTAATATATATACTGCATAGATATGACATGTTCAGTATAAACAGCATCTATTACAACCTTACAAAAATGAAGTATCTGCACAGTGTGCCCCTAACCCACATTAAAATAACTTAAAGATGCTTTAAATAAAGCAAAAACTAACAGCTCAAAGAAAATGCCCAGAGGATTGGAAAGAAATGATCTTTTTAAAAGCTATTAATCACAACTTCCCCACCTTGCTTTTTCCACATAAATTAAAATAATTAGAATGGAATTTTATTTTAAGGATTCTAAGGCATTTTGATACCTGCTCAAAAGGGATGTAAAACTAAGTAATTTACAAATTCTGACCAGTTTAATCTAGTTTTCTGATCCACAATAAATTAAAATAACTTAAATCTTTACAACTATTTTGTGGGAAAATGTATGCTGCACAAAACCCAATAATGAATGGTTTTTCTGCCATTTCCACTTTACCACCAGTTTAAAAGACAAGTGAGCAATTTAACCCATATCTGGATTGAAATTGTACTATGATTTTCCGTGGCTCTCAGTTTCATAAAAACACTCCTCATTGACGACTGACGTGAGACTCTGGACGCTGAATTCTCGCTCTAGGACAGAATTGAGATCCAGGCTAGCATTTTCAGATTGACTGTCAAGGGACTGGTGACGAGTCTGCGTCTTCAGCAGAGTTCCCCTGTCCCTTTTGGTGCTGTTCGCTTTCCGTTTAATGGCACAGAAGTGCCCCCGGACCAGTCTGGGCTGCTCCCCTCCTGGCTGGCCGTCCGTGCCAGGCTGCTGTCCGGGCGGCCGAGCGTCGGGGCCGTCGGATATTCTCAGTCTCTGGAACTGGATTTCGATGTCTTTGGTCGGGCTGCCTTGTTTCACAATCTGATGGTAGTCCTCATCTTCGTCGCTCAGAATATCGCTCTCTTTGATGAGATGGTCTGAAAAGTCAGCCAAGCCCGTGTGGGGATGTTGCAGGGCGTCCTGCCTGCTCCCGGCTGTGCGGCAGCTGCTGCTCTGCGTGCTGCTGCTCAGGCTGCCCTCGTCGGAGTCCAACGAGCTGCCCTTGCCGGGCTCGCTGGGCCACTCGCTGCTGGAGGAATTCTTCAGGACTTTTAAGGACCTGGAGGAAGCTGCAGGAGAAAAGCACATTTCCCTTCATCATAGAGAAACACACTCCACCATGTGTAATTTTGGCAGGGTCTAAGATTTAACGTCTTTGTTACTTAAGATTTTATCCTCTCACTTCAGTAACCAACTACCCTGGGACTTAGGCCAAAACATGTAGACACTGCAAGTATGGAGATTTTTTACTTGGTTTATTTGAAATTGTAAGTTGGAGTATTTGGCATTTTTAGATGACCAATTACCAGACCTCAGTTATTTGGACAGAACATTAAGCTAGAAACTACTATAAGGGCTAGAATACTTATTTTGCCCATGGATAAATTGAAAAGTTAATTACTAATAGAATCTAGGCTCCCTTCTTTCACTAACGTACTTTGTAATTTGATAACCAGGATGGCACCCTATTTCTATGCCTACCTGCTTACCTTCTTTATTTCTCTTGCTGCTCAATTAAAAGTAGAAAAATGCTGTTTCTCTCTCATGACAACTGTCTCTGCTGGAATTTCTAGCTAACTTTCAGAGATTTAATATGAGTTTAATCATTTGTGTGTGTATTTAATTCCTCTCTCTTGGGTGGAAGGGCAAAGGAGGGGCTTTGGGTTGTGGTGTTTCTGCAGACACAGTAATGTATTTTTAATGGTCATGGCTTATTTTGGCAATAGAGGGAAATAGTAAATTTGAAGAGGTCAAACTGTGACCAAAAAGGAAAGGGAGACGTTTTGTAAGACTAGAAACAAGATCAGAGATCTATTAACAAAATAGTTAATACAGAAAGAAGGTTCTAAAAACTTAAGCTGAAATTTTAAAAACAGGCAGAAAGTTTAAGAACAGCAGGATTTGGAATGCTGACCCGCTGACTGACTTATTGGGTAAGAATGAGTGTATTAGGTCTCTTGATCTTAATTCATTAAGTAATGCCTTTCTAGATGCCCCATGCAGTTCTCAGCACTGGGAACACTGCAATGAGCAAACCAAGTCCCTGGACTCCTGTCCATCTCAGGGGAAGAAACAGGTAGGGTGGTAAGTGTCGACCGTGTCAGCTGGTGGTGAGACAAGGCATTTGGGGTTGGGGGTGGTTATAGTTTATAAAAGGAGGTCCTGGAACAAGAGGCACGTTTCCGTTTCCTAAATGGAAATAAAATGGCCCACTACCTTCTCACACCATCCTGTGAATTCGGGTGTCTGGTTCAGAGCTTACAAAGCCGCCCCTGATATTTACAAAGTGTTGGCTTACTGCTATATCACCAAAGCATACGTCCTCGTAGAGAAGTGCCTAATGCTTTCCTGAATAAACATGAGACGAAGTTCTCACCTAATTTGGCTGAAACAGGAACTCGGTTCTTAAGGGGTACCAGGCGATCTTTACATGTTTTCTCCAAGGGTAATTCACACTTTATGTGACGTCTGAAGTTCTCCCTCAGAATAGATCGAATCACCTTGACGATGTTGGTTTTGCTTTCATTGTCACTGGTGGGGAGAGAGAGAGAAAACAGCAGGAGTGTCCCGAGTGTCATCATGCTTTGAGGCCACATCCCCTGCTCCTTCTGTGGCATGTTACCGCCCTCAGGACAGACTGAGAGCAAGTCACCAGCGTCTGTGTGTCTTGGCCTCTTCAGTTAGAAAAGGAGTGAGAATGGATCGTTCTTGAGGGTCCTTTCAGCACTAAGATTGGAGAGCTATTTGATCAATGTATTCTACTAGAGCCACCGTTGCCATTTTGGGGAGGGTGGGTGTGATCCTGAAGTCATCAAAATTCAGGAAATTACTAAAAATAAACTCCCTTTTTTTTAAGAGAACATAATTCTGTCTCGTTCCCATTGGCTTTAATTTTGGGGAATCCGTAATACCTGCAGCACAACTGGAAGATGGTTTCTGGCCGTCCTTCTATTTCTGACTTCGTATGGATCAGCTCCCATACAGAATTATTTTCTGTGCCTGTGAAAAAGGAAATGGGAACAAGCGTCTACAACTTTGCCAAAGACGCTGTGGTTAAGAACACTTGTGAAGTTTAAAACTCACGATTTAGTGACTTTAAAAACTCAAATATTCCCAATCCTGACTCACCATTTTCCTATGTGACTCATGCTGTGTGTGACTTTCACAAATAGTTACAAAAAGTTAAATCCTTGGCAGTTACTTTTTATCTTCCTGCTGAAGTTTTCCATCCATTTTAGTGCCGCCTCTGCCCAGATTCCATCTCTCTGGGAAAAAGGTTAAAGGGGTCCTGTTTTTCAACCCCATTCCTTGGAAGGAACACTAGGTTGTGCTCAGTCAGCTGCATGAGGTAAAGCCCCAAAAAGAGGCCAGCCCCAAATTCAGTCATGTTCTAGGAGACGCATGACAAAAATTAAACAGGGACCCACTGCACACGTCAGCCTGTCTGGCCTTCCCATCCAGAGAGGCCCTGTCACCAGAATGTGGTTACTCTGGAAGGACCTCCGAATGTTTTCCTGGGTCGAAGATTTTTTCTTGTTTTTGTATCACTTATGATACTGCTCAATCTTAAGGAATTTCTCGGTGTGTCTAAATTTGTAAAAATTTAAGTGTGTGTACCTTCCTTTCTGTAAAAATTTTTCGGGTATCAAGGATATTAGGCAGAAAGAAAAATGGTGGAAACTTGACAGTGAAAACAAGCAGACAATGAAGAGAACAGAACAACCATCCACTAGGGTTTACTGTCTCCAAAAGTCTGCAAAGAAACGTCAAAACAACCTCTCGTCCTCATTTGCCTATAAAATAAAGCACCAAAAGTTATCCCCAAAGTCCTTTCCTACTTTTTCATTCCGTAGTTTAAATAAGTCTCTTAAATTGTTTGTTTTTCTGGCATTGTGCTACAGAGAACACTTACCTGCTGTATTCCCCAGTCTGACTTGAAGTGCGGATATGGGGATCAACCAGCGAAACTTAAATGGGTCCAGGTCAGCAGAGCTGTGTGCAGGCCGGGAATTCGAGGGCTGTAAGACAAAGGCCACCAAGAAGCGTTAGCACCAGCTCACCAGGAGGGCGTGCACACAGCGTGGAAGCTTCCAGTTCCCCCGTGTGCAAGGCTCCTGCAGCCGTGTGGGTGTTCAGGGGGCAGAAATGAACCGGGTCAGCTGTGCTCCCAGTTATCAAGCAGCTCACAGACGGGGTGGGCACAGGGCAGAGTCGTGGTTTGGGGGCAGAGCTCTAAATTTCCAAGCAAGAATGACAACCAACCCTTCCGGGTCCGCAATTACCACTGAGTGGTGAGCTGACGGCGATGGTATTTACAGCTAAGCTTTTTCTTTTTTTGAATCAAGGGAAAAGGTGTTTGAAAACAAACCAAAGTTACACAGACTCTTATGTTTATGGAGCAAACATGGGCCGTGTTTTCAGGGATATAAAAGCTGATTTTCTGTGTAGGCCCCAGCATGGGTATCTGTCTGTATCTTCTTTTAAAGCAGACATCTTTTGTGGGGAGAATAAGGAACCTTGAGTATGTGATTTGGGGAGTTACCTAGGAACACGTGGTGCCCTCAGTGAGCTCTGCTGCTCAGCAGCTTGTCATTCAACACTAACAGGAAGACAGCCACGCAAAGGTGGCTTTCATTAAAATGAATTCTTGTCTTACCAATTTCTTTTTCAGTTTGCAGTTTTCTTTATAAACCAGTATGACGGCTCGCTTAAAAACTAAAGAAAGGAAAAGAGAAAGAAAAGTCTGTCATTATTTTGTACAAACTCTTCCAAGGTTAAACCAGAGCTGAATGTTTGACTAGAACAAAGCTCTTCAGACTTAGGAGGCTCCAGGATCCCACTCGGCTAGCACCCGAGTGAGTAAATGGTACTTGCTTCTGTTCATATTTGAATTATGCAGAAGTACCTGCTTATTTAAAAGCTATTATCTGAAGTCTATCTTGGCATGCTTTTAAAATTCCTGTTTTGTTTTATTGAAAGCTGAGGACAGGGTGTTCGCCTAAGTGAGAAGACACTGTCTATACTCACT
The DNA here is from genome assembly GCF_041296235.1 of Equus asinus. Lineage (NCBI taxonomy): Eukaryota > Metazoa > Chordata > Mammalia > Perissodactyla > Equidae > Equus > Equus asinus. Next base: position 34,035,924 of record NC_091790.1, read on the forward strand.
CTCGGGGCTCTCTGAGAATTACGACATTTTAATTAGTTCTCAGTGAGAATTAAGACAGTCGGAGGTGCAGCAAACTATTAAGATAGCAGGTTTCAAAATAGCTCCAGGAGGTCGGTTCCTGTAACACTTGGTAAGAATCACCAAGCCAAGCAGCAGAAGGGAGAAGCAGGTAGTGAACATGCAGAGCAGCCGAGTTTTAAATAGTTGAAGGCTGGCTGTGTAAGTGAAAAGCCATGACAGCAAGGATTCTGACTCCTGGAAATCAGGAGTCAGCTGCACTGGTGGGTTTGGTACGTTCTTCATTATTTTCAGCCTCTTTTACGTTTACGTTCTTTGGAATACAAACCAAATACTGTGAGCTCAAGGTCCTTTCTGGCTTTTCCTAGAGACAGAAACGGATTCAACCAGGAAACTGTAGAGTGCATCAGAAGTTCGCCCATTGAAAGTTCTGTCACCTGTGTCGTAAAAACAGGAGATGAAGAAGATGTGGAAACCCCAGGGTAGGCCATCTCAAGTTAGAGAGTGAATCACGTATCATTGCTAAAACGCAAGGATATTTCAGTTGGATTTTTATGGTCCCTGTGAACATGGGGCCTTCAGTAGTGGAGGTTTTAAAATATGGGCCAAGCATCGAACTGTTTGAAAAATAATATGACGTGAAGGCATTTTGCTTCCATGTACACGTTACTTGGGGGTGAGACGCGCCTCATGACCTCCTCCGTAGCATTAATTCCACCACAATGTCAAGTTCATCCAAAGTGCCTTTGTTAACGTTTCCCCAGGATCTAGTGCACATACCACCTCAAATCTCTAAACTACACTAGGCCTGCTAATCAGAAAAGTACCAACGTTGAAACTGACCGTTATAAAAAGTTAAATTCCGGTTGTCTTCTGTTCTTGCCTTTTTCTACTTAAACTTTATTCCTTCTTGCAGGTAGACTTTACAAGCTCAAGATTCTAAATTTAGTAATCAGCCAGAAAAGAAAAATATAGAAGTTGTCAAATTCCACTTAAACTACTTTCATAAGTAAGGAGATAGCCATCAATATTTGATGTTAAAAAAGAAAAGAGGAAGAGTCCTAGATTTTCTCCATGTGCTGGCTCCCACTTCCTTTACCCTTCCCACCCTCCTCCAGGCCGAGCTCTCCATACAGGTTCCAGCCTCTGCGATTTGTCCTAACCTCGTGCCCCACAGGAAGGAGGGAGAGGCAGGGACATGAGCTCAGTGAAATTCCTTGTTTTCTTTTGTACAATGCTAACAGGGCATGAGGTTGTAGTTTTAAACTAATGTAAGGAATTTTATGTTATGTGTGGCTTATTATAAGCATTAAGATCAAAAAGAAAACTTTAGGCATTTTCTCCTCCAGGAAAGCCCCAGTGGGTGGTATAGTCTGGAGGTCACTTAACAGACCCTGTGAACACATGCATTAAGCCTCCAGAATCCAGAAGTCCTGCTGACCTCCTTCTCTGTCCCACTTTGCTCTGCTACGAGCTGGTCAAACACGGTCCCATAGTCCTCGTATATCTTCTGCATCTCATTGATGTGGCTCGCTACCTTCTCCATTGCCTTCAGTGCCTCTGCAAAATATGAAACCATATTTATCTGATAATGTTTGTTCGTTTGAAATGTATCCAACAGCAGTCAGGAAAAAGCTCAAGATTCAAGCCAGGTTTTGAGACTAGTTCTAAACTACTAACAGGAGCCTTGTTCAGGTACAGCTCAAACAGCCCGCTGTAATCTAGTCATTACAGTGAAGCACAGTAGGGGTACCTTCCACCTCAAATTCTCTTTGAATTGAGGCCAAGCACAAGTCAAAAGTGTCACTAATAATAGCCGCTGACATTCATGGAGCACTTTCTCTCTGGCAGGGGCTGTGACGGGTGACCTAAGTGAATCATCTCATTTAATCCCCACAAACTCCATAACTGTAGGAACTGTAATCATCAGGCCCATTTTACACACGAGAAAACTGAAGTGCAGAGGGGTTAAGTGTTTGGCCAAACTTCCAAAGACAGCAATAAAGAGTGGAGCCAGAATTCAAACCCAAGGCTGACCGGCCACAGGATACCTGCTCTTAAATTTTGCTTCTCCTGGACCAGTTACGGGAATTGTGATCTGTAATAATTTTTTTACAAGAACTTACAAAGGTGTCTGTAAATGCCTGATTCCAGAGCAATTGTTGCATTTTTTTGCATAGAGTTTATAACTTTCTACACGGCCATGTAAGGGACAAAATGATTTCGTCAAAGTCGAAGAGCAAAATTTCAGGTCACTTCCAAATTCACTGTTTTTCATCCTTTGTTCTTCTGATTCAGTGTTTTAGTTCAGTCTGGAGGGAGTTTGGGAAGGCAGTTTTTTAACAGACCCCTTTTAAAGATCATCTTAATGCAAAATGCACTGTTCAGCCAGTATCTGAATACTAATCATAATTTGTATCATTTACTTACAGAATTGAACTTTCAAAGAAAATTTTGTTCTTCTTACTTATCATACAAAAGCATGCTTGTCACGGAAAAAGAACTAGTTTAATTTACACTCTTCTCAGTGTTTGTTATTCAGCAACACTGATATTTATTAGTAAGTTTGTTTCTTTCTCCATGTGCTTTATTACATGTAGCTAACGGGACCTCCTAGTTCTGACCTGTGGGGAGAACTAACCACTGTTTCTGTAATTCAAATACAGCATCTCTTTAAGGGATACCCTATTTACTATCAAACCGAGGGGCTTTGTGCATTTGAGAAATTGTATCTTGGGCAATAATTTCTGAGGTTACAAAAGACCCATCAGCGTCAGCTTTAAAGCATAGTCTGTCACTGGGAGTTTGGTTTCGGAGTCGGGCTCTGCTCAGACGTCCACAAGGTGGAGCCTCACCCAACATGTTTGATCAGCGGCACTCGGGCGCAAACACAAAACTTCACAAAGTCCTGGAAAAACAGGCCTGATTTTCGTTTCTGGCAGGACTGTTTGCTAACCAAGTGACCTGAAGTCATTTATTTCAACCACGGAACTTAAATTACCTTCTTTTAAAAATGAAAATGGAATCATCCCTCCAGAGGGGCTTGGGGCTACTCCAGTGAGAGAATTGTTGCCCATCCAAAGGGATGGCCATATATCTAGCTATTTTCACAGATTAAAATTATATCTAAGATTAACAACTGTGGTACTGAGGAATGTTTCAGAAGATGACTAAGGAGGGAAGAGGGGAACTGTAGGCCCGGGGGGGCAGCAGTGACAGTACAACTCGCGCCCCTTCATTCTCACCTGTCAGGTGGTAGTGCTCCTCGCTCTCATGGTCCGTGAGGGACACCAGCTCCTTGAGCAGCAGCGGGTACTTGAGCACCCTCTGGACCGGCTTGATGAGGAAGGACTCCAGCGTGGAGGAGTGCTGCTTGGTGGGATTCCGGGCATCCAGAAAAGCCTTGAAGGCTTTATCAGTTTTAGCTACAAGCAGATGGATAAGACCCTTAGAAGAGCAGAGCAGGATGAATTAAAGTCTGCGTCACTGAGCTTCTGATGGAGTTAGAGACCATCCATTTGCATAGTCCTCCTAATGCCATCCTTTAATAAAAACCCAAATGCACCAGCAGGTCAAAGACCCAGCTATCAGTGTGGATCCAGCATCACAGCTCTGTGACAAATCCCGCAAGCAAAGGGAGCTTACTAGGCTGCCAGAACAGTACTGTCCACACAGCAAAGAGGAACACCGGGTCGAGACGTAGAAATGTCTGACTTCAAAGGCACATTCACACGCAGACCCATGAGAGATTGTTATAGGTGCCTAGAAGTGAGTTTCAAATGGTTCATAAAGCCACAGAACAGTGTTATCCAGATGCTACAAGCCCCCCAAAGATTCATGTAGCAAAAGAACCCAGTAGTTTTTTCCACTATCTCAGCACAAATTGTCACTTGTATTCTATACACTTAAGGGCTATTTGTAAAGCAATATCTTTTTTTCCTGTAAAATAAATTGATAAGCACTGTAGCTTTCACCTCCACAGCTCCGAGCGGTCTGAATCTTCCACCAGAGGTGACATCCAGACCCCTCCGGGCAGTGAAAACGCCCTCTCTGTTCGGTGTCTGAGGGCCACGAAGGGTGCACACAGGAACTGAGTGAGTCTAGTTTGGGGCACGCCAGTGGATGCCCCAGCCACTGCCTTGGACGCCACCTGCCAGCATGGGTTGACCAGCTGTTTGGAATTCAGTCAATCTGAATCAAGATATTCCTTTATTTGGGGTCTTGTTACACAGGCAAAACCCTACAACTTGTAGGAGATGCAGGACCATTTTGAAAGTGACTACCAGACAAAGTGGATGGTGAGATGATCCTTCATCTGTACGACAAAGAAGGAACTGAGCAAACCATTGGTCTGCTTTTATTTCACTGTGTACTGTCAATAAGAAGGCGTTCCTGGGAGGAAATGATGGAATCGGACCTCTGTTTCAAGAACTAGAGAAGACAGATTTGGGCTGGGTCTGGTTAACTCTGAAGGACTCCAAGACTCTATGTTTTAAACTTGAGCTTGTTCTTCTAGGAGACTGTGAAATTCTGGATTTAAACCAAATGGCAGAACCGCATCAGTGGAACTGGTTAAACACTATCACTGTTGGGGTAAACCTCTCTGTACCCTCCACAATAGCAGGCAGACACTGTTCCCAGGTTTTGAGAAAGAAACACTGAAGAGCACACACTGGATCCTTTTCGACAATGCCATTACGAAGCATTTGAGGACAGACAGAAGAAGGGGCTTGGAATTTAGCTTTACTGCTGCTACCGTCTTGACCCAACCAAAAACGTTCAAACAGAGAAACCTCCCTCCTCAGACATTTGTCCTTGTCATGGAAGAGAGCCCTGATCACTGGCTTCTACAGAGGTGGCAAATCACAATGGGAGTGAATCTCATGGAGGCCATCCTTAACTCTGAAGAAGGCATTCAAGTCCTGGGGGAAGTCTTCTTATCCTGGAGATTACCACAGCTCAAGCTTCAGTGGGTTTGTATCTTATTTCCAAGTACACTTGAGAGAATACAGTGACCTTTCCTGGAGACAGGTCCAATGAACTTCAATAGGATTACATATGTTTTCATAAGACGCCTGCCACTGTGGGAGCCGCGCAGAAGAGGACAGACTCCTGAGGACCTGTATTTGTTTCATATTCTCCGTGCAGACTGAATTCCTGCTGCTCACAACCTTGAATGTAAAAGCCTGTATCTCTGATTTTTCCTCCTCTTGTCTCTGCCACCAGAAATGAGGATTCCAAAGAATGGGAGAGAAAAATGTCTTCTGAGACAGACAGACTTGAGAATTCTAATCTCCTACCTAGAGAGGCGTGTGGTGACTAGAAGAAGCCTTCAGTAGCACAACAGGCTCAGTGAGGTACCCTACTTTCAGGTATCACAGGAAGCGACTGCACAGCAGGTTGATGCTACAGTGATGGCGACTGCAGCAAAAAACCCGCCAATACTCCTAGCCCTGAAGGTCACTGCTGTCATCAAATCCTGCAACACACGTCCCAGGCAGGGCTGACTGCCTGGCCCGTTACTGAAAGCCCACGTGGATCAGTGTTTCGGCCGTCAGCTCACAGGCTGACTCATGGCAAGTCAGTGGCCAAAGCTAAGCATCTCTCTCGATTCCCCAGAGTAACACTTGCCGTAGGCGCAAGGGAGGGGAGGGGCCACACGGGCGGATCACCCAGGTCCACTTGGACTTCAAAGAAATAAGTCTTCAGTTAAAGCCAATAAAATAACATAAGATCATAAAAATGTGGAGAGACGAAAGGTACTTCAAGTGAAAGGATATGGGTTGTGATAAATGTTAGTTTTTTCCAGGTTTCACCAAAGAGGCTTTAACTTTAGTTAACACACTTCTGGTGAGTTTGGTGGTGGGTTTTTTGCCGTGGTTCCTCAGGCTTAAGAAGAAGGTTAACAAGAAAGAAAGAAAACAGCACCCGTTTCTTTCTACCCCCATCCAGGGGCTCATGGTTACAAGTTTTTAGATAAGGAATTTGGCAAAAAAGAAGCCAGATGTACTTTAACAGCAAAACGACATGTGGCAAGGCAACATTTCTGCTCTCAGCACACACGTTGACTGTTACCAATTAATTGAAATAAACTGAAAACTTTCCTTTTAATGTCTGTCAACTTCAAGGTCACCAATGGAGCATAATTGATTAAAATGACACTTATCCCTACTTATTAAATACAAATTTACTCTCTGTTAACAATTAAAATACAAGAGCACAGCTATAAAAGGTGTGAGCAACTTACCTCGCTCTAGAACCTTCTGTACTTTAATATGATTAGCGCAGAATCCGCTGTACAGTTTAAAGTGGTCCGCGTAATAAAGGAAAGAGCCTCCAAGGGAAAACAGTAGTTTCTAGAAGGGGAGGGGGAAGTCACATCAGGCATGGTTTAATCAAATTGTCCGCGGGCTCTGGCATGGGGTCTGACTGCGCTGGTGTCTCCATGGCATTTGTCTTTCAGATACCGGAGCACTAATGCCTCCAGGAAGTCACCAAATGACCTAAGCCAGGACTGCCCCATTTGCCCAGTGGACGGAGAACAGCCCAGGCATTCCCCTAACCAACCTTCAGCTTGACTAAAAAGTTTCTGACAGCAGAACCTCTTGTCAGGGTGTGCAATCAAGGACAAGAAAGAAAGTTCTATAAAATTACAGCTGACATAGTGGGATATAAATGATCCAAGAGGCTAATTAATAAAGCCGACTCTGCATTACTTGGGACCAGTGATGCTCTCTGTGCACTTCCTTGGTGCCTTTTTGCTACCTTCTGCCTCTCCTTCCCTGGAGGGCATCCTGCCAGTCACAGATGCTCACACTGGAGATGGGGCTTCATAGAAGAGCGCGCTCTCCCAGAACAATTTAAAACCTATGCTTTCATCCTAGCATCACATGACCATGGAGACGAGGAAACAGATGCAGTAGGTGCTCTTGCGTCAGAAGCAACTGCCCTACAGATCCTACAGTAGACCTGAGTAAAGAGCACAGATGTTGTCAACAACCAGGCCGACCCCACAGAAGTGCTGCCCAGATCTCTGATTACCAGAGGCGTTTACTCTAGGATAAAAATGTCGCCACCTTTTACCACCTGCCAGAGGGAAACAGTGCGAGGAAAGCACTAAATTTGTCTTTTCAATAGTTTAGGACAAGGGATTCTTTTGCAAGGGAGAATTCTGCACTGTACTCATGTATGTTTTCTTTAAACCTGAAGTCTAAAATACTTACTCTAAACTGCGAGGGGGTTTCAAGCAGGTTAAAGTCAGATGCTGCTGAAATCCCGTCCTCCAGGGTCTCCAGAAACACCTTCTGAAATTCCAGCATCTCTGGCAGACTTCCAAAGAGTGACTCCATCTACGTGAAGAGCAGGATTTGAGAAGAGGGTATGAGTGATGAAAATCTAGATACCGCTCCAACGCTCAGCTGCACAAATAAAGCACAAGTCGTTCACCGAGAAGGAGAGAAGTAAATCTTAAGATATTATATTCCTGATGGGATATAACTGAGACGCAGAGAGTTTTACAACTCCGGTCCCTATACACTGTAATTCTAAAAGTAACTTTTTAAGTGGATATAAAAGTTTTAGAATTCAAATTGGGGAAAAATTGAAGTCAGTAGAAAAGAAGTATTGTGATTTAACATTAAAAAGTTACGTATTAAAAAGTAATTTTCGGTCACAACTTCTACTACAAAAATGTCCTTCTGCGGATATAGAGATGGCCAATAGGCACATGAAAAGATGCTCAACAGCACTAATCATCAGGGAAATGCAAATCAAAAATACACTAAGATATCACCTTACACCCATTAGAATGGCTAAAATAACCAAGACAAAAAATAACAAATGTTAGAGAGGATGTGGAGAAAAGGGACCCCTCATACACTGCTGTTGGGAATGCAAACTGGTGCAGCCACTATGGAAAACAACATGGAGATTTCTCAAAAAACTAAAAATAGAAATGCCATAGGACCCAGCTATCCCACTACTGGATGTCTATCCAAAGAACCTGAAATCAACAATTGAAAGAGACTTATGCACCCCTCTGTTCATTGCAGCATAATTCACAATAGCCAAGACACAGAAGCAACCCAAGTGCCCTTCTATGGATGAATGGATAAAGAAGATGTGGTATATATATATACAACAGAATACTACTCAGCCTTAAAAAATGACAAAATTGTCCCATTCACAACAACATGGATGGACCTTGAGGGTATTATGTTAAGCAAAATAAGCCAGACAGAGAAAGACAAACACAGTATGATTTCACTCATATGTGGAAGATAAACACATGGACAAAAAGAACTATTTAGTGGTTACCAGGGGGAAGAGGGTTGGGGATGGGCACAAAGGGTGAAGGGGCGCACTTATAAGATGACTGACAAATAATAATGTACAACTGAAATTTCACAATGTTGTAAACTCTCATAACCTCAATAAAAAAAGAAAATGTCCTCTGCATTTGTACACTCCCGCCACCATACTGCATGCAGCAGAGGACACATAAATGGCTTTGAAGGAGGCCACGCTTGTGTCTCTCTGAAGATCCTGAAGTCTTGGATGTTCTTTTGGGATCAGTAGATATAATATCCTGGGAAGTTCACTAAAGAGCAAACAGAGACTAACCTATGGATCGATGGACTGAGGGAAGGTAATGACTTACCTCATCTTGGGTCAGAAAGGTCTCATTTTGAAGCGGCTCCAAGTATAAGTCAAAGAGGCAACTCAGGTCCTGAAAGATGAAAGAAGAGTCTTTAACACTTAAGTCTCCAAAATAGCCAAGAGTTTCCAGCAGCCCTGGCCGCGGCTCCAGACTCCCATTAGGAATGATGACGTTTATGTCTCGTTGAAATTCTTGAACCTAAGAGTGGTTGTTATTATTATTATTATTATTATTATTATTATTATTATTGCTCACCTAATTCAAAGAGTTTAATACCACAATACATTCAGCAACTGGAATCCACCATTTTCTTTATAGCTTGATCACCTACTCTGCTTAATGAAATATCTTGTTGGCAGAACCAGGATCTTTCTTTCGACGACTACGGCAGGACCACTCATTGCCCTGCAGAGCAGGTGAGTTCTGGCTAGGCACTTCTGTCAGATGTGACCACATCTGGCTGATGGGCTTCCTCCTCTGCATCAGGGACCAAGGTGACAGCTCCAATGTGGAGCTGAGAGGGACAGGACAAGATCTGGGGAGCTCTTCAACTTTGGTGTTGATGCCTTAGCAGAAAGTCAAACTCCCATATTCAAATACAAGAAAAAAATTCCAAAGATCAGCAGTCATGATGTTTACAATCTAGGCCATATTTGAGTCTCCAGTAAACTGGGCTCCAGCGGGACAGAATAGTGGGAGTTGCCTGTATTTACAGAACTATCTAGATAAAGGTTTGTTTTTTTTTAATTTAATAATTTGAAGCCAAGACCAGGATACAATTTAGCAATGGAAAAGATTCCTTTTTCTTGTTTCATTTATTCTGAAGAATTTTGAGTCCCCAAACACTTTGTAGTTGACTACAAAGTCAAATTCTTTGCCTCCCTCATTTTACAGTGGAGAAATCTAGACCTGGACAGCTCTGCGAAGCCCGAAGCCTCCAGAACCTTAGGCACAGGTCCTGTGATGCAGGGAAACAGCCTGTGATGCCTTTTATTGTTTCACGATAAAAACCTTCCTGGCCTTCCCACCCTCACCATATTCCACAGCGGCTGCTTTGGAGCAGAGAGATGTAAGCAGTCACTGAACCATAGCTCAGGGAACACACAAATGTTGAAAATCCCAAGTCGCATGCAGAGATCCAGGTTAGATGAAAGAATAATGAGTAAAATTCCATGTTAAATGTCAGCAACAAAAAGAAATTAAAACAATAAAAATGGCGTGTGTGTGTGAATCACAGTAGGCACCAGGTGCTGGTGATTTTGTCAGAGACAGTGGCGGGCTGCCGTCCTCCCTCACGCCGGCTGATGCTGCTCAGGAGGACTCACACACCGAGAGAGGTCCGTGCTGAGCCATGTGTGCCCGAGGGCGGCGACACTTGGGGCCCTCAGAAAACAAAGCGCAGGTTTCTTGCAGAGAGAAGGCAGAGCTGGTCCTTTTTGTCCGCTTCACCCATCACATCCATCTCAGTGCTCTGCCAGCATCACGGTGAAATGACCCCTTGGTCAAAGTGGTTCAACAGTAAAACAGAACAACCATAAAAAGGGGCTTGGATTCTGCTCTTAGGCGTGCTCTCGACTCTGTGGGTGAGGGCTCCATGACCATCCTCAAGATAGCAGAGGGCTTGGAGCCTCAAATACCCACGGCGCACAGGGCTGTTTGGGAAAGGCCCCCTGTGGCTCACAGGATGACTCAGACATCTAGTCTGAATTGCTGGGATGGGCACTTCATCTCCCCCACATTAGATGCAGGACAAGAGGTAATGGGAAATGAAATGAAATGGTCATCTCTACAGCTTTGTCTTGTGGAGAAAGGTGATAGCCGTGTGTGTGTGTGTGTGTGCCCATGTGTTTGTATGCACACAAAAGCACACGCCAAGACTTAATTCTTGGACTTGGCGTGTCACAGCTGGAACAAGGGCACACCCATCTCAGACCCCAGGTGAGGGAGTTGGAAGGGACTAACTGGGGGCTTCTGAGACACATAACTGACTTCTTTCGGTACTCGAAGAAGATGCTCGGCAACTCCCCGTATGTGATGGTGTGGGGACACCCGTGTGATGACCAGCACATCCACCGTGGGGCTCTGTCCTGCACAGGGACCACCATGAGGCAGGGCCAGGCCTGGTGACCACCTGCACTCTGAGGGCCAGAGCCACAGGCACTGTGAACAAATTGTTCCCTTGCTCCTCATCACCTAAGGTGACCTCCATCCCCTTCTTACTAAACCAGTACAGACTCCCTTCCCACAGAATCCAAGGGACAAATTAGAACATCTGTTTCCATAGTGAAAGCTGCCTTGGTAACAAAAGAAGCCGAGAATCGAATTTTTCCGAATCCTCTCAGCTTTTCCACCCTCCTGCCCTCTCCTGCAGCAACTCATCACTTCAAGGAGCAGGCGTCTCCCTCCTGAGTGGTGGGGTCCCAGGCAGCTGTGATCTGGAGACCCCTCCCAGCATGTGACTGGCCATGGAAGGAAGAGCGAGCGGGCAAGAAGGAACAGCGTCTTCCATTACCTTCACATAGGACTTCTCCGTGTCCACGAGCTCCTGGATGACTTTTCGGAGGCGATCTGCATCAGAGAGGTGGCGGGCCAGCGGCCTCGGAGTGGCCTCCTGACCCTCTCTTGGTCCTTCCATGCTGTCAGTCTGGGTGTCGTTAAAACTCCTACACAGCACAGGGATCTGTTCAGCACTCTGAAAAACGACAAGAGGTGGAAAAGAATGTACAGGACACTCTCCACGATGATCAGCCGCCCACCAAGGACACAAACAGTGTCTCTCTCTGCCCAGCACTCCTTCGGGAATCTCACAGCAGCCTACACCTAGGGCCCACGGTGTCCTCCATCTCAAACCACTCTGGCTCTCCTTTAAGATCCCAGTGGGGAAGCTATGAGCCTACACTCATTCAGTACTTACACAGGATGCTTCTTCCCTGTCATAACAGCTATTTGATGATGATGCTTTAGCACCAAAACTAGAGAACAAGGCACAGGGCTGACCCTCTGTAGTAAAGGTGAGGTTGCTCTAAAATCAAGGGTATGGCTGGCTAAGATCACAAGGAGAGGCAGCCTCACATGGTCCACTCTGTCCCCTCCACGGTTGGCCTAATACGGCACAGTCTCCCATACAAAACAGCCCTGGGAGATCCAGAACGTGCGGCACCATAACAATTTTAGGATGGCTTGGCCATAATGGGCTTGGCGTTCTGCCCCCAAGTCCAACCCTTTAGCTCTGCTGTTTCGCACCAGACAGCAGAGTTATGAGTGAAAAAGTTTGATCTGCTGCATGTGCTAGGACTGGGAGTAGAGATAGAGATGTATAGGAAAGATAAGGTCCTCCCCTCCTCTCCTCACGCCGCAGGGGACAGAGCCCAGGGAAGGGCACAGATAAGAGCGGATGACACAGCAAAGCCTGGTGAATGCTAGAGGAGAGGGAGGAACTGGCTCTGTGGGGACGCTTCATGAAGGAGGCGAGCCTTGAGCTGGTTCTCAGCAGTAAGTACCATGTGCCAGACCCAGGGAGCGTCAGGGGAGAGAGAAGACTTCTTCCAGGGAACAGAATTACACACATTAAGAGACAAGAAGGAGCAGGACCTCTCAGGGAACTCACAACATTGGGCACAAGCTCTCACTGAGATTTAAGCACAGTGGGATAAAGCCTTCTCAAGGGGAACCCATCGTGTGCTCCTGCCTTAGGCTCGTGTGTTAAAGTCTGCTCCTATATACACAGTGCCTGGAGCATCCTCAGATGACATTCAAAGGATCTTTTTACTTATCTTTCTTTCCCTTCCACCCACATGCAAGCTGCGGCCCACCTCACCACTCACCACCTACCAGTCTGTAAGCCTGTCAAGGGCAGAGCCCTGCCTTTCTTTGTCACTGCCCACAAATGCCCGGCTCCCTGGCTGGCGCACATGAAGTGTTCACTTCACCTCTGTTGCACTGAAATTGTTATTGAATCACAAAGCAGCTTAGTCCCAATGCAAATGACTAATATCCATCCATCTCTGGTAACTTTCTGCCTCTCAACTAAAACTCCCCTCTCTTCAGTTTAAACGCCCTCACTCTGTCTGGGGTAAAAAGCTCAACTTGTCAGAAGCATCTCCTAATTCTCAGTTTGTTTTCTTTGCTTGGCTATTTGAGAACACTAACAACTGACACAAGCGTGTCGGTCAAACTCAGTGCCTTGATGCATACATTTTATAAAAGCTGTCACCTGACAAATTTAGGTGCCTCAAAGTAGAAACAGGACCCTGTTGCCCTCCCTACCTCTCCCCCCCCGCAACACAGAGTCTTCATATGATGGAAATACACAATCAACATTGACCTTCAGCAGTGACCTTCTGGCTAGTTTTTCAACCCAATTCCATGGGAACCAATTAAGAGCTTGCTCGGTCTCCAAAGAAACAGAAACCAGCTCCTGCACAAGGAGATAAGACTTGCCAAGGTGAGAAACACCAAGGACAGCCCAAGGCAGACTGGAGACCAATACAAGCTTGTGCGGAACAAATGAAAAATGGAATATACATTAAACACACGGGAGCGTGGCTGTGGGAGGGGTGGTCTGGAAGGCTTCACTGAAGAAGGGAGTTGTAACGTGGTCCTGGAAGGAGTGTGTTCCAAGGGGGAACCAGAGAAGGAGCTGAACGTGGAGGAGAAAAACGAGCCCAGTAACTTAAAGAGCTCAACTTGGCAGGAGGCGGTTATGAAATTTATGAAATTGAGCGCTGCCCCCTCCATCTCCACCCCCCCCCCCCCCGAGACGTCTGCAATGAGAACTCCCAGGCTGTGGGGCTCTTTAAATATTATTGCTTCTCTTTTATTTTGATGTTAATCTTGTTGCAAAAGTATGATCAACCATGTAACAGATACGACGCCTCCAACTAGACACATAGACACATATAATATAATTTACTTCTAGAACAGCTCAAGGCAAGTGTAAGTACTAATGATTCTCCTTGGAGAGACCCTTTATTCACTTGTTTTTTTCAACTGTGAACATAAGCATATTTCTGGTAATGCCTGTCAGAAGATGTTCATTCTGGGTAAACTTTCAAAGAATAAGAAAGCGGATGTGGATCTTAAGGCACCAATCAGAAGGCAACTTGACCCATCAAAATGTTTAAAACAACCAAATCTTATGATTCATTACTGAAGAAATGCCAAAGTCTTCAGTCATGCCCTAACAGCCTCATGACATATATAGCAAAAGCCAGAATGAGCCGTGCAGCCACAGGGTGGCTCTCCCTCTCTTCCAGGATGTGAGCATCATAAAGGAGCACTAGGGAGTAGAGCCAAACCCCTCCCGATTCTTCCCATCCTCCTCCTCCTTTCCAGTGGACTTCAACCCTCGCCACACATTAGCTTTGTTGGGGGAGCTTTAAAAAATACCCATGTTTGAACCAACTGAATCAGAATCCCTGGCGCCCCAGGTATGGGTATTTTTTAAAAGCTTCCCAAGTGATGCTAACGTATGGTCCACATGAGAAACTACTGGTCTACCTATCAGTAGAGCGAGCATCCTGCTTGGGTTTCCCAGGAGCGGCGCTGCCTCCAGCCAGATCACATCGTCCCCAGGGTCTGCACTGAAGGCCATATAAAAGGTGTGGACTGAGCCCACAAGACAGGAGGAAGTAGACGGAATTAAACCATGACCCCAGTATTCCAGGTCTGGCGCTCTCCTCATGGAGCTAAGCAGCCCGAGCTAGTAATACTCAAGACTCCAACACTCACTCACTTGAAATCCCTATCCTGGTATTTGCGCCACAAGCTCAGACAACAGAATTTTGCAATCCTGAAAAATAACAGTTTCCAGGGCTGTAGAATCTAAATTGGGTTCACATCTAGCGCATAAAATAAGAGCTGACAAAATGCGCCATAAGTTAAATGGCAGCTGGTGAGATTACAGCTTTGCCTTGCTGGGATGTCGAAATCACACCTAACAATGCAGTGTTAATTTCAAAAATAAAGTATCCTGCCATTTTCGAAAATCAGAATTCATTTGAAGAACACTCCTGGTAGGATTAACTTGGAAAAGTGAATGTTAGCTGAGATTTTCAGAGCAAATGTACTTCTTAAGCTACCACAGTGACACACTCAAGTGCTGCGGAGCCACCTTCCTCACACGTAACAGTTACGTGTTGTCCAGGGAAGGTCGTGAGGGTTGCTTGGGATCAAGAGTGGGAAGAGCCCCTAGAAGCAGAAGAGTAATTGTAAATGTGTCTTCAGATTGAAGCTGAAAGAGTTACTTGGTTGGTTATGTTTCAGTTTCTCCATTCTTAGTCATGGTTATAGACACTGAACTGTGAAAGGAAGAATTCTGGGTGTATCTGATAAGCTGTTTCTAAGAATAGTGATTATTTTGGTTGGGCTATTTTCACACGTATATGTGGTGACGGAAGTGAAAAGTGCAGACAAGATTCTGAGGACCCGAGTTCCAGGCCCCAGTCCTCCATGCGATCCTGGGCAAGACTCTTTTCTGAGTCTTCAATTTCCTTACTGATAAAGAGAAGTAGGAGTCCCTCGCCCATCAAGTAACCCCTCAAATTGCCATTTGGATCAAGGGGAAAAGGGAACTTGCATCTCTTGAGCACCTGCTGTATGCAGACAGACACAGCTGGGAGGGGTTCTCACAGAATTTGTGGGCATTCAGTCCTTCCTATATGACCCGCTGGGACCACAGATGAGGATGGGGAGGCATCGGCAGGGCCTTGATGGCACAGGACCCGCCTCCTCTCTAGCTCTCAGTGCACAGTGCCAACCACACCCAGGCATCTGGCAGAGCACAGGCAAAACTGGCTTGCTCCTCCAGCCACCTCTGCCCACCACGAGGTCAAGGCTCGCCTGGCCCCAGGAGAATCCAGATGCACCCCAGCTGTGCTAGGAATACAACCTCTGGAGGCCATCTCTGCTTAGAGAGGCGAATGCGGCTCCCACACATCCAGAGACAACTATGACTTCTCCGTGGCTGATCCCGCTCCTTCTCGAGGAACCCTGCTTTAAAAGCACGACAGATGTTCACAAGTCAGGGCTGGGCACGTGTGAGGATTCAGCAGCCTGAGAGTGTGCGCTTGTGCAGAATCAGAAACACTGGCACTTGAAACGTGTGCCTCAGATTGGTGTTTTCCAGGGTGTAGGGATCAATGCTAAGGACCTGGGTTCATCACGGGTCCCGCCTTTTAAAAGAGAGCACAACGTAAATATTTTCTTTATGAACTCACTTAGAAAATCTAATGGAGACAGTATTCCCTAAAACTACCCTGTATGGAAAAACAGTGGTATTGACCAAAACGACTTTTTTTTCAGGATTTTAAGGTTAATTCTAAGGCTGATCCCTGCTTGAAAATGACTTGACCTTACTTATAGTTCAGGAACGTCTCACTCAGGATCTCTGAATTAAGTGACCCTTAAGTGTTGTCACCAAAAAAAAAGATAACTGTGTGAGGTGATGGGTGTGTTAATTCACTTGATTGTGGTCCTCATTTCACAGTGTATATGTACATCAAATCATCAAGTTGTAACACCTGAGATATATACTTTTTTTTTTTTTTTTTTGGTGAGGAGGATTGTCCCTGAGCGAACATCTGTGCCCATCTTCCTCTATTTTCTATGTGGGACGCCAGCACAGCATGGCTTGATGAGCAGCGTGTAGGCCCACGCCTGGGATCCAAACTCGCCAATCCCAGGCCGCGGAAGTGGAGCCTGCAAACTTAACCACTTTGCCACCAGGGCAGCCCCCTATACAACTTTTAGTTGTCAACTATGCCTCAAAAAAATTGGTGGGGGAAAAGACAGACATCTAAACAGAGTTACTTTTCTTTTTGTTGTTTTAACTGTTTGCACAAGGACACCTGCTTCCCTATATTAGGGCTGAGATGTGTCTGTTTTCCAGGGACCCTGTTTCTTGGGGGTGGCAGTAACACTGCTCAGGACGCTCAAGCACCTGCCCCAGATTCTCCCTGGAGGAACGCACGGTCAGAGCCGCTTTCTCCATCCAGCTCCGAATCCTGCACATGAGCCCTCATCTTGATGCACTCCAGTACTTTATGTCAGGAGAGTACTTTACGTCATGCCAGCCTCCTCCTGGCTTGGATTAGTCTAATCCGCTCCCATGAGTGTAACACCTTTGATGTTTACTTTGCTCATATTTGGAGACATCACTACCTGAGGCTTTTCAATTTCCCCGTGGGTTTTGGAACCTAAAAAAAAAATCATTGTGTAAGTGCATCACAATATCCGGAACTAATTTGGGACAATGACAAAGATTCGTAGCTACCCTGTAGCCCCGCTCTCGTCAGCAGCCGAGCTCCGCCCCCTGTCCTGGCACAGCAGGCGACCACGTGCTCAATTGAGGGCTTCAGGTGCCGCACACTTCTTTTGTAAGAGGCATCTGTTTATACTGCTTGGGCTCCAAAACACTTCTAGCCTAAGAAGAAAGGATTAAAAGTGCTGCACGATCCAGGGGAATATTTCAGAGGGAAATACTTAAGGGGAGATGACAGCATGGCATGTGCTCTACTTCTAAATCCCTGGTTTGGAGGAAAAGGATTAACTTCGGGCGGGAAATCGGTAAGGGACTCAGCGAAGACACAGACCTAAAAGGAAAGATGCCCTCACACTATTTGGTTAACTGGTCACATCACAATATGTGATCAATTTGGCAGATCCCCAACTGCCACCCAAGGCCTCCTCTCCCTCCACCAAACAGACCAGCGCCATACTGAGCCATCGATGTGGACCAAATCCAACTCTGGCTAATGTCCACAGTTTCATCACACCAGGATGCTAAGAAGAACTAAGCTTCTGCTACTTCTGCTGTCCCTCAAAAGAATGTTGGAAAAAATTAAAAGCAAGCTGTAGGCCCTGGGCAAATGGTCAGTGGTTCTCAAGGGTAGTCTGGCCCCGGGATGGTGTGGTTTCCATGGTGTGTGCTCACACTGTGCACTACAAACCTCTCAGTTCATTGTCCCGAAGCCATGAGGAGTCTGCGTTACTCATTAATCTGAGGGCAACTACAGTGTCAGCTGTCATAAGCCCAGCAAATTAGTTATGTCAGAAAAGCTCCCCTTAGTAAAAAAAAAAACTCATCTAAAAATTGCACAAAGGACTTTTTTTCCAACTCACTCTGCACTTTGTTGAAGTCTCTAACTTATAGGAAGACCTAACATTATCCCCAAATGTTACGAACAGAGGGAATCCAGAAGGAGCACAGAGAGTTAAGTGACTTCCCCAGGAAGGCTGATGGGCAGAGGCAGACGATGGGTGTGCTTCCAGGCGAGGTGGATCCCCCCATGAACGAGGGTGTGCCCATGTCCTGCAAGTTCAGCCGCAGCGATCCTGTGCCGTCCATCTCCGCCGGGTCAGAATTCCAGAGTGAAACTCTGTTCCAGGCTCAGAGACGCTGCCAGGGCCTGCAGGCTGAGAGGAGAGGGCAACCCCAGGCCTAGCCTATCCGGGGGGTCTCCACAGAGGGGAGGAGGAGGGGGAGGAAGAAAGTCACGTTCAGCATCTTGGCAGGATGGGGTGGGAGTTAAAAAGCACATTCAAGAGGATTATTTTTATATTTGGGGGACAATCATTTGTTTTATAGTGATCCACTCAACCCCTGGATTGAAAAGTCTAGAGAAATGGCATGAGGGTTTTATATTTACCAAAATGGTACACAAAGGATGAGGAAACGCTCATAATCTTTATTATCCATAACCAGACAGTTCTATTTCCAAAGGCAGAAGGGGACATAAACTGTAAAATTAAACATAAGCTGATGTCAGACAAGAGTCCTTATTTTATATTGAAAGGTAGAGATTAACCTAAATAAATTATGGTATGAAAATATAATGAAATATATGCAGCAGTTACCAATGATGGGAGAGATGGGCGTCTGTTGACCAAAAAAGGAGATGATTTATTGGGAAGGGAAGAAAGGAGGTTTGCATTTTTTAAAGTAATTTTGTATGTATTATCTACTACATACAAACATACATGCATAGATTTTTAAAAAATGGAACGATATATATCTTAAATGCAGTAGTTAACAGTGCATTTTAATAGTTTGGCTTATCTGAATTTTGTCATTTTTTATAGTGGTTTAATTTGTTTTTTAATTTTTAATGGAATGCTTTCCCATCACTTTAAAAAATGATTTGAGGCAGAAAAGGCCTGCTAAGCATTATTTTTATGAGGACACAGTGATGAACAAGATTGACACAATCTCCCCACTCATAGTGCCCAGGGTTTGGCTGGGCAGATAAGCTTAGAGCAAGTAATTCAAGTGTGACGGATGCCCAAAGAAATGTGGGGTCCTGTGGAAACAGAAGAGAGAGACCTCCTCTGGACTGAGCAAGGTGAGTGCCAGCTGACGCTGAAGCTAAATCAAGTCAGCTAAACTAAACAACATTTTGGGGCTGGAGGAGGCAGGCACAGTGCCAGGCACTGAGGGCCAGGACAACCGTGGTCCATGTCATGCAGGGAGACGTGGCAGGAGAGAGAGGCAGGGCCTTCTCTTGGGGAGAGTGGAGACCCACCTGGAGTTGAGTGCAGCGGTCTGGACGTGGCACTGAGGCAATCCTTGCCACCTACTAGGTACACACCTTACAGAAGACGGCAAGGTAAGTAACAGTGGATAGCATTAAAGAGGGTAGATGTGCACCCTCAGTGGTGCGGCCCGTCACCTGAGCTTCGCCCCTTCTCATTACCCAGTGTAAGCGTGAAACTCACACCCAGGACCTCAGCACGTGCTTTGGACTAAGCTTTCTTAAACACTTACTTTTTCCAAGACGGGAGAGTTAAGCACACAAGCCCTGGAGTTACAGCCCTGGCCACTCATGGCAGTACCAGCTGTGTGGCCTTGACTGCCTCCTCCCTGACTCAGTTTACTCACCTGTAAAGCTGGGATCATGTTTTATAGGGTCGTTGAGAGGATTCAATGAAGCAAAACATGTAAAAATACTTAGCACGGTGCAAGGGATCAAAACAGGTCAGGGCTCAATAACAGATATATATGCACAGAGAGCTTAATTTTCCAAGTTCTGTTATTTTTAGAGGTCTAAAAGCATAAATTTCCTCTGAGTTCCCTGAAGGAGGGGCCAGAAAAATCAAATTTCATTTATTCATCCATTTTTTATTGAGTACTTCTATGCCAGGCTCTGTTCTAGGTGCTGAGATGAAGCATTGAACACAAAAGATGTTGGCCTTCGTGCAAGAGTGCAATGAGGAGTCGGAGGAAGAGCAGAGAGAGGTGACAAGGACATGACGACAAAGAGTGGAACACACAGTGTCTAGACAGAGGTTATAAGGATGCTCTGGGAGGGAGCCAAAACAGGGAGGGGGTGTATGGAGGGCTGGCTGGGATGGGCTGCAGCTTTAAGAGATGGATGGAGAAGGTGAAGTTTGTACAAAGACCCAAAGGAAACTGTGGCCACTGGGATGGAAGGCAGTCTTTGAGACGGCAGAGGGCATTTGTGTGTGTGTACCAAGTAGTGAATACTCAGTACTCAGGTGGCACATCCCTGGGGAAGGCAGGTCAGAGCTGTGGCCCAGAGGTAGGGAAACACGACGTGCACGATGACGTGGCTGCCAGACAGAGTCACCTCCTCGGGGAGGGAGCGCTGATCCAGAGCCAGTGCAAAACAGGCCTGCTGCCTGCCTTCTGCTCAGCTGCCTTATTTAACTGGAGTTTGGTCAGAATTCTGGAAGGAATAAGATATGCTCTCTCTGCCAAGGAGGTTTCAAGGGCTGGGGCAGCATTTCTACCCAGCCGGGCACTTCTTTCATGTAAAATATTGGGTGTTTCAATATTACTCTTATGTAATTTACAAACCACGGCTCAGCCTATCTACTATATCCTACGCCAGGTACTGTGTTTTCTCTTCCCCATTTTTCACCCAGAAAGAAAGACGTGGCTCACTTCTAATTATAGTTAAACCTACTCATCAAGGAAGATGAGTGTGGGCCAGAATTTCTCCTTGACTTCTGAATGCAAAAATACGCAACCCATGGTATAAAAGAGACGTTAATGGCCCCCTCTGAACCAAACAGGTGAGTTAAGGGCGGATCATGAGAGCAGGGGTCAGCAAACTATGGCCTTCAGGCCAAACCCAGCCTGCCATCTCTTGTTGTAAATAAAGTTTTATTAGAACTCAGCCGTGCTCTTTCGTCTGCCTGTTGTCTGCGGCTGTGTCCACACTGCAGTGCAGGGTTGAGTGGTTGCCAGAGCCTAGACTATTTACCGTCTGGCCCTTTACGGGAAGAGCTTGCCAACTTCTGACAGAGAGAGATGAACCCAGATCAAAAAAGATTCTTCTTTTGAAATTAAGTCTGAATTAAAACTCGAAATAATCTATAAAACTTTATCCTGAAATTTTTCAGTGAGTAAAGTATAAATTTTAAAAATGACTTTCATATGTTATTTTTCTAGAGACTACCAATGACATCTTAATGCACACAAGATATAAACCCTTTTATGTAGTATGCTTTCAACTGTGTCAAAAACACAGCAAAACAAACACACCTGGGTGTTCACCTGGCTCAGAAAAATGACTCAAATTCTCTTTAACAGTTTTTACTTTATTTTGTAGCGCTGTTCGATGGATGGGATAATTCAGTTTGTTTTCCTGTGACTTGGGGCATTAAGACCTATATTTAAATTCTATCTGTGACTACCTGGTATCATTTAACATTCACTCTAATAAGTGTTTCAAAAGAAGTCTCTAAACCAGTATCTTTCAACTCATTTTTTGGGGAAAACATATATTTAACTATGATTTCTCGTATCTGTCAATACTCCCCTCACCCACCTTCCCATCCAGAGGTACTTATCTCAGGTCCCAGCTCCCTCTTTTTTCTCTTCCTTCAGTTTCCCCTCATAGCCTACTTTTGTTCTGATAATCACATAAATTAGTTTAAACCTATATTTACAATAACTCTCCCTTTAGTGGTTAATGTTTTTATTTAACACTATCATTCTGATTGGTTTCCATGTTTACTGCCGGTTTTCTCAAACACAACATTTCTATTCAACAGTTATGTCTCTGACTTCATTCTTGGCCACTGACAATATATTCTTGAGTGGTTTTTGCAGCAAAGGTCTTTAAGTGTTACATATTCTGGGAATTTACTCAGGTGAGGTTTTTTCTATCTTTGTCACTTTATTTGAAGAGAAAATACATCAATAATAACACCAATTGTAATCAAATTCTTGACAGACTAGAGCTTTGACAAATCGTTGTTAGCCAGAACTTTGTGGGTAGGCGAAGTGTCTACTGTATCTAGGAGACTGCGGACGTCCAGGTGAGTCCCCGGGGAGGACTCCCTCATGCTCAGGTGTAAGAGTTCAGGCCGTGTCCAGCCTTGCTCAGCACAGCTCTGCCCAACTACCTCCAGCCAGACTGTACCCCAGCTGCATCCTCTCTCCTCTTCTCTGGTTCCCTAAGAAGTATATTTTGTTTCTTTTTGTAATCCATGTGGGTTCCTGGTTGCCTCACCTAGAAAAACACAAAGTAGGACCACACCTGGCTTCCCAGCTGCAGACCGAGCACTCAGCCCTGAGAGCAGGTCTAAGATGCTCAGAAAACCGTCATTCAGTTATACCCATTCCAGTCCCTTGATGAAATACCTTGGGCATCGCAGATCAGCTTCCAGGATTGTCGTAGAGTTACATTGTCTGCTGGCTCTATCTAGTTGGCTTAGTTTCCCTTCTTTTGGAATATGAGCCTGGGGTTTCTATACTTAATCTGTGGGGGCGGGGGGGGGGGGCGGTCACAGAGGGCTTCACAGATTCCTCTTATCCATGGGGATGCGGGGTCATGGGGGACTTCACGGCAACACAGAGCAACACAGTCAACTTGCTATCTGCCCTTCATTTCTCGTAATTAATGTAACCCTACCACTGTCCAAGTAGTCTTTTTATTAGATATCATCATCATTGACATATCGTTGCCATATAATAAGTTTATCTTCGGAAATATTTTTGTAGGAATCCACAAGATAGACACTATTAGGACACCTACCCACTGTGGTTATTTCTTAGTTCTACTTTGTTGTTGTTTTTTTCCCTGCAATGCTTCTCCCAGCACCACAGAGAGAGAGCAGGAAAAACAGCAAACGCAGCAGAAGCAAGCAAGAGTATGATAGTTCATGTGCAAAGACACTTTACCCCTTTGGGGATGGGAGTTTGTATAATTTGGGGTCTATATAAATGTAATTCTGCAAGGAGGGAGCTCCAATGGGAAGCCCAACATTACAAAGGTACATTCAGATTAGAAAAGTCGGTGGTTATAAATTGCTGGAGAGATGTTCTCTGAGAATCACTGACAAAAACTGCAGATTTACTATACGCGACCCCTCTATTCCAGGCAGATAGTCCCCATGGTGTGACTGAAGATCCAGAGAGAAGCCACGGACTAGCCCTGGGACAGGAGGAGCATTTCTGTTCAGGTACAAGTGGCATTCTCCAATATCGCTGTACTTGTGTGTACCCCAAATATAGTTTTAAATGGTTCTTTTTTAAAAAGACCAATATCTGCATTTTGTACTATACTATTTTAATTTTAAGGTTATTATACATTGGCAGATTTTAAAACATGAATTTTACCTATTAAACAAGTTAGAGGTGAAAATATTTACATATGAGTATGACCTGTATATAGTACCAAAACTACACATTATCAAACTAATTACTATTCAGATGCAAATATCAGATATTAATAGGTCGTATTCCGGGACTTATGAACTTTTCTCCCAGAGATTTCTAATTATTTGACAATAACAACTACCGAAATTTCATTATAGCTCTGTGAAATAGATTCCTTAAAGGGTAAAAAATAACAACAATGACAAACATTTATGGAGCTTAACCAAGTTTGTAAATCAAGCTAAAAAACCACCAAGTTGTGTCCAGATTTCTAACATCATACCTGCAATTTAACAAATAGAGTTGCTCTGCTTTTAAATCTATTGCAAGAGTCAACACACATAAATTCCACGTCTCTGGTATTTAAACGTAGAGTGGTTGGTTTTTTCCCTTTCTTCTGTGATCAGTGCCACATTCTCCTTCCTAGGCAGTATAGTGTAGTGGAAAGAACTGGCTTAGAATCTGACAGAGGTGGGTCTGAACGCTGGCCCTACCCCTAACTGGGTTGTTGGTTAACTTCTCCCGTTATCAGTTTTCTTGCGCTAAAAGGGGCTAGTAATATCTATTCAATAGGGTTGTTGTGGAGAAAACGGGTTTAAATGAGATGATATATATAAAATCCACAGTGCAAGCTAAGGGCTAAATATCAGAATCCTTGCTCAGCGCCCTGTGCAGTTTACAAAGCCATTTCACAGACACGGCTCTTCTTTAATTACACCTCCATGAAACTGACCTGGAAACGTAATCCCAATCTTTTTAAGGAATAAGGACATGAGGATTCTCAGGGGGTGAGGCGGTTTCCCTAAAGAGCACAGCCATGGGTGAGAGGCTCCAGCACTTGGGTCTGGTCGTCTGTCCACGTCCGGCCGTCTGTCCACGTCCGGCCTGTGCCAGCAATAGCCACTTGAGACAAACACCTACTTTCTTTTCCAATTTACTACAGTAGGGGATGAAATCCTTCTAGTGAATTCTCTTATCTTTCTTATCCATCCCACCCTCCAAACGTAAATTGCAAATGTGCTGTTTGGTATAGCCTTGGCCATGGGGACGATCCAGCCCAGGTGACAGCAACACTCAGCCACGGAGGAAGGAGGAACAAAAGCCAGCATGCTTGCCTCTGCCCTGCGACATTCTCCAGAAGAAACCAAGCCATGGTTCCCCTTCCTGGGACAGGGAGACGGGAGCTCTGATTTGGGGGAGTGAAGGACAGTTTCCCTGCCTGAGTTTGATGCAGACAAATTAGGAATTCTTAAAGAGCTTTTCTGAGCAGTTAAACTTTACCATCTCCAATCTCTTGCTGCCACTGAGAAGCAGAGCTATCACAGACGCACAGCACAGCCAGGCGGCTACCAAGACTGACCAGTATTGCATGACCCACACTGTAGCTTCAGGGAAGGGGGCGCCAACTCTTCTCGTCCTCCTCTCCGGAGGTTGGTACCTTTGTGACATCTTTAACAAGTACACTGACATCTACTGACTGCTGTTGCATTAGGTTTCATGGATCGAGGATGCCCCATGGTCCCTTTTGAAGAATGGTATGGGGCAGGGAGAAAGGGTCCAGGCACTAGGATTTGCGTGAGACCCACCACATCCCCTTTGTGCTTAAAAAGGCCTAGATTTTCAGTTCTAATATTTGGCTAAAAATAATGCTTGGAATCTGGTTTCAAAAAATTGTAGCTTTTGGGGGGGAAAATCATAAAAATGTAAAACATCAAATTATTTGTTAATATCCTGACACCTTTAATCAGGCCTGGGTATTGCCAAGTGCTATTTGCCTTGAGTGAGCACAGATACAGCCTGCACACCCCTTTACTTGTAGTTTTAGGTAAATTTTTTTGCTAGATTTAAGCAATGTGATAATCAAGTCTATTACACTACTCTGGATTGTTTCTTATTGACAGGGTCTCAAAATAATCTTCTCATGTGGAACAATGTCTGTCTCCTACACATTTATCCAGACTTTACCACTAACCAATGTCTAAAATCTAACACTGACTAAGTAATAGAAATGAAGTAAGAAATTTAACAGGACAGTGATTATTTTCAATAAATGGTTTGGCAATTCCGATCAAACTGCTCGAAAATGCAAATCAAGAAATACAAACTAAAGCCATGTTTCCTGGTGGTGGTGGGAACAGCTGATGGTCTAGAAAGGGGCTGCACAGACAGGCAGATGCTCAAACAAAAGCAGAAGACATCGGAGACAATGGAACCATGATACAATGTCAGTTAAAAACTTTTCTTAAAGCCTCAGACATAGAAAAATTTTTTAGATCTCACCTGAGATTATGAGTTTGATAATCAGTCTTCCCATCTTGGAAACGTCTATAAAATCATCGTATTCAAAACCATGCTATGCAACTGAGAAGACAGCATGCACACCCTGCCCCATCCTGATGCCTGGAATCACCAGGCTAATGTAGCCCGGGCCAGACTTCTCATCACCATTACCCTTTATCTTGTGACTGAATGAACCATGAAGGCAAAGGATTCTAGAAAATTCCAAAGCCAGCTCACAGCAGCTTGAGAGGTAAGAAGATGGCAGGACTCCTCAAGTTATGCAACACTTGTGGTTTCTAAGCAGTGAGCAATGAAACCCCCGCCTGTGCAAGTGCTAGGCCAGAACTTTCTAAGCAATTGCACATCAGACAGCTTCCTCATCTGACATCTGTTTTTTGAAAACACAAGAGAACTTAGGTGGCAGCAAAGAATTAGAGAGTGCGAAGGAAGGTACATCGCAGAGGAGGAGGGAGCCATGGGAAGCAGAACAAACAAAATAAAGGAGAAGGAGGAGGTGACACCAAGAAGAGAATGAAAAGGAGAAAAGAGAGAATGGGGGCACCTTGAAAGACATACCTTCAATTTTCTCCCGTTTCCCATATTAGTAAAAAATATATTTTTTGTTGCCCTGTTCTTCGTGCTATTATGAAGAACAGCAGGAGACCGATTTACAAAACCAGTAATCCAATCTTGGCTCTCAGCAAGTAGAAGCTGGTATTTGAGATGTGAAAACACTATAAGGTGTGCTCGTGGGCAGCGTTCCTAGGAAATTTCCCCATGATTCTCTTCCCTTCATCGCCCAGCCCGGCACAGAGAGTGGCACCCAAGTCTACTCAGAGTGGAGACTAGAGAGGAAATTACAAAATGACTCAGAACAATTTCTCAGAACGTATTTTTTTTTAAAGTGAAAGCAGCTACCCTGTGGGGCTGGGACATTACTAAAAGGTGAGACTCTGTTATGAGTGATAAAAGGCGTAAACGAAGCTTGGAGACTCAAACACATCATCTATCGCACAATCAGAGATTTCATTTGACTACAATCTCTAAGTGCACAAAATATTTAAAGAAGGCATCAACATGACTGGGCCTCTTAACAATGGCTAACATCTGAGAAGGTCTCTGTGCAGGAGATTTTAAGGAACAAATGAACTGTGTGACACCACATCGACCCCCATTCTTGGTAAATATTAAAGAGAAGATTGTTAAGATTCACGGTGCCCACATGGTGGCCAGCCAAGATAACATTGTAACTGTGGCTGTTGTTCCTTCAAAAGAAAAAGAAAAGAGTGAGCAGCAACAAAGACTTAGCTCCCTTGCTGATGTGACAGTGGCCGGGGGAAGTCCTCCTCTCAGTGGCCTCAGAGGAGAAACACAGGAACCAACTGCTGCCTAATTATCCAGTGAAGTGAGCATAACAACCACTCCCCCCCAGTCCCTCGGGTAGCTGTTTGTTCACTAAAGCAAGTTCTAGAGACCTTTGGTTCAGGATCAAAATTTAAATTCATGTTCCGGAAAAAAAAATCACCTTTTTCCACTAACTACAGAAAATAAAACTTTTTCAAACCCTACAACACCAGCACATAATGTAGCAATTGGTGTTCAACAATCTGGGGGTATCTAACCACCACCATCAATGTTGTCTCTTCTGGTCTCAACCTAATAATTAATAAATTATTAATTTATTATTATTAATTATTAATTTATGCCTTCGAGGGAGGGGTCATCGTTTATTTTATGCTCCTCAATGTCTCTTAGCATATTAAAAAAATAAAGCATTAATAGCCAATCCCACCCAACCAATGAGACTTGAAGATGAAAACGAAGTTCAAAATGCCACTTGACTAAACAGACACAGTGCTTTTCCTATTGTAGGTACTTGATAATTGGTTCTGTAATGTTAATAATATTAAGTCAAGACAGAAGCTAGGCTATGCAGACGTTTACTCAAAGTCAGAATTATGAACCTAGAGTTCATAGATCCCCAAGGGGAAAATCCACGGGTAAATGTCATAAGATGAGTGAACTCTGGAATTGACGTACGTGAGCGATCTTCTGAGGGTCCATAGCGCTCATCAGATTCTCAAATGGTCTGCTCTCGATAACTTCCTAAACACAGTAAGAGAGTAAAAGACCAGAGCAGATATGGGAATACGGTATCTGACAATCCTCACCTTCATGTCCCGTTACCTTAAAACCTCCACAAATCTTAGATGTTTTAATGTCAATAACTGTGTGAAGGACAACAAATGACCACTGCTAATTCTAACTGGGTTCTTCTTAAGTGTTTTTTTTAAGCAGCTCTCCATATTCATGAGGAGAAAAGGCTATATCAAGCAAAGTTCTGCTTTAGCTCAAGTATTTAAGTAGCAAGGCAGACCGGGAGAGGCGTCAGAGCAGTACAGAGCCGGGATGGCCCTGCGAGACTGGCAGACCCGGCCCTCAGAGACACAGGAGTTTCAGGACTTATCCAAGGAAAAAGGGACTTCGGTGTAAGACTTGGGGCAAAATCCCATGTGTTCTTCCTCTGAGGCCGCCTTATGTCCAGACAGCCTCCCCTGAGAACATGCAAGAGCCTACAAATGGGGTTTACTGAGGTGAGGGTTTGGCCTGAGAAACTCAGACTCCATGCTTTCTTTTCCAAAAAGCGAAATTACACTGAGGTCTCCATAACTCTATCTCCAATCCAGGAAGCCTAGAAAGAAAAGACAGATGGAGACACAGAGGGCTGAAGGCCACAGAGGATAAAGATGGAAGATGGCGGAAGGCTACGTTCTCCCCCACGACCACAGCTAAAAGCCAATGGCCCATCTTCAACCAATACAGAACCCGGGGAACTCGCCCTCCAACCACATCTTGACTTGTCCAGGCAAGCCAGAAGGAAGGACGAGATGTCAAGGAGCCTGGCTGGAGACCCAGTCCCACCACCCAAGTTGCAGGGAGCTGGCTGGCTACTCCGAACTGTTGTCTCCTTGGAGAGGACAAACACATCTCTCTTACAGTCTCATCTCAGAGAGGATGGGAGTAAAACCAGAGTCCCCGCTGTTTCAAAAAAGAGGAAAGGTCAGGAGAGGGCTGCACAGAAGTAAATGCACGCCACCAGCCATGAGGCGAAGACCAGGCACGTTCGTAAGGCATCTCGGCTTGCTCAGGGTCAAATCTTTGTGTGGCCTTGGCTCTGGGGAGTGTCCAAGTCACTCTCCTGTGAGTCATCGTCCCAGCAGTGCGAGGAAGAGGGTACAATTATCCTTTCAGCACTTGGGCTGCTTCCACACAAGTTAATTCCAGTGCCCGCTTCTACCTGACAGGCCTGATCCACGGCCCACCCCGGGTGACTCACGCTGAGCCTCTGCGCTGCGTCTTCATGACCTCCTCGTTTTTTTCTTCTTCATTTTGTGACCCTGAAGATGACTCGCAATAACAACTTTTTCTTTTTTCCAGAAAAACAGGATAAAAAGGGAAAGTCTGGAGGAGAATGAGAATGCAGGGGACAGAAGAAGGCAGGAAGGAAAGTGCTGAGGGGCCAACGGGGATGGAGGGAAGAAAGAGGCTGGAAGGGAAACCAGCCCTGCCACAGTCACAGGAAAAGGGAAGGGAAGAAAGGGACTCTGTGGCCTTAACCCCACCAGCTTCGCTGTGAGCCAGGTGACATGGTCCCCACTTCACAGACTAGGAGACGGAAGACTGAGAGGGCACAGCTGGCTCCAGGCCTCCCAGAGCTTATACCATGCCACCCAGCTTCCAGAACAGTCTTGTCCAGTTCCACATACTCTGCTGCCTAAACATGCATGTATTCTATATTAACACAGGGCACACAAGTCTTGTGCCACATCTGTGGCACACTCACAGCCTCCTACGGTCTCCACACCCCGACCCCAGCAAAGTCTCACTCAATGAGCAGTGCAGTGTCTGAGCTCTAAAAGCCTTGTTGGCAAAGGCACAGACAGCTGATCGCTTGGTGCCTCACCCTGTTGTCGGCAATTTCTGTGCCCTGGACCCCATTAACCCATAGCTCAGCCAACAGCAACAGCCCTCCCTCCACTTTTCAGTTTGCGTCTGTCCAGGGACACACTAGGCCTAGCATAAACCCCTGGAGGACCCCGCCCTACAGTCATGTTGGGAGTCTGGGGTTGGGGAGGAAGCTGCTGTGAAAAGAAGAGGAGAGAGAGGTCACCACCAGCAACATTTCTTCCCAGTGCCTTCTTGTCAACTCCACTGTTCGTCGTCCTTCCTCTGGACAGGCTCTCCCTTCCTGCTGCCTGCCATGCACCTATCTGCTCAGTGGTCACTTCTGAGTGCTCGCTGCCGCCCCACACTTCGAGCTCAGTGCTTCCGCTCACAGCTAGCCTCCCCACACCCTGCCCTAGGATTTGGTTTTCTTTCCTTCTTTCTTTTTCTCATTTGACACTGGGCGACATCTCTAAGCCTGCTGGATAGAGTAAGTGACCTTGGCAACAAAGATGACAGGGCTCTTGTGTGCTTCATGCTACAGTGATGTCCCTTTCTGTCATCCCAGTGTCAGGGATCAGAATTGGCTACCCCAAAATGCGTCTCTTTGGTTAAGGACAAGAGACCCTGAAAGAAACTTTGACCTTCCCCCTAACTGCCTAAAAGAATTTAAGATAGAAGGCCTGTTCCAGGACGGACCACCACCTTAGATAACTCTGGGTATCATAGACTGTGAGGGTCCTTGCTAAGCCCATTCTTATCAAAGTTCTGTCTGCCTAACATTTGCTTTTCCATCTCCACGTGAATTGCCTTCCTCCCCTTTGAAGTCCCTAACCACTACCCCCAACGTCATCCTTTGTCTTTAGCTGAAGGCGATATTTAAGGTGGTGGCTTTGGTCATTCTGGTGAGTTGCTCAGTTTTCCTGGGTTTCCGCCGTGTATACATGTTATAAAGCTTTGTTTGATTTTCTCCTGTTATTCTGTCTCATGTCCAT
The DNA here is from genome assembly GCF_041296235.1 of Equus asinus. Classification (NCBI taxonomy): domain Eukaryota; kingdom Metazoa; phylum Chordata; class Mammalia; order Perissodactyla; family Equidae; genus Equus; species Equus asinus. The sequence goes on from NC_091790.1 coordinate 34,066,447, forward strand.
TTAATCCTTAGACCAGCCAGAAGGACCTGGAGGGTAGAGAAATTGTCTTCCTCCCCTACACCAGCAAAGAGTTGGCATCTTCCCAACACATCAGCCCTAAGGATCAAGAACAGACCAAGAAGAGCAAGGCACAAATACCCTGGAGCTAGGAAAATGGAAATTTTAAACAAAATTCCAACTAGCTACAAAGAGATCAGATGGCCTCCTAGACTCCAATGAAGACTAAGCACAGTCACTTCAAAAAAGTCCACAAACCTGCCAAGTGCCGGCCAAAAGGAAGCAGGGTGTTAGCAACGCAGAACAATTCATTTCAGAGCCGGTGGAAAACTCAGCTCAACTCTGATCCTTCTCAGCCTGTGCCTTTGGCACCTCTCCGTGCCCTGAAGTGGCACCTCGCTTCCAAATGCAAAAAGCCTGCCAGACCTCCTCAACTGCTAGTCAGTCACAATTCACTAGGCATCTCAATATTCACAGCCCACTCCTGCTAAAGATAAAGGCAGTTTGAACACATACTATTTTGATTTAGTCATTGGAAGCAACCCGTTAGAAAAGGGCAACAATTCCAACACACTACACAAGAAAAATAAGCTAAAAGGTGGGTGGTCTTTATCTTCATGCAGATGACAAAGAGCTGGGAGGACTCGATGGCCAAGACCCTTGGTTTCCAGTTCTTTTTTATCTCACAGGACAGCTCAGCAGGGTTTGACCACTGACACTAACTTCAAGAAGACGGGGTAGGCAGCCAAGATGGTTAAGTCATACGCTAGGTGAGCAGAGGGGGAAAGCATTCCAAAACACCTGTGTGTATGAGACACATTGGGAAGGGGGAACTTTTAGCCTAAGAATCTCTCATATTTGTGCTTCTAGTCGTACATGAGCCTCTCAACAGCACATGGTTAGTGGTATTGCTATTTTTACTTACAGGTGAGGACACAGAGGCTCAGAAGGGTTGGGTACCTTGCCCTGGGAAAGCCTGGTGGACCAGGATACAGATTTAGGTTTCCGCCCATCAGGTGGAGATTCCATTATACCACTGTCTATAAGAAAAGGCTACCTGGGATTCAGTCATTGTGAAAGATTATTGCCTCCCTAGTGGAGAATGTCAGACTCCATTTTTCAGAGACAATGGGTTTACTTTGAGGATGCTCTCTCTCTGTCACTCATATAGGGATTATGTCAGATGACATGCCTTTAGAAATAGGTATGTTTAGTTTAAAAAAGAAAAGATCATGATTATATTAATCTATTGAATAGCAGCTATGCAGAAAGACTGCTATTTATAAATAAATGATATCTTAATTTGACTTTTTCACAAAAACATCTTACACCCAAACAGATCTTGAAATAATACAGGAGACGCCAAGAAAGGTGAGAAAGATGTATAATTTGAGAATGTTGGAATACAAATCACGCAGCCCAATAATCTTTTTGTCTTCCTTCAGCTTCTTAGAGATGCAAACTCTTAAAAGCAATTCATGTGACAAACTCAAAAGGTTAAGCCAAGTGGGTGAGCAGGCATTAAATATTAAATGCCAGTTATGCTCGTGCTGTGTACTGACACCTAGCTATTAGCGCATGTCCCTTTTTCTTCCCTTGAAAAGATAAACAGGACAAAATATATCTTCAACATGATTAAATTGCAAAGAGCAAACACACAGTCGTCATGCTGTACATCTCCAGATTCCCAAAGCTCTCTGTTCTAGCGACGCAACGCCTACGAACTGTAAAAATAATTGCTGCCAGCGCTACACTAGGTGATTACATAAAATTCTTCCAAAAAGCTGAAAAAATATTTAATCAGGAATAACTAAAGTAAAAACTCACTTACCTTCTAGAACATGGCTTCGCTTTTGTGGATTTTCTTTTACAGCATTAAGCTCATTATAAGTCTGTGCTATACTCCAAGGAAATTTTCCAAAGCATAAAATTATTTAGCATCTTTAAGTAATTCCTCTCTCTTTTCAAACGTATTTTACAGAGTAAATATTTGAAATTTCCCTAGGACTTCCTGCTATCTTTCTATTTCAAAAGGACAAAACTATTTCAGAGATCCACGTGAAGACCTATGCATCCTTGGAATGAGAAACAAGAAGTTGACGATGCCACAGAAGAACTGGTATCCGAAAGCAATTCTCTTCTCCTTAGCTGCAAAGAGTGCTTAAAGATTACTGTCAGGATTCCTTCTGGAAAGAAAGGCATATCTTCTCATCTGCATAACAGTCTTTAGACATTTTAGAGTCAAATCGACTTTCAAGACAGAGAAAAGGAAACCATGCAAGCATGCCCACATTTGGAATAGAATCCACACCCCTGAGCATCAAAGCCCTCGTTTACTTACATGCTGGACATGAAAAGGAAAAGTTCAAAGAAACCTGCTCCCTCGGGGAGAAACGATCACATCTACAGTCGGCTGTTGGGAAATGAGTAAGACACGCTCTCTCTCACTCTCATCCCCAGGCAATGAAAAAATCCCAAACTGTTCTTCCAAGTCACACTCACAAGGACGTCCTAGCGCCACCAAGCTCTTCCTCCAAGGCAGCACCGGTGGTTGGGAAAGGCTCACCCCCTTCCTCTGGATTTCCACCCCATGCTGGGAGCCTGCTCGCCCTGGGGAGGCACCAGGTCAGGGCACATGCGGAGACGACAGAACCACAAAGTGCCACCTCTTCAGAGCCAGCTCGGGGAGCTGAACATGGAGCACAGACAGCATTTCTGCAGGGACTGCTCAACACACCTCAAGTTCCCAGAACAAACCAGAAACTCAACCCCCTCACCCAAAGAGAAATTGTTTATTCCTTTCAGACTCCAAACTGTTACCATAGTGCAAGCTAATTGCTAACAATACTGAAAAAAAATCCCCCACACAGTAGAGGTTGACAGGGGCACACAAAGAGCCGTGACAGTAATAGGCACCCTTGAAGAGAAAGAAGGCAATCAATTATGAACCATTTGCAGAAATTGTGGGGCTGTCAAAAGCCCTACTTACAGCTGTGTTTCATCAAGCCAGGGGGCATTTGATTTTCAAGGGAAATTATTCCTTATTCCGAAGTCTAGAATATTGTTAGGAAAATATCCCAAACAACCCAGGTTCAGCCAGGGTCTAATCTGAAAAGAAGCTAATGACCTCTGAGAGGGCTAGATGGGCCTCAGTGGGAAGCCCACAAGGCAGGTCTCCTCACTGGAGATGACCACCTCCTGTGGGCACCGTGGAGCAGCACTAGGGTCATCCCGAAAGGTCCACGCCCACACACACTGGGCATGCATCATAGAACTGCAAAATCCATTTGGAAAACAGAAAAGGATTGCTTTTAGACATAATTTGATGTTTCTAGGAGGCTAAAAATAATAATAACAATAATAATAATAATACAGAACAGAAAGGTTTTTTTTAAGTCTCAGATTGAAAACTTTCTTTTCACTAATACCCATCACAACTATTATTTTTGGTGGTCACCAATTCTCCTTTCCCAAGGAACAAAGAACATGTAAACTGAGAAACCGCTTGGCATTTCGCTAGGATTTCTTTAAAATGTACTGAAATCCACTATTACAGATAGATAGATATCTTCAAATTTGAAAAAAGTAAGGTAACTACTTTAGACTTGAGAGGAATTTGGCAGCAAATGGTTAACATGCAAATACTCTGTTTCCGTATTTTTTCCTTCTGTGTTCTTTGGTATTTATATATTTGCTTTCTTATTTAACTATTTTAGCAATGAAAATTAAAGTCCAGATAACTTCAATTTCAAGCTGAAATGCAGCTTTCGCTCCTTTTCTAAATTTCCTTTTTGTTGTTTAAAGCTGTTTTTGCTAGGGAAGATTTGCCCTAAGCTAACATCTGTGGCCAATCTTCCTCTTTTTTTTTTGTTCTCCCAAAAGCCCCAGTGTATAGTTGTATATTCTAGTTGCAAGTCCTTCTAGTTCTTCTATGTGAGCCACCACCACAGCATGGCAACCAACAGATGGGTGGTGTGGTTCCACGACTGGGAACCAAACATGGTCCACTGAAGCCGTGAGAGCACCAAACTTTAACCAGTAGGCAACAGGGCTGGCTCTCCTTTTCTAAATTTCTAACTGATGCTTCAAGGTTCATTTCATAAAGGCTTTGTTTAATTATAATATGCACTGTTAAATAATAGAGTCGAAAGTGGCCACAATGTGGTAACTTCTTGCATATTTATTTTACTAAATCTTAAAGTAAAATACAATTTGGAAAAGAATTTAATTTCATTCTTTAGAACTTTAATGTGGAACTCAAACAGATTCTAACATAAAGGAAACCATCATCCCTAATGGTGTTAAGTGACTTCCCCAAGCTGCCACACTGCGCAGTGCCCCACGGGCACACTTACCTTAAATAGAACACCCAGATTCTTGAGTGTTTCAGAAGCATTGGCTTTTTAAAAGAATTTAAGACAAAACAATCAAAACATATTTATTTAATTCTCTAGGGTCTATTGCTTAAAAAAAACAACAACAAAAAGATGACTATTAGCCATGATATTGGGTTCCCAAAGGTAAATAACCTGGTAGAGATAGAACAGAGTGAGACTAAAAATGCTGGTGATTTCAGTTTAGTAAAAGACATTGCATCCTGGGGGCATAACCAGACCAGTGAAGGCAGCTGACTATTTGCTTTGTATGAGGAAGAGAAGAGAAATGAAGGGAGATTTTGGAGGAGGTGGATAGGGAATGGCAGAGGAGAGCATGGGGTGAGAAAGGGAAAGAAGAGGAGAGGAGAGGCCAGGTGCCCGGGGCCACTGGAATCCTCTCTGAAGCTGGCCGGCCTCTAACCTCATCCACCCTTCTCACAGTGAACGACCCCAGTCACCAAAGCGTGTGCCACGTGGCCACTCACCAAGGGCCTGGCTCCTGGTAGTATTAGTCTAAATCCAAAAGGGGATGGTCTTGCTCTAAGTTTCATTAAATACCTGTCCTAGCTTATATTTCCTCCATTCTTAGTTCATATTTAAGACAAAAGCAAGAAATATAAAACAGTTATAATTTCAAAATCCATTAAAACTGGACTGTGTATTAAAATAGATCACGTCAATCAGGCCATTTCTGAAAGGATAGCTGACTATGAACAGTTAAAAACGTAGGAAAGGAATGGAATAGAACAAGCGTTGGCAAGGATGTGGAGAAATTGGAATTCTCATACATTGCTAGTGGGAAAGGAAAATGCTACAGCACTGTGGAAAACAATTGGGCTGTTCTTCAAACAGCTAAACATAGAATTACCATATATGTGACCTAGCAATTCCACTCCTCCATGCATACTCAAAAGAACTGAAAACAAGGATCCAAACAGATATTTGTATGCCACTGTTCACTGCAGCGTTACTCACAATAACCAAATGGTGGAAACCACCCAAATGTCCATCCACAGCGGACTGAATAAACAAAATGCAGGATATCCATACAATGGAATATTACTTGGCCATAAAAAGGAGTGAAGGTCTGACACATGCTACAACACGGCTGAACCCTGAAAACATTATGCTAAGTGAAATAAGCCAGAAACAAAAGGACAAATATTGTACAGATTACACTTATATGAGGTACCTAGAATAGGCAAATGAGACAGAAAGTATAAGAGAGGTTATCAGGGACGGGGGTGGGGGGGGGTGTGTGAATGGGAGTTATTGTCTAATAGGTACAGAGTTTCTGTTTGGCATGATGAAAAGGTTCTGGAAATGGATAGTGGTAATGGTTGCACAATATTGTGAATGTACTTAACACCACCGCAGTGTGCACTTAAAAATGGTTAAAATGGCAAATTTTATGTTTTATAGATTTTACCACAACAAAATGACAACATTGCAAAAATAATTTATCTTCAGCCAAAAAAAAAGTAGGAAAGTAATGGATAGTAATTTAACGTGACTATGAGAACACCCAGGCTTAGATTTTCCTTGTCAAAACCATCCTAACGTATGAATGCACTGCTCTTTGGTGGCATGCCAGACGTCATGGAGGACAAGTACTTCACTTCAAATGAATAAGGAAACTATTTTCTTTAAGGGAAAAAAATGTTTGTTCTGACTGCTGGACCGAGGGAGAAGATAACTCCATTGGTTTTTCCCTGCCTCTGGTAAAGCTGGGAATTAATGCTTGTCTGCTGGGTTCTTGCTGGAGATTTGGGACAGCGTCTTACCCTGAACGTCTGCTCCATTCTCTCCTTGTGGGAAACCTGATCCAGGGTGCCATCAGTCTGACTCCTTTTCAGGCCAGTTGTGATGTCAGGGACGTTGCTGAAATCTACATGAAAAGTGACAAAAAACATACATAAAAGTGAGTTTGGCCATTTGCAGAGAATAGTAATAACTGGCTTAAAGGCTCAGATAAAGAAAAAGAGGAAAGAAAAAATCAACTAACAACCTAGAAGGTGTCACATTGTGGTTCTTAGGACCCTGAAGTTACAACATGCACAGAGCTGGTCTTCTGAAACAGATGTGGCCTCTCACCGATTGAAGAAGCAACATCTTCTGCCTGTTTTGGTCAAAGGAGACCAATGAGCAATCAAGACAGTGACTTAAATGCCTTGTCACCTTTCCTGTTGCTGTGCAAACTATACTTCACTAAACTCTGATCTTAAATACTTTATTTGGACCAAGAATCAAAGAGCAGTGACTATTGTTGGTACCTCCCTATTTTTGGCTAAGTGAGGGCAAAATTACCAAGCACATCTTGGAAAACCAATAATGTAATATATAGATTCTGATTACAACCCACAACTGGCTCATTTGCAAGCATGATTCTTCTTTTTCTGACATCAACCACAATGCATCCTAAATTGAAAGTGCCAAGAGGAACAGCAAACCTTTGTCAGCTTCTAGAGAAAGGGTTCAGAAATGACATGAACAGTAAGGAGAGCACACAGCTTGCCAGCCTACAGCTATACACACGTCATCCTCAACAATTCTTTCCAGTGGTTCCCAAATTAACAAATTCAAGAATGATGGAAAGATGAGCCTCTATCAAAATAGAGTATAGGTTTCATTCTAATTCTTGTATTTGGTGGACCAGGTAAAACCAGATGGTTTCTGATCCCAATCGGCTACAACAAGAGGCTATCAATCTTGTACCTGAGTTGACTGAGGCTGAAAAAGCATGCATAGATGTTGACAAAGAAACTGTCTAGCATGATGAGGGCAAGGACAGTGGTCTGTAGGAGACCTTTAGAAGCTATGGGAGCCCTAGAAAGTTGATAAAACTAATGCATAGGAATGCCAGACTGTGATCCATGCTGATATCACCAATTACTACAGGCACTTGCTTCTAAGACAACGGAGGACCAAAAGAAAACATCTGAATGGTCTACAGAATTCTGGAGCTCCAATTTCTTCTTCCAACACCCTAACCCCACCTAGAAAAGGACTAGATAGTCCAAGTCATACTTCATTGCTATTGGTTATAGAGTAAGTTAGCCCAAATAAGGCTGTGCTGATCACAAATGCATGAGCCATCCCGGGGAAAATTTCGGGTAGTGACAACAGGTCGGGATAACTTGGACTCACCTCTCCCAGGCCCCTAACACCACACCACAGAGGCAGTCCATTTACCAGCAGGTGGACTGCACGGGAAGCAAGATTAGACCCTAAGCCAAAAGTGGTCCACCACTGTTCCCTCATCACTGCCTCCTTAGGCTGCTGTACCTCTATTTAAGGGAGACCAACTGACAGAATTCTCAAAAGAAAAGAGCCTGCATCCTTATTGTGTTCAGCATAAGCACACCTTTCCATCCATCCCTTCAACATGCACTGGCTATTTTGCAGGCACTGTTCTAGGTGCTGGGGATACAAAGATGAATGAGATACAGTTGCTACTCTCAAGGAGAACTTCTAGTCTGGCAGGAGGTGACTGGTGAGGGAGGGGAGACAGAGACACGACTACAGCACAGTGTCCCAGATGATGTGAGGAAAGTCCACACGGTTGAGTGGGGATACTCAGGAAGGAAGTCACTTGTCTCTGGGACCCTAAAAGGCTTCATAGCAAAGGAGCCACTTGAGCAAAGTCTTTAAATCTGAGGGGTATGTATTTGTTCTTAAAGCTGAAGACGACCAGGCAGGGTGGGCAGTGGGGAGAGGGGATTCCAAGACCAGAAGGCAGCTGAGTACAGGCAAATTGTAGGAAGAGCTCAGCAGATCTGGGAACTTGCTGAGTGTGGCTGCAGCCAAGAGAGTAGGGTAGGGCGGGGAGAGTGCCCTGGGATGGAGGAATTGATAGAGGGCAAGACCTTAGGAGAGAAACAGGTCAGAAAGTCACAGCAACACTGCAGGTACAAGGTGTAGGGACCCAGATGAGTGCAGGATAGAGTCACAGCAAAGAAGTGAAGTGAAGACAAAAGTCTGAGCAGGTAGAGCTGCGGGGCTCCCTCATTGCTACCTACTTCATAGAAGGACATACAAAAAAGAGAAGTATCAAGGCAGATGCCTGATAGGTGACTGGGCAGATGGGGAACAGGGCAGGGTGGCAGTGGGAATCACAAGCTTAGCTTTGGCAATGCTGAGATTGAGACACAGGTGGGCCATCTGACGGCAGGTGCCCAAGAGTCAAGTCACCTAGGAAACGTCTGCACCTGGATGTGGATTAGGAGTCATCAGAATACACCCGTCAGTGAAGCCACGGGAATGGATGGTGCCCCCAGAGAGAATGCGCACAGGGAAGAGGACCAAGGAGAGAACCCTGGAAACGCCAATCATAGGGCACAGGGGAGGAGAGGCCCTCAGAGAAGGTGTCTCTCTTTATAGAGACATCACAGAGAAGTATAAGGAAATCAAGAGAGAGCAATGTCACAGAAGCCATGTAATGTGAAAGTACATTAGCTAGTAACAGAATCAAACTTGCCTTATTGCTGCCTTTACCTTGTAAATAAAGAGCTTTGGTATATCCAGACAGTTCTATCAGGTATAGGAAATATGACACACAATGAATTGATGCATTTATTTGTGATGAAGATTTCTACAACACCTGCCGTACGTCAGGTATGTACTAAGTTCTAGAGATGCAAAGACAAAGGCAACCTCACATCCCCTGAAGATGTCAGAGATGGCATGGGCATAAGGAGCTCTGGAGCCGGCAGAAGCCAGATGGATGCTAGTGAAAATAACATGGCTGATGTCAAAAGCAGGCGCCATGTGAATTCTGAGTCATCCATTCAATATATTCACAAAACTTTGGAACTTAAATGCTGAAAACTCGCCAAACCATGTTTTACCTCTTACAAAGGCAAAAGGTTTACTTGGTAATAGAACATCTGACATCCTTCCTATCAAAACCCTGCCCACCCCAGGATGAAAGGCTTTGCTATGAATCAGTGAGGCTCCCCTATCAACCTCAGTACCCCTCAACCTCAGGGAGCCGTCAGTGGTGCTTGGATCCTCTCTGAGGCATGAGCTTGGACAGGCTGGATCACAGAAGCCAACTCCCATTGAGGCTGGCCCCAGGGATCCCAGGGGAGGAGGCAGCTCTGAGCGGTCCCTGAGCCTTGCCAAGATGGGAAATCTCAGGGCTGTTCCACCACCCAAATGTCACAGAGGCAGAATGGTCTCTGGGCATAAACAGGATCTCTGTGGTGACTGATTCCTTTTCCAACCCCACCAGCAATGCGCCAGGACTCCTGGAGACGGCAAAGCACAGGGGAAGGGAACTGACAGTGTCCACGGCTGCAGATCCCAGCTACAGGAGCCTCAGATCTCCCCAGGACTTGTATACCTGTAAAAAGCAGTGTTCCCTTAGCGTTCTTTCTAGAAGACAAATGAGAACAAAGCACGTTCTGGGAGAATAGCAGACTGGCTAAAAAAAAAAAAAAAAAAAAAAGGGTAGGCCGGTAAAATTTGAATGTTATTTACAAAGCTGTTTCAAGCAGGCCCTGCACTGACATCCTGTCCTGGGCGCTAGAAGCCTATGTATTGCCCCATTTAGACTCTGCCCACGTCCTGAGCACCAGCTGCTGAAGCGAGTAAAGATATCCTTCCCATCCCAACCAAAAACCGGCTTCCCACCTTGGGAGACCCTCCTCGTGCGGACACATTCACTGTAACACGTGTTAGGACACTTCGTCTCTATCAGACAATAATGAGCACGTGCTTCTCGCCCACCTCGTGCTCAGCACGCTACAGTACAGATGTTCAAACTCGCTCCAGAAGAGTTTTTGGCCAACATGATTGTAAATAATGAAAAATAACAAAATTACAAATTCAAGTCAAGACATCTATTTATATCTGGTAAACACACCCTTTCATCCGCTCCTTCTTGTTCCTTGTGGAAATTAAGTATTTGGGGTGAGGTCTAGCCATTTGAAACATCTAACCTCTAACATGATCAACAAGACCTTCTACTCAGCAGTCGCGTGAGAGGAGCTGCATGGTCCCAAGTCATTGTCTCGGGGTCTCCATTTGCTCCTACTCATTCAGTTTATCCACTCCCTCGTCAGATGGGTGCTGAGCACTGCACACCCACCGGGTACCAGGTAATATGTCAGGTGCCACACATGAAACCAGGGTCAGACATCTTGCTCCTTTAACTAAAAGACATTTTTTGGAGAGTGACGACACACCAGGCAGGCTATCCCAGAAGATGACTGCCTCCCTGCTCTCCTGCCCACCCCACAGATCCTTACAGAAAACTGGGAGTACGAGACACCTAGTAACTCAGGGTCTTCCTGTTCTGTGCGTCAGTACAGACCCTACTAGTGTCACTGTCACCCAGGCAGCTAGCTACCCCAAATCCTTTACAATTAAAGGGCAAAACCTGTGTTCAAGTAACATCCTGGGTATCAACTTAAAAATAGAAACATCAGGAAATGCTAAAGTTAAGGTTGCCTCGCCTACAGAGCTCGTAATGTGAATTCAAAGCGTCATTTCCATCAGTTCCAAATCCAATCCAGTGTAGGTGACGTGCAGGAGTGTGGGCTTTGCCATTTGTTCCCCTTGGCGTTAAGAAGCACTGGGATATCGAGGTGCTAACTCTGAAATGCATAAGGAGGATCTTTTGGAAATGGGTGGCATTGGGAAGGCTGGGGGAGGTCAGCTGGTGTCCCTGCTGGTCTCCTGCGTGCTACTTACTCCTCAGGAGCTCTCACTCTGCTCAGCAGGCAGCTACGATGTCTGTTCATCTAGCTGATGCCATCCATAATCCCATTCTTGCTGGCTGCCTCCTCCCTGCTCAACCAGTTAGCAAGGGAACAGGCAACAAGTTCTTCCCAGTCCCCGGACACCCACCCAGGTGGCTGCCAGCAGAGCCTGGAGTCACCAGGCAACTTCTGGTTGTAAGGAGGGTGGGAGAGGTGCTCTCCTGTGCAGCAGCCAGGAGCCAGCCTCCAGAGGACAGACTGATGAAGAACCCCCTACCCAAAAGTCTGAGCATGCCTCCTGCATTCTCAGAAATACAGCCTCTAAGAGGAATTGGGTTAAAATCTCAAGATGACATCAATCTCTGGGGCCGAAAACAGGAAAGCAAAACGAGAGTGAAGCCAGGTACCTGAGGTAACGTTACTGTAAATGTTCCATAAGAACATGGTTACCCTCCAACCTGTTACCAACACAGAAACAGATGAAAAGAAGTTAATAAATAACCTTAGTCTCCATTAGATGTATTTGTCGGGCCCACATGCTTGCTTCACAGTCCATGCATAATTACAGCTTGCTAATTTGTTGTTTTCTTGCCTAACCAAAGGAGTGACTCAGGGGTCGCAAAGATTTATGAGCTCGTTTTACAGAGGAAAAAGAATGCCTTAAAGGAAGTTACGACCACCAGACAACCAGCCCCCGGCTGCTGCTGATGCCAAGAAGTATGGTTGCTCAAGGTCTTACCGGAAGTGAAAGAAACATGAACTTCCCCTTTGTTTCCCCTAAACTCTTCCTCCCAAGCCCTGCAGCCCTATAAAGATCCCCTGCTTCCTTCTTTTGTTAAGTCTGAACTGAGAGAACCTACTCTCCCACCTTCTCATTTTGGCCAATCCGAATAAACCTTTCTACATCTCCTAGCACGGTACTCAGTGATTGGCCTACTGCAGCGCATCAGGCACAGACCTGAGATTAAGAGGTTTAGTATCAAGAGGAGAACATTTCTTTTCCCCTATTAGGGACAATAAGACTTTGTTGAGAAATCAGTGATGGTAGTCACAGCATCCTAAAAAGCTCTGCTTCAATTTGTGAGCTGAAGATTCATGTGAAGTAGACTGAAAGGATAGGCAATGAGAATGGAAATTATTTTTAAACTATGCTTTTCATGCTTCAAAGCATACATTGTAGGACACTGATTCTCAGTACTATCAGATCCACAGCCCCCTTTGGGATAACATGTACTTTTACTATCCTGAAATAAAATTCATTCTTAATATATTACTCTATCTCCACACATAATTTCATAAAAAGTAATATAATGCCCTAATAGTAACTCAAAGAGAAAAACAAATGGAAAGTAATTTGTAATTTTAAAAGTATGGGTGTTTCAATATGTAAATACGTGGGCACAACCTCTCTTTAAGCCATGATGAAGCTGTCCAATGCTTGCACCTCATAGAATCATGGTGATGTCTCCACTTTGTCAGAGACCGATGCCAGCATGTCTTGGTGGAGATTTAAATGCATATGGGGTGTTGCCATCAGTAACATGATTTTCCAAAAGGGCAAAAAATCTTGACAAAGTTCTGAACCAACAGAGGACAAACTTCCCTTGATTGATTGGGTTGTTGCATTGCTAGAAAATTCAAAGTACCCTAACCGTAGAGAAAAAATAATTTGTGTTTATTTGTAAAATGGAGTCAGTTCTTGGCTCAGATCATTACACGTTTTTCACCTACATGAATGTTTAGTAGATCAGTTCTTCAGTGTGAGATATTAACCTGAGCATGCAGGACACCCAGCAACCATGTCCCCAACCTCTGAATGCCACTGTCCCCCAATTCATTATAAAAACCAAAAACAGACCCATAAACTAACCAAAGGTCACTGGTGGGCAATGTCTCATCTGCTGAGAACCACCTCTGCTCTCTCTGCAGCAAGGACCTGAACTTCACATCTGGGGCGGTTGGGGGGCGGAGGGGGTCAGTGACACCAGAGGATGCAAAATGCACCAATAAGCACCCAGCCCAGAGCAGGTGCAAAGTGATATTAGCTCCCTCACTTCCCAAAGAAAGATGAAATATGCTCACAAAAGCAATTAAAAATACAGCATTCAGATAAATAATATAGCATATTTAATTGGGGCTCTCATCTCAGGTTCAGAAAGGTTTAGTTGATTAAATCACTAACCCTGAGACTCCCTATGAGGTAAAAACTAGAGAAGGACAATCTTCTATTAAAAAGATGGAAAAAAAATCTAAAAAATAATATCAGAGAAGTTACAAGTAAATGACAAACGGTTTAATTAAGTTTTCAACTACGTAATCTCCTGTGGCATTAGAATTGTACAACTGTGACATTTAATACAGTCATGCATCACTTAATGATGGGGATACTTCTGAGAAATTCACCGTTAGGCAACTTCAACGTTGAACAAACATCACAGAGTGCACTTACACAAACCTAGATGGTACAGCCTGCTACACACCCAGGCTACATGGTACTGATCTTATGGGACCACTGTCGTATATGGGGTCCGTCATTGATCAAAACATCGTTAAGCAGTATACAACTCTACTTTTAGATCTACTTACATTCAGATAACATAGTTTGTGTGAATTATGTTCTTAATCTACTCCATTTCTTCAATTTCTCAGAATTTCCATTATGCAAGTTCATAAATGAACAGCTGGTAGAGAATCAACAAATCTTAGATCTAAAAAGAAACTTAGAAATTATCCAATTCAGTTCCTTCATCTTATGTATCTCTTTTGTTTTTTAAAAACAAGTGTGAACACAATTTTAATAAAAAAGTAAAGATTTTGGTAAATCAAAGCTGGAAGGATACGGCATTTTGTAAATACAAAATTATAGGGTTTTTTTCAGTTCTCCAAGCTTCGCCGACTATTATAAAATTCTGTATTAATGTTCATAATGCACAGTTTATCATGTTGCCAAGAGCACATTAAGCATTGAGTTTGTGCAGAGAGCTTAAAATCTCTCACCTTTTAAATTTAAATTTGCAAACTTTATATAGCATGATTATTTTTAATTAACTCAGATTTCCCTAAATTTTACTCATGCTTTTACTTAGAAATGGTTTGTGACATCTTTCATTAATGACATTTGCTGTGCTCTGTCAACCAAGCAAGTATTACTATCGATCAATGAAACAGAATGAGAATAAAACCATTTAAATGAAATAATAGACGGAGTATTCAGTGAGAGAAAAAAATAACTTCAAATTGACCGCATTCAAAGGTTGGTCAAGCCCTAAACTGCACCATTAACAAAGAGATCACCATTAATTTGTGCTTCTGTATAGACAAAAATTAATCTACTTTTCTGAAGATACCTAGGACTCTACATTTCTTTATTGTTATTATTCCTGGGTCAAGGATATTTAAGACAGCAGTTTAAATGTCATTATTAAGCTTGCAGAGAAGTAAATTCTATCATAGCATAAATACTATGTCAGAAAAATGGAAATTTCATACATCTTCCAAGTCCACTTAACCTTAGGTCACATTTCAACTGGTGATGTTCGTGACAATGCAAGGTCTCTGGTGATAAAGAGAGAGAAGTAAATACTGGTAGTAAATGTTTCTTAATAGCAGGCTGCCATGATTTGATTCAACTGCCTTGTGATAAATATCCTCAACATCTGAAAGAATACTTAGAGGAATAGGAATATGGCAGGTTTATCAGGGTAGAAATGTGCTCAGGCCACCTTCATGCTTATTACAACATAATGGAGGATACAACCCTCTTAGAAAAGGGGAGAAGGGAATTTAGGTAAACGATGTCAGGTAGAGCCATATTCTCATTCTCCAGGCAGGCTATGCCTGTGACAGAGGCATTGTGGTCAGCCCATAGAAAGAAGGAGAAGGGCCTCCCATTGGACTTTATCCAATTTTTTATGAAAAATACAAGGTCAACGATAAAAGAGATCTTCCGCCAAGGTTTTGGTTGCACCAGAAACTGATAG
The DNA here is from genome assembly GCF_041296235.1 of Equus asinus. Taxonomy (NCBI): domain Eukaryota; kingdom Metazoa; phylum Chordata; class Mammalia; order Perissodactyla; family Equidae; genus Equus; species Equus asinus. The sequence continues at coordinate 34,081,504 of NC_091790.1, forward strand.
CCCCCAGAGCTAGGAGGTCCTAGATGCCACACTTAATTACATTCAGGGGTTAATAACAGATGCCACTCCATTTCAGACACTTAAAGAACTTTAATAAAGGAGAATTTAAGCTGAAATCCCTTACGAACTACTTAGTTGGAATTCTATTTAAAGACCTTGAAAAGAAACCTTAAAAAAAAGCACACACAAGATTCTACTAGGGGAGGTGCTATGGGAAAAAGAACACCTGAGTAACTCTAGGGAAGTAATATTGTTCTGTGGGATTAAAAGAGGGCAAAATAGAATATTATCCAGCTATAAAGAGGAATGAAGTCCTCCTGGTTCATGCTACAACACAGACGAACCTAGAAAACATCGTGCTAAATGAAAGAAGGCAGACACAGTAGGTTATAGCCTAGGACTCCATTTATACGAAATATCCAGATTGGGCATATCCCCAGAAACAGAAAGTAGATTAGTGGTTGTCAGGGGCTGGGGGTGGGGAAAGAATGAGGAGGGACTGCTAATGGGTACAGGGTTTCTTTAAGAAGTGATGAAATGTTCTAGAATTAGGTAGTAGTGATGGTTGCACAACTTTGTAAATATTCTAAAAAACACTGAATTGTATACTTTAAAGGTGAATTTTACAGTATGGGAATTACACTCAGTTTTTAAAAAAGAAGGTAAGTATGCCAGTGCAAATTTTACAGGAGAGAAATGAGAGTCACACGAAATATATGGTCCCATTACTGCAAGGTTAATGAAAATCCGTGTGAATTACCAAAAAAGGCACAGGAACAAAGAAAGTGAAACTGTTATGACACAACTGACCTTTCCTGAACTGAGAAAGCCCCAAATGATCACATGGCAGACAGTTCCTAATCGCCACGCCCAGCCCCCCAGATGAGAAGACAAGGGCCATCATCAATTCAGTTACATCTAAATTGGTTTTCCTGCAGAGCACGTTATGACTGAGTTTTACTCTATGTACATTAATACAGAAGTGTTTCAAAGGAAAAGTGGTTAAAATCCAGACATTTTCCTCTACATGGAGGGAAAAACAAGATGACACAGTTCTCTCCTATCTACCGTGGACCATGACCGTGTCCAAGTTACCAGCAACTGAATGAGTCTCTGTGCCTTGATTTCCCCAGCTGTGAAAGTAAAGTGCTAACAATACATCTCTGCTGTGTCAGGGTGACGTAAGAGCTAATTAATGCTTCTAAGGTTCTTGGCGACCTTTATGTTGAGACAGCCTGCTATTACTATGAAGCCTTAACAAACACCTTTTCTACAGCAGTCAAGACCTGATTCTATTTAAAGAGGTGATGAGATTTTGTCGTAAAACCAAAATGGAATGCTGGATCCATTACGTTGCTTTTTCACTTCACAAACTTTTGTAAGAAATGCACATTCCTACAGTCATTTAAATCGGTGCTTTAATCATATTAAATAACTGAATTTTAGGGAAAGAAATGTTAAACTGTTTTGTCCAATCCTTCATTTTAAGAGTTGAGGAAACAGACATTAGAGTCACCAGCCCAAGGTCAAGGACAAAGCTCAGAGCCAGAATCTAGATTCCCTTACCCCATCCAGATCCATAGCCTCTTATAAATGTTACTGCCCCAAATTAAACTCAAAACACATCCCACTACTAGCATTGACCTACAATAGTGACGCACAAGTTGCTGTTCCTTTTTACTTGTGGTTTCGGTTTATCTGCCAAAATAACCCTATGTCACGGGCACCCGTTAGCCCACTAAAGTTGCAGAGCAGAGCAGCGCAGACGTGGGGCACGAGCTGGCTCCTGTCCTCTCAGGAGATGCAGTGACACTCTTTGGAGCTGGGGCATATGGTTCTCAGCTAAGCAGCGTCGTGGGCCATCCCAGAGTCCCCTACACACGTGTGCAATTGAGCAGAGTCTTCCACTTGGAGAAAGTCTCCAGCACAATTCCTTTGCAATCAGATTTATAAAGAGGAAATCTGCGAAGCTTCGAGACATGCTCCAAGGCATCTTTTTATACCCCCAGAACCTAGGCTCAGGGACACGGCCTTTCCTTCATACTGAGAGACTCCCATGAACCTTGCTCTCTGAACAGATATCTGAGGGAACGCCTGCTGTTCACCAAGAATTGTGCTAGCTGCTGTGTCTTAAACATCACTGTAGTCCTCAAAGTCCCTGTTTTTCAAGCGATTTTCAGTCTATTAGGTAAATTATGACAAGCACACAGAGTGATATTGCAAGGCAATAAATCTTATCTTCCAGATCATGGATACAGACAAAACGTGTTCAGAGTTCAAAAGAGGAAGAGCCCATGATCCCTCCAGGTGACAGGCAGCCAGCCCCCTACTTCTTACAGAATACAATCCTAAAAGTATGAAAACTGAGTTTATAGGTATTGCGTAGACTTCTATTCCCAGAGATCTAAACAAATTATAAACTTTCTATTTACGCCTCACCTTTTCAACACACCTGATACATATCTCAATCTTCTCCTCCTGCCCCAGTGCACACACAGGGACCTGTTGAAGATCAGGGAATGTCCCCCTGGGGCTACAGGCTCACTGGCAGGGGCACACGTGATTTGGGGGTCATAGGTATTAAGCTTACAAAACCTAGGCTTCTTATCAACATTTTCAGCCCCCTTTTTGCCCTCAATCATTTTTATAAAATAATAATGACGAAATTCAATAAACATTCGAGTAATTTGCTGATACTACTACGCAAAGATGCCTAAACTTCACAGAAGTGTGATGTGGTCATCAACTGAAACATACAAGTCAGAATGACATTCACAAGTGGCAATTTAGGAGTAAATGATTAGTGTTGGAAAGATAATCACATAGAAGTTGAGACTAGCACTCCTTCTGTTTACGAGCTTCTGAGTGCATCACTGGAGATTCCAGATTCTGTAGGAAGCCCGCTGGGAGAGTTTTGAGTGGAAGGGGCACCAGCCACTCTATAAACTGTTTCATATGGTCCAGTGTCTGCCCACTGACCAGGGGCAGCGATCAGGGCTCCTCCCAGAAGAGACAAAATAATTTTGCTAACAATTTCATATGCCTCTTTCCATATAAGTTTTCCCAGAGCCACTAACAAGTAACGAAACTGGATAATCTGAACTTTGTCACATTTTCCTATAACTCGTTAAAAGATGTTAACAGCCAAAAAGCAAAAAAGGATAAAAGATCAAAGGCTTTATACATGGGAATGGACAATTTATAAATAGATACTCAGAGCTCGGTACTGTAGGATCAGAAAGAAATTTATAAGATGCAACAAATCATAACTGAATTGTTTGAAATGAAAGGAATTGATTTGCTGGCACTTGTATTTCAAACTTTATTGAGTGTTTTCTCCTATAAATAAACATGTTTCTGCCTTACCCCCGAGTGAAAATCTGGAAAGCAGAATTGCCACTCAAATCTCCTCCTTTGCCCTTTGTCATTAATTTTGATGAATTTTGCAGGATTTTATGGATGGGCTTTCATTATAAGCCATTTCCAAACCATTTTGGAAGCAGCTGGGATATTCATTATAAATATAGAGGCTTAACCCAAGGTGTTCCAAAATGAACTCCTGGTTTTGCCCCAAAGCTGCTTCCCCGTCTAAACTGATGACAACCCCATCCTTCCAGTGGCTCAGGCCAAACCTGGGAGTCATCCCGCCTCCTCTCCCGTCCTCACACCCCACGCCCGATCTCTGAGCAAGTTCTGTTGGCTCTACCTCCATTGCTACCACAGAGAGCAAAGCCACCATAGCCTCTCGCGTGCATTGCTGCAAAAGCCTCTGCCCCATTCTTGGCCCCTGCAGTCCATTCTCGACAGTCAGTGATCCTTTTAAAACATTGGTCAGATCAGGTGACTGGTCTGCTTAAACACTTTGGGGGGGGGGGGTCTTCGTTTTCTTCAGAGTAAACGTCAGCCCTGGAATTGGCCTGAAAGCCCTCCCTGACGCGGCCTCACACGTCCTCTCGGGCCTCCCTTCCACCGTTCCCCAGTTCCCGCACTCTGCTTTAGGCACGCTGGACTATTTGCTGCTTACGTCTCCATCTCAGGGCACCCGCTGACTATTCCCTCTGTCTGGAAAGCTCTGCTTCCACACATGCGCACGGCTCCATCCCTCACCGCCTTCACATCTTTGCTCCGTGCCTGTGCCTCGCTCTTACTGACAACCACTGGCCGCCCTATTTACCACTGCAGCTGCCCGTCTACCCCAAGTCCCTCCTACCCTGATCCATCTGTTTTCCATCATACTTATCACCTGTCAGGGTACTGTAGAACTTACTTATTCATTATCTTTACTGTTTACGATCAATTTCCACGCACTGAAATACAGCTCCACATAGGAAAGGAGTTTTACTGCTGTACCTGTTATCTGTGCCTGACACACAATAGGAAGCCACTAAATATTTTTCAGTAAGTACATGAAAGGAAAGTAGAAAAAAAAGACTTTTGTCTGGAGACCACTAGTTCTCAGCTTGGCCCCAGGGCATTCTCCCTTAGTAATGAGTTCTTGGTGGTCTGGTAGGTAGGTAGAAAACTGCATGTCTCATTTCATGGACTAACAATTCAGGATCCATGGACTTAATGCAGGATTAAGATTAAAACTAAGTATAGTAGCTCATTTCCCAACTTCAAGGAAGAAAGAATTCTCAAAGTCAAATTATTTGCATCACAAATCAACCTCCTAAACAAAGCCGTGATTCCCTTCTTAGCTACAAGCTTTATTTTCTGCACTTATACCACCCACATTTTACATGCAATGTAAGCATTAGCATCCTGTTGAAAAACAAAGCTAATATTGGAAATGGAAGAGCTGGGGATTTTTTTTTTCTTTTTTAAAGCTTAAGTCCTGTCATTCCTATATCCTTTATTCATTTATTCATACCGTCAAGCACATATTTATTGAGTGACTCTGCTTATGTGTCTGGAGATTTATTGGTGATAAAATACAAGTAAGACAGGGAGCCTGTGCTGAGGGAGGGCACTGACCTCTATGTACCTGAGTGCTGTGATGGAGGGAAGCGCAGACTGCCTGTCACCACCGTGCCACCCCTCTCTCCACCCCACTGCAGCCTGGCCCATGCCTTTATCATTTCTCTCCGGACTATTAGCAGCTTCAAAGGGCCCCCAGTCGCCCGTGGATCCTCACCACCCAGGCTCCCCAGCCTGGCATACAAGACCCGTGCTCACCTGTGCAGCCTTATCTTCTCCATCTTCCCCATTCATACTCCACCCTCCAATAACCCTGCATTACTCATACTACCCTCCCCAGCAAAAGACCGCCCCCCCAACACACACACATACAACTTCTCTGTGCCTGGAATGGGCTCTGGAATGCTTTCTTCAAGGTTTAATACGAGTGAGACCCTCCTCAAAAGTGGTCTTGAGGGGCCAGCTCCAAGGCCAAGTGGTTAAGTTCATGCGCCCTTCTCCAGTGGCCTATGGATTTGCCGGTTCAGATCCTGGGCGAGGACCCAGCACCGCTCATCAGGCCATGCTGAGGCGGTGTCCCACATAGCAAAACCAGAAGGACCTACAACTAGAATATACAACTATGTACTGGGGTGCTTTAGGGAGAAAAAGGAAAAAAAATTGGCAACAGATGTTAGCTCAGGTGCCAATCTTTGTGAAAAAAAAAAGTGGCCTTGATATCCTGGAACATGAGTTTTCCACTCCTGCTGTACTGCTGCTCCTTGTGCACTGTAACAGCCCAACTCAGAGTGTGGTCTGTACGCTCCTGGAGTCACCGAGACCCTTTCAAGGGGTCTGCAAGTTCAAAATTCTTGTCACAATACTAAATGTCACTTGCCGTTTTCTCTCTGAGGACATTTGCCCTGATGGCGCAGGGCAGGGGTAGGTAGATCTGCTGGCATCATAGCCTGTGTCAAGGAAGTGGTACCAACCGTACTGGTCATCATTCGAGTCTTCATTACCACATGCTTATATCAAGAAATATGCCAGGTTCACTCAAGGATGTCCTCAATGAAGCAGTAAAAATGATTGATTTTACTACATCTCAACTCTTGGGAACGTGTTTGGGAAGTACCCATACAGCTCGTCTGCAATCGCTGTTTCTCGAAAAAGCATTTACAACGATTGTGTTGCAAGCTGAACTTGTTGCTTCTTTCACAAAACACATTTTTTACTTGAAAAAACAACAAAAAACAAATATTTAAAGAAAATGTTTTCTTTAAAATAAAGAAAGCAAGTCTTTCACTTCCAAGAAAAAAAAACTGACAGTATTTGTAGATATAATTCAAACTTTCCAGCAAAAAAAAAAATCTTGGAAAACTTGTGGCCATCACTGTGAGTTTGACAGCTTCTAGATCCTTCAAGACTTTTCCAGTGAGATTGGTTGTTAATAAAGAATAATGTTATTAGTAAAGAATGTGATTTTTAGTGCTGAATAATGACATGTCCTTATTCAAAAGATCGGCATAACCTAGTGACCTAATATTTTCCAAATAATCAGTGAATGTTACGAAATCGTACATGAGTGAAGGATCCAGTCAAAGTGCAAGACAGGCCAATGGATTGTAATGTGACCAAGGAAGACAAGTCCACCAGTAATATTTCAGATTCACACTGCAACTAACCTTGAGAAAACTACCACTGTTGAGTTTTGGTGTAATAGTAAAGAAGAATATCCACAATTATCTGAAAAGATTATTAAAATACTTCTCCCTTTTCCAACTACACATCTATGTGAGGTTGGATTTTCTTGATACCACTTCCACCAAAACAATACACTGCAACAGACTGCATGCAGAAGCTGATAGAAGAATGCAGCTGTCTTCTCGAGACACACATTGAAGAGATTTGCAAAAATGTAAAACAATGTTATTCTTCTCACTGATTTTTTTCTTTGGTTTGAAGAACTAGTTCATTAAAACTACGCTCATTGTGGGGTCAGTCCCGTGGCCTAGTGGTTAAGTTTGGCGTGCTCCACTTTGGGGGCCCAGGTTCAGTTCCCAGGCACAGACCTACAGCACTTGTCAGCAGCCATGCTGTGGTGGCAGCTCACATACAAAATAGAGGAAGATTGGTACAGATGTTAGCTCAGGGCAAATCTTCCTCAGGAAAAAAGAAATGCTAATTGTGTTAACATGAAGTAGATTCATTATTGTTACATTAAAATAAATTTTAATAGATACACATTTTTTAAATTTCTCAGTTTAAATTTCTAATACCATAATTATCAATAGATGTAACCCACATAATTAATTTTGAGGTCCCTGATAATTTTATACAACAAAGGATTTGGAGACCAACAAGTTGAGGAACTGCAGAACTACAGCAATTATGATGGTGGATGGTGATTGCTGTCTGTTCACACGTCTGCCCTGTGCCCCCCATTGTACACCCTGAAGGTGGGGACTGTGGGTTTTTAGTTTTGTATCTCTGCCACCAAACCCAGTGGTGGCCACACAAACACAAATTTATTATCTTACAGTTCTGGAGGGCAGAACACTAAAATGGGTCCGCAGGGCTGTATTCCATCTGGAGGCTCTGGGAAGAATCTGTTTCCATGCTTTTTCCAAGTTTCTAGAAGCTGCCTGCATTCCTTGGCTCACAGGTCTGAATGACTCCAATCTCTGCTTATGTCATTACATCTTCTCTGATTCGGACTCTCCCTCCAGCTTCTGTCTTACAAAGACCCTCATGATGACACTGGGCCCACCCAGATAATCCAGGATAACCTCCCCATCTCAAGATTCTTAATTTAATCACGTCTTTGAAGTCCCTTTTGCCATGTAAATTCCTTTTGCCAAATTCCCAGGTTCCAGAAATTAGGATGTGGATGTTCTTGGAGGGCCATTATCTGCCTACTGCAGCCATGTATGAAGATAATGTAGCCAAAAGAAAAAGCAGAGAAATACCCCACCATTTCAGTCTCCAGACCAGGATGAGAAGGAAACAAACAACAATGATCACGTCTGAGAGAGGAACTGGTGGGAGAAATTTATCTACTTTATTTATTTAACAAACACTTACGTGGCCTTTACTATGTGCCGGGCACAACCTAGTTCTTCCCAAATATTAGCTCATTCATCTGATGAGAATCCTAGCCTGTTTTAAAGTTGCAAAACCTCAGCACAGAGAGCTGAAGTCACTTGGTTGGGCAAGTGACTGCAACCAAGGTCACACAGCTAGTAAGAGGGCGAGCCTGGAGCCAAGACTTGAACCCAGGTGGTCCAGCTAGTGTCCTTGCTCTTAACCACTTCACCATATAGCTTAGGGGGACTTCTCTAGCACTCACTAAACTTTGATGCTGCTGGAATCTGGAACCATGCACATGTATTACCAATCCAAAAAATTAAAAGTGCAGTCACAAGATAGCTGTCTGTAGAAGTGAGAGCTGAAAGGAGACGTCCTTCCTGATGGTCTCAATTTCTTCATAGGGAGGAATAAAGTCAGGACAGTAATTCTTGTTCTTCTTCTTCTTTTTTTGTGAGGGAGATTGGCCCTGAGCTGACATCTGCGCCAATCTTTCCTCTATTTTATATGGGACACCACCACAGTATGGCTTGACAAGCAGTGCTAGGTCCACGCCTGGGATCCTAATCTCTGAACCCCAGGCTGCCAAAGCAGAGTGCGCAAACTTAACCACTATGCCACTGGGCTGGCCCCAGGACTATAATTCACTTTTAAGCCCATTACGAAAGAAGGGGAACAAAAATGGAAATGCAGACAAGCACCATTTAGCAGTTTGTACTCGTAACCGCCACAGAAACAGTCAGATCTCTTTTCTCCCTTTACGTGACAGTCTATAAAGCTTCCTCTTTCCAACAGTTAACACAGCTCCAAGGAACTACTACTTCAGAGCGGTCTGACCCGCTCTGCATGCACAGGATTCTGTTTGATCCAGTCATCCCAAACTCTCAAATGGCTATTAAAAGTGACATATGCAACAGAAATTTCATACAGTGCTCTTCGGAGAAATTCTGTAGATTTTCACCTGAAAGCTGAATCTGTATTTGATGTTTAGAGGGAGAATATAGAACTGCTTTTTACTCAAAATGCTGGCAAACCTTATTTACCAGCTTCTCCCTCAGCTCCAACACTACCTCGTCCTCTTTGCTATGGGGACTCCAGCTGTCCCTACTACAGGCCAGGGAGGTGTTATTCTTCCTGCTACACCCCTAACGGTGACCTGTGAGGACCACACCATTAGTGGATAGGGCTTCACAATGCTGAGGAGCACTTCAGGGTTTTTTCCCATGCTTTTTATTGGTGAGGAAGATTGGCCCTGAGCTAACATCTATTGCCAATCTTCCTCTTTTATTTTTCTCCCCAAAGCCCCAGCACATAGTTGTATATCCTAGTGCTAAGTCCTTCTAGTTCTTCTATGTGGGACATGACCACAGCATGGCTTAATGAGCAGTGTGTAGGTCCACGCCCAAAATCTGAACCAGCAAAGTCCGGCCACCAAAGCAGAGCGCACAAGCTAACTACTCAGCCATAGGGCCAGCCCCAGCACTTCAGTTTTATAGGGCACTGACAGTAATTCACTTATTCATTCTTGCTTCCAAAATATTTATTTGAGTATTTATTTTACAAGGAACTTTTGGTCATTAAAAACAACAACACTTTAAGACCCAAAGGAATGAAGCTACAAGAGTGGAATAATAAAGCTCGTATGCAAGAGCCAGACTATCCACCTGGAAGCATCTCAAGCCACACTTTAGTGGCCATTAAATGACCAGACAAATCCTCTACATTTTACATAGGCAGGGGAAAGTTATGTAATACTTGCTAGTTTTTTCACATTCCTGGAATTCAGAGTTTTCTACAATCTCTCCCCAACGAACTTTCCAATTTTCTTCCCCAGTCACACACTAGCCAGGTGACCTCTGCTTTTAGCCTGTGTCCAGGTTCCAGGTTCTAGGTGAGCCCCCCACCCCCACACTTCCCAACCCAACCCCTGTGCTCAGATCAAATGCTAACCTTTCTCTGATTCTCATGCCTCTCTTTTGGACCCCTTTCCTCAAAATCAACAGAAAAATCAGTGGGAATTACACCTCTGAGCTGGACCTCTAATTCTCCTTATTGAAAAGTGGTATTTTTTTAACTGTGAATTATTATCGACAAGTGTTTTCCTTTTCCCTCTCAACTATAAGCTTCTTGAGGGCACAAAATAATGTCTGATTCATCTATGTACCCACAACATTTAGCTAAAAGTAATTATTTGTTAAGTAAACAAGTGAATAAATGAATGACTGAGATTCAGAAAAAGGGAAACAAATTCCACAATAACACTAGCTTTTGTAAGGGAATTAATATCTAAGGAACTTAATTCCCTCTACTGCTAATGGAAAGCCACACATTCACGTCCACTCATGAAACTGAAGACTCCTTCAGCACTGTTATACGTGTAACGGTGTTATAACTAAGAATCCTGAGAGCAAAGTTCTGTGTGTCCTGGCAAAGCTGATATTTCCCACTCAGATTTTAAAAAAAAAAAATTATTTAAATGCACCAACCATCTTTAGGAAGTCTAATATGTTTTTCCATCTGAGGATCTGGGGTGTCAGCCAGCCAGACTCGGTCATAGCAGTTTTACACACAAACAGAGCATTCTCTGCGCTAAATGCTGTTAGTCATCCTAAACCAGGCTCTGGAAGCCAAAAATGCCGTCGCTCTCATAAACAGGAAATCAGTGGTTTTGCCACATCACAGCTGGCTCTGGAATTCCTCCCCCGGTGAAAAGCTGTATAATGGACACATACATTCCCAGGAGCAATTCAGTCCAAAAAGCAAATTTGCATCTAAGTGGCTTCTGGTAGCTTGAGACTGTGCACTAGCCATACATCAATTTAAAAAGGGAGTGATTCAAAGTGGGGTGGGAGGTTAAAAAAAGATCCTAGGGCTGCAATTACCTTCATCATCTGGTAAGCATTTGCTGGGTTGATACTGTCTAAATGGGCACAGGAACACAGGTCTTTTCTATTTTTTCTCCTGTTAAATACACCCCTAATCCTAACAATGCAGTATTAATAGCTGTTTATAGATGGAGACTATATTAATGCCACCACAAGTTCAATGTTTACATAAAGACTTTGTTCAGGAACTCTATGCCCAACGAGACTCTCTTAAAAGCCGCTGGAATTTTTCAAAAGATGGCATACACTAGAAAAGGGATTTTCCATATAAATCACAAAAACAGCATTAACAGGAACCCAGTATAAACAGGGCTGGTGCGTCCAATCCCTTCAATGGTGGCCTTGTTGGCTCAAAAATAACACCAGCCTCTTTGGGGAATTCCAGCGGTAAAAGTAATTCTCTCCATGAAAAGTCTTTACATATGATATTTCCGCTCAAGTCAAACACAGCCTATAGACATTCCCTCTGTTTCTACTGTGGATAACAAGAACCGAAATTCAAACCCTCAGAGGGAAGAATCAAATAGTCATTCATTTCTAAGGAAACAGAGGAACTTAATATTGAACACTCATCGATTCTGGATGTATTCCAGTCTGTTCGGCTCCTCCCAGAGTGTCAGAGGGACATTACAGCCAGGCCCGTGACTGTTGGAAGTTCTTTGCTTCTCAGCGAACTCAATTTGCTGAATGGGACAGGGTCCCCTGAGGGTGGGCTGAGGAACAAACGAGGTGAGCCAGCAAGTCAACTCGCTGCATTCTGAGCCACCAAAGAGGACAGTGGTAGAAGTTTGGATATATAGCCCCTAATGGAGAGAATAACAACACACGAGCACAGTAGCTATCATTTGCTACAACTTTACACATATTATCTCATTTAATCCTCAAAACCTTGGCACAGAAGGGTTCAGAAAAGTCTAGTTCCTGTGCTCAGGTTCGGCTCTACCTCCCTTAGATGAACAGCCACCACCACGGGGCCATGTGAGCGAGCACTGGTTAACCATGGAGGGATCCACACGCCCTGCAGGAGGCTCTCTGACAGCAGGACGCAGGAATTCGCATTTTCACAAGCTCACCATCAGGAAGTAGGAGCAACATTTCCCTAAACAGTATACATCTCATTGAGTCTCAAATGCCAGGGGATGCTTCCTTTCTAGAAAAGTATGGAACCCAGTCACTGCCAGGGCTCCTTGGCAGTGTGACCAACACTTCTTTCAGTCAGGTATATAAACAATAAGAAGGCGTGTGGCTTTTTTGCTCAAACCTGATGAAGAGTCTAAAGCTAACAAATGTTGATTTCTGGATACCTGACCAAAACCCAAAATAGACCCAAAGCCCTGAACTCGATGGAGCTTATTCCCAGAGCCTGGCACATTTTAAACACCCAATAGGGGGCAGTAAATACTCAACTTGGAGAGTCAAGATATGCCCAGAACAACTGTTTAGGGGTTTGCATTCAGATCCCGGGCGTGGACCTACACACAGCTCATCAAGCCAGGCTGTGGCGATGTCCCACATACAAAACAGAGGAAGATTCATACAGACGTTAGCTCAGGGACAATCTTCCTCAAGCAAAAGGAGGAAGACTGGCAACAGATGTTAGCTCAGGGCCAATCTTCATCACACACACAAAAAAACAAGCAGGTCCTCCCTGCCAGATAGCCAGCTGTTTGGTTTTTATTAACACACAGAGGATTATCTTCTTTAGAAAACAAAACGGGAAAATCTCCCTTCTTTTCAAGCACCAGGCTGACTTCTGGTAATGCCGAGGGAACGTGAAATTTAGGGAACGGAGATTCTGAAAGAACCATGGCTAAGTATAATTCAAAGTTGTATGAAAAAAATTTCAAAGTCAGTTAAATTGTTTTATCTTGCAATTTTTCATTTTTTTAGCAAGAAAATGATTGCTGTTTTCTAATTCATTGTGAAAACAAATCAAGGTCATTTTTAATAAAACGTTAAGCTGCACAGGAGGGGGAAAAAGAGAACTACGTTTTCAGAATTCCTGACATGTAAGGAGCTGGGCGGGACATGGGCAGACATGGACTCCCTCAACCTCACAGCGACCCCCTGGGCAGGGTGCAAGCCCCATCTTCCGGATGAGGAACAGAGGCTCAGTGTCTTCATTTGGGTTTCCCAGAAGCAGAGTCTGAGCCAAGTACGTGGGAAGAGAAGTTTATTTGGAAAGTGATCCCAAGAAACTCAAGTGAGGGAATAGGGCAGGGGAGACTGGAAAGGAAGAAAGCCCATACAAGGTGTGAAAACGGGGTTGCTGTGCCCACGGGGCTCAATTCCCCGGGGCCACTGAAGAATTGCGGAATGCACCTCAGAACTGTCTCAGTAGGGGATAAGGAAGCTGGGGTGTCCACTATGCCCATATATCCCTGGTTGACAGCTGCCCCCAAGGTGGCACATGGGTAAAGGACAGGCCAGGACTCGAACCCAGGACTGACTCGAAGCCGGAGTGCTCATCACCACCCCACCCACCTCTCGGTTTCCACAATGCAGGCTTTCCGTGTAATCGAGATATGATGCACAAATGAGAGACTGGCTCTTCTTGCTCTCTTTCGTCTTTCAATGTCTCACCTACTCCCCCCGCAGTTTCTTTTCCCCCAACCTTAAAAATGAGCAGACTTCTTTCTGAGATGTTCGCTCACAGGCACTTAACTTCCTTTGCAAGCTACACAACCACTTCGAAAAGGAAAAAATTAAATTCCACATTTGCAAAGGGTTTGGGGAAGCAGTGTATCGTGGCTGTTTTGTTTCCAACACAAGCACATTACTATGGAACAGTCAATGAGACAGACAGCACAACTCCAGGCAGATGTGGCGGTGCGCTCGCTGGGGAGAATGATGCAGCCCCGCAGGGCACGCAGTCTCGCCAGGAAACCCGGGAGTGGTCAGCGGCTCTCTCCTGGCTGCTGGGAAAGCGCCGTCCGGGAAAGGAAGAGCAGCTGTGTAGGTACCCGGCCACAGTCAGATTAGCTAAGCCTTCTGTCTACACTGACATCGGTACTCCTTAGGTAAGTTATAAAGGTCTCTATCATCAGAGTGGCTCCCTAGATAAGTAATCAATAGTTACTAACATACCCAGGACCTCCTCTGACTCTGTTTCCTTGCAAAATAAATAAATAAAGTGGTTAACGGACCTGCTTGATCCTTATTTTTAAAAAAGGTAAATTTGCCACTTTTGCTGCTTCTATAGAAATTCATGCAAGTACCAAAAGTGTCATGAGTCTGCAGTGATTTCTTATCATGATAAAATACACAGAGATGTAAGAGGCAGTGAATGCATCCCTCAAGAATAATGAATCCAATGAATGGACGCACGCATGTGTCATATGGAATACTCAGGGCTGTAACAGCAGCCCGGGGTGGCTGAATCGTGGCCCTAATATAACCAAGTAATTAATTAGTTCCATCATAATTTTTGTTTTATGACACTGACTTTTATATGCCAATAGTCGATTTAATGGTATTTTAAATTGGAGCGAAGCCCCCAGAGAGGAGGAGAAAGCATTATGTGTCTTCCTGGATCACAAATCTTATAATCTGATTTTTTAATTCCAAAAATGACCTAATAAACTTGCTTTATAATTAAATCTAGCCTAACAACTTCCCTTTTGTGTTTTTCATTCATTTTTGGTAATCGTGCAGAGATTTCGATTGGAAATCTGTTATCATTGTAATTAAGCATAAAAATTACTTTGTGTGCTTGTAACATAACGACCCTCGGGGGCTTGACCAGCTCCCTCCAGGAATACAGAGAAAAATTACAGGTTTCCAGTATCGGCTGGAGACTCTGATTTATCTGACTGCCATACATGAAACACGCATGAATGATAAGCTCGGAAATTCAAACCTTCAAATGATCTCCTCTCATGGAAATTTTACCTTTAGAAAAATAAACTGCCGCACAACTTTTCATTTCTAGGCTGTCACAAAAGTTTAAAAGCCCTGGCCTACGTTAAAAGTTTGCAGTTAATTGACAAAGTAGTACTTAATGAAAGAGGTGAAGAAGTGAATTATGTCAACTATCCTAAGAACCCAAGAGATTACGGTAAAATGTTTTTGCCTTAGATTCAACAGAATAGAAAATCAACTTTGCCATTTATGTTGGCTTTCATCTGCCTTCAATCACAAAGCAATTACAATGCTAAATATCGTAGGTGATTTTTTGGATTCTGCAATTTTAAAGAATGTTATTTTGTACAAAAACAATTTTGTATTTTCATGAAAGTGTCGTAATTACTGAAATGCATGGAATTTCTATCAAATCACCTTGGCTGGCATTTGTGTTTTTCTCCTAATAAATGAGAAAACATTCTTTGAACAGCTTAAATAAGTTTGCAAGCAAAATCACAGCCTAAAAATATTAGTTGTTGATTGTAGCAGTTAACAAGGAAGAAAGAAGAAAGACTGACCATTTGTTGTGTTCTTTTTAAAGTTATCCAGGAATTCCTCCAGAAGTTGGGACTGGTTAGGAGGGGGCAACAGACTCTTCTGGTCCCTTGAGGACAGGTCACTGTCTGACCAGGAAGAACACAGGGTTCCTTTTGTGTCCGGCGGCCAGGCAATCAGAGTGAGTCCAACGCTCTTCTCAGAAAATAGGGCCTCCATCCGCTTAAGGTCAAGATCACAGACGGCTTCCCCATTTAAGGTCATGATTTCATTGCCCTTTCTCAGCCCTGAGAACAAGGAAGGGGAAACAGCGCAAGAAAAAAGAGAGAGATTACTGCGAGAAATGTTTTAAGATGAAAGATGGCTGCAAACGCAAACCAGGTGCTCTTAGGGACTGTTCTGTTGCTATCTTCAAAGAAAGGGCCAAAATGTATAGTATTTAGATGCCACTGGTAAAAAAAAAAACAAATTCCAGCTCTCTCAAGGTTATTATTAGAGGGAGTAGTTTAAAGGGGAAACAATTTGAGAGCTATCCAAATTAACTGTTCCTCTATTTATCTGATGTTAAATGTCCCGAGAAATAACATTTGTTTTATCTGTGTCTGCCTGGCTGGCTCCCACGTTCTCTTTCTCCATCCATCTGTACATATGAATGTATATTCTCTCTGTGTTTGTACATACTCTCTCTCAAAACACACACACAAATACTCTCCCTCTCTCTCTCTATATATATACATATGCATATGCATTTTCAATTAAACTATTAAGTTTACTTTCTTTAAAATTCTAGGAGAAACCATTTTCTGACAAAACTGTAAGAAGAAAATTTCACTAGACAGCCTGTACTCCCCAGTTTTGAATTAAGAGAGAACAGAGACACTCTGTGCCACACGAACCTTCCCCATATGCCAAGCCGTCAGGAAGGACGTCGCTTATAAATATTCGGCTGAGACGTTGATGCTCGTCCACCTGCGCTGTCACTGCAAAGCCTGGGAATGAAAATAAAAGGGAAAAACAAGCCTAAATTCATCATGTTAATTAATTTCTCCAACTGAATCAGCAGTATTTCCTTGAACATCTATTCTCATAAGTACGGTATGTTGAAAAAGTCTAAATTATAACAGTTCTGAAAGCACAGATATCTAGCAGGTGCAGAAAAAGAAGAACACATCAGATTTAAAGCTTTAAGAAATATGAGTGCAGGGGCCGCCCCGGTGGTGCAGCGGTTAAGTGCGCACATTCCACTTCAGCGGCCCAGGGTTTGCCGGTTCAGATCCCAGGTGCGGACATGGCATCACTTGGCATTCCATGCTGTGGCAGGCATCCCACACATAAAGTGGAGGAAGACGGGCATGGATGTTAACTCAGGGCCAGTCTTCCTCAGCAAAAAGATGAGGATTGGCAGCAGTTAGCTCAGGGCTAATCTTCCTCAAAAAAAAAAAAAAAAAGAAAGAAATATGAGTGCAGAACCTGATTCAAAAATTGAGACCATATACCATGTTTAGAGCAGCACTATTCACAACAGCCAAAAGGTGGAAGCAGCCTAACTGTCCATCAACAGATGAACAGATAAACAAAATGTGGTATATACATACAAAGGAATATTATTCACTCATAAAAAGGAAGGAAATTCTAATACGTGCTACAACACAGACAAACCTCGAGGACACTGAGCTGAGTGAAATAAGCCAGTCACAAAAGAATAAATACCATATAATTCCACTTTTATGAGGTACTTAGGTCAATTCAAAGAGACAGAAAGTAGAATGGGGGTTGCCAGGGGTTGGAGGGAGGAGAAATGGGGAATTCCAGTTGTGCAAAATGAAAACAGTTCTAGAGATGTTAATGGTTTGCACAACAATGTGGAAGTATTCAGTGTCATGGAACTAGCATTTTTAACCATTCTTAGCAATGGTCACGATGGTAAACTTTGTGTCCTGTGTATTTTACCACTATTACAATTTTTTTTTAAGTTGAAACCAAAATACACTCTCATTGAAGTAAACTAAATTCAGTTCAATACAAAATATTTGTTAAGAATCAACTCTACATGAGGTCAGGCACTTTCAGTGGGTGGTAAAATGGATGGATACAGCGTTTGCCCTAAATGAGACTCCATGGGAAACTCAGGACAGCTCTGTCCTTCTCTAAATGCATCTCCCTCCTCTCTGATTCCACAGTTGGGAGCACATGCTTCCCTGTCTTGGTCCCATTACACTGGGAGTTCTTTGGCGATAGGAAGAATGGCATGTTCCCCTGTTCCTCTGTGCCTCAGGCAGAGCCTGGCAGATTGTGGTCACCAAAACATCTCTTTGCAAGTATCTTCATCCAGTCCTTCAGTCACTCAAATACAAAGAAGATTCACAAATGGTGACGACAGACAGTGGAGTGAAGGCCAACAGAAATAGAGAGGACATGCTCAGAGCGCTTCAGAGGAAAACCCAACGCAACACTGGGGTCAAAACAGATTATTTAAATTAAGAAACAAAGAACACGTCAATTATATCAATTTTAAAACAAAGAAACAAAGAACAAATCATAAAAAGGAAATCTTAACATATTGTAAACGACCACTAGAATTTGATCAGCTTGAGTCATTTTAAGGGAAATAATTATATATCAATATATTTAACAAGATAAGAGATAGCCTTTCTATGGAGATATTTATTGATCACTACCTAATTATTGAGTTCCTACGGTAAAAGACAATGAAAGATAGAAATGAACTTTAAGACATGAGCACAGTCTATAAAGAGCTCAAAACCAAGTTTAAATACAGACAACAGAGATGCAAGAAGTAAATACAGTCATGCATCACGTAACAATGGGATTATGTCCTGAGAAATGTGTCGTTCGTTAGGCGATTCCATCGTTGTGCGAACATCACAGAGTTGTACTTACATGAACCTAGATGGTACAGCCTACTACACACCCAGGCTCTATGGTACTGATGTTATGGGACCACTGTCATATATGTGGTCCCTCACCGACAGAAACGTCGTTATGTGACACACGACTGTCCTACAAACTGATTTGGGTAACACTGACCCTTAATCGTTAAACTGAAGCTAAAGCAATCAGAGAAGGCTTCTTCAACAAAGTTAGACCTTTAGTTAGTACTTGAAGGACAATGGGGTTTATGCAATCAGAGAGGAGGGGGTGGGGGAGGGGAAGCAGTGAAGGGTAGAATTCCAGGTGGATGAAGAGCCAAGAGCTTTTGGAAAAGCTAAGACACCGAGATGAAAAGAACTGTCATATGCATCATGAGTTAATCAGCTTAGAACTGAGCACACAGTAAATTCACTGTAGGTGTCATTATCACCATCATTTCAAATTTCTCGTCAATTTTTATATTCATTCCTTTCCATTCCTTTGGCATTTTGGCCTAGCATTAATACATATCTTTTTAGGCTGCCAATATAAATAAATAGAAATGAAGGAAGAGAAAGGAGACGATGGTCACAGTTTCCGAAATGTAAACGTAAAGAAAAAAGTTAGGTCCGAAGATCCTGTGCAAACTAGGCAGAGATGGACAGCACCGTTCTCTGAGCAGGGAGCTCTGCTTACCAAAGTCAGACACGTTCCCAGTCTTCGTGAGCTGCACATGATAGACATTTAGCGGAAAGACTTCTATTTCATCGTAAACCTACAAAAGGTAAAAACAACAAAATCAGAGGATCAGCTGTCAGGATACCTTGGAAATTTATTTAGATTGTGTCCAAACTGGATGCCAAATGTAAACAGTATTTTCTCCCCAAATTCCATATTTTTAAAATCAAGAGGCCATGGATGTGGTTCAAATTTCCCTTTCTAAAAGGTGACAGGGCACACGTGTGTGGTGATGGATGGTAATTTGTGTTTGGGTGGTGAACATGAAGTAGTCTACGCAGAAATCGAAATATAATGACATCCACCTGAAATTTATATAATGTTCTAAACCAACATTGCCTCAATTAAAAACAATTCCCTTTCGAAAGCAAACACACACTTGCCTGTTCTTGCATATATTCATACGGCGCAGGAATACAGCACTCAATGTTTTCGTCGACTAATTTTCGGAGTTGGAGGCCATAGTGGCTGGGCTCCAACTGCCTCATCTAGAAAGAAAAAGACAGTTATTCAGATTTTAAATGTCCTTTCTAAATTCATCACGGTTCATTAAAAATCGAAGTGGAGATTTCTAAAGGAAATACCATATATAATTTGCTGAGTTTAAACCTATATAAGAGCTCGAATTTAAATGTGCAAAAAAGGAAACAAGGGACAAATAATTCTTTTTGAGACTGTTTTCTCTAAATGATATTGCTTAACACTTAGAGCAAGAGATATATTTTTAAGAGGTTATGTGGGTATATATCTGATAGAATATATCTTAACATCTCAGCAAATGCTTTCTCTTTATACATTGGTTGTACCTAATTGTACGTTGTTTCCCATTACTAAAGTAGAGAAATTTGTGAAATGTGAACAATCTCATATTCTACAAACTTCAGAATTGGGAATTTCCTACTCCAAAAACTTTTCAAAAGGAAAACGTGTACACATCTACACATTTTTTCTCTCTTTCTTTCTCACTCTCATTTTCACTCTTTCTCTCTCATACACATTTTCAACGGTGGGAAATGATCTTTGGCCTATGCTCTAACTGGGCTAATTGATCCACTACTTCTGACATCCTCTATCACTTAGAAAATTTATCAACTTAATAACAGATATCATTGGTATGAAACAATGTTGTTGGCTGCCTGAATAAAAACCTTGCATAATGGAGTAAAGAGAAATTAAGTTCGTAAGAATATAAGCAACATGTATAAATGTCTGGTATCCTAAGGCTTAAGTCAAAGTGACAAAGGAAGACTAATTAAATATTATCCACATCTCTTAAGTGTACATGGTAAAGAGTTACCAAACGCCACATGCTTTTTTAACCATTTCATACATTTGATTGCATTTTCTCTGAAAACAAATGTTTAAGCTCTATGACGCCATCTGGTGGTCTGAAAACATCTGCTCTGTTGCTGAGTCTATTTCATCTATCTCAGTGGTCTCTCTTTAAGACTCATCATGAACCTCCTTTTCAGAAATAAAACCCAGTTTAAATAAGGAGTAAAACATCATCTCATAACAGTCTCCATGAAGAACTGTGAATGATGTCAAGTGACTCATTTAATCCAGAGAAACTTGGCAAAACTATTTAGGATTAAATCAAACGACTTCAAAGTTTATGCCACTTTCTTAGAGAGCACCATCTCTAAGTAACTCAAATAACAACAGACTTCGTAAGTATTCTAGATATAAAGGCATATATAGAATTTCAGGAAAACAGCTCGGGTTCTTCATGAAGGCAAGAGGTCATGACCTAAGGACTCATTCTTCTACAAGATGGAGGAGGAGAATGCTAATTAATAAATATGTTACTATGTCCCCCAGTGTAGAAAGTGAGGTCTTAAATACCACACACATATAGAAAGCATAGGAGTACAACATCAATGATTATGCAGAAGTATATTTCTGCAGCAAAATCCATTACCTTGCATGCCAAAGTCAAAATATCTTCTACTCTGTGTTCTGGCTTGATCACTACAGTAACTCCTTGATTATCCTGAAAGTGAATGTAAGTCTGGATTTCCCACGTGTTGTCTTGAGGAACACCATCTACTGTTGAGCCATACAGATGCAGAAGTTCATCCACCTGTTTTTAGATACCAAAAGAAAATGCAGATGGATGTGATAAACAAATGAGGGGAACTACTGAAATAACGTCCCTTAATTGATGGCGTATTTTGTAGTAGGCCTGTTCATACTCCTGACAACCGTCTGGGGCAGACAAGCCAACCTGTCCTCATTCATTTAACCCACATGAAACGGAAGCTCAGGGAGCCTGAGTGGAAGTCACTTGACTCCTTGTCCCGGGCTCCAGCCACGATGCCCTTTCTCTCTTAGCCCAAGTTAGGACAGTGCAGTTGAGGTCAAGGCTGCTCGATATCCACTCTTTCTGCTTTGGAATTGTCGGTTGACAATTCTGCATCCAAGCCACAACCCCAGTTAATGTTCATACACTCTCATCCACGGCCACTGACGCCTGCCTGCAGCCTAACCCCACACTGCACTTAATCTAAGCACGTTTCCCTTCTCTCCTATTTCTACTTGTTTTTTAAAATCAACCCCTAATCCTGGGGACATTTTTTTTTCTATTCTATTTCACATCTAGTCACTCTTTTAGAAATCATCCCCAAACACACCACCTTCAGGAAGCTTTTCCCAAAGAAGTTGAGTTTCCTGAACTTCATCCTCACAGGAATTCAATGACCTCGTGCTAATAGGTACTTCTATGACTTATAAACAAAAAGAGTTAACATTTATTAAGCCACTCAGAAATGTTCTTCCTCTGGTTAGGTTCTTGTATTAGTCTAGTAGTCAAGAAAATTTTTGGGGAGCCGGCCCAGTGGCATAGCGGTTAAGTTCCCATGCTCCGCTTTGGCGGCCTGGAGTTCTCGGGTTCACATTCCGGGCACGGACCTACGCACTGCTCATCAAGCCATGCTGTGACAGGCTCCCACATATAAGACAGAGGAAGATGGCACAGATGTTAACTTAGGGCCAAACGTCCTCAGGAAAAAGAGGAGGATTGGTGGCAGATGTTAGCTCAGGGCTAGTCTTCCTCAAAAGAAAAGAAAAGAAAATAATTGGGGATTGGAAATCAAAAGACCTGATGCCCAAGTCACAAACTCAACCACTTAACCAGCAGTAGGGTAGGACATGAACCTTGCTAAGCCTTGTCTCCTATTCTGTGAAAGGGGATATTATTAATAAGTTTATTAATTAACAATATAAATTTTTGTGAGCAAAGGAGGCCCTCTACGTGAAACCACTTTATACAACAGACAATGTTACATATAGATTCAATACCATCACATTATTGTATCCCACTCATCCTACATTAAAGTTACCATTGATGGGTGATTTTACCTTGAATTCCATGTACTTTTTTTTTTATATAAAAAACACAAGGCAAAAGATTCTTCTACACAAGATTAAGAAACTATAATAGATAAAGAAATTCAAAACAATAGGTTTAGGCAAAGCAAGGGAAGAATCTATCTTTCTGTGTTGTCTTTTTTTAAATGTGATGCTCATCTTTGAAGTGACATTTCTGGATCTGTCACGGATCTGTCACTTTCTGTACACTTTCCTGGAAAGATGATCACAGCCCAGAATGAATACGAACCTCACTTGCCAAAGAAAAAGAAAGAGACAGAAGAACAGGTGCCTTGAGTCAAGGATGCAGGGAGCCAGCACGGACACCATTTTCTCCTGAAGGGTCCTATCTCACGTGGACCACACTTGCTTCTCTGGTTCAGCCTCCAGATACTTTTCATCTGGGCAGTCATTTCCACCAGGTGCATCAGCCACAAGCAGGCAGGCCTTAAAGGCGCAGCCCCACCTCTCAAGCCACGATTGCTCAGAATCAAAGGAAAACCCCAGCAGAGGTCACTGTAGAGTACGCAACCACACAGAGAGCCAGGCCCAGAGGAAGTCGAATGGACTGATTACTGCCACAAAGCTATTTAATTCTGCACTTTGTAGAGCAGCCAGGAAAAACGTGACTGAAGATGGACAGGTGGGGGAGGGACATGGGAAATACAAATTCACAACGATCTGTACCTGCCATCCTGTTCCCATCCCTTACTGTCCATAAGAGAGACTGTATGACACGGGGGCCTCTTCTGACATGCTGTCAGTCCCCTCTTTATTCACAACCCTCTGAGGTAGGCACAGTCCTGATCTTCTATTTAACAGGTGAGAAATATGAGGCTCAGAAAGTTCTAGAAACTTGCTCAAGCTCACACAGTGAGCTGTGACTGTGGTACTGTGGGGACTTGAACCCTGGAAACCTGGCTGCGAGGCTGTGCTCACCACCACTACACTACAGAAATATCAGCTTGGCAGTCACCTCCCCAGAAAATGGATGCAACCCAACTTTCTCGATTCCTTTCTCTTATTCTATGACACACCCCACGTTCTAGTTGGACAAAATGACTCACCTGACATTCCTCACACTCTCCTGCCTCCAGGCCCTCATTCACTTCAATCTCCTCTACCAGCCTCACAGCTCCAGTGCTGAGACTATCTATACCCTTCAACCTTATTTCGAATTCTACCCCCTCTCACTCTGTCTCTCCTGCTGTCTTACCTCTACCCTCAATTCCACTCAGTTCTATCTGTCTACTCTCTATGTCCCTGGTATAGCACTTAGCCAAGCCAAGCCCACCTGACAGTAATTTTTAGGTGCTCTCATGCCCCCAGGTGCTAAGAGGAAGGACAGCAGAGGCTCTGTCTTTCTCATTCTCAGCCTCCTTCAGCCCTAACACAATGCATCCTGCACCCAGAACACACCCAATGCATGGGTGTTGAACTGATGCAACTAGAAATTCAGTCATACATACGCTTGGGAGGTAAAACCTGTCCATTTTCAGGATGTTATTCAAATCTGTTTATACAGTGTCAAGTTCTTAATCCCCTCTAAAGTTTTAAGAACAGAAATTAACAGATTTTTGATTATTGAATTATAGATTACTAAGGTTACTGAAGGGGAAGAAGTCCTAGGCAAGATAAAAGTATGTGGGTAAATGCAGAGATGGAAAGAAAGACCAAAGATATATTCATATCATAGTCAACTAAACAAGACTTTGTGCCTACACCTGCTCTGAGGAATCACTTCCTGAGTCTACACTTGACCTAAGGTCAAGTGAATATAGAAGAGAAGATGCCTATCAAAGGCAAGGACACGGAAGATTCTGATCCTCTCAAGAGATCCTGCAATGAAAATTTACATGTAGTGTTTTCCTGTGCGTAAGACACACACACATACGCACATTATCTCACAAATATATGCAATTAAAGAAAGGTAAAACCTGGTTATTCAAAGGAAGCATCAAGAATGTGAACTGATTAATTAATGAATTACAACTGGAAAAAGAAAAGGCCATTTGGTGTTTACAGATCTCCTTGGTTGTTGTAAGCTTAACCCCCTTGGGCTGGAGAGAAAACTAGATTGATTCCTTCAAGGGTCAATGCTGTCCATGCTGAAAACACACAAGTTTTATTTTCAATAAGCCACATAAAACATTCTCCTACGTTCTTTTTCAAAAAAGGAACAGACTCTTGAAAATAAGCACAACAAATTGAGCCATCTGGAAAACTCTCTTCCTGGCTCACCCTTCTCAAAGGTGCTCCGTTAAACTCGTCTTTTAACCGCTCACCCAGAGTCCATGGTGGCTACTTCTGTCAAGACTGTTCAAACCCTTCCTCCCTCCAACTCCACCTTGCCTGTTCCCCTAAACATGAGTTTCCAATCAGCCTGTTCAAGGTTTCCAGTTCCTGGAGAAGATAAACTGAGACAGCAAAAATATAACAGACAGACAATCTGGGTCAAATCCTAGCTTTGTCTGGGCTGGTTATCTAATGTCTCTGGCTTCGGTTTTTTTACCTTTAAAAGGGGCTAAAAAACACCAGCCTCACGGGGAGGTCAGCAGAGTGGTGTAAGGAACGGCATTTGAAGGTACACAAACTGGAAAGAGCCATAACAATATAAAAGAACATTTTTGAAGTTCAGGCTGGATGGTGGAATTATTTTGCAGAATTCACTGATGGTCACTGTGAAGAACTGCACGAGATTCATCCGTTGTTTCAAAACCCTGGGGAGCTCTGGTGGCCGCTGATGCTCAGTCCCCGCCGTGGTCCAGCTCTGACTGGCCATGCACAAAATGGGAACAACATCCCTGAACTGCAGCCATGGCCGCTGCAGACTAACTAGTTAAGGTTCACAAGTCACTTTAACCCTCCTTGTAGGGCAACTTCTGCAGAAGCATTTATTACCACTATTCCATTATGGTCCAGAAAGCACATGGTAAATTACTCACACTCGGTGTGCCTCAAGGAGAGAAAATTGAACCTCCGTGTGTTCTCACAGCAGATGCTTTTGGATCAAATGCCTTGTAATTACTACTTGGATCAGTGAAGGGAAGTGAGTAGCAAAAATCCCAATCTGGCTGTCACAAATGGGCCCACACCCCAGTTGCTGATAAAAGGAGAGTCGATTAGCAAGTGAGATGAGGAGAAAACACAAAAGGAGTTAACACCCTCTTGGTTTTCTTAACCACAGTCAAATGTCATGGAGGAGAAAGTGTTTATTTCCTCTTGGGCTGATGCCCAAACATCAGTTAATATGGAAAGAAAACAAAGACCTATCTATGTATCTATCTATCTGTATGTGTGTTATGTTATGTAGGATTCCATATTAATATTCTATTTAAACAGACTACTATCTTATGGTTAAGAGTAAGTAGTTTCATTCATATTTTCCATTTAAAAAACCAACATTAGCAATTTTTTTTTCCAGTTTGGAGCTAATGACTAACGCGACAATACTTCATTCACTCGCTGCCACAGAAAGTTGGGACACCCCAAGCCAATTTTCCAGGAGAAAGAGCCAAGGCCCAGGGGCTTCACAGTTTCTGCAATGAAGCTTCTGGGTTAGCTGCCATCCTGAGCCTCAGTGGGGGATTTGTTGTCACAATCTCCACAACAAACAAGTCCCTTCAAATGCTGATTGAGACTCATTCTTACTCATGAAGAAGGACGCTATGAAAAGCTTTCATTTTTGGCGAGCCAAAGTGTCCTTTGAAAAATGCTCAAATAAGACTGGCCTTATTCCAACCTTAACAGATTTCAAATTAGGGTGACTCACTGTTGGACTATGACATGATGCACCAATTAGAGTGGAATATTTAAAAATGCCTGAGACCCCCTCCCTCCCGAGGCTCAGGAATGACTGCTTTTCTGTGTTACGCTAGTGGACACAATATACTGACTGTATACAAATAAATGGTTTGTGCAAGTTATAAATATTCTCCAAGAATGATCAGCAGAGGAAAACAAGTGAAAAAAATATTACTCATTCAACCAGCTACAGGCAGAATTTTAAGTCCCAGAGCTATAAAAAAACCAAATACCCTTAATTCTATTGTAAATAGAATTATTGTTATCTGAGTACTACAGTACAGAAATGATAAATACACCATTAAAATAGCCCAATAAGTCACAGGAATTTCTTCGGTGTCCATCTACCAGAAGCAATGCTTAGTTAAAATAAACAGGAATAAATGTTTAAATGCATATGCTTTCAAAACCAGATGCAATAATACCTTCCTCTCACCTGTTACAGCACCCATGGGACTTGATTAAATCACAAGAAGATCATTTGGTAATTTGAGCCCAATTTAAATAAGTACTAAGCTTAATTCTGACCATTAATGGCTATTTTAGCAAAATTTATTTTCAAAGTCTAACATAAGTTCTGTTAATAGAAAGTGCTTTGATGATATAATTTCTTAACTTTCCAAGTAAGAATTTGAAATTATTTAATGCTGGAAGAGATACAACCTTAAAATTATGGGGTTTTATTGTAGATCAAACAGTTCTTCTCAAACACTAAAGACCTACCTCCAATGTAGACAATTAATAGGCAAACTTATTAAACAATACTATATCCTTAGCAGCGTGCTATGAATGGAGAATATATACATAATCAGAAGATATACATAAACTAAGCAGAGCAAGGGTTTTAATTGCAAGCTTGCCTGGGAGACAGGACACAGATATCTGGTAGGATGACTAACAGTAAAGGCTAGTAAGAACCAAGCAAATAACAGTGATACAATTTTTTTTTTTTAATCAAGTAAAATGCCCAGAGGACAGTGTGATTTGACGTGGATTTTGAAATAGGCTCTGCACGTGTACAGAAATAAAGGGGAGGGAATGGAAATTATTTATTATAACAAGTCCGCCATTTTGATAGTATGATTTATAAAAAGGAAGGTTTGGTTTTGGCTTCCTTGTGGCCTCATGGTTGGTCAAATCCAGCAAAAGGAAAGCGCTGAGAACAGAGAACCAACATCAGCACCACGGCCTCCGGCCCAAGCTGTTCCCTCTCATTGCCTGCCCCCTCGAAGTCCTGACCTCTGCGAATGGGAGGTGAACGGGGAAATAGGGTCTCGAGGAGGAACTGCTACCCCATTTCAAGACACTTCAGGCAAAGATGCCCTTGGGAGCAGTTTCAACAATACCCATGGCCCACTGAGCAGCTCGGGGCCCACAGTTGAGGCCAAGCTCACCTGAAGGCAGAAAAGGCAGCTGTCTATGTTGCATAATTTAGGATCACCCCAAAAAAGTTCCTCACTCACCTCCCAGAACCCA
Organism: Equus asinus; assembly: GCF_041296235.1. NCBI lineage: Eukaryota > Metazoa > Chordata > Mammalia > Perissodactyla > Equidae > Equus > Equus asinus. Next base: position 34,109,028 of record NC_091790.1, read on the forward strand.
TCATGCTGTCTAACCACCGTGCCTCAGTTTTTTCAAACTAAATTCACTGATTTCCCCAGTTAATTTATTAAATAATACTGCCTGCCGCTGCGAAAGCATAAATTAAAATCAGGTTTCAACCTCAAGAAATAACTTAAGAGGTTGGTTGGACATAAAATCCAAGATAAACAATTTGGTGAAGAAGAAGATAGAGATAGAGATCAGTAACAGGAAACACAGCTTTTAAGGGGAAGTTGTGGGTTTGAAAAAGATACAAAGAAGAGGCACGAGCCCCTGCAGGCAGTCCACCCTACTCTAGAATTCCACTCAGAAATAGTCGTGAGGACGTGTTCAGTCAGGAGGGATTGTGGAGACTGGAAGGGGACCCTGTACTCAGCTCCACCGAGGGCACCCGGAGATGCACAGGCTGCAGATCCCCAGCACGGCTGCACTATCTGTGTGAAGATTCCTGACAACCCTGAGACGAAAATGCAATTTTGGGTTCACTGAGCTGAGGAATAGGGAAGCATGAGTGAAAGTTGCTATTTTGACTTCAGTCACGTCACTAATTTTAAGATGGAGTTTAATTTTAAGATGAGTTTAGATACTTCCAAACATACTTGGCATTCCAAGAATATCTCTTATTTACCTAATAGGGACCATTTGAATTCTAATTTATTTTCAGCCGATTGATGTAAAGATTTTTGAACTAGCATTCCCCAATTAACGTAGCATTTGTGTTGTCAATGTAAAAACAAGATGGCGGCCACCCATGGCAAAGTTTACCTCACTGGAGTTATTGGAGTTTTGAGGTAGCTGAGTTCCAGAAAATCCGTGGCTGCCAGTTGAATCAAATATCTGATAGACAAGGGGGGGAGAAAAGACTAATGAAACAGTTCTGCTGTGTTCATTTGGCAGCTATCCCTTATCAGCATTTAAAAATTTAAGTTCTATAACATTTTATAAGATCTTCATATCACAATTTGGACCATTTGCTACTCTACCACATTTAAAGTTTTAACTTTAAAGAAAAAGTTGTGCTTTTGTTCTTCCCATACGGTTACATATTTTACTTTTCTGTGATGTCATATATTATTTGTCATCCTGGATCTTTCTCATGTTGCTTTTAAAGGAGAAGTACACATTTCTGAAGATGCAGAACACAGTTCAACGACGAGTTGGCAAAGCCACCAAAATCAAGCTTATACAACTATTTTTTTAAAGGTGCATAGAATAAATATTGGGGAGAAATATAGTTAAGTATTAAAAGTGGTTGTGTTTGGGTAGAGGAACTAGGAATAATTTCCTGTACTTTTTCCAATTCTTATCTTCTAGATTCTGTAGAATAATAAACATTAAAGAATAGGCCATTTAAACATTTATGGATACCTACTACATCAACTTCATTCATTTATATGAATACCAATGTTACAATTAGTTTCATATCATTTTAAAACAAAAACGTTCAACTAAATTCTTCTGTTTCTTAAGAAATCTTACATTAAGAATATTTACCACATATGATGGTGTAAAGACCATATTAGGCTTGTACCTAATTAGCTAAATGTCAACATTTAAGAAAAACAAGCAAGTTATCAAGCTATTTATTATTATCATTTAATTATATAGAGTTGATTCTCAATTAAAACCAGAATTTGCCTCAAAGATGTTATTTATACTTCACAGAAATTCAGTTCAAAAATATAAGCCCAGCATTATCCAATGATTCATATTTGACTACAATCTATAAAGAAGAAAAACATCTCCATTTATAACCAACAAATAAGTACTTTTCGTAATTCAAGTACAAGTAGAACCACCATTTTAAAATGTGATATTCTTTCCGATTGTATGAGTATACAAAACCAGTGGCCACACAAATGAGGTGTCACGTGGTTCTGCTGCCCTTTAGTCAACCAACCCACTCCCCATCGCCTTTATCGTTCCAGGGTTGCAAACAGGTCAAAGAAGTTGATATTATCCCTATTATTCACCTAATTCACGAAACTATTACACACAATCAAATAAATATCCATATAAAACGAGAAAACAAAGTTCCAGAAAATGTGACCCTCCCTTCCAGAGGATATTCAGAATCACAGAATATCAGAATAACGGCAACCCGTTAAAAGTAAAAACAAGAACTTCTTCGGACTTAATCTCAAACATTTTCCCTGTTCACTGAAATAAGCAGAGCATCATGTGATAACTCATCTTTTCAACAGTCTGAAAAAATAGTAATCCTAAAACATATCAATCAGCAACATAAAATTCATTGTCATCTACTGTATTAATAGCATCAGGAAATACTTCAGATAGGAGTATTCGAATGTTCTGAGAACAATTCTCTGCATGTGGGCCACATTTCAACAATGAGTGCTCAGGCTATTTTTACTCGAAAAAACGTTAAAACAGCCACCCTTCCTCTAGGAATAGAAACAGCAGCAATAGCCCAGTGTTACACGGCTTTGTATCTGGGTAGATCAAACCCCAGCCCTGCCCTGCGGCCACTGCATGAAGGGGGGCGGGGGGGGGGGGGGACCAGGAAGTGACTTAACCTCTCTGGGTCTCAGTCTCCTCATCTAGAAAATGTGATGACAAAATGCCTACTTTGTGTCACAAAGATTAAGTGAGCCAAGTGTCTGGCACCATCGATAGAATTTAGTTGCTGTTACTCTATTATTAACTTTAATGTGCATTTTAATATAAACTCCAGGGGAAAAATAAATATTAGCTCTAAAGGCAATGAAAAGTGTGGCTTTTTTTCTGATCATTCTTATTTCTGTGTTCCCAGGCTCTGTAGATGTGAGCAAGGTGTGAATACCTCTTTGGGAATGCCAAAAAGAGAGGGAGCAACTTGGGTGTTTCCTCTTGGGGAAAGGCCATGCTAAGGCCACATTCCTCTGAACCAACTTTCATGTCATCCTTAATGGGTGATGAACATCTAGGATTTGCTGGAGAGCAAGGATCTCCCACCATGCCTGCTGTCCCTCCCATGCTGAGGAACTCGCCTGAGTTATAGAAGGTCTTTTCTCCTTTGCTTTTCTTGCCAGTGTATCCAGCCCTTTTAATGAAGAAAATATGCCCTTCTTGTTTCTTCCTCGCTGGGTCAGTGAGAGTTTTCTTTTCCGGAGAGCAGAGTCATCTCTAGAACATACCTAATTTAAAACACAGTTAAAAAAACATCTTAAGGCATATTATTTCGGTGATGGAGAGAATTAACAGAAGTAAGCCATGCTTGCTATAAATGCGTTCTGCCCAGCACCAAAAACTACTGCATTTCTGACATACCAGAAATGCATCCATCATCGAGACATCTCTTATCTGGATAACACAAGCCCAGTTACAACATTCAGATCTCTCCAGGGTGGACAGCAGGGTCAGCCAAACTACCCATGGACCCCCCAGGCTGAGCTGGGAGTACCCACCCACACAGGAGCGATTTCAGAAAACCCAGTGGGGATCTCTGAAGTAGATAAAAGCCCCCAATCAGCCTTTAATTTTCCACATCATTGTTGCTCCTCCTCGGGGGCTCCACCATCCTGACTGTACGAGGTGGGACAGACAGAAAGACAGATGCAGTTGCGAATATTTAATAACTCTCTACTAGCAGTTAGATTCCCAGACTTAAGCAGCAGAGAAGCCGGGACTCTCTGTAGCAGGATGCCTCCCACCCTCCTTCCCCCAGTGCCCGGCCCCTGGGTGGACCTGGTCAGTTAGTGGCTTAAGTCACGGAGCTGATGGCAACAAGCTCCAGAAAGGTGAGCATCCTCAGTCCTCCCTGAGCACTGCTGACACAGCCCTCCTCGGGAACTTACCAGAGCGTGGAAAGAGGAAACCGACAAGACGCCCAACCTGCCGAGGGCCAGCTTGGAGGGGCGGCTGGCAGCAGCAAGGAGGCTCTTCGGGTTTGGCAACTCCCCGCCTTGCAGGCTGGCCAGGTAGCAGCGCATCCTGAAGAGATCCATGTGAAATTTCTCCAGGTTCTGCTCCCATTGCTGGATCTGTTTAAGCCAGAACAGCGGTAATTTGAATTAAAATGAGAGGTTTTCATGGGTTACGTTGAAAATGCGATCCCTTTTACAAACTTCAAAGAAAAATGTGTTTCATCTGGTGTTGCCTGGTTGAAATTAGCCTTCCCTGCTCACCCCATCTCCCGCCCTCCCGCCAAAACACATTGGGGCAGACGGCAATGTACTTCATCAGGATGGTCAGAAAGGAAACAAAGCCGGTGGTCCCAACACAGTGCCACGCGAAACAGCACAACCTTCGGAGAACTCCAGCACTTCAAATCAAGCTGATTTAAGGCAGGATGCACAACTGCAAGTCAGTTATTTCGCTTTGTTACATTTCCTTCACATTCGCAGCCTCTGATCCTAAGCCAGATTAACTGAATTGCACACAGATGCTGGAGAAATGACAGCAGGGACTTTAACATTTCTGGACTTTCTGAGCAAATGACTCAAAACAAGAACAAGCAAATGGACTTCAGGGATAAGGACAAACAGAGCTTTTACTCCTGTTTTCCGTCTAACAGAGAATAACCACCAAGTCCACATCTGAATAAAATTAAAGCATATGTAATTATTTACGCAACAGAAATTCCTATGCACATCCTCAAAATTGAAGTCATAAGTTGGTAAAGAAATACAGGCCAACTCTGGGGGCTACTCTCCTTTCTTCCAAGAATGTCAAAACATGTTATGGGGGCCAGCCTGGTGGCACAGCAGTTAAGGTCGAGCACTCTGCTTTGGTGGCCCGGCGTTTGCCGGTTTGGATCCTGGGTGCAGACCTACGCACCGCTCATCAAGCCACACTGTGGTGGCATCCCACATAGAAGAGTGACTTGAATGACTCAAAACTAGGATATACAACTATGTACTGGGGCTTTGGGGAGGGGAAACAAAGGAAGATTGGCAACAGATGTTAGCTCAGGGCCAATCTTCCTCAAGAAAAAAAACAGACATGTTATGTATAAGTATTACCTTCATTGAAAGATAAACTAATAAGTGAGGAAAGCCTCTAGTAACTTGCCAACACAGGGCTTCAGGAGCAGAACAGAAAGCTGGGCTTCAAACGGCATTAAGAGCAATCTCAAAATTCAAGAGGAGGTCTGCAGTGAAGGTTCGTAATAAAGATTCGGTACAATCTTTGTGTTGTTTCATTTGCAACAATTGCACCGCTAGTTTTGCCATGTTTAGCACGCAAGCAGATCCTAACCTTTCACAGTAAACTTTCCAGGTCAACTCTCGATCCTGGATAAATGATATTTTGAAGGATCTCCAACATTTAACAGTCTGCTCCCTTCAGTCTCTCCCCAGAGGAAAGCAGTACAAATTCTGGGGCTGCCCAGACCCGCTCCAAGTCCTCCACATCTATTTCTTAGGAAGGTCGCTGTACACCTTTATTAGTGATGTCATAGCCTACTGGTGTCAGCCTTGAATGAATACCAGACTGACCTGTTGGCTCTTAAAAATGAAGACGCCTAGGTGCCCAGCCTTCATGAGAACCACTGCTCTAGACTAACGAGACAGTTCAAACTGCAGCTGGAAATCTCTTCCCGGTCTTGCCATGCTAGAGACTTCTTGACTGCAGAAGGAAGGGATGGGTATTATGTAACGATAAACTGACATCTACCAGAAGCTACAAGCACAGCCAAACTAGGTTCTCATTCTATCTCACAAATGTCTTCTCTAGCTGATTCCCCAAAATCCACAATCATAGATGCACTCTTCTGTCCTCTAGTAATACGTAGATATTTCTAGATTGGGTAGTCTATTAAAGCTTAGCCCTCGTTTATAGCTCCAGGTAAAATAGTTTATGAGACACTGTCTAGTGGTTCTGTTAGGGGTGGAGGCATAAGAGGAAAGAAAGCCAATGAGTCATTGGATACCAGAAGACAAAGAAACCCACGCCATCCACAGCGCATTAGAAAGACAAACAATAAAATAAAATAAAATAAAATCCAGGTCTATGCCAATCACCATTATCAGGGAAGATGACAATCTCTTATATTTTCAATAATTCTGCAGTTTACATTGAAGACATCACTCAGTGTATTTACGTGACTACACAGGTACCACTGGAAGGTAAAGGCAGTTTCATCCTAAACGATGCAATCTGAAACATCATCCTAAACACGGGGAATCTTAAAATTTTGTCAGAAACACTTTGATAATCTTCAACACACCTAGACCTCTCCACCCAACACTTGGGACAACACACAAGTGAATTCGTAGGAAAAACACGGATTCAGAGACTGAGGTTTGTTGGAGGGAAGAAGGGGCTGGGAGACCCCAACAGCCCAAAGCAGATCTCATCAAGGTCAAGAAGCTGGCTAACATACGTGATTACATTTTGAAAGAACTAGTATCTCAATCAGTATTGTACATTGTAGAGGTAATTTTCAAATTTAATTGAGTAGAAAATGCAAATGAGAAAGGGCTTTATGACTCCTTTGTTTCAACAGTGCTCTTATCCGTATCCTGACTGACACTTTGAGATGGTTAATCCTATGCGTCAACTTGACTGGGCCCTGGGGCGCCCACCTATGTGGTCAAACATTATTCTGGGTGTTTCGATAAGGGTGTTTTGGGATGGGATTAACACTTAGATGGGTGGACTGAGTAAAGCAGACTGCCCTCCACAATTTTGGTGGGCCTTATCCAATCAGTTGAAGGCCTGGACAGAACAGAAGGCTGACCCCCTTCCCCCCACCCCGAGCAAGGGAGAGTTCCTCTTGCCTGATGGCCTTCAAATTGGAATATTGACTTTTTTCCTGCCTTTTGGCTTGAATTGAAATATCGGCTCATCTTAGGTCTCGAGCCTGCCAGTCTTCAAATGGGAACCACACCATCAGCTCTCCTGGGTCTCCAGCATGCTGACTCACTCTGCAGATCTTGGGACTCACCCACCTCCGTAATCACATGAGCCAATTGCTTATAATAAATCTCTTTATATACATTTTTTCAGACATCTCATTGGTTCTGTTTCTCAGGAGAACCCTGACTAACACAGCACTTATCCCCATAGGTCTCTGTGGAAGAGTAAGCCATCATTAGTCTCACATCTATTCCATATTTAAAGACAATATTTATTTTGTTTTACAGTCATGGTTCTTTACAGAGAGAACCAGTCATAGAAGTTAAATGAGGATTTGTGGTTGGATAAGAAACAATGAAATATCTGATTTTTCTTTCTACAGATTCACCAAAGTTGTAGAGAAGGATTTGGGAGAATACGTAGGTCAAGGCATGGTGAGGACACGGATTCAGACGGTTGGGTTCCTTGAAGGCAAGAGGGAAGCAGAAAGGCCAGATCCACAAGCTCAAAACAGACCTCGCAATATTGAGAAAGTCTGTCAACATCTGCAATGAACTTGCAAGGGAATCAGTATTACCACACCTTCATTTCTCAGCAGTGGAGGCTGAGGCCCAGAAGGGAAGTGACTTGACCAGGGTCACATACTAAGCTAGGTCTTCCAGACCAGCAAAGGCCCAAGCTGATCCTGGTGTGAACAATATGTGGGGGACAAGCTTCTATCACGTGCTTAAAATGGAGCCCCTGAATGCCAGGTCTTCTCACTCATAAGGCAGGGATCTGGGCACTATCCAAGAACTACACGGCAACTGTCATTTACATTTTCATCTAATTGTTGACTTGATTTCTCCCCACAAATGCCCAGCTGTTCTACATAGAAGGATGCAAGCCAATATACACTCTTATTCGGGTGCCCTATTCATATCGAACATTTTGCATTTCCATTTCCTACCAGCCTTAATGTGCAAGTTCAGCCCAAATTTAATGTTAACTAAAAAGAAAACTAAATTTTATAATTATCCCTCAAAAGATGAGATAAACGAGGAGATAAAAATACATTTTTAAAATGTAAACGGAGAAATAGAAGACAGTTTTGTAAATAGCACATAAGCTACCTCAGTAAATTTAAATGATCATCATCATTATGACTAAAATAATATTATCTGACATCACATTTAACATGGAATTTCAGGAGATTTTCTCTAACATTATCAAAAACTAAAATGCCCAAAATCAATTCCCATAAAATGAAACTATTTTTTCCCTTTTTTTCTAAATTCCTTAAATACTGATAATTGTCCCTAGACATTTCTTTGTTTCTTAAGATAAATATCAGGACATGAAAATAAAAACTCAACTTCTATATACACTGAGCTTTCCTTTCTTTTGATGTCCGTGCACAAAGCATAAAAATGATATGGATGAAAAAAACTCACTCTAAGGAGGTTTTCATTATCTTTCATTGTAAAAGGGAAAATCATTAACAATAAAATTAAGGAGGAAAACTCCCATTTTTAAGCACCGACACAAATGTAATGCAAAAGTTCCCTCTTTATTACTAATACAGCTATATTCATTCAATGAGCTCAGAAAGCCTACGGTCTGCTGTGGACAAGTGGGAGGAGGAGAGGAAAGCCAAAGCTAAAAATAACGGATGAATGAGTGATACACTAAAAAGATGACAAGTACCTTCCTGCCACACCCAATGCTGCTAGACAAATATTTTCTACCATTTAGTCATTTAATCACAGTATTTGGTCACTTGTCCATTACTAGGTTGGTCCTAAAAGATAACTAGTTTTTCCTTTTTAGTGGAGTAAGTTTAAAACTCCCAAGCAATATTTTCCAAGCACTAAAACCTACTTTCTCAAAAGAACTCATCCAGTAATAGATTACACTGAGGTTAACTAGTAGTCAGAACAACCAGCTAAGGTCTAGAGAATCAGTTTTGTTTTCTTTTTCCTTTGAGATATAATTCACTTGCCAGAAAATTCACTCTGGTTTTTTTTAATGCTTTTTTTTGGTGAGGAAGATTGGCCCTGGGCTAACATCTGTTACCAATCTTCCTCTTCCGTTTTTTCCTCTCCAAGGCCCTGGTGCATAGTTGTATATCCTAGTTGTAGGTCATTCTAGTTCTTCTACATGGGACGCCCCCATAGCACGGCTTGATGAGCAGTGTGTAGGTCCATGCCCAGGATCTGAACCGGCAAGCCCCAGGCAGCCAAAGCGGAGCACATGAACTTAAACACTCAGCCACGGGCCGGCCCCCACTCTGTTTTATAAGAAATACACTTTCCATCAGATGGAGCTGAAAAATCCAAGTTATGAACACAAGTAAATTAAGGGTTAATTTCTATTTTATACAAAACCATTCATTACGTGGTTAACTAGCAAGCGAAGCACAATCTGATTCACAGAAGTCTTATTGAGAGGCAGTAGAGGAGCACAGGTCAGTGTTCAAATCCCAGCTCTGCCACTTCCCAGCTGTGTGACCTTAGAGATTCACTTAACCTCTCTCAGGTCTATTCACGCCTCCATCAAATGAGCGGCACAACAACTTTACCTCCTGGAGTTATGGTGAAATTACATATGATCTTGGCCTGAGAGAGGACACCTGAGAAATAAACTAAGGGCCCACGAGGATGGGGAGGGAGGCAAAAGAGATGGCATGTGAGCTGGGGAATGAAGGAGGGAAGCCTGAGGGAGCAAAGCTGGAGGAGCTGGGCTGGGGACCGACACAGAGAGGAACCCAATGTGCCCCAGTAAAGAGGAAAGGGGACATGGTGCATTCAGTCACCAACCTGAGCAAAGCACCAGGCGCACAGAGATGGAAGAATGATGGATCCTTTAGGAGCTCTTCAGACCAAGAGGTAACTACAAAATGATGAGAGCAGGGATAAAGAGAGACCCTGAGAATTAGGGGAGTATAGCAGGGGTCCCTGATGGATGAGTGGCAGGGGAGTCACGGGCAGCTGCTTGGAGGAAGTAACCCTTAAATCCTTCGTCACAGATGAGGAGGGGTGAGCCTGATCGCAGGGGTGAGGGGGCACGGGGCACGTCTGTGCATGGGTGCATGGCCTAGGTGAGTCCGTTCTGCTTGAGGAAAAACTCAAAGAAAGCAGTGGAACCTACAGGAAGTTTGGCGTTGCCAGATAAAGGGGAAGCTGGGGAGAGACTATCAGGACTTTATCTTGTAAGCAGTGGGGAGCCACTAAAGGATTTTAAACCAGGCAATCACATGATCAGATTTGCTTTTTAGACACAAACCACTCTAGCCTTGTACGGAGGATGTATCTGAGGCAAAATTGGCATCCAGGGAAGAGAGAAGACAGTACTATCCTTCCATCTCTCACCACCTACCCATCATGTGCCTGAAAAATCAAGCTGCCAGGGTGTAGTGCCTCATTTCAGAGCGTTCTGCCGTTGCTCAGGCTGTCTCTTGGCTGGAAGGCCCTTCTCCATTCCTTTCCTGATTAACCCCTCATTTTTCAAGAAGTAATTCAGACCTCTCTCCTCCAGGAAGTCTTCCACGACTACTTAGGAAGCTAAACTTCCTGCTAGTCTTCCACAACACTCTGGAACATCATTTGCTCTGAACTTATCATATATGTTGAAACTGCATCCTCAGCATTCTGCCACCTGCTAGAGTGAGAGCAGCAGGAAGGCCGAGACAGCATCTTCATGAATCCCCGTCTGTGCACACGAGCCTGGCCCAGAGTATTCACTGAGTAAATGCCCACTGAACTCAAGTGAATGTGGATCTTCTGCCCAAAATACTGCCACCTTCTCCCCGTTGTCTGCTGAATGAAACCCAGGTCTTGGCCCAACACTTCCATAATCTGACCTTGTCTCCTTCAAACCCCTTTCGCAAATACTACTCTCCAATACTTTATTCCCCAAATTGCTTCCCCCTCAAACACCCCATATCATATTCTCCTCAAGGCTTTGTTCCTTTTGTTCCCTTTACCACAGTTTCCAATAGTCTAAATTCAATCCATCCTCTTCAGGATTTTAAAACTTTAAGTAAATATTTAAAATGAAGCCCATGGTTCACAAAACCCAGAGCAGTCCCAAGCCCACCGACCGAGCGCTGGCTCCTCCCTCTGTATCATCTCCACCATCCTCACTGCCTCCGGCCTCTCAGGCCTAATTAACCTCGGGAAGTGAGAAACACACAAAGGCACAGAATGCGTCAGGATGCTGGGAAAGCCATACGGGAGGAGGCCAAGACCCCCTAAGAGCGGTGAGATTTTTGTTCCTGTTTACGCGTTTAAAATAATCAACAGACAGGCAAATAAAGTACTAACTGGACTTAATTTATAGCTCTTCCTCCCTCAGAACTTCAAAAGGAATCCAACATGTGGACTGGCTGCGGGGTCTGCTCCGCAGTGGACATGCTCAGATGAAAGTTGCGTCATCCCGCCCCACAGAATCCCCGAAAGGCCCTAGGACAAGACCACATGATGGTCCTCCTCGAGCAAAGCATGTCATCACACAACAGTATGAAGTTCGGCTGTTATTATTGTGGTAGAGTCTTTGTATATGGAAAAGCCATTGACCATGATCTTCTCCACCCAAGTACGCCACAGAAAACCTGTTCCAGAGACTTTATCTTGCATGATGTAATGGAGACTGCAAGTTAGGCTATTATAGGGTATAAATGACTACATCTGAGGCTCTTGGGGAAAGCACACTACATAAATAAAACAAGTATTTTATTTTATGTAAAACAGTTGAGATTTTTAAATGGTAAGTGGATAAAGCTCTGCTCTTTTAAAGAAGTTTTTAAAAGGTCATTTCGAGAAAACTTCTCTACACTTATGGGCTATTTGGAACATCATGTTCTTATTGGTCGTGACTTGTAAATACCTCTGCCTTTGTAGCTTCACATAACATTCTCTAGACAAAGGCCATGTCATAAAAGTAATTCTAAGCATGTGCCTGTTTCCCTCCTTAATGTTTCATACATTTTGTGTGTGCAAGTAAAGAGCAAACAGCTCTCTTTACAACCATCTGGCAAATGCTTTAAGGATGGCGGGTACAGCAAATGCCATTCACGTCACCCACTGCAAAGCCGTCTGGGAAAACAGGACTAAATTACATGGTGAGGAGAATATTTTCAGGTGGAATTTCTAAAGGTCAATCCAAATTGTTTCTTACCAGAAACTCACAAACGTAATATGAGAAGGTGAGTGTGTGCACGGAAGGGGTGGCTGAGGGAGGGGGCGTTAGGGGAAGGGGTGAGGGCCAAGGGGGGGGAGAGGAGAACTGAAATGAAAATTTAGCATTATTAGGATGGTGTGCTTAAAATAAGTGCCGTTATGATTCTGTCAAAGAATGCACAATGGGCCCCAAGTAATAATTACCCTAACGCTTTAAAAGAGCTTCTCTTCGGGCCACCTGACCATCCTAGACCCTTGGATGCATGTAGGGGTTTATGTGACAGTAATTCCCCCCTCCCAAGCAGAGAACAGCACCAACTGTGACTTCATAAATTAAGCATTTACCAACAATGGACAAGGAAATAAAATTACACTTAATGAACATTTTTAAAAATGTGTTTGCTTGGACTTCTTGTGGCCATAGAGGGAAAGAGGAGGCAAAAAAAGATGAGGCAGGAGCTTCTTTTTTGTTTTTTTTGAGGAAGATTAGCCCTGAGCTAGCATCTGCCACCAATCCTCCTCTTTTTGCTGAGGAAGACTGGCCCTCAACTAACATCCGTGCCCATCTTCCTCTACTTTCTATGTGGGATGCCTACCACAGCATGGTGTGCCATGTGGTGCCATGTCTGCACCTGGGATCCGAACTGGCAAACCCCGGGCCACTGAAGTGGAACATGCGCACTTAACCGCTGTGCCACCGGGCTGGTCTCGAGCCAGGAGCTTCTTAATGTTGCCAAATTTCCCTTTTCTCTGCCTGGACCTAAACATGTGACAATATATAAGGACCTGACAACTCCAAGTTGGGTTTCCCTTCAAGAGGATTAAAGTATGGCTTCAAAGTTAAATCTCAGAAAGCCAGTAAAAGTTAAAACTGTACTTTTTCCCTCTACAATCAGAATGAGATTTTTGGGGTGCCCCAAACACTCGGAGATACTTGAATCCATGAGTTGCATCTCAGATGACAGACAGAGCACGGTGGCTATTGGATCCTGGAAATTCAGAACCACAAGGGAGACATGGCACAGAGGAAACACTGGGGTAACCATTTCTCCTCTTCCTCAAGCTTTGGATTTGTCACGTAACCTTGACATAGCATCACATCCTGACATGCCACACAGGCAGGAAGCTGAGAGATCGGGACCTGAGCTCTTCCCAGATGTGAGCAGGGGGCGGCTTCTCAATGGGAAGCAGGCAGAGGGCAGAGACAGCGCAAGCTGAGGTCCTGGAGGCTGCCCTTCTCCCAGCAGCTGTGTTCTTATCAAACCCCGAATGCCCTTCCACCTCCCTACATTCTCCTTGGCAGTTGCAACTTACTTTTCAGTCCTTTGTTTACATCTATTTTGTAGCTTGTTGTCTGCCAGCAGGTACTCTTTAAATAAGTGGCATATTCTGTTTGGGGCACAGTTCAGTTCAGGAGTGTAGGATACGATCTTTAAGATTCTGTAGAATTATTGAAAATTATGCACTCTGGAATACATTTTCCATAGAAATTGTTAAACTCTTGTTGCATCTCTCTGGACCAGACCCTTGTAACTGCACATGCAGACCAGCGTCATTCCACTGCCCAATGCCTTTGGCCACTTCAATCTGCCCTTCAAGCCACCGCCTAATTGGTGTTCCAAAGATGTTACTTTCATCACGCATTTATGAAGAGAAGGATGCTAGAAACGTCACTGATATTTCTCTAAGCGTTTAGGTTGTCTGAGCAAAGGAAAATAAATACTAAAAAAAGCTACTTCTCCTCTAAAGTGCAAACAGCACAAAAACTCACTGTTTAATTGTTATATGAATTTGGACTACACCAGAGAAAGACTTTTCCTTAGCACCTTATCTGTTATAAACAGAAAAAATGCTGGGTTTTGGAATCCACAGACCTAGGAACAGCTGTGTTAGACCAAACCACTCCTTTCAAAGCCATCCTTCACATTAGACTCTCCAATCTTCTAGGGGTTTTATGATATTTTGTTCTGAAAGTGACATTATATGAGAGAATCAGCCAGGCAAGAAGAAACTACTCAATATTAGGAACAAAGATTTGGTCACAATCTGTTCCTATATATACATATCTATCTCAAACAAAGGTTACAGAGCAGACCACATTAACGATGCCACAAAAGTCTGCATTCAAACTCAGACTTTTGCTGCGACTGATACGAACAATGGAAGAAAATACTCACATAAATAAATAGTACCTGGTTTTCTATGGCTTTCCTGTTCTTTGGGTCGCTCACCACGGACAGCTGTAACTCTGCCATCTTTTTCATCTTGCTGTCCATATCTATCTTCTGAATGAGGTTTTTGGTCTGGTTCTTCAGTAGCCGAATGGTGTCCTCTTTCCCACGCTTCTTTGCAAAAAGGGATGCGCACGCCGAATGTATGGCAGTGACCCAGTTTTCCAGGTCTGTCTGACTAGTGGCCTAAACACAGTGGGAGGAAAAAAACCTATTTGGAGCTGTTTTACCACAAAAGTAATCTCCAGAGTGGCAGGCTGGGCTTTGAAGTGTAAAACCCAAGAAGTATCTTCACTTTGTAAAAACTGTTTAATTTTGAAAACACACACGACCACTCAGCTCAGGTTCTCAGCTTCCTCAACTCCAGAGGGGCTGTGAGAACATGGAGAGCAGAGCAAAAATAATCATGTAGCCCCAAATACAATGGCAAGACAAACTAGAGTCAAGCCATAAGCCAACAAGGGAATAATAAGAAACTCAGCATATATTGGCTGAGTGTTACATTACACCCATCTCTAAAAAGCGGCTTAGCTTCATAATTTTAACAGAATGAGAAAATACTACAGCTAAAATGTTAAATTTTGAAAAGTGCTTATGAAATTTCATCTATGGTATAGATGCAATTATGAAAAATACCAATAAAAAACATTGGGAGCAATACTGAAATAGCTGTCTTTTAATATTGGGAATAAGGATAGTGATTTTTCTTTTTCTACTCTTCAGTAACTTCCAACACAACAACCATACACTATTTTCATATAAGAAAAATATTTTATCTTAAAAACAATAAAGAAAATTTGAATAAAGCAGAATGGGCAAGCAGGCTGAAAAGCATTTTCAGTTCCCGATGTCCGGAAATAACCACACACATTCAAGCCACGGGGTCGATCCTCCAGTGACCTCTGGGATCATACAATAGGACCTGCTGGGAAAATTTCTTAAAACTAAAGATATTTTGCCTGAATCGAAACATAAAATATTCATTTCATACTTGCCCCTAAGAAGTCCGTGCAGATTGAATCTAATGTATTTACCTGCCCTATAACTCAGATTAACATCAATTCATCACTTTGCTTTAAAGCATCATAGAAGGTTTAAGCAGCTTTTCTGTTAAGAGAAGGAAAATCAGATCTCAGGCCCTGATTCTTGTAAGTCAAGTCAGTTTGGGGACAGCAGTAAAGGCTAGAGGCCCAATGAGTTTACCTGGTACTGGTGCCAGGAAATCCTGCTGCAGCGAACACTTCAGAGAATTCTGGATTCCCAAAGTCAGCAAGAGAACACTATGCTGTTCTACAGGGTCCCTGGGGCCATCCAGGACCAACTTTTCACAGACCTGAACCCAGGACCTATGGGGTTTTCTATAACTTTCCAGCTGGATATAATCTATAGCCCGTATTATGTGTACACGCAGTGCTGGGTTTGGACTGGAAGGCATTTCAGAAGCACAATTCACTTCCTGGCGATCACCTCCACCTCTTTTCAGTTAATTAATAATAATAACAATAATAGTTAGAGTTTCTTTAGCACTTGACGCATGCACATTATATTATTTACCCTTAAAGCAATCCCAGAAGCTATTATTGTCCTATTAGTTAAAGGATCGAAGCTCAGAGGGGTTCAGGGAGCGCTCCAAGATGACAGAGGTACTCAACAACAGTGCCAGGATTCACACCCACGCCTGACCCCACACCAACATGCTCTGCGGCCTCTCACTTGCTAGAAAGTTGCTGAGAATCCCAACGGTAGATAACCTGAATCTTAACGTCCTAAGACCACTTCCATAGGAAAATGAGACCTGATAGCCTTTATCCAGGAGAGTCTTCCCGAAAAGCTGCTTCTTTCACTTCCACTGGAATTCTGGGGAAGAACCTATACTTCTCCTGTCCATATTCTCTAGGCTTCATTTAAAAAGCCTCCACTCTGGGAATTGCAGACCTTGCACCCACTAGATGGTGAGCTATTCCAGAAGAGAGATAAGGACTTTTCTCTCTTCGTATCCTGAAGAGCATCCCATGGGCCACAGCTTGGCCCCTCATGGGCATCCGAGAAATGTGTGCTGTACGAATGACTGGATTTGCCCTGGCCCCACCCCACCTGGCAGCTAGCAGAAGCCAACCCTCTTGCTTACGCCCCAATTCAAAGCCTCTCTAAGCTTTACTCTACTCCACTGCTAAGTTGTGCCTTTTAATTCTGTTTCTTCTCATCCTAATAGGATGCAAGTCATCGCCTCAACCTGACATTTAGAAGGCAAGCTCGGAAGTACCTGGAAAAGGTAGACATCACCAAAGGAGTTGCTGAGGCAGAAGACATTTTCCTTCTTGGGATGTTCTGGGACAGACTGCACGATGCTGTCTTCTGCAAACAGGGCGCACCGAGGAGCGCTACTCTGGTCTGTGGAATTCTTCCCGTAGGTCTCATAAAATAGCAGGGTGCATCCTGGGAAGAGAGAAGCAAAATAAAGTCCCTGTCACACATCCTGAGGATCTAGGAAAGGAATGAGAAGGTAAGGGATATATCTTTAAAAACCCACAAAAACTGAATTAGACAACTCTTTAACACAAAAGGAAATTCTGGTATCTCACAGTGATGGGAAATATTACTATAATGTGACTGATGTAGATTAGGAGAGAAAAAGGGTACTCAGTACCCCTGAATTCTAACATATTAGTCTAAAAATGCTGCTACATATGCTTGCAAGTACACAGCTTTCTCCTAAGAAGCTAACAAAGTATTGTAGGTAGAAGTGATAAGGGTCTGCTTTGAAAAGTAGATAGGAATGCCTTATAATTATTAGAGGCAATTTTTAAGCAAATTCTTAAATGCTCACAAGTACGTTCTCTTGTTGAATATCCCTTAAAACCATCATCCAATAAACATTTTTGAACACTTCTCGTGTGCTGCGTTTTGGCATACAAATATGAATGCTGTGGTCCCCATCCCTTGCTTTGTAAAACCTTTCACATGGACAGTAAAGAAGCACCAGCTGGCTTTCGCCTGTTTGGTAAATGAATGACACCCACTTGCTGCCTTTTTTACCCCGATACGTTATGAGTCCTCATTCATAAAAGTTTAAATGTTTTAAAAACCATCGTATTCTTGCCAGTTTCACTTCTTCCTTTAAAAGCAAATCTTAACATGGACAAACAAGTTTATATAATGGAACCCAGCACAGCACAGAAGCCAGGAGAAAAAGATGCCCCTGCGCAGCCCTCAGAAACAGCATTACCAGGACAGCTCTTTCTCCCTTGGTGGTACTTTATGATTTTAAGAAGCACGGAGCAATCTCTCTTCCTGCAAACAGAGCTCCTCCAAGGCTGAGAGAGGCTCTTAGAACAAGGAAAAGTAGCAAGAGGTTTACAGCCAGAGCTGCTTCTGCAGGGCGGAGCTAGTCTCTTTGTCCAACAACTGATGCACTTAGAAATAATGCTCCCATCAAGAAAGGCCTGTCTGACACTATTGCTGCGTATGCAACATGTCATGATCTGGGGACCCAAGGAGCACAGTAAAGGTGACAGAGAGATGCCAGCTCTACCCAAATCCAAATTCTTTCCAGTGGGTTAACACTGACTTCCCACTTTCCCTAACACTGTGCTTCCCGCGGGCAAGATTTGAATTATTCCATCCAGAGGAAATGAACGTAACCTTGGGCGGATGCCAAGACGTTGCCAAACCTAACACCCCATCTACAACAGACTGCAGCTCTACCGTGGAAGCGCGAAACCAAAACAGGACATTTCGTTCTAGACGAGGCCAGGATGTAAAACAATATGCACAACCTGTTGCTGTCGAATTTAAAGATCAGGAAATCGGGGCCAGCCCAGTGGCACAGTGGTTAAGTTCGCACGTTCCGCTTCTCGGCAGCCCGGGGTTCACCAGTTTGGATCCTGGGTGCAGACATGGCACCACTTGGCAAAAGCCATGCTGTGGTAGGCGTCCCACATATAAAGTAGAGGAAGATGGCTCAGGGCCAGTCTTCCTCAGCAAAAAGAGGAGGATTGGCAGTAGTTAGCTCAGGGCTAATCTTCCTCAAAAAAAAAAAAAAGAACAGGAGATCAATTGTAAATCTGTTACATCCAGGTTAAGTTAATGTGCAACTCTAACAGTGGGGCGCAGAGGCTGACGGAAGGGGGCTGCACTCAGGTCAGTGAAGTCTCTTGTCCCCCACATGTGGTGGTCACCAGCCCTGCCCAGTCCTCACCAGGAGCTGGTGTTGGCTTGGAGGGTTGACAGTGGAAGTTCCTGCCACAGTAGCAGAGAGAGAGCACAGACTGGAACAGGAGGGGAAGCCCGAGAACAGGAGAGGCCCTGTTAGCAGCAGTATCACCCATGGAAGGAGAGTAATTAGTCTTGGTCTTCCCTTAAAGCCACCTTTTCACTGACCCCCTCTTGACCCACACTCACCACTCCATTCCCTGTGCCAGGCCTCTCCCAGGGCAGAACCACCATCACCTAAAATTACTCTCTAAACCCCTCTCCTGACATAGGTCACCTGTTGTGCATTCTGAGGGATGTCTCAACGACCTTACCAACTATTCTGCCCAGGAAGCCCCCTGTGTACCTCACGAAAATCCACTCCCTGGAAAAGACAGAAAGCAGAATCACCCTTGTTCAAAATTGATTACATCCTCTCAGCCCTAAGGAACATTTGTGCCCTTAGCATACCTATCCACTGGATGTAGGTACATACCAGACGGTTTGCTAACAGCTGCTCTCTCCAGAACACTGTTTCTAATTTATTTACATAGATACTTCAAGGATAATTTAAAAATTCTGGTTCAATGTATATGTGTGTATATATACACATATATGTTTTTAACTAAGATTAAACCAAATAGTTATGTCCAAACATTACAATTTGGCTTCCAAGTCAAGAAAGCTGAACTCAACATATAGGATTCCCAGAGCAAAGGGGTGTAGAACACCACATGGAAAAGGTTATGCTGGGAAAAACATCTTTATCGCATGCCTCTCCTTGGCTGCAAAGGAAACAAGGGAATGTGGGCTTGATAACACTTACACTTACTAAACACCCTTTCTCCACGGGTCTTGAAGTGTTTCACAAGCAAGCACCGAGACAGCAGGACACAGGCAGGACTAGATCTTGCAATTGTCAAAGGCAACTCTGGACCACCTCTGCCCCTGAACTCGGCAGCCAGATGCTCCCGGCGTAGCTTCCAGGATGGAACACAGGAACCTCGAGCTGTACTCTTCCCACCTTAAGGGGCACCTGCCTGACTCTCCCCCAGGAGGCCTCCAGCAGTGTGGCTCTGCACGAGAGTCTTCAGCAGCAGGGACCCAGGAAGGTAGTGTCTTTCTACTTGCCCATGGCTCTAGTTGTGTTGTTTCCTACATTAACTCAGAATCAGCTTGTCTTCCATCTATTAGTCCCATCCTAACTTCTACAGAGCCAGGATAAATTCAGCGTCTCTTCTACAAGACCGTTGCCCACTCAGCCCAGTTCTTATTTTCTCCAGGCTGAATGTTCCTAGATCCCATGCCGTCCTCCATATGCATGGCTCTAAATACCCTTGGTGTCACCTATGGCCCTGCTTCTCAAGTAGGATATGGACACACAAACACACACACACACACCATCACCAGCCCCCTACCACCATGGGATGTACACTGGGGGTTTTCAAAGCCCTAAGACAGACAGAGAACAACTTCCCAAAGCATCAATTTTAACAAACAAATTTTCAGGTTTAAAAAAAATAGATATATGACACATTATGGAGTGGAGTGTATCCATTCTAAGTATCATGCAAGGAGGCAGCTTCAGTCTGTTGACTCTTGAATGATTCCCACACTCGCTGCCCTGAGGGGACATTTTCACTCTCCTCCTCAGTTACAGATACTTCAGGTAGAACCTTTGTGAGAATCATTTTCTTGTTTACGAACAAGTCTCGTACAATATCATGTCCCCAAGGAGAGAAAGGGCCAACTCCGACCAGGGCAGAGGAAGGAGAGACCAAGGTAGCTACAGATCACGTGACGTCTCTAATGACGTCACCAAAGAGCCCATTCACTTCTTAAATCACATTTACTGTTATTTTAGCCTCATCACATTGGAAACTCATTTTGAATGGCCCACAAATCAAACCCCCAAATCTTCTTTACTTGCATACTCTGCAGCCACATCTCACTATCCTGTACTTGGGTAGTTATTTGACGATTAAACCTTAAAGCATAACTTATCCCTTCACAATTTTATCTTGCTAGATTCAACCCATTATTTCAACTTTCCAAATCTCTTCTGTCATTCAGTGTAAGAAACTGTCTCCCTAGTATGCCAAAACTAGGTAAGCTTTTTGCCTTCCTCAGCCACAATGTACCACAACGATTCAATCCAGAGTTGGAAAGGAAGGTTACAATATCTGTGGGATGCTGGGATGCTTTTTATAAATCCTCCAGTTTCCTAGTGAAAGATGTTACTTGAAGATGAACTGCCTTTGCAGGTGCACCTGTCCCAGAGGGGCTTATGGGTAATTTAGAAATGACACCAGGTCCCCAAGGCTGGGGAGGGGCTCACAATTTCTCAATAGGGTACAAAAGGAAGCTAGAAAGGGGGCTGGCCTGGTGGCGCAGCGGCTAAATTCGCACATTCCACTTTGGTGGCCCAGGGTTCATCGGTTCGGATCCTGGGTACGGACACGGCACCACTGTGGCAGGCATCCCACGTATAAAGTAGAGGAAGATGGGCACAGATGTGAGCTCAGGGCCAGTCTTCCTCAGCAAAAAGAGGATGATTGGCAGCAGATGTTAGCTCAGGGCTAATCTTCCTCAAAAAAAAGAAAACAAAACAAAACAAAAAAAAACAGAAGCAGCTAGGAAGGAGCCAGAACAGAGGGCTCCAGGCCTTTCACACATACTGTCTGCAGATGCATTCCCATTTCTGCTTTCTCCCGTGATAAGGAAGGGTGTCACCCGATAATGAGGTTTGACTTTGAACACGACCCTCAGTTCCTCTGACAAAGAGTCACAGGAAAGTTGTGCAGAAATGCCAGAGGCTCTTCCTGTTTCCATCTGCATAAAGCATCTTTACATCTGTATAAATCAACACTGTATTGACTTAGAGCCTCGCTCTTTCTCACAGGACATTTAAATTGCTTCCAAAATATACATCCACAGTGAGCGAGGAGTTGATAATTTTTAGGTGACAATGTTTGTGAGAAATGTTGATCATCTTAACAAAACACATCCTTATTCCTGTTTCCTTTACCATAAAAAAAAGAACAGTATTAGTTTGTAATGCTAACAATTAGACTCTCTCAGTGTAAAGGTTGGATGATGCAAATCAAATAATCCAGACGAAATTCTTAGTTGCACAGGCTGGGGAGGGCCTCTTCGGAATTCTGAACAAGCACAGAATATGAAATTCCAGATCTACATTCCAAATAACTAAACCACATTTGGTTACTTATTTGGGGTTTTTTTAGTATTAAGGAATGGTCCAGAAATACCTATAAAATAATAAGCAATAACTATTAAATTCAATCATTATTTATTAGAATGAATAATATATACGAATATTAAGTAAGCCATAATGCACAGGTTTGAGAAAGTATTTGTAAAGCATGCCAGAAGATTCTGTATCAAATCCCTTCACATTCACTCAAAT
Source organism: Equus asinus (assembly GCF_041296235.1). Classification (NCBI taxonomy): domain Eukaryota; kingdom Metazoa; phylum Chordata; class Mammalia; order Perissodactyla; family Equidae; genus Equus; species Equus asinus. Next base: position 34,130,837 of record NC_091790.1, read on the forward strand.
TAGCACTGGAGTCACTGGCATTTCCTAGGAAAGAGGACAGGTGGAGAAAGGATTTCCGGTGGCCCTGCACATGTCAATAACGTACTTACCTTTAAGCGTTACCCAGTACTGCTTCCACTTCCTCCGAGCCACCAGCTCGAGCTTCCTCTCCTTCTGCAGAGTGACAAGGGGTTTGAAGAAGAGCCATCCTGCTTTCCGGACCACCCCTTGTTCCTTCTCAAACAGCAGATCCAGTTGTTCCAAAGAGCTGAGGGACTCGCTGCTGGACTCGGCGGTTTCTGTGGATGTTTCTACGTTCTCCGTGTTGGTCCTGCTCATTTCCAACTCTTGCATGAAATTCTCATAAATGTTCTGTCGGAGGGGATCGCTGCCAATCGCGTGAGCGGATTCACTTCTCTGGGACAGGATCTGAGCCGAGCCCCCCGACCAGAGCGTGGCAGACGCCCAGGAAGGTCCCTGCATGTCCGCATTCAGTCCATCTGAGCGGCTGTCAAAGTAGTCACTGCCCTCCTTGGACCTCGGCTCCTGTGAGCAACATACATGACCCCCCATCAGAGGTTACGTATATCGAAAGCATCCCTTCCCTACAGGGCATACATGTAATATTGTTGTTTGCTAATCTTGCAAAGTAAGATTCTTTTAACAAAAATGCATCTTTAATCACCAAGTCTCCAAAGCAGAAAGAATTGTAGAAACAGTGTTACCCAAGCCAGTTTATAGCCAGTGAAGTCAAGGCTTAAAAATGTAAATAAAATACCACTGACTATTCTAACTCTAACCTATGCTTACCATCAAGAATTCAGCTAGTATATTTAAAACACGCTAGTGAGGATTTCTAGACTGATACTTCTTTGTTAACTGTGAATCAGTATCTTCTGGGAAAGGACTCATGTTCTTTCAGTCATTTTTCCTGTGGATCATTTTAAAGTTAATTAGAAAACCCTCAGTCCCAGGGTCAAGGTGGGTGGGACATAGGGACTCAGTGTTGCTATTCACACACTTCTCCTGCTCCCCACAATAAACACAGTGTCCAGCCTCTCATCACCTGCCCTGGTTTAGACTTAAGGATCTCCAGCATCTTATTTTCCCACTTCAGATAGTGAAAACCATGCACCTGGGATTCCGTATCCACCAAGGGTAGGAGCTAGGAACCGTAGCTTTCTTCAAAACTATTATTTTTTACTTGACTTGGGAATTTCTTTCATGAAAAGAACACACTATTCATCCATTCACATTCTTTTATTTAAATACCTATTTTATTCTAAGCACTGGGGATACCAAAGACATGATTCTTTACTTTAACATTTATCCCAACACAAAATCAGACACAGGCAGCTCTATATAAAATTAATATTTCTATAATAACCGCTGCCCTCATTAGGACTACTTTCACTAAACATCCAACAGGCCACAGAGAGCTGACACCAGGGAGGTTTCCTCTGACGTCTAGATTAGAAGACTAGCCATTCAAGAATAACTTCCATAGACGCCATTTAGTAAACAGCAGTTAACTAAATTTTCAGCAGAAAGTGTGCTTAATTTACGACTTAAGAGACACCAACATTCCACACTTGGCGCTTAGATTAAGGTAACTCTGCAGCGAGATGCTCAACACACACTCAGTTGGTAGTGAACTTTCAGTGATACATCCTTATCCATAAATAAAAATGAGGGAAAACTGGGTCAAGGATCACTGACTAAAGGCCTTATTTTGAATATTCCACTGTGCATAGGGGTTTTCTTTTCAGAAATTTCATCCAGAAATCAAGTAGCAATTATTTGCTATCTTTTGTAGGAAAATCATCACCTGAAGAGTGTTTCCAAATACCCAGGGGCTATAAATGGCTGAGTCCCCAACATAGCTATTACTAATAAAAATATCATTTTCTGCTTCTGTTTGCACTATGTCCCATAGTCATATTTATTTATGAACCGATGCTTACGCAAGAACAGAGCAAACACGCCAGATGCAGTGAGTCACTGGGGAAACTTTCAAAATAGCTTCAGATTTGTTTAATTGTCACTGTTGCTCTTCAAAAACTCCTAGGAGGTGAAGGAATACTCCTCATTTAGCTAGTTTTAACAATGTTTCAGCTATGAATAAGACTGACTCTCAGCCCCCAAGCACTGGGATTGCCTCTGATACCCAGCAGGAGCTAAAATGGGATGTTTCAAAACCAGCAAAACCCGCCAGAGAAAGCCACTCAAGGGCCAGACTTAAATGCGACCTATAAACACTTGACATTGTTCCTCATCAGGGGGAGACTTCAAATGGTAGTTTCAACTTTTTAAATGACTGCAGCAAGGCAAGACAAGTTTTCCTTTTTGAGAAATGGGAAAAGATTGCATTTCAGTATTTATAACTGATTCTTATATCTAGACGTGAACTTTCCCAGTCTCTAATAAATTTCTAAAGCTTTCTAGCTTGAATCCTAATAACCAGTGACAAATTTCCAGGCTAATAAGAATGAATGAATGAATGAATGAATATCTCTAGATAGGCTCAGCCGGCTTTCTTGATCACTGTGTTATAGGTGTGAAACTAAGGTGTCATGTTATGCACGTGAACGAGCAGTTGGATTTCCAACTCCCCGCAATCAGACAACCATAAACAATGGATAATATACCTTAATGACTAGGACACTATGGCAAAGAGTAGGGACGGACTCAAGAGATGTCACTCACCTTCTGGGGAGCTAAAGGAAAACTCTGATCACCATTCCTCACTTTCTAAGAAAAAGCATGAGATTCACACCTTGTCATTCTTCACATGCCGTTTTCCTTCATTACAGAGTAAGGACCATTAGTCCTCTGTGGAAATTCCCTGTGACTTTGCAGCCCGCAAAGATCAATGAGTCTAAAAAGAGCCAGAAAGTCAGGGGCTCTGGGTCCAAACCTAGTCTGCAATAAACTCTGCAGGAGTCATGAGTGCTGCCCACTGAATATTTCTGGTCCTCCCCTAGGGCGCATGGTAGCATCACTTCCTGCTCCCTCCCTCCCTGGGAACTGGGCATGGCCATGTGACTTGCTCTGGCCAATAAATGTGAACAGAAGCGAAACATGTCACTTGTGAGTGGAAGCTTGAAAAGCCAACATGATTTTCCTTCTCCCACTGCCACAGTGGCTTGCAGTATCGCAGATGGTAACCTGGTAACCAGACGTGGACCGGGGCTCCCAGAGAGAAACAACGTCGACCAGAGAGCAGCATGAGTGAGATGTAAACTTTGCTTGTGCTAAACCTCAGAGATTTGAGGGCTTTTTGTTATTACCTCAGCATAACCTAATTTACCCTGACTGAGAGAACAGAAAGTTTACCCAGGACAGGAGTGAGGCCTCACATGTCACAGTACAGCCACATTAATATGAGGAGTTTATCAGCATAAACACACAGTGCTCTCCAGCATGTATCCATTCTCACGCTCTCCCTCCCTCCTTCTTTTTTGTGATTACTCTGATATCCTTTCTCTGTTGTGCAAGTTTTCTCACTGATTAACCCGCTTTCAAGTTCTAACTCACCAGAGTACTTGAAGGCCCTATAAAGAAAAGGTGGCTCTTTTTATGCCACTTTTTTAAAAAGTCTACCCATCACGGTAAGACTTTCTGAGCCTTAGCCCTGCTGGCTCACAGAAGGGTGTGGGCATGTAAGAGAAAAGGAATTCGGTTGGTGCCTTATTACAGTAAAGTGTCACAAACTTTGTTCCCACGCACTGATCACACTAGTAAGGATCATTACAAATCATTCAGAGTTAGGTCTTTGGATGATACAGAATTTCCCATGGCTGGGCTGGCCAGAGAGGGCCTGCATGGGGCAGAACGTGGTCAACACACAGCAGCAACTGGTTTGTGTTTGAACTGAACTGAACTTGAATGAAACTCCGCAGAGCCGTGGTGAGCCAGGCCACAAACACAGATGAGAAACACACTCCATGCAAATACGAGACGCGCAACAACCGGCTCAATGGCTCAATGCCAGCATCAATTAGGGGTATCGGACGACAGCTGAACGTTGTCTGCACTGTAACACTTGAATCAAAAAGATATGAAAGTTGCCTGCGTGGGACTGCAGCCCTGGAGCAAGTAGCAGCTATTTGTCCGATCATACTTGACTGCTGTCAGTTGTTTGGGGAATGGGAGCTGAGAGAAAAAGGTCACAGAAATCTCTATTTAGGGGTCTAGCCTGAAGAAGTGATGAGTAAGGAGTAAGCAAATTACTATACTCAGGGATATGAATGGTTCTGCAACAGAATGATGATCATCTGTTCTTTATCTCCACGTAAAGAAGCAGAAAGGGGCCACAAAGTACAATATGGGAGGGGATGGTGAATGCCTTATACACAAGAAGACAATAACTAATGATAAGTTTTATAGAAGCAATCTGCTCAGGGAATTTACATTATTTTCCACCCCCAAAGCTTTAAAAAAATCTTCTATCTATGTATCTATCTAGGATGGTTAAATGCAATTCTACTAGAGACAACTGCCCTCTCAAATTCCCTGCAACAATATGACACATTAAGCAAGTTAAAAAAAGAAAAAGCTATCTCTTTTCTATAAATCATTCAAAGCAAAACCGGAACAAAACAAAAAAACAACAGCAATAAACCGAAAATCTAGCAATTGCCACCAGTTACCTAAAAAGGCAAACTGCTACTTTTCGTCCTGGTGGTGAACCATCCAAACATCACAGACCTATTGAAAGTATTATTATTATCATCGTGATTCTTATTTTATCAGAATTATCATATTTTTGCTATTACATGCACTTAGGTATGAAAGCTTTTCAAAACTGGTAGCTAGCCCCATGAGGAGGTGGTGAGATTATACACATAGATCAGCAAATTGATTTTTGATGTACCAACTTAAATATAGGAATTTTAATTTCCCCAAAGTAACATCAAGTTCAGGAAGGCTGCTCATCCCAAAATAACAACAATCTACCTCTTGCTCTTTCTGTTTAGACTTTAGCATATATCCACAATGGTATACTACTCAACCACAAGAAACAATGAAATCCAGCATTTATCACAACATGGATGGACCCTGAGGGTATTATACTCAGCAAAGTAAGTCAGAGGGAGAAAATCAAACACTGAATGAGCTCACTCACAAGCAGAAGATAAAAACAATAATAAACAATCACATAGAGACAGAGATTGGATTGCTAGTTACCAGAGGGGAAGTGGGGCGAGAGGAGGGCAAAAGGGGTGATTAGGCTCATGTGTGTGGTGATGGATGGAAATTGGTCTTTGGGTGGTGAACATGATGTAATCTACACAGAATTCAAAATATAATGATGTGCACCTGAAATTGACATAATGTTATAAACCAACGTTACCACAAACAAATAATAATAATAATAAAAGAATGAGGTCTTGCAAAATTCTCAGGTAACCAATTCCTTGGGGAATTCTCTCTAAGGCTGTACTTTCTAAGAACAGTTTGGCCACATCTTGGGCCAAAGCCTGTGGAACTCATACGAGAGTACAGGAGGCAAGATTAACACAGAATCAGAGAGACAAGTTGTGGGTTGAGTGAAAATTCACATGTGAAGCAAAAGAAATAAAACCCACACCCGCAAACAAGATTGCCAGGTCTTAGGCAAAACTTTCACTTTCACGAGCTCGTTCAAGCCTCAGGACAGCGCTCGGCAGTAGCTTCTGCTAACTAACACATCCATTTTACAGATGGGGAAACAAGGGGATCCGCCCTCGGGCTCTAAGGTTTACTCACTTGGAGTTTCCTTTTCTTTCTGGAAAGGCTTCCGGTCCAGTCGCTGATCCGGCGCATTCTGGCTTTCAGAGTGTCCTTCTTGGACGTGTCCTCTGTCAAGGCTTTGGACTTCCGGCAGGGGAGAGTGAAGGACGCGTACTGGCCCGGGTCCCTGTGCTCCACTCTGGAGGGCACATCAATGTCGGAGGCGAAGGAGACGCGGTGGCTGAGGCTGGCGTGCGCGCCGATGTATTCATCGGAGAGTCGGACAGCGGAGGGGGACAGGCTCCCCAGGGTGGCAGCTGGGTAGAGTTCCCGGAGGGAGGAGAGGGAAGAGCTTTGGTTGAAAGGCTTCTGGGCATCCCTAGGAGGGAAGCCATGGAGGCTGGGGTCAGGGGTGCCGGAGGCCAGGAAGGGGCCCTCGGCCTCGCAGACCTCGCCGACCTCCCCAGCCTCGCCGACCTCGCCAGCGTGGCCCCAGGGCGAGTCGTACCAAGACGACTCCGAGCTCAGGGAGCTGCCCTTGCTGGAGCGCGGGTGCGAGTCGGTGGCGGAGAGGCGGGTGCTGGGCGGGGAGTCGGCTCGGGGGGTCAGGGTGGGCGAGTACCGCAGCAGCTGCACGGGCCCGCCCGAGTCCCCCGGGGGCCCTGGGCTGTGGTGGTCACCATTGTGGAACTCGACCCGGAGACACCCGTCCAACTTGCCCAGCGTCTTGATGAGCACTCTGGGGCTCTTTCTGTCCTTGCCGGGCGGGGTGGATGCAACGCTCTCGTGTCTGCCATAGCAGTTGAGAAGATGTCCATTGCAGTCCCTGGAGGGCACCTGGTTCTCTGCCACGTGGTTATCCGCCGGTTCATGCCCGACATAGTGGAAGCCATTCTCGGAGGAGGAGGCAACATTGCTGCCCTGGAAATCACTTCCTGAGGCATTTGTCCTGTGCTTGGAGCAGACACTGCCTTTCGAGACTTTGCACGTGGGTCCACCCAGTCTCGATGCATAAGGCTGATTACTCTTAAAGTGAGAAAGGCAGCTTCGGGCCAGGGACCTGGACTTGTAACCTGCTCCGCTGCCTCCGTGACCCCATCCATGCAACAACTTGTCATCTTTTGCATGAATGCTGCGTATTTTCAGGGAGCAAGGCTTTTGCTTAGCACCAGTAATAGTATGGCTATGATTTTTAGATCCTTGAAGGGTGTACTGACTCTCGGAGTTCCCCATTTTAACCTAAATTAAGAACAGTAGCGTCAGTAAGAGTCATGACCCAAATTACATTCTGTTATGAAAGAACTTTCTAAAAAAAAATGTTCTTCATGTTACAAAGGAAGCAAGCAACTTCTTTCTGTGCCTGACCAACTCAGAGAAGTAGCAACAAGAGTTACTGAATCGGTTCTCCTCCTGCAATGCAGGTCATCAACCAGATACACAATATCACACACTCACATGCTATTACTGTAAACACATAATTTGTTGTATGATGTTAATTCAGAAATTGAACAGGCATAAAAATCAGCTTAAGGCATCCTTCAGGCTTGGGGTTGGGAGGTTTTGAATCAATGATTCTTGAAGAAAAAAATAAGGGAAAAGTATCTTTACTCTGTCACTCCAATACATTGATATTTCAATGACCAGAGAGATATATTTTCATTACCCATAAACTACTGGAAGAGCTAATACGACACCCCCATATAAGCAATTATTACTTAAAAACTACCCCATTTATAATAACATGACTCCAGCTACCATCTTCTGCCAGAGCTTTCACATATCACGCCAAGTAGGAATACCACAAAAGAAAAGGGCCGGAAGTTCTCAAAAACTGGAGTGAGATGAAAAAAAAGGGAAAAAATAAAAGCTCTCATTTGGGGCAGAAAAACATTTTAATAAAACTAATCTCTAGAATTTTTCCAAAGACTTTAAGGGCCCTCACTTTAGAACATGATGAGAGAAAAAAGTTTGAAGCTGACTTGTTACAACCTGAAAAAACTGTTAGATTCTTTTAATTCTCTTTAAAACCCCAATTTGCTTAATGAGTCTGTTAGTGAAGTCAAACTCAAAGTAAAATTTGATCAAACCCTCCACCCTCAGTTTTTCATTCTAACCAACATATTACTTTTGGAGGCAAGTGGAAGGTGATGTTTCCAGTTATGTTTCCAATTATATTGGGTAGATTTTTAGTTTTAATTCTTTTATACTTAAGAATGTACAGCCACAAAACAAAAGTCAAATGCATTGACTTTGGTGGCAGTTATCAAACCCATTTTAAAACAAAATAACTGGACCAAATAATTAAACCTTTACTTAGCACCTTAATCACAGTCATGTAACTTGACATGAACCAAACTCACGTGAGCTGAATGTACCTGCAGTATAGTTTGCGCTCTGAGCAAGATTAATGGTCAGTCGGCTTTCCGTGGTCCTGGGAGCAAGGCAGCATGGTTAACAGTGAGGGAAGTGAGTCCATGAAATGATCCTGAAAAACAGAAATACAGGAAAACTCTGTCAAGCATTTGACATCAAGCTCCCAAAGAGTAAAGTCGAAGGTTTAATGTAAATTATCTGAAGAAACAACTGGAGTCCAGAATCACTGTCAAAATAATAAATGAAATGTCTGTGAACTGCTTGACTCATCCGGGTTGTTTGGAAGATCCAGAACTGCCTATCCGATCTTGTAAAGGCCATTAGCTCAACACACAGTGTGCAGTCAAAGGGAGGCCTTTGTGTCAGGGGAGAGCAGGTGAAAGTGCTGGAATGAGTCATGGCTCATCTGTCACCACCACTAGGGAAACAACTCTCAGACTCCAACGAGACCGCAGGAGCATCATCCTGACACGACAAAAACAGCTCATTGTTCTCATCTGACTAAGCAGCAAGAGCAACCCCAAACGCAGCATCGCAGCGAAACAGTCGTTGGCTAGAACAACTTACGTTACAGAGGCTGACCCCATGAATGAGATTGGACGTTTTTTTCAAGCACAGGTTTGGGTCCTGCTGCACGAGGGGTGGGGGCGGGAGGCCCACCTTTGAGGGACCAGGACAGGCTTCGAGGGCTGCCATCTGGCAGTGCTCACGGGCAGGACACAAAGCCTTTGTTTTCACCGCAGGCATGGTAGAGCAGGGCAGTGAGGGGTCAATGGTGACATTTTTCCTCATTATTTAAAAAAATGTATTTGTAATTGTGGTAAAATACTTACTACATAATGTTTACCATTTTCACCATTTGAAAGTGTACAGTTAGTAGCATTAAGCACATTCACATTGTTATACAATCAATCTCCAGAACTCTCCGTCATGCAAAACTAACACTACAGCTATTAAACAGCAACTCCCCATCCCTCTCTCCCCCATCTCCCCAACCCCTGGCAACCACCATTCTATTTTCTGTCTCCATGAGCTGGACTACTCCAGGTACCCCATGTAAGTAGAATCATACAGCATTTGTCTTTTGGTGACTGTCTTATTTCTCTTAGCATAATGTCTTCAAGATTCATCCATGTTGTAGCATGTGTTAGAATTTCCTTCCTTTTCAAGGCTGAATAATATTCCATCATATGGATTTACCACATTTTGTTTATCCATTCATCTGTCAGTGGCCACTTACATTGCTTTCCACCTCCTGGCTATTGTAAATAGTGCTGCTATGAACATGAGTACATACACATAACTCTTCAAGACCCAGCTTTCAATTCTTTTGGGTACACACCCAGAAGGAATTGCTGGATCATATGGTAATTCTATTTTTATTTCTTGAGGAACCACCCTACTGTTTTCCACAGCAGCTGCACCATTTTACATTCCCACCAACAGAGCACAGGGTTCTAACTTCTGGACATCTTCACCAGCACTTGTTATTTTGTTTTTTTCAATAGTGGCCATCCTACAGGTATGAGCTGATATTTTATTGTGGTTTTGATTTGCATTTCCCTAATGCCTAGTGATATTGAGCATCTTTTCATGGCTTATTAACCATTCACACAGCTTCTTTGGAGAGTTCAAGAGTGACTTTATTTTTTTTTTTTTGAGGAAGATTAGCCCTGAGCCAACATCTGCCGCCAATCCTCCTCTTTTTGCTGAGGAAGACTTGTCCTGAGCTAATATCCATGCCCCTCTTCCTCTACTTTATATGTGGGATGCCTGCCACAGCATGGCTTGCCAAGCAGTGCGTAGGTCTGCACCTGGGATCCGAACCGGCAAACCCCAGGCTGTAGAAGCAGAATGTGCGAACTTAACTGCTGAGCCACCAGGCTCAAGAGTGACTTTTTTAAAAAAAATTTTTATTGAGTTAATGATAGGTTACAATCTTGTGAAATTTCAGTTGTACATTATTGTTTGTCAGACGTGTTGTAGGTGCACCCCTTCACCCTTTGTGCCCACCCCCCACCCCACCTTTCCCCTGGTAGCCACTAATCTGTTCTCTTTGTCTGCATTTTTAAATTCCTCATATGAGTGGAGTCATAAAGAGATTGTCCTTCTCTATCGGGCTTATTTCACTTAACATAATTCTCTCAAGGTCCATCCATGTTGTTGCAAATGGAACAATTTTGTTATTTCTTTACGGCTGAATAGTATTCCTTTGTGTATATATACCACATCTTCTTTATCCAATCATCTGTTGATGGGCACTTAGGTTGCTTCCACATCTTGGCTATTGTAAATAATGCTGCAATGAACATTCGGGTGCATGGGACTTTTGGAATTGCTGATTTCCAACTCTTTGGATAGATACCCAGTAATGGGATAGCTGGATCGTATGGTAGTTTTATTTTTAATTTTTTTTTTTAAAAGATTTTATTTTTTTCCTTTTTCTCCCCAAAGCCCCCAGGTACATAGTTGTATATTCTTCGTTGTGGGTCCTTCTAGTTGTGGCACGTGGGACGCTGCCTCAGCGTGGTTTGATGAGCAGTGTCACGTCCGCGCCCAGGATTCGAACCAACGAAACACTGGGCCACCTGCAGCAGAGCGCGCGAACTTAACCACTCGGCCACGGGGCCAGCCCCTTATTTTTGATTTTTTGAGGAATCTCCCTACTGTTTTCCATGGTGGCTGCGGCAGTTTGCATTCCCACCAGCAGTGTATGAGGGTTCCTTTTTCTCCACAACCTCCAAGAGTGACTTTTAAAGTTAAGGAAGTACTGGCAGGACTGAAGTTTCTTCAATAAGGCCAAAGACACCATCTACACATACATTTTAAGTTGGAAAAAAAAAAAATCAAAAATGTCCCACCTGCGCATCAGCAGGAGATCTCTAGCTCATTTGAGTCTATTAAGGGTGAGGCCAGAATCTAATTAACGAGATCTGAAACAGTACCTGTTATGTTACTGACCACTTACCTTTTAGCAGGTGGCTCTCACAAACATCTAAAAGATAGAATAGCCACTGGTTGAGTTGCCACTAAAAAGTGGCCGCCTGACATCTCTGATACAAGAGCTGGACCACAAGAACCTCCCCTTTTCAAAGTTCAAAACCTGAGTCACCAGTCTTTCCTCAGCTACACTTTTTAACTTGGGGAACCAGAAGGGGCCAGAGAAGCTGCTGGCTGCTGCCACTGAGACCTCTTGCAGGAAGCTGATCCAAGTATGAGCCTTAGTGTTTGCCACCTTCATCAAGACCAAGGTCCCTTTATGGCCCCAAAGGTGACAGGCTCCTGGGTGGCTCACTCAGCAGCCGCTCCTCTTTGTCAGGCCCTTCTGATCTGAGGGGCACGTGCCCGAGGACCAGCACACACAGCAACAAGTCAAACTGTCTGACACCGGTGGCACAAAGCCACTATTGAGAGGCCTACTATGTCAGCCGCTCAGGGACACAAAAGCCAGATGCAAAGCCTCAGAAGGGCTCTGGGTTGGAAGCTTATCCCCAGCAGCCAATTATAACCTAAACTCATCTTACTACTTTTGAAATTAAATAGCTTAATTTATTTTATTTTATTTTATTTTATGTTTTGGTGAGGAAGATTGTCCCTGAGCTAACATCTGTGCCCATCTGTCCTCTACTTTGTATGTGGAACGCCACCACAGCATGGCTTGATGAGCAGTGTGTAGGTCTGTACCCACGATCCGAACCCGGGAATCCTGGGCCGCCCAAGCACAGTGCACAAACTTAACCGCTACGCCACTGGGCTGGCCCCCTTAATTGTTCATTTCATGTTATATTTCAAAAAACATAGCCCTGGACCCTGTCCTTTATGAAGCACTATCCACTCATGGCCTGCAACTTTGGGACTCACATAGCATTCAATAAACACCTATTGACTACTCAGCTATGAAAAAAGACACAATCGTCCAATTTGCAACAACATGGATGGACCTAGAGGGTATGATGTTACATGAAATAAGTCAGAGAAAGACAAATGCTGCATGATCTCACTCATATGTGGAAGATAATAAATACATGGATAAAGAGAACAGAATAGTGGTTCCCGGAGGGTGAGGGGGTTGGAGGGTGGGCGAAAGGGATAAAGGGGCATATATGTATGGTGAAGGATAAAAATTAGACTACTGGGTGGGTGAGCACAATGAAGTGTATTCAGAAATTGATAAACAATAATGTATAGTCGAAATTACACAATGTTATAAACCATTATAATCCCAATAAAATTACTGGAAAAAAATCCTTCTCTCTCAAAAGAAATACATGAAAGTCTTGTTATAAAAATAAAATATTAGAGGTAAGAATAAAATAAATAAATAAAGTAAAATAAACACCTCTTGAATTGAACGAAAGCAACCTAGAAAGTTGATTTGGATACAGACTAAGAAGAGGAACCCTTCCCAACTGGGTCGGGCTGAAAGATTGATGTACATAAAACCCGTGAGGAAACGTCTCGATCATTAACGTTATTCTGCCTAGAGAAAACCAAAGCGGAGATGACAGAGGTGGACAACAATGTGCATTATCACATGTGGGTAATGCGGACCAGCTGTTCCACATCTCCAGTCAATCCTGCAGAAGGAAAACAGCCTTAAACTGGAGCAAGAAGAATGTATCCAATATTTACGAGGAATTTATTGACAGGAAGGCTAATCTCTGAGGGCAGCCATGAAACTGCTGTCCCTGAGGAGTTTGGCAAATTGAACAGATACTTATCTGTCACGCTTCAGCTGTGATTTTTGTCTGGAAGCAAGAGAATAAACGGGTCAAATTTTCAGCACCTCTGACCCCCTGACTTCTTTACGAAGGGAATTTTATGGTATTTAGGTTAAAAACTTTTCTGGTTGATAGAAAGGGGGCTGAAAATATCAAAACAACAGATTCCCTGTGAACTTCTGAAAAAAGAAAAGAAATACTTAGAGCCCCCAGTGTCTGTAAATAGAAAAAATATACACATTAGGTGTAGCAGCCTGAAAGAATACATATCAGGTGTACTCATGGGCAACGAGGCCCACAGCTGACCGAGAGGTAATTTAAGTGATGTCCCTCTGGAACAAATGATATGTTGCTAAGACTCTGTGTACATAGCAAATACTGTATGCTGTGTATATACTTTATTGCTATAATTTTTCATTTATTGGATAATTATAATAAAATATTAGAATTTTAAAAAATTGACCACAATCTCATGAACCTAAAAAATATTTCTCTCGTTTTTTATTTTCTGTATTCCCTTCCACATATGAACATGCTGTGTCACGTTTTAAGCTAAAATCACAAACAAGTATGGAAGTGTTTTTCTTTTTTTAAATTGGGATCAATTAACCACCCCAGAAATGTCCAGCAATGTGGAGGAATTTCACAAATACGTCATCACGAGCCCAGCAGCCACATGCTCTACCAAATCCCTCTGCAAAACACCTTCCAGAGGGAAACTCAACATTTACCTTTTCTTCATGCCTTGAGCATGGACTGGAACTGATGTCAGATTCCCAAAGTCTCTACTTCCAAGTAGCACAGAGTTTACAGCAAAGGAAACTAAACCCCTCCAACTCTGCTTTGTCTCCGGCCCTGAGCCGGAGCCCAGATGGTACAACTACAGGGGAACAAGAGGCAACCCCCGGTGGGCAGATGGTGCCGTGAGGGGGGCTGGGGGCTGACCCATGACGGCGAGCCATAAGGAGGCGTGGGGACACTGCACAAAAGAAGAATTATGGCTGGGCAAGGCAGTAAGGGGAAGCGCAAGTTCTACCACCATAAGATACCAACAGGGCTTCTCGCCCAATTCCAGAGATTTTCATATTGAAACAGGAGCCTCCTCGTCGTCCAAAGCAAATGTTTCAGATAGTGATAACGGCTAAGAAAAAGATAAGAATAGGACTAAGCATCATTAACCACAGCGATATCTACTTGGTCCCCTTTATTTGGGAGGGGGCAGCGGGAGGTTGAAGAGAGCTTCAGTCATTAAGGAGACAAATGTCAGAATCGTAGTCTGGTTTGTGTCAGAGAATTTGGGTTTAAGACCTGCTTCCGTCTCTTAAATAGCATGTGAGTCTTTAGGCAAATTACTTACACTTTCTGAATCTCATTTTCCCCATTTTCAAGTTGAGGATAAAAATATTTGCCCTACCTACCTCATAGATTGAGAATCAAGCGTGGCAAAATATGTGAATCCACTTAAAAAGCTGTGAAATGCAACACAAGCAGTACTATTATTAATTTTTAGTTATAAATTTAACTTTGTGTACCATGATATCAAACCTTATTATAACAGTCTGCTGTTTTTGATATTTTATTAACTATTAATTATTATATGTTTATATACATGTTTGGAATTTTCCAAGTTCCACGATTAGCACTTGTCTGATTTTGATCAATTCTCCAAATTATTACAGCATATAAAACTACCTAATTTGTCCAACATTTTTGTCAAATGTTAACAAAAACAATGGCAGCAGCCATGTACTTGTATTATTAGATACTCATGTTAGAAAATGTAAGAATATAATCTACAGTCATTCTTAGTCACAGCGATTTTGTTCCTCAGGGGACATCTGACAATATCTGGAGACACTTTCCATTGTCACAGCTGAGGTCATGCTATTGGCCTCTAGTGGTTAGAGGTCAGGGATGCTGCTAAACATCCTATAAAGCACAGGGCAGCCCCCACAACAAATAATTACTTGGCCCCATATGTCAATAGAGTCAAGGCTGAGAATCCCCACCTTAAAGTTTCATTGCCCATCTCATTAAAAACACTAAAACACAGGAACAAATATGCCTAAAAATCTAAAACAAAAGCATTCAACTCCGCCAAGGATCTAAACTTACTAACAAACAGTAAATATTGCCCAAAATTGCTTCTCTCATCTTGAGTCAATGAACTGCACTCAGAATACATGAATCAAATACCAAGACTTGAAGGAGCTCGTTTCTAACCATAGGAAGACTTGAACGGGATATGTGGAAAGAGGCACGTAAAGAGGCAGGCAAGCGGAACATCTGGTCTCCACAGGAATAGTGCTTAGAAAGAGTAATCCTGACAAATAAAGTGGACAGAAAGCAGCCTGCCGCTAAGGGCCTCAAAAAGCTAAGCATCCATTGTGGCGCCCCGTTGGGTCTATTCCAACTCAGCAGGACCCTTTCCAAACGCATATTAACAGATGAATGAATGGATAAACCAATCTGAGGCAAGGAATGCCTAGGAACAGGCTCTCAGTCCACAGGCATGGCTGGTATTCAACGGAGGGAAAGTAATAAATTCCACAGAGACAATAGCCCAGCTTTTTGCACAGTTCATCACCTTAGTGAGCCAATTTATCACAAGCAGGGTCTCAGATACACACCTGTTTTATAAAAAATTCTAACATCTGCGACATTGCTTATAGAAGTGTTTGTCAAACTCTGGGTCATGATTGTTGCGTCACGAAATTCATTTAATGACTTGACACCAGTATTTGTAAATGAATAGAACAGGCTAGGAGAGAACAGAATAGAATAGAACAGAATACAATAGAAAAGAAATAGAACAGAGCAGAGAACATAACAGAACAGAAAATAGAGGTGTGCATCCCAGTAAGGGCAAAAATTGTTTTATGACACTAAATTCTTATGTGTAGTTGTATGTTTACCTGTATACTGGGTTACGTAAAATTATGTCTTCTTAAGTAATGGTCAAAAAAACAGTTTGAGGCACTGGCCCAGTGGCATAGTGGTTAAGTTTGTGCACTCCGCTTCAGCGGCCCTGGGTTCACCAGTTCAGATCCCAGGAGTGGACCTAGACACAATTCATCAAGCCACACTGTGGTGGCATCCCACATAAAATAGAGGAAGACTGGCTCAGATGTTAGTTCAGGGACAATCTTCCTCAAGCGAAAAAGGGGAAGATTGGCAATAGATGTTAGCTCAGGGCCAATCTTCCTCACAAAAAAAAAAAAGAGAGAGAGAGTTTGAAAAAGAATGAAATAAAACTGCTAGTGACACTCTTGTCAGAATGCCACATCTGTTCTAATAAGATCCAACGACAACCAAAGTCTGGAGAGTCTCAGAACATTTGAAAAATCATTGCCCAAGGCAAACACTTCTGCTAGACATAGGAAAAGAGAGATAAGAAAAGGACTACCCATCATATACGTGCACTTCTGGACACAAGTTAGGCCCATGGTCCTCACCATGCTACAACTTAAGAGAAACGTTCTTCAGATATTCAAATTCTTCCTAGGAAAGTTAAAAATGACCCCAGAAAGAAGTTAACCAAAGAACTGAGTCTTGAAGGATGCATGGGATTCTGCTAGATGTAGAAAGGAAAGAAGGACATTCCAAGGAACAGAAAACAGCACGTGCAGAGACAAGGACGCTCCATCACTGCAGGCTCAATCCACAAACGACTGAATCAACCATGAACTAAATGGAGAAAGACCCCAGCTTGTTCAGGAAAGGGCACAAGGCATCAGGGCCTGAGCACAAATGTCAGGGACAGAGCTTAAACAGATGAGGAGGAGGTAGGAGGGGACGGCGGAGGGAGGGAAGGGAGGCTGGGGAAGACTCTGATGGTCATTGGCCCATCATCCCTCATGCCCTCCCCCACCCCACTGTCCCCAGAAGCACCACAGTGCAACCATCTCCTGGGGACACTCTGGGATACTGTCTGGGAAGGAGGCCACAGTAGTCAACAGCTCCGAGATCAGTGTGGCAGGCAGTACTAGCAAAGGAGGAGAACATTCTTAGAGTTGGCAGAAACTTGGGGAACTGAAGTGAAATATAAGAGTTACAGTCACCAACTCAACACGAGACCCTCTTCTATATCCACGTGTGTGCTGGGCACTGCAAGGAAAACAAAAGGGATGTATGACCTTATCCTTTTCCCCAAGGGGGCTTACCCTCTTGTGCAGGGGGGTGAGGGGCGATAATTAACATGACACATTTGTAGACTCAGTAAGTGAGTTTACAACTGTAACAGTACTGAGTTTATGAGAGAGGTGGTGAGACCAATGATCCCACAAATATTACTGGTATGTTTCTGGAATGTCAGTGAGTTGAGAGGCCCAGCTACATCTGAGCCATCACAGAAACTGAAACTACTTCAGGGATTTTTTTTAAAAAATCACCTTTTTGATCAAAATCGTAGAACTAATACAGTTTAAAATAAAATAATCCTGGCAAAGATAAAACTTTTTCTTATTTTTCTTTTAGAAATAATCAAACTGAATTTCATACATTTCCATCCACTCTTTCTAGCATGGATTTTTAAAAAAAAAAAAATATCAAATGTTGAGTCCTACTCTGCCTTTTCTTCCCAGTCTACTTCAAATCCTGTCCACAATTTGGTACCATCTGGGTCTCTATAGACCTTGTCCTGCTTTGGTGACTGCCAGAAGCAAAGATTCACAAGATTCAAAATGGCTAGCATGACTTTTAAATAACTGGTTTTTGTAACCTTTATGATCATGAGACTCAAAACTGTCAGCAGGACTTTTACATAACCTGTCTTTTCTAACTTCTATAAACGTGAGCCATTCCACAAAAAGCGAGTTTAGCACGGGTGGGCACTTTCCAAGCTTCACACCAAACCTGAAACAGAAGACGCTGAGCTGAAATCCCAGGCTGTACCCACATGGCTTCTCGTTGACGCCGAGACCTGCATGGAAGGCACACGCTCCCGGAAATCAGAAGCAGACATGGAACTCCTGAACCTCAATCACATTCTGTGACCAAAATATACCATGGTAATCGCACCAAGTTATTCTTGGCAAAACATTTCTTCATGATACACTGGTCCATTTCAGTTAAAAAATGAACGGGCTTAAACCACACATTTTTGTTCCTCATTTAAATACGTGCTTTCCTCGCCCTTGTCAATGTCCAACTACGCTACTTCAGCTCAGCTTGTAGCCTGATTGGGTTCATTTCTATCAGTCTACGACTTAAGGCTAAACCCGAAATTGTTCTTGGGCCTACATGTAAAATTAAACCCATCCTTGTTGCACTTTTCCTTAAATCATATGATTATTCACAACAAATCTGATAAGATTTTAGCTAACAACTTTACAGAGTCTTCTGGGAAAAAAATGGATAGTATTGGTAGGTACAGTTTAAATTTCATAATTTACAGGAATTTAAAATTTTTTGAAACCTAAAGTAGATGGACATACAGAAGGAGGGGAAAGGGTTTAATGTGCCCTGAGGTGCCATGTGCCAGGGCTACCCAGGGTACAATCACCCCAACACATTGCAGAACCATCCCTGTTTGATAGTCTCTGGGGATGAAATAATTTGACCAAGATCACTAAGAGGCAAAGGTAGGAATCCAATAGAAATGTTTTTAATCTTTTTTTAGATCATATGCAGTATATCAAAATAATTTTAAATTTTTCTGTACTTTTTTTTCCTTCTTCTCTTTTTGGTGAGGAAGATTGGCCCTGAGCTAACATCTGTTGCCAATCCTCCTCTTTTTGCTTCAAGAAGATTGTCACTGAGCTAACATCTGTGCCAATCTTCCTCTGCTGTGAATGTGGGACACCACCACAGCATGGCTTGATGAGAGTGTATAGGTCTGCACCCAGGATCTAAATCCGTGAACCCCAGGCCGCTGAAGCAAAGTGTGCAAACTCAACAACTACACCACCGAGTCAGCCCCAATTTTTCCATACTTTTTAATCTGAAATTATTCCATATTTTTTTAAAAGTACAATTTCACATTCAGGCTCCTTTTTTAGAAGAAAGGTTGTGATCTATGCCCCTTTCATAAATAAAGCATTGAAAAAGTCTTTCTCTAGAAGTATCCTTTTTCCAGACAGCAAAGGCCTCCACCACTGGGAATGGGGACAGAGAATAAAATGAAAAACTGAAACTTTAAGTTAACTATGGAGCTTTCAGGCTAAAATGTAGTTATTGTATTCTCCTGCTTTATGGAGAACATTGCACAAAGGAGAATTTTGTTTTCTTGACAGTTTAAGCTTCATGGTCATTATCCTAAATATCGTTTATAACTTAGAATATAGCTCCCAAAAGCTGTGGGGGTGGGACATGGCGGCCAAGACCAAGTGCGTCAGGTGGGGGGGGGGCTACTCAAGACCACAGAACACCCAAGGGACACCTTCCTGAAGCTTCAATTTCATCCAATGCCGAGTAATTAAAAAATTACTTCCATAATAAAGAAACACCACCATGAAGTAAAATATAATATTTACATTTTGAAGGTAAAATATAGGAGGTCAACGATATTTAGCATTTACATTAGGTTGCTTCAGCTACATCATCAGGCGTGCTAGGTAGGCTACACTATCATTGATTAATGCACTAAGTGTTTACTGAGTAATACTCTGTGCTAGACAATGTTCCAGACCCTGGGGATACAGCAATAAATAAACCAAAAAACAAAACCAAAATCTCCGCTCTCATGGAGCTTATATTACAGTGGAGAGAGATGAACAATAAGGAAAATAAGTCAATTATATATTAGAAGGTGACAAGTACTTTAGCAAAAAAGTAAAGGAAGAGGGACATATGCGGTAATGTGGGGGAGGAGAGCTGTCATCTTAGGAAGGGGAGTAGAGGAAGGTGGATGGTGAGGTTTAAGTAAGGACTCACAGGAGGGGACACCACGTGGACTCTGGGGAAAGAGCATCCGAAGCAGAGGACAGAAAGTGCAAACTCCCAGAGGTGGAACAGGCAGGAGGCCAGTGTGGCTGGAGCAGAAGGGGTCAGAGAGGGGACAGGGAGCCCGAGAGTGCAGCCTGAAGGGACGTTTTAAGGACACTGGCTTTCACACTGAGATTGAAAGTCATGATTAGAGGGTTGTGACTAGAGAAGGCTCATTCTGGGACATATCTCAAAAGGACCACTGTGGCTGTGCTGTGTCCTGGACTGCTGGCAGCAAAGTGGAAGCCGGGAGGGCCTGTCGGGCTGTTAGGGTGATTCAGGTGAGAGATGATGTGGTTTGGACTTGCTGGGAGTGGGAGGAAATGGGCTGAGTTTGGATAGAGGTGAAGAAAGAGACAACAGGCTTCCCAGGTGGATGGGAGTGAGCAGTGACAGGTCAAAGAGACACCATGATTGTATTCTGGAAAAATGGGGAGGGCAGAGTATAGCAGGCTTGGGAGGAAGACAAGGAGTTGGGTTTTGAATTTGCTAGATTTGAGCTGGCTGTTGACATTCAAGTGGTAACGTGGAGTTGACAGGTGGATGCAAGAACCTGGAGTTCAGGGGAGAGGTGAGCTTGACGTACAAATTTGCTACTCATCCCTATGAAGATGGTATTTAAAACAAACACTGGATGAGGTCTCCAAGGAAATAAGTAAACAAAGGGAAGAGAAGAGGCCCTGGGCACCCCGACCAGAAGAGATCAAGGAAGTAAGGAGAAACACCCAAGGAAACAGAAGGAGCATCCAGTGAACCGCATTATGAGGAAACCAAGAGAATATACTGCCCCTAAAACCAATCAAAAAATGGCATTTCCATGGGGCTGGCCCCGTGGTCAAGTGGTTAAGGTCGCGCGCTCCGCTGCAGGCGGCCCAGTGTTTCGTTGGTTCGAATCCCGGGCGCGGACATGGCACTGCTCATCAAACCACGCTGAGGCAGCGTCCCACATGCCACAACTAGAAGGACCCACAACGAAGAATATACAACTATGTACCGGGGGGCTTTGGGGAGAAAAAGGAAAAATAAAATCTTTAAAAACAAAAAAAAATGGCATTTCCAGAAGGAGACTGTGAGCGAGTGTCAAATGCTTCTGAGAGTTCAAAGGACAAGGACTGAGAACGGAGCACTGGACTTCGCAATGTGGAGGTTATCCACGAACGTGGCGAGAGCAGCTGCCGGGTAGAGAAACCTGGGTTGGAGTGAGTTTGAGGATGAGTCAATGAAACTGAAGATAGTGAATAGAGACAACTTGCTCAAGGAGTTTTACCATAAAGGGGACAGAGAACTCAGACGGTAGCTAGGAGGACAGAGGAATCCCAAAAAGGGTGGTGGTGATTGCTGTTGTGCGTGTGTATCTTTTAGGCAAAGTCCCAGCATGAGAATGGGAATGAGTGGAGAGCAAATCTGATGTGGCAGGAGAGAGAGGGGCAATTGCTCAAATGTTGTCCTCGAGTCACCAAAGGGGAAGGACTCATGCACAAGAGGAGGAATTGGCCCAGGAACAAACTTCCTCTACTGTTAGAGAAACTTCAGAAAAGACACATGAAAGTAACTAGCAATACATGCATGTGTAGGCACCCGTATGGAGATACAGGGCACCAGGACAAAAGAGCATTAACTCCAGTGAGGAACCCTTTGGTGAATTGGTTATCACTGTGTCTTCTTTAATTTTCATTTTTTTCTCTGTAAGTTACACAAGGAAAAAAAAGCTAAGTGAAGGTTTTTGCTAGCTTCCAGTTATTTCCTGGTTTTTTTGTTGTTGTTTTGTCTTTAACTTGTCTGGTGATTTTTGATTCATTTGTGATCATCCTATGAATTCTCAATGGAATATATATACATACGCATACATATGTGCGTGTGCATGTGTGTATTCCACAGATTTATGTACACTTTTCATGAAGCTCTTTACTCTCTACTACCTCTTAATATCATGAGTTTTCCTGGTTTATGTGTAGAATGCTTCCTTTCACTTGTCACTCCACCTTCCAGAAGTGGCTACAGATGACTTGAAAATAAGTAAAGGGCTGGCCCCGTGGCCGAGTGGTCAAGTTCACGCGCTCCGCTGCAGGCGGCCCAGTGTTTCATTGGTTCGAATCCTGGGCATGGCACTGCTCATCAAACCACCATGAGGCAGCGTCCCACATGCCACAACTAGAAGGACCCACAACGAAGAATATACAACTATGTACCAGGGGGCTTTGGGGAGAAAAAGGAAAAAATTAAATCTTTAAAACAAAGCAAAACAAAACAAAAACCTGCAGCCAGGAATACTCTACCCAGCGAAAATATCCTTCAAATACGATGGAGAAATAAAAACTTTCCCAGATAAACAAAAGTTAAGGGAGTTCATCACCACAAAACCTCCTCTTCAAGAAATGCTCAGGAAGAGCCTCATTCCTGAAAAATCAAAAAAAGGAAAGGGGTTACAAAATCCAGAACAAAGGAGATAAGCAGAAGGACAATAACACAAGGTAACAGCTCTCCATCAGGACAAAATGCAAAAGAACCGGAAAATAAGTGATAAAATGGCAACAGTAGGCCCCCATGTTTCAATAATCACTCTAAACGTGAATGGATTGAACTCTCCAATCAAAAGGCACAGAGTGGCAGGATGGATCAAAGAACAAAATCCAACAATATGCTGCCTCCAGGAAACACTCCTCAGCCCCAAAGACAAACACAGACTGAAAGTGAAGGGATGGAAGACAATACTCCAAGCTAATAATGAACAAAAGAAAGCAGGTGTTGCCATACTTATATCAGACAAAGTAGACTTCAAAGCAAAACAGATAAAGAAAGACAAAGAGGGGCATATAATGATAAGAGGGACACTCCACCAAGATGACATAACACTTATAAATATATACACACCTAACACAGGAGCACCAAAATTCGTAAAGAAACTATTAACAAAACTAAAAGGAGACATCAACAGCAATACAATAATAGTAGGGGACCTCAACACCCCATTAACACCAATGGACAGATCATCCAGACAGAAAATGAACAAGGAAATTATAGAATTAAATGAAAAATTAGATCAGATGGACCTAATAGATATATATAGGACACTTCATCCAAAAACAGCAGGTTACACATTCTTCTCAAGCGCGCATGGAACATTCTCAAGGATAGACCATATCTTGGGAAACAAAGCAAGCATCATTCAGTTCAAGAGGGTTGGAATAATATCAAGCATCTTTTCTGATCATAATGCTATGAACCTAGAAATCAACTACAAGAATAAAGCTGGGAAAGGGCCAAAAATGTGGAGACTAAACAACATGCTACTGAACAAACAGTGGATTATTGAAGAAATTAAAGAAGAAATCAAACATTATCTGGAGACAAATGAAAATGAAAACACACCGTACCAAATGATTTGGGACGCAGCAAAGGCAGTCCTAAGAGGGAAATTCATTGCAATACAGGCTAACCTCAATAAGCAAGAAAAATCTTACATAAACAACCTCAAATGACACCTAACGGAATTAGAAAAAGAACAAACAAAGCCCAAAGTCAGTAGAAGGAGGAAAATAATAAAAATTAGAGCAGAAATAAATGATATTGAATCAAAAAAGACAGTAGAAAGGATCAATGAAACAAAGAGTTGGTTCTTCGAAAAAATTAACAAAATCGACAAACCCTTAGCCAGACTCACTAAAAAAAAAGAGAGAAGTCTCAAATAAATAAAATTAGAAATGAGAGAGGAGAAATCACAACAGATACCAAAGAAATACAAAGGATCATAAGAGAATACTATGAAAAACTATATGCCAACAAATTGAACA
This sequence comes from Equus asinus, assembly GCF_041296235.1. NCBI lineage: Eukaryota > Metazoa > Chordata > Mammalia > Perissodactyla > Equidae > Equus > Equus asinus. The sequence goes on from NC_091790.1 coordinate 34,154,340, forward strand.
ACCTAGAAGAAATGGATAAATTCCTAGACTCATACAACCTACCCAAATTGAATCAGGAAGAAATAGAGAATCTGAATAGACCAATCACAAGTAAAGAAATAGAAACAGTAATCAAAAACCTCCCCAAAAATAAGAGTCCAGGACTAGACGCCTTCTCTGGAGAATTCTGCCAAACATTCAAAGAAGATTTAATACCTATCCTTCTCAAACTATTCCAGAAAATAGAGGAAGATGGAGCACTCCCTAATACATTCTATGAAGCCAACATCACCCTGATCCCCAAACCTGACAAGGACAACACAAAGAAGGAAAACTACAGGCCAATATCACTGATGAACATAGATGCAAAAATCCTCAACAAAATTTTGGCAAACCAAATACAGCAATATATCAAAAAGATTATACACCATGATCAAGTGGGATTTATACCAGGGACACAGGGATGGTTCAACATCTGAAAGTCAATCAACGTGATTCACTACATTAACAAAATGAGAAACAAAAACCACATGATCATCTCAGTAGATGCAGAGAAAGCATTTGACAAGATCCAACATCCATTTATGATAAAAACCCTCAATAAAATAGGTAGAGAAGGAAAGTACCTCAACATAATAAAGGCCATATATGACAAACCCACAGCCAACATCATACTCAATGGACAAAAACTGAAACCCATCCCTCTCAGAACAGGAACAAGACAAGGGTGCCCACTTTCACCACTCTTATTCAACATAGTACTGGAGGTTTTGGCCAGAGCAATTTGGCAGGAAAAAGAAATAAAAGGAATCCAAATATGCAAGGAAGAAGTAAAACTCTCGCTGTTTGCAGACGACATGATCTTATATATAGAAAACCCCAAAGAATCCATAGAAAAACTATTAGAAACAATCAACAACTACAGGAAAGTTGCAGGGTATAAAATCAACATACATAAATCAGTAGCATTTCTATATGCTAACAATGAACTAACAGAAAAAGGTCTCAAGAACTCAATCCCATTCACGATCGCAACAAAAAGAATAAAATACCTTGGGATAAATTTAAGGAAGGAAGTGAAAGATCTATACAAGGAAAACTACAAGACTTTCTTGAAAGAAATCGATGACGACATAAAGAGATGGAAAGACATTCCATGAACATGGATTGGAAGAATAAACATAGTTAAAATGTCCATACTACCTAAAGCAATCTACAGATTCAATGCTATCCCAATCAGAATTCCAATGTCATTCTTTACAGAAATTGAACAAAGAATCCTAAAATTCATATGGGGCAACAAAAGACCCTGAATTGCTAAAGCAATCCTGAGAAAGAAGAACAAAGCTGGAGGCATCACAATCCCTGACTTCAAAACATACTACAAAGCTACAGTAATCAAAACAGCATGGTACTGGTACAAAAACAGGTGCACATATCAATGGAACAGAATTGAAAGCCCAGAAATAAAACCACACATCTATGGACAGCTTATCTTCGACAAAGGAGCTGAGGGCATACAATGGAGGAAAGAAAGTCTCTTCAACAAATCGTGCTGGGAAAACTGGACAGCCACATGTAAAAGAATGAAAATCAACCATTCTTTTTCACCATTCACAAAAATAAACTCAAAATGGATCAAAGACCTAAAGATTAGGCCTGAAACAATAAGTCTTCTAGAAGAGAATATAGGCAGTACACTCTTTAACATCAGCTTCAAAAGAATCTTTTCGGACACCATAACCCCTCACATGAGGGAAACAATAGAAAGAATAAACAAATGGGACTTCATCAGATTAAAGAGCTTCTTCAAGGCAAGGGAAAACAGGATTGAAACAAAAAAACAGCCCACTAATTGGGGAAAAATATTCACAAGTTATTTATCCAACAAAGGGTTAATCTCCATAATATACAAAGAACTCACACAACTCAACAATAAAAAATCAAACAACCCAATTACAAAAGGGGCAGGGGACATGAACAGACATTTCTCCAAAGAAGATACACGGATGGCCAATAGACACATGAAAAGATGCTCATCATCACTAATCATCAGGGAAATGCAAATCAAAACTACACTAAGATATCACCTTACACCTGTTAGAATGGCAAAAATATCCAAAACCAAGAGTGACAAATGTTAGAGAGGCTGTGGAGAAAAGGGAACCCTCATACACTGTTGGTGGGAATGCAAACTGGTGCAGCCACAGTGGAAAACAGTATGGAGATTCCTCAAAAAGTTAAGAATAGAAATACCTTATGACCCAGCCATCCCACTACTGGGTATCTATCCTAAGAACCTGAAATCAGCAATTCCAAAAGTTCCATGCACCCCTATGTTCATCGCAGCATTATTCACAATAGCCAAGTCATGGAACCAACCTAAGTGCCCAGCAACTGATGATTGGATAAAGAAGATGTGGTATATATATACAATGGAATACTACTCAGCCATAAAAAGGACAAAGTCGTCCCATTCACAACAACATGGATAGACCTTGAGGGTATTATGTTGAGTGAAATAAGCCAGACAGAGAAAGACGAACTCTGTATGACTCCACTCATAGGTGGTAGTTAACATATGGACAAAGAGAACTGATCGGTAGTTGCCAGGGGAAAGCGGGGTGGGCGGAGGGCACTAGGGGTGAAGTGGTGTACCTACAACATGACTAATAATGATGTACAACTGTAATTTCACAAGGATGTTAGCTTTCATAACCTTAATTAAAAAAAAAAAAGAAATAGGCACCTTCTAAGAAAAAAAAAAAAAAGAAAAGAAGTCTATTTTCATTCTCTCCCCTCAGAGTTTCTTTAATTGGCTTTAATCATGTGGAGTTTGAGTTTTCTTTCCCAGCCCATACACTCTGTATCTCTTTAGCCCCTCTTCCTATCTGCATTTTAGAAACCCTACTCTAACAATTCTGTAACTAGACATATGTCATGGTCAAATACGAAAACAAGATAAGGATTATTTGCATTTTGCAATGTTGGCCTCAAGATACCCAGGATTTTCAAGCCTTTATTTAAGTCCTAGGAACGCCCTGGATCAACTTCTTCCTGACACTATCTGTAACACCTACCACATCCCTTTCCTAGAGTGACATGATAACCTAGTCTGTCACATTATATGTGAAATTTATTTTTCCAAAAGTACCTTACATTACCTTGGCACTAACGCTAAACCCATTTGCTGTCATTCTGTTCCCATTCATGGCCTCTCTCTCATCAGGCCCAGAACTAACAAAACCCAAACAGCCTTCTCTTGGAATAGGAGTGTGAAAAACACTCTTAATCTAAGGCTGAAGCAGGAACAGATTGGCAGATGAAATCTAATTGAATCACCATAGGTTAGAGTAACACACGTGTGCCTAAAATTCTCTGTGGCAATAACCAATGGGGCTGATGGCCACCAACTGAGTGACCGATTTGAACTTCACTGGGATGCAAGAAAAACAGAAGTCTTTGTCTTGTCTCTGACTAGAGTGTTGAGTCTGTCTGGTGTGGTAAGTAGGTAGGTAAGCAGATGAAAGAAAATAATGAAGGCAGGGCAAGAAGGAGAGAAATGGACAGATGGGTATGGATGTGTGTATACATATATATGTATCTATGTACACACATAGATACATCTGTATACATATTCATGTCTCTTTCTATCAATTTACAAAGATATATCAGGATATACAAAGTAGTTCCAATTAAAGATACAGGTAACGTAAAGAAAAGACTGACTAACAGGATAGCTGGTATCTCGTCCCATCTCGGCCACGAACAATCTCAGTGACTTTGGACGAGCCACGCGTGTTGTGTGGTTTTCCAGTTTTCCCATTTGAAAATCGTCTCAGGTCCCTTTTCAGCTTGACAAAACTACGGACTATAGATAGCTGACAAGAGAGTGTCCAATATATTCCAGGGACACTGACGATGAAGCCTCCTACCATTTGTAAGCCTATGTTAGATAGGACTGAGTAATAAAAAGACACTCAACCCACCATTATTAGAATTCAAACTGTCGTAAACACGATGTTTAGTACTTTTGTGTGTCAACAGTCAGAAATTCAGGTTTACCCAGTACTATCGTTACCACCTTGCCCCCGTCTTTAATATTGTTGCTTTATCTTTCAATTCCACACCATTACTTATTTATGATTTTAGTCCTTCTAGTAAAGCCATCTTTACCTTGGCCCTTAGTTAAAGTACAACTAACTTCAAATTAAAAATGCAGATTATCACTTAAAAAAATTTTTTTAATGTCCAAAAAGAGCTTGTTCTGAATTTTCCATAAAGAGGAAATTACTACTTTTTGAATCTCACAGTTGAGCTGAGGGGTCTCACTAACCCAGTTTATTATCTCCAGGTAAATGAATCTCCCAAAGTGGGCCAAACCTGGAGGCACCTACAGACATGGGAAAGCATCCCATCAGACATTTAAGGAGCACGAGCTTCCCCTTAGGCTGCCCTCTGTGGTCCTCCCATATCCAGCCAGCATCTATGGCAGGAGGAGGTTGCAGAAACCCTGCCCTCACTTTAAATCTCTGAAAAAGCAGATATGTCTCTTTTCAAACACAATCTTAGACCACCAGGACAGAATCATCTGTTTTATTTCGCAGTTAAGTGAGGGCCCACTTGGAAGGATGATCTCTTGGCAAGGAGCCTCGCCCTTATCTCGCACTTCCAGGCATCCTTGAACAGGCCTGGCCTAAGGAGAGGGCTGGGCAAGTCACTCCCTCTACGCTAAAATACTAAAGGAAAGGGGTTATCTATTTGGATTCAAACACTATTCACAGTCTAGATTGGAGTCATAAGGTTCTTCAACAGACTTCAGTTTCTGTCTACAAGCTCTGGTAAAAATAAAAGTAGTTGACAAGTCTTAATCTGACTAGAGAAGACGGCAGCTGGGCTTGCTGTGCCCCTGCTCTAAATGGGTGCCAGCTCTGTCAGAGCAGCACTTTCTAGAATGGAAAAAAGGTAATAAATAAAATGCTACCAATGTTTCTATTAATTCTAAGCTACCTGGAGAGCACGCACCATTCCTCCATCCCTAAAAGATCCTTCTGTAAGGAACAGAAGGAGTTGATGATGCACAATATACCCACAGAGAGGACACACATTGAAAAGGAACACTGCTCGCCTAAAATACCGCACACCCTCATTACACAGAAACGAAGCATAAAATGTTAGAATCCCTCAGTGTGACAGAGGGCCACAGCGAAATGCTGAAACGTGTTAGGAAAATCCCCAGCAGCTGTTCAGCAGTTCCCTTACTTTCCAGAAATTCTATAAATACTCTTCCAGGTCACAAAGACTTCAATAAAGCTCCCTATTTCAATGTCTCCACCTACCAATTTTCTGAGAATTACATGCTTGGCCAAATTAATGTACAGCGGGGGAAGTACCATGTCAAGGCAGGGTTCCTCAACCCCGGCTGATAAACTCAGTGTTCAGACAAACGCCTGATGAATGAGCAGCTTCTGAGGCATTACGACAAGAATCCATCATTCTACTTAAACAAGGTAGGCCCCCCCCACACACAGATTATAAGGGATTCCATTTCTTTTTCAGAAAGTTCGAGACAAAAGTGAAGGAGTGACGTTAATAAACACTGAACATCAAATTCCAAGTTTCAAAAGAAACTCTTAAACCAAGTAGCTCGCTCAGCTTAAAACAGAGTCCTGAGGAAGTTACATAATAACCAGGAAACTATAAAAGATGATCTCTGCCACATTTTAATTTCCCTTTGTGCCCTGAAAGAATTAACTGGTAAAGATAAGGAAACAGTCATTAGTGCTGTAATATGATCAGACTGAGAAATAGTACTTTCTTGAGATACCAGGCAAAGGAAATCCATAGAACAGATACATCAGCTTTGAGAGAATTAATTAGTAAAACGGGGTGGGGAGCTGTAATGACTCACCAATAGGTGTCTGAAAGCATATAGAGCCTCGGATTTAAAGGTGATATTCCCTTATGCACACCAAGGTGTGCAGCCGAAGTGCAAAATAATGTAAAACAAAGAAAAGTCAGCACACAATGAAATATCGCCATCAGGAGCATTCCGAGAAACACTTACATCTCACATAGAAAATTAAGTCTCAACTCCAGAAGAGGAAAAATAAACATCTATAACCTTACCTTTGCCAAGACTTTGGATGCAGCCAGTTTTTCTCAGGCTCTTTGAATTAGCAGAAGAAGTTTCCCGAAGTCAGGGTCTGTATCCACATCCACGGACTCGCTCCTCTTTCTGCCCATGGTAAGGCAGGAAGCAGCGTCTACCACTTCAAATGCTCAGCCGTTAAGAGCTAAAAACAGATTGTGTGCAATGCTGGATGTATTTTTGTCTGCTAGCTACACACCCTCATCATGTTCAATTTTTTCCATTGGTGGAAGAGAATGATGCAGACTTAACCAGAAAGTGGTTTTCCACGGGCTGCCTGAAGCAATCAGCCAGGACAGCCTGCCATCACGCCTCGGAGCCGCGGGGCTCGCCCATGACTGCGCTGCTGTTGACGTGCATTCCAGAACTACCACCAAAGTCCCATAGGAACTCGGTTCCAAAGTCTGCTGAATAAAGGTTTACTCACTCAAAGAGAGCCTCAGCTGCTTTTTCCAGCCTTTTAGCAGCAAGAATACACACCTACCATCCTTGGGTTTAGAGAGTAGTAAACATTCCGTCTCCTAAACCGCAGCTGGAATGTTACGGTCATAAAAACCCTGCCTCCAGAGCAGCCCTTTGCAATAATTTTGTGATGTGCAAAATCTCGGGTGTACACTCACTCTATGTTCCTTGCCGGAGTTATTTCATTTTTAAGTTCGCTGAGCTACCGTGCCGCACCTTGGAAGTCCTTGTCATCCCAACAGGTCAAAGTTTTATCAAAAATATGCATTCAATTGCCTTTCAAAAAAGTGACAGACAAGAAGTTCAAGTGTTTTTAAGGCTTGCTGTATTTTTTGATGAAAGACCTTCAATTTAAAGTATGCCCAAAAGATAAAGCAACACTTTCAGATCAGTTTATATTAGTTATTGGGGAGGGAGTGCTGGATGGGAAATTATATTCTATAGAAGAAAACAATCTAAGCAGAAGTTTTCAAGTTATCCTGGACAAACACGTGACGACAGTTTGTTAAGGTAATATTTTCATTTTTCAAAAAATGTGAATGGATGTATATATGTAACAGACATGATTCTTAATATTAAAGACCAGATTCTACTTTAGACATACAAGCTTTTAATTCCTTATCTTACAGGAAAAATGAATTGTTACATACACACACATGCAACTACATATATGTTACACACACATGTACACGCACACAGATTTTTTTTTCCATATAGTTTCCACGTAGTTAATACTTTCTTAAAAGTAAACTTTCTAATTTTAATTGGCAGATAATAAGAGCCATTACGTAAGATCGTCACTCCAGTTGTTATACAAACTAGTCTAGCCTCTGCAAAAATTTAAATTAGTGAACACGGAACAAAGGAATTTTTAGTGCTGGTGAAGTACACCTCAAAAATTGCCTATCTCAATCCCCTCACTTTACTTGCTCAAGGTCACACGGCTAGCCAGCAGCAGGCAGCAGAGCCAGGCCATGTCACTCAAGAGACCACAATCCTCAGGACTGAAGTCAGAAGGTTGCCACGGAAGCCAAATCACATCACAGAAAACATGGGAATTCCCAAAATGTTAATGTGACGTGTGTGTGTATTAAAAAACACCCTGAGTAAACACGGAAGAAGAAAGAACGCTAAGTCATTGAACTCCTGCTCCTTTAGACCCAGCAGCATCACTTCTGTTACTAAAGAAAAAAATAAAATATAAACCAGCATAAAATAAGCATATGTCTTCCATATACCCTTGAGACAGAAGAACCACTTCTTGACACGTAGGGGAGGGGGGCATTATGTCAGAAGGAAGCAGGAAATTGAGAGAGAGATGCTCCTGGGAGTGAAAAGAGCATGAAAAGAACAATTAACAGCACAGAAAGATTTGCATGCCCCCGTTCTATTCCTGCTTCCAGACTTTCTAAGACAATTCTGATCTTTTGATACTTTTTATACGTAGATCTCTCTACGCCAGAAATGCCTTCAAGACTGAATTATCTCCAACATGCCTCAGACTCTTCCAATGGGCTTGCATCATCTGGCTCCATTTTTTATCACTGAGGTCACCCAAATAACTTTAGTTCTATGAATTTATAATGTCACTTGGGGTTTCAAACTATGTAAGATTTTTCAAGTTCTTTAGACTTTGCCTAACTCAGTAAAATACTCTCAATGTAGTACTCCATCCTAAAATTACAAAACCCAGCATATTTCCAAATCGTAAAACTAGACGCTAGCTTTCTAATGCTTCATCCTGAGATAATAATATAACAGGACATATGTGTTAACAGGCATCTAAAATTAAATTCGTTGGCAAAGATCTCCAAGAATTATGTAAATTACTACTTAAGAAGTATTCTATCCTCAAACATACAATGCAAAATGACATATTTAAAAGCAAATATAGCAAATGTTAACAACTATAGAATTCACGTGGTGGGGTTATTGTTCCCTGTACAATTCTTTCCACTGTTCTATATTTTTGCAAATTTTTAAAATACAAAGTTGGGGGGAAATGGCGGGTACCCACATACACACACACACACACACAAAGTCAAACTCATAGAAATAGAGAGTAGAAAAGCAGTTGCCGGGGCTGGGGTGTGGGGGAAATAGGGAGAGGTTGGAAAAAAGGTACAAATTTTCAGCAATAAAATGAGTAAGTTCTAAGGATCTAATGTGAAACATAGCAACTATAGTTGATAGCACTGTATTGTATCATTGAAATCTGCTGAGAGTAGAACTTAAAAGTTCTCACCAAAAAAAAAAAAAGAAATATGTGAGCTGATGGATGCATTAATTAACTAGATGGTGAGAATCCGTTCACAATGTGTATGTATATCAAATCTCCACGATGCATACTTTAAATATCTTACAATTTTATATGTCAATTATATCTCAATAAAGTTGAAATTTTTTTAAAAACACCATGTGTTTACTATATGCCTAGTTAAGACTAAGCAAAAATTTTTGCTAACTTGATTGTAATCAAGGACATGAATATCTTCCATCTCACTATCACCTGACAAATCATAATTAATAAAAAATAGGCCGCAGGGAGTAGCGGAAATATCATAGGCTTCAAAACCAGTAGACCTGGGTAGCAATTCATCTCCTAGTAACTCAGAAGCCTTCCAAATCCCATTATCTTTATCATAAAATGGAGCTGATAATAATAATGCCTATCTCAAATAAAAATATAAATAAGGATGTGCTAGCCTATAAATAGTTATAAAAAATGACATTAAAAATACAATTTTTAAAGTAGTATGAGCTGTCAGAAATAATCTCTCTGCTTAAAATTCAAGAAACTCAACGCCTTCCATAGTCTTCACTTTTGAGGTCAAACACAATGGTATGGAAAGAATACCCGCCAAGCATCATTCTTGATTGGTAATCTATAGTCACTTCTAAGGGCTTCATCTGGTAAATATATATATATATATATATATATATATATATACACACACATATATATAATAGTAATAATAACAAATAAAGGTTAAAAATATAAATTACTTTTATCCAAACAGGATTGCAAAAGATTAAATAAATCTCTCACAAAGATAAACTTCCACCTTTGATGAAATTACACAAATGAGCTCATGTGCTAAAAAGAGCTGTGGTCTGCTGTTTCCGATGGAAAAGCAATTCTTCAAATAATGTGTGCTAAAAAACATGGAACTGGAGTAATATTGCAAAAATATCCTAGAGGAAGGCAATACTAGAGGAAAATGAAGCACGCAAATTAGTCATGTGAAAATCCTAAAGTCCACAGAATATTACTGGGAAAGGCAACTTTGTTCCTCACTTTATCAGAAGGCACAAATCTAGCAGGTCTGTTTCTGAAACCAAATGCTTCCAAGTTGGTCCAGAGAATAGAGTGAGAGCATGCATGGCTGGCCTCCACATCCAAACCTGCCATGGTTTGAAGGTTTTACCTCCCAGAGGTTTTACCTTACCAGCGTGGTGTGACGCTGAGAACCCACACAAATGTACAACTGACACCTGCAATTCATGTGTCACCTAGTCACTGTTCCCAGGGGGCCAGCAAAACAGCTCAGAGCCCAGGCTTTAGGGTCCCTCTGCCCTGATCTCAGGCCCTGCTATGTGACACTGGACATGTCACTTAACTACTCAGCTTCTTAATCTGTAAAATGGGGATAACATTATCTCGCAGGGATGTTGTAAGCATTAAGTAAAATAATACATGCAGATTGTTGAACACAAGGCCTGCCTGTGAATGCAAACTCCATAAAGCAGAGATCTTGTTAAAAGTGTTTACTGTTAAGTCTAGCACTTTAGAAAAGTGCCGGCACATGGTGCATACCCCATAAATATCCGTTGAGTGAATGAGTGAATGAATGAATGATTGGGAGATGACAGTGATGGTGGCGGTGGTGGAGAATGTGAAAAGAACCACATCTGTTGCAGTCTACATCTTCGTGCCAGAAGCCTCTAGAACTCCTTTAAAATAAGCCACCCCTCGTGTTATCAATGCCCACTGAGCAAAACTTTCAGAGTTTCTGCTTAAAACTCCCCGGCTGTTTTCCTGTAGCGATTCACATTCCAGGCTGCTTCGGCCTCACGAAAATGCCTGAACAGAACACAGCCATGTATCTTTAAAATCAATAGTCAATTTTAAGATAATTCAAAATGCAATACCAGCACAGTACTTTAAACCCACAGCAAATCTAAATTTCATAATACAAGCTTTTTCTAAGCGTTTCAAAGGTGTCAAACACGCAAAAAAAAATTTTAATGGAGTCAATTATCACAAAAATGAGATATTTTATGGCATAAATATTTATAAAGTCCAAGTGGTACCCAAACATTGCATAACAAGCAAGCCCCAATAATTTAACCAAATGGCCAGTTAATTAATTTTGCAAGAATGAGCAAATATGAAGTAACATAAAAATTAAGATTTAAAACAAATTCTTAATAAAAGTTTTCCTTTAAAGGGACTTCTTTCTGCAGGTCATTCTATCCAAATGAAATACACTTTGACAATTGACAAGTACTGATAATGTATAAAATCCTAAATGTCGAAGTTAAATAGAACGCATTATAATAAGTAACAGGTAATATTTTGGTATAAATGATAAAATCTGTATTAAAGGGAGTGCAGACTGGTGCAGCCACTATGGAAAATAATATGGAGATTCCTCAAAAAATTAAGAATAGAACTACCATATGATCCAGCTATTCCACTGCTGGATATTTATCTAAACAACTTGAAAGCACAAATGCATAAAGATACATGCACCCCTATGTTCATTATAGCACTGTTCACAGTAGCCAAGACTTGGAAGCAACCTATGTGCCCATGAAGGGACGAACGGATAATGAAGATGTGGTATATATACACAACGGAATACTACTCAGCCATAAAGAACAATGAAATCTTGCCATTTGTGACAACATGGATGGACCCTGAGGGTATTATGCTAACCGAAATAAGTCAGATGGAGAAAGTCAAATACCATATGATCTCACTCATAAATAGAAGATAAAAACAACAACGGACAATCATATAGAGACAGAGATTGGATTGGTGGTTACCAGAGGGAAGGTGGGAGGGAGGAGGGCAAAAGAGGTGATTAGGCACACGTGTGTGGTGATGGATGGAAATTGGTCTTTGGGTGGTGAACATGATGTAATCTACACAGAATTCAAAATATAATGATGTGCACCTGAAATTGACATAATGTTATAAACCAATGTTACCACAATAAAAAAAAGAAAGAAAATTTAAAAACAAAAACATATATACAAAAATAATTAATTTTAAAAAAATTCTGTATTAAAACTCATACTACAAGGGGCCAGCCTCTGGCTGAGTGGTTAATTTTGCGTGCTCCGCTTCAGTGGCCCAGGGTTTCACCAGTTCAGATCCTGGGCACTGACATAGCACCAGTCATCAGGCCATGCTGAGGCAGCATCCCACATAGCAGAACGAGAAGGACCTACGATTAGAATATATACCTATGTACTGGTGGGAATTGGGGGAGAGGAAAAAAAAAAAAAGAGGAAGATTGGCAACAGATGTTAGCTTGGGGCCAATCTGAAAAAAAAAAAATCATGCTACCAAAAGGAAAACTACAAAATGAGTTTGAGCTAAGGTAAAATAAAAGTTTTCAGTAGAAATAATCGTTTACGAAATATGCTTATAAAATTGTGGCTTTTACTAGCCACTAGACACATCTGTTTACAACATTTTTTAAGGGTTATATTGGAACATTTAGGGAAGTACAAGTAATCTTCTCCGAACAAAATGCAATTAAAAAGTGTTATATTCAGCCTCTGATTCCACTCACAATATTTCCTTTTTATGGACTGAAGTGAAGCTGTTTAAGCTAAAAGGTTCCTAATCAGTTTAATTCAGAGAATAATTGAATCTGGGTTTTTGAAGGGACCGCGGAGGTCGTCTGTCTGGCCCGATCTTGCTTCTAATTGGAGAACCTCCCGTGGTATCCTGACAGATGGGCCCTCTCTTCTGTCTAAATACGCTGACTGATGGGAAGTTCACAGCTCTATTAGGGAGCACATTCCATGGTGAAATACCCAATTGATAGATGAGAACTCCTTCCAGGGACTTTAAATCAGCCATCCTAACAATTCCGCTAATTAAGTTTAGTCTTTCCATCACTATCAACGCACTTCCCGCTCCTCTCTGCCACCCAATCATCCTACAAACAACGGAAGTCAATTTTTATGGTTCTTCCCTGCTCTCTCCTTCCCTTCGAGTTTATCTTCACAAAGAAGCCAGAACCACCCTTGTAAAACAGAATAAACAAACCAACCAGATTATGTTTTGCCCTTAAAATCAAATGCACACAGAAAAGAGTCCTAAGATTTCAGTCTGTGCCTTAGCGGGCTATGACCGTAACTCTCTTGGCAACCCCAGTCTGAGAAAACGAGGTTACAGGCCCTTATCTGTTTGGTACCAGAAAGTCTAAGGAGTTTTGGGGTCCCCTGGAGAAGGCAGAATGGAACCTAATTCCAGAGTCCACACGCAAGCGCAGATTATACACTGTTCCCATGTCACGGAGCCAGGAGACCCAACAAGTGATCTTAAGGAAGGTGACAGAGATTGCTGCTGAGAGAGAACAAATGGCCTTAAATAAAAGCAAAAGAGTTGTCTCTGAACACGGAGGGAAAATTTTACTGTCCGGATTGGCGACCACACTCACATACCTTCAAGGCTGTTTAAAATATACTCACACACCTTCAAGGCTGTTTAAAATATATGAATGAAGCAGGCTGGGGTGCTGTGTTCTTACGAAACAGAGACCACTTGATTGCAAATTAAACTTGTACGAGTATTCTTCAGCACACACAAAAAACCTCTGGTTCCATTTCTCTTGAAATATGAAACTCTACAGAAAGATCTTTGGTTTTTCCACGACTAATGCAGAAGTAGATAAAAAGTTCTTGATTTTCTCCTAATTCTACTATAAGAAAAACAACTTAAGTAAATGAAAAATAGCAACTGACACTCAGTGTTGGGGAGACTGAATGAAGTGGCAGGGACTGTGGGAAACTGGCCCATCCAAAACTCATCCAAAAGGGCCACCAGCCACTCAGTTCCATTGCCACCTGGGAATGCAGAACCCAATGTTGCCAGAGGAAACAAATTTTTAAGAAACACTCATGCTGCTTTTATGTAAAATTTTCATTTTAAAGGTAGGTAACTAATTTACATATCCTTAAAACACTTGTCAGGGACATATTTTGCCAGCCCAACAAAGCTTTTCCACAACCCAGAAGCAGCTGGAAGGTCACCAGTTTGTAACCTCGGATGCAAATGATAAAACAGGAACATTTTAAATCTTGAATTTTTTAAATTTAATTTAATTTTTTTTTTTGCTGAGGAAGATTCACCCTGAGAAACATCTGTTGCCAATCTTCCTTTATTTTATACGTGGGTCACCACCACAGCATGGCTGAAGAGTGGTGTAGGTCTGTGCCCAGGATCCAAACCCATGAACCGGGGCTGCTGAAGTGGAATGCGCCAAACTTAACCACTACTCTATGGAGCTGGCCCCCAAAAATATTTTAAAAGACACCAATCAGCAGTCCCAACTCCCTGACTTCAGAAAGCTAAATCCTGGGTCTCTAGGGACATACGTCTCTACACAACCACATCTGGCCAAGATAACCAGATGTACAGGCAGGATTTGGGGAGGGAGCTGCATACACAGAAGAGGCACCGTAAAGGACCACACAGCCACGGCCCCCACCTTCCTGGTGAGCAGAGGAATCCTTTCTACCTAGCTCCTGACCCGCAGCCAACCAGCCTCCAGACACCACAACCGCCCTGGGAAGTTCAATACCCCGCAGGGCCACCCCTCCCACTTCCCACAGCTCCTAAGGAAGTCCTTCCTCACATGAAGCCCAAAGTGGCTTCCTTCTGCTGTCACTCACGGGTCCCAACTAGTGCTTCCCTTAGGAGCTGCTCAAGCTTCTGATCAAGCTCATTGTCCCTGCTCCCTTTCACGCAACATACTCTCTAATACATCAGGACAGGCATTAAGCTCCCTACTAAGCTTACTACTTTCCAGGCTGAATATTCTGTTCCCTTCATCATCATGAAAGGACGTGACTTCCAAACACTCCTCACCATGATCACTTTCCTCTGGATAATCAATATCCTTCTTAAATCTAAGGCCTGGAAGGAAAGGAAGAAGGAAACAGAATTCTAAAGCACTGTGCCAGGGTGCTATATATTTTCATATTTCACTCTCATAGCAATCTTCTTTCATCTGTGTATTATTCACTACTTTGCAGCTGAAGGAGGCTAAGGAAAGTCATTTGCTGAAGATCACAAAACTAGGATGACCAAAAAACTTAAACCAAGTCTATCTGATAGCAGAGAGACGACGGCCTTGCTCTCCATATGGAAAATGGCTTATTTACAATGTTTCATCATTATTATAACTTATTAAAATTACAAATAATATAAGCAAGTCTATTCTTTCTAGTGATCTCAGGAATGGACAGCTGTTTTCATCTGTGTCATGTGAAAACAAATTCTCAAAGTTGCATCCACTTTATGAACCGTATCCAAATGCAAGATTTTTAAACCTCGTTGATGTAGTGAATATATAAAAATCTGAGAATATACTAATAAAATAGAAATGTATATAACACACATATTAACATACCTAGTCATAATCACTCTATAAGGAAAATGCTTTTATTACCCCCATTTTACAGAAGAAGAAACTGAGGCACCAAGAGGTTAAATAACCTGCCCAAGGTCACTGAGCCAGGAAATATCGGAGACAGGAGTCAAACAACTCAGGCAGTCTGACTCCAAAAACATCTAGACTTTAGGCTTTTCAATTAGGTGTATTTCAGTCACAATTTTTTAACTTCATTAAAGCATAAATAAAATACCTCCCTGAGGCTAGATATTTCTTTTGAATATTCTAATATAGACAAAAGTCAGTCAACACAAAACTTACCAATTATCAAAATTTCTAACTTTAATATGTACTATATTTGCAAATAAACTCAGAAATGTTAGAAAACTTCCTGTTCACATGGAATATAATGACAAACTTGATAATTCTGTGACGGAACAATTCACATTTTTAAAAACTATTACCCAGACAAATCAAATCTTCAACATCTCCTGCAGTGTGAACAAACTTCTCACCATATGACACCGAGCAACTCACACAGTGAGCTTCATTTAACTGTTGCATGCATTACGAATTCAGTCAGAAAATACCATCTGTTGTGCACCAGGGGCTGTGGGGCTGCGTGAGGAACAGGACAGACAAGTGTCCTGTCGTTATGGACCTTCTCCTCCAGTGACACTGGAGCTGAACCACAGACCCATAAATAAATACACAAAGGAGCAAACTATCAGGTAGAGACAAGCACTTGCAGAGAATTAAAATAAGTGACTTGGTGGCAGGTGGCTGGGTGGCTACTTTAGATTGGGTGGTTGGAGGTGGTCTCTTGGAGGCAGGACCTTGAGCTGAGATCCAGAGGGCATGAAGCAGCCCAGGAAAGACAGGACGAACTGCTGCCTGGAAAGGGTATGCTCGTGCCTGTGTGCTGCAGCAAAGCAAGGTGGACTGCAGACACTGCAAACGTTTCCAGGGAATTCCTTGCAACCAATCCAAACACAGCTTTGGGAACGAGTCAGCAGTCCTGCTGTGGTACTTAACCTGCAACGCCAATACAGCTGCGAGTAAAACGCCCCAGTCACAAGGAAACAGCCTTGACATCACAGCTGGAACCTCACCTTTCCTCAGTGGTTTCTTAGCATCCAAGTCTCCTGAGCTTACCTGATCTTACAACCAGAAATTACCTCCTCTAGAGCTGTTCTTCAGCAGGAGGTCCTAGCTGGTCTGGAGTTCAAGGATGTGCTCTAACAGTATTTGACATGGAAAGAGATGGAAATCAATGCTTCCCAGACTGCAACTTCTCCACCCAGGCTCCCAGAGAGGAGGGATGCATAGTTTCCCAGCATATCAGATCAAAGTGTGTTTGTAATAAGCCACTCAGATTTGGTACCCCACTGCCCGCAGGAACCTCAATTACCAGCACCTGAGGAATCCACATTGGCTTTTCCCACTCAGGTCCACAAACAAAGATCAGTTAACAGAGTTACATGGGCAATAGACACGTAAGAAATACAGACTGAAAGACAATAAATCTTTGAGATGTACAAGTGCCATGAACTTACCCCTGGAGGAAGTGTGGATGGCACTTAGTCTAATCACTCATTTATCCAGAATGAGCTGGCTGAAGAGGTGACTTTGTAATTCAACCACAGAGCCCTGGCAAGAGAAAACAAACACACAGAGGTGGTGAGAAATAACTTTTCAAAATTAGAATTTTGTAATGAAAGCTCAATTTCTCAGCATTCTGCTATATCTTGGGCTTGATACGAAAAGGGAGAATCTGAAAGAAAAACCAAGGGTTAAGTGACTAATTATAAGGGAAATATGAAGGTCTTCCCACATTCTAATTGGAGAAGCAAGTCTACAGCTTCAGCCTATAACTTCGTATGGCCAAGTCATTTCATAGATAGGTCTATGGAGGAGGGAAGGAAGGGAGGGAGAAAGAGAGGGAGACAGAGAGAGAGCAGGAGGGAGGAGGAGGAGGAAGAGGAGGAGGAGGTGATGGACAGTTGGATGGATGGATACATGGATGGATGATTAGATAGACAGACAGAGCGAGCCTACTGTGATCAAGCCACTACTCCAGATGCTGAGGATACAGCAGTGAATAAGAGAGAAAGTCTCTGCTCTCAATGAGCTTCATTCAAATGGGAGGAAGCAGTCAAATCAAATAGGTAAATAAACAAATAAGAAAAATATCCTAGAGTGATACATGCAATGCAGAGACATAAAATAAGATGATGAGATGGTGAGTGACAAGTGGCTGATTTAAATTGGCAGATCAGGAAATGGCTCTCTGAGATGGCAACTAGGCTGAGATATGAATGCTATTTCAAAGTTAGGGAAATGATCCCCCAGGCACAGGGACCAGCCAAGACCCCAATAAGAACCAGCGCGTTAAGGATAGTTATCATGGATTGTGGGGCAGAATCCAAATGCAAGTAAGTTGACTCAAAGGATCAAAATTTTGTTACTTATTAAGCAGGTGGTTTCTGGGTCCGTTCACATTATGGAGAATACTAACTTCCTCCTGTGTTTGATACACTGCCCAGTGATATATCCAAACTCACAGCACCATTAGTCAACACACCAGAAAGTACCTCCCTTTTCTTTCATTACTTAAAATGTGAAACAGATTGCTGTCAGAGAGTGAGACTTGTCTTCTTAGAAGACATTATTTCACCTCTGCTATGTACACTAGATACTGTGTTATGATAATAACTGTGTACTCTGGGTCACAGTCCTTGATAAAGAATCCAGACTTTGGAGTCAAAAGATCAGGGTTCAACCCCCAGCTTCCCCATGACCACCTGAGTGAGATCAGCCTGGTTATTTCAACTGTCTGAGCTGCTGGTTTCTTGAACTATAAAATGGAAATGATATTATCTACTTTGCAGAGTTATTCTATGTATTGAATGGGATAACGCACATAAAATACTTAATAAAGGGGTTGAAACATGTGAAATGCTCAAAGTAGCAATAAAGTATTATTATTGTAAACAGTCACTATTGGGAAAGGCGCGATTAGAGCAATGGTCCACGCTACAGAAATACATGCACATAACCAGACAAAGCAGAGACGACAATTTTCATTTATAGGATCATAGAATATCCTCTGGGTGCACCTTCAAAAACCAGCCCAACTCCCTCTCTCTACAGGTGAAAATTTAAAGCTAAATGAAGCAGACATGCCCAAGGTGACATAACTGATTCAAAGAACATTTTAAGAAACCTGACATATTTGGTTAAGAATGCCTGACTTATAAGATAAATCCCACACAGACATAAATTTTTAATTCACTTTGTAACTATCCCAGTATGGACAAGAAAATATTTTCAAATGGTAGGAATGGGAAATTGAACAAGCTTCAGGGGACTCAAAGCCAAGAATTGTCAAATTTTACAGATGACCTGACAGATGGTTACTTACTAACCAAAACGAAAATATATAAGATCTACCACATTTTAATTTCTCCAGTGATAACAACAGATATTGAGTCTCAAGCACCTACTATGTGACAGAAGCTTTCCATACATTCATTCTGAATTTTTGGCCATTTTATGAGTGTGACAGTTTTTTATTCTCTATGCCTTTGCATATACTGTTCCCTGCTGGGAATGCCTCCCTGGAGAACTCCTAATTACCCTTCAAGACCCAGATTAAGTGTCTCCTCTTCTGTGAAGCCTTCCCTGACCTCCTACCTTCCATGAAGTGTTATCACTCTCTCCTTCACCTCACCACTCTGGCCAGTATAGGCAACTGCATTGCAATAATTACTTTTTCACTTATTTTCCTCCTTTACTAGATTTTGATTGCTTTGAAAGTAGAGGACTCATCTTACTTATCTTTGTTTTCCTGATGTCTAGCACAAGGCCTTACACACGGGTGCTTAATAAATGCATGATGAATGGACCAACGGAAGAACTGATGCATCAAATTGTTAACACAACATGATTTAATTTTAGACTAGCCTGCTTTTCCATCACATGACTATGACATATTACAAATGAAGGGGAAGTTACAGCTTATCTACTGTCATCGTTAATGTCATGTGTCAACTTGGCTAGGCTGTAGTACACAACTGTTTGGTCAAACACCAGTCTGGATGTTAGCATGAAGGTATTTTTAAGACGTGATTAACATTTAAATCACTAGACTCTGAGTAAAGCAGATTACCCTCGATAACGTGGGTGGGCCTCATGCAATGAGTGGAAGGCCTTAAGAGCGAAGACTGAGATTTCTCAGTTAGGATATTTTTCTCAGGTTTGAAGAAGGAATTCTGCATCTAGACTGCAGCATGGAAACCCTGTCTGACTTTTCAGCCTCCTGCCTTGCAGAATTTGGACTCAAGACTGCAACATCAACCTTTGTCTGAATTTCCAGTCAGTGGGCCTGTCTTATGGATTCCAGCCTTACCAGCACCCACAATAATGTGAAACAATTCCTTAAAATTTCTCAATAGATAGATAGATAGATAGATAGGCAGGCAGGCTCCTGTTGATTCTGCTTCTCTGGAGAATCCTGATTAATATGACCACTAATCATATTGAATTGAAATGATTTTGGGCAGGATTACAGAATGTTTAAGTTGAGGGTACACTCACTTCAACGCTGTTCATTTTGCCGATGAAGAAAGCGAGGCCCAGAGAGGATAAACTAGACTGGCCGCATAGACAGTGGCAAAAACTGGGACTGCAACTCAAATCGCCAAACAACAGCATCAGCCCTGTTTCAGAACAAGTGACAGTGGTTTGTCCCAGTGACGGATCAGTGGTTGCCCAAAGTGCTCTTCCTTGGATCCTGGTGTCCTGTTCACAACATTTTCCACTTCCCGTGTGTATTCCAGGGCCACGTGAACAATTAACTTTCAACTAGTTGGAAGGACTACGACCCATTTTCAGCAAGTGGATATTCTCTCAACAGTGTAGACTAGGTTTAGCTGTCAACGAATGCCATGATTTAAGGTGAGTGAACAATGGGACAGGGGCTGCAATACCCCGTGACTATAGAAAGATCTAACGGGGCCCATTGTGTATTGAAGTCTGAGATTCAAGGCCGTGCTGGGTAAACCACACCTATAATAAAACTCTAGCATCTCTGTGTTTTTAGTCAGACCAAGAGTGTGCTTGCATCTATAACAGCACACAGGTACCATGTGTGGACAGAGTCATCAATCAATAGATTTCACTCACGCTCCCTTCAGCATGAAAACCAGCCAGGCCTGGAGCCTCTGAGCTTGCCTGCCACCATGACATCATTTTAATTCAACATGACTACATCTTACATTTTTCTCCCTTGAGTTCGGGATAAAAAGCCCTTCGATTTTACAGTCCTGACGATTCTGCCCCCACACCTTCCCTAACAGCTGAATGTAACTGGACCTTCAGCTACAGCACAGTTAAAAAAAAGGAAGGCCACACCGCAAGAAAGGCTAGCACATTAATCAATGTGGAAGCCTACTGTCGAGTCCTGGACTAAGTTCACAGCACCCAGTGTTTATAAAACTCTCAGTGCTGGGCGACACAGTGAGAGCCTGCAGCCTTCAACACAATTCCCAACGCAGGTCAAGGAGAAATTGCTGGGGAAGAGAAAGATAAAGTCACCACTTAACCCATGCCCTTCCAATACGCCCCCTCCACCCCAACTAGGTAAAAGGAAGGCATTTCTCACTGAGAAATTTCTCTCTCAAATTCTCGCCTTCTTCAAATTAAATCCCCTTGGTAATCTCCCATCTCTCTGAATAAAAAACTGTTTTAAAGTTTCTGGGTTTACTCTAGCCTTGCTATCAGCTAGGCAGCTTATCAACTCAGAGACTCAACTCAACATCTGTAGTAACACTAGACAGAAAGTGGGAGGTTTTCCAGGAGCCATTTCTGTGGGGGAGAGAAATGCGACTCCGGTCTCCATTTACCCCTCATGTGACCCGGGTGTGTACCATGTGACTGAGCCCCTCCAGAATCTCCGTTCACAGGTGGATTATTTATTATCTCAGTCTCTTGGCCATAGAGATGTCAGAGCCGTAACAAACAAAGCTCTCTGTGACTCTTCCTCGCGACATGAGGTAAGACGGATCATGATGTACTGTACGCCTTCATTAAATATCAACTGTCATCAGCCTCTTGGTGAAACTAACACACTGTGTCTGCACAAAGAGCTAATGGATCAGATGCTTAGCCAAAGAAGCAGTCTTCCTTAACAAAAAAAGACCGTAGAGATGCCCGGTAGACTATGGGATGTCAGAGAATCGATGACAAAGGGACGACTGATTACAATGAAAATAGGAAGTTTTAGTCTATCCCAAATGGTAGAGTTTTATACACACAGAGCACAGTACTTACTGCTGACTATGAACCAAGCTACAGCAAGGTCCTTGTTATTTATAAAATAGTTCATGTGAAACACCAAAAAAAAAAATCAATGAACAGCTAGAAACAGAACAAGGCATATCCATATGGCCCACTGTATTCCCTAGGCTGGCTTCTGTTTAGAATTCATCCTCCCTAGGATTCCTACAAAGTTCACGTATCCAGGGACAAAATTCAAGGATGCACAAGTTGACACAATTTAGCTTGAGTGCTTAATGTGCAGGACATTAATTAAGTTAATTCAATTCGATTCAAGAAGCATCCACTGAACATCTACTGCGTTCAAGGCACTATGTTAAATCTTGGGAATAGGATGGTGACCAAGAACCTGCCTATTGTCTCGCACAGCCTGTAAACAAGTAAGTCATCAGTCACAATGCAGTGTAGACATTGTGGTACAGAGGGCTAAGATGCTATGGAAGCACACAGGAGTGGCCCCAAGCCTAGTCTTCAAAAACAACCCAAAAACAATAACAATGATGCCCACATCACAAAAATTACCTATATTCAGTGTCCACGTAGAACAGAATGGATCTTTCTTTACCAGGAAAGAATGTCTACATTTCTTTGACACTTCTCCTATGAGGGAAGGTGGGCCAATCTATGCTCCCACTCCTTGAATCTGCTTCAACCTTTAGGAGTACAGCCAACATGATACTACAGGATTTCTGTGTCCAAGTCAGAAAAGCCACAAGTTTACACCTGCTTTCCTGGTTTCCTTCATCCCTGTATCAACCTGACACCTATCGCCATATTTTCCAGGATATGAGAAGACACCAATAAGGATCTTATCCCATCACATGCCAAGACAAAAGAAATTTAGCGTTAGTGTCTTAAAGCCACCACTGAATTCTGGTTTCTAGACTGAAGGATGACCCTCATCCAGTTGATCGACAGAACTCAGCGAATCATGGGGACTGACTTTCTTCACTAGAGAATTGCAATATAATAATTCCCTGTCATTTCTAAAACCACAGCATCCATTACCAAGAATTACATTAGGGGAGGCCAGCATCTCACCCCATTTACAATGCAGTGCTGGGCGTACAGAGAACAGAGATGAATCAGGCAATCACCTCATACGCAAGAAACTTAAAACTGTGTGGGCCCAGGAGACCACCTGGATGATCACAGTAGGAAATATCTGCTTTCCTCTTCTTCACCCCTGTGAGATGATCGTCCTGCCCATCTCTACTTCTTCTTCCAGCCCTACCAACACTGAGAACCATCCCATCCTCATACCTAGCATCTGTTCAGAGAGAGAAGAGGAGAGAAGAAAGGAAGAATAAGATTTATAAATAAACAAAACAGAATGCTTGTGTATGAAGGGGTAGGCGTTAAAAAGTAGCAGGGGCTCTCAATTACCTGTCTTTTTCGATCTCTCTTCATCTATCATATTCTCTCATCTGCTTAGTGTCACCGACACAAGCTAAGCATCATAAGGCTCTATGTTTATAATAGGCAAATATCCCACTTTAACAGCCAAAGGCGCTACTGAAGGAAATTATATCCATTCATTCGTTATAGGAACAGCTTACATGTATACAATATTATCATTTCCTTTATCCCATCCTTAGATTAAATGAAGTATTCCTTTTCAGTAACTGAAGAAGCATGGGGATGAAAGAAGTAAATGAGATCAAGCAAGGCACTGTTGAATAACTATTAAATTAACAAATTAGCACAACACACTGGCTTATAAAAGGTGGCCCGAGCGACAGAACAAAACACAAGGAGAAGCTACTACAACGTGGATTCAAATGCTCCTTTACCAAAAGGGGGGGGAAATTGAAAGGCTCTATTGACCTTAAAATAGGAAATAAACATTTGTACATCACTTGAAAGGGCAAACACCAGGACATGCAAGTATAAAACTAACTCATCAACCACTTTTGTATCAGGAAGTGTTACAGGCTCTGAGCCATCTGTAGGGAATCACGCATTAAACAGCTCTCAGCAAGCATCTACGGGACACACCCGCCCACCTTGGCTGTGTGAGTGGTTCCCAGGATATAATCAGTGAGGGGACTCCCACCTCTGTCTCAGAGCTCAGCTGACTAAGCCAAACACATTTTTCAAAGGATAACTTTACCTCATTCCAAGGCTAGACATAACTCCTGAAAGGTAGCATATTATGGAAAAGAAATTTGTGAGTCTTTTTTCAGAGGATTCATTTATAAAGACAGGGCAACCGAGGATCTCTTTCACAATGCCTGGAAAGCAAGTAATTGTTGAATGACCATAAAGGAGAGAATGAGTGTATGAACGAATGAAGGAACAAACAAATATGATGCTAATTATTTCTGTGTTCACAGCAGCAGATGAGTCAAGGATCCCTGGATTTCAGGAGAAAATGGAAAGATTTGTCCTCAGCTGTTCTAATACTAAAGACGGCCACAAAATGATACTATCGATGACTAAAATATTTCATCCTCCTAAACTTTTCAAAGCTGTCACATTTTCCCTTCCTGGAGACAGGATACAAGTTAATACTTTAATGGACAAAGAAATATTTTCTGCTGGCCCCGGCCCTGTGGACGCCCAGGAAATAATGATTTCAGAGTCATGAACTTACCTGAGAAAATTCATGCCATAGAACCCACCAGAAAAGCAACCAGTCCATCCCATGCAAGGTTCATTTTAAGACTGCTTTAACTGTTATCCTGCCCTCTGGTGACATCTGAGCAGTTCATCCCACGGCCGAGGATGTAGTTCGGGGCGTGAAACGTTATTTCAGACGCTATTTTTATAGCAACACATTACACAGCTCTTTAATGTCACTCTAACTTAAAAGATGCCATACTGGACTTGACACCTGAAGATGCCATGTTGTTTTTACCTAAACTTCTGTCCAAAATTAAATATTTAGGAAAAAGAAAACCTGTGGCTATACACTTTGCCCACAAAATGTATACTTTTACTTCTGAAAATAAAGATTTTGTAGGTTTTGTTGTAAATTCTCGTTTAAACACCCTTCATAAATGTTTTAATGTCCTCCTACTGACAAACAGTACGGGGGAGATAAAGAGGTACCAGCTCACAGAGAAGGCCCTTGCAGTGCTTACGTCAACGATATGGAAATCAGAGACAAGATTTGGAATGATGCTAACAAATACAAAACCGATAGCCACGGTACAGATAATGATACCTTTCTGGAAAGTGAGAGAAACACTTGACAGAAGGCTGTTTTGGGTTTTGTTCATCAATTAATTTTGCAGAAAGGGGCAGGTGTGAGAGTTCCCAATGGTCAAACAGCTGTTGCTGTTTCCTTCTATTATTACGGGGCAAATCGAAATGACCCAAGAAACAAACCGATATCAGGAAATTTTTGAAGAAAGCAAAATGCTAGGATCCATATAAACTCAGCCTATAGTTTCACACTACATACATCTGAATCTCAGCGGTACTGACTATCATTGACAAATATGTCATTCTACAATTTAGTAGCATTTAAGTCCCAATTAACAGCAAGGTGCAATGCTGGGCACTGTGAACGCCTGCTACAAGGATGAATTAGACACAGCAGCACTTACCAAAGGGCCCAGAGTCGGAGGGGAGAAAAGATGGCAAAGACGTTATAAGTTATAAAAAGAGGAAAGGGAAACTGGCAATCTGAGATGGGAGCAAGATGGTGCTGTGAAGAAAATGCCAGAAATTTCCCTTGGTTTAAAAAAAAGAAAAGAAAAATCACCGAAAATCCATTAAATCTATCAGAAACAGAGATTTTCAGCAGCAACCACCACAAAGATCATCAAGTTAAACTAGAGGAAGATATATTTAGGATCCAGCTTAAAAGGAAATGAAGGGGCCAGTCCCGTGGCTGAATGGTTAAGCTCTTGCGCTCTGCTTCTGCGGCCCGGGGTTTCACCAGTTCGGATCCTGGGTGCGGACATGGCACCGCTCGTCAGGCCACATTGAGGTGGTGTCCCACATGCCACAACTAGAAGGACCCACAACTAGAATATGCAACTATGTACTGGGGCGATTTGGAGTGAAAAAGCAGGAGAAAAAAAAAAGAAGATTGGCAACAGTTGTTAGCTCAGGTGCCAATCTTTAAAAAAAAGGAAAAGAAAACATATCTTAAAAAAAAATTCAACCTCTATAACGAAACAGACTATAGAACTTCTAAAAAAGATTTGGAGGATGCGAGAAATCTATTTCCAAAGAGATAAAGGCGGATATTACACCTATAGATGAAAGCAGGCTGGGATCACGAAAGATCACCGAGGGATGACACCCACCCCAGCATCACTCAGGGCTCTGGAGCAGCTCCCAGGGTGGAAGTTCAGACAAGGACAATATGGCATCAGGCTGAGCGGAGCAGGACAGCCCTGCTAATGGACCTGGCCTTTAAGAATTGTCAAACTCGGATGGAGGAACCAAGAAGACCCTGAATTATTATGAATATTCTCATAAAGAGGACAGTATGGATTAAGGACAGAAAGACCAAGAAGCCTGAGAGCCGCACAGTCATGGAGAAGCCTCAACTGTGTTGGAGCATGGCGTGAAATGAGTGCAAAGAGAGAAGCAGATTGAGATGCCCCACTCTGGAGCCTCCTCAAGTCCAGGCTGTCACGTGGGCTGTATTCATTAGAAGACAACCTCAAAAGCAGAAGTCACAAGCCAACAATGAATGAGCCCCCACCCACAGGTACTACCCGTCACCATCCATCAATACGAATGAGCATTAACTATAAAGGAGTTTGTAACGATGAAAATCAATGGGGAAATCCTACAGTGTGTTTGCAAAATAGAAAAGAGCTCATTCATAAGAATGCCAGAGTGCCCGGTGAGGAGTGAGAAGCAAACCCCAGACCTGCCCCTCGGTAATCCCAGACTCGGGGTCACTTATATGCTTCTCTAAACCTGATCTCCCTCCATGCAAATGGAAATGATTATACCCACCCCCCGGGGCTGCTGTGAAAACAACGTGAGAAAAGATCTTTAAATTATCCGACATACGGCTTATCCAAGTAAAGAAATGTTAAATAATAAATGTTAGTTCTCTCTTCTAGTCCTGGTTTCTGTAACCCCTGACTTGAAACGCAGGCTTTCTTCCACAGTGAGCAACACTAATAAAAACTCTGACTTATTTTTAACAAGCGCAAAGCAAGCAAGATGACTCAGTCATGCCCAGGCCGAGGCCAAAATGTCCGTTACTAACAAATAATGCAAAATGTTTTAAAAAAAATGTATTTCTCTAGGAACTGACTACGTGGATAAATTAAAGGGAAAAATGTAAATTGAGAAACCTACACAATTAGACTTGAAGATTATGTTTTAATATCTATAGTAATATGCTAAAATTATTTTCATAATATTCTAAAATCATTCATAATTAAATTAATTAGGGCATTGAGGCTTCCTTCAATCCCAGACAAGCAAGGGAGCCTTATGAAAAGGCAGGCTATTGTAGGTCTGTTTCTAAGTTTAACATAAGGCTAAGCCTATAGGATTGCTGTTTTAAGAAAAAAAAATTATCCATCACTAAAAAAGGTACTCAGCATGCCTTAGGAGTCTACAGAATAAACAGCTTCTTGTCCTTTGGGCCCAACACACAATAAACTATGGGAATTGAGAAATTAGCATAAATTATGGCAAATTTGTTAAAAGTGAGTTCTGTGTATGTGAAATAAAAAGAATTTGGGGGCGAGAGATGAATTTCAAAACACTCAGTAGTTGGATGTGACTGAAGGTGTCGCCATGGTATATTTTCAGGATTTGGCTCTTCCTGTGACCATCCATCCAGCAATCAATCTCTCTGGGGACCAAATCAGCATCTATACCAATTAGCATCAAGTTAGTTACTACATCTAAATCACTGGTACATCCCTAACCAGCTATAATCACAGAACTGCCTTCGACTGAAAGTATGTCAGACCTTTAATTTTAATTACTTCAGCATGGAATGAGCACCACATTTCCCATAGGTATTTTATTACCTGTTATTTTATGAAAATGAATAACTAAAACTTCAATCAGAACATGGCTGTAAATGGAGAAAGGGTGGGGAGAGGAGAGCAACATAAATGTTTATTGCTGTTTAGCACGCGAAATGCACAACAGGGATGAAATCTAGGAAGGCAATTCGAGTCAAAATTTCTGGGCCCAGAATGAAGGCTCCACTCCCTTCCCCCTCATAAACCACCCCCGGGGGAACTCCAGCCCCCATGCCTCATCCCACAACCCAATAACTATTAATAACCCCTCAGCCTCTCACCTCAACTGCCGCCGGCTCCGAGTCTGGAACCCCATCACTCTCCTCCTGCCTGAGAGTCCTTCACTCCTGCCTCTCATAATTCCACCACACACATCCTCTCCTTCACTCTGCCTTTATACCAATGCCTCTGGCCAATCTTGTTCTTACTTGGTTCAAAACCCTAGGGACTCCCAAGTGACATTAGGCAAGGAAAGAAAAGGTAGAGTCATTATGTCCTCACTCCCAAGGAAACAGAATTAAAAAGACAAAGATGAAGGCTTTCTTCAACAGTTTTGGTTGTTGGCTTTTTTTGTTGTTGTTCTAAGCAGGACATAAAAAGGGCAATATTCTATTTAGCTCATCTTTAATCTTTTTACTATAACAGAATTTGACTACATTTAAAATAGTTCTATGATATTAAGCATGTTTTTGAAAATGTTCCGTATTAATTAGCCAGAGAATATTATCCAACTTGAATATCTAATTCACCCAGGCTCCCCTTACTACCTAATACGTATTGCCTCCCCAGAGTAAGAGTGGAGAGCAACCTGGAGGAGCTGAAGTCCCATTCCCAACCTGGTGCTTACTGGCATGGTGCCCCACCCTGCACCCACTGTCCTTGTCCAGAACTGCCCCCGCACCCATTGTCCTTGTCCAGAACTCCCCCTGAACCCACTGTCCTTGTCCGGAACTGCCCCAGCACCCACTGTCCTTGTCCGGAACTGCCCCCGAACCCACTGTCCTTGTCCGGAACTGCCCCCGAACCCACTGTCCTTGTCCGGAACTGCCCCCGAACCCACTGTCCTTGTCCGGAACTGCCCCCGCACCCACGGTCCTTGGCCGGAACTGCCCCCGCACCCACGGTCCTTGTCCGGAACTTGCCTGCACCCACTGTTCTTTTCCAGAATTGCACCCTGCATTTCCCTGTCCTCGTCCAGAGCTGCTCGGAGCCCCACTTCCTGTCTACTCCTCCAGTCTCTAACTCCCCAAGGCCCTGGTCGTGAGATGAACGTTGGTGGCCCCATCGCCCCCTCTACTGACAATTCTCTGAGCCTCCAGTACTATTTTAAATAGCACTGGGATTAGGTCTGAAGAGAGAAAGTATATCGATGACAGTCTAGCAACAAACAGTTGCTTAGTTCCTTGGAAAGAACTTAATAAACATACAGGAAAAAGGCTTATTGATAACTATAATTTGAAGAGCATGTTAATAAGCTTACCATTACATTCAGTTAATTAGATAAGATTAATATGGTTAAACCTTATACAGATACATTAAACTCATGGTACACTAACTATTTTACAAAAGACTAACTTTAGAAGAAAATTAACTCTGATAAGGACAGGAGCTCATGAATAAGTTTGTCATCAGAAATCGTCTTTTGGTCAGAACGCTTGTATCTCCATCAGCAAATCAATGATAATATCAGCTATTGATCAGGTAGGAATTGATAGGATTTATGCAGCACCTGGTGTCATAACGGCACCGACAATACGGGATCGTACCCACGGTGAGTCGTCTTTCAGATCATAAACTCAGTCTCTCGGCTCTAGTGTTGGTCTCCTACCAAGTTGTTTTGCAAACAGCACCTCAGGTCTTTCTCCATCCAGACTCACTTTGCATTCTGCACCTCCCAGCCTCAAAGAGATTTCGTGGGGACTGTTGATGTCTGAAAGATCTTTCATCTTCGGGGATGAAAGGGGCTAATGAGTATTTGTGGGGAGCACTCCCACTCTGCCCCATGGGAAGGTTTGGAATTCTTCTGTGGGTGTGTCCTGCAGGTAGGAAAATGTTATGTTTGAAGTGGAAATTATGATAGACTTAATTACAGGGAGGGGGCATAGTTCACTGCTGAGCAGAGACCAGAGGCCCCTCCATTCTCCTTTTTCCTCAGCTGCTACAGTCCGTGTGACCTCGAGCCTCACCTTCTCTGGACGTCCAGGTTAAGCACACAGAGCCCCTATGAGAAGTAGGGCTTCTACTCAGAGGAAACCAAACTGAAGTAGAAACGTGTATAATATTGCAATTACACGAAGTAGGACGTGGCTATAGTCTCAGGCCCTCCCAGAGAAGTACTTAGTCTGAAACAGGAAGAGTACCAGGTACAACTAAAAATGGTTAACAATGCAATCTAATACAGGGTCTTTCTAAAGCCCTTTACTAAACTTTAACAGCAGATTTTATGCATGATAACTATCAACTTATAAGTGGTATCTTAAAGAAAGCTGATTTAGTTCCTAATGGTAAATATGGATTTTAATATTGCTAACAAAGATTATCATTTCTCCAGATTTTTTCATTCATCACAAAATCGAAAATAAGAAATGCTGTCTATGCAACTTCTTGAACCTCTGTACTGTACTAGATTCCTGTGATGCTCAGCTTCCTTTCTGAGCTCCTTCACCCACGCCCACCTCCCTAGACGTTCCTCAGCTCCAGGCTCGGTCCCCATCTCTTCACCTTCAACATTCTTCTTCTGGGTGACTTCATGGCTCTCACTATTGTGGATGATAATGAAGTCTCCATCTCCAGCTTAAATGGCTCTTCTCAGCTCCAGACCTACTCATCGACCTACTGGATGTGTCACCTCAAAATCAAGAAGACCCAAACTAAAGTTATTCCCAATCCTACTCTGCCCCAAAATAACCCAGTTCTGTGTACCCGAACCAGGATAATGGCCCCTCCATCTGGCAGCTCTCACAAGATAGAACCCCATCAATCATCCTAGGCTTGCTCTCCTTTTCCTCATCTTGCACGGCGAGGTGTCAGTAAATCCTCTGGCTCCTACTCCCTCAGTATCCCCTTCACATGTGCCACCTCTCCTTCACTGCACTGTGTTCATTCAGAGCCCAGGAGCTGATCCGAGCTCTGCCTCCACTGTTTCCTAGCAGAATATTTCCAGTCCTTTCTCCATCCACAAGTCTCTCCTGCACAGAACAGCCAGAGGAAAACTCTGAAACACAAATCAGATTCTGTTATGCTCCAGTTTGAAATCTTTCAATATCACCCATCCCTTACAATCAAAAGTCCCAAACTTCTTTTCATGGCATACGAAACTCCACTGACCCTTCCACCTCCTGTCCTGCCAACCACTGATGTGAACTCCTTGCAGCCACAGCACACTGTGTGGTCCAATGCTCCATGCTGGCTAAAACGCGTTAATGACCTGAGAAATTCCTTGTCATTCTCAAGACCAACTTATGTGGTTCTTCGGAGATGACTTCCCTAACGTCACATAAGAAGGACAATAAATCTTTATCAGATATATCACTGCACCTTCACTTACCACACAACACAGAAATTCTTTGCTCATATGCTCACCTGTTTTACTAGGGCATAAACTCTGTTCTCTGAGTCCTTCTCCAGCATTCCTAACATGGGGCGTGGTAAAGACCATACGAGCAATGAGTGTTTGGTGAATGAATGACAATAATCAAATACGAGTTCCGGAATAGAGTAGTCCTAATGTTTAATAAATCCATTCTAAAATGCTGCTTCCACTTTCTTCCTTCATCCATCAATCCAAAGTTATTTCGGGTTCAAGTGTCCTCATCCTTGATGGAAATTCCACAGAGACATACCCCAAAGTTGTCTGGAAAGCCAATGTGAACCTATTCATTTCTATAAAGCATAAACACATCTTTCCAAAAATATTTCTTATACATTCAAAGCCCCAGCTGAACCACCAGGCTCAGTAGTCAAGACCCACATAAATAAACTCACTTTCTTGGGAAGAGAGTCCCCGCTCCAGCCTCAGGGTGCCATCATCCTAACATAAATTTTCCTTTAAAAAACTAAGACAATCAATTTGCCCTAATGTTTTGAAAGGGCTTTGTCCTTAGTTATTTATCATTTCCCTGTTTTAACTCATCACAAGGAAATTCCTGAGGAACCGCCTCAAAGTCAGGAAGGATACACTTACCAGAAACATTCTTTAACGAATACTGACTACATGGCATAGGATTTTAAAAATCAGCCAAAGTAAATCAAATTACAACTTAAAAAACA
Organism: Equus asinus; assembly: GCF_041296235.1. Taxonomy (NCBI): domain Eukaryota; kingdom Metazoa; phylum Chordata; class Mammalia; order Perissodactyla; family Equidae; genus Equus; species Equus asinus. Next base: position 34,186,139 of record NC_091790.1, read on the forward strand.
AATTGCTATCCAGATAGCACATTGCAGAGCTGGGCAACACGTAGTGTGACAAAACTCGAGGTACAGTTAAAAAACAGCAAGACAATTTATTTCTTCGATATCTCTATTGTTTCAATTTTCTTTACTTAAATAATAGAAGCTGCGCAGCGACTCAAAACCGATGACAAAGCAAATCACCTGACCTTGTTTCCATATTTTTATTTTTCTAATATATTTTAGCTGCTATACAGAATATTAGTGTAATGTGAGGTGTCTCGTCTATACTCAAATTACCGTGTACGACTTCCTAGGCCAGCAACCTTTGTCTATGCTTTTACAATGTAACTCCTCGTTTGTGTCCATTTCTTATTTTCTTCTGGTGTCTAACTTCAAACAGGGACAGACAATAACATTTCACCAAGATGATACGCAAACACATGCTGCTTTATAGAACCTTTGATAATGGTTTTCCCAAAGGTGTGTCATTATTTCCTTCCAGGGAATGAAACGCTAGCCATTCTCTGATTGAACTTGAATGAAACAATGGAAAACCAGTCTGTCATGTTTATTCACAGCTCCCTGTGGCTCTAAAGTGTTATAAGACACTAGGCAGGTACTTCTCACTCACAGAATTTCCTGAAGAGGGAAACGGAACCAAAAAGGAATTGCTTGCAGTTTAGAAGTCACCAGCAGAGAGAAAGTGCTCTCTGAGGTAAAGGGATCCTGGACATAAACCCTGCCTCCACCACTTTCTTAAAGACGGCGGCGATGACCTACCTCACAGGGCTGCGGTGATTAGATGCTTCATGTGTATTAAAAAACCCAGCACTGGGGCTGGCCCCGTGGCCGAGTGGTTAAGTTCGCGCGCTCCGCTGCAGGCGGCCCAGTGTTTCGTTGGTTCGAATCCTGGGCGCGGACATGGCACTGCTCATCAGACCACGCTGAGGCAGCGTCCCACATGCCACAACTAGAAGAACCCACAACGAAGAATACACAACTATGTACCAGGGGGCTTTGGGGAGAAAAAGGAAAAAATAAAATCTTAAAAAAAAAAAAAAACCCAGCACAGACCTCTCCTCTGAGCTCCAGGCTGCCTACCTGACGCTTCCACCAGGCTGTCTCCAGGGCAATGAAAACTCAACACGCCCTCACCCCCAGCCCACCTCCAAGGCCTGCTGATGGTTCCTCCTCCATATCTTCCCAGTGTGCCCACTTCTCTCCATCTCCCCTGTTGCCCCCCAGTCCACAACACCATCTCTCTTCTAGACTAATGCAACAGTCTCCCAACTGGGTTCCCCAAATACACTTTTAAAAGCCCTCTGGAGTCTTCCCTACACTCTTGGATGAAGACCAAGGTCCTTAATACGGTCTACAAAACCTTGCACGTCAACCCTTACCTGCCTTTCCAGCTTCACTTTCTGCATTCTCCCTCTTTATGCTACAGCCACACTCTCTCCTGCCTGAGGGCCTTTGCACACACCGTTCTCTTGCCTAAAGCAGAAGGATCTTATCTATTCCTGACCCCACCCCAGCCTAATTATTGCCTTTCCTGCATCTCAAAGCTAGGTCAGGTTCACCTCTCATGAAAACAAGTGCCTTTTCCTTTTCACAGCTGAGATAGTATAGTTTTACTTAGGTGATTAATCAATGTATGTCTTTGCTACTGTAAATTCAAAGGAGGGCAGGGAACAAACAAATCTTACTCACTAGCTTAGCCTGATTGTTCTGGAAACAGAGCCTGAGATAAGGACTTGGTACAGAGGGTTCATTTGGGAGATCTTTGGGAGATCCTTCAAGGAGAAAACAATGAGAGAGAGTAGGGAAAGTGAAACAGGGAAGGAGGGAAAGCCAATATAAGGGTGTGTTACCACGGTCAACACCGTGGACAGCAGAGCGTCAATCCCATCAGGACCTCCTGGGAGCCATGCAGATGCCACCAAGAATTGTACCTCTGGAAGAAGGAGGCAGAAGCATCTGTCCACCGGTTTCAGTCTCCCCCTAATTTAGGGGGCTATGCCCGGGGGTGTTAACTCTCCCACCTCCAGTCTGTGCTTGCACATCAAGTGGCCCCCCCAGCATTGGAGAACTGAGGCAAACAGCAGGGACAACACTGTCACCACAAAGTGCATCTGAAACCACACTGAACCATCCCTTAAAGCCGTGTCGGAAAATGGAGGCGGGTCATGAGGACGTGGCTCAGAGACCAAGGGCATCTGCTACACTCTCTGTTTCCCTGTGCCCAGGACAGGGCCTGGCACACCAGAGAACCCCTGTAGATAGTAGTAGTGGTGTGGTTCTCAAGGTCATTATCTTTTTCACATAAATATAACTTCTTTCCAACAGCATTGGTGAAGTATTAATTAAAAAGTTTGGGAAAGGAAGGAAAGTTAATTCGCTATGATGTATGGAAGGTCTCTCCACAAGGGGCCCTTAAGGATTGGGGGAGAAGAGTTCCTACAATAACAAAAACAGTGTGAATGTTTATACTGAGATAGAGAAAACACTGATTATGTGCTTCATAATGAATATAGCTATACTTAATAATTTGGGCATGCATTCCCAAACATTATTTTGCCTCTAGGACATCAAGAAGTTGTGTTTGGACACTGGAAGGCAAACATTACATTTATGTACAAAACAATTGGAGACCCAGAGAGAAAACAGCCTCAGGACATGAACTGGGTAATCCGGTAGTATAACCTCTTCTGAATCCTAAAGCTTCTGGAAACCCCATAAGATCATCATGGATGATGGTCAGAAACTAACCAAGCGTCACAAAATGGGGCAGTTACATACAAAGCTCAGTTCAGCCAGATCTCTTAAACTTAAGGAATTTAGCCACTTAAGATTCATGGACTAAACAAAGATTTAGTGAGTGTTTATTACGCCCACAGACATCACTGAGGTGGTATGGAGGAAAAAGAGAAACAGATTCAGTTCTTCTCATAAAAGGACGATCTAGTGCAATCCAGGACAGGAAGAGGGACCTGGATACAGATGAAAATGTATGTTCGATGCACGTCTCTTCCATGTCACTGTAAACTCACAGGAGTGAAAGGCAAAATGCTATTTAAAAGTAACACTAACCATGACCACTTCTGTTGCCTGAAGAGGAAGCACAATGTATATCTGTGGACAGATCAAGCTCGGTACTTCTCCTTTCCATCGAAAAGGATTGACGAAGGACAGAGAAGGGAAAGGCAGAAATGTGAAAGCCTCTCCCAGCTCTTCCATGTGTATGAAAGTGGATAGAGAGTCCTCGGTCTTTAGCAGTCAACGGAGAGGAGCTCCAGAAAAGGCAAAAGTCAGGAGATCCATGCCAAGTCTTAAGCAAGAGACAGGCCAAGCAATACGGCAAGAGGTTGGGAGCTTCCAGCGCCTGTGGCAGTGGACTTCCTGCAGCGGGATGGCCAGAGGTCTCTAAGAACGGAGGGATGTAACCTTCCATACCAAGATGTTACACTGCTACACGCAAATGAGGCTGAAGTTAATATCCTCTGTGCCAAGTCCACAGTGAGTTCCCCACAGCCCAACTGGATCTTTAGGGTCCTGCTAAGCGGGGTCCTATGATGCTGTGGCTACACCATGCAGGGCCTTCTTTGATAACCGTGCAAATCCAGCAGGTTGCAAAGATCATAAATAGAAATACTTGTAAAGAATTAATCAAACATCTTTACTTCAACGTAACAGACATCAGGAAGGTATGCAAAAAAGAATTCCACCAATTTTTTTTTAAGTTTATTGTTAAAATCTGGGCTTGCTTCCCATTTCTGAAATCAAAGTCTCTTACAAAGGATAAAAACTAAAGGGAAACCAGGGCCAAGCAGGAAAGACACGGCAGAAATATGAGGCAGGAGTCCCATAAACTCTAGAAGCCCATTCACCCAAAGCTTCCCCCACTGGCCTCCTCTGAGTCTGCCCACGCACACAACCTCCTCCCTGAGAAGACACTCTTCCAGACCAGAGACCACAACAGTGCACAAGCACAGCCTCACAGATGCGAGTTCCGCCCACACTCTAGGCCTTCACAGCCTTGGGTATAACGTGACGTGAACAATAAACAAAAAATATCAACAAAACAGGATGTAAACAAACAAGAATTGGACAGAGAGGCGCAAAATTAGAAACACTGAGGAGTCTTCACGGTGAGACTAAAAGTGGCAACAGGGGTGGAGGCTGGGAAGAGGGGACAGCGAGCAGGAGGGCAGGAGACATTGACTATAGAGTGGAGAGCGGCCCAGAACTACTTTGGATGGCACGAGGGAGAGCCCATTATTCTGGAACGGCTTCAGAAGGCAGCTGGGGTTTCCAAAGTTAAAGGCTAAAGAGCAGCATTGGGACTTTCAGATCTGTATCGAATACCTCATCTCCAAACGACCAATACTGGGTTGGCCTACGCCTAGGGGTCACTGACACAACTTAGCAGCATGATCTGCTGCCAAATTGGCTTCAGTACCTGTTTCTGCCCCAATTTCAAACCAGAATCACCAAGCCAAAAAAAGGAGCTGTTCCTTCTTTGCACTATGTCATTATTTTCATTGAAATATAAATTCACCCTTGAAAGCATATGGAAGTTGTGGTTCATAATAATAGTAAAAGGTTATTTTCATTTAAAAATAAGAAGGTCACATAGGAATAAGAGAAAGAAAATGCACAATTATTTCCCCTGACTTATTTGTAGTAGAATTTCATTGCTTGAATATAAGCAAAACTAGAAGGAAATGGTTTAGTAGTGTGTACATGTGAACGAAACCAACAAATGTCAATATCTTACTCCAGAAAGGGGAGGGGAGAGAGGAGGAGGAGAAAGGAGGGAGAGAACAAGGCGGAGGGAATGAAGGAGATGGAAAGGAAGATGGGGTGACAGGAGCGAAAGGAAGGGAAAATGAAATAAGATGTTTATCTTCACTCCGGTAGTAACGACAGCTAAGGATACATACGTAACCTAAAAGAAAGATGCTTTGTTTATTTTCAATATGCTTGCACACAAGTTACTAATCACGGCCATGGAAATCACTGCCATGGAGTGTAATTATGTAACCTAGTTTAATGTTTGAAGCCTGTCAAGCCTCCACCTGGAATTACTCTAAAGCATTTTGCCCCCATTGAGAAACAAAGAAACAAAGTCTCAGCCACAGTAATAAACCTCCAAGACAGATCTCACGCCCTCCCTGTGCCCGGCTCTTCTATTACATTCAGTTCAGGGCCAAAGCAAAAGTTCTCAGGAGGCCAAATATTCAAAATCCAGCCCAAAATATAGTCACAGTTCACAATTAAGGCATAGGCAAACCAGAGACATAAACTTATCAGGGTTCTACATTTTCAGCAATGCTTACGAGACGATAACACTTTTCCGTGAGTTATGCAATTTTCATGACCTTGAGCTGTAAAAGCTGGACTACAAGTCTCAGCTTTAGTGCTTAAAAGGGACTGTCCCTCATGTTATTTTACTCTAGCCCTCACCAACAACATCCACATTCCTACACTGGCCCAGGAAGTCTTTTGGGTAATTACTGAATCAGCACAAAGTAAAAGGAGCTTAAAAGGGGTTTACAGGTAAATTGGTAGATTGTTAATACTACCCCACAATCGAGATGCTAAGCTACTTACTTATAGTCATAGTTATCAAGAGACAACTATCAATTTTCAAAGCTATAGGATATCCAGCTTTACACATGAGGCATATTCTGGTCGGTCTACCATCTGTCCTTCTAAGCTCCTCCAAAGTATGTCATGGGATAATCATTTGGGATTCCAGATGAATATTTGGCCATATTTATTCATCTATTCTTTCTACATAATTTCTGTCTTCTTCTCTTTATTACTTTTATCCCAGGCTTCACTATCTTACATCCATATATATATTGTTTATTTTTATACTCAATTATAACATACATGCAATAAATTACACAGATCATAACTATACCATTCCATAATTTTTTTTTTTTTTTGAGGAAGATTAGCCCTGAGCTAACATCTGCTGCCAATCCTCCTCTTTTTGCTGAGGAAGACTGGCCCTGAGCTAACATCCATGCCCATCTTCCTCTACTTTATATGTGGGACGCCTACCACAGCATGGCTTGCCAAGGAGTGCCCATGTCCGCACCCAGGATCCGAACTGGTGAACCCCGGGCCGCCGAAGAAGAATGTGTGAACTTAACCGCTGCGCCACCGGGCCAGCCCCACCATTCCATAATTTTTTACATTTTTTACTTATGTAGTTATCACCCAAATCAAAAACTTTGCAGGAAATGTACACGTAATGGTTCGTGTCCATACACACATATACACACCCATACCCACACCCAAACCCCACAGTCCATCCTTAGGATTGCATCAAAGCTGTGGAATAAACAAATAGGAAAGAGGTCGACCACAATATGATCAACTGCTAAAACACTGCTTTTTTAGTTGATTGTGGAAAAAATAAAGAATTTAAAGTATCATTTACAATTTGCTGCAGAGATCTTGTTACTACATTTCTAAGTCTTGAATCACTAGCCCTTTCATTAAATCATGCTGCCTTGCCACCAAATCTTAACCAGCTACTTTCCTTAAAAAATTGTGGTAAGTCACAGACTAGGAAAAGTACTTGCAAATCACATATCCAACAAAGGACTTGTATCCAAAATGTATATATAAAAAATTGTCAAAACTCAACAATAAGAAAACAAACAACCCCAGTTTTTACAATGGGCAAAAGGTCTAGATAAAAGATCTAAACATCTAAAATTCATCAAAGAAGATATATGGACAGCAAATAAGCACAAGAAAAGAGGCTCAACATTTTTAGTCATTAGGGAAATGCAAATTAAAACTTCAAGGAGATATTGCTACACTATTAGAATGGCTAACATTTAAACAAATAAAATAATAACACCAAAAGCTGGTGAGGACATGGAGCAACAGTGGGAATGCAAAACGAAACAGCTACTTTGGAAAACGGTTTCAGTTTCTTCTACCATACAACCCAGCAGTCCCACTTCTAGGTATTTGCCCACGTGAATTAAAAAACACGCTCAGGGGCCGGCCCCATGGCCAAGTGGTTAAGCTCGTGCACTCTGATTTGGCATCCCAGGGTTTCACGGGTTCAGATCCTGGGCACAGACATGGCACCGCTCATCAGGCCATGTTGGGGTGGCATCCCACATGGCACAACCAGAAGGTCCTAAAACTAGAATATATACAGCTATGTACAGGGGGGCTTTGGGGAGACGACGATGAAAAAAAAGAAGAAGAAGAAGATTGGCAACAAATCTTAGCTCAGGTGCTGATCTTTAAAAAAAAAAAAATGCTCATACAAAAACCTGTATGCAAATATTTACTCATAATCACCAAAAATTGGAAGCAACCAAAATGTCCTTCAACAATCAAATGATTAACAAACAATGGTATATCCATGCAATGGAATACTACTCAGCAATAAAAAGGAACAATCTATTGATTTGCCCAATAAACTGGGTGAGTATTACATGCATTGTGCTAAGTGAAAGAAGTCAGACAAAAAAAAAGGCTACACATTTTATAACCCCATTTATATGATACTCTGGAAAAGGCAAAATTCCAGGGAGAGAATCACTGGTTACCAGAGAGTAGGGTCCACACAGAGAATTTTAGGATGATGGAACTGGTCAGTATGGTACTGGGTAGAAGACACATGACTCTATGCATTTGTCAAAACCCACATAACTGTACACCACAAAGAGTGAACTGAACTTTATGCAAAATTCTTAAAAACCAACCAGAGTGTCCAGTAATGAACCAACAGAAAAAGAACTCAAGAATACAATACCATTCACAATCGCAACAAAAAGAATAAAATACCTTGGGGTAAATTTAACCAAGGAAGTGAAGGACCTATATAATGAAAATTACAAGGCCTTTCTGAGAGAATTGGATGACGACATAAGGAGATGGAAAGACATTCCATGTACATGGATTGGAAGAATAAACATAGTTAAAATGTCCGTTCTACCTAAAGCAATCTACAGATTCAGCACCATCCCAATCAGAATCCCAATGACATTCTTTACAGAATTAGAACAAAGAATCCTAAAATTCATATGGGGCAACAAAAGACCCCGAATTGCTGAAGCAATCCTGAGAAAAAAGTACAAAACGGGAGGCATCACAATCCCTGACTTCAAAACATACTACAAAGCTACAGTAATCAAAACAGCATGGTACTGGTACAAAAACAGGTGCACAGATCAATGGAACAGAATTGAAAGCCCAGAAATAAAACCACACATCTATGGACAGCTTATCTTTGACAAAGGAGCTGAGGGCATACAATGGAGGAAAGAAAGTCTCTTCAACAAATGGTGCTGGGAAAACTGGAAAGCCACATGTAAAAGAATGAAAATTGACCATTCTTTTTCACCATTCACTAAAATAAACTCAAAATGGATCAAAGACCTAAAGGTGAGACCTGAAACCATAAGGCTTCTGGAAGAAAACATAGGCAGTACACTCTTTGACATCAGTATTAAAAGGATCTTTTCGGACACCATGCCTTCTCAGAGAAGGGAAACAATAGAAAGAATAAACAAATGGGACTTCATCAGATTAAAGAGCTTCTTCAAGGCAAATGAAAACAGGATTGAAACAAAAAAACAACCCACTAACTGGGAAAAAATATTTGCAAGTCATATATCTGACAAAGGCTTAATATCCATCACATATAAAGAACACTTGCAACTCAACAACAAAACATCAAACAACCCAATCAAAAAACGGGCTGGAGACATGAACAAACATTTCTCCAAAGAAGATATACTGATGGCCCATAGGCACATGAAAAGATGCTCATCATCGCTGATCATCAGGGAAATGCAAATCAAAACTACACTAAGATATCACCTTACACCTGTTAGAATGACAAAAATATCTAAAACTAATAGCAACAAATGTTGGAGAGGTTGCGGAGAAAAAGGAACCCTCATACACTGCTGGTGGGAATGCAAACTGGTGCAGCCACTATGGAAAACAGTATGGAGATTCCTCAAAAAATTAAAAATAGAACTACCATACGATCCCGCCATCCCACTACTGGGTATTTACCCAAAGAGCTTGAAGTCAGCAATCCCAAAAGTCCTATGCACCCCAATGTTTATTGCAGCACTGTTTACAATAGCCAAGACGTGGAAGCAACCTAAGCGTCCAGCAACAGACGAATGGATAAAGAAGATGTGGTACATATATACAATGGAATACTACTCAGCTGCAAAACAGAACAAAATCATTCCATTTGCAATAACATGGATGGACCTTGAGAGAATTATGTTAAGTGAAATAAGCCAGCGAGAGAAAGATAATCTGTGTATGACTCCACTCATATGAGGAATTTAAAATTATGGACTAAGAACAGTTTAGTGGATACCAGGGGAAAAGTGGGGTGGGGGGTGGGCACAAAGGGTGAAGTGGTGCACCTACAACATGACTGACAAACATTAATGTACAACTGAAATTTCACAAGATTGTAACCTATCAATAACTCAATTAAAAAAAAAAAACCAACCAGAGTGTCAGGGGATCTCAGAATGGAAGGCAGACTGTAAGAAAGGAACGTAACTATATTACAAATGGATGGATGACACAACTTCAGTGCAGTGTGAGTGTGGAGGGAGGGGGGAGCTGACCTATACAACTTTGGAACCCAGTATTTTAACTGATACTATAAGCTAAGGACAAATATATATATATATATATATATATATCTGTGTGTGTGTGTATGTGTGTATACACATACCCACTATACTGTGGTTGGTAATGTGTTGCTCTCAAGAGTACCAGTTAGCAATTCTGAAACTACTTTACATATACACAAGGATTGAACACATTTGTGAATAAATTATAGATAATGGGAGCCAAGATTTTCACTGTCAGAAAAAGAATCTACAAAGAAGAAAAGGAGGAAAGCTAGAATGAACCCTGTGGTGCTGGATAATATCCACTCAGGTAAACAGACACAAAAATAAATATAGATACATGTGTAGATTCTGAGATATCAGTATGAACTCACATTTATTTTAATAGATTAGATAGACACAGAAATATAGACATACATGCAGAGTCAGAGATATCAGTATGAACTCCTGTTTATTTTAAGACAGAGAGAGAGAAATACAGATGTGTACAGACAAATATTTCCCAGCTTTGTTCATTGAGAGGGCCTAAAGAAGGAACACTGCTTCAGTAGCAATGAGCACCCTCAGCAACCAGATCTTGGTTTCTAAATACCATTCTCAAATAAAAGGAACCAGGGTTCTTTGGAGAATGGCTGATTCTAGAGCTATAACAGGGAAAACCTTAAAATGAATCTGGCACATCCTATAATGCCAGAACATCAAAAGACACAGAAGTCAACCTGAAAGAATTTTCAACTGCCAAATTTAGAACTAACTGAGCAACGTAATAATGATAGTATTGCACTAAAACCCAAAGAATAAAATACATGACCATGAGTCCATACCAATATAAGTAAATAACTGAATAAACAAATAGAGGAGAAGGAAAAAAATCTTCTTGACAAAAGAACTGCAATTATTAAATGCAGAAAGAATGAGAGAGACAGAAAATCATCATTAGAACAGCACTGTCACAACTGCCACAAGTTGGATAAACCCTAAAAGCAGCAGGCAGTGGTGAAATGTTAAGGAGAAACAGGATACTTGCAATGCCTCAACGTACGTCCCCCCGAATTTGCTAAATGTGCTGTTCTGAGATATGACCACAAATTATTTGATGCTCCTCCCTCCAGAAGGTGGAGCCAAATCCCTTCCTCTTGAGTGTGGGCTGGACTTGGTGACTTGCTTCTAACGAGTATAGAAAGTGAAAAATAGTAATTGCACTGTAGACAAAGCCAGCTGACACCACTTTAACCAAGTGATCAAGGTTAACATCATCAGTAATCAGTCATGATGACATCATGTGTCCCTACTATGATGCAAAAAGAAGGACATATCACCAATATTATATTCTGCCCCAAATCCACAACCTCAATCTAACAGGAGAAAACATCAAATAAACACAACTAGAAGCCATTCTACAAAATTCTTGATCATGACTCACCAAAAACGTCAAGGTCTTTCATGACATTGGAAAAAACAAGGAAAATAAAGAAATGGCCACAGATTGGAGAATACTAGGGAGATATGACAACTAAATGTAACATAGAATCATAAACTAGATCTTGGAACAGAAAACATACATTAGCAGAAAAACTAGGGAAGGCAAAGTAAGGTCCGTGGTTTAGTTAACAGTGTTGTCCCAATGTTAATTTCCTAGCATTGATGCCTGAAACATCTCCCTCTCCCTCTGCATGTTGCATAGTCAGCTGCTAATAAACTTACAAAACACAGGTCAGGTGCCTTCTCTTCCAAGAAGTCTTCCCTGATCACACTCCCTCTCTAGTTTGTTAGATACCACTCCTCTGTGCTTCTATCATAACACTTATCACTTAGTGTTGTACTATTCTTTCCTGATTAGCATCCTATAGGAGCTTCTAGAATAAAATGTATCCCGTTCTAATATACTTAACTATTTGTTTCTCCCATTCGAGCTTGGGATCCCCAAGGAAGACAGGACAGTGAGTGATTATGATCACGAGCTTTGGAGACGTGCCAGATCTCAGTTCGAACCCCAGCTCCACAACTTTCCACGTCATCTTGGGCAAGTGACCTACATCTGTCAGAGCCTCAATTTTGCTCATTGGTAAAACAGACCTAAGACAAAGAGTTGTTTGAGGATTTAATGAAATAATGTGCATACGGTAATTAGCTCAGTGCTTGCATGCAGAATATTTTCAATGTGGTAGAGAGTGTTACCTATTATCTTTATCAATGTCAAGGGCTAAGTCTTCTATCCCAGTGATTTGTATAGTGCCCGGCAGGTGATAAGGACTCAGTAAATGTTTGCTAAATGAATGGATGAATTAATCAATTATTAACATCAACAAACATTTATCCAATACCTACTTCACATATCAGCAGCCTTTATCCTCAAGGGTTTTATGGGCTATAATAGCTTCTCTATCTGCACATTAAAATCACCTAGGGAACTTCAACTGTATACTAATGCTCAAGCTGCACACTCAGGAATTCTGATTTAATTGACCTGAGATGGGACAGGTTGAGCCACTAGTCTAGTTGGAGGGAAAGGAAATAAATATATTAAAATATATGTATACAGAAGTAACATCAACCCAGTAGCAACAAGCACATCTAGCGCCCAGATCTTGGTTTCTAATACCAAGGAATCAGGGCTCCTTAGAGAAACAGCTGATTTAAGGACTGGGGCAGGAAGAACCCACCATGATGGGGGTATGATACAAGAGTCAACTGAAAGAGCTGCCAATGGCCAGAGCTGGAAGTTTGAACAACAAAATAAAGTAGTATTGTATTATAACCTAAAGTATCAAATAAATATCCATGAATCCAAACTGATATAAATGATTAACTAAATAAGTAAATATGGGAGAACAGACAAATCTCCCATGCAGAATTATAAATAATTTATGTAGATTCTTTGACCTCAAGATGGAGAGTAACTCCCACTCCTTAAGTGAGGGCTGTGCATAGTGACTTTCTTCCAAAGAGCACAGTATAGAGAGAGAGAGACAAAAAGAGGTACTCCACAGTGGAGAAACTTGACAAACCCTACCTCAAGCCAGGTGATCAAGGTTGATGTCAACAGAGATAACTCATATTGATAGTAGGTACCCTTGATATCATGTGATAATAACGGCACTTTACCTCTGTGATCTTCCTCCCAAAAACACATTAGCCCAGTCTAATTAGAAAATTGAGGGACATTCTACAAAGTATCTGAGCAGTCTGCTCAAAACTGTCAAGGCCATCAAAAACAAGAAAAGTCTAAAAAACTGCCACAGTGAAGAGGAAGCCACAGAGACACAATAACTAAATGTAATGTGGTGTCCTGGATGGGATCCCGGAACAAAGAAAGGACACTGGAGAAAAACAGCATATCAGAATAGAGTAGTGAATAATAATGTATGAATATTGGCTCATAAGTTGTGACAAATGTATGTAATAACGTAAGATGTTAATAATAAGGGAATCTGGGTGTGGGTTATACGAGAACTCTCATACTATCTATGCAATAATTCTGTAAATCTAAAACTGTTCTGCAACAAAAAGTTTATTAAAAGAAAAAGAAAGTTGGCCGAGTGATAAATGGATGGTATCATTACATTGCCATTGGTCAGAGTGTAAAGAAATTGCTGAAGAGTCATGAAAAATTTGAGTAAAGAGCAGGACTCAGCTATAGGAAATAGGCAAGTGTGAGCAAAAACTGTAAATTCCCAGGACCCAGGAAAGAAACAAGGAGATCCATGACAACCAGTTAGGAGCATAGAGCATACAGAAAAAAATAATGAAAAGATAGTTTGAACAAACTATTTGTGAAATAAAAAGACACTGGAAGAAAATAGTCAATTTTGAATTTTTCTGGCAGGAGCTGCTCAATTCTTTAGCAAACACTTGTCATTCTAACGTATTCATTCATTAACACTCCAAATTTTCTGTCTTCTTATACAAAAGATCTTTTCAAAGTAAATATATGTATTAAGGGGGAGTGGGCAAGAAAATCAAAAGCTGTTTCAGATTTCAGAAGATGGACTCCCAAATTTGAGTCAAGAAGTGAATATTTCACTCATTTTGTTTTTATCACTGAAGATATAAAATGATACTAAAATATATTAATTCCATCTTATATAACCTTGCTTCCTAAAACTGATCCCTCAGAGGCTTTATGGGTAATCAGCACATCCTTGTTAGTTTTCTTTGGAAACCTTTTGCACAGAAATATGATAATATTTCTGACGCTTGAGAGGAACTTGGACTCTGAAGCTGTGGTTCCAGTATGGCACTTCGATTTTAGCATGTGCTACAAAAGGCAAAAGCCAAAGCTAAAAAAATATACACAGGCCAGAAAGACATATTTCTTTCTTATTCTAATGAAATATGTTCTGGAACGGTCAGAGATCCAGACAAATCTATTCTAACACAAAACACACCCAAACAATGACTCCCCAGGGGAAGGGAATGGCCCCACATGGTAATTGCACAGCCAACAATCCTGTTCCAGAGCTTCCTGCAACCACAAAATGTTCTCATCCACCTCACACGCACAACGAAACAGGACACTCAGATTATTTCCTCAGTATGTACACAGACCACAGCAATCAAACCGATGTCTTTAATTATAGACTTGAAGACGTACACCCCTGCCTCCTCCTTCACAAAGGTCATGAAAGCTAACACAAATGCTCTGTGGTCTTCTGAAGCTTTCTGAAACGACACTTTCCAACAAATGTACACCATCTTAAGTACCTCATTGACTAATACCACAGCAGATGCTTTCCATCACAATTCCTATATACATTTGTAAAACTTTGTTTTTATACAGACTAGAAATCCCTTTTATACCTATGATTACATATGGTACGCCGCTACCAAATAACTTTCCAATTTCCCTTTTTCCCCTCACCTAACTTCTATTTCTGAGATTGTCCCTAAGCATTATTTAGCACCAAGTGACAGTGATAGCTTTAAAAAAATGTAAAACACAGGAACAGTATATTTTAATTGATGGAGTACTGGAGTTAAAGGGGCTCTAGAGACCCTCTAGAGGAGGGCTGGCAGATGGGTAGCTTCCCCACAACATGCCCAGGTAGACATCAATAATCAATCACGGGGGCACCGCCTGGTGGCACAGTGCTTAAGTGTGCATGTTCCACTTCAGCGGCCCGGGGTTTGCAGGTTCGGATCCCGGGTGTGGACATGGCACCGCTTGGCAAGCCATGCTGTGGTAGGTGCCCCACATATAAAGTAGAGGAAGATGGGTATGGATGTTAGCTCAGGGCCAGTCTTCCTCAGCAAAAAGAGGAGGATTGGCAGGAGATGTTAGCTCAGGGCTAATCTTCCTCAAAAAATTAAAACATTTTTTTAAATTTAGAGAAATAATCCATCACGGTTCCCTCTCACTTCATCTTACTGTAATTGCCAAGGTACATAAATCTAACATAAAGATCCACATCCAAAAACATAAGCTAAATTAGGGTGATTATTCATGTGACAGCTGGATTTATAAAGTACTTTAAAACAACTAATTTTCATTGGGTGATACATATTTTAAATGATATTTGATTTTAATATTGATTTACAAATGCTAGCTTAAGGCCACACATAGCAAATTCACTTAGTTTAGCTATTATACTTATTATTCCATAGAAAAAGAATTTGGAAAGACAGTATTTTCAAAAGTTTTACACACTTAATTGATTCAACATCTAAAAGTAACTAGTGCCTTTCTCCTCCTCTAAACAATACATGGACTTCGAAACACTTTAGCTCCGGTATCTTCAGTCCCATCTTCCATGTTGTTGTCTGGTATTTCAGATCTAATTTGTTTTAACTATCCCAAAATTAGTCTCTCACTCTGGAGTGATAATCTGAATGGCTCTAGAAATCCGCATGGAAGTTGAAAGTATTGTTTCATTATTTTCTGCCCTCTCATGAGAGCTGGTTAGGAGGTTCTAGCAGGGGAGCGCAACTACTCGTATACCCTTGACCGAAGAATGGTCCTTCTGTATCGGGGAAGGTCATCCTCTTTGACTAAGTGCACAGCTTTGGGAGGGATGCACATGGAGCAGTGAGGGAAGGGCACCCACCTAGCCAGCCAGGTCAGCCGAATCAACCCTGACGATCAATGGGGTGACGATGACACAGCCAGATGGCCCTCACATCCTCTTCTGTTCTTATTGCGAGTGAGAAGTGTGTTGCAAGTAGAACTGCTGTCTTTGTGGATAACCTCTGTTCTACTTGATTCTCTTAAAATGTTTCTCTTCAACTCTGGAGTTCTACAGTTTCATATAACTTACATGTAGATTTGCTTTTGTATTTCCTGCCCCGATTCAGTGTAATTCTCCCAATACGAGGATCTGTCCATCAGTTCTGAAAAGATTATCTGCTACTATCTTTTTGAATATTGGCTCTTTCCAATTTTATTCTGTTCTTCTAGACTCTATTAGACATGGGACCTTCTCATTCTATCCTGCATGTCTCCGAATCTCTTGCATGTTTTCAGTCTCTTTATCACTCTCTGCTACATTTTAGGTAATTATCTCAGACCTCTCTTTACATTCACTAGTTCTCTCTACAACTTTGTCTAATTTGCTATTAACTGTTTACTGAGTTTTTTAGGGTTTTTTTGAGGAAGATTAGCCCTGAGCTAACATCTCCTGCCAATCCTCCTCTTTTTGCTGAGGAAGACTGGCCCTGAGCTAACATCCATGCCCATCTTCCTCTGTTTTATACGTGGGACACCTACCACAGCATGGCTTGCCAAGTGGTGCCATGTCCGCACCTGGGATCCGAACAGGCAAACCCGAGACCGCCAAAGCGGAACGTGTGCACTTAACCACTGCGCCACCGGGCCGGCCCCCATGTTGACTGAGTTTTTAACTGCAATAAGCACATTGTATTTCTACGAGTTCTATTTGGTTCCTTTTAATATTTCTATTCTCATTTTAAAGTGTGCCATTATTTTATTCTTAACCTTAATTAGTTCTAACACACTTATTTCATAATGCCTTTCAGACTTTTTTAGCATCTTAAGTCCTTGGAGTACAAATACTCCTGATTGCTGTTTTTTCTGCTTCTTTGCAGCAGATTCTTTCTTCACATTGTCTGTAATTTATGACCATGACCTCATCTTCAGAGGAAATTGTTTTTCTGTGTGAATTTCAAGTTGTTTCTCTTTGTCCCTGTGATCTCACCTGCCCAAGGCCAGTTTTTAAGTTAATTTATTAGCTGCCTACTATCCACAGACAGCACTGTAACTGATGAAAAGAGAGAAACTGGTGGATTTGAATACTATCTACACTCATTACTCAGCTTCTAGGGTTTTTTTCCTTGAATGTTAAGTCTTGGTTGTCTAAGTCAAAATGAATACGCAAGCAATAAAATCAGAATATCATGAGGGAAGGCCAACTGGCTTTCACCCAAGAGGCCTCCTCAGACCCCATCATCTTAGTGAATTCCCCACAGACCAGAGCACGGCTGCAGCTTACAAGGTTAGGAGGACCAGAGGCCATATCGCGTCAAGACAGAGAGTAGGAGAGCCTCCCAGGGGAGAAAGCACATCACCAAGTTCACAGAGACTGACAGCCTTTTAACTGATGATGAAAAATGTGACTCTCCAGCACGCCAGGATATCTGCATCAGCGTGCTTGCACAACACAGAAACACGAGATGACAAACTATAATTAGGAGGGGTTTTGCTGAACTTGGACACAAAAGAAGGAGGGTTAGCTGGATAAAATGAAATTTTAATGCCATCAGACTAAAAGACCTGATACAACATATCCAACCGCCCCCACAATTCCTAGCCAATGAAACACAAATGTTCCAAGTTCATTAGCTGTATTAACAGTGTTAGGTTCCATACCCAGAGCTGACAGCCTTTTCGGTCTCTATCAGGTGATTCCGCACGTCTCTGCTCTAATCCATTATGATCTGTCTTACAGTTTAACTTCCAAAGAGAAATGAATTCTCCTTGTTTCTGAGTCATTGAGAAAGATGAGAATCATCTGTTATCTGTAAGTACTGTCTAACGTGTTAGTGTCTCACTAACGGCAAAATACATAGTGATAAGGTTTTGTAGTAATTATTTTGAAACAGTTTCAAGCCTACATAAAAGTTGCAAGAATAGTTTGAAGATCTTTCACATCCCCTCATCTGGATATCCAGTTTCTTCAAGTATCAGCACCTTACCATATTTCCTTCCTCTCTCTCTCTCTCTCTTCATATACATGCTTTAGAGTAATAACTTGATAAATATATTATATTCTTATCATCTGAACTTTCTAAATGTAAATAATAGTTCCTTAGTGCTTCAGTACTTTGTATGCCCAATGTCATGATAATAACCCATTTTTATTCTATTATACCATAAAAGGAACAGAAGATTGAAATTAACTTGCAATATTAGGACATACTATGGTTTTTGCTTTTAGAAATCAATTTCATCCATTTATATACATATTCATTGAACACATTAATAATTCAAAAAATACTAATAACACAATACTGCTAGGTGTTACATTTACAGCAGTCAACAGAACAAACACTGTCCTGGCACTTATGGAACTTACAGGATATTTTCCTAAGATTTATTTCTATCATAGAATTTATGGCTAATCAAATCATGAAGAATAGAGATTTTCCTGTGTTGCACATCGCACTATCAATTTCACAATCCTTCAAAAGTTCAGTGTTTATTAAGCATAATCAAGAAATAATTAGAATATTTAAAAGTTCTGTCTATAATCAATCAATAGATCAAGAAACTTGTATATCATTTCACATGGCATGTTAATATGAGACATTATTTTGCCACCTGAAATATAAATCGATCATGGGTATTATCATTTTAACAGTACAAGTAAAATAATACAAGTAAAATCACCACAATAGACAGAGGGGTTTAAATGATTTTTTGCATCTTAATTTATTATGTATAGGAGCACTAAATGGTAAACCACGTTCTTCTCCCATGCCCTTCCTCCCCACACAAACCACAGGTAACAAGTTAAAAAGTAAATCTGCTTTCCACGGAGGCCACTCTAAACAAGCTGTGGGAGCAGCATCTTTAAAGAGAACAGCATGGAGGAAATCACCACCTCATTTTAAATCCGTTTGCTAAGGTCTTTGAAAGAGGTGAGATTTCAGAAGTCATTTGATTGAAAAGAGGGCATTCTAGGCCAAAAACATCTTGCCAGTAGACTTACAGGAAACACAATGGTTCAGTAGAAAGAATGCATGCTTTGTAAGCAGGTGGACTGGGTCTCCATTCTGGCTTACTCAGGACTAATAGTGCATTTTTGCCCTCGGGCAAGCTAGTAGGATTCTTTCCTTCTCTAAGTAAAATAAATCTGGAGAATAAAACCTAACTTGGATGGTTAAAAGGATTAAAAATAACAAACCAGCACATAGCATGTGCTCCATGACTGGCACCAATGGAGAGGTCTAAATGGGGCCCACTTCCTGGGTAGGACCCGGGCCCTCTATACAGCTCTCCCTTTTCACTGCGTACCTGCCCCTTGGTTGAGGTCTTCTATACAGACTTTGTCTTTGGCATCCAAAATCTCCAGTCTTCTTATTTTCCTCTTTTTTTTTTTTTGAGGAAGATTAGCCTTGAGCTAACATCTGCTATCAATCCTCCACTTTTTGCTGAGGAAGACTGGCCCTGAGCTAACAACCATGCTCATCTTCCTCTACTTTATATGTGGGACACCTGCCACAGCATGGCTTGCCAAGCAGTGCCATGTCCGCACCCAGGATCCGAACCAGCAAACCCCGGGCCACCGAAGTGGAACATGCGAACTTAACCGCTGCACCACCGGGCCCCTAGTCTTCTTATTTTCTACTGGAGACCATTTGCTTCAGTTACAGAGAGAGGGTAAGCAGTGAGTTAAGAAAGTTGTTGCTAAAACTATCCAAAATCTATTCAGCTTTTACCCAAATAAAATACTCCTCATGGTGCTATTTCTCTTATCATGACATATATTGAAAACATATTTTTCCCTTTAACCAGCATAATCATTTTCAGACAAACCAGTTTTTTGTAATTCAAAAAGAAAAATTTAAATGAAAGTATCTTGCTTATCCTGAAGTCAATGTTAATAATTGCCTTTTGAACCAACCATTTATACCAATTGTTTTTAATGAATGCTCTTTTTTAAGAACTGCTATTAAGGGGCCAGCCCAGTGGCGTAGTGGTTAAGTCCGCATGCTCTGCTTCGTTGGCCCAGGGTTCAGGGGTTCGGATCCCAAGCACAGACTTAGCATCGCTCATCAAGCCACGCTGAAGCAGCATCCCACATAAGACAGAGGAAGACTGGCACAAAGGTCAGCTCAGGGCCAGTCTTCCTCACACACACACACACACTCAAAACCATCCTGATAAGCGAACTAATTATAAAACCAGAGGTTGGGCTGTTAAAATGTATGCTCAGGACAAGGTTAGTTGCTGCTAATGTAACAGACATGCCAAGACAACTGCAAATAAAGTCAGACAAACTTTCCAGCCAAGGCCAAATCTAACAATTATCACAGCACTAATGACCCATCACTAATGAGCAGGCTTGGCAACTAAGTAGATAAAAATTAGGAAAACAGGGAGACTAAACAGAACCATATTCCATTCTCTAGTTTTTTTAAGGACTTCAACAAAGTCCAGGTATGAAATGAACTAACTGGAGAAGCAGCCGTTTGTGAAAACACACTTTCTGCCAGGCCTCCATAATGGTAACCTATTACTGGCTCCTCTGGCCCAGGAAGACGCAGGAATGGATGCACCGCACTCCCCGGCGAGAATCTCTGGAGGTCAAAGTGATGCAAAGACTTGTTCCGAGTTCACAGGTGCATTTGGCAGCCAGGACAGAATTCGAACGCAGCCTCTCGTTTCATGCTCCAACAGGAAGCCATGTTCCCTTTCAACAAGTGGACTGGGGATTTCAAGATCTCTTTCTGTTCCAGCTTGCCCTGTGTCTGTTTGTTTGTTGCGCCATTTACCACACTGTAAAAATATTCTCGAGCCTTTCAGCCAAAACTCTCCCACAGTCCTTATGGTACCTTCCCAAACACATCAGGGCCTCGGTCTTCCTTGCCAGCCCCAGCTCCCTCATCCTCATGCCTCAACCCTGCCACCCTGGGCACCTTTCTGACTTTATCCCAGAACACACCTGCCCTCCTTTCTTCCTTCTCTTCCTGCTTCTTCTTCCTTTCACAGTCACACTTTTCCTTGTAGCCTTATTTATTCATTTGCTGTTTTCTGCTCTGTGTATGGTCTGCTCCAAATGATCTCTCTCATTACAAGGACGGCAGAAAATCCTAAAATCAGAATTTTGAAATTACCCCAGCTGTGCCAGCCTCCCACCAGCGTTTGCCATTCAGCTCCATGTGATTGTCATGGGCACTGTCAGAGACTAAACCTCCGACTGTATTTACTTGCAACGGTCAGGTGTTTGTCACTTTGTTTTCCTTGCTGAAATGGAATGGAGAAAAGCACTGTGGGAGAATCCATGCCCTTATTCGTTGGCTTCGAAGGGAAAGTGCCTTCTTTAACCACTCTCTTCACACTGTGTGTTTCAGATCTCAATGGGCTTCTCCGGAAGTTTGTGAAAAGACAGAAGGAGAAAGGCGAGAACAAGTGGGAGGTGATGAAGTGTTAGGATTTCTTCTCCTCACTAAGCTCAGGTTTAGGGCATAAAAACCTTTGGGGGCTGGACAACCAGCGGCTGCTGCCTCCTAGATGAATCTGGACAAGGAAGAGCAGAGAGGGACACATCTCACAGCACGTGGGAAGAGGTGGTCGGGGGAAAAAAGGAGAAGCGAAGATGTTGTGACCTCAGACTCAATCTCAAACTTAGGACGCACTTCAACGCTTTCCTTCTCCCTTCCTTACCCCAAACATACACATCTTCACCAATCCGACTAAAAATATCTCCACGGACGCACTTCACAGACCCCTACGATTCCTACTGCCCTCGCTAATCTCATACTGAGTTTCCAACAAGACTGAGCCACAGTAACAACTCAAAATCCCAGCAGCAGCGGCAAATCTAGGGGGGAGTGGCTGCCACACAGAAGAGAGGACTGTCCTGTGGGTAATGACGGTCTGTGCACCCTGCAGAGAGGCATGGGGATCAAGGGGAAGCTCCCCAGGGCAGAAACACTCGAGAACAATATGTGAGCAGATTCCTCGCACTCAAATTCTCCATGTCTGTCTACCTTCCAGCTCTAGACAGAGGACAGAGCAAAGAGGGGCCCCCTCCCGGGCTAGCGCTAGAATCACAAGGAAAAACATTCTTTTAAAGAAAGAAAAAACAGCAGGAAAAGAGGCCAGCAGTGCTTCCAAAGGTGACAGGACTCCTTCCACAAAGTCCTGGATGGGGGTTAAAGATAAGGGGTCGGGAGAGGACCCGGGACAGTCACAGGGGAGATGGAGTGAAGTGCTAAGTGCAGAGGGCTGAGCCCTCCACGCCCTCGCCCAGCCACTTCCCTCCCTTCTTTCCCGCAATAACAGAACCTTTAAGGCTGGGAGCCACAGCAGAGGGTGGACCCACTGGCTAAAACCAAGAAAACGGGCATGACGCCTGCGGGAAATCCCGCGGTGCACGTTGGAGAAGAGTTAAGGGTAGTTTGGTACCTCCGAACCAGAAAAAGCAGCTCCCCAAAGGGGTAGGATGCCCTTAGAGTGACCGCCCTCCCTCTGACAATTATGGAGGCTTGAAGGAGGGTGTGCCTGCTGCTTACATAAGGCCTGTTTTGAAAGCTGTCTCTGCAGCTGCAGAAAAGATCAAAGCAAACCCTTCCAGCTTATCAATGGAGTTCTGAGTTCATTAAAACAAACCAACAACCGAGGATCACAAGTTATTTGAGGAAAACCCCGAATATGAAAGAAAAGGGCCAAGTGATCAAACAGAACACCTGGTCGCAGAGGAAACACACTTTGTGGGATAGAAAAAAACTTAAAAAAAAAAATATTCTAATAAGTATCTTAAGACAGACTTGAAATAATATTGTGTCCATAAAGCAAGACCAGGCTGCTATGAAAAAGAAGCAATCAGAGACAAAGAGCTCTCAAGAAGAGAAAAAAAAAAAAACATAAATTTTAAATGATTGCTGAAAAGAAACTTCAATGGACTGGAGCAACAAAATGGACCATGCTAACTACCAAGGCTGTGAGCTGGAAGATAACATTGAAAAACATCGCAGAGCAAAACAAAAAGTTAAGAGACAGGAATCAAATATCCAGAGGTCTGACGTCCAGGCAAGACGAGTTTCAGAAGGGGCTAACCAAGACAGTGAGGGGAGGGGAGAGAATCACAGCACTGAAAAAGGTCTCCCCCAGATGACCAGGCATGAGCCACCAAGCGAAAGGGGCCCAACCAGTATTCAGGTGAATGAATGAAAAAGAGCCCAGGGCTATGAATGCATCCTCACCCAGGCATATGAATGCATCCTCACCCAGGTCTATGAATGCATCCTCACCCAGGTCTATGAATGCATCCTCACCCAGGTCTATGAATGCATCCTCACCCAGGTCTATGAATGCATCCTCACTCAGGTCTATGAATGCATCCTCACCCAGGTCTATGATGCATCCTCACTGAGGTCTATGAATGCATCCTCACTCAGGTCTATGAATGCATCCTCACCCAGGTCTATGAATGCATCCTCACCCAGGCATATGAATGCATCCTCACTCAGGTCTATGAATGCATCCTCACTCAGGTCTATGAATGCATCCTCACCCAGGGCTATGATGCATCCTCACCTGCCCACTTCACACCCAGAAGGGCTCTGCAACATGGTGGTATCATGCGCTTTAGAAATCAAAGATGGTTGTGTGGTTCAGTGGCGAGAGAACCAAATCATGAACGAGAACACCTGGCTGCTGGTCTTGGCTCTAGGAATAACTCGTGTGACTGTGGAGGACAGACATGGAACCTCTTTTTTCCGTCTCCTCCGGAAAATGGAGATAGTCCCAGGCCCACCCGCTGATGATAACATATATGCAAACAATCCAGCAAGCAGGAGGAGTCATACAAACCTAAACTTTTCCTAGCATCCTTATACTTGTGTGTATATATAGGAATTGTTATTGACTAAATGTTTGTGTCTCCCCCAAATTCATATGTTGAAACCCAACTCCCCTCCAGTATGATGGTATTAGAAGGTGGGGCCTTTGGGAAGTGATTAGCTTTAAATGAGGTCACGAGGGTGGGGCCCCCTTGATGCAATTAGTGCCCTTATAAGAAGGGACCAAAGAGCTTGCTCTCCCTCTCTCTCCACCAAGTGAGGACATGGCAGGAAGGCAGCCCTCTAAGAACCAGGAAGCAGGCTCTCACCAGACACCAGATCCCCCAGCACCTTGATCTTGGACTTCCAGCCTCCAGAACCGTGAGAAATAAATATTTGTTGTTTAAGCTCCCTAGTCTATAGTATTCTGTTATAGCAGCCCAAACAGACTGAGATGGATATAATTCAAGGTATGCTTCACATTTATTGTTACATATTAGTATTTCAGCCAATATTCACAAAACCATATTACAACCACCTGATTGTCTGTAATCCTCCAAAACTAAGCCACGCCCCTTGAGGACACAGCATACACTCTAGGCTAAGAAGCCTCTCATCTGATACCCAGACTCTACTGTAAGGATTTGGAATAAGAACAACAAGAAGAGACCAAGGGGCTGTCGGAAGATCTAAGGTCAAGTCCCGGCTTGTAACTAACCAGCTGACTGACCTGGAAGAAACTGCTGGGGCTCAGATTCTTCTGAAAACCGAGGGATTTGGACTAGACCAATGGGAGACCCCTGGCTGCACAGCAGAATCAGCTGGGGAGATCCTTCTGCCCAGCTGGCCTGGGATGAGACCCAGGGAATCTTCCTTTTAAACACCGCAGATGACTCTGATGTGTAGCCAGTGCTGAGAACCAATAGACGAGAAGGTCTCTAAGAGCCCCTCTGGCTCTGGAAGGCAGCGGAGGGCCCGGGGAGGAGCAGTAGCAGAAACTGGTTTCAAAGCCACTTTCTGCCTCTCCCCATCCAGGCAACTCTGAGCCAGTCTCACTTCCTATAACGGAGATGACAGTGCTTCCCCAGAATGTTATGAGGCGGAGATAAAACAACGCAAGTGAAGAACCTGAACACAGCAACTGGCACTTGGTAGGTGATCACAAGATGTAATTACTACTGTTACAATTCTGTAATTAAAGCAACTGAGGGATAAGCGAGCTAAAAGGGTCAGTGACATCCTTAAGTGTCCTAGTAAAACAAGTTGACAAATGGGCTCCTGCATGCAATTTCAACCCGCTAAGGAGACAACCTCTAAGGGTTGGAGTTGAGGAGTCACATATGCTCAGTGTGCCAAACCCTGGAAGGGTGGGCGGGGGAGGGCAGCTGCCTGAAACGGGACCTGAACGGAATCCGGTGTTGCCTACAACCCCACCAGAGCCCACACCCACCAGGAGGCCACAGGAAAAGATAAAAAAGTCCAGGGAAAAGTAGAAAAAAGCTGTAACAGTGGCTTCTGGCCAATCTGCCAGCATGAGGGAAGAAATTCCAATACAAAACTGTTTCAACTGAGACAATTTGTTAATTTATTTGAAAGCATGTTGGTGCCAGCATACCACTTATTTTCCTCTCACGCTAAAAATAAAAATTTCCAAACTGACCTAATTGGGACTAACATCGCCCTTGCAAGGTGAATACCTCAGATGAAGAAGGAAAAACCATGGGGAAGTTCATTTTAAAACAAACCTTATTGTTCATATTTTAACTAAAGTGCTTTAAGAATTTAGGCTAAAGAGTAGTTATATACCAGGTACTCACTGATAAGGAAGTTCATAAATTTTAGGCACTCGTTTGAAACCAGGAGCAAATCAAAGCTGTGAAATGCACATGCAAACTGTTTTCTATCTGGCATTATTCTTTTTAAAATTCTTCCTTCTTCCACTGATCACACTCAGAAACTTGGGACAATACAAAGTTCCTCCTCGTTTTACTCACTCTCAATACTATTTTTTCCACCACATCCTTTTTTTTTTTTGGAGTACAGATCCAGCCAAAAATAATTTGGCTAACTTCAAACCTATGGAAATGATTGCCACATTTAGAAGAACAGATTTTGAATTCCTTTTAATTTCATCTTTCCAGAGTCTAAAATAAGCAGGAAGAGCCTTCAATTCACCACAAACATGAACAAATTTTATAAAGTTTCCCCAAATCTCTGAGAAAAAACAAATCTGAACTTTTTCAATCATTTTCTATTACTCAAGTAGCCAGAAACAGTATTAAAGCCCTACTTGAATGATAATGGGGTTTAATTGGTTTAGAGACCTTGTTTTTCACCTTTAATTTAGGATTCAAACTCTGGCTTTGTCCAGGAAGTGAAAATGAAATATACCCCAGTGCCCAATGGGCATGTGAATAACGGACAATCTGGACACTGAAATCTACATCTGAAAAGGAAGTAATCTGGCCGAGTTGAAAAGTCTGAATGGCAACCTCCTTCCTTTAATGGCATTACAAGTACCATGCTCCCTCATTAAAATAAATTCTGCCACAAAAAAGAATCATGGCACATTCTTTGATTTTTGCTTTTATTTTCACGATACGAAGTAAATACATATTGTTTTACTTTTGAAAGAACCATTTCCCCTACAAAAAAAAAAAGAAGAAATTATGCTGTTACTGGAGGTAAAAACAAAGGAATAACAAGAAAACCAGGATTCCACTGTTGCCTACTCTGCCTGCATTATGGCTCATTAAACGTCGTCTTGCCTGACATTCTGCACAAGTAGCTTCCAATGAGTCCATCTGGTCACCAAGCGATGCTTTCAATGTCAAAGGCTCCCTAACAGCTCCATTAAAGGCCAGAGTGACAGGAGGAATTCTCATAGGTAATGAGATTATTCTAATCTCTGATTGATGAAGTATTTATCTAAGCAAGGAAACAGATTGGAAGACTAATTGGAGGAGGGCAAAAGATGAGAAAGTCATCACTAGACAAAGAAAAGATTATGCATCTTCTTTGACACAAGAAAACGTCAAGGTCATAATTACCATGTAAATTTTGTACAATTTCTCAAAAAATGCCTCTAAAATTTTATAACGCAATGGTCCAGGCGAGAAATTCAAAGTTAACTGGTTTGGGTCAAAGGTTGCTCTGTAATAAGTAAATTACAGTACAAATTATTGCCAAATTGAAGTTTGGAAAATGGTTAAATTAAACATGGACTGGAGTACATTTAAACTGTATCAACCATTTTCCATTCCTAGGGGCTTCCTAGCTATTTGTCAGCCTTCTGAATGTAACACATTTTTCCACGTCTTTTTGCTTCTGAGAACAAAGCTCAGAGGGAGCGTGCAGTTGGCTACAGGCGCTCCCTACTTTATTCTGCCTCTGATTTTGGGATAGAGACAAGCTACAGGAAGCTGATGGCACTTCAGCTTCAAGGCCCCTTTCTAATACCCTGGGAAGGGCCCCAAAACATGTTCACAACAAATGTTCTTGGAGAAGTTACAGAAGACAGAGCTTTTTGTATTCTTTTTCTTAAAGAGAGCCCCAAATGGTGTGAGCTTGAGCTCCAAGAAAACGTGGATCCCCCTGGAACTACAGCCCACTTCTCACAGCCTTTACCTTGTTAGCCAACAGCTTCTGGAAATGTCAGGGGGACAAGGAAAGTAGCATACTCCTCAGGATGCCACCATGGCACCCGGATTTTGCCTTCTAGACATGGCCCAAGCAAGACTTCAAGGCATTTATTTCTTAGGTTGGAGGTAGAGTGGGGAAAAGGGGAGAGGGGGGCTTAGTTATTGCTAAAGACGATGAAAACATAATCTGGCAATCAAAGTTTTCTCATGGGACTGACCGAAAACATTATTCTTAAGTTGAAAACTCAGTATATGTTAATTTAACCGCCCATGGCAAAACAGTACACAAGGGGACATGGCTTCTTTTTTTTAACGATTTTCAAAAATTTGTTTATTTATGTTTAATTATCATAAAATATACGTGACATAAAATCTGCCATTTTAACCAGTGTTAAATGTACAGTTCAGTGGCATTAGCACATTCACATTGTTGTGCAAAACTGAAACTCCATACCCATTAAACAATAACTCCCATGGGCCAGCACCACGGCTGAATGGTTAAGTTCGCGCACTCTGCTTCGGTGGCCCAGGGTTTTGCAGGTTCGGATCCTGGGCAAGGACCTAGCATGGCTCATCAAGCCATGCTGAGGCAGCATCCCACAAAGCAGAACTAAAAGGACCTACAACTAGAATATACAACTATGTAGTGGGGGACTTTGGGGAGAAGAAGAAGAAAAAAATTGGATTTACTTTAAAAAAAAACAACTCCCTAATCCTCTTTCCCTCCAGCTTTGGCAACCATCCTTCTACTTTCTGTCTCTATGAATTTGACTACTCTAGGTGCCTCATATTAGTGGAACTATACGTTTGTGTTTGTTGTTTTGTGACTGGTTTATTTCACTTAGCATAATGTCTTCAAGGCTCATCCATGTTGCAGCACGTGTCAGAATCTCATTGTTTTTAAGGGTGAATAATATACCATCGTCGGTATATACCACATTTTGTTCACCCATTGATCTCTCCATGAATAACTGCACTGCTTCTGCATTTTGGCGATTGTGAATAATGCTGCCATGAATATGGGTATGCAACACCTGAATCCTGTTTTTAATTCTTTGGGGTATATACACAGAAATAGAATTACTGGATCATATGGTAATTCTATTTTTCATCTTTTGAGGAACCACCATACTGTTCTCCACGGCAGCTGCACCATTTTACATTCCCACCAACAGTGCACAAGGGTTCCAATTTCTGTACATTTTTGCCAACACTTGTTATTTTCTGGTTTTTTTGGTTTTGGTTTGGGGGAATTTTTTTGGTAGTAGCCATCCTGATGGGTGTGGGTGGTATCTCACTGTGGTTTTGATTTGCATTCCCCTAATGATTAGTGACGCTGAATATCTATTTACGTGCTTCTTAGCCATTTGTATGTCTTCTTTGGAGAAATATCTATTCAAGTTCTTTGCCCAGGGGAACGCAGCTTCTTGCTGAATATTTGGGATGCTCTTTGACTGCTTGCCTACTCCAGTTTGCTGAATGCACTTATGGTAAATATGCCACAAGTTAGGAAAAAACACGTAGGAGTAGAGAAGTAGCCACTGACCTCGTTTATAAACAATAACTGGGTTGGATTTCATTCTTAAAGAAGAAGTCTTCAGTTCTCTAATTGTGACAAGAGCTAACATGTACTGGCATTTTGCTGTGTTCCAAGCATTGTACTCAACGCTTTACAATACCTTATCTATTGCTATAGACACAATTGTGAGCCCCTTTCTATGGATAAGAAAAACTGAGGTTTGAAATAGCTAAAGTGGTTTGCCCCAAATCACAGAAATAGGGAATCAATGAGCTGGAATTCAAACCAGCACTGCCGAATTTTGGGAGCCCAAGTTCCAAACCATTAGGTTCTGCTCTCCTAGTGTATCCAATACATGAACACAAGGCCCATGAATGTGACATACTAAGCACACAGCAACACATTAGGGTAAAAAAGATAACTGGGAGACCTTTTCTGAGCATCTGCTATGGACCGAATGTTTGCGACCCCCAAACTTCATACGCTGAAATTCTAACTCCCAATGTGGTGGTGTTAGGAGGCAGTGCTTTTGATGGGTGAATAGCCCTCATGAGTGGAGCCCTCATGATTGGGATTAGTGCCCTTATAAAAGAGACCCCAGACAGCTCTCTCACCCTCCTGTCACACAAGGACACAGCGAGAAAACAATTGTCTGTGAACCAGGAAACGGTCCTCACCTGACACGGAATCTGCTCGTGCCTTGATCTTGGACTTCGAACCCTCCAGAACTGTGAGAAATAAATGTGTTGTTTAAGCCACGGAGTTATGTTATTTTTGTTATAACAGCCCAAACTAACTAAGACATTATCTGCCATGGCTCTTCATCTCATTCTTTCCAAAAGTTTCTCTAACGAATTTGATTGTCTTTGTTTTTCAAAAAGTATATCCATCTTTGAGCAAATCCCAATATCAAACCCCAGATTTAAATAAAATTACAAAATATTACCCCCTTTGCATCAGGATTTATAAATATAGACAGATTTCCTACATCATTTAAAATATGACTCTAATTGCCAGCAATCACGTGAGCTAGCTTGGAAGCGGAGTTGACCTCTGAGACGACAGCAGCCCTGGCCAACAGACTGACTGTAACCCCATGAGACACCTTGACCAGAGGCTATGCTGGCCCAGATTCCAGACCTACAGAAACTGTGAGAGATAGTTGTGTGTTGTTTTAAGCCTCCAAGCATTGGGGTAATCTGTTACACAGCCATAGATAACTAATACGGTTACCCTTTTAAAAATGATCTTAACAATGATGACGACACAATGATGGTGTTTCAGTTTGTAAATTTCCACTTTGGACTTTGAAATATTATTTATCACCCAGAAACAAGCATGCTGATGTCCAGTCAGCAACAGGGAGGGGCCGGTGGCTTTTCTCACCTTTCCTAAGGGGGTTGGGTGCTGTTTGTTGCAGCGGTGGCACGGCACTCAGCCTGCCCCACTGCCCTGTCCCGTGTCCCTCACCACACCGAGGATGACTCTCCCAACCTGTTTATGTTTCCCAGATTTTTCTTTTCTTAATTTCTAGTCTCCTCTTCTATGTCTACAGTTTCTCAAAAAGCTTCGTAGCTCTCAAACAAGAATACAACACCTCCCCACCTCTCAGAGTTTCCCCTTCATCTCAACCAGCATTACCCATCGAGGGGGACAGCCCTGAAAACTAGGACAAACAACAGAATACTAGTAAGATGATTCTATTCCAGTGCCCCCAAGTAACACTGAGAGACAAGGAGGTCTGGAAGCTGGAGAAGATGTGAGGTCAACACACAGGGGGAAATTCTACTGGAAGTGTCACAGTCAGCTCTGGTAGACATGTTGCAACTTACAAAGTCCTTCATATCTATCACCTCCTACATCCTCTCAATAATCCTTTATTTGTGGTCCCCTAGCCACTAAGTGGTGAAGCTGGGACGTGAACTCATGCCTTTGGTCTGGAAATATTTAGCATATCACTTTGGAAAAATCCCTAATTTGTACCAGAACACCTGATAGATAATCCATCTCTTCTCATTAAACAAAAGCAGTTAAAAACTACTGGCATCTTTCATCATATTTAAGAAATTACTTAATAATGTAGTTTAGAATTAGAATTAAAGGAAGGTCAGCTCCAATCTTTGACTGTGGCTACTGTAAGCACAGTACCCCATCTATCCAAGAGATCTCTAAAAACTCACAGCAACCCATGTGTTCCAATATATCGGAGCCCCTACCAAGAGGAAGTTCTTCATAATATAACCTAAATCTTTCTGCCTTGACTTAGGTCCACCTCCTTCTGACCTCTGCTCTATAAACCATATAACCTTCCTCCACCCATTCATAACCCTCTCATTTACTATTCATCTTAAAAAGGCTATGTTGTTTTTTTGTCTTAATCATAAACATCATGATTTTTTCACACTATCTTCTTATATTTACTCAGTATCTTCAATACTTTGTTGAACAGAGAGAGAAAAAAGCAAAGGAACATGCCAATGGTCAGTGTTTCTCTCAGCATTTTCTCTGCACCCTACATCCCTCTCCGGCTAGCCACCAGGGTAGACGGCCGAAGGGAAAGTGGAAAGATGGCATTCATTCTGTGTCTCCCTTTTTGCTCTCTACTCAAACGCAGGCAGCATTGAGAACAAAGAGCCTGTCTCTTTAACCTCAGGCTTCCTGTCTCAGGGAGAAGCGAGGGAGAGCAGACGGGCAGAACCCAGTCCACACGGAACCTGTCGGCAGATGGTGGGTCAGAGGGTACCAGGGCACCGAAATGCTTCTCACAACAGGTGGGAAATGTGAAGGATGATGGGGCGAGAAAGCTTAACAAAGCCTGGAGCAGTGAGAGACTTGTCTTCAATTTACTATAATCCTTATTACATGGGTGTGTTCACTTTGGGAAAATTCACTGAGCTCCACACTCTGATTTGTGCCCTTTATACTTCAATAAAAAGGTTTTTAAGTGCTCTTGCTTAGCAACTCAGCAAAAGAAAAAATTCTCCAAATCAAGCTCCCTTTTCTCCTATAACTGGAGAAAGAGATCACCTCTTTCGTTACTAAAAGTGAAAATGGAGAAACAAAGAATTCCTTAGGGTCGTCTAGGTATTGCAAAACCAGGATGGAGAACAAAGACCCAGGCAACCACAGCTTCAGATAAAGATGCAGAACAGCAACGGACACAGAAAAAGTAAGGACTCAGGAAGAAACCTTGGAGAACACAGTGAAAACTATTCACATAGACCTACAACAGCAGGGGAAAAGAGCATTTAGTGGTGGGTGATCATGTTTTTCAGGACAATAGAGATGCAGAGAAACTGTAAAGTCTCAATCATTTGAAAAAGAGAACCGCAGAGCTATTAAACTCAGGAGAAAGAAAAGATGGTCATATTCACAGTTTGCTTAGGGCCTAATAAATGCTGGGTATGGTGCCACACTCTTCACATTATTTAAGGCTCACAGCTAAACTTGACGTAGGTATTTTCTTGCCCCCATTTCATGGATGAGAAAATTGAGGCTCAGAAAATTTACTAAAGGGCATTATACAATAAATAGTCAATGGAGAAAAGATTTGAATCAGATCTAATTCCAAGGACAATGCTCCTCCCAATATGCTACCAATACGGACAGCCAGGGCAGCCAGGAAGAAAGTTCATGAACAGGATAGGAAAACTGTGAAGTAAAAATTAGATGAAGAGGAATAGAAAGAGTTATAGAGAGTCTTGCCTAAGGATGAAGGCAAATGCCTGCAATAAAACCCTGAACCTAGCATCACATGATTTTAGATATCCCAGCTCTAAGAATTTTAGAGCTAACAGACACTTTTGAGATCAACTCATTTTTTGAGAAAAAAACAAGAAATGCGTAACATCTTTCAACACAAGACATTTCCCTCCTCCTCCTTTTCTCATTCAACATTCTGTCAGTAAATGTTTGCTGAGTGCCTACTACATGCTAAGGCATCTTTAAAACTCTAATTAACTAGGGGCCAGCCCAGTTTTGTAGTGGTTAAGTTTGCGTGCTCTGCCTTGGCAGCCCAGGGTTCATGGGTTTGGATCCCGGGTGCAGACCAACACACCACTCATCAAGCCATGCTATGGTGGCGTCCCGCATACAAAATGGAGGGAGACTGGCACAGATGTTAGCTTGGGGACAATCTTCCCCACCAAAAAAATTTAAAAATTCCATCTAACAGACCTAAACGATGCACATTCTGTAGACAGTCATTTTCTTTCTTTAACCTGCTGAGATTTACCAAAAAAAGGATCAACAATTGTTAATGAAGCATTCAACACAAGCTCCAAGTCCTAGGAAAATTAAAAATTCTAATTATAGAAACCATCATATTTCAAAAAAAAGGAGACAAATTACAATCTTGTCATCATCACAGCCTTCCAAGGGTCATTTACATCAATCAAGCAAGGACTGTATGTAGGATTCTGTCCCAGAATTAATCACGGTCCACTGAGTGGTCATTTGTATTAAAAAGATTCAGAATGTTTGGTTCACATATGATTCTGATGAGGACAAGAATTTTTAGGCTTTTCCAGAAGGCTCTCTCTTCTGGGAATGAATCAGGTTTAATTTTCCTAATTATAGAAAAAAAGGGAGTGAAATTAAATTCCAAATTGTTTAGACCTTACAGTTCCAGTAATGATGGTCATTATACATACACACAGGAATAAGATAGTATTTGCAAAATTCCAACATTATTCTGAGTCTCCGGAACTATTTAAGTAACAGGAAGATAGCTTTAATGCCAAAAATAAAAAATTAGCAACATAAAATTTACATCACTTGCACATCCATCCAGCAAATGAAGAATTAGTGTCTACCATGATTAAACAAGATATAACAATAGATTCATTTCCTCCAAGCCATATTTCTGCCTTTTCCTCTTCATCTGTGAAAGTTTCTTTGACCCATGTTAGTTTCATTGAAATACAATTTTAAATTTCCTTAGAGTGGATTTTTATTTTAGTTGTTTTCAGTAGTGATCCTCTAACCACTAAAAATATTAATTCATAATTAGCTAATAAAAATATTTCTAAATTTCATTTTTAAAACAAATAATAAGATGTATTTATTTATAAAATAAGATGCTCATAATAAGGAGCATCTACAAAAACATTTACAGCTAACTTAATGGTGAAAACTGAATGCTTTCTACCTAAGACTAGAAACAAGCCAACATTGTCTGGGAGGTACTAGCCAACGTGATAAGGCAGGAAAAAGAGGTTAACCAACTTAGCCAGGATTCAAACATGGGACTCTCAACCCTTAAGCATATACTCTGAAGCAGGAGCTCCGTGAAGAGAGGCAACTCTGAGGCAAAAAGACTTCTTTGGTTTTTTGATGCACAAAGTTGCAGGAGCACAGCAAACATCCAAATGAAGACATCCAGTTGGAAGTTAGAAACACTGGACTCAGAACAGAGGTCCCAACCAGAGATGTATTAACCAGGCAGTACTGAGCATTTATAAACGGTAGTTGAAGGCAGGAGCAAAAATATGATTATCCACTGGAGAGAACCTGGGATAGTCCCTAGGGAGTCATCATCATCTGACAGTGGGAGGAGGAAGGAGAATCCAGAGGGAAGCAGGAAAGAAATGATGAGCAAAGAAAGAAGAAAGCCAAAAGGAAAGGGCTGGCCCAGAAGCCAAAGGCAGAAGATGCTTCAAGAAGATGCTATCTCTTGGGCAAAATTTATTTTTCTGAGTATAACTCATATCTGGCACAGTTCTTTTTCAACTAAGAAGCTAAGCCTTCCTATTCCTAAACTTCTTTGTTCTCTTTAAACCTGAGGAACTTGCTGTCTTTCTACTCTGGATTTCAGAACCAAAGGGCTACACCAATTATGAGGTTTGGGAATATCATAAAATAAAATGGGTATTTCTAAGCAAAAGATATTACAGACCATAGATAATGTCACTCAAAAGCACAAGGTTATATTTTCTCTTTTTAACTGTCGCCTTGGGGAGAGACGCCACCTGCCCGTAGGGAATGAAGGTAATATGAAGCTTAGCCCCGGCTCCTGAAAGACCACAGAAGTGGCCCATTGGTAACAACACAAAATATGGTCTCTTTGGGCTGCATTCAAGTCGGACTTAGGCAGGGCTGCAGGGGTCCTGAGGCCACCACGCTGCAGTGAATACACATGAACTCAAAATGGGACCCAGCTGTATTAGCCTATTCCCAGTGTCCAGGAAGGGAACCAGAAGACCTGGGAACAAGGAAAATCAAAACCAGTTTGCCCAAATGTGTGTTTAAGACACAACATAACAGTCTCACATATAAGACCACCGACATGGCCAACACAGAGAAAATCCAAATGAGCTGTGGTCCTGGAATTTCAACTGCAATAACTCAACGCACAGCCGTTATCAACATAAAGACAGAAAATATTAGGGGAGAGGATTCATCTATGTGCCAAAAATTCCTTTAGTCTATATGCAACACCAAAGTTTAAAATAAAAAAGTCTCCTGCATCGTCTTAAAGCAGCACAGAGAGCAGAGATGAAGAAAACAAATCCTAAGCATCCTCAAAGGATTTTCCCAGAGTTCTTTTGGCAGATGCTTCAACTCCCCATTTAATTTTGCTTGTATGGACAAGAATTTAATGATTAATGCCAGACATGACATAGATTACTATCAGCATCTGTATTTTCCAAATGTAAACCCACAGAGTGGTCCATTCCATGTACCGCATGGTGAGTGGGTAGTGGGGAAAGGATTATAATGTAATCTTTTCAAACTTTAATTCCTGTTCGCAGACAGACAAGTTCACACAGGCTTAAGACATGTGTATGTACAAGGAGAAAACACACAGAAACACTGAGGAAAACATTTTGGCCAAATGGCGTAGATTGTTCAACCTAAACATAATTTCCTTTCTCGCATTAGTGCAACCTCTCTCCCTGAGTCACGCAGTTTTTTCCCCTCACAGATCTTCTATTCTATATGCTATTAAGTATATTCTATATTCTATAAAATACACTCTTTATTTTGAGAGGTTGTTCTGTCTTCTCCAGTGTTTACAGAAGCAGTGAATTTTCTACTGTGATTAATAGCCCCTGTCTCACTCTATACACCTTCAAAATATGAATTAAAATAACTTTCATAATCCCTCAAATTAAATATACAACATGACATTCATTCCCAGGAATTTTCCTTACTCTTGATTCCACCCAAAAGTAAGCAAAGTGAATGAGGTAATTCAAATTAATAATGTTATATTTTAATCTTTAAGTATAAGACACAGAAATCTCTCCTAATACATTTAGCTCCTTTTATTTAAATAGGCTTTGCAGTTTCTTTGGTTTTAAAGGGCCAGAGAGGCACAATAATATCCAGAGGAACCATCTCTTCATTTTCAAAAACAAGCAGACAAAATTTCCTTTGTAATTTGAGACAACCAATTAAAAAAAAAATGAAGACAGACAATAAAATAGAAAAAAAATTATTTAAAATATCAGCAAAAGTAACTGAATCATTTACAAAGATTCACATGGATTTGACTTTAATTCTAATACGAAACCTGACACATACAGATGCACATATATATTTAGCCTATTAAAAACAAAGAAATCGACAGAACGACTAAGTAACACCTTTAATCAACTAACTTAATTAACAACAAGAAATATGTATAAACGTGCATTTTCACATTGGGATTCTCAGCATACTGTCAAAGGATTAAATATGTTAGAAGGTGTCCTGTGAATACCAATTTATGGAATTTCATAAAACTCTTAGCCATGTATGACAGAGAGAAATAACAAAAGCAGGGAGGACAAAGACTCTTATGGGAACGCATTTCACCACAACCATGAATGCATTCTCCAATTATTAATTCTCATGGCAATCTAATTAGACATCGTTACCCTGCCAGAAACTTCCTTACCTATTATTTCCCAGGTCTTCTAACAAGAGACAGCAGACCTCTCGATCTAAACAGAGTAATCTTACTAAAATGAGAGGATTAATCTCATCTGGAACCATGGAATCTCCTTGGGTTGAGCCATAAACTCAGGACCACACTTTGCAAAAACATTTATAGTGAGCAGCAGAATGCAAATCTAATGTCCACCTTTAAAGAAAAACAGCTTTCTTCCAAGATTTACAAATCAGTATTATTCCACAGAAGTGAGAGGAAGTTAGCAAGAACTTCCTTCCACAATCATGTGAGGAATCAGATAAAATCTTGGATCGGCTAGCATTCCCAGTAGTATTGAATGCTAATTCCTTCTCATAGCTAGTCATGGTCAAATCCTTAGTTAGCTCTCCTTCTCAACCATAATGTCTTCAGGGGATCACAGTAACAAAATGTGCACAAGACTTTTAAAATCAAGTTCTTACCAACAGAAAGAAGTTCAGTTTTAACTTTAACACCCTAAGCCACTTCCTTGTTTTCCAGGAAAAAGGCCCTAAGATTCGTTGTAACTCAGCCATGAAGTAGCTGAGGAACACAGTGGGTTCCCCCCTCTACACAAAGTGGATTAATACCATTCCAAGAAGTCCTTGCAGGTGAGGGGTGGCGGATGGGAGAGGGGAGAGATGGCACTCTCCTCTTCTTCCCGGATCATCTCTTTACCTGTGCGTTATGGTCAATCTCCCAAAGCTCCTTAGAAACAGTACTTTCTCAGCTAATCTCGTTCCAAAATATTCAGCTTCTCCTTCCGGATCAAGATCTGCCTCCCCTCCTAGCCGAGTTCTTTTTCCTCTGCAGCTGCCAGCCCATCACTCTCGCTGCTTCCTCAAACTGCGACTTCAGAAAGTTATCGTAACATAATATAAAAATAATTTCAAGCCCACTTGCTTCTGTGGGCAAAAACTATGAAAGTTTCAAAAAACAACAATTTCTTCTGTTACATATAGCTCCTGCATATAGAAAAAGAGGGAAAGCTTACCAGTTCATTGCATGAACCTTAACGCAATAAAATCAAGAAACGAGGACCGAATATTGTTCCTACATTAATGGATGATATGACGACAACTTCGAAAATCAAAGATAGTCAACTGAAAATTTGTTGGAATTATTAAGCAAGCTCAGTAGGGGGACCACATAAAGAATATATAAAATAAGTAGGCTTCTACATGTTAGTAATAGCCACTTAAAATGAGGGAAAAAATCCTTTTCCATCACCAGTAAAAATTCCTAAATAACTAGAAATTAACAATAATGTGTAATAGCTATAGTTAGAAACTATAAACATTTTCCTGAAGGGCATAAAGAAGACCTAGAAACTTCTGAGACATTCTACGTTCCTTGGCAAGAAGATTCTAATCAATGAGAGGCTAACTCTCCTAAGATTACTATACAATCAATACGATGTGAAGTAGATTTTTAAAACAACACAACTCGCTGATTCCAAATTTCATCTGGAAGACTAACTTTATAGAGAATAGCCAAGAAAAAATGTCTGGAGAAAAAAAAGACTAACAAGGGGGTATTTGCCCTATCAAATAGCAAAATATTCTATCAAATTATAATAATTTTAATAGTTTGCTACCAAACAGAAATATTCAAAGTTGAGAAATCCATGCAAGTTATAAGGAGATTTAGGTGGCATATATGATAAAGGTGGCATTTCAAGGAAGTAGAGAAAAGATGGGTGTTATAACAACTGATGTTAGAACAACCAAGGCTTTTCTTTCCCACACATCGCTTCGTTGCCCAGTTTCATTGGTGCGTCAAACCAGCAGTACACTAGTGCCTCCTAAATCATACATGGTGCCAAAGCCAAAAGGTGTGTGTGAGCTTTTTATAGCTTCTCACCAAGGGTGAGCCCACACTTGAACCAAGCCAGAATCATAGTCGTATGTTTTAACTATCAGTTTCTCACGGGAGAGCCGAGGCACCGTCTCTACCCTTCCAGAGATGGGCACCAGGGCCAAGGGCCACACAGGCTGCCATCTGAGTCATGGATGAGTCAGTCCCTCGAAGCCTGCCAGCCCCAGCTTGGATGCATCCACCTCCAGCATGCAGCCTCTGTTACCAAACCATTTGTAACCCTCCCTCAGTGTTCTGCAGTGGTCTGTTCCCTTCAGAACAGGACGGTTAACCACAGTGAATTTTGCAAAGCAAAGCAACTGCTTAGTATTAAAACATTCTACTCCCATGGCGAGGAAAAAAAACTAATAAGTGAGAAATGCTCCATTCCCGTTGCAAAGGATGATTCTTAATAGGAACCTGGCGGAGAAATTGAGGAAAGCATGTCAGAAATGATGCCAAGATCATTTGTATTTGCTGAGGAATAAATCAAGATTTTTATCATTTGAAATTTTGAACATGTCCCTAAGGGGAACACTGTTCCCCTTACATATGACAGCTTACCCAGCATTTTACGATGTGACAGCTTACCCAGGTCTTAAATAATGCTCTCCTTAGAAGTTCTTTTTTATCTAGTACCTAGCCAAAGCCATGTGGCACTTTCAGAAAACAAAGCAACTTGCCTGGATAGAAGCTGTTTTATATTTCCACACAGAAATCCAACCTATCATTATCAGAGTTCCAGCAGGGCTGCAAGGCACCTCTGGGCAAGAAAGAACTATAAAAGAAGTCTATTACGTTTCTGAGATGGGATTACTAAGAAATGGGTACACCAGTTAACTTTGGATGTTCTGAGTTCTCACAACTGCCAGAAGAGGCTTACTTCCAGCCACTCAGCAGAAAAGGTCCAAGTATTTCCGGAAAAGCTCCAAATGTTTTTCTTCCCTTTCTTCTTTTTCTTTGGGTCGAGGGGGTAGGTGGGAGGAGCGGAGGGTGGGTGCTCACATACATTTGTGTATGTGTATTGCAAATCCATTTCTAAATGTAATTGGCACGTACTAGGCTGGCTTCAGTGGTCAAAGACATGCATATTTCCAAGGAAATTAATTTTAACTTTGATGAAAAAATATTACAACATGTATGAGTACACACTGAATAAAAAATAACCTGCTCCTCAAAAAAAAACAACAACAGGGACCAGCCTCACAGCCGAGTGGTTAAGTTCACGTGCTCTGCTTTGGCGGCCCAGGGTTTCGCCGGTTTGGATCCTGAGCATGGACCCGGCACCACTCATCAAGCCACGCTGAGGCGGCGTCCCACATAGCAGAACTAGAAGGACCTACAACTAGAATATACAACTATGTACTGGGGGGGATTCGGGGAGAAGAAGAAAAACAATACATTGGCAACAGATGTTAGCTCAGGGCCAATCTTAAAAAAGAAAAAAGGTTCTATGAGATGCTTAATAACTAAAATGACATTTTACAAAGTACAAGCAGAGTGTCCAGGCACATCACCCTTTCAGATCTGTCTCTGAATCTACAGGATGAGTGCTGATAGGGAAGACCTCCAAAGTTCAGCTACCTATAAATAGGTCTATGATCCTGATTTTGAAACATCTGCATTCCCCACTCTGCCACTGCAGGACACAAAAGGGAAAAGAAAGTCAGGGCCATTTGCTTAGTAAAATGAAATCCTGTCTTGGCTCTCCTCTGATTTCACTTACTTTTTATAGCTTGGCTTGTAAACGTAGTAATTGCTTTCTTTTTTTAAAGACATGGATTTACACCACATTTAATTTGAGTGTCTCTATATATAGGTCTCAGTATCCTATAATAGCAAACTCGCAAGGTCCCACCCCTGCAGACCTAAATAGAAGAGCAGCTTAGGAAGAGGAGCTTCTTTTCCTCCAAAGCAAAAATATTAAAGTAATCAAAACGTGTCCATCTGCCACCAGAGGACAATTCCTAAACCCAGCTTTTATGACACTCTCAGAAGAAAATGCACAATTTCTTCCAGGAAATGTGTGGTCTGAAAATTCTATGACATTAAAAAAATTAAGGGCCAGCCCCGTAGCCTAGTGGTTAAGTTCGGCACACTCTGCTTCAGCGACCCAGGTTTGGCTCCCAGGCATGGACCTACACCACTCATCTGTCAGTGGCCATGCTGTGGCAGCAACCCATGCACAAAACAGACAAAGACTGGCATAGATGTTAGCTCAGGGTGAATCTTCCTCAGTAAAACAAAAAAAAAGTTAGATCACGTTGTTTCATTTCTGTTAGCTCTTCCAATCTCTGATTCTGCTACAGGTACTTAAATCTTACAATTAGAAAAGCAGTTATTCTAGACTGCTTTCAAATTCTCATAAAGCAGAGTTAAAATTCACTTTTGTTCTCTAATTCCTTATCTCTTACCAGAGAAAAGTGGCAATAAGCACTTTTCCCAGAATCACAAAGCTGTAGGAAACAGCAGGGTGCAGTCCAACAACCAAGTGCTTTGGAACCAGACTGGGTCAAAACCCAGCTCTGCACCCTCCCTGAGCCCCAGCCCTTCTCTGCAGATGGGGAGGGAATCCATTCTGGAGAGCTGCAGCCTTGAATGAGATGTTGACAGCAGTGCCTGGTAGCGCTCCTGGCATCAGCAGGGTCCTACAAAGTCAACAAGATGACGATGCTGCTGATGACAAGCAGGGTCTTGGAAATCCTTTCCCCAATCCCTTCACTTCTCAGAGGAAGAAAAGTGGGGACCAGAGAAATTAACAATGCAAACCAACGCTGCGGCTCAGTAAGTGGGTAGGCAGGGCAATCCAAGGCTTCAGTTAGGACTTCTAAATATAAACAAAAGCGCAAAAATATTCAAGGTCACAAGGGCTCCACCTCCAAGGAAGGCTGGTGAAGTCTCATCATTGCCGAGTGTGTACAGAAATACGAACTTTCCCCACAAGAGAAGGCCTTGAAAGGATGCTGGGGAAGATCCGCCTTTATCCGACTTCAAATCTCTCTTCACCTTTGCTCAGCCACTTAAGACTCTTCACCTGCAGCTGGTGTGAGGCCAGGACGCCACCCAACACGTCAAAGCTGCAAAAGCAGCAGAGAACAAACAGACGGGGTACAATTGCAACCCGCACTCGATCCCATTCACAGAGCAGGCAGACTTGGACAGAAGTTGCTGAAAAGGATACAGGCTCAATACAGAAAGATAAAGCCCCAGCTATTGAACTGCAAATTTTCATAAGAACCCTCCTGCTCCTAATCAGAAAGGCCCCTCACACTGACCGCCCAACACTCTGCATCTTGGCAGAGTCTGGCACCTCGGATTTCACTTCAAGCTGAGATTTGGCTTAAAGAGAGCCAGGTGCCAAGGCACAGAGAGCATCCATAGCTGAGATTCCCACCTGGCTCCGATTTTCCTCCAAAGTCCATTTCCTGAAGTGGTTGTAAGTAAATCCAAGTCAAATTCAGACATCTTGAACAAAGAGGAAAGGATCGTAGCTTTCAAAATAAAGTAAATTCATTTGCCAGGAAAACACAGAGCAAAAGCTGGGTTCCTCCTTCTTTCTCAATGCCCTAGTTTGAAAAACCACTTTTTCAAAACAGAAGTCAGAAAGGAGGAAACCTAAGATGGATACAAAAAGGAATTCACTTTATCCATATCCACAGCTGCAAAACCAAAGCCAAACCCAGAACACGACACAAGCAAGCCCCCTTGATGCGTTCCCAAAAGCCATCATCAGTTCTGACATTCACCAACGGGAGCCTGTACTTAAGCAGTAACCATACTCTAACTTCAGGAAGCTTTAACTTCTCAGAACTCAGGGATTTGACAGTAGACGTTGTGTTCCTTCTGCAAGATTGCCCCAGACCATTTCCCTACACGGCGAGAGCTGCCCCAACACAACTCAGGCGTCCT
The DNA here is from genome assembly GCF_041296235.1 of Equus asinus. Lineage (NCBI taxonomy): Eukaryota > Metazoa > Chordata > Mammalia > Perissodactyla > Equidae > Equus > Equus asinus. The sequence continues at coordinate 34,228,550 of NC_091790.1, forward strand.
GGTTGCTTCTGAGTCTCTTGTTAGCGTTGAGTATATCAGGGATGACGTAAGTGAGCTCCTCAAGAACCAGACAGACGTGCGTCCACGCAGCATGTCCAACACTGGAATCGCCTTTAAATACGGTCAACTGTCTACTATTAGTAGCTACTATTGGGAATGAAACTCGGACCCCTCTCCCTGGTCGACCAGGTGAATCTAGCGAGCGAGCCGCACAGGCTTAACGTCAGCACAGAAATCCATGCTCTTCTATGAAGCAGCCGGGCAGGCCTGCTAAACCAGTGTTAGAATGAGTCTGCAGCCCCTTGTCTCATGACGGAAGATGCCAACAGGATAAATCAGCAACAGGAAGAGATATGGGGACCTCACTCCCACCTTCCCAGCTGCATTTCTTAGAGATTGGGGGAAAAAGTGATGCCCTGGTCCTTGCCTCCCTCCACACAGAGATAACAGCAACATTGAAGGCTTGTCTGATGTATAACCAACGGTTCTTGTTCTCCGTGAAGCATATGACTATTAGATGTGTAAGCCCTTTCTCGCACAGACACTGCTTTGTTAAAAGGTATATAAACTCAGATCTAAAGACTTCAGAGCAGTTCCTAAGAATACTCTGTTAACCTGTTTCCCAGGATTTGAATTCCTCCCCTTGATTATCAAGTAAATTCTTTTAATTAACCTTTACCTAGACTCTTTATTTCAGTTGACATTTAAAAAAAAAAACAAAAAACAGAAAATACGTGTTGGTGAGGTTATAAAGAAACTGGAACCGTGTATGTCAACTATACTTCAATTAAGAAAAGAAAAGAAATTGGAACCCTTGCGCACCATTGGTGGGAATGCAAAATGGTACAGCCACTGTGGAAAACAATATGGTGATTCCTCAAAAAATTAAAAAGAGAATTCCCATATGATCCAGCCATTCCACTTCTGGGTGTACACCCAAAAGAACTGAAAGCAGTGCCTCAAAGAGATATGTACACTCATGTTCACAGCAGCATTATTCACAATAGCCAAAAGGTGGAAAACTCCAGGTGTCTATGCATGGATGAATGAATAAACAAGATGTGGTATACAGAATGGAATATTATGCAGCCTTAAAAAGGAAGGAAATTTTGACACAGATGACCCTTGAAGACATTATGCTAAGTGAAATGAGCCAGTCACAAAAGGGCAAATACTGTATGATTCCACTTAAATGAGGTACCTAGAGTAGTCAAATTCATAGAGACAGAAAGTAGAATGGTAGTTGCCAGTGGCTATAGGTCAGGAGGAATGGGGAGTTATTACCTACTGGACAATGAGTTCTAGAGTCGGATGGTGGTGATGGTTGCACAACAAGGTGAATGTGCTTAATGCCATTAAACTGTACACTTAATAATGATTAAAATGGGAAATTTTATGTTACGTATATTTTACCACATTAAATTTTTTTTCTTTTTTTTTTTGGTGAGAAAACTTGGCCCTGAGCTAACATCTGTGCCCATCTTCCTCCATTTTGTATGTGGGACGCCACCACAGCACAGCTTGATGAGCGGTGTATAGGTCTGTGCCTGGGATCAGAACCTGAGAACCGTGGGCTGCCAAAGCAGGGTGCACTGAACTTAACCACTGTGCCACCGGGCCAGCCCCATTAAATTTTTTTTTTTTTTTTTTTTTAAAGATTTTATTTTTTCCTTTTTCTCCCCAAAGCCCCCTGGTACATAGTTGTGTATTCTTCGTTGTGGGTTCTTCTAGTTGTGGCATGTGGGACGCTGCCTCAGCGTGGTCTGATGAGCAGTGCCATGTCCGCGCCCAGGATTCGAACTAACGAAACACTGGGCCGCCTGCAGCGGAGCGCGCGAACTTAACCACTCGGCCACGGGGCCAGCCCCTAAATTTTTTTTTAAGATAAAACAAAGAATGATGTTTATGGTACATAAATTATATCTCAATATGCCTGATTTTAAAATAAAAATATTTTCAAAAGCTTCCCTGACAATTACCCTTTCATTCTTCAAATCAACAAATATTTCTCAGTCCCCCACTGATCTGCAGCTGATTTCCACGGGCTTCCTCAGGGACTCCTCTGGTGGGGACAGGGAACATCCTCACACTCGCACCCTCTGAAAAGTGTCAAGGAAGTTGAGGAGTGTGAGCAAGGCTGTAGCAGGAAGTAGCGTAGCCAGCACAGAGGACCCCAAGCTGCCTCTCCGGCCGTGTTCTACCACCTGACTGGCCCCCACTCAGCAAAGAAGGAAGCAGATGCTTAGAAAGGTCAACTAACCTCCCCAAGACCACACGACTGGCCAGCAGGCTCACGGGCAAGAAGTCAGGTTGACCAGCTATCAGTCTAGTGCTCTTTCCACCATACCACAAACAACCATATTTGGGGAGAAAAGTTACCTCTGAGGTCCCATCAGAATTCCCAAGTCCGCCTCCACCATTTTCAACCTTGTCCCATAAGAGACTTTCAATTCATCATTCATTTTTTTCACTTAATTCCATTTACTTAATTTTTCATTTAATTTCATTCAAATCATTTCATTTTATCATTCCTTCAACAAATCATTTATAAGAACTTAATTTTTCTTTAAAAAATATGCTCCGGACATACAGTGTCCCCTACAGCTATCCATTCATTATTCAATCAGCAGATACTAATCGCCTACTAATTGGGATGCTGTTAACATGTGTTTCTTCAAGGGCTCTCCTGAGCAGAGATGGAGGGATCCTCAACAACACCGCCACTACTTGCAATTAGCACAAAGCAATCAAACAAAAACACCATCAAAACATAACAAGAGCCAAAACTCATGGTGATGCGGGGTCGGTGAGCCGAGGAGTCGAATGAAAGATTTCTTAGACTCTCAAGATCTGGCAGTAGTGCTCTTTTATTTAGAGAATAGTGTGGAATAGCATGGGGACAGGACCCATGGGCAGTCAGAGCTTCTGCTGCTGCTTCTGCTGCCCCCGCTGGCATGGGGACAGGACCCATGGGCAGGCAGAGCTGGTGCGTGGGGACAAGACCCACGGGCAGTCAGAGCTCCTGCTGCTGCCCCGAGTTGAGGGTTAGGGCTAAATTTAGGGCATAGGTATGTGAGTCATCTCTTTACGAAGACAAAGGAAAGAACATGAAAAAAAGTTAAAATGGTATCAGTGCAGGTGGGGTCTGGTCATTGGGTGATCCCATGACTTTTAGACAAGAATCAAATCGGATTAAGTAAAGGTTAGAAAGGTTAGACGCCACCACCCTAAACCAGTTACATGAGATTGCCAGACAGCAACCAACTTAAGTTCTTGCCTTCCCCATTAAGAGTTTCTAGGGATAAGACCATTCCCCCTTCTTCCTGGCACAGAGAGGGAAGCATCTTCACAGATAGAGATTTCCCTTAGAAATGTAAATGTTTCCCAACAAAGGGGCAAACAAATTCCACTCCTTGGAGCCTGAATCTCATCTGTAGTTTTAAAACTAACCAGCCTAAAAATCCTCATCATAAGCCATTTTAAAATTAAGCAACCTAAAAATCCTCATCAATGGTAGCATCCATAAGTTTTCCAGTGGTCAAGAGGAGAAAGAGTTCTACGTAAATTCACTGTCAGCCTTCACTCATGGTCTCAACCTTCCAAACAAACCTCCCCAGTTCTAGAAGGGGCCTGGCATGTATTGGACATTTCCCGAGCAGAGGACCAGGGCTTTTCCTCAAAGCGCCCTTGTAAGTATCAGAATCTCAATTACAAACAAGGGCGCTAAGGTGCAAAGAATTAAATAACTTGCCCAAGGTCAAACAGCCAAAAAAAATGATGATTCTAGATCCAATCTCAGGTCTGGCCAACTTCAGATACCACACTTGCCCTAAGATTCAGTGATGCCTAAGAAATAGAAAACAGTATTATACAGCTAATTTGAATTTTGAAGTGCATTTTGTTAAGACCAGGGGAGATGTAAATATGTCATCCACTTATTCATTCAACAAACATTTGAGCTCCTGAAAGGGACAGAACCCAACACAAGAGACACTGCCAGAAGCCAAGAAAAAACTACACCTATTTTCTGGGTCCTGCTTTGGGGGGGTGGGGAGAATAGGGGCAGAGGGAGGCAATGCCAATCTTATCTCCCTGGAAAGGGAGATAAGAAATGCTTGCAAGGAGATTTCACTAAAGATACGAGACAGATAACCTGTGACATTCCCAACATAACCTAGAAGAAGTGATAAGAGGCAAGACAATAAGTGTGTCACAGACAGGAGAAGAGAGACTAATGTTGCCCTTGAAACAGAGATAAGATATGGATAAGTGGATGAGGGCCGGGAAGGCCTCCAGCAGAGAGAAGCCACACCCACAGAAGTCCAGAACAGGGCTACCCCATAGAAATAAGATGCAACTTAAATTTGCTAGTAATTATGTCAAAAAAAGTAAACAGAAGCAGGTGAAATTAATGTTAATATATTTTAACCCAATAGAACAAAATATTATCATTTTATCATGTAAATAATATAAACAATTATTAATGAGGTCATTTGTTGTCTCATGCTAAGTTTTTAAACCCACTTCCAGCACATCCTAGTTGCACTGGCCACATGTGGCGAGTGGCTACTGATGCGGACACACAGGTCTATAGGCAAAATGGCTAGGAGTGGGGTTTTTTGTCTTTGTTTTTGTTTTCTGCTGAGGAAGATTTGCCCTGAGCTAACATCTGCTGCCAATCTTCCTCTTGTTTTTTTTTTGTTTTTTTTTTTTTGTATGTGAGCTGCCACCACAGCCTGGTCACTGATAGATGAGCGGTGTAGATCCATGCCCAGGGACAGAACCTGGGCCACCAAAGCAGAGCACACCGAACTTAACTACTAGGTCACCGGGGCACCCATAGGAGTGGCTGTTTTTTGAGGGGCAAGGACTAAACCAATTAGGCCAAACCAGAAATTTCAGGGGAAATCGTAAAGAGAGAGTGTCATGAGAAATCCTAAAGAGAGGGCTTTAAAAGTCAGGCTGAGTTTGGACTTCGTCTCTGCGGGAACAAAAGACGTCAGTGATGCTCTAGACAGATAATAGGAAGTAAGGTCTTGTAGCAAATCCTGAAGCCCCTGCTCCAGCTCCAAGATCTCTGACTCTCAGGAAGCAGAACTCCCCAGTCCCACTCCGTCTGCCCGCCCGTCTCCCCCATCAGGCCCCTCCCTCCGCCCCTTTCCCGGGGGACCCACTGACCTCCCTTGTCTTCCTTTATCAGCTGGACACTATTTCCTGTCGTTTTCATGATGACGTCATTACCCACCTACAGCTCCTCGCCACCTTAATTGTCACGGATAAGCCTCATCAGTTTCCACGGGAGGGAAATTCCGAAGTCCATCTTTCCACTCCTGCTCCTGGACCGGCCAGTCCCTGCAGAGCGTCCTTAAGTGTTCCTGAATGGGGGGGGGGGGGGGTCTAGTTCTCGCTCTTTACCAGCTCTCTCTGCAGCTTCCCACTCTTCACCGACGTGTTATTAATTCTCTGTCATCCCCTACAGAGGCTGTTCCCAACTTTGGGCATCTACCCAAGTGTCCAAAGTCACCCTAAAGCCCCTTCGTACTCGGCGAAAATCCTGCCTCCTCTATTATTTTCAAAACACTGTCCCTCAACTTCCTTCCTTTAAACCTCAAAATCCGTCTCTTTAGCCGGCCCACCTGCCTCAGAAGACGTGTTCTCACCGCCCAGGCCGCTCACCTGTGCTCCGCTGAGACCCGGCTGCGCCACGCGTCCACTCCTTTGGGCATCTTCACTCAGCCTCTCATCTCCAATGCGTCTATTTCCCTCCTTGCATCCTAGCTCGCCCATGTGTCCCCTGCTCCGAACAAGCCTTTCCCCAGCCCTATCACTCTCTCAAGCCACCATTTCATTTTTCTTTTTGGCCACCAAAGATTTTCCCTCAAAATCTCTTAAGGAAAAATCATTCTCTCTACTTTGTCACCACTGCTGACAGCGCAACATGGGGCTTATTTCCCCACTGCTCTCTGAAAGGCATCCAACCCAGTGGCCTGTCTCATTCATTTGCAACCAACACAGAAAAGTTATGAGGAAGAAAGTAGAAAATCATCTATGTCTCCATACCCAGAGATACTCATCTGTAACATTCTAGTGACGTCTGTCCTTCCCCTGTCTGTTTATGCATACCTACACACAGAGGTAATTTTCTTTCTTTTTTTTTGTTTTTTTGAGGAAGATTACCCCTGAGCTAACATCTGCTGCCATTCCTCCTCTTTTTGCTGAGGAAGACTTGCCCTGAGCTAACATCTGTGCCCATCTTCCTCTACTTTATACGTGGGATGCCTACCACATCATGGCTTGCCAAGTGGAGCCATGTCCACACCCGAGATCCGAACCGGCGAACCCCAGGCCGCCGAAGTGGGACGTGCGCACTTAACTGCTGAGCCACCAGGCCTGCCCCGAGGTAATTTTCCATGGTGTTTTATCTTAGGCATTTTGTAAGTCTTGTTTTTTTATTTACCTCCCGCCTACCTCCTCTCAACCTCTCTCCCCAAGCAGCATTAACATACAGACAAGATTATTTTTTATCATTTTATGTATATCCTACAAAACCAGACTCATATTATACATGATTCTTTGCCTCTTCTTTTCTCATGGGAATCCTTCCAAGTGGTACGGAAACCCAAGGCATGGCTGTGCCACACGCTCTCCAACCATTGGCCTGTTGAAAGCAACCACTCCGTTTCCAGTTCTTTGCCACTACAAACAATGCTGCGATCAATATTCCTGTGTAAACAAATGACACAGCTGCTTTTACTCCTATGGGATGGAGTCCCAGGGGAGAAACTGCTGGGTCAAAGGCTATGTGCATTTTAAATTTTAATGGACTCTACCAGGACTCTTTCCACAGTGGCTATTCCCACCAGCGATGCTGGAAGACTGCCTTTTCCCAGCATCCCTGCCAGCAGGAGGTATTGTCACTTTTCAAATTCTTGCCGGTCTGACAACCTGATATACATAAAGTTTAAAAACTCTCCTTCATCCCCCAACCCCGGCTCCACGGCATTCGGGAAATTAATTCGTTTCTCTGACAGGCTTTTTGGAGCCACCTTCTCTGTCTCCTAGTTTGATTTTACCTCCCAAAATGGAACGGATAACACGGGTGTGTCCTTGTCCCTTTCTCCTCTCTCTGTGCACTCTTCTTTGACAGTGTCATTCTTTCACAGGGTTTTAGTCACCACTTCCAGGAGCAGAATCCAAACGTGTCCATCCAGCCAAGACCTCTCTCTTGAGCTCCAGATTTCTAAGTGCTTATGGGACATTTCTCATAGAGCCCAGTGATACCCCCAAAATCAGTAGGATCAAACCCAAACTCCCCTTGACCTGCTCCAGACCGACCCCTCCCCCAGAGGGCTCAGAGCACCATCTTTATCACAGGTACCCAGGCTCCAACCTCCAGTGTCCTATTGGTCTCTTCCCTACACTTTGCCCCCACATTCAGCCAGCTTGCCTGGTCTGGGCAGTTCTCACCCTCTCTCTTGTCATCAGGTGCAGACTCTCCTCATAGGTCACCAGGAATCCTGCAACAGCCCAGCACGCACGCCCCAGCTCCGGCACACACACCCGATCCTGCCAGGCCATCCCCTCAACCCCTTCCCAGCTGCAGATCAAGCTGAGCCCATACATCTCACCCACACTTTCAAACCTCCCAAGCTGCTCCAATCGCCTTTCCAGCCTTGCAACAAACAACCTGCTCATACACCAAACTCCACGTGACCACGTAGCCTCCAGGAGATTCTTTTCTGATAGAAGAATTTGTGGAGAAGGAACAGAAAAGATAAACAGACACTTACTGGAATTCCCTCTATGACTCTGGCCCTGCCAAGGAAATGCCTTTCTTTCTTCACTTTGAGGAGGAAAAATATTTAGTAGAAGAAAATGCATAAGTAAATGAACCATATAATATAAACTGACAAGAAACTACAATAAGGCGTATGTGCATGCTCCACAATGGCCAAAAACTAAAGTCATAAGAACAGGAAAACCATCCACCACAGACAAAAGCATCTACATTTATACAAATAGCAGAGAATCACTTTACAGTCACCTTTGTCTCATGATAGCGTTTCAGGAATCAGATATTGATAACGGCTGGCATTAAAATGCAGCAAGAGAAACCTGTTACATTGTAATAGAGAAAAATCACTACGGTGAACTGCAGAACTTACTACGGAGAACCTGAAGAGACAAAACTCTTTGGCATAATACTTCGTCTTTAAACTAGTCATTTGAAAAGGAAACAAGGAAAATGATGACTTCATAAACATTTCATTGTTGCCAATGAGTTCAACTTTGTCCTGAATAATTGAGGAAAGACAAAGAAATAAGAGATAAGCTCAACGACTTCAAAGAGTATAAACATTAGCTAGAGAGATGAAATATATACCTACGAAATGAGATAAGGGAGGAAGAAATATATTTTCAAGGGCAAAAAGTCAATACAAATGCAATAGGAATACAAATAGCCTGAGATTAGTCAAAATAGATTTTCTGAGCTCTGGTACGTGGAAAGGCCCCACATTCTTTGTGTCAAAGCGAACAGAATAATGATCTGCTCCATCTAAGTTGTTTAAAAAAAAAAAAACCCTGCCTAACAGTATCTTAAATGTTTTCTAGCCGAGCGATAATGATTCGAATCCAAGTTTCACTCTTGCTTACTTGGCACTTTGGAAAAACTCTGAGAGCACTTGCTGTTCCACCGACTGGGACTCCAGCCTCTTCTGATGGGAACTGTCAACAATCCATCATCCATGCTAATGGCGGAATGCAGTGCCATAGATAATTTAAACAGCTGTCAGAGCAGAGCGGCTCTTCAGAAGTCCATATGGCTTGTAAAACGCACATGTGCTCTATACCCCATGCCCTCTCAAGAAAGAACCGGGAGGAAGGACAGGAAACTAGACAAACTGGGATCCAATCCCGGCTCTAGGCTTTCATATCCTCACCTACGATATGGATTCCCAATATCCTTTTCAAGTAGTGGAGGGGAGCATCAATTTAAAAAGCTCTGTGAAAGTACCTAGCCAGGGCCTGACACACAGAGATTCAGTAAATGTTAGGAACCATGGCTTTCTTCTCTCCCCTTGAGCCCCTCAACCTCTCAGAGCATGCCATCCCCAAAATACAGAGTCCTCTAAAGCAAAAGAGACACAACTCTACGCCAAACAGAGAATTTAGAGAATATCAAGCACATCGCTAAGCAGAGAGGTATTTTATTATCTGCTTTCTGCATTGTCTGTGGCACACACACCTTCAGTAGCACAGAGGATCTGAACTAGCTGCTGAGCTCAAACCCCTGCGGCCCCGCAGGCACCGTGGAGGCATCGTCAGAGCATCAGCTCAGGGACAGCCTGGGACCTCCGCCCAGGGCAGAGGCAGCAACGTGTGGGGGGCGAGAAAAGAAGTGAGAGAAAACTCAGAGGCCGAAGTGTGATGTCCACACTTCCCAGATGGGAGAAGCTGGGCAAGTCACTTCTCTCACTCTGTCCTCTGAAGTGGGTCCGGACCCACTTTAAGGTCTCTCCTGGTATTTTATGATTCGAATAGATCAGGCACTCCAAATGCTGCAGTGTCAGATTTTAAGGTGGGGTGTGTATGTGTGTGTGCCTGTGTGAAGTATTTCTATAATACCATCCCAGACTGTCCTGTGGTTAATTCTGTAAAATTTCATTATGTACGTTTATACACCCATGACATAAAGGAGGTCGATGGGTATGTTTGCTTTTATTTATTTTATTTTTTTTTTGGAGGAAGATTAGCCCTGAGCTAACATCTGCCACCAACCTTCCTCTTTTTGCTGAGGAAGACTGGCCTTGAGCTAACATCTGTGTCCATCTTCCTCTACTTTATATGTGGGACGCCTGCCACAGCATGTCTCGACAAGCAGTGCATAGGTCCACATCCGGGATCCAAACCCCAGGCCACCGAAGTGAAGCATGGGAACTTAACCACTGCATCAGGGGGCTGACCCCTGTTTGCTTTTGTTTTTAACACCCCACACCCACCCAACAAAGAGGTAGAAAAAATGTTTTTTGTAAGACTACATTCAATCAAAAGCTCAAAAGGGATAAAAAAAAAACCCAAAATTTTTGGATTATCTTTCTCTTCCTGCTCTGTCAACTTCCTTTTTCTTAGTAAACTCTCCTAGTCAAGTACAGGATGCAAAAATGGCCCCAAGGTGAAGGGGTCATAAAATGAAATAGGATGATGTGGAGGGAAGTGGGGTAGAGAGAATCAGGACTGGAACATAACATGTTTGCAATAAACTGGCCAGAAAAAAAGAAGATCTCTTTAAATTTGTGGCCCCTACTCAAACATATATGTTATTTATTAACCACTCCTTTTCTTCTTCCTATAAAGCAATTCAGTACAGTATCAGCTTTGATATATTTACAATACTTCTCTTGGAGAAGATCCAGAGTCTACATTTGGTTTTAAAAGAAGGTTCTTCCTGCATGGAAGCTATCCCAAAAAGCCAAAACACACATTCAGAAAAGCTGAGCCTCTCGTTAACATTTTCCAAACACACAGTAGCTATGCACCATTTGGTACCCACCAGAACCCCTCCAAAAGTATCAAGAGGCTGCCAAATTCTCTATGCATTTGCAAGAACAATCCTGGAAAAGTGTCTGTCTGCAGAAAAATGCCATTTTTACTGGTATTCCCATCAAAAGTTGGCCATCTCCCCAGGGAGAGCTCACTGGTTCTAGTGAGTTGGCCAAATACCAAAATAGCTGCAATTAAACGGATTTCTCAGAGACAGATAAGGTATAAAAACTAGGATGATCCCAAAGGAACTAAAATTTTGCTGAGCACATGTTTAAATTATATATTGATCATAAGGCAAAGAATTGTCAGACACACCTCTGAGGAGAAAAATAGATCAGTATGACCAAAGAAGTGTACACTGGGAATAGCCGTTTCACAGCTCAGGACTGAGAGCAACTGAGTAATTATCTCCATTGTTCAAAACAAATATTTCACACCCAATTATTTTAATATTAGCAAAATCTGAGAAGCCACACAATCTCATTTCAGTTCGTTTGAATTATAATCTGAGACTCTCATAACGCAGCAGCTATAGAGTCAGCTCCATGGGGGAGAGCTTCTAACTCAAAAGATAAGGCACAGACTAAATGATCACCTGTCCAGAGGTTTCCTAACCAATGTCAGTGCCAGAGCAACGCCCCCGCCCTCCAGGACAATTAGGTCTTACAAATTGAGTGGCTACCTGAAATATCTGAGGAATCATTTTTCATGTCCCAGAGTGCTCACCCAATGTTCACAAGGCCTTGAAAGAACTGTTCCTAAACGTATTAATTTTTACTCTCCTTCCTGGGCTCAAGGAAATGAACAACCTGTTGATTTTTTTATATAGTGTTATTTCCCAGATTCCCCAGCGCTGAGGGAAGGGAAACTTCACCCAGAACAAAGCTCGTCACCTGTGACTCAAAGGATGTCTATAATATTGTAGAAGATGTGTTATAATAACACAGCTGTGAAGGTGGCCATGGGGAATCTCAGGAATACTGTCACAGGCTTATACAACACGTGGGCATTATCATCACACATGTTTTCTGTCACTTAGCATGAATGTCAGTGTCCAGGTACAGCATGGAGGGTAGAGAAAGCAGCACTGGTTTCCGTATGGTTACGAGCAGAGCAAACGTCTGTTCACTTCCAGGAGCATCAGGGACCACGTCCGGTACGCGAGGCCACAGAACCCTCAGAGACCTCAGTGCAGCCTGCTGCCCCCAAGAGCTCATGGCCTCCCATCACTGCTTGAAGCCCCAAATCCCACTCTCAGGGCTCAGTCCTGTCTTTGCTTTAGTCCATCAAAATTTTGAAAAAATATTTTGCTGCTTTCTATCCCCCCCATTTTAAAATTCATTCTTTTTTTTTTCTTTCTGCTTTTTCTCCCCAAATCCCCCCAGTACATAGCTGTATATTTTAGTTGTGGGTCCTTCCAGTTGTGGCACATGGGACGCCGCCTCAACGTGGCCTGATGAGCGGTGCCAGGTCCGCGCCCAGGATCCGAACCAGCGAAACCCTGGGCCGCCGCAGCGGAGCGCTCGAACTTAACCACTCGGCCACGGGCCGGCCCCTAAAATTCATTCTTGAAGGAGAGGCAGGAAAGAGGAAGGAAGGGCTGCAGCACAGACATAAATATTTTAGAAAAGCTCCTCGGGGGATTAAGAAGAACCCTCGCCCCACAGACTGAGAACCTCTGCTTTAGCTCAGGCTCTGACTGCTCTCTGTGTCCTTCAGACATAGCCCAGGATATCCATCCATCTATCTATGTATCTATGTATGTATGTATGTATGTATGTATCTATCTATCTATCTATCCATCCATCCCTTCATTGTAGGGATAGCTTTCTATCTATATCTATCCATATATATAACCATATATAGCCATATATATATATACACATACGACCCTATACATATATCCCTATATATATGTATCGATATATCCTTATATATAAATAGATCCATATAAACATGGCTACGTACACCCATATAGATTTTATATATATATATATATATATATATATGATACATTTTGCCTTGTAATTTAGTATACCCATATGTGACGATTAACTTTGTCAACTTGGAGGGTATTTTGAGATGAGATTAACAATTAAATCAGTGAACTTTGAGTAAATGGACTGCCCTCCTTAATGTGGGTGGGTCTTGTCCAATCAGTTGAAGGTCTAAATAAAACAAAAAGACCTGCCCAAGTAAGAGGGAACTCTCCCGAGGACTGCCTTCAGACTTGTCTTCACCGTGGGCTCTCCTAGGTCTCCGGGCCGTCTGCCCACAGTGCAGATTTTGGATTTGCCAGCCTCCATGATCATACGAGCCAGTTCCTTATGACAGAAGTCTTTCTGCGTATATATACATGCTATTGGTTCTGTTTCTCTGGAGAACTCTGACTAATACACTATATATAATACACACACACACACACATATATACATACATATATATACGTACACACACATATACACAGAATATGTATATAAATATTAATAATATATTACACTAAAACAAATTTTCAAGCAACAACAGTTATCCTCATTACATACAATGTATTTAGATACTTTCTATTCCACTTCATGTATGTCTTAGTATGGGTCTTGGTCAAAAAAAGTCAGAAAGCCAGTGAAATTAAAAAAAAAAAGTCTAGGGGCCGGCCTGGTAGTGCAGCAGTTAAGTGCACACACTCCACTTCAGTGGCCCAGGGTTCACCGGTTTGGATCCCGGGTGTGGACATGGCACTGCTTGGCAAGCCATGCTGTGGCAGGTGTCCCATGTATAAAGTAGAGGAAGATGGGCACGGATGTTAGCCCAGGGCCAGTCTTCCTCAGCAAAAAGAGGAGGATTGGCAGCAGTTAGCTCAGGGCTAATCTTCCTCCAAAAAAAAAGTCTATATTCCTGGAATTAAAATTTTATTTTATTATTTTTTGTGTGTGTGAGGAGGATCAGCCGTGAGCTACCATCTGTTGCCAATCTTCCTCCTTTTGCTTGAGTAAGACTGTCACTGAGCTGACATCTGTGCCAATCTCCCTCTATTTTAAGTGGGATGCTGCCACAGCGCGGCTTGACAAGTGGTGCTATGTCTGTGCCCAGGATCCGAACCTCCACACCCTGGGCTGCCGAAGCAGAGCTCATGAGCTCAAGGACTATGCCACCAGACCAGCCCCTAAAAAAATTTTTTTTCAATAAAAAAACTACCTGACCCACTAAACTGATGTCACTACCCATGGCTCATAGTTTGAAAAATGCTGTTTTATTCAAAAAGGTGCATGCTGTATGCAATGCTCCACACCTGGATTTCTTCACTTAATAAGACCACAGAGATTGTTCCCTATTTATAGACACTGAGTTTGTTTCTATTTAGATCTTTTCTTATAAGCAGAGTAACAGTAAAATAAGGATTTCAAAAAAACCAGAGCAGAGAACCACTGAGTACCAAAGTCAAGCTTAAACTAATTCCCCATTGCCCTGAAGGCTGATTTTAGGGCTCCCATAAAGCGGCTGACAAAAGGAACCCAGAGCAGCAGGTAGATGTCTTCTTTGGATAGTTGTGACTTACGAGATCTTCCAGTCCTTTCATCGCAGCATTGGTACCATGGCTCTCCCTCTTATCTATTTTCCAGCAAAGATTCCAGTAAAGATTAGGAAATTCAATTTCAGGCATGACCATCAGTCTTAGAAGAACAGGTTAAATCATTTCAATTCAATTACACACACCTGCTGAGTGCCGAGGCGGGAAGGACATGACTTGGTACCCAAAGCATCCTCCCCATTTTCTTTCTTACTAGAATTTTCCCATTTCTACCTGAGATGAGCTGTAAATGCTTTACGTTACCATGAAATTCTCAAACTCATTTTTACCTATTTATATATCCTTTAAAAAGTTTCTTATATTAAAAGGCCCAAACTTAAAGTTAAGATAAGATTCTTGGTCAGATTCTTTCAACTCTTTAACGAACAGTCTAGTTTCATGAATATTGGAATCACAGAGAAAGCTACAAATTTGAGGGGGCTTAGAAATCATCTCTTCCGCTGGATTCGTTACTGTATTAGGGTCTTCAGAGGGGCCTCAGGGACCTCCCCCATGTCCACCCCAGGAAGGAAGAAAGAGGAAAGGATACACAAATGCCTTTGTCGTCTACCCCTGCTGCAATTAACATAATTCCAGTTTATCTCTTGTATTTTGAAGTTTCATACAAGAGATAGCTTGGAACAAAAGCTTCCTTTGACGTCAAACGTTTGAAAACCACTAACTTTGTACCATTTCACAGATAGGAAAACAGAGCCCCTGAGAAGCTGAATGGTGTGCATGGATCCACACCTGCGTCCCCATTCAGTGCGGACCAGCACTAACGCTCCACGGCAGCACTTCTCCACGTGGGGTCACGGATCAACAGAAGCAGCATCCGCTGAAAACTGCTTAGACATGAACCTTCTCAGGTCAACCCCAGACCTACTGAATCAGAAAATGTGAGGCTGAGCCCAGCAATCTCTGTCTGAACAAGCCTGCCAGGTGATTCGGATGCCCTAAAGTCGGACAACCTCTGTCTGGAACAATCGCCATTGTTCTTTCCAGCATTCTCTTCCTCTTCTAACCCCACATATCTACTGCAGTACACATGGAGCAACTGTCCCCAAAATGCTGAACCTAACCAGAGAGTCACCCACTGAAAAGGTGAGATATCATAAGGGAGTCAAACGCTGCGATGGTGCAAGCAATACGTTTCTTTCTTTTTTTTTTCTTAATGCTTTTTGGTAAGGGAGATTAGCCCTGAGCTAACATCCACTGCCCAATCTTCCTCTTTTTTTTTTTCTTTTCTCCCCAAAGCCCCAGTACATAGCTGGAGATCCTAACTGCAGGTCATTCCAGTTCTCCTATGTGGGATGCTGCCACAGCACGGCTTCAGGAGTGGTGTGTAGGTCCGTGCCCAGGATCTGAACCGGCGGACCCCAGGCCACCAAAGCAGAATGTGTGAACTTAACCACTCGGCCACCAGGCTGGCCCCAATACATTTCTTTCTTTTCTCACAATAAGAACACTCACATCCTAAAGGGTCAGATAAAAGTTTCTAAGTTTTCAAAGAATACTTCAAGAGGGCAGAATTTACTAATATTTCAGAGATTAAATCTCAAAAGGGCTGAGCAATGCTAAGAAACTTATTTCCAGAAAACCAGGACCGTGGTACCCTAGACTGTCAGCGTGACCAATGATATCTAAAAAGATCACCAAAGAGACAAAGTAACAAAACCTGGGAAGATTATTAAACTATCAGCTCCTTCCAGGAAAACCTAGTTTAAATATCTAAAAATAACCAGGAATACCACCATTTCTCCCCTCCAGCCGGAGGTGATTAAATTTCACCACCCCTCATATTTTTGAGGGTTGAGTATATGTAAGTTATCTATATAAGTCAATTTGCTGACCTTCTGCAAAATAAACATGTAAGAGATCCTATGCAGACTAGCTCTGAGCTGTAAGCCACATCTCAATTTCATGCTCTTTTAACAGATTTCAAAAATGCCAAAGGGGAAATTCCAACATGAAGTTCGAATATCTAAAACTATAACACATTACTGTGAGCGTCAAACTATTCAAACCTGCTCCTCATTTTTTCCTTTATGAAGTAAGATCTTTTAAACTAGTCCCTTTTAAGCGCTCACTAGATGAACTTTCATCTTGAAAAGTAAATATATACTAAAATGGAGAGGCTTAGGTGGGGGAGGGGTTATATGAGGGAGAAGCTTTTAGTTAATTTCCTGAACTGAATAATGTGAATCGCATGATTGGCTCACAAAGAACATGCACGTGGCCATAGCCTCTGCTCATTTATTTGCTTAAGATTTATTATTATAAAGAGATACAATGCGATATTGATGATTTGATAGGCAAAGCCTTCTTCATCTCTTAGTAACGTCCCCCACCCCCATCTGAAACAAGCTCCTACCTGTGTGCATATACTTGTGAAAGCTGCGTGATAATTCAGTAACAAAGACACAAGACTTGAAAACCAGACTTTAGACCACAATTTAAGGGTAATTTCTATTTGCCTACACAGTAAGCTTCCTTTTCTTGGACTCTCCGCTGACGTTGCAAGGCTGTAGGTACCTGCCCTTACAGGTGAGGGTGCACTGGGGAGCATGGCACACTGCCTTACAACAAAAAAAATCATTCGTAGCCCCCAAACTACCATCTTTATAGATATATTACTCATCTCTTCCAATAATTTGGATACAATCAAAAACAAAACGTATTTTGAATTTCATGGACATCTGCATTATAATTATTTTGTTTATAATTAATACAGGTTGATAGACTTTGAAGATGTCACTTGTTTCTTCTTAAAACAATTATTAGGGGGCCGGCCCCAAGTCGTAGTGGTTAAGTTCGCATGCTCCGCTTTGGTGGCCCGGGGTTCGCGGATTCAGATCCCTGGTGCAGATCTACATACCATTCACCAAGCCATGCTGTGGCGGCATCCCACATACAAAACAGAGGAAGATGGCGCAGATGTTAGCTCAGGGCCAATCTTCCACAACAAAACAAAAAAAATTATTAACAAAAACATCATAGTTATTTATAACATAAGGGCAGGACAAAGCTATGTTTCCTCTTACACAAAATAAAGGGGTGAACTAGATTGCCTCTAGGATTCCATTCAGCTCAAATAATGTATACAGTATCCTTAAATCCCCTACTCACACTTAATTAGGAAAAGGCCTATTTATCTTAGAGCATTTGACACAATCTGCTTTTACCAAAATAAGCTCCAGTGGTAGCCTTTCTAGGTTAGGTTGTGCATTCTTTTGGGCAGGCTGCAAAGTACACAAGCTAAGAAGTTGTTATTGCCTTTGCTAATTCCAAAACTCAGAGGTTCAGTTTCCATTCCCCTGGAAAACCTAAAACATTTCCTGGCTTTTTGATGCAGTCCTCATAACAAGTCCTTCTAATTTTTAAGCACTAGAGAAAAGAGTCTAGAGAAAAGAATTGTGGGATATACGCCTAGCTCTGCCTGCCACGAACTCCTTATGATGGGGAATGAAGGCAGGTCATTTAAGCTCCTCGAAACATCAAGCTTCTCTCCTGAAAAACAGGCTAGTTAGATGATTTCTACAGTATTGGTATTTCTTAGGAAACTTAATGGAAGAGCTCGAAATGCTTCTTCATGAATAGTTATTACAAAATAGATGTTTCTAAGTAGGTCGTTATTCTATTCTAAAATGCTTACTAGGGGCCGGCCCTGTGGCTGAGTGGTTAAGTTCAAGCGCTCTGCTGCTGCGGCCCAGGGTTTCGCCGGTTCGAATCCTGGGCACGGACATGGTGCCACTCATCAGGCCATGTTGAGGCGGTGTCCCACATGCCACAACTAGAAGGACCCACAACTAAAAGTACACAACTATGTACTGGGGGGCTTTGAGAGAAAAAGGAAAAATTAAAAAATCTTTAATAAAATAAAAATAAATAATAAAATGCTTACTAATATATAACAACTATTAAAATAATATAGCATGATTTGGGATTGGGGACCACATCATTTTGAATATACATATGTGAATAAAAATTCTCATCTAAGTATCACTATTATTTACATATTTTTTTAGAGCTGGCATATCTTCTACTGTACACAGAAATATAAAGGTACTTTTACATTTTGAAATTATTTGAGAATTTTAACGCACTCTATAAATGGTTAAAGGTTGTCCTTTAGAAAACAGAAAAATTACATGAGGTGTTATTTATTGTTGATAATAAAATATGCATGTGCCCATTCATTTTCAGAAGTATGCCTTTATTAATTTGCTGAAAATTCCAAGCGTTGGCTGCCAACTCTGTATATCCCATTTGAGTTTTAGTGAATTTCCTAACTAATGAGGTTTTTCGGGTTTTTTTTAAGATTTCATTTTTTCCTTTTTCTTCCCACAGCCCCCCAGTACATAGTTGTGTATTCTTCGTTGTGGGTCCTTCTAGTTGTGGCATGTGGGACGCCGCCTCAGCGTGGTTTGATGAGCAGTGCCATGTCCGCAGCCAGGATTCGAACCAACGAAACACTGGGCCGCCTGCAGCGGAGCGCGCGAACTTAACCACTCGGCCACGGGGCCAGCCCCCTAACTACTGAGGTTTGTCGAGCCATCAAAATTTAGCTGCCATGACAGGTTTTCAGAAAATGCCACATTGCAATGACATTCTCATCTCAACACACACCAAGATTCCAGTAATGTCAACCACTCTTCTGGACTTAATTTCCTCACACATTTAGACTAATGGCCAAGGTGGAACTTATTATTACAATCAGATTTGGTGTCACTCCTAAATTTTTAAAGATAGGTAATTTTAAAATTCCAATTACAGAGAAAGCTGAAACAGAACTGAGCAAAATGCTGCCTGTTGGTATTTCTTAGGAAACTTAATCGAAGAGATAGAAATGCTTCTTCACGAACAGTTACTACAAAATGGATGTTCCTAAGTAGGTTGAAATTATCCCTCCTAGTTGTCACTATTAATATGCTCATAATTAATACGTTTAACAAAGCTTTTCTTTACAGACCAGATGGTGCTTTTTAAAGATAGTCCCAGCCAAATCACAAACCATGAATCAGTCTGAAATAAGGAAAACTGTCCTGCATTTGTAAGGGAGTAACCCACAAATCTCTTACTCATCTCTGGCAAATTAACTAACACGGTCAGGTCCTCACAATCCTATACGAGCCATTTCAGATGGGTCTCCCGCAGGTGAAAGCCCTGGGGAAAGAGGCCTGCGTTCCGCTGTGCACCCTCCCTCTCTAAGCTGAGTGTCCCCAGCGGTCAGTCTCACCAACAGGGCAGAGTTTCTCAAAATACAATCAGACACCAGCATCACCTGGTGTTCTTGATAAAATGCACCCAAGCCCTCCAGAATCATCACCTCAGACTGAGGTCCAGAAGCCCGCATCCTAACAGGCTCCCAAAGTGATACTGATGCAAACTCAAGTTTGCGAGCTCCCGTCGCTGGCTTCAGTTCTCCACCTGTAAGAGAAGCTAACGAGACTTGACCTTTCTCTCTAAATTCTCGTCTGGCTCATCTTTACAACCTGTCACATCAAGACTCAGCAGTGCCATCATCTTCCCAACACTCTCCTAGTAGCCTTAACTTGGCTCCAATGTGGCTTCTTCGGTCTGCACATACTCTACGTGGCTACATTGTTTACATAAATTCCATGTAGCTACTTTGTTTACATATATGCCACGCAGCTGTTCTGTTTATACATTCTAAACCTGCCAGGCTCTCCATATCTCCACTTCACCGCCTCCATTAAGGCATCGATCTCATTTCAGTTTCTTCCTTGGCCATTCTTCTAGTTCATCACCAAATTCCCCTTCACCCAGTTTGAGAGGCCTTGAAATTCACCTTATCCACAGCGCCCAAGATCACAGATAACAACCTCCTAGCAATGTCTAATTACCCAATCTGGATTCACCAAGACCCAACACGCTCACCAGCTCTACCCTCCTTACTAGTGTCGGGTGATGGTTGTCTGTCATCTAGTCATGTGCAAATGCCAGTGAGCATAACAGCACATTCCAGATACACTATTTTTAACTTTTTATAAATTTTTTCTTCTGCTTCCTTACACTCTTTTGCTGCATAGAACTGTTGAGTTTTATAGCTGAAAGGATCCTTAAAAATTATTTGGTCCCACAGATCAATGGAACAGAATTGAAAGCCCAGAAATAAAACCACACATCTATGGACAGCTAATCTTCGACAAAGGAGCTGAGGGCCTACAATGGAGGAAAGAAAGTCTCTTCAACAAATCGTGCTGGGAAAACTGGACAGCCACATGTAAAAGAATGAAAATTGACCATTCTTTTTCACCATTCACAAAAATAAACTCAAAATGGATCAAAGACCTAAAGATTAGGCCTGAAACAATAAGTCTTCTAGAAGAGAATATCGGCAGTACACTCTTTGACATCAGTTTCAAAAGAATCTTTTCGGACACCCTAACTCCTCAGACGAGGGAAACAATAGAAAGAATAAACAAATGGGACTTCATCAGACTAAAGAGCTTCTTCAAGGCAAGGCAAAGCAGGATTGAAACAAAAAACAGCCCATTAATTGGGAAAAAATATTTACAAGTTACTTATCCAACAAAGGGTTAATCTCCATAATATATAAAGAACTCACACAGCTCAACAACAAAAAAATCAAACAACCCGATCAAAAAATGGGCAGGGGACATGAACAGACATTTCTCCAAAGAAGATATAAGGATGGCCAATAGACACATGAAAAGATGCTCATCATCATTAATCTTCAGGGAAATGCAAATCAAAACTACACTAAGATATCACCTTACACCTGTTAGAATGGCAAAAATATCCAAAACCAAGAGTGACAAATGTTGGAGAGGTTGTGGAGAAAAAGGAACCCTCATACACTGTTGGTGGGAATGCAAACTGGTGCAGCCACTATGGAAAACAGTATGGAGATTTCTCAAAAAGTTAAAAATAGAACTACCATATGACCCAACCATCCCACTACTGGGTATCTATCCTAAGAACCTGAAATCAGCAATTCCAAAAGTCCCATGCACCCCTATGTTCATCGCAGCACTATTTACAATAGCCTAGACATGGAACCAACCTAAGTGCCCAGCAACTGATGATTGGATAAAGAAGAGGTGGTATATATATACAATGGAATACTACTCAGCCATAAAAAAGGACAAAATCATCCCAATCACAACAACATGGATGGACCTTGAGGGTATTATGTTAAGTGAAATAAGCCAGACAGAGAAAGACGAACTCTGTATGACTCCACTCATAGGTGGAAGTTAACATATAGACAAGGAGATCTGATCGGTGGTTACCATGGGAAAGGAGGGAGTTGGGGGAGGGCACAAAGGGTGAAGTGGTGTATGCATAACATGACTAACAATAATGTACAACTGAAATTTCACAAGGTTGTAAACTATCATAATTGTAATAAAAAAAAATCATTTGGTCCCATGTGACTCCCCGGCCCCCCAAAGTTACAAAGTAAGAAATGGAAACTCAGAGAGAATGTCATGTTTTGTTCAAGATCACGCAGCTATTTTTTGACAAAACTACTCAAAACTCAGCACTTTGTGTGTGTGTGTATGAGGAAGATTGGCCCTGAGCTAACATCTGTTACC
Organism: Equus asinus; assembly: GCF_041296235.1. Classification (NCBI taxonomy): domain Eukaryota; kingdom Metazoa; phylum Chordata; class Mammalia; order Perissodactyla; family Equidae; genus Equus; species Equus asinus. The sequence goes on from NC_091790.1 coordinate 34,250,246, forward strand.
AATCCTCCTCTTTTTGCCTGAGGAAGATTGTGGCTGAGCTAATGTCTGTGCCAATCTTCCTCTATTTTATGTGGATGCCACCACAGCATGGTTTGACGAGCGGTGCTAGGTCCGTGCCCAGGATCCGAACCCTCGAACCCCAAGCCACCGAAGTGGAGTGCATAAAATTAACCACTATGCCACAAGGCTGGCCTCAAAACTCAGCACTTTTTAATCTACCCAGAACCCTGAGCTCCAGTCTTCTTTTCAGTGTGGTATGCTGACTACCTGGTTTATTACCTCTGACTAGACAAATACCAAGAACCATACAAGTAGCTTTTAAACAATTCATCCTTTGTTGTCTGGCAGAGTGGAGAAAAGTGAAGGCACTGACAAAAGTCATAATGTGTCCCAAAACATGAGAAATAGCAAACTTTATGGAAGCATCACTTTTATATAGTAAATAAGGAATCCATCTGGGATGGGAGAAGGATGCAGACACATACGCAGGAACTACTGTGCAGGCAACGCCGCCATTTAGAAGATGGATTCTGAGAGCGGTGAGGGCAGTGTTACTTTTCATGAGAAAAGAGATCCTTTCAAAGATCACAGAGAGCTTCAGAAGGATGACATCTGAGATGAGCCTAGAGGTCTGAGGAAATCAGTGCTCTCCAGTTCTAACACCAAAATTCCAACAAAGAAGAAGAAAGAAAGTGACCTGCTAGCAGACGTTGAATGTGTGGATCCATAATGAATGGATTCAACCAGTGAGATTTCTGATTTTCTTTGAAATCTGGTGTAAAATGAAGTTACTTGCCGATGTGATACACAGTGCACTTCCCAAGAAGAAGTTCAACAGACAGTTGTGTAGGGAGAGTCATTCCACATAACGATGGATTCTAGAACAACTGAATATTCCAGAGGGAAAGTTCAAAATGGACAAGTTAAATGGGAAAATCTTTTGGTTTCTGATTTGGCAGATGTTCATCAAAGCTTCATGTCTTCACACAGTAGGTATTGATTCCAGAAGTTTCGAATGCCATCAACACAAATAACTGAATTCATTTTAATGTATTCCAGATGTGTTTGTCCTCAGTTTCTGCTCGTATGTATAAATGCCCTCTTTTGAAAGGGCAATAAATCCATTTTAAACCAGGTTAACGGGTTACCCAGAGAGGTAGGGTAGGTATGATTACTATTCTGCCAATCACCACTTCAGCATGAAGCCTGAGGAGGCAAGTTAACGAGAAGGATTTGACACCTCAGATACCAGAAGACAGTGGGAATCATCAGAGAACAATTTCATCTTTTCCCTGAAGAGCCCAAGGCCCTCAGATGTTTGGGTGACCTGCCCAATGAGTACAAGGTGCATTCCAGACCAGAATCTAGACTGATTAACACCCAGCATAACAACATCGCTACTGTTCCACACTCAGGAAAGACAGAGAAACTGTTATGTATTTTTTAGCACTTTATTACTGGTGAAGTCCATTCAAAGAGTCAAATATTTGGCAAAGGGTCACTCAACTTCCTAATCAGGATAGCAGCTTTAAAAACAATTTCAGTGAACACTTCATGCATTCTATCAACCACCATTTAAGAGCGTCCACTAAACACCATGCTGACCCTGGGAGGAGAACAAAAATCAAACAAGCGAAGCCCTCGCCGTCCGGTGGAGAAATCACCCACAACTAAACACCATCCGATGAAGGCAATGACTGACACAGACCACGCCCTAACGAAGCGCCTGGAAGCACAAGAAGAGGGCTTCACGGTCCCAGGGCTTCGCTGAGTCTAAATGGATAATGAGGAGTTTGCCTCACAGAGAAGAACTGTGAAAGGGAGTGACAGAGGGAACAGGTGCGAAGGAACGGAAAAATGAAGGCGTATGGCTGCACTCTGCCGCCCCGACCCACAGCTCCATCCTGCCAAACAGCCTTATTTTACATAATTTGAGATTGCCAATCACACAGAGGGAGGCAGGGAGGGACAGAGAGAGGGAGGGAGGGAGGGAGAGAAGAGAGGGAGGAAGGAATTGCTAACACTTCTCGAACTCCTTCATTGTAGCAGCCAGGGTTCTAAGCACATTATGCTAATTAATTCATTAATTTCGCAACTCTCAAAACAATCTTCTAGGAGAAAAGCAGGGCTGTCACCCTCCGTTTACAGATGAAAATCCTGAGGCACAGAATGCTCTTTACTAGACAAAAAACCATTTTGATTTTTAAAATAATAATATTCAATATTGCACTAAGACCCATCACTAGATTTTTGTTTGTTTTTTTCTTTTGAGGAAGATTAGCCATGAGCTAACTGCTGCCAATCCTTCTCTTTTTGCTGAAGAAGACTGGCCCTGAGCTAACATTGTGCCCATCTTCCTCTACTTTATACATGGGATGCCTAACACAGTATGGCTTGCCAAGCGGTGCCATGTCCACACCGGGGATCTGAACCGGCGAACCCCAGGCCACTGAAGCGGAACATGCAAACTTAACCGCTGCACCACCAGGCCGGCCTCCTATCACTAGATTTTTTAAGGTGCTGGGAATCCTTCGCTTTTACCGGTTTCAGAGAAGATTTGTAAGTGTATTTACTATGTCATTTCCCAAACTACCAATGACAAGAGAATCTGCAAAACTCTACTTTTACATCCTGTTCCCAGTGCAAAGGAATCACTTAGTAACGAGAACTCTTGAAGAACCACGTCCAAGAGACACATTCAGAAATCTAACCTTGAATTTAAGAGAAACCTTGTAACCCAACACTACACAAACACAGTGAGCGCTGCCGTCCAGATTCTGTTACTCAATCTGCAAACCTCATACATGGAAACAAAGCAGACCAATTTCCAGCTGGACGGGATGCCTGCGGAGGAGCCGGCTGGATCCCAGGCCAGACAGGACCCCAGGTAGGAAATACAGCACACACTCCTGGCGGGAACCCTCTTGGGGCACCAGCCCGTGTGTACCGGCCTCAGTCTGTGGGAGGGCTTCAGCTTGGGCCCTTCTTGGTCTTTCTTAAAATGATGAACAACTAACTCACAAAAATTAAAGCTTTCTCATTTGGATTGTTTTTATTAAAATCCTTGATTCATTTACAATTACAGACATGCTAACAACAGTTGGGACAGGATGGAAGAGAGGAAGGAACACGAAATCAGACAGACCTGGGTCAGGTGCAGCTGCGCCATTCATAACTGTATGAGTTTGGGTGAGGGGCCCCCACAGGTCCCCCATCCTCTCCTTCTGTGTTGCTCAGATCAGGGAACATCCTTAACCAGATACAATCTGTTCTGCCTTCCGCTTCTCTCACTCGCCAAGGTGCCAACATTCCACCTCCCTCAGAATTCAGGAATCTTTCTTTCTTTTTTTTTTTTAGTGAGGAAGACTGGCCCTAAGCTAATATCTATTGCCACTCTTCCTCTTTTTGCTTGAGGAAGATTGTCCCCGAGCAAACAGCTCTGGCAATCTTCCTCTATTTTGTATGTGGGACACCACCACAGCATGGCTTGATGAGCCGTGCATAGGTCCACGTCTGGGATCTGAATCCTCGAACCCCTGGCCACCAAAGCAGAGCTCATAAACTTAACCACTAAGCCACCAGGCCGTCCCAGGAATCTCTCCCCTTGTCTGTGCTCACTACCCTATTCCTGCTGCCTTTGGTCATCTGCACTGTTACAACTGCCCGCCTTCTGCCAGGCCTGCTTTCTTAATCCACTCATCACAATCTGAAGAGTGGCTGGTCTAGAATGCAGATCACTCCTCCGCCGAAAACAAAAGTGACTCACTTTGGGTCACTTCATGTCACTTGCCCTTCTTCTCCACTAGAAGTTGGTTCTCTCACTGAAGTTCAGAGATTAAAGGGACTTCATCTGTCCTGGGGCTCACTCAGCACCTGTTCCGTGTTGAGGGGCAGCTGTGTAGGCCTCAGTTTCTTCCTTATTCCACAAGGGCCGTGCTGCTTGCCTCAGAGGAACAAATGGGACAATGCACACAGAGCCCCAGCACAGGGCCCGGGGGCACTCCCTGCCACAGATTCTGACTCTCGTCTTGTTACTGTTCCGTGGTCCAAAGTTTGCAAAGTGTTTTCACGCATGTGAGCACGTTTGCTCCTTCTAACAACCCTGAGACTCAGGAGGTTACATGAAGAAATGAGGCTGGCGATGTTTAAGGCTGGCAGAACAAGGCTGGCTTTTGGACAGACCTACCAATTCCAAATCCTGAGTGTTTATATTGCATCTTTCTGTTGGGAGTTCTGGCTTCTTTTATAGAAAACAATTCCTACCCACCTCTTCCTTCTTTTTTCAGGAGAAGATTTGCCCTAAGCTAACATCCGTTGCCAATCTTCCTCCTTTTTCTTCCTTCCCCACCCCCTCAGAGTCACAGGACACAGTTGTGTATAGTTCTAAGTCCTTCTAGTTCGTCTGTGTGAGCCGCCACCACAGCATGGCCACTGACAGACGGGTGGTGTGGTTCCACACCCGCAAACTGAACCCCAGCCACTGAAGCAGAGTGTGCAAACTCTAACCATTAGGCCATCAGGGCTGGCTCTCCAATACTTTTTACTGCATTTAAGGAATACAAACACATAGGCCAAATTCCACTATAATGGACTCTAACGGACTTTGATGTGTACTTTATCATAAATTACTCTAAATAAGTAAGCTATCAACCCGCTCATTCATTCATTCTTTCATTCGGCAAATATTTATCACGTGACTACTTCACACAGGGCATCCTGGTGGGTGCTGGGCATCCTCTTCTCCCCAAGAGACTGAAATTTGTCTGCACCTCCGAGATTTCCCAACCGAAGCCAACGATGGAAGATACAGAGGCTGTTCTTATAGGTGCTGGAATAAACAGAGGAATGAACTACGAGCCAGGAAATCTGAGCGCTCGTCCTGGCCATGCCCCCACGTAAAGCTCTGTGACCTTGGACCAGGCCCTGGGCTTAACTTTCCTTACCCATAAAAGGGAAAATCGCTCTATACTGTCTTTAAAGTTAAAATTATTCTATGCTATGAATTCTAGAGATTCCAGGATCCCTTACAACTGGTGAGTTCTTTTGACATTTACAAGTATATGATTTTTTATACCACCATTTTATAAATTTTTATGAGATGACCCATATATTGATTGTAGCTTGAAAACTATCTCCAGATCACCCCACAAAATGTTAGAAGTTTTTAACTACATACAAATTGGGAGTATTTATAATGTTGCAGCCAACTGAGCTTGCAAATTGCCCCAACATGAAAACCGCATTTTTCACATGTAAATTGTGATCTGAAATGCTGATCTCGTTGAAGAATCTAAATAAATCAGACTCAAAGCCTTCTTTTCTTACTTTCTTGTTTAATTCTGCAACATGTCACTTTGGGATGACTTAAGTTCTTGTATATGAAATGGCACTTCAATCCGATTTATTAGTGCACGTTAAAGTGAGCAAAGTTCTTTACGGCCTTACTTTCGAGATTCTTACACCCTTATCTCTCTCAGCAAATCAGGGTTAGAGTATAAACCTCAGCGCCTTGAAAGGCAGCCACGTGTCAGCACACATCTCTGACGCCCACCCGTGAGTCCACACTCCCAGACTCTTCCCTGTAATCAAGTAGAAGACACCTGTCTCAGAATCGCCGGGACAGCCAGACACGAGACAGAGTAACTGAAGCACACGCCTACGTACAGATGTCCATGAGAAACCTGTCCCCCAACTCTTGTTTCTTTTTACAGTTCTGTAGAAACGATTCTTTCTTTTCACATTCATTCAAAGAAGCTTAACTGAGTTCCTGCTCTGTCAGTCTCTGTGATGGGTGCTGAGTACAGTAGTGGGGAGAGGCTGAAGCAGAATCACCACTGGTGCATACTGTGCCTTGGAGTGAATTACAAAAGGTGTCCCCTTCCAGTGAAAAGGGGTGTGCCAGGGGCGTGGCCAGGGGAGGAAAAATTGGATTTCAGCCTCCACTTGCCCACTGGGCAGGATGACCTTGTGCAGTGCACAACTTGCACAACTGTACAAGGCGGCATGACCAGATATGTTTAAAAAAATCATTTTCTAGTAGAGGCATTGACTCCTAGAGAAGAAAGAGCTTAACCGCCTAGAGATAATGAGGAAGGAGAGCTTCCTGGGGAAGGCGTTTGACTGACACATGAAGGATGTGTGGATAATCAGCAGATGGGCAAGTGGTGGAAGCGCAGTGTAAGCAGAATGTTCACTCATTCCAGATAGGAGTTTGGAAATGACAACTTGAAAGGAGTTTGATGGGTCTGGCAGTGTGCGTTCGCGCATATGTGTAAGGGGGGAGGGGGAGGGGCGGCCCGAGAAATAGATGAGACTGGAAACGCAGCCAGGCACCAGATTACGAAGCACCTTATAGGGCACGTGAAGGTAAGCTCTTCTTTGATGACACCTTGCTGTATTTTACATTTACCAAGCACAAAAATCTCCGATACCCTAAAGCAACGTCTCACCCCATAAGCTGAGCCAGTAAAATGCAACGGAAAACAAGGTTGCTTTTAGACCTGCACTAATTTCAAGACTACATTTTCAGAATATGAAAACCTTAAGGAATATCAGGAAATATTTGTAACATTTTAATATTTAAGTTCTATTGGTGATGCTCAAACCACAAGCCCGGTAATCGACACTTTTTATTCAGAGCCTAGGCCCGACATATTTATAGCAGATGGTCCGCACCTGCAAGAGACTTGGAAGGTTTATTTTAAAAATTTTTAGAGGCACTCTGGCTGAAATCTTTTGGAGAGGCACGTGGAGACAGCCAGGTGCTGGCCGTGGAAATAATTCTGTCAGCGGCCTCGGAGGAACAGGAGGGAGAATGGGGGCATAACCACGGAGAGAACCCCAAGATCTTCAACCCACAGTGAATAAAGATCCTATCACGACGCCGAGAAGACAAGTGTCACCAGGCAGCCTCTTACAGGGCCAGGCAAGGAAACACAGGAAAACCTCCCCAGCAAGGGAATTACCTTCAGGGCCTAGCAGCTCCCCCCTTCTCCCCCTAATTAAATAGTTACCCTATTTTGCTATTTAAAAAGAAGAGGCTTGGAAGCTCATCCATATTGAGTTTCACCATCTCTTAAAGATAAATCGCCCCGTGCAATCTTACGCCCCTGCCTTTAAAAGCGACGGCCGTCACCAGGCAATCGTGGGAAGAATGGACTCTTTTCTTCCTAAACTGTTTTTGGTACATATGATCCACTTGGGACACAACGTGTCGGCTTTCCCAGAAACTTGGCACCTCGGCGGCCCCGGAGCCGGCCCGGCGGGGACGTCGGGGGGCGGCGCGGTGGCCCTGCGCCCCCTCCCGCCGCGGCGCGCGCTCCAGCCCGTCCCCCGCTCCGCGCCCCGCACCGCCCCTGCCCGGCTCTGCGCGCGGACCCGCTGACACCGGAGCCCAGCGCTGGGCAGGGCTGGGGGTGGCCAGGGCACCGCGTGGCAGAGTGTTCTGGAAAGTGTCTCCGCCCGGCCAGACGGCGCGGGGGGGAAATGGAAGCGCCCGGGGCGCGGGGCTCGTGCCTCCTCTGCGCTCCGCAGCCGCGACCCCCGGCGCAGCTCCCGGGGCAGGGGGAGGAGGGCCCGGGAACAAAGCGGAGAAGAGAGGAGGGCGCCGGGGTCTGGGGACCGAGCCCGCCCGCGGGGCGGCCGCCGCCGCGGGAGCCACGCGCCCCGAGCGCCCCGGGCCGGGCACCGCGCCGGGGAGGGATCCGGGCTCGCCCGCCGCCGCCCGCCGCCGCCCGCCGCCGCCCGCCCCGCCGCCGCTTACCTCGGGTGCACCGCTGGGCACTGCGCGCGGGCCGCCCCGCCGGCCACACGCCGTCCCCGCCGCGCCCCCACCGCGGGGACGCGGGGCGGCGCCCGGGGAGAGTCGGAGAAGTTGCCGGGGTCCCTCGATCGTCGTCGGGCGCGGGCTGGGAGCCGCCGCGGCCACCGCTGCCCCTCGCCCTGCGCGCAGCGCCTGTGGCGCCCGGAGCGGCCGCACCTTCCTCCCGGGCCGCTCGGCCCGCCTCCCTCCCCGCCCCGCCGCCCGGCCCTCCCCTCCCCAGCCCTCCCCAGCCCCCGCGCCAATCCCCCGCCGCGCCCGCCCAGCCGGGCCCCGACCCCGCCGCCCGCACTGGGGGGGCCCGCGCTCCTGCCTGCTGCTCCGACCGCCGCCTCCTGCGCTTTCTTTGGGACGTCCCAACTGATGGAAACCAAGAACTCAACAAGCGCTGAGGAAGCGCCTACCAGGAGCTGGGCGCTCTGCCTGCCATCGTGCATGCGATGCGTGAATAGGATCCAGTCCCTTCCCCAAAGAGCTTACAGCGGAGACTTCCCTCGGGTGCCACCAAGGACAGAAGCAGGCGGAATCTGAAGTCTCCTGCGGCAGGCAGGAGAGTCTCTCCTTCCCGTCCCGAGAAGAGGACAGAGATGGAGGTGACACTCGGATGGTGACCCGGAGTCCAGGAGAATTGGGACTTTCCAGATGGAGAAGCTGCAGGGTTCATTAGGGAAACCTGAGTAGGCCAAGGGCCTGGATGACAGAAGGGGGAGAATGCCCAGGAGACGCGGGAATGAAGGCTGTGTCCCACAATCGCCGGCCTCGCCTATACAAAGGCTGTCGCTGGAGAGGAGAGGGAAGGGAAGGAAGGCGTAGTCCAGGAGCTGATGTGGGTCCTCCAAGAAGCAGGCGCCAAGACAGGGCTGGGCCTGGAAGGATTTTCTTAGGGGAAATGACTGTGGGATTAAATAGGAAGGGATGGGAGCGAGCCAGGCTTTATGCAACTCTGCCCCCAGTAAAGGAGAGGGACCCCATCATTCTAACCTCCCTGCAGTCTAGGGAACATCATCGGGGAGTCCTACATCCAGTTGCTCATCATGGGCTCCCAATTCTCTTTGGAACCCACCTGCCTTAGTATCGGTATCTCTCCCAGTCATTGGCTGGGAGCAGCCAGGTGGGAAGTGTGGCCTTGCGTACAAACCCAGAGATGAATTTCAGAGCACAGCAGCCAGGGCCCTTGGTCAGTGAAGCTCCAGGATAGCTGGAGATGGTCGAAGATCTGCAAGGAAGATTCTCACAGCTGCGGTCGGTCCAAAAGGCAAACGGAGTCCACTTTCCCACCCACCCCATAGTTTTTAAATGAAGCCATGAGGCTTTGCTGTCATCACCCAGACCTGGCGCTCCACCTTTGACCGCCACAGGCGCCGTCCACACTGAGCTGGTGACTGACCGCTTCCCATGACATAGGCTCTCCCTGGTCCTGTGTCCACACCAGTGCACACATGTGTCTGCCTGGGAAAGTGCCCCCTGCCACTCACCCTTTACATTCAATTCAAGCATCACCTCCTCTAAGGCACTTCCCCCCTTAGCACATAACTTGTTTCTGCCACACACCTACCGCACTGGGGTGGGTCTTTTTGAATGTTTTTGTCCCCTTTGCTTCTTGTATTGCGTTTTTTCAAACTTTTAAATTTTTTTCTTTTTTCTGCATATGTAAGTCATATGTTCATTGCACAAACTCGGAAAAATACATACAGCCCAAATGTCTCCAATTCCCTCAGTCTTCTAGAGACACCTTCCCTTGTCAGCCAAGTGCTCAGAGTCTGAGCCCCATCCTGTGTGTATCAGTCTAGGTCCAATCAGGAGAGAGAAACCACGCAGTACTTAAACAGTGAAAGTTTAATATAAAGAAGGATTGGGTCTGGCCCCACGGCCACGTGGTTAAAGTTCCGTGTGCTCTGCTTTGGCGGCCCAGGTTCATGGGTTTGGATCATGGGTGTGGACCTACTCCACTCATCAGCCATGCTGTGGAGGCATCCCACATACACAGTGGAGGAAGATTGGTGCAGATGTTGGCTCAGGGCTGATCTTCTTCAAGAAAGAAAAAAAAAAAGAGGAGGATTGGCAATGTATGTTAACTCAGGACAAATCTTCCTCACACAAAAAAAATTATTAACTACAACAGGCTTTGGAGCAATGAGGGATTGACTAGTAAGAAGTAAAGAAAATACAAAAGAAAATAGGAATAGGAGATTTAAGGAGCAGCCATAACCCTTAGAGCCAAGAAAGAGCACCCAAGGATGAGCCTCCCCCTTCCGTGGGCTGAGACCCAGACTCCATTTGGGAGAGCATGGCCATGGCTCACTATGGCAGCCTCTGTCACTGTGGTATCATGCCAGTGGAACTTACTGCAAATCTACTGTCTAGCGTGTGGGGAAAGGTGTCCCACAGAAGCACTTCACCACAAAACCACCCAAAGAGCAGGGTGCCAGGAGATGCTGGCTGGAGACCACTGGGTGCTGCTGGCTGCCCTGCATGGCAGGATCCCAGTGCTGGAGGCACGGCCCAGAATGCCGAGCCGGCTGCAAGAGCAAAGCAACCAGCAGGCAGAGCTCTGGCCTCCTGCCCCGTCTCCCCACTCCCTCTACGGACGAGACTTAACAACATGCCAGCCGGCAGAGGAAATGGTATAAAGGGCCCAGATCCATTTTTACAGAGAAGGCAAAAAGGATGGATTTGGAGCTGACAGGCAATGAGTCAATGGCGGCACACTATGGAACTTCATGGAGTCCAGGCGGTGTCCAGTTCCCTCCGGAAATACGCCTGCACATTCCAGATGAAGAATCTCATTTCTACAGCCCTCTCCCTGCTGGCACTTGTCCCCTCAGCTGGCCATTCATTCCTGATTGCCACTCCCTTGACCGCAAGTTGTCTCTGTGTTGTCCCCTACAGCTTTGCCTCTCTTTGCTCCTCCCAGCACAGCCCTGACCAAGCCGTGAGGGTCAACGTTTAACAGAAGGCTTGGGAAAACAGAAGGGACTTACAGAAGGGAAAAGAAAAACGTTTAAAACCAAATAATGGTCCCAAAGAGGCAAAACCATCCACAGGTTTCTGGGCATCTCTCTCCTTAGCAGGAGCCCCAGAGAGGGAACCAGCGTGTGCCCCCACCAGAGTCCAGGTTGCAACGCTACCAGGGCCTTGCGGAGAGAGAAAAAAGTTTCTCCTCCCCGTCAACCTTAGTCCTCCTCCAATAAACAAAAAATAATCTGCAGACACTCAGCTCTGTTCAGAGCAAAAATAAACATTCATGTTATGTTAGGAAGAGAAAATCAGCCCCCTAATTCCTAATCTCACTCATTTATTAGTGCATCTACAGAGCGTCACTCAGCAACTGGCACTGTGTTAGGCCGTAGGGCTGGAATCTGTAATTGCTACAATCTGAAGGAGATAGATAGTAAACAGATCGTTTTACAAATCGTTCTTCTCCATGTCTCTGCTAAAGACACAGAGCATATAATGAGAGTTGACATGGCTCTAAGGGATTAGAGAGGGCCCCCTGAAGAACGCAACATTTTAGCTGAGCTCTGAAGGATGATTGAGTTGGATGATTCCAGATAAAGAAAATGGTGGATTTGAGGCTCCGGGGTGCACAAGAGCTGGGCCAACTGTAGGAAAGGGAGGAAGGCCAGAGCCACAGGAGATGCGCCCGGAGAAGCGAATAAGAGCCAGTCATGCATGCTTTTGTAGGCATGTTAAGAATTTTAGATTTTATCCTTAGAACAATGAGAACCCTCTAAAGGGTTTTCAGCACCGGTCCAGCTGAGGGGTGGAGAATAGACTGGAGGGTATATTTGGGAAAGGTTTGCAGGGAATCTAAGAGGCTAGTGCTCAGAACAGAGGTTGGACCTGGAGATGTGGACCGAGAAATGATCGGCATGTAGAAGGAATGGACCGCCACGGACATGGCTGAAATACTGGAGGTCAAGATTGTAGACTGAGAAGAGACGGAACCCTCACAAGGTGTAGTTGGGTCAGCAAAGAGAACTGAGTAAGAAGAGCTGGGTCATCTTCACTATAAAGCAGGATCGGCTTCCTGTAGAATAACCAAAGAACCAATTCGGGCAAATCTACTCCCAGAGATAAATTCAAACTCCCCTCCTGGGGAAGACAAGAAGAGCATGGAGGTTAAAAGAGGCGGCTTCACTCTCCTCACCAGCCACTCACTTCACAGCCACCAAGCTACTCAGCTACAGTATCCTATGATTTTCTGAAAAGTTAAAAATAATATTAGCTGTAACCCCACTCCCCAGAAATAACCATTTGTGTCATATTCTCTTGCACAGTCTTCGTACTTAAATTGCCCAGATCCAAACCCCTTGAAGTAAAGGGTCATGCCCAATTCAGCTTTTTATCCCCAGGAACTTAGTACATTTTCTGGCGCACAGAAGATGCCTCGTAATGTTTGCAGAATTGAATTTTGTTTCCAAAATCTTTCCAGTACTGTGCAGTATTTCACTGGGCTTTCTGGTAGCAGGACACTGAGCCGACGGCCTCAACAAACGAGTTGTCCTTCCTGAGTTCTACGTCAAAAGAGCTCTCTTAAAACGTCTTTCTCGCTTTTAGAAGATTCTTTTTTGTTGAGTTGTGGCTTTCTGCCCTCTTTTCTCTTTTTCCAAGCGACTGAGGCAAGACAGTCTTCCTGCTGTGTGAACTCTCTGCCTCAGCCTGGGCCCCACCAGCTGCAGAAATGACGTTAGACGCGCGCATGTGCGCACACAAACATGCACACGATGGCAATACCAGTGAAGAATGACTGTGTTTAATACCCATCTCCATGGGCTCAAAGGCAGTTTTACAGCCTATTTGTGGGTGCAAATGAGGATTCTAGCAATGGTTACTTCCACGTTATGCTTTTCTATTACTTCCTCTCCGTAACATTCCCAAGCTACACGCAGTCTCCCTCCCAGCACCCAGGATCTAGTAAACAGGTAAAGACTGCACTGGGCCAGCCCCGGTGGCCTAGTGGTTAAGTTCAGCACACTCTGCTTTGGTGGCCCAGGTTTGGTTCCCAGGGATGGACCTACACCAATATGCTAGCAGCCATCCTGTGCTGGCAGCCCACATACTAAAAAAAAAAAAAAAAAAAATAGGGGAAGATTGGCATGGATGTTAGCTCAGGGAAAATCTTCCTCAGCAAAAAAACAAAAAAGACCACACTGACTCAAGTCTAGCCATCTCCCCAACACAGGCAGGCAACTCCGCCAGTGGGTCAGGCTAATTTTGGGGAAGTCGAGATTTGTAGAAGATAGCCTTTTTGAGGAAGGCCACATCTCTCCTTTCTGAAGATCACTTGGCCAAATACAAACGGGTCTTCCAGCTGTCTGTTCAGGAGCTTGCACGATTGAACTCACTGCATTTTTCAAACTCCTGAAACAAAGAAGGTAGTAGGCCTGATTACCGTTTGAAAGAGCCGCATTTAACCCAAAAATCTGGATCTACTCTCCGCTGTCTTCAGACCATTTGCACATGTGTATGGTGTGTAGTTGAGATGTAGAGTCGTAGGGGGTGGGGGCATACCTGTGCACATGACTGACAGATTTTTCTTTTTCTTGGATTCATTTGACCAGTGCTTACTCCCACTGACAAGTTACTAGAGTCTAACTTACACAACTTTGAAGAAAAACTACAAAACGTAAGGTGGCCTGGTAGGATTACCACCCCGTGATAGAAGTTCTATATTTGTTTTGAAGATTGCTCAAGATTCCAGATCTAAAAACCTTGCTTAATCCCACAGACTCTCTCTTGGCCAGGGCCAGGACTGTCACTACTCCATCCCAGAGCTAGAAAGCATCCCCAGGCATCTTCAAAGGGGAGACAGCTGTCCTCCATGCTCCCTGGGAAGAAACGTGCCCCGCTGAAATTTGTGAGTTTTGAGTGGAGCAGCCCAAGATGCTGATGCACTAGTCTGGCTCCTCGTAACCCACAGCAATACAGAGAAAGACTTTTAACGTCAGACTTCACCCTCAAAAGCTATATCCTTGGGGCCAGCCTGGTGGCATCGTGAAGTCCACACACTCCGCTTCAACAGCCCAGGGTTTGTGGGTTAGGATCTCAGCATGAACCTACACACCGCTCATCAAGCCATGGTGGCATCCCACATACAAAATAGAGGAAAGTTGGCACAGATGTTAGCTCAGAGCCAATCTTCCTCACCAAAAAAAAGATATATCCTTAAAAAAAATTGCCTTTGGCATTGATTGTTCTAAATTGATAAAACTGATGTTGTTTTAAGTTTGCTTCATTTTTCATAATTTATAAGCAATCCGATAAACATAACTGAAAATGTAAACATTGATATTTTCTGAATCAAAATACAGTACCTATTATAATGCTATCTACCCTATGACGTCGTCAACTCTTGCTCGCCAGCTAGTAGTAGGGCCAGCATTTCTTTTCACTGGAGCCCTCAGCATAGGAAATGTGTTTGCTGAACCCATAAACGTCCTGTGAAATGCAAAACTTACAAAATATGAGCTCGCCTTTTCTCTCAAGTTTCCCTTTATGGCCTTCAATTCCACTTTTTCAATTCCCTCGTCCCATAAAACTTGCTCTTGGATGGGTCGCCGCCTCTCTGGTTGGACTCTTCCTGAATTCCTTCTCCTTTCTCCCAAACCTATTCATTATGTTCAGTCATTTCCCCTCAGCCCTCAACAGCACATGCTTCCTAACTTTCTGTTATATAAATGCAGCTGCTTGTTATTATTGAAAGTATTGGGGTTTGGGGCTTGGATGTCAAGTTCTAAGTGGGTAGGAAGGGAGGAAAAACAGATAGACTTCTGTTCACTGATGAAGATAACTTAAGCCACGTTGGAAGTTGAGGATTGCTGGCATAGAGCCACCTGGTGTAGGGAAGTGATTTTTTTTTTAAATTAAACTACCTGAAGCATGGATGCCCGACAGGGAATCGACCTAGCGGCTTTCTCCTTGTAAACAGAGCTGTGAAATTCATTTAGGTGTACCTGTGTGTCATTGAATAGGTACACGTTAAACATTATGAACCTCCTTAAAGAGTTATAATTTAGTGATGACATATAATTGTGGGGTTTTCATTTCAAAGCTGGGGTATTAAATGAGCTAAAGCCTGACCTTGAGCTTAGATTTATATGCTTGTCAGTTGCTTCTTAGTCCAATATACCTCAAAAGAAAGAAAAATAAAGTCTTAGGGTATCCTATAACAATTATAGTAAATATTCATCAAATGTGTCATACACATCACATATTTATAAATATATGAACTAATATATTTACACGTCAATACACACAGACTTAAACCTAATTCTTTGGACAGCCTTATACTACCGCATTTTTAAAGAGAATTTACAAACTTTAGTGATAGAATGGAAAAATAGTGTCAAGTAGAAAAAATCTGCATTTTAAATTTTGTCTAGCACATAATATAAATATTTATTGAATTAACAGATGCATGAATTAACAAATCTTTATTGTCTTAAGTTACAGCGATAATACCTTGAATGTGTGACTGTTTTTTCTTTTTATCCAAACTTTCTAATTATAAGCTTTAAATAAGCCACAAGCTTTAAAATCCAAACTTCAGGCTTTTAAATTAGATATAGGACTATACATAACCTTGCCGTTAAGAGATTAGATTTGTATCATGGCAATGTAAAGAATAGGTTTCCATAAAAAAAAGTTAAAAATCATTTTGACATTACAATTATTTTATCTAGATTCTTATAAAACTACTATCAACATCCCCAAAGTCAAGGATCCATGAAATCTTTCTGCCCACGATTTCTCCCTGCTTTGTGTCAAGTTTTTAAACTATTTCTATTTTTCCATTTTTTTAAAGGGAAAGAAAGAAAACACAGTTTTTGGCTACTCTTGAAACCTCTGGAATACTCTGCTTCCTTCCTCAGCACCTCCACCTCCAGCCCCCTCCAGGAAGGGATGGGGAACTCTGCGTATTTCATTATTCCCTGTCATTGGAATGAGAGTCTCGGCAAGCACACTTTCTCTTGTGGAATTCCCTAACAAAAACAGACGGCTTGTTTTAAACAAGCAGCCCTGAGAACGGGAGACTAAACAGAAGCTCCGTGCAGGGAGCTGCTAGACTTTTTGCCTGTCACCTCAACAGACGGTCTTTATCCATCATCTGCAAATATATACTCCTAGCCAGCGAGGCCATCATAGAACTTAGCAATTATAGGTTGACCCAATTTGTCACGTTTTAGGAAATTCCTTTGTGAAAGTACAATTTTCTATAACGAGAGGATGTCATTCATTTGCAAGGACTCCTTCCTGGACCTGAACTTTAACTGAGAGATGTGTCCACCCCCGATTATTATTGTTAACCAGCAGCGCTCTTGTTGCTACCTGCTCTTGCAGAAACGCTGAGGACGCTCTATGTTTACCCACTGGAGAAGGAAGTAGGCGGTGGAAAATCCATCTTCTTTTCACTGCCATGAGGTAATGAGGAAGTACTCAAGATGCTTTGTGTCTCCCCAGCACCGTCTGGACGGCAAGGTGAATGGAGGGGCAATTGACGGGCGGGCGGTGGCGGAGACCTGCTGTTAGAATGTCTACCAGCTCCTGTGAAAGATAAGCAAACGAGCAAGCAGTAAGTCCAAGAGTCACCCAAGTGGTCCACAGCCTCAGAGCCTGCCCACCCCACCGCCGTCCCTGCCAGGCTCTTCCCGGCCTACGCCCCCCGCTGAAAGTTGCATTTTGGTCCTCTTTTATTTCCAATCCAACACAATTTCATCGGTACAAAAAGACTGCCTAGTGGGGGAAGACAAAAAAAATCCAAGACAATATAATTCCCCGCTTCCCTGACTCCCACCCCCTTGGAGGGCTGGCCTTTATCCACATTCACTTTCCCATTTGGACGCCTCCCCAGACTTTCGCCTCCTCTATCCCACCACCTACCTCAGTCAGTACATCCTGGTTTCCCAAGAGGCTCGGGGCCGCCTTTGACCTTGTCCGACCTTCACTCCCACAACCATTTGGTGTCCAGTCTTCTCCATGTTACGTCCTGAAGAGTTTCCAAACTTCCCTTCCTCCCCCCACCATCCCCATCAGTTCTGCCCAATGGCAGCAAGTTCCTGGGAGCCCTCTCCCACTTCAGGACCTGGCAGACATGGCGTCTGTCTGGGAACATCTTCCAGGATCTGTCTGCGTGGAACCAGCTCTGTGCTTCCGTAGCAGTATGACTATTTGCTCTCTCATGGTCACCCCCTCCCCCACTAGACAGTGGGCCAGGGACGGGGCGGGGATTGTAGTTGTAACTGGCCCAGGACTTGTAACAGCATTGGCACTTCAGGGCTGCTCACTACCCCAGTGGGTCGTCTGTGGCCTCT
The DNA here is from genome assembly GCF_041296235.1 of Equus asinus. Taxonomy (NCBI): domain Eukaryota; kingdom Metazoa; phylum Chordata; class Mammalia; order Perissodactyla; family Equidae; genus Equus; species Equus asinus. The sequence goes on from NC_091790.1 coordinate 34,267,379, forward strand.
GCAGAGCTGCGTTCATCCCTTGCTGTGCCCATGCATTGATGTGGCAACTGAATGCCTTGCCCCCAGGGGCAGGAACCTCTTATCTTTTTTGCCTCCTTCACTGTTAGGCTCCTCTGTTACCACGTTTAACACAACTGGGTTCTGAAAATCTCCTTTTTCCTCTTCTCTCCTTTCATCTGGAAGCTGGCCACTGATAACTCTTCCTGGCTGTCTCACGTTCATGGGCTTCTGCATTTGAGGGTGGAGAGAAGGAATGTTGTCAGAAGTCTTCAGAAGCGGCAATTCTTGCTCAAGCCTCTCTGCCTCCCAGAAACCATTACACCTTAGCAGAGGCTCCTCTTTATTAAAAATCCACTCCTCTTCCTTTCCTGGACATCTTACTTTCCATCCCCCCAGACGTGATTACACTAAGGAATGTCTATAAAATTCTGAGCATCGTACATTTTCAAGGAAAGTGAATGGAAGCATAATGGAAGGAGACGCCTGTGTGTGTGTGTGTGTGTGTGTGTGTGTGTGTGTGTGTGTTCACGCATGCTCACAGCATAGGATAACAGTTAACAGCCCTTGGGGTCTAAATGTCTGGTTTAAATCCTGGTTCCAATTCTTACACTAGCTTTGTGACCTCAGGAAATGACTTAACCCCCAGTGCCTCAGTTTCCTCGTGTGTAAAATGGGGATAATACAATTTACCTGATGGAATCGTATGGGGATTAAATGAGTTCATATTTATAAAGCATACAGTAAACACTATCTACGTGTTATATAAGCTTAAAAACAGTTTCAGGATTTCTTTTATCCTGATGCTTTATTTTACTTCTGTGTATTTTCAAATATGAAGAATACATAATAGGAAGCATCATGTGGGCTCTGGCCAATATAGGGGGTCTTTATTGCTCTTTTTGATGGACTAATATCTGAATTCATATGGATCACTCTGTGGAATGACACACATGATTTTAGCACAAAACCAACACAGCATGAAGAAACTCAACTATGTACTAACCTAGGGAGAGAAAATTCACACACTGATGATACACTAACATTCACTGACTGTTTACTCTGGGCTAAGCCCTGGGCTCCGCGCTTTAGAGAATTTATTTCCTTTGCATCTTGTAACCTCCTCAGGAGGGAGGTAACATTATTAGCCCATTTCACAGATGAGGAGCAACCTGCCAGTGGTCACACAGCTAGTGACCGGCTGACCCAGAGTGGATGGGGAAGACAGGACTCGTCATTTTATTAATGAACTCCTTCTTATTTTGAAAATACAGTTCAAGATTTCCAAGTTAATTGTCATTGTTACTAGGTGGATGGTCATTAAAGATTGGCTGTTGAGGATGATGGTGACCCAGCCCTGGGCCAAACCGGGAAGCCAGCCGTGGCCGTCCGTGTTAAACCCTCAGCGGCTCTTCTAGGTTCCAGGACAGAAAACAGCAATAAACTGTTGGCTGGTGCTAAGAGCTGAAGTGTGAACTTTCTCAGGAGATATTTGTGCCTTAACTGGAAAATGGACAGCACCTTCGAGAACCAAAGGAATGATGATACATAATGGAACCTCAGACACGTAGAAGCAATAAGGGCAATTTAACTGAGGAACCTCCCCAGAGCCCTTCAATCATCCCTACAGGCCGAGCTTGATGGTGCACTGTCACAGGAGAAAACAGCGTAATGGCACTGAGTAACTTCAGCAAGTCTCTTCCTGATGAAACCTTGGCCGGAGTTATTTTTTACTGCAAAGTACACATGGTTGTAAACCGTATCTGTTTCCTCAGTCGGTAGAAATTCTGAGTCAGGCTAGTTCAGCCCAGCTTAATGAGACTGGAACCAGAAAAACAAAAGCCTTCTGACACTCGCTGTGTTGACGGACAGAAGGCAGTTGACACTGGTGCAGACGTAAACTTGGGGAACTCCTCCACGGAGAGAGGCAGATCCGCACCCTGAGGACACAGGGTCACCCGATCCAAAGGTGACATGAAAGGCTACCTTTGAGGGGAATTATAGACTCAAAGTCTGAGTGTAATATAAAACTTGGGGACAGTTACAGAGACTTGCCCTTCCTTTTCCATAATTGAACTCAGCTTAGTTCAGCAGCTCCCAGTTAGTGGTTGTAGCCATGGTGTTAGGCTGCCATAACAAAGGACCCCCCCACCCCCCGCAACTAGGTGGCTTTAAACAACAGAAATGTATTGTCTCCTAGTTCTGGAGGCTGGAAGTCTGCAATCTAAGTGTCAGCAGGGTCATGAAACCCATTAAGGCTCTAGTGGAGGATCTGTTCCCTGCCTTTCTCTTTGCTTCTGGTGGCTGCCTGTCATCCTTGGCGGTCCTTGACTCGTAGACGTATGGCTCCAATCTCTGCCTCTGTCATCATATGGTGTTCTCCCTGTGGGTCTCTGTGTCTGCGTCTCGTCTCTTCTTATAAGGACCCAGTCATATTGGATTAGGGCCCTCCCTAATGACCTCATCGGAACTTGGCTACATCTGCAAAGACCTTATTTCCAAATAAGGTCACATTCACAGGTACCAGGAGTTAGGACATCAACATATCTTTTGAGGAGACACAATTCCACCCACAACAATAATGGGATATTAAATCTCATCACCCAAGAGATTCAGTCCCCTCCAGTTTCAAAGTTGGTCTCCTTTAGATGCTTATTTTGTTAATTCAGGCTTCTCCTCAGATCCTTGCTCCTTTTCTTCTTCTCTCTAGACCTGAAGTAAGTTCCAGGAGGAGGCTGGGTGTGGGGCGGGCGAGGTGTTCTTAAGAACCAGGGCAAAGCCAGCCTGTCAGGAGGGACATTTGATGGGCGTACTTGCCCCAGGCCTCCCTGAGTCCATCTTGCCTGGACTTGGGCATCAACCTAGGTCTTTATAGCAAATGCTGCTACCACCAGGCAGGCCATGGGCTCCCATCAATAGGACTCCCATAGGCTGTGCCCTCCTTATCTCAACCCGGAGGCTGCCTCCAGTCTGCTGGCCCATTTTCAGCCTAGCTGTGTGCCTTGCTTTGGGGAGTAGGCAGGTTTTGGAAGGCCCTCTCCCATGGTGCTGGGGCCCTTGGGTACACAGGACCTGAGAGCTGTTCGCTGGCTCTCAGTCTAGCACTGGCGTTTTTTTTTTAATTCGCTGTTCCATTGGATGGGGGCTTCTCAAGAGGCCCAAATTCTTGGGGTATAAAGACACTGTTTTGGGACCCCCAAACTTTTCTCTAATTTATTTTAACTCCCTCTCCTGGGGAGAGGCCCGAGGGTCAGAGAGCAGAACCCTGCACAGCAACTGGCTAAACTTTTCTCATCCTTTCCTTGTCCCAGCTCCACCCCACCTCAGCCCAAGCCCAGGAAAGGTGTGTGTGTGTGTGTGTGAAATGTTGAGGTGATTGCCCTTAGGATTTCACACATGCTTCTCCATGCTACAGTTTTCCTTTGAAATGCCCAAAATGACCAGTCTTGTTCTTAACCTTATGCTTCTGGAGATGGAGGAAAAGCTTATATTAGAACAACCCTTCTGATGCAAAAAACTAGGAGGAAATCTGCATAAAATATTAGGCACACACACACTCACATGTTTGGGAGTCATTAAAAGGCCACCCAGACACCAAGGTCTTGGACCGAAATCCCTGAGAAAAAGGAATTTTGGAGAAGGGAGCCCAAAATTCATCTTCCTTTTCCCTTTAGGCCTTCGCCAACCACTAAGCTGCCAAGACTGCCAGAGAGAAGACATCTGCAATAACTAGACTCTATGAAGTTCTGGCAAATCCATATACATGCAGAATATGTATAGAACTCTGACAATTCAATTAATGAAAAATCAGTCACTGCAATTAAAAAATGGGCAAAAAATTGGAACAGTTATTATCCAAAAGAAGATATCCAAATAGCTGATACACATGCAAAAAGATGCTCGATCTCCACCATCAGGGAAATAAAAACTAAGACCACCAAGAGACCCTACTACCTACCTTCCAAATGGCTAAAACTAAAAGACGATAATCTCAAGTGTCGACAAGGATGTGTGTAAGTCTCATAAATTGCTGGTGGGAATGTGAATTCATGCAATCACTTTGGAAAAGCTTTTTGATGATAACTACGAAAATGGAATAGATGCATACTCTATGATCCAGTCATTCTACTCCAGGGTATATAACAAATAAAAATGCACCTAAATGTGCACAGTGTAGGCATAAGAATGTTTATGGCATCATTACTTATAATAGCCCAAAGAAGGAACAACTCAAATGTCCCTCAACAGTAGAATGGATAAACAAAATGTGCTGTACTCATATTATGGAATACGATACAGCACAGCAAGTGAATCAACTCCCATGTGAATCTTACAGATGTGATGTTGGGAGGAAGAAACTGGACGTAAAATGATAGGTACTGGGTGGTTCCATTTACATAAAGTTCAAAAACAGGTGAAAGCAATCGATGCTGTAGGAGTCAGGAAAGTGGTTACCTTTGATGACTATGAGGGAGCATGGGAGAGAAATGTTCTCTTTCTTGAACTGAACCGTGGTTACACAGGTGTGTCCACTGGAGTAAATGCACAAAGCTGTACTTTATGACCAGTGAATTTTTCTGTGTTTATGTAATTTTAATAAAAATATTATTAAAGCCAACATTTTTACGCAGACTCTTGATGTCGAAAGAAAGAGCTATAGATTTAGTGCATCTAGTCTTTGTGTAAAATAGGATACAAACATCATCAAGACTGGAATTGCTTTTTAGGTCCAATAATTAGACTAGTTAATATTTGCCTTCAGGCAAGGCCTGCTCATGCTGATCATCTTTAAAATGAAGATCTCAAGGTGAGATTCATAAATCACTGCACCTTCTTGAGCTCACTTCCAGATTTTGCTTGTTTCAATTTGGTATAAATCTTCTTTAATCCCTACTAGAGTCAATCAACAAAGGAAGTATTCTTTTCTCCAACATGGAGAACACCAAGACAGCAAATTCCTCTTCAGGGTCTTGCTTGAGGCCAAGGGCCATCAGCCCCAGACCTGACTCTTCCAGCTACATTGATCTTTCCTTTCCTTCAACCCTATTTTCCTTTGCACCACCCCGTTAACACTTAGAACCCTCCAGTGTTGTCAGCTGCCTTTTAACACTGCACCCCATCTTGGCAACATGGACCGTAGGGTCCTGAAAGGCAAAGACTGTGCCTCACTCTCCTGTTTAAATGCCATGGGCTCAGCGTGGTATCTTGAGCAAAGTCATCGCTCAGAAATATTTGTTGTTGGATGGACAATAACACATTTTTCCATCTGGACCTCCTGAGGGGCTGAGGATGGGGAAGAGAGAATGGGGAAGAGAGGTTAGGAACAGCCTGAGGTTAGCTTAATCTTCCTAATACAAGAACTTGAGTCATTCAAGGGACTCAAGTCTTCATTATACAAATCTATCGGCACATTGCACTGACTCCGTGACATGGAAAAGTAGCAGAGCAGAGTGACGCTGTGGCAAGGCTGCAGACCTGAAGCATCTGCGGCCCTGGGAGAGGGAGCTTGGGCTTCAGCAGTACAATTAGAGTTGGGCTGAGAGCAGACACTCAGAGTTCCTCCCTGAGGAGGAAAGATCTAGGGTGAAATCTTGGTTCTACCAAGAGTATCATGACTAATGACAGATGACACTTCTCGGTTGTTACGATGAGCCAGCCATCATGCTGAGCATGTCACAAGTGGTGTCTCATTTATCTTCAATCAACCCATGGAGGCAGAAACGTTATTCTCCCTATTTTGCAGCTGCGACAACTAAAGCTAAGGGAGAGGAAATAACTTGTCCAACTTTTCACGGCTAGTAGTAGTGAAGCCAGCATTCAAATCCAAGTCTCCTGACCTTCAAAGCAAGGGCTGAAGAAAACATTTACATAAAGAACCAGTAAATATGAAAGCAGTCTAAGATGTGATAAGATGCGCACAACTATGTATCTTACCAGACAGACTGATAAGGGTCACAGGAAGGGAACAAGCAAAGTTCGTTGCTGGCTGTAGGAGTTTCCACCAGTAGTTAAGGCAAGTGGGGAAATTTCATCTCCATGTTACAATACCATGCAAATCAGGTTGAATTTTCTTCTAGAATGACACAGTAAGGCTGGGCTGAGAGCATATACTTTCAGAATTCCTCCATGGAGAGGAAAGATCTTGGATCTAGACATCAATGGAATATAATCTAAGAGTCAGAGCTGGCTCTGGGAAATCCCCTAATGGGCCACACCTCTGTCAGATCTCTCCAGGCACCATGTGCAAGACCCAGAAAAGATCATTGGGGCCACTGAGAGGGACAGTGCTGTGGGTGCTCTTAAAATGCCTCAGGGGCCTTGCTGTTTTCATGAATGTTTATTGCAATATAGACAATGTCCAGTGTGCCAAGATCCATCTCATCACTCATCTGTTTGAAAGGAAAGCAAAATGGGAAAGGCTGCCTGATGGGGTATGCTATTATGTGTGTGCTATTATCTATAGAAAACAGTAATTTTCTTTTCAAACAAAAAAATGGCTTCAATGTCATTACCATATTTTTACTGTCATACACCATTTGTTGAAGTTGTTACAAGTTGCCCAATAAACTTTGATATTTATGTGCAGGCATTTATATTCATATTTAGGTATTGCAGTTTACTTAATTTGGCACATACCATAGCATAGCTCTTTTGGGGGCTCCAAATTTTAGAGCAAAGGCTACAGATTTAGGGCCAGCTTAAAGCACCAAGAATTTGGAAAGGGGAGAAACACAAGAAAGACTCCTATTGAAGCAACACTGTCAGTTTATCTAGCAGAGAACTTTTTCTTGGAAATCTTCTAAGTTTCCAATTCTTGTATTGAGGCTTTGTTTGAAAGTCTGGCTCAGGGGTTCCCAACCTGTGAGCTGAAACATTCTTCTACTGCAACATTTCCATAAAAATAGTGTGATATTGAGAGCCAGAAGCCATTGCATCTTCCATTTGCTTAAACGGCACACATTCATTTATTCCTTATTCATCAGCCAATAGGTGTGTACTCTGAGCCAGGCACGGCACAAGTCTCTGGAAACATAAAGACACAGTTCCCATCTTAGAGCAAGTTCCAGCCCAGAGTATGGTGAGTATGAGACTGATCCCACCCCAGACCATTTCGGGGCCTTGGTGGGGGTGCGGGGCAGCCAAACCTAATACTTAGCATCCTTTCATCCAAGAGGAAAACACGCAAGCCCAGCCGGGGGATTGGGTCATCCCTTCTCCATCATCCTGGTGGCCCTCAGATGGCCACAGCCGGGCTTGATGCTCTAGTGGTGTGCTGGAGCTGCGATCAGAAAGGACATGGGGATACTTTGTAAAAAGTCACCTTACATCAGAGCCTAAATCAAAGGAAAAACAGGAAATTATGTTGCATTTCAAAGCTTAATTCTGCAATACAATCTCCATCAAAATATATTCTTCATATTTTCTTACTTCACACATCTTTGTCTTCTGATTACTCCAAAAATATACAGACATTATTTCAATGAAAGGGACAAATGGGGTTGTTGATTCACTGGTTGTAGAAAGACAGTGACAAGGAAATTAGACATTAGGAGAAGAGAACATTCCAGATAAGAAGAGGACAAGCAAACAGGCTGCATTTAGCTTCTTCAGTCACATCCTTGCTAGGGAAATAGAGGAGCATTTGCATATGGTACCAAAAAAGTACTGGTCAATCACCATTATTTACAACAGCCAAGACAAGGAAACAACCTAAGTGTCTATCCATAGATGAATGGATAAGGAAGTTGTGGTATATATATACAATGGAATATTATTCAGCCATAAAAAAACAAGGAAATCCTGCCATTTGCAACAACATGGATGGACCTTGCAGGCATTATGCTACGTAAAATGAGTCAGAGAAAGACCGACACTGTATGACCTCACTTATATGGGGAATCTAAAAAAAGAAAAAACAAACTCATAGAAAAAGAGATCAGACTTGAGGTTACTAGAGGCAGGGGAAATTGGAGGAAGGTTGTCAAAAGGCACAAACTTCCAGTTGTAAGATAAATAAGTAGAAGGGATGTAATGCACACTGTGATGACTACAGCTAACGCTGCTGTATGACAGACAGGAAAGTTGGTAAGAGAGTAAATCCTAAGAGTTCTCATCACAAGGAGAATTTTTCTTTCCCTCATTCTTTTCTTTGTATTGTATCTACGTGAGAAGATGGGTGTTGGCTGCACCTACTGCTGTAATCATTTCACAATATATGCAAATCAAACCACCATGCTGTCTGCCTTAAACTTATAGTTATGCATATCAATTATTGCTCAGTAAAACTGGGAAAAAAGAGTGCTAGTCAAAATAAATACATGGATTCTGCTACGTGAAAGCTGTCACACTTGCACAGTCAATCACTAACTAAAGCAAATGTTTGTGTCATTTCCCGGGAGGCTATACAACAGAGGTTCATTAAGATCACGAGCTCTGGAGTCAAGTGGAGTTGAGGGCAACTGCTTCCACTCCTTTCTAGCTATCTGACTTTGGGCAAACTATTTCATTTTCCTCTGGCCTCAGTTTCCCCATGGGACCAGTGGGGATAGTCCTACCTCATGGGGTTGCTGTGAAGAGTCATATGTGTTATTTTTAAGGCATTGCCCTGCCTCTGGCAGGTTCACATTTTAAAAAAACCTTCACATCATTAGCGTTTAAATATCAAATTTTCCAAATTACAATTGGTATTACATGTAATTTATTATATATATGGAATTTTGAGAATTCTCAAGGGTTTTGAAAGAGGTGGTTTTTCAATATAAAAATAAACTGGCTGTACCAGCTTTTTAAAATTGCACTGCCTGGTGCTGTGTTGGAGTCCCTGAATTTCTCTGTGGAAGTGTGACGCATTCATAAAAATCACATGCAACCCTTCCTTAAACACCAATATATCTCCCCCACATATGGTTTTATACTTTCTCCAGCAGTCAAGTTTTAGTCTCTCTGGGAAAAGCTTCCTCAATTATAGGAAATTAGCCATTTACCACGTAATAAGAATGCACCAGAAAAGAGCAGTCAGGATTTCCATTTCACAGGAAATTGACTGAAAGGTCTGAATCAGAAACAGGAAACATATGTAATAATGGGCACCACAGAGCGCCATAAGTAGGCTCTTGTGCTGCCTGCACCGTGTTTCCAGGCCCAGGGAGGCTGAAAGCTGCGTCTGTTCCAGGCGAGGTCTCTCTTCCTCACAGACAAAACAGTTTGTCTTATGAAGTAATTATTAGTTCACATTTCTGCCGACCTTCTGGGAAAAATGCCTCTAGCTGCCCCGCTGGACAGGAGAATTTCCCTCCTCTCAGAGTCACACGTGCGGTTTAGCTCACCATGAAACTTGCACTGCAAATTCTTCGGGTGTTACTTTATGCAAACAATAAAGTGAAAACAATTTTCTGAGTTGTTTTAATCACCACAGATGAGGTTCTCCATGATGAGGGAATGCCCACAGCAGTCCAGACAGATCCTTTCTAAACGTGAGGAGGGGAAGGGCAAAGAACGCCCACCCATCTCACATCTGAGGATGAGGAGGGAGCCTTCAACACTCACTCATGCCTCTTCATGCAAAACAAGGGCAGAGGCTGTTGGTGTCTTCTCTGGGGAAAATAAATTTTGCATTTTTTTTTTAAGGAAGATTAGCCCTGAGCTAACTGCTGCCAATCTTCCTCTTTTTGCTGAGGAAGACTGGCCCTGAGCTAACATCTGTGCCCATCTTCCTCTACTTTATATGTGGGGTGCCTACCACAGCATGGCTTGCCAAGCGTTGCCAAGTCTGCACACAGGATCCAAACTTGCGAACCCCAGGCTGCCGAAGTGGAACATGCAAACTTAACCGCTGCACCACTGCGCAGGTCCCTAAAGTTTGCATATTTTTCATGGTGACTCGTTTCTAAACCTTAATTAAAAATCTGTTCAGGGGTTGGCCGGTGGCTTAGTGATTAAGTTCTCGAGCTCCACGTGGGCACCACAGGGTTTGCCAGTTGGATCCTGGGCGTGGATCTCCACAGTGCTCATGAAGCCATGCTGTGGTGGCATCCCACATAGAAGATCTAGAAGGACCTAGAATTAGGATGTACAACTACATACTGGGGCTTTGGAGAGAGAGAGAAAAAGAAGAAGATTAGCAATATTATTAGATCAGGGCCAATATTCCTCACTAAAAACCATTTAAAAAAGTGCTTAAAGATCATTAAGTTCAACCCCTCACTTTGCAGATGATGAAAGTGAGAAATCAAATGACTAAGGTCCTTGGCACAGCCCGCTGAACATAAGTGATACCATATCATTATCGCTTTTGGAGGGAGGGGCTATGTGATGCCAAATGAAACTTATCATGAAGAACTGCCTGATATCAGTGCCCTCCAAACACTGGATTGGTTTGTTTGGTTTGACCAATTGATTGATTGCTTTTGTGCTGATTTTGACACGAATGCCCTGAAAATAATGTTCTTATATTTTCCTTTGCACAAAAATGACTGGGCCAGTGCCTCTTAGGAATGCTTACTTCTGACCTCAACTCCTGAGATGCTAATTCTGCCGCTCTGGAGTGAGGCTAAAGAGTCTGAATTTTTACAAACACACCCAGGAGATCTGGATGCAGAACCTGTGTGCTGAGAAAGCCTGTTCTAAAGTGCCTTAGCTCAGCCAAGACCTGCGTCCCAACAACATGCATGAAAAGTTACGCTGACTGATTTACAGAGTTGTTGAAATGGAGTTCGACGTGTGGGAGTAACATGTGCATATCATGCTTTGAATAACACTGCTATATCATCACTATTAGAGGTACAGATTCAATTACATATAATTGTATGCTGACAAGTGCTGTACTCAAAATCATTTATTTTTCTTAACCAATTGACACCGTGGAAGTCAAGTTGACTTCTCGAGACCGAGCTAAATGCCCTGCTCTTAACATGATGGGAAGACCAAGGGCTACCACAAAGATTCAAGAAGCTCCATGTGGAAAGGAGCCAGGCCAGTCTAGTTTTGTTCACAATTGTACCCCTAGCACCCCACATTTGCTTTGCACATAGTAGTTGCCTGATAACCATATGTTTAGAAATTAATCAAATATAAAGGAATGTGAAATAAGATGAACATTTGGAAATGTCTCCGTATAAGTAAATACTAAATACTTGCAATTATAAAATTGATTAACTCTTGACATCAGCAACATGGTGGAGTGAGCAGGTTTCTTTGTCTCTCCGCCTTTGAACAACAACTAAAGGGACATTCATTGATCAACGGAGGATACTCACACAGCACCTCAGCACACCTGAGAGACCTGCACTGCTATACATTGGAAGGCAGATGGACTACCCCTGGGGTGGAGGGGAGATAGGTGAGAACTTTCCAGCCCCTAAACAGCCTAGTACCTGCGAGTGTCTCTCTCCTGACTAACACGCTCATAGCACCGCCACGGCCCTGAGGGTGGGCATGCACATCAGTGCAACTGTGGAAACAGGTGACTTCAGCCCTAAGCCCCCCATGATTGCCCTGTGGACCAGTGAGAAAATCCACAGTCCCACAGCAGTTGCAGGGAGAGTCTCTGCTTGGTCCTAGTGGAGAGGCCCCACCCATCATGCACAAAGGCTAGGCGACCTAAGAGCAGAAGTGGCATGGCTGGGTGAGCTACCCGCCATCTGCGTTAAACACCCATAGCTCTGCTGTGGCACTGAGGGGGAAAGTGAGATCCAGCAGGACTGGATGGTGGCAGAGCTGTGAATCTGGGCAAATCAGCTCCCAGCTGCCACAAAAGCCCATAACACTGTTGCAGTCCCTAAGGAGGAAGCATGTCTAGGCAGGTCTGTGGGAGCAGAAGCAGCAACCCGAAGTCCCCATGTGATTGGTCCCACAGTATACGGGAGACCCCACAGGGCCACTGAGATCCCAAGGAGTGGCCCAGGCTTGGTCAGGAACAGCTGACAGGGATCCTGGTCAGCGCAGATTCCACAGCTGTGCCCCTCCCTCCCCCCCCCCCCCCGCCATGGCAGCAAGTGGAAGCAGTAACCAAATGCCATCTCTATGCGGAGGCACAAATCCACACCATCAAGCAGTATGAAAAAATATATTAAATCTCCAGAACAGAAGGAAAATGACAAGTATCCAGAAAACAATCCTGAAGACATGGAAACCTATAACCTAAATGACAAAGAATTCAAAATATCTATCATTAAAAAACTCAATTAGTTAAAAGAGAATGCAGATATACAACTCAATGAGTTTAGGAGCTAGATCACAAAAGAGCTTGATACTATAAAAAAGAACCGATCAGAAATGTTGGAGATGAAAAACACAATGGAGGAGATTAAGAAAAATCTGGACTCCCTGAAGAGTATGGGTGATAATATGGAGGACAGAATTAGCAGTCTGGAGCATAGGAATACAGAAATGCTTCATATAGAGGAGGAGAGAGAACTAAGACTAAAAAGAAAGGAATAAACTCTCTGAGAAATATCTGACTCAATTAGGAAATGCAACATAAGGATTATAGGTATTCAAGAGGGAGAAAAGAAAGAGAATGGAGCAGAAAGCTTGTTCAAAGAAATAATAGCTGAGGACTTCCCAAACCTGGGGAGGGAGCTGGAAATCCATGTGACAGAAGCCAATAGATCTCCAAACTTTATCAATGCAAAAAGGCCAACCCCAAGGCATATGGTAGTGAAGCTTGCAAAAGTCAATGACAAAGAGAAAATATCAAAGGCAGGAAGGCATAAGAAAATAATCTACAAAGGAACCCCTATCAGGCTGTCACCAGATTTATCAGCAGAAACCTTACAGGCTAGGAGAGAGCAGAATGATATATTCAAAATTCTGAAAGACAAAAATTTTCAGCCAAGAATACTCGATCCAGTGGAAATATCCTTCAAATATGATGGAGAAATACAAACTTTCCCAGATAAACAAAAGTTAAGGGAATTCATCACCACAAGACACCACCTCCCTACAAGAAATGCTCAGGAAGGCCCTCATACCTGAAAAAGAAAAAAAGAAAGGAAAGCAGTTACAAAACCCAGAGCAAGGGTATAAGCAGAAAGAGAAAATCAGAAAATTGCAGCTGTCCATCAGAACAGGTTAGCAAATGGTTAAGTGTAACATTAAAGATAAAGGGAAGGGAAACATCAAGAATAAATATAATCTTGCCATTTTAACCACAAACTCACAACACAAGAAGAAAAAAAGATGTGACATTAACAATTTAGAAGGGGAAGAGGAGAGGGATGGCACCAGCTTAGTCTAAGGAAACAAGAGGCTATCAGAAATTGGACTATCTTATCTATGAGATGTTTTATACAAACCACATGGTCACCACTAAACAAATAATTAGAGCAGAGAAACAAATTACAAATAAGAAGAAAATTAAGAAAACCAACATAGAAAAATACCTAACTGAACTGGTAGCCCGAAATTCATGGGATGAGAAACAAAGGAAATTCAGGAAAACTGGAAAACGAGCAATAAAATGGCAGCATTAGGCCCCCACACTTAAATAATCACTCTACATGTAACTGGGTTGAATTCTCCAATCAAAAGACACAGAGTGGCAGGATGGATTAAAAAACAAGACCCCACAATATGCTGCTTCCAGGAAACACACCTCAGCCCCAAAGACAAACACGGACTCAGAGTGAAGGGATGGAAGACGATACTCCAAGCTAATAGTGAACAGAAGAAAGCAGGTGTCGCCATACTTATATCAGACAAAGTAGACTTCAAGGCAAAACAGATAAAGAGGGACAAAGAGGGACATTTTATAATGATAAAAGGGACACTCCACCAAGAAGATATAACACTTATAAATATATATGCATCCAACACAGGAGCACCAAAGTATGTAAAGCAGCTATTAACAAAACTAAAAGGAAACATCAACAACAATACAATAATAGTAGGGGACCTCAACACCCCACAAACAGCAATGGATAGATCATCCAGACAAAAAGTCAACATGGAAATTGTACAATTAGATGAAAAACTAGACCAGACAGACTTAATAGATATATACAGAACACTCCATCCAAAAATGGTAGGTTACACATTCTTCTCAAGTGCACAGGGAACATTCTCAAGGATAGACCACAGTTGGGAAACAAAGCAAGCCTCAACAAATTTAAGAGGATTGAAATAATATCAAGCATCTTTTCCAACCATAATGCTATGAAACTAGAAATCAGTTACAAGAATAAAGCTGGGAAAGGGGCAAAGATGTGGATATTAAACAGCATGCTACTGAACGGTCAATGGATCATTGAAGAAATCAAAGGAGAAATCAAATATTATCTGGGGACAAATGAAAATGGGAACACACCATACCAACTCATTTGGGATACAGCAAAAGCAGTCCTAAGAGGGAAATTCATTGCAATACAGGTTCACTTCAATAAACAAGAAAAATACCAAATAAGAAATTTCAAACTACACCTAACAGAATTAGAAAAAGAAGAATAAACAAGGCCCAAAGTCAGTAGAAGGAGGGAAATAATAAAAATTAGAGCAGAAATAAATGAAATTGAAACAAAAAAGACAGTAGAAAGGATCAATGAAACAAAGAGCTGGTTCTTTGAGAAAATAAACAATATTGATAAACACTTAGCCAGGCTCACTAAGAAAAAAAGAGAAGACTCAAATAAATAAAATCAGAAATGAAAGAGGGAAATCACAATGGATACCACAGAAATACAAAAGATTATAAGAGAATGCTACAAAAAACTACATGCCAACAAACTGGACAATCCAGAAGAAAAGGATAAATTCTTAGACTCTTAAAACATCCCAAAACTGAATCAAGAAGAAATAGAGAATCTGAATAGATCAATCACAAGTAAAGAGATTGAAACAATAATCAAAAATCTCCCCAAAAGTAAAAGCGCAGGACCAGATGTCTTCTCTGGAGAATTCTACCAAACGTTCAAAGAAGAATTAATACCTATCCTTCTCAAACTATTCCAGAAAATTGAGGAAGATGGAGCACTTCCTAACACATTCTACGAGGCCAACATCACCCTGATCCCAAACCTAGACAAGGACAACACAAAGAAGGAAAACTACAGCCAATATCACTGATGAACATGGACGCAAAAATCCTCAACAAAATACTGGCAAACTGAATACAGCAATACATTTAAAAGATCATACACCATGACCAAGTGGGCTTTATACCAGGGACACAGGGATGGTTCAACATCTGCAAGTCAATCAACGTGATACACCACATCAACAAAATGAGAAACAAAAACCACACGATCATCTCAACAGATGCAGAGAAAGCATTCGACAAGATCCAACATCCATTTATGGTAAAAACTCTCAATAAAATGGGTATAGAAGGAAAGCACCTCAACATAATAAAGGCCATATATGACAAACCCATAGCCAACATCATACTCAATGGGCAAAAACTGAAAGCCATCCCTCTCAGAACAGGAATAAGACAAAGGTGCCCACTCTCACCACTCTTATTTGACATAGTACTGGAGGTTTTGGCCAGAGCAAGTAGGCAGGAAAAAGAAATAAAAGGAATCCGAATAGGCAAGAAAGAAGTGAAACTCTCACTGTTTGCAGAATACTTGATCTTATATATAGAAAATCCTAAATGATTTATCAGAAAGCTATGAGAAGTAACCAACAATTACAGCAAAGTTGCAGGATACAAAATCAACTTACATAAATCAGTAGCATTTCTAGACTCTAACAACAAACTAACAGAAAGAGAACTCAAGAACACAATCCCGTTCACAATTGCAACAAAAAGAATAAAATATTTGGAACAAATTTAACCAAGGAAGTGAAAGACCTATACAATGAAAACTACAAGACTTTCCTGAAAGAAACTGATGACGACATACAGATAGAAAGACATTCCATGCACATGGATTGGAAGAATAAACATAGTTAAAACGTCTATACTACCTAAAGCAATCTATAGATTCAATGCAATCCCAATCGGAATCCCAATGACATTCTTCACAGAAATAGAAAAAAGAATCCTAAAATTCATGTGGGGCAACAAAAGACTCCAAATTGGTAAAGCAATATCCGAGAAACGAGAAGAAAGCTGAGGACATCACAATCCCTGACTTCAAAATATACTACAAATCTACAGTAATCAAAACAGCATCGTACTGGTACAAAAACAGGCACACAGATCAATGGAACAGAATTGAAAGCCCAGAAACAAAACCACACATCTATGGACAGCTAATCTTCGACAAAGGAGCTGAGAACATACAATGGAGAAAAGAAAGTCTCTTCAACAAATGGTGTTGGGAAAACTAGACAGCCACATGTAAAAGAATGAAAATAGACCATTATATTACGCCATTCACAAAAATAAACTCAAAATGGATCCAAGACTTAAAGGTAAGATCTGAAACCATAAGTCTTCTAGAAGAAAATATAGGCAGTACACTCTTTGACATCAGTCTTAAAAGGATCTTTTTGGACACCATGTCTTCTCAGACAAGGGAAACAATAGAAAGAATAAACAAATGGGACTTCATCAGATTAAAGAGCTTTTACAAGGCAACGGAAAACAGGATTGAAACAAAAACACAACTCACCAACTGGGAAAAAGTATTTACAAATCATATATCCAACAAAGGGTTAATCTCCATAATATATAAAGAACTCACACAACTCAAAAAGAAAAAAATCAAACAACCCAATCAAATAACGGGCAGTGGATATGAACAGACATTTCTCTAAAGAAGATATTTGGATGGCCAGTGGACACATTAAAAGATGCTCATCATCACTGATCATCATGGAAATGCAAATCGAAACTACCCTAAGATATCACCTTACACACATTAGAATGGCTAAAATAACCAAAACAAAAAATAGCAAATGTTGGAGAGGTTGTGGAGAAAAAGGAACCCTCACACACTGCTGGTGGGAATGCAAACTGGTGCAGACACTATGGAAAACAGTATGGACATTTCTCAAAAGATTAAAAATAGAACTACCATATGACCCAGCCATCCCCCTACTGGGTATCTATCCAAAGAACTTGAAGTCAGCAATTCAAAGAGACCCATGCACCCCCATGTTCACTGCAGCATTATTCACAGTAACCAAGACATGGAAGCAACCTAAGTGCCCACTGACTAGTGACTGGGTAAAGAAGAAGTGGTATATGTATACAATGGAATACTACTTAGCCAGAAAAAAGGATTAAATCGTCCCATTCACAGCAACATGGATGGACCTTGAGGGTATTATGATAAGCAAAAAAAGCCAGATAGGGAAAGACAAACCCTGTATGCCTCCATTCATATGTGGAAGATAAACAAACACATAGACAAAGAGAACGGATTAGTGGTTACCAGGGGAAGGGGGGTGGAGGTGGGCACAAAGGGTGAAGGGGCGCACCTATAATATGACTGACAAATAATAGTGTACACCTGAAATCTCACAAGGTTGTAAACTATCATAACCTCAATAAAAAAATAACAGAAAAAAATCGTTAATCTTAGCACTCAAAAAAATTGATTAACTCTTTCATAGAAAAATGACAATTCATATGTTTAAGAAGGAGTCAACCACCAGTCCGGGAGGAAAAGGAAGGCAAGAAAGCCAATGCTTGAGAGGAAGTTTGCCCTTTCTTCCCAGGATCAGTCCCTGTTTCTGATCCCCTAAGTTTTCCATTACTCTAAACCACAAGTTTCTGCAAGGCTCAGTGTTTTAATTAAACCCCAATGATGAACACAGACTTTCCGCACTTTGTACTGCTTTGCACCATTATGCTTCAAAGCAGGGTTTAAAGAAAACAGTCAGGAGGGGCTCATACTAGTCAACGCGTCACAAGTTTGCATTCCCCTCACACCAAACAACCACAGAATAATGGTGTTCAGAATTATCTGGAGTGTATAGAATGGCACTTTATGATCATTTTCTGGCCTTCCAGCGTTGGCATTCTGTTCTTGATTTGCCTGTTTCGTGTCCACAAAGTAAAGCTCTGTCTGTGTGACTCAGGCTGTGAAAATGCTTCACTTGGCAACTGACATGGTGTTCCCCCCACAGGGCTCCGCAGAAGTCCAGGAGAAACAAGAAGGCCAGCGCTCGCGTCCCTCCCCTGGTGCCATCTCTAATGGTCCCAGCGGCCCTTGCCAATAGCCACAGTGGAAGGTGGAGGCTGGAAGGGAAAGCCGTGTCCTGAGCTAAACTCTGCTCAGAGAGGCTTCATTCTGAAATTGATGGGACAGTGGGAGACTTTCTTTCCTTCTCTTCCTTCCTTCCTTCCTTCCTTCCTTTCCTCCTTCTTTCTTTCTCCTTCCTTCCTTTCATTCTTTTTCTTTCTTTTCTTTTTCTCTTTATCCCTCTCACTCTCCCCCTCCTCATCCTTCCTCTTTCCTTTCTTTCTCTGCAGGTCTCCTGTGAAAATAAAAGGAGCAAAAATGGCAAAGAAATGTTCTACTAGCAGAGATTTCTGTGGATCACACCGGCCTTTTCCCAAGGCTGTCACTCTCTCTGACTCAGCTCTTTGCTTTCAGGGTGAGAGACACAATTAGCTGCTGTGAAAAAGTATGAAGAAACAGAGAGAAAATTCAATAACTAACCCCAATAGGAGAGCTGCAATTACACTTTAATCTGAAAAAATCACCTGATGGTTAGCTTTATGGTCTGTGCAAATTCTGTGGGTGTCACCCACAGTACCAAGTAGTATCCTTGGCCACGGCATAACATCCAAAGAAGTTGGCAAGATAACCTTGGATCAGGACACTGAATCTTTTATACTTGAATTAAATACTATGAAATGACTTTTGGACTCTGAACACGATTATGACATTCACTGAGTCTGCCAAGTTTACCATGAAAATAAGGGGAAAATATGTAGTTTAAATATTAAACAATTCAATTTTTTTTGGACAGTCCCCTTCTAAAGTGGACCAAGATTGTGCAGGCTGCAGATATTCATTTCACAAAGAAGAATGGGTTTCAGCTATCAGCTCTCGAAGGCCATTCGTTCCAGTTACAGTGTGGACGCACCTCGGAGTAGGATGGCTCCATTGCAGGGCCATAAAGTTCAAGTCCAGGAGGTGAGATGGCATCTTCATTTCAGTCTACTGTTTTGAAATTCCCAGGTCAGCATTTGCTGGTGAGTTTTAAAGGGGAACTCAAGAAGATTTGCAAACAGCTCCAGGTTTGCTGCCTTTTCGATGCTTCAGAGTCATTCTGTTCCTGAGTGTCCATCATCTCAAGTCATTCTCGGCATCCCAGCTCTGCCATCTGTGAATAAGTGCACTGATTTGTGGTTGGTAAGCACCAAGCACTCATCCCAGAAAATTGTCATTTGAATGATTTATGTGCATGTCCTGAGCCCCATCGGGCACTAAAGAGATGGATGCTTTGCTAATAAATCTCACATTCGTCAACATTAATTTAAGGTGATCCAAGTTGGCAGTCAAAAGCATACTTTTCAATAAGCACTCAACTTTTCTTCTATTTAGGAGAATATATTACCAACTTCTGCGAAATACCATTTGCAAGAAGCTGAGCTGGAGTAGGTTTAGGAACTTAGCGGTTTTAAGCTATCTGCCCCAAACACATTCAGTCCACGTGTACACATGTGATCAGCAAGCAGATGGTGTCACTGCTCACAAGCCCTCCACAGTTGTCTCTGCCCAACCACAACCACTTAGCAGGCTCAGGCAGCCCTGTCAATTGTGCCATCCTGGAAGGAGGACCTGGAAGCACTGCAACAACAGAGGACAGGACCAGAGTCTGTGCTCAGAGGACACGAAATGAAGAAGAAACCTGGACCATGAGCTCTTGGAGATCATAATCCAGTTGAGGAGATAAGATGGTGCCCATGAAAGTGTAAGTCAAGCAGGAAGTGACCATGTACCCAAAGATGGGCAGAGCTTCAAGGAGGGAGAGATAAACATGTTGGATTGAGCAGGGAAGGTGGCGAGGAGGCTGTTAGAGGCTCAGAACCTGCAGAGGAGGAGGAAGAGGGTCCTGAGGGAGGCATGGGGAGGAAGAGTGGCTTGAAGCAGAGGTCACATTGGAACATGGAGTTCCCTGAAAGTCAAGCTGGCAGTTGGCCTGTCCTCTCCCGGGCAACCCAGAGCAGCAAAGGTTTCTGAAGAAGGGAGAAGAGGAAACCGATGTTTTCTAAAGGTTAATACAGAGGTTGTGCTGGGGTGGGGGTAAGAAGAATCAGAAGCCTGGTAGTGGACAGAGCTGTTAGGACATCATTGTCATCATCGAGGCCCACGGCTTCGAACGATGGGTGTGTATTCCCAGATGTGCTCAAGGAGAACCACTGGGATGTGGGAAGAAAATATGGAAATTCTTACTTGTATTTATTTTTTAAATTATCATCTATTTGAGTGTATATTTATATATTTTAAATGAAGATACTAGTTTAATAGAAAATGAATATGTTACAGACTGACTTGTGCCCCTCCCCACCCCCGCAAATTCATATGTTGAAGCTCTAAACCCCAACGTGACTGGATTTGGAGACAGGGCCTTAAGGAGGTAATAAAAGGCAAATAGGCTCATAAGTGGGGCCTTATTTTGATAGCACTGGTGTCCCTATAAAAAGAGGAGGCGACCACATCTCTGTCTCTGCACATGCACAGAGCAGAGGCCATGTGAGGACACAGTGAGAAGGGGGCCATCTACAAGCCAGGAAGAGAGCTTTACCCAGAAACCAACCTGAAGGTCACCTTGATCTTGGATTTCTGGCCTCCAGAACTGCGAGAAAATAAATTTCTGTTCTTTTTTTTTTTTTTTTTTTATACGTGGGAAGCCTACAACAGCATGGCTTTTGCCAAGCAGTGCCATGTCCACACCCAGGATCTGAACTGACGAACCCCGGGCCACCAAGAAGTGGAACATGCGAATTTAACCGCTGCGCCACCAGGCCGGCCCCTAAATTTCTCTTTAAGCCCCCCAGTCTGTGGCAACCCTACAGACTAATACAGTATACAGTAGGTCAACAATCAAGAATTGGAAGAGGGAATTATATCTCAATTTTTAAAAAAAAACTTTAACAAATTGAGGAGCACACAGAACATATTTTCACAATGTGCATGATCAAAAGAGTTTTGGGGAAAATGCTTTAAGGTGGTAGGGGCCTAACTTGAGATGGCAGTGAGTGCTAGAAGCTACTTCAGAGGAAAAATAGAAACTTGGTGAGCCAGTGGATGAGGAAATGAAAGGAAGAGAAGGATGGATGCGCTCTCTGGGTTTTCCACTCTGGGAGTGGGGAGAGACAGCGCCATCTCTGCTAGAGATAAGGATGGCAGAGTTGCTCCCACAAGGAGACTCAGAGAAGCTCAAGGACCACAAAGACTGATGGAATTCCTTGTGGAACGCCCTCTGGACAAGAAAGACAACTTGCTAGAGAGGTGAAAGGAAAATGGGAATTTCAAGGGAAGAGAGACTTTTGAGGGGGATAGGCTGGGCAAAAGTATCAGGGAGGTCAAGTGGAATGAACCGGGAAATGCCTTCTGGAATGCCATGAGGAGGTCATTGAAAACTTTCAAAAAGTGACTTCAGTAGGGGGGAGAGGGTGGGAGCTGGAGCGCAGGGGGTTAAGAGGGGACGAATGGAGAGGAAATGAAGGCAGCCGGTTATGTTTAGATTTCTACTCTTAAAATGTCAGTGTCAAAGTCAGAGCGGTAGGGGGTGGGACGATGTAATGTGTCAGCTTTCCCTTTCATCTCCGACCCCAGAGGAATTCCCTATTACTCGTTAAACAGTGTTAAGTGGTAACTGGGGCTGGGGAGGTGGGACCCGGGGTGGGGGTGGTGAGGCAACAATAAGGTGTTCAATCCCGTTCCAGAACCTTCCAGACAGCTCTGGTTTTGTGTGTGTGACAGAAGATAAGATAGCTCTCATTTTGTAAAGTCAGAAAGCATAAACAATTCTCAAATCCATATACTGATTAGAAGTTTGGAAATTTCTCCCAAATTTCACATCATATTTGATAGCTTAATGTCAGAAGAAGATCTGACAGAAATGGTGGGAAAAGGTTGGAATTCATTTGGGCATCAGTACCAGAGTCTCATCCACCAGCAGTTAGACACCCAGGAGACACCATCTCAGTATTTTGGCTTTCCCTGGATGAAAAACTGTTTACTCTCCATTTCACAACTGTGCAAATAAATCAAAGTCACATGTGAGAACTAATTAATGCTTATAAAATTCTTTGAGATCCACAGATGAAAGGGGCTATTTAAGTGCAGAGTATTATCAGCTAAGGATTGAACAAATCTGATCCTCCTGGAGAATAAACTCTGTCCTGGGAACAAATTTGGTACTTTTGGAAGCTACATTAAACATTTTAGGGGAAAAGCAATAATTACTAACTCTTCAATAACCAATCTTTCCGTTTCTAGAAGTATCTTACTAGTTTACATCTTTGGACATTTATGGACTTTGTACAAAATATCAACATCTGTTGCACAGAATCATTGACCCTCAGGGCTGGAGGGGTCACCTAGCCAACTCCTTTGCTCATTCAATTCCCTCTGTGATATGCACACCAATGGCTGCCCAACCCATGCTTGGTTCCTCCAGCAGGGCACTTGTTACCCCCCATTCTCACTTTTTCTCGTCTGAAGATAGTTTTAAAAGTCCTTTTTACTATCTTTTGCATCTTTTAAGGCCAAGGCTTATTTTAGGCTTCTGCTGCCCTAAATCTCTTCTCATGGAAATGAACCTTGGTTCTTCACTCTTCTCTTTCCATATTGGTGCACATGCTTTTAAAATCTGATCCCATTGGCCAGGGCCCAGACTTTCTGCAATAATGACTTGAAACTTTTCTTGCAAATGTGCATAGACTCTCCCAACGTTTTTTGTGCACAGTGACTTGCCTAAACTCGAAAAATAAAACCTGACATGACTGTAGGGTCACATGGCTCATATATATTCTCAGAGAGTGGTTCAACTGGTCACCGAGTGTTAGGCTGAAGAGATCATCTTTAGATCAATGGAATCTGATATTACAACAGCAGTCCCTCCTCAAGCCAATAATGACCTACTAGGATCAGTGAGCACAATTGGTTAGAATAAAGTAATGATGGGCTCGGGGCTGGCTCCCTACAAGGCCTTAGCTGTCTCCTGCCCAGATGGTCCAATGGATTTGCCAGTGCCATTGGTTATGAGAGGGAGGGGCAGAGTGTGGATGGCTCAGAATAATCCCCGCACAGGTCTCTGGAAACAACAGATCATAGTAGCATCCACATGAGGGATACCTCAGGCTGGAGCTCTGCCAGGGAGAAAAGACAGTGACGGAAGGAAAGACAGGAGCCATGAGAAATAAGGCCTCACGGAATATGCCTTGGCTGAGAGAGGGGAGGAAGGGCAAAGTGCAAAGAGAAAGGAGAGGAACATTCAGAAATTACCCAAGGTATGGCCTTGGACAGTCTCTTCCCATATCTGGACTCTCCATGCGGATATCCAATGTGTGTTTGAGGAGAGCCTTTTACAAACTCTTAAGTATGTGTGTGTATGCTGAGGGGCGAGGGGTTGCAGGCAAGTGCATGCTTCACATGCACGTGCATAAGTGTGTGTGTGTTTGTAAGGTGGGGCTGCCAGTAGGGCGGGGGGTGAGGGGGTGACGCTTGCTTGCTTTTTCTCCCTTGGCTCAGATGTTCAGGTAAGGGGAAAAGTACAGGTGGGGCTGGAGTAGGGTTGTACCCAGCGTAAAGGCGGGGAGCCACCCCTAGGGGCATACACCTGAAATCTCAAAGTTCAAAGAGGTAACAAAGGCTGTGTGTGCTCACAGTGTGAGTTTCACACAAATGAAAATATACGCCCAGGTGTTCACCCTCTAGAATTTTACAGTGCAAATTAGGAAGCTGGTCCTCCTAACGTGGCAATAAAACATCAAATGCTCGAGCTACAGTCTCTCAGCAGGCATGGGAAAATGGTTTGTCTTGGACCCGTGGACAGCCATTAATACAACGAGGAAGTTAAAGAAGGAGGAATCATGAAAGTTTCAAGTTCACAGAGAATTTTTCTCCTTGTCCAAACACAACAGCGTCTCATGAATGCCAGACCGTGGGCGCGGGCTGTGAAATTCCACAGAAACAGAATTCTCTTGACGTGAGCTCTTCCTATGGGAGCCTCAGTTCACAGAGGTTTCCACCCCAAATTTATCTGTGGAGGATCACATAGGAAGCAGCTGCGGGGGCGCTGGAACTAGAGCGATTCACAGAAAGAGGGCACACTCTCTCACCTCACCCGAAACCAGTCCTTTGTTATGCATTTGACAAAGAACTAACTCTCCAGGAAGACCATTTCACACTAACTGGATATTTAACTTTATGTTCACATAAACATTCAATGGATTACTTACCAATAACAAGAAGTTTTAAAGGAGCTCTTTTAAAACAGAAATTCAGGCAAATTGTCCCCCATTCCCCTCTCCCCCCCCACCCCCAATTAGTGAAAAGGAGACACACTTTTCTCAACCTACCTCAAAAATCGACCTGTTTGGGGGAAAGTAGTTACGTGTTTTCTACTCAGAAAATTATATGGAACAATCTGATACGGTTTCACAATAATTGTTTGGAGCTGTTGCTAACAAAATGGCTCAAGAAACAGTGTTAAGTTTCAAGTTGACAAAAAGTAACTACCCGAGGAGAGGATGTGTCTGCACTGATGGCTCTCTTTTCTGGGTCCCCATGGCACTTAGTCTGCCTGTGACCATTATAATTATATAATTGGAGTTTTTGTGCCTGGCCACACTCTACCTCCAACCTTCCACGTCACTGTGAAGGTCCTGGAGAAAGGGGCTTACCTTCCTCGTGTTTTGATTCCCCTGGAACCCAGGCCAGTGCCTTGAAGAGACGTTCCACGACGTCTAGTGAGAGTGTGGGGAACACGCTTAGATGCGGTAGGTTGGGGTCAGATTACACGGGGCTTTGGAATCCGAGCAGAAGAACCTGGTCTTCATCCATCATCGGCCAGAAGGAGCCACTTAAGGTTTCTGAGCAGAGGGTGAGAGGAAAAATTGTACTTCAGCCCAGCAGTGGGGCACCAGAGTGGAAGCTGTTGCCAGAGGCGGCAAGCATAGACGCTAGGGGTAAATCTAGACTTTTCAGAAAGTAAAGCAGAACTTGGGGACACTTTCAAGGAGATGGAAGACATGCAAGTGTAAAGTTGTCTCTAGTCTATGAGATCAGATCACTGAAAGAGATGCCCCCCTAAGAGACACTCGCGTGAGGATGTGGGGGAAATAAGGCCGCTGTTGGTCACAGGGAATTTGAAGAGATCCCCAAGCTGAAACGTCTAGATGGCAACTATGACTCAGAAAGGAGTCAGGGCTAGAGATTCCAATCTAGACGTCACCCGTGTAGTGACTGCTCTGAAAAGCGAAGACATCACGCGCATGCCCCAGAGTCTGCTTGTCGGGGTGCGGGGGAGAGGTCCAGCCAAGGGTACCCGGAGGATCTGCCCAGGAGCTAAGGGAACCAGGCCAGGCTGCCTCAGGCGACCTCTAGGGAGAGCTTCCTGAGGAACGGGGGCAGGGATGACGGCAGTGGGGTGTCAACAGCAACAGCCTTGGAAGAAAGTGAGGCCCGAGGAAAGACATGGCAGTTTTTTTAAAGGAGGTCATTCGCGGGGAGCAAGACACTTCAGTAAGTGCGGGGAGCAGAGGCCAGGTTGCAGAGCACAGATTCAGAAGAAAGAAGATATGAAGACACCAGCAGCAGTGGCTGTGGGCTGCCCTTGAGGTGGTCGTTCGGGAGCTACAGGAAGGAGCAAGACTGGGGGAGGTTATAATAATCCTCAATCCTGAGCATGGTGTCAAAGCTCCATGTGGGAACAGGCACCCCAACTCTCTTCTCCAGCTGACAGGTCCATACATTACACCTTTAAATGGCCCAGGTTTCTGGACATGTGGTTCCTCTGTGTCCAAAGCCCCTCTGAGCCAAGAGAAAGAGCCCACTTAGAGAGTGCCTGGGGAGCATGTGGAGAGGCCACAGGGCGCCAGGAACTGAGCGTTTCTTGGAACTCTGAGCGCCGGTGCTGGTTTCAAGGCCGCAGCCACATGTGCTGCTGGTAGGGACTGTGTAGAGAGAGCAGACGGCCTGTGGGCTCCCCGGGCAAGCGCACACAGTGGCCACATCAAAGGGATGGGGCAGCGGGACTGTGAGTTCCTTGCTCTTCCCCACGAGTGGACCACAACTCTGGGATGTCACAACTGAGTCCAGCTGAATCTAAGCACTTGTGTTGCAAGTACCCATGAGTCGGCCAAGGAACACGGACTCTGACATCTCCTGAGTGAGAGAGATTCAGGGTCAGAGGCTCCTTTCTGGCACATCCTTCACACTGGAGAAAGCTGGAGGGAGCCCGCCGATGTCTTCACACGGCACGGATACTGTAGAGGCGCAGGAATGGGAGGTGCTGCAGTCTGAACGCTTATGCCCCCCCCCCATTCATATAATGAAATACTGAGCCCTGAGGTGATGGCTTTAGGAGTGAAGGCTTTGGGAGGTGATTAGGTCATGAGGGCGGAGACCTCATCACTGGGATCAGAGCCCCTATAAAAGAGGCCGCAGAGAGCTCCCTTGCCCATTCCCCGACGTGAGGACACAGCACGACGGCACTTGCCAGACCCCAACTCCGCCAGGGCCATGATCTTGGATGTCTCAGTCTCTAGAACTGTGAGAAATAAATGTTTGTGGCTTATAAGCCACCCAGTTCGTGGTCTTTTTGTTACAGCAATCCAAACGGACTAAGATAGGCCTTAAAGGAAACTATGATGCAGCCAGAATTTTGGAAGCTTCCAAAAGCCGATAAGCTTAGGAGAATCTGGAATCAAAGCAGTGGTAATGCCTTCCTGGCTGGGCAATTCTACCATTTAATGAAGAATAACTGAATAAACCCCTAAGATTTCACCAAATACTATCTCTGCATTTGACTTCCTTCAGCAAAATGTCCTAAAATTTCCAGAAAATACCCATTAGTGACAAATTGTTGTTGCAATTTGCATGGCTCTGATCTTCAAGGGCGAAATGGGTGGTTTTGCTGAACTGAATCTTCAGTGTGAGGAGCACTAGGAACAGACAACACTTAGATAGCTCTTAGCACGCGCCTGCACTGTCCCTGGTGCTTCTTACACACTGACTCACTTCACACGCACAAACCCTGCAATGTAGGTATTTTTACTGCCCCCACTTTACAGAGGAGGAAAGTAAGATAGGAGGAGACTGAGTCCAAGGAAACGCAGTCAGCTAGGGATAAACAGCGATTGGATCCAGGTAGCAAGGCTCCAGGGTCTGTGCCTTGACCACTGAGCTGTACTGCCTGGAGAAGGCGGAAGTCCCTGACCTAGAAGTTGCTCAGGACAGCAGGAGGGGGAGAAAAGTCAAAATGGAATATGGACATGACGGGGTGAGTGTAGGGGCGGAGGCGTATGGTGGGACCATGGGCACGTGGGAGAGGCCTGCAGCCATTACAATGGGTCCTGGAAAGGCTGTCCAGAGGGGCTGACACATGAGTGAGCCTTGCAAGAAGACAGGGGAGGAAGGGGCTGGATATCATGCCAAAGAAGAGCAACAGCAAAGACATGCAGGAACCTGCCAGACGACGACGGGCCAGAGGGCGAGGAAGGGGCATTAAGAGACGAGGCTGAGGAGAGGGTGGGAAGGGGCCACAGAGTCCCTAAAAGCCAGGCTGGGAGGCTGGATTTAATCCTGCAGGAGATGGGAGCCAATCAGGGGCATTCCCAGGGGAAGGACATGGTTGGATACGCATCCTATTTTAGGTGGAAAGTGGTGAAACTAGGGTAGGGCGTGGGGACTGATCAGAAGGTTAACAATGGCCAAAAAGCAGCCAACTGAGAGCAAATAAGTAAGAAAAAGACCACTCTAACACTAACTTCTTTCTCTCTCTTTACAAGCACCAACACACCAGCCCCTGCATTGCAGAGAAGCTGAGTTCATCTTGAAAGCAACAAAGAGAAGGGGGTCCTTTTTGAAACTTTTTGGTGGGAGCTTAGCCTTTTGAGCTGGACCACTTATTATGTCATTTTCTTTTCCACCAGAATCCCTGCAGGGGGCAGTGCCGAGAAGGAGCAAATCAGAAGCTCCTGTGTTGTGGGGCTGGCAGCAGAGAATTGCACTGATGACCCCTCCACACCAAGCATTTGACTTCTCCTAGACAGCTGAGAAAATCTTGAGTTGAAATCCAAGGCAGTTACAGGACCCCAAGGCAGCTGAGATGCTCCTGACCACCCAGCTAACTTCAGGACAGCCTGCTTGTCAAGGACTCGTGAAGACATGCAGGGACCAGCATGCAACACACAGAATTCACACCAACCTTTTTTTTTTAAAGACTGGCACCTGAGCTAACCTCTGTTGCTAATCTTCTTCTTTTTCTTTTCTTCTTCTTCTTCTCCCCAAAGTCCCCCAGCACATAGTTGTATATTCTAGTTGTAGGTCCTTCTGGTTGTACTATGTGGGAGACCGCCTCAGTGTGGCTTGACGAGTGGTGCCAAGTCCACGCCCAGGATCCGAACCAAGGAGACCCTGGGCCACCGAAGTGGAGGGCGCGAACTTAACCACTCGGCCACGGGACAGGCCCCCACACTGACCTTCTTAAATGCAATCCACAGAGCTGAAGAGGAAAGACTTCACATTCCGCTTGACTGAGCAGCTCCATCATCTTCCAAGTCATTCTGTCCTAGGAGAAAACAAGTAGGCTCATTAATTACTCGCGTGAGTTATCAATTCACACCACATCAAACAAAAAGCTCACATTTCATGGACAAGATGAAGTGCAATTCAGAACAAACTGCAGCGATGATCCATGCAAACGCCTGAGTTTTGAGGCTTAATTTATACAAATAACAGATAACCCGACTCTCCCCATTGGTTCTCAGGACAGCTAAAGCATCATTTAGGGTTTCTGCCTGGGAGTGGCAAGGAACGGTTATAGAGAGAAGAGGTTTTAGGCACTGTATTGGATACACACTCTGCAATGACCTTCCCATATTTTCAGCCTGTTCCTGAACGGCAATTTGTCCCTGGCTCCACGTCTTGGAAATCTTAAAGCTCTTGAGCTGGCTGAGGCCTTAGACTAATAGAGTTCAAACCTCTCATTACCCTTAAAAAACTGCAATACAGTCAGAGGGTCAGTTAACGGGAGCACTAGATGTAAAAACTGAAAAGAAACGTATGTTAATTGAGCATCTCTTGGTGCCAGGCCCTGTGTTCTCTGCTCTAAATACATGATCTCACGCAGTTGTCATGATTGCCTCATGAGGGATACACAGGCACAGAGATGGAGGCTGAGTTCTTGGGTTCATTGACTACTTATCTGAGTATCTGCTACATGTCAGGCACCAAGGTAGGTGCTGAGTATACAAAGGAGAAATAGACACACTTCGCTTCCTGCCCATAGGAAGGTCACATTCTGGCAGGGATGGGGGAGGGGAGTCAGGCAACTTAATTAGCACTGTGATGTTCAAACAGCAGCTCATTAGAAGCTCATGAAATAATTTAGTGGATCTTGATCAGCATGAAAAATAAATGAATGAACAAATAAATAAAGTAGAAGAGAATAACACAGAATGGAAAATAGTGTGCATGCAATATCACATGGATATATGTCTATATATCTATATCAATCAT
The DNA here is from genome assembly GCF_041296235.1 of Equus asinus. Classification (NCBI taxonomy): domain Eukaryota; kingdom Metazoa; phylum Chordata; class Mammalia; order Perissodactyla; family Equidae; genus Equus; species Equus asinus. Next base: position 34,296,973 of record NC_091790.1, read on the forward strand.
ATATACGTCTGTGTGTACTGGTTTGCAATGTACAATATATTTTCTCTTGTAGGTCATGGTGAAAAAAAGTGTGAAAGCTCTCAAGTTACAGAACAAAGTGACAAGTGCTTTATTAGAAGTTCATGCAAAATGGTGAGAGCAAAAAGGAGTGAGTGTCTGCCTGTGGATTAGTTAGCACCTAGCTCCAGAGTGAGCTGGGTACCATTCTGGTTTCTCACCAAGAAGTCTCTGAAGGATGGGATGCCCAAATCTAATGCTTGGAGCTAAGAAGAGCTTGAAAAGGACTGGTATGAAGTTTCAGGGACTAGGGAAGAAAACAGAGTGGAAGTCCCTTCTCCTGTAGCCTGGGAAAGAGGGTGGGCACCTATGAAGGCATAAGAAAGCACAATGACACTAGTTCTGTGTTTGCACGATGAAGCCAGGCTCTGGAAGAGGGGATTAAACCTCAAGAAGATGGAACCCAAATCCAACCTTAATCGCTAGAACTATGGGAGCTGCTGGAACGTCTACCAGTATCAGCTGGGTCTGGAACAAATTCCCATCACCCCACTGTTGATAGAATGCAGAGAGCCTGTGGAATCTGGAAGGCAGGAGACAAGACGCCACATGTGAGGTCCTTTAAATGATCTTAATCTCCAGAGCAGTACCTCCTTTGGGATGATAGGTCATTGCAATCTCCCTTATCAACATATGATAGTTACTAAATTTTCTATTCTTTTAATAAAACTTCCTTCAGGCATATTCTGGATACCAGGTTTACAGGTTGAGGATTTGTGGCAATCCACTAGACTGCCATGTGCAGATATCTTCTCGGGTTTCTGAGTATGGATTCAAGGCAAGAGAAAAAAGATCTTCCCACAGAGTAACACAAGTCATTCATGTTGTAAGCTTCTCTGATGTGGGGTTTTAGTGACCATGGAATAAGGAGTAGCTCAGGGGGCAGTCAAATTCATCGTTATCTTGGGGAGTTGGTTATTGTGTATTTACCTTTTATCAAGCAACATGAGACGATGTCAAGATTAATTATTGTATTCGTTATTTAGTGCATATTTTTTCCTTGTACAGACTTATGATGATAATGACAAGAACTGGGTACTATATAAAATAAACAGCCCTAGAAATGTATAGAAAAATAATGACTAGATTTTACGTTTTAAGTTTCTTTACCCATCAAATAACAAATTACAAGGTCTTTAATAAGTTCCTCTTCACTACAGCTGATGGCTCAGGAGAGAACAGTAGTATGTGTTGAAAGCAGGAGAAATAATTAGGGTACGATTCTTTTTTGTTCTATTAAGAAACAAATGAAATAGTTCACCTGAAAGTGCTTCATGTACTAAAAGGTATATTGCAAATATTAAACATTTCAGTTATTATTACCAATGCTAATAAATTATTATCAAGTAAAAAATTAAAAGTATTAGTGCCCACAAGTAAGTGAAATTGTATTTGATGTTTCCTGGATATGTGGTTTTCTGCACATCTTTATTTTTAAACACAAGGACTCAGGTTTAACTAACATCTTCAAGGATTAACATCAATAAGGCGGAGAGTTTAATAAATAATTGTTCTTCAAAACAGAAGTGCAGATGGCCCTTGATGAGTAAATTTGTTCTATTATCTTCGTTGTATAGATGAAGCAGCAGGAGCGAGGACACTAAATGATTTGGCCAGTGTCACACAGCAGCAGAACCAGAACACAGAATCAGACCATTGTGACTTTAACTTCTAGCCTTGCTCATGATTTTGGTTATTGGTTTGCTTTTCCTTATAGAGCCATAAGCTATTTTCTAGTCTTTGTCCAGAATATAGATGATTATATGTAACATAATGATTATTATATATTATCATCACACACCTCACACTACCAGCAGCCTTAGTGAACGAAAGGATCTTTCTGATCATCAGCAAGACAAGTTCACCCTGTCTATTGCTAGTCTAGATTTAAAGGAAGTTTTTTGCCTTCTTAGCCTTTTAAATTATAACTGTTTTTAGGTTTTACCATGTGTCAATTAAAATCAGGCGGTACCACTTTGTTTTCAGAAAAAAAAGTCTCAAAATAACAAGTAATACAAGGAAAGGTAATAAAGCGAATGTGTTGTTGGTGGCATTTAACTTACTTTAAGTTCTACTTAAAGCTTCTTCAACAGATAAATCATAAGAGGGCAGAGGAAGTATCTACAGTTTAAAAAAGTATTGAAAGAGATACTCAATATTTTTAGATGGGCAAGATTAAACTTTCAAATCTGGAGATGCACATATGGGTAATAACGCGATTAAAAGGTAAACGCGAGAAGCTGATTCCCACAGAAGTTCAGACGTGGTTGTTCCCGGTGGAGCAGAGGGTCTGTGACCGGGGTGGGCTAGAGAGAAGGGGCTTCTGGGGGTAGCAGTAAAGTTCTATTTCTTGCCTTGGGTGGTGCTCCCCTTACAGTAATTCATTAAGCCATGCCCTTGATTTGTGTGGCTTTCTGTATTTGTGGACTTTTTTTTTTCTTTCAAACTAAAGGGATATACATAAAGAAATCATTTTTTTGAAATAGAGAACTAACAATATGATGACGAGTTGTTATTTCCAGGTCTAGTAGGACAAAAAGAGTGGAAATGAAAGGCGATGGTCCCTTCATTTGTCATACAAAAGGCTGGATTTTGAGAGCCTAGGGCACAGAGTACGCTGCGTCAATCACTGAGTGGTCTTCGGTAGTATCTGGCCCCTTCCGTCTAAGAATGTGTTCAAATTGGTTTTGATGGCAAATAAGTCTAATCTATTGTCCCAGCAGATGGAGGTTTTATTAGCTTCGGAACTGCATTTGAAAATGTATCATATCCAAAATGCACAAGTTCTCCAGCTTTATTTCTTGCTTCTAGGTTTTAAGTTCAGAGCATCCCAAAATTTCCTCCTCCAACTGGAACAGTCAAGATAAACCCCAGGTAAATTCTCCTAAACAAACCAGGGCCAGCAGTCCCATTTACTGTAGGATACGTGGCTCCCACTGGCCTCGCTCCGCGGGCGAGAACACAAAGCATCCTGCAGAGGACGCAGGCCGTGGGGACGAGATTTCAGTTCTCCTGAGCCTAACTTCACTCCTTTTTCCGTAGCTGAATAAAATACTTTTCCCTTTCTCTGTTTATTTGCACAGAGGGTTGTTTAACACAGGAGCACAAAGAGTGGAGGGAAAGTCACAGCGACGTGGACTGGAAGGATTTCCAATCACAATAAACACACCCAAAGAGAGAGGAAGATGGTAAGCGATATATTTCCTCTCTGACATTCTTTAAAATAAATGCACGGCCCTGGAGGGGGCAGCCTGACATGTGACGCTGGATGGATAAGTGTGGAGAAGCACAGAACTTTGTACACTACCTACGCCATGCCCAGGCCCCATTCCAGACCACAATTTGGCAAATGGGTCCCAAGGGCCTGCGTATCTGGAGATTGTCTGCAATACAGCCATCGGGGCTGCTTAGAAATCAACAAGACTCCTTTCCCTTCGGTTAGCCCTCGGTAGTCTGGCATGCAAGAAGATGCTCTTTCTTCTCTGACACATTCTGCAGAGCCTCCTGCATCCCCCAAGCTGAGTCTCGGGCCACTGAGAAATGCTGTGATAGGTGTCTAATCTATCCCCCAGCCACAGCAGGCACAGCCGAGAGCAGGCCCAACCTATATTCTGCTCCATCACGTTTTGAAGCGATTTCCCCCGAAGCAGATGAGCAAAATCCACACAAATTTTAAAGCAACATATGATTGCTGTGAAAGAATATAAGGAAGTGTATTTTCTTCAGCCACTTCTACGAATCCATCCCTTCTTATGGCCAAATCCACATGTCATTCTGCATTACTCGCTTTGAACAAGACACAGAAACACCGAGCACTATGGCATGGGACACATCACACACTAGGAAGCCTTAAAACATAGCCACCCATAAAAAGCTGGCTTCTCCCGTTGCTGTCAGAGGGGAGCACAGGCGCATAACCTTGCAATTCCTTCAAAAAGAGAAAAATCTCTCTTATTTTCAACATGAAATGACACCCCCTACCCAACACACATCTAACACCAACGATCTGCCCATGGAAAGGCTCCTCTCAGATGATTACACCTCACAAGTCTATCCGGTTCCCATCCGAAACAGTCTGTGAACATGTTGAGCTGAAGGATAAGAGGGACATATGGTAGCTTTATGGGGTGACCTGTTGCTATTATTAGTGCTGTCCCCTAGAATTGTGCAGTGTACAACCTGTGAGGCCACATGTGGCAGCCTGATTATACTTGTAACGTCATAATATATTCTTTACTTGTGTATTTGCATATTATGTACATTATAAAAGCAATATGTATATTACACATTTTACATCAATCAGTTCCTTCTATCACTTGTCCATGTAAATCTTATTGATTAGTCAACTCTTATTCACTAAGTTTCATTATTTTAAACCAACATCGATAAGTTAATTATGTTTAGTGCCAAGTGTTAGGATCTCTTTTTCTTCTAATCTTTGAGTATAAATCTCCTTGAAAGTCAGACTTAGTTTCACCTGAGTCAACAGTGATCTTTGATTTTCTCCCCTCCCATTCCATTGGTCTCCAGAAATTGAGGCTGGATTCTAATTCTACCTTAAAAATAAATCTCAAGTCTCTACCCTCTCAGGCCTTCTAATATTTCCTCCGGACCATTACAATAGTTTTCTCGCTGGCCTTCCAACTTCCAGTCTCTCCCAAATCAGTCAATCAGTCACATTATAGCCAGAATTGCTTCCTCAAATACAAATGGGTTTAGATCACTCCTCTGTTTTAGAAACTTTAATGGCTCTATATTCCCCAACAGATAAAGTCCAAACAAATCACTGTGGTATACGATGAGTTTATAGTCCAATCAGCTCATAAGTCGGGGCGAAAATGACTTCCAATGCCAACCAACATCGATTCATGCATCCATTCAATCACAATCCACTGGACCCTCTTAAAAACACAGTGGGATTCAGCAAGCCTGAAGAAAATTGGTAAAACCCAGATCTTAGGGTGCAAACACTTCAGCAGGTGACTGAGATTTGGCCCCAGTCTGGAGTACCAGTCTCAGATCCAGAGAATCCCCATTCACCCATTTCTCCTGTATTCCAAACTTACTGAATTTTTCGTTACCTAAAAATGTGCCAGGTTCTTTGATACCTGCATATCTTTACTTCATCTCCAGTGCTTGGAATGCCTTCCCTGAGTCTCTGCCCCGTGAACCCCTATTCACCCTTCAAGACTCTGCCCAATATCCCCATCTCTGTAAGGCCTTCCCTGATACTCCAAGGCAGAATTATTTGCTCTTTTTTTAGTGCTGCCTGTTCTTGGTTTATACCACTCTGGTAGCAGATTCTTGTATTGTGCTGCAATCATTTGTTTGTCTGTGCTTTCTGCTACATTGAGGGCAGGCTCTGTACTTTAAGGGGTCATGGTTTCTTCAGTTCCTCCCCTGCCATTTGGCACACAGTAGATTACGAACTAATTGAAGAGTGGTAAAGGTCAGCAAAGAAAAACTAGGTCCCCAGAGTGGGGGCCTGAGCCAAATCCCATCTAAAGCACTCACTCTTTTGGGGATGCACAAGCCCTGCCTTGCTCCTGTGAGCCTGTCTCCTTTCTAGTATGGACAAAGATGGTCTCCTTGTGGCTGAGCCCAGCCCAGGCTCCAAAGAGCTGTGGTTTCAATGAGGGAGGCAGTGGGGTAGCAACAGGGAAAGGATGCACCTTACTATGGACGAAGTTGATTCTTTGGGCCGCCCCGCAGTAAGAGATCCCCTGCAGCTCATTCCAGTATCTCTCACTTCTTTTGAGTTTGGGAACTAACAATCTGGGCTCCAGGAAAGTATTTCTAGAAGTGGCTAACTTTGTGGCCAATATGTTAAGGCCACTGGAATAAATATGAAAGAGGAAATGAGGAATCCATATTTGAAATTACGGTCATGTGCTGAATAACAACATTTTGGTCAATGATGGACCGCATATACGATAGTGGTCCCATAAGATTAGTGCCATATAGCCTAGATGTGGAGCAGGCTATGCCATCTAGGTTGGTGTAAGTACACTCTATGATGTTCACACAACGACGAAATCGCCTAATGACACATTTCTCAGAATGTATCCCCCTGATTACATGACTTAAGACTGTAGGTACAAATGGCCTTCCTTCCTCTCTCCCCTCCTTCCTTCCTAAATGTGGAGAAATTAGCTTGTATGACTGGCAGATGTCATTTTTACGTATTTGAACACATTATTAAACAGTCCATTTTTTAAAAAATCCATTTCAACCAAGTTAAATGAATTTTAGAATCAATTTAGCCTTTATCCCACCAAAGAGGGTAAGACGTGGAAGCTGCCCTCAAGAAATTCATAATCTAGTGGCTACGTTTAGTTCATTGATAGTCTTGCCATTTCCCCCAGAGTGAGACATTTCAGTCCATAGATAGTTATTATGGAGGAACTTTAATTAATTAGTTAATTAATTAACTATCCCACAATCCCCTGTAGGCTAAAACTGGTGGTTTTCCCAAGAAAAATTACTGAGCCAAAGCCCAAACAATAGAAAAATAGACCAGAGCGTATATATCTGCACATGAATATTCATAAACACTCACAAAGAGGTGGTGAACGTGGACACAGACATTTGCTGCCCAGATCAGCCGAGGGGCAGTAGGACAGCTGGAAATTGCTGCTGCTCGCCAGGCCCAAGGCAGCCGTGGTGGGAGGTATGGTTTCCTCCCCAGCAATTGGGATCCCACAGCTCACCCTTCCCGCGACCCTGGGTGCTCCCAGGTCACTCTGCCTCCTTTTCATGGATACTGGGTGAGGAGAATCTTCCAGGCCTGATCCACCCCTTGGCCTGCTCCTTTAGTGGGTTCACTTCCTGACACTCCCATCTCACCAGCCTTGAAATGGTCTGATGTGATCATGGACAGGCTCCAGAAAGCCGAGTGTCTTCTCTACTCCTTATTACACTAACTCCATCTGCTCTCTTCTGGGAGGTCACAGCAGCCCTATTTGTAGGGCCTGTGACATGAGCACATTTTGTGTCCTGAAGCCTTCAGCAAACCTCAGGAAGTCAGCTCTGCGGGGTGTATCTTCATTTCACAAAAAAACAGAAAGCTGGGGGCCGGCCTGGTGGCACAGCAGTTAAGTTTGCACATTCCGCTTCAGTGGCCCGGGGTTCGTCGGTTCAGATCCCAGGTGCAGACCTACACACCGCTTGTCAAGCCATGTTGTGGCAGGTGTCCCACATATAAAGTAGAGGAAGATGGGCACGGATATTAGCTCAGGGCTCATCTTCCTCAAAAAAAAAAAAAAAAAAAAGAGAAAGCTGGAATTCAGAGTGGCTTACGCAAAAGATAGTCAGTCAAAGCCATTCGGGTAAATTCTGAAGAAAACCAAAGGTATGCTGTTCAAGTTTGAGAAAAGCACATTCCAGAGGGGTAGTTTTCCCCTCTGCACAGCCGAGGCCCATCTGAAGCAAAATTTGCTTCCCATTTTTTTACTGAATGAAGTAAGAGCATCACTTTTGAATTCACTATGTAAAGTTACCCTCAGAGAAACAAGAAGCCCAGCTGAATAAAGTCTGGATAGGAAAGGAGAAGCTTCCAAACTACCAATCTGCCATCTCCAAAGCCCGCAGCCTTTCAAACTGAATACAATGTCTGCCCAGAGAGCAATTTTGTCTCTTGGAGACAAGCCTGTACTTAGGCAGGAAAAAAGGAACAAGGTGCGCACATCAGCATCAGTTTCAACTTCCAAAGGAGTATAATCACTGTTTCCGGAAACTTTCTCCTTTCAGATAAACAACTGGGTCCCCAGGTTGAAGATGAGTCACGTCGTCCCACCCCTAGAGCTCCCCAAACCACACATTCCTCTCGCCATTCGCATACATCCTAACCTAAACCAGGGCCACTTATAAAAGGGCTTGTGTTTAACTTGATTCTATTTAATTCCAGTGCTTTCTTCCAGCTACCCAGTCTGTACGTAATTAAAATCACATTGCAGCAAACATTGAATGGAATGAAAAGTTTTACCATATGTATACAATTGACTAGCTGTAGAATTTGGCATGTCTACCATGATCCCATTAAGCAGGGCGAGCCTGGCTTATTTTGGAGTATACATTATATGTTTTGGATCAGTTGTGTTTTTCACTTCTGCTAATGCCGTCCACGACGCTTAACCCTTTGTCAACAGCCACGACGATGTGTTCCTGCATTTCCACAATGAGGACCGCAGCACCCTAGCTCAAAAACTATTTGGCTTGTGGAAGAAAGTTCCTTGGAAAAATTTCTATTTTCGCAATCAAAATTAGCTTTCTCAGTCTTGACAAAGGCTGGGCAGATACCATCAGAGCCTCCAGGATCAAGTGGAACCAAATGGAGAAAATGCAGAAGGAATCATGGCTTCCAAATCCTTAAGGCACAGGGCATTCTTTGAAGCTTGAAAGAAGTAATTTTAGGACAAAAAGAGGAAGTACTGTGCTACTCTAGATAACAAAAATATGAAACTGATGTTCCAAGAGGTAGCAGATACAATTCAAACAGATTCAAGAGGAGTTAGCAGAGGTCAGGCTGACAGATCCGCCTTTGAGGGACATTCCTGACATTCTGAGAGACACAGAGAGGGGGAAGATATCTCTCCACCTTATCACACTGCCGCTCCACCCACCCTCCCTGCACAACCACGAAACGCCTGAGGCCTTTGTCAGAGGAAGCATTCTGAGTTGGACGGGCCTCTGGTCTGACTCTCTGGGTCGCACTCTTCAGACTTGACAGAATTTGTAGTTAACAGAGCTGTAAAGTCGCAATTTTGCTTTAAGACATTCTTCCATATAGATTTCAGATTGAGTTGAAGTCTCTCAACATGTGACACGAAGAAACACATGTTCTTAATCTGTGGATTTAAAATTGTTTTAGAATTACATCAATGAGACATATCCTCCAAAGGAGAATCAGGCCACCAGCCCTCAAACACGAGAGTGTAAGAGCAACACAGGGTAACAGGACTTCCCAGCCTCATGTCTGACAACAAATCAGTTGTTAAAATTCTTTAAAAAGGGACTTTCATCAAGAGTTTAAAAAGAAAAATAGGAGCTTTGGAATCCAGCGGGTATTAGTTTGTTGCTGGAGGCAGGAGTCCCGCTCAGCCGCTCTGAGGAAAGAGTGAAGGCAGGGTACCCAGCACCCCTAGCAAAGAGAGGCAGAGAAACAAGTGTCCTCGATTCATCCATCAGATCAAGTTCCCAAAATAGAACTCGAATCCTGGCTTCTTGTACCGAATACAAAGCTACGGAATGTTAAGATCAGAAAACTACCAAACGGATCTGAAGAATTCATCCCTTAAAACGGGAAGGTGTCGTGAAGTGTTGAGACAAGAATTTTGTACTTAAAACTGGGGTACGTGGTAAGTCATGAAAAATATGATGGTTGACCAGTCAAGTGAAAGAGGAAATAGAAAAAAGGGAAGTAGGAAGATGCTATAGTAGGAATAAGGGCCTGAAATTAGGGAAAAGAAAAACAGGTAATGAGATGAGACCGCTAAGTGGAAAGAAGAGTTCCAGATTGTAACAAGACTGGGAAATAATAACCAACCACTGTGCGGCCATCTGTGAGGTCTTCCGCTTGTGTCAACCTCTCCCCTGTAGTGTGTTCTCCTCACACGACTTCACGGGGCAGGCAGGAAAGGATGAAACTCCCCAGTCTACAGATGGGGAGAGTGAGGTTCAGAAAAGACTCATTTGCCCAAGGTCACAAAGTGAATAACCAGGGACCTCCTTCACTCAAGTCTTACGGCCTTTCTCCATTAAAGCGCCATGATTCCTGACTTGTCAAATGATTTGAAGGAAAAAGGGAAGACAAGTCTTTCCCCTTTCCTACATCTATCATATAAAAATAAATGGGCTCCGTATGTCTTTTTCCCCTTTGGAAGATGTAACGAAATCACAAGAAGAGAAGTAACTAATGTAGAGGATGTATCAGATTATTTCTGAAATGATACCATAATTCTCCCCCTGCCCTCCCATTCATTATCTGAACAGTAATAAAAGGGGAAACGGCAGGGTCTTTCAGGAGGCTGGAGGGAAAATTCGTTCCTTCACGTTCCATTTCTTTCACTAAAAACAAAATGGAAAAATGCCATATTGCATTTAGGGAACCTGCCACTGGGACCAGTGAGGATTTAAGGGGCAACAAAGGTTTTCTTTGGCATCAGGTAGAGTTACCAGCCTATCTGAGAAAACCAGATGGAAAGAACAATAGATGCAAAATGTACTGTACAAAAGAAACAAATACTGCATTTATCACAATCTTGATTCTAAAAATAAAAGAATTGACTGGGGAACCTGAGTGTCTCAGGGCAGAGCGGGTCGAATGATTCATAGACTAGCCTGAGTATTCAGTCTTCTCTCTTTTACATGGCTTGGTCCCTAGTGTTTTTCTGACTGTCCTGCTCTAGGTGGGATTTTGTGTAACGTGTGTTACTGGTCCACAGATGAAAGGCCAGTGGAAACCAGCTCCCTCTATTCAATACATTTTAGGACTTCTTCCCCTTGCCTAACAAAATATAATATTTTGATCTTGGATATTTCCTCCAAGTCATCAGACACGTGCAATTCTTTAATCTGGCTTCTTGGTTCAACTTAAGCTTGTATGTCCCCCACCCCCGCCCCATTGTATGGAGTTGGATAATAGCGTATCTTCTATTTTCTAGCTCCTCTTAACTTAGAAACTAAGAGAATAAGGCTTAAACTGAACTAGGAAAATATTAACTTAGAAATAAGAATTACTTCCAGACCAGAACGGAGGGTCCAGTGTCCACAACCACACGAACCTTAACTGACACAGAAACATAAGATGTTTAACCTAAATAACCACTCTGAATTATCCTGATGGAGTGTCCACAACTTTTGAATCCTTTATTTCTACAGGCTGGGAAAACTGTTAGTTTGGATCCCTGCAGGAAATTGAAAAATTCCCTTCTCAAGAGTTGGTTAGGCTGGGAATTGATAAGTGAGAGGGTGAGAGGGAACTCTGCCTGGAGCCCAGAGAATCAGTCTTCTCCTTGTGCTGTGATAATCCTACAAAGCGGCTCCCGGCACAACACAGTCCCATCTTGAAGTGGGTGGCTGTGAGATAGTGGATCTTTGACTTTAAGCATCACTTAGCTATAGAGGTACAACTCCAATCTCAAGCTCAAGGGCTCATCAACATAATCAAACACAGAGCACAAGGACCCTCCAGGGACCTCATTTCTCTGACGGCCTGGTATTCTAGTAGTTATGAAATGCTCCTTGGAGGAAGGGGCTCGCCTTATTCGGGCAGAAGCAATTTACTCTGCTCGCTAGAAACTCATCCTGTCCAGACTACAGCGTTGATCTCAAGTGTGTGAGTGAAGAGGAAGTCCTCTAGCTCATCTGCCAAGGTAAAGACCTCAGGTTCATGCTCACAGCAATTATAATCAATCTCAAGATGTCCTTCGGGGAACAAAGGATGCCGAGACAGCTGCTTCTTCATTAGCCAAGAAAATTAAATAGAAACCTATGGTGAGCAGAGCACCCATTGGCAGATGTCAGCTCAGTTCTCCCAGTGGATGGCCAGTCTAGATGAATGGAAATGCTTTTTTGTCTGGTTGTTCTATCAATTACTGACAGAGGGATGTTAAAATTGCCAACTATGATTGTGGGTTTGTCTATTACTCCCTTAAATTCTGTCAATATTTGTTTCATGTATTTTAAGCTTTATTACTACATGTATACAGATTTAGGATTGTGATGTGTTCCTGGAGGATTATCCCTTGTATCTGGTATTATTCATCACCCTGAAGTCTGTTTTATCTTATATTTATGTGGCCACTCCAGCTCTCTAAAGCAGACTGTTTATATGACATACTACTCCACCTTTTTACCTTCCACCTACTTGCGTTTGTATTTAAAGGCAGCATATCATTGGGTCTTTTTTTTTCTCCAGGCTTATAGTCTCTGCCTTTAATGTGGAGTGTTTAGTCCCTTTACATTTAATGTTAACTATTGAGGTGGCTGGATTGACGTCTGCTATTCTGAATTATTTTTTGTTTGTGCCATCTGTTTTTAAAATTTTTTCTGCTCCTCCTTTCTCACCTCTTTCTGGGATAACTACATAGTTTTTAGAATTCCATTCTCATTTCCCTTCTGCCTTTTTAACTGTGCCTCTCTGCATTTTCTTCAGAAGTTCTGAACGAATATGATTTTATAAAGGACAAAAACAAACACCCTAATACCCTCTGCCTCAAGATGCTGCATCAATCCATCAAGCTATGTAATCAGTTACTGAGGTGAGCAGGGAAACTTGCCCCCACCTTCTGACCATGCCACCCCCGCAGCCCCATCCAAGTCCTGAACAGCAGGGGAAGGCAATGCTCTCTGCCTTCTTAAGAGCCCAGCTGGAGCTACGATTCTACATACTAAAAGAATATAGCAGCTTTTCTTTAGGTTCTCTTTATAGCAATTTTTATAGAATCTACACTCCTGGATCTTCACGACCTCCCCCCTAAGAATTCAAATTCCTGAACTTCTATTTTGTTTCTTCATGTTTCTTCCATGAACTTCCGCTCTATTCATATCATGTTGCAAGTCATTCTCTGAAAATATGCCTTAAAACCAGGTTTCAGGCCTGAGAGAACTGAATAAACCTAAGGCTTGCATGGAGCTCCCTCTTGAGGCAGCCTTTACAAAGATGTTGAAAACTGCATTTGCATGAATTGGTGGTAGCAGTCCCAGCCTCAGGAGCTAATAAAATTAATCCAGAAGATAAACTGGCTAATTTATGGACGTAAATATCTTCTTCTTAGAAGGAATTCTAACTTCTTAAAAGACAAGATGACCTCCAGAAGAAAAATAAACAGCGCCTCACTAAAGGCATCCCCTAAATAGAAAATAATAAAAAGTTGGACATACTTTAACAGCCAGGAAGATAAATGTGATTTCAGAATCCTGGTGCTCTTGTTAGTTTTAGATATTGTTCCTTACCTTGGAGAAAGGCAAGCTTTCTCCAGAAAGACAGGTGGTGAGTGTGGGTTTGTGTGTGTCACACACTGGGTCTAGAGAGAGACTTCCGAGTCAGAGGGACCAGGGTTTGGACACTGACTGTCACTTCTCAGCTGTGTGACTTTGGGGAAGTTTTTAAATCCCCTTAAGACATCTGCAAAATGGGAGTGATAGAATCTACTTCAAAGGGTGCAGAGAGAGGGTCCTTAGCACAGGGCCCAGTGCACAGAAAGTGTGTGTTGAGTGCTCTTATTATTTACTGTCACTCCTATCATTTACCATTATTATTAAATGTATACACTTACACATTTATAAGACTCTTAGATGAGGAGCAGGACATTATTTAAAAAAAAAATCACCAAGATGCTTCCAGCATCCCTAATGATTGCACGCTTTCCACATTAGCTAAGAAAAAAATTTTTTTTCTAGGTTTTTCACCATCATTGGGGACATCATCTGCTGAATTAAAACAATGACAACCGTGAACTTCTTTAAGGCAGTGTGCCGACGACACTTGAACAAGCACCATCAATTTGGTGGAAGAGTCAGTTAAATCGCTCGCTCGATTTTCAGAGCTTAACCAAACATATTGACGTGGGCATGGCACTGGATCTCCTCAAGCTGTGGGGAGGCTGCCTTCCTGACACGATGCTGGAAAGGTGGAAGGAACATTTTCTACTTGGGATTTGTGACGTTGTCCCAAATTCCCTCCCACTCCAGCCTGGCCTCAGTATCGAGGTGATGCATCCTCTTCAGTAAACGCAGCCGCCAATGGGACACGCTGGGAACTTGTGCGTCAGCCCCCAGCCGCCTCTTTGTTTTTGTGCGTTTGTTTACTTGTTTGTTTTAGGTCTCCACCTCTGCCCACATATTCAAACAGCAGACAAAGCTGGGAAACTGGCAGAAAAGTCTGAAAGCTTTGAACAGCCTTGGAGAAACAGGAAAGAAAAGGAGGCAGGCAGATAACGATCTCAGTTTCCAACAGATAAAATGGTGGGTGCTGGGAAAACACCCACGGAGGCAAATCGACTGGGGGAAAGACTGACGGACAAAACAAGATCAGAGAGTCAGGAGTCTGGAAGGCCCACTGGGACACTGTGGAGACAGCTTTGCAAGATGCCCAGGCACTTCCAAGGGGCAGGCCCCAGCACCAGAGAGTGCTCAGGCTCACGGCCCAACAGGTACAAATGGGGCACATGGGCATACGGAGCCTTAGGACAAACACTGAATGTTCTTGTAGAGCCTCAATTTCATTTAAAGACCGCGAGGAGCTGTCGTCAGAGAGTGAAGTAGGTAGCTGGATATGGTACAAACCATGACTTGCATCTTGAAACAAACCTACATGTGGAACAGAGCGTAAGGTTTGTGCAAGTTTTTATGATTCCACATGAGTTTTGTGATAAAACAAGGTTATTTCAATGCTTGTGATGGATCACTGCTGTGCCCTCGGCTCCCAGAGGATGGAGATTTTCTTTTTCTCCTTTACCATTAATGGCGCATGGATAGTAAAAAATGAGATGTGCTGCTCTAAGAACATCAGGAAAATGTCACCTATTCCAGGCAGGGTTTCGTGAAACCTTTTTCAGGATCGTCCTGTTGGCCATTCAAAGTGCCTCTGACATGCAATCTTTACTTGGGGAACAGGAGTGCTTGGAATATGTGCAGAACCTTCCAGAAGGCTCCAGATGTTGTCCCCCATGGAGGATCGCAACTCCCCTGATGTCTCTCATCACAGAGCAGGCCGCTGACCCTGTGGCCCAGCCTGGCTCCCCAGGTTTTAAAGGTGAGAGACTTCAGGTGTGTCAGGAAGTGGGATAGAGGGAAGCAGCGCACCCAGGGATGGGCTGGATGTTTTTTCCTGTGAAGGATGAGCTGCGACAGGGGACAGTCTGTGTACTCTCCCACCTCCCTCTTAGGACCTAGAAAAGCCTGGGAAGGTCCCAAAGGTGAACACAGAAGCCACGCATCACATTTTCCAACAGCCTCACTGTGACATCTTTTCAAATCTTGATACACCCTAGAGGGAAAACTCGAAAGGGAAGGTGGCAAGTGGGAAGCTTTCAAAATCAGGAACATGTTACTTAAAGCTTTCAACGCCGGCCTTTTCTCCTGTAGTATCATGGCCACCGTGAGCTGTTTCCATCAGGACTGCCAATAAATCCTGTGGAAATGTTTGTGGTTTCGTGAATAGAGACGACAGTGTGTGCACACGTGTGTCTGCGTGTGTGTTAAAAGGAATAAGTACCCTGCAGTTCAAAAGCACCCGTAGGGAAGTCTCAAGTTCTGTTTTTTTAAAAATATTAACTTTCTGGGGCCGGCCCTGTGACTGAGTGGTTAAAGTTCCTCACGCTCCACTTTGGCAGCCTGGGTTCATGGTTGTGGATCCTGGGCGTGGAACTACTCTACTGTCAGCCATGCTGTGGAGGCATCCCACATACAAAAAATAGAGGAAGATTGGCAACGGATAGTTCAGGGCAAATCTTCCTCACCAAGAAAAATAATAAGAAGAATAATAAAACATTAACTTTCAGTCATAATAGCTCACAAACTATGAAATAGGTAAATTTAATCATCCCCATTTTCTGATGAGAAGACAGGCACTACTGATTACTAATGTGAGTATTCTTCCTACTGATGTCCAACTCCATAGGGCTTATTCAAGTCAGATACCTGTTTAAAGTCGGTGGAAATCTAGTCTGAGAGTAAAGATTTCAGATCAAGGTCACCTTTCCATATTTAAGTTTTAAAAAGCAAATGTTTTAAAATGGAGTGTCTATTTTGGTACAGAAAGAACTGAGATCACAAAAAAAACATTTGGTCCCCAGTTCTCATTTGCTTATTGCATCCCAATGTTGTGTTCTCATCACACTGTGTCTGAGTGGACTGGTCAAACTGGACAACATGGAGGGGTGAGGGAGTCACATGGAATGGGCAACAGCAGGAGTCGCGTGGGGACTGAAGGGAATCCCCTCCTCCATGGGCAGGAGAAGAAGCAGCAGTGAGCTTGCGAGTGCCAAGGGTCACATGCCTGAGGGCAACAGGAGCCTGGCTAGATGCTGTGGTCAAATGCTGCTGAAGCCACTGCAGTCAAGAGTCAGAGATCTAGAAGCTTGAGCCCACGCCTTGAGCCTGGACCCTCCCAGGACCACCAAGAGCCATCTTTGTCCCGCCTGCAGGTTTCGGGGATGGAAACCCACTCCGTCCTTACACCACTCTCTTTTTCCCTTGTGAGCGGACACACAGCATTCACAGGGTCTTCCCAGCCCTGCCTTGCATGCCTCACCCCTGTCCTTTCCTCCTCTGCCGATTCCATCCTGGCTCTTAGAAGGGACCTGGCGGGTTCCTGAGGTAACAACTCCCACTTACTGAGTCATCTTGATGCCCCTAGCACTGTGCTAATGGCCCACTTCGTCTGACGAACCCTTACAAGATCTCCCATCTCTGCTTTCCGCTTACCTCACCCCTGACCAGTGGATCCACAGCCTTCCCCGCCCTCTCATCCCCCTGGCTCTTCAAGAGCCCAGACGACCACCACAGGGCCCTTTGCTTTGACAACTACTTTCTCCATCTAGGAAAATGGCACGGCATCCACCCAGTCAGAAATCTGTCAGTCGTCTTTGACTCCTGCCGCCCCCACAGTCTCCTATCTGCTTCTGGGTACTTTTGCCATAAGCATCTTTGCCATAAGCATCTTTGCAGCAAGTATTTTTGCTGCATTTCTGTCACATAACTAATTGGCCATAAGGCAATTTTTCCGCAAAAGATAAAATAACTGGTTGACAGTTTGGTTTCATTTCTCCATTCACACAGTGCTCTCATTTTTATATTATAGAAATCTTAGCTCCACATTTCCCATAGAACTTCAGAATGTCTAACAGACATGCGACAATATGCCACGAACTGACAGCGTAGAAGGCTTTCGTGGTGCAAGACAAAGCTCAGTTACAAACACGCATCCTAGTATTTGTAAACCAATACCTCTCTTAATGAAGGAAGAACTTTTAGCGAAAAATAAAAGTGTGACAGATGCTGAACGAGATGAATCTACAAGCAAAAAAGACGTATACTACTATGAATGAGACACTTTGAAGACAAGCGCTTAGGTACAACCCACAGAATAAAATCAATTATTTGCGCAGTATTGTCATCAATCTACACACATTTTTAATATATTCAAATATTTTGTGCTTCGCAATAAGGTCTTTTCAATTTTGTTATTCAGTTTTCATGACTTTTTGGTGTCCTTTTTTATTTTTCATGATTTTATATTTCATGGCAAAACTGCCTCATGGGCAACTAGTTATGCGGCGAAAATGTCTGTGGCAAAGATGCTTGCAATGAAAATACTGGCCACGCTCATATCTAGCCCACCAGGAAGTCCTACTGAGGCTCTATCCAAAAGTATGCACCCTCTTTTCTCATTTCTCCTTCTCTCCTGACATCTTCATGCAGCTCCCTCGACACAGGAGGGACAGCCTCGGAGCAGTCTCTCTGCTTTGGCCTTGGCCCTCTTCAATCTTTTCTCCCCAAGGCAGCAGGAGTGATGTGATTACAACGATAACATCCTCCCACTGAACACTCCTCAGGGGCTGCCCATCGCCCTGCAATGAATACAGACTTTGGTCTCAGCTGGAACGTCGCCTCTTTTTTCCGTGGCAACACTTTTCTTCCTTCTCACCCCATCCCCAAATATTCTCTCCTTCAGACTCTTGTTTACTCGCATCATTGCACTTACTACAACCGAAATTATTTTAGCCATTTCTTTGTCGCTTTCTGTCCTAGAACATACAGACCATGCGTGTCACTCACGCATTAGAACATATGTCCCCTGTGGGAAGGGTGCTTGTTCATGACTTTATCCCAGTGCCACAACAAATGCTTGTTGAAGGTGGAATAAACGACCCATGTGGTACTTGAATTTTATCCTGCTCTTCATTCCACCCACCCACCTCATTTAACTTTAAACTCAACTTTTCGGTTCCCTTGGTTTTAGTGAAACGCTCCCACTAACAGCCTTTCTGCCAGAGGAATGAGGTCAGACATCCTCTGGAGACCTTTGGCTCCTGGTTCCAAACTCCCCTAGCACCTCCCTCCAGAACTGCAGCATCAAAAGCCCGAGGTGGGATTCTGGGGCTACATTCTGTCTGGCCAAGATGCCAAGACAAGTTATCAGCAATCCTGAAGGAAGAGGAGGCCTCAGGATGACAAAGGGATTCCAGTGATTCATTGGGTTGTACCATTTTTTTACCAACAACACATTTATCATTTCCTCTATCCAACCGCCGAAATATATGGCATCTCAGGAAAGGAAGTGGGTGGGTCCTGGCTGCGGGAACTCGCCAAAGCACATAGACGCCATCCTCCCCTTTGCCCAGCTCCTGGCCCACTCTGGCTCTGAGCCAGGGAACCTAGCACCTCCATGTGTTGACCTGTCCTTCTCAGTCTATGTCCCAGTGATCCTGGTGGGTAGGGAGGGAAGCAGGTAGCTAGACAGATGTAGGGTTCAGCTCCCACCCCACCACTTAACCTAGCCATGAAATTGGGCGAGTCACCCCACCTTTCCAAATCCATCCCACAGATGAGAGAGAATACTTGGTAGATCTGTTGTGAGGATTAAGTGAGAAAATGTAATTAGAGTGCTTGGTATGTGCCTGGCACATAGAAAGTGCCCCACAAATAAGAGTTATTCCTTGTGCGTGTGTGTGTGTGTGTGTGTGTTCCCAGCTGGGCATATGTGAGGGATCAGGGGGAGGTAAGTGCACCTTTTCTTAGGAAAGCCCCCGTACTGGTGACCTCCATCCTTGAGCCTACTTCTGCAGGAGGTTGGTCTCAATCAAGGTCAGCTATCCTAAGTGGTCCCACAACCCCTTCTAGCTGGTCATTCGCCTTGTTCTCTTCCTTAGTGGAAAGGGGAAGGGGAATTGTTCCAAAGTGACCGACCATTTGGCATTTAACCCAAGGAATTTCATTCTGGTTTTGTGGGACCATTTTATAAACTAGTTGAGGTCATTTGGATTTTTATCGAAGTCATCTGAAGGATCAGCGATCCCACTGAGTCGGAGTCCCTGTGAAGCAGATGAGTATGCTGCACCCAGGCCGTTTGTAGTATGGAAAAACACGGGGTCCGAGTTTTCTTGGGTGACCTCTCAAGCAGTTTGGCTCCATGAAAATAATAACATTAAATCAGTTCGCATCTTGATTTGCATTCCGTTATTGGAAACTGCACCAATCTTCCTACACCAGCAGGTCGATTCTCTGCAGATCGTGGAAATTTTTAAACCAAAGTTGTCAGGAAGCAAATGCATGACAGCCCAGCGAACGTGAAAGGAAAATGCCACAGGGGTGGGCCCGGTGGTGTAGTAGTTAAGTTCGTGCACTCCACTTTTGTGGCCCAGGGTTCCCAGGTTCAGATCCCGGGCGCAGACCTAGCACTGCTCATCAAGCCACACTGTGGAGGCATCCCACATAAAATAGAGGAAGACTGGCACAGATATTAGCTCAGCAACAATCTTCCTCAAGCAAAAAGAGGAAGATTGGCAACAGATGTTAGCTCAGGGCCAATCTTCCTCACCAAAAAAAAAACGAGAGAAAATGCCATAGGCTGCCTGCTGCTTCTACAGCTGACTGATTATTCCAAGACTATAACTGAGGGCCATTTACACCCCCCTCTCTCCTCCACATCCCACTTTCCAAACATTTCTCTGTATACCAGGATAAACAGATACAAGAAGAAAATGCGACACTTAAATCAGTAATTTTTTTTCTGAAATTGACTAAAAGCAAGGTTTTCAACATTCTTGGAGGATTATAAACACGCGCATTCTTCCTCAGTCCCTAACGGACAAACAGGCTGTGTTCAGTGGAAGGAGAGGGATGACCACGGCTTCTCCAGTAGGAGGAGCTGCTCCTCAGATGTGTATGATATGCCCATTCACTTCCTAACAGTCACGCCGGAAGATGGAAGTGCTGCCGAAGCGGCCATAAAGTACAGACGCTGCCTTTGCTCAACATTTCATGTAAACATTCTGATGGCTGGTTTGAAATGAGTAATATTCCCTCGCTGTAAGTCAGAGTCTTGTCATAGCCTTGGTTAACATACGACTGCGCTCCACCTGGCTTGAATGAAAAGATTATGACTACCTCTTGGCTGGCATAATCCTAAGATATTCAGACGATGGCATGGAATAGTCACTCAGATTCCCTCAAGAGGCACCCGCGGGGCCTGGCACGTCTGCGCAATCAGGGTCCCTTCCCACCCCGCTTCAAGCTGGGGATCCTTGGAACACAAGGCAGCACCTGTCCCCTTACGTCCAATGCCCCTGAGTTGGGCCCAGGGACTTTTAAAATCATAATAAGGCACCTTGAGCTCCCATGCCAACCTTCATCTCAGCATCTCAAAGTTCCTTGCATGTAAGTGGAAATTATTAAAACCCTCAAGGCGGAGGTCGATGTTGGCGGTCTTGCCTCAAAGATTCCCAACCAGGCCAGCGGCAGGGGCGGGGGCTGAAGGCTGTCAATCAGAAAGACGCAGTTCGTCACTTCCCTCCCGGCTTCTCCCACACGGTATAATTTGGTTACGTATGCAGGGACTACAGGCTAGTTTTACCAGTGAAATCCAGAGCTGCTATTAAAAAAAAATTGATTACCCTTGATTCGCACTTCTTTTTAATGCTCCTCCAATTATCGTAAAAACGGCGTTTGAAAAATGTAGAGAAACAGATTTGATAGAAAGAAATTCATTTCCTGAGACTTTGAGAAGACATGTTCCTCTACTGGAAAACTTCCTCCACTGCGGCCTTTCGCAGATGAATTACAGTCAATAATTCACTTCTCCATCAAACACTTACTTAGCCCTTGCTGTGCGTGAAGAGCACTGTATGGACTATGAAGATCAGATCAATCTTTTGTCCTTGTGAGTACCACAGTGTGTTCAAGCAAAGAGGCCACAGGTGGGCGTGGGGCAATGAGTAACTTCTGGACACAAACACAACCAGGATGAGCCATCCTTTGGGCACCATGCTCCCTGTACTATTACTACAGCAATTACTGCCCAACATTTATTAGAAACATCTTTGTTGTAGGCAGACAGCTGAGTGCTTCATATGTAGCGATCTTATTTATTTCCATTTTAGAGATGTGAAAATGGGCTCAAGGAAGTTAAATGACGTGGCCATGGTCACAGAGCTAGTCAGTGGTAGAGAGGAAATTGAGACCACATCTGGATGACTCCAAAGCCAGAACGCTTAGCCACTTACTCATAGACCAACACCCAACATAGCAACAGCCTTCCCAGAAATGCACGTAACTCTGATTGTGTCGCTCCTTCCAGCTCAGCACAGCCTCCTTGCAAAGAGGAACTCTAAGTGGTATATTTAAGATGTACTTGGGGCAATGGGAAAGAAAATCGATATACCATAAACCATGGAAACTGACTCGATTGTGTCAAACGGCAGCCTTCACTCATTTTTGCAATAATTTTTTCAGTTAATCAGCCATGGCTTACCTCCCACATCCTTCTGAACTCTACTCCAACAAATGTATTTCATCAGTGAGGTCTTCCCTGATCTCTACACATAAAGCACTAACCATAGCCTCCCCCACCCTCTTTCCATTCTATCCTCCTTACCCTGCTTCATTTTTCTCTACTGCGCCTATACCCACCCAACACTATATTAATGTCACTGTCCATCTCTTCCCACTAGATTAAAAGCTCTACGAATCAGGGTCTTTGTTTTGTACATTGTTGTATTTCTGGTCTAGCGAGTGCTTGGCCCATATCAGACGCAATCTATTAAATAAATGGACACATTTGTTGAATCTGAAAATGAACAAAATGCTGTGCTCTACAGGCACGGAAGACGGAAGATGTGGAGTCCGAGCCCCTCGGCATGGCGTTTCTGCCCCCTCACGCTCAGCCAGCAATTCCTACCACATCCATACGTGGACTCTACCTCTCCTCGTGAGTTACTTACTGTTCCCTGCTAGGCGTTTTCCTGTCTCCCTGCTTTTGCTCTGGGTTCCTTACCTTGGAATCCCATTCCACCCCTACCCACAGTCAAAGCTTAAATGCCAACTCTTCCACGAATCCATCTCCATCCCTCTCCTTGCCTTCAAAACAAGTACTCTTCTCTCTGCAGCACAGCACTTTCTCCCTCTATTAAACCATTGGTTTCATCTTGCCTTGTAGGAGGTTTATGTTGGTCCTCCCAACCATCTCCAGGACAAGATTTCTGTGCCTTATTCAGCTTTTTATTCTCTTACATGGCAAGTAGAACTCTTTGCTTAGTAGGCAACTAATAAATGTTTCTAGAATAAACAAGATCCAGAGAGCATGCGGTACCAGTTTCTGCAGGGCGAGCACCAATGAGTCAAGCTTAAAGAAATGGGCAGAATGATCTTGGCAAGACATTCAAAGTTCAGTGAAATGGTTACTTAACCAAATCAACTTTAAGTCTTGTCTTTTTTCTAGAAACAGTCAAAACAATCAGTCCATTTGGTCTACGATTGAACAGTATTTTCTCTGGGGTTAGAGTCCAGATTATAAATTGAAAGCTGAACTGGCATTCTGTGGCTCCCGGCATTTATGTGAGCCACACTGACCCCGAGGTACCTAGTGACATGAATGCATTTGGGACTAAACATTAAGCACTCTCTGACTAACCCAATATTCCCATGATCTCGGTACTAACTGCCTGACAGCAAGAACAGCTGCAAAGGATTGAATGCTCGCTGTATCCAGGTCCCGGGCTACGTGATTTGCAGACCACATATCTCTTGTGCCTCACAAGTAACTATGTAGAGGATGCGTTCCTTCCATGACCTGCCTCACAGGGTGGTTGAGTGGCAAAGGAGACCACTAACATGGAATACAGAGAGCTCTGTAAAATGGAGCACACTACACATTGGTGTCCAGGATGATGATGGTGACAAATTCGCTATGACCAGGGACATATGCTGTTCCCTGAGGAAGTGTCCATGTCCAGGTGATTGAGACTGAACAAATCTCTAGGTCACACATTTCCCTGACTTGGACTCCCAAATTGTGGGCTATTAGGATTATCTTAAGTCACTAGAAGAAAATAATGAATAATGGTAGATTGTGTTTGAATATAAGAAAAGGTAAATGGGGCAAAAGATGCTTTGATTACTGTTATAAGGTTCAAGCACGGGAAAAGAGGGATAACACTGGCCATTTTTGAGTCACCACCAATGGAGGTAGGCGCCAGGTGAGACGCAATGGAGACCCGCTGGCCGAGGCCTCTGACATGTGGCACTTACAGTCCGTCAGGTGCTAGAGAAAAACTGTGAAGCGCTGGCCACACAGATAGCCCTGAATTTAGTCTGAGCTGTGCACTACAGGAAAGCAACCTAGCGCTACAAGGTGATGTGACAGGAGGAGCTGACCTGGAAAGAGGGGTCAAGCAAGGCTCCCGAGGGGAAAGTTGTATTTGAGTAGAGACCAGAAGAATGAGGAGAAGTTGGCCGGACAAAGGCAGGGTGAGGAGAGAGACATTACAGAAAAGCGTGAGACTTGAAAAAATGTACTGTCCCCAAAACATAAACGGAAAACCGCAAAGTTGACATTACTGTTGAATAAAATGCAAGTAAAACAAAACACGTGGTCAACGGTATTGTTAGGATTTACCAGTCATAAATATTTCAGTGTATTTGAAAAAAAAGTGCCAGTTTAGATGCTCTCAGTTCGTAAGACTCCTCAAGCATGTGGAAGATGGCTGAGAAATCACAGGCACTCAAATGAAAGGAGTCACTCATAGGCAAATAATTTCAAAAGCCAAAATACTAAAACTTTAAAAATATTTTTGCACCCAAATATATTTAATGTGGCAGGTTGGTTCATTTTAATATGATTGATATGATATGAGCTGGGAACCTTCAAAACAAAAACATGGGCTTCCCGTGTTCTGCTTCGGCGGCCCAGGTTTGATTCCTGGGCGTGGACCTACACCACTCATCAGTGGCCATGCTGTGGCAGTGACCCACATACAAAATAGAGGAAAATTGGCACAGATGATAGTTCAGGGAGACTCTTCCTCAGCAAAAAAAAAAAAAAATATATATATATATATATATTATGTGCAGGTCATATTAGGGATCTGGGTTTTATTTTTAAGAGAAATGGGAACAGATGTGTGTGGGTGTCTCAGAGTGTGATGTGTGTGCATTTGCACAGTCAGATTTACACTTTAGAATGATCACTTTGTGGTGTGGAAAGGAAATGGAAGGAGGCAAGCACGGAGGCAGGAGGCCTGTTAGGAAGGGACTGTAGTAACTCAGGTAAAAGACGATGGTCATTCGGATTAGGAAACATGACGGAGGTTAGAGGAAAACACAGATTAAAGGCTCTTTTGGCCTTTTATGTCAACTTCTTGGGCACTGAGCCTGGACTCTTAGATGGAATTCAGTTCTGTAGTCAACAGTGTCTCAGTGTTGTTCAAGGGATATTCTAGAGTGTTTCATACTCCACCCAGGGCTGGCATAAAGGCACTGGCAGACCTTAAGAAAGATACAGAAGAATACATTAGGACACAATTCAGGCTTGGGATTATAGTGTGTAGTGGGCCGAATGGTGGCCCCAAAATGACATGCCCATGTCCTAACCTCGGAATCATGTGAGTGTGACCATGTTTGGGAAAAGGGTCTTTGTAGATGTACTTAAAGATTTCGAGATGAAGTCACTCTGGGTTATCTGGACGGGCCCTCAATCTAATGACAAGTGTCCTTCTAAGAGACAGAAGGGAAGAAGACACAGAGAGAAGACGAGGCATCTGTGAGAAGACAGAGACAGCCCTGGGAACCAACACCTGGTGCACACAGAGCAAGACAGGAAGAGGGGTGCTCCAGAGGGGTGCTCCCGAGGGGTGCTCCAGAGGGGCCCCAATGCTGCTCCTCCTCTTCACTTATTCCTCTCAGACCAGAGACCCCCGATGCGAGGCTGGGCACCGAGAGCCTGACTCCCGGCGTTCCCCTGTGCCAGGCTCAAGACAAGCCTCTCCCAGCCCCACTCATGGAGGGGCCACCTGTGGCCCTTTGCAGCCAAGGTCACACAAACTAGGGGGTGGGGAGGGAGCGAGAGGACTTAGACTGAGGAGGTGAACAGAGCCTGTCTGGGGGAAGAATTGAGAGAGCAGTGGGTAGGGAGGAAAGAGAAGGACTGGAGAGGTTAGGAACATTCACGAAGCCCTGGATAAGCTTGAAGAAGAAGCTCTCCAAGTTCTGAAAAAGGAGGTTGTTAACCTCTCCATCCCCCCAGCACCTTCTCCTCCATCCCACCATCCCTCCAAAACCTGGGGAGGATCCTGGCTCCTGGGTATTATCCTTGTTCTTCCTGGCTGGGGTGCAATGATTAAACTCCTGGGTCTGTCCTGGGGCTGCTAAGCACAGCTGTGCAGGTTGCCTACCGCATAAGAGCACCTGCTGTGGGGGTAAACAGGGGCTTAAACCCAGATGTGCTCCTCTTGCCATGCCATGTGCCTCTGGGGCAAAGAGGCCCCCTTCTGTAATTTGCACAAAGGCACAGGCTGTGCTAACAGCAGCCCTTCCCTTTCTGGGGTCGGCTTGGCCTTGGTCCCCGGCACCACACCCCCAGTGAGCTCCTACTTGTCTCTGGCACCAAATTCTCTGCCTCCATGAGGAAACTCTCCTCCAGAGCAGTCTGCATCTCCCCTCTCCTTCCTTCCATGTCCCCACACGCAATATGGGTCTTCCTTTCCTGTCCAAGTCAGCCTCTTGTGTCCAACATTGCTACAGCAGCCATGAAACCATCCAAAGGAAGAAATACTCCTGTAGACATGCTGACTATTTCCTGGAGTGCAAAATTCCTCAAACCTTTGTCACAAGAGAACCATATTAGGCTAGGTCAACAGGCGTGTGAAAAAATAAATGCACACCGAAGACTTTTTCTGGGCTTTGCCACATGAAGGGCTCGGCCAGGGCAGTTTCCTAGGAGGTTTATTAATAGCTGTTTTAGAAAAAAATGGACTAGTCACCTTTACTCTATAAATTTCTGTGCTTGTCAAAACCTCTTATAACAAGAACATATTCTTTCCTTACTTGGGTAACAAAAACCAAACAAATCAAGAAAGGTAGTGGTTGAAGTCAGTCACATGACACAGCAGCTGATGGGAAAGGCAAACAAAAGGCCATCATTCAAGATCTTTTATGTCCTCATAGCCTTCGAACTTGAATGATCAGGCCTGATTCCTTCCCAGTGCAGTTAAAAATGTCAACTTTCTATAACGTAAAGTGACAACATGATTTCACGACACAAAATATATACAACACGACGAACAGGTGGAATCAGCTAAATTCAGAATCTGCTTTCAATCATCTTCTCATTTCGTCCTCAAACAATCCCACTAAGTAGGCACGGCAGTCCCCATTTTGCAGACAGGAAATAAGGCTTGGAGGAAGATGAAGTTACACGCTAGCATGTGGTGGAGCTGGGATTTTAAATCTAGGCAAGTTAATCCCGGAGTCTGAGCTGCTAACCACTAGACAGTACTCTCTCTCGGGGAGAGCGGGGGTCCCTCCAAGGTACGCTCAGTGGGTCCCACAGAATCCTTCCACCTACAGCTCAGACCCCAACAAGCGAGCCTGTGAGGTAACACTTTCTCTCTAATTGTTAAGGTGGTCCTGTCGGTGGCGGGGTTAACAGAGACCGGCAGACAAGTGCCCAGTCCCTTCGTCCTGCCAAGCCTCTGTCTGGCTAAACAGGGCGCACACAGAAAACTAAACTAGATTAAAGAAAGAAAAGGGAAACACAATCATCCTTTTTCTTTCAGGCCCTTGCCTACGGCTACAGACTGCATGTCTGTGACCCTCCAAAATTCACAAATTGAAAGCCTAGCCCCGAGTGTGATGGTATTTGGAGGTCTTTGGGAGGTGACCAGGTTGAGAGCGGAGCCCTTACGAAGAAGATGAGCGCCCCCTTTATAAGAGAAACCCCAGAGAGATGTGAGGACACAGTGAGAAGATGGTCCTTCCCACACACCAAATCTGCCCATGCCTTGACCTTGCCCTCCCCAGCCTCCAGAACTGTGAGGAACAAACTTCCGTTGTTTAAAAGCCCCCCAGTCTCTGTATTCTGTTAGAGCAGCCGGCACAAACTAAGACACCCATTTTTCACAATTTGTGGCCTGAATTCCTTTAGGTCTACCCAGATTCCTATTAAGACTCTGAGCCAGACTGATTCTTCATTGCAGGTTAAAATGATGAGAATTTTCAGCAGCTACAACAGTTTTTCCTTCTTCCTGGTGCCTTCAGGAGACAGAGCGTCCTTAGGTAAAGGACAATGGAAACCTCATTCTGTATCACATCAGCGCTGTCTGACTGGGGCTGTGATAGATGGTGAATTAGTCGAACCTGTGGCTTGAACAGTGCCTACCCACCAGTGATGCTTAAGACTTGCTATGAAACTGCAGGAGAGGAGGCCGGAGAAAAGTTGGCCACCTGAGTTCTAGCGCCATTTTGCTCCTAACTGCCTATGTGGCTTTGAACAGTTTCCTGTGTCTCAGTTCCCTTATTAATAAAACTTGTTCTTAAGTATTGGAGGGTTACTAAGCTCTTTGCAGATCTGATGAAAAGCCACGGCCCTCATCACAGAAACATTCCAATGTGCCTAAGATGTTGCGCATCATTTCAGAGTGTTCACAGTTAAGCCCTGGAGTTCAGGTGATTCTGCAGCTTCCTTTCAGCTCTGACATTCTATCTTTCTATGATTCTATCACGAGGGAACGCACACCACTAACCTCCCTCTCTCCCTCCTCCACAAAAGACCACTTCCCCGGGGCTACACTAGGCCAAATGAGAGAGAATTTCCAGCCTTCTCCCAAGTCTGTGCGCAGGAATCCCAAGTCTGTGCGCAGGAATCACGACTATTCATCCCAAGAGGCACTGTGTTTGTGGTTCTTTCTTTTTTCTGTGAAGTTAATTTTTGTTTGAGATGAATGCAAAACAGTAAAGAAAGAAAGACTGGAGGAGTGGGAGAGAGACCTATTACATTAAAAAATAGTCAGAATACAATCAGGTGTCGGATTCTAACGTGAGGAGGACCCAGAAGGGGATGGTAGGGGATGGCGTGGTGTGGGGAGCCAAGGGCAGCCCCATCTCCTCACTTCCCTTCACCTCTGGCCTTAGGGATGTGCCTGGGACAGTGGCGAGGTGCCATCAGCAAATGTGCCCAGCAAAACCTGGAGGCGAGCTGGCCTTTTCAAAAGCATCCACTTCCCAGTTTTCTGGGGCTTGATCTGCCCAGCAGATCCTGTTCACAGAGCCCAGGGCAGACTCGGCCCATCCTGGGAAAACAGATGAACACAATGGCCTTATCTCTGCCTATAAGGTTGTATCATTCTTTCCCAGAAGCCAGCAATAGATGAACAATTCAATTGTGGGGGCGGGGGGAAAAATAAAAAAGCGTCCCATGTGGCATGGAGCCTGGGGGTCACCCTGCTTGTTTTCACTTTCATGAAGTTGACATCACTTAATCGTCTGCAGGGTTGTTTCCTTGCCTTTGGTATGGATGAAATGTTATTTTACCCTAGAGATAAGTAATGGCGGCCACCATTTCCTGTGCCCAAATGCATTACATGTGCTGTCACTAATCATGGAACGTAAAAGATATTTTCACTCCATAGATGAGAAAATTGCCAGCGTGATTATCTCCATGCTACAGACGAGGAACCCAGGGCTGGGCCAGGTTAAATAACTTGCCCCGAATCACACAACTAATGGGAGCCAGAGCTAGGATTAAAGCCCAGACTTACTGAACTTTTCCTTTCTTCCCGCTAGCCCAGAACCTCCCAAACTTGTGTGCATATTCGGATTCCCTGGGGATCTTTAAAACTCCCAATGCCCAGGGCACACCCTAGAAATCACCATCTTTGGAGAAGGGATAGAGGTGTCAGTTTTTGAAGCTTCCCAGGTGATTCTAACGTGCAGGCAGGTTTGGGAACCACCGTGTTAGCGCCTGGAAGCATCTCCAGCTGCAAGCGTTTACTGATGAACCCAAGTGCGAATCATGAGCAAGGAATGAAAACGAAGACGACTGAAGACTGAGCTCAGAGTGGCTGAAAAGACACACCTGAATAAGGGAATCTGCTTTCTCTAAGGGCAATGGGAGAAATTGGGTAAGAAAAGAAACTTCCTTGACACAAGCAGAGATACCTCAGATGGGATGCTGGTTTTGGGTGACTCAGTGTTTAAGAGACGAACTCAAATACACTCAGCACAGGTCTTCTGTGAAGTGGGGATCCTCTGCTGTGCTGCGGGAGGAGGGTGTCTGTGTGGGTCACGTGTACTTATGCTCATGGTTTCTTTATGGTAACACCACGCTCTGTAGATGGCGCTGCCCACTGCCTCCAGACCAGCATGGGGAGCCCTCTGACGGCCTTTTGCAACAGCAAAGACTGTTAAGATTACATCTAGTAGAACATGTGTGTTAGCGTATTTAAGAAATAGATTCAAATTCTTTAACAACTGGAGGTTCATTGGAAAAGCCTCGTTCCCCTGCTATGCTAGGAAATGAGAGTTTATTGGTGTGGAACCTCAACTGGAAAACTGTGTCGGTCCAGTTAAGCATATTGAGGCATTATTGCTTTTAGCTGGACTGCAAGTGGAATTTTAGTTGAATGGAATGTTACTGCTTATATCTCGGCTGAAGTCCAAGAAGGGATAATTAGCAAATGATGGGGGGGTGGTCAGCGTTGGAGTCGATAATTTGCTGTCTTTTAAGGAACATGTATTGCCTGCATGAGTCTATGATGTTTGTCACTGAATGCAAATGCCTGAATTCCCAGAGCAAACATAGATCTCACAAACCCTGTATTCCATTTAGTAAATTTCTGTACTTAGGTCTGATGCATCCTTCTGCCTCAGATAAAGACAGGAGCGACAGATGAATGAAATCCACAATTCACTGGTTCTCTATTGGCTTTATTTCCCTCTTTAGTATTTGATAGTAACATCTTTCTCAGCACGGTATACCAGATCAAAAACATTGAGTCAACCTCCTTCTACGCATTGGTTCCTTGGCACAGGCATCTGGGGAAACCATGCTTGTTGCTAAGATGGCCCTGGAAAACCAAACTCACTTCAGAAGAAAGGTGGGCTAAGAACTTTCTACGTCTTCTATGTCTTCCACCCCACTCTCTCGTTATAGTCTACGCTTGTTCCATTAAATACATATATTTTTTGAAATACAAGATCTCTCTCAAAAAACTCTGAATTCTAGTGGTTTGATAGTAGAAATAGCTTCCCACGTTCTGTTTTTAGTTTTCCAAAGGTTGTAAAGCCAGTCATTGTGCTTGACAGTAGAGTGTTTTTCCCTCCACCCCCTACAGTTGAAAGCTGTCACTTCTCATGCTGACTTTAAGGGCAGCATTCATGGACGGTGGTACTTGGTTTCCTTGCTAAAGTTTAGGGATTTAGAAAAAGAGGGGTCCTGTTTAGGATCTGTCGCAAGGCCAACTGAGAGCACACTTGTGAAATCAGGTTTCAGGGAGCTTTGCTTGCAAGCCCACTGAAATCGCGTAAGTCCTTAGAAACATAAAACTTTTGAATGGAATGGTTCACTATTATAAGTAAACATAATCCCAAGATTCTCAAAACCAAGTAAACAATAAGCTCGTTACTGGCTAGAAAACAGCAAAAAGATCAACTGTAAGGACAGTTTGCTTTTTCCTATCATGGAAAGTTGATCTAATAAAAAACTAGCCATCGTTAGGGAAACTATCATTTTATATCTGCCTCTGTGTGCCTCTTTTGCGTTCACCTCTGTTTAAGACACATTACACACCAGGATCCCTTTCTAGGATGCAGATCCTAGTGAGGCACAGAGGCATAATTTTAATTCTTGCTCTGTCTTTGATCTCAACACAGGACCAGGCATTCAGTAAGCACTAAATAAATGTGTTGGATGGATGAAAGAATATTGGTATTTGGAGACATATGTGAAGCATTCTAATAAAAAGTCCGACTTGTGGGCTGGACAGATCATGTGAAGGAGATGGGGATTTGGTTGCGGTCAGACCTGTAGCACACAGGTGACAGCCTGGACCTCTGGGGTTGGTGTCATTTTCCGAGGGAGGTGGCAGATTCCCAGCTCTAGTCACAGAACCAGGCTGGCCTCCGCTTCCCTGTGGTCTCCTGGCAGACCCCAGCCAGGCCTCATCTTTGGAAGTTTTGCCTCTCTGTGACCTAACTGGATTCTGACCTCTCTGTTATACCCTCCACTCCCATCAAGTGTGTGCGTGTGCGTGTGCTTATGTCTACACAGGCAAAATAAAACTCTTGATAACAGGGACAGTTCTGGTAAAAATTACTTCCTTTTCCTGAATAGCTCTTTTTTTTTTTTTTCTAGGAAGATTAGCCCTGAGCTAACATCTGCTGCCAATCCTCCTCTTTTTGCTGAGGAAAACTGGCCCTGAGCTAACATCCGTGCCCACCTTCCTCTACTTTATATGTGGGACGCCTACCACAGCATGGCTTGCCAAGCGGTGCCATGTCCACACCCGGGATCCGAACCGGGAACCCCAGGCTGCCAAAGCGGAACGTGCGCACTTAACCGCTGCGCCACCGGGCCAGCCCTCCTCACTAGCTTTTGCTTTTTCCTGTCAGTAATGAAAGGAAAGGAACGATGTAATGAGAAAGAGGGAGGTGCCCAGTGAATAACTGTTTGCTGTGGCTCTTTTCTTAGCTTGCTTGAGATCGTGGAGGGGAACTTTTAAAGATCAAGGCAACTCTTCAGGAAGGGACTTTTAAGATGATATAAGATAAAAATTTGGCTCAGCCTTCATAAAGCTTTTTTTGCAAATCCTTTGAATAGCAATTGCTTCTACTCAATAACAATCTTCTCAGCCATGATCACCCAGGTAAAATTATCAAATGTGTATTCAGGCTCTTTTCCAACTGGGTAAGCTGATAGTCTTAGCCACCTGAAAGCCACATTTATTTCTAGGACTATGGACCCTTTACTGGACTTTAAAATTTGTATTAATACTATGAACGGTGTCCTTTTAGAAACTATATTTGAGTATAGTACTTGTTTGTATACAAAAAAGTATAGCTACTAAAAGGTATATATATATTTTTCTAGTTTACAATATTCTTTCCTAAACTGTCTACAATAATAGCCATTTGGTCTGCTTTTACATTTTTGGATTACAATATACTTTATTTTTGCAATAATGCAAGAATGTGTGAAAATGAGCTTCATCTTATTTCCTTACAGCCTATGGGTAGAGTCTTTTTCTATGATATTTAAAAAGAATGATTTGAAAGAGATACGTGCCGCAGAAGAAATAGGAGAAGTAAACATAACATTTCCCACAGATACTATAAGGTGCAGTTAAGTATCCATAACAATAAATACGAGCCGGTCTGAAGCCTGAGCCGGGCTCCTCTCCTGTGCAGCTTGAAGCAGTTGTCTGAGGGAATGCCCAGCTACAAAAATGATGTGATTCAATGCCAGCCACAATAGTGTGGAACAGTCTCCAATTTTAACAGAAAGAGTGGATTTGGGGGAATTACGAATAGTGAATGGAAAGAGGTTTTCTTCTAAAGCATCAAACCTGACCACTTAACTGCTTGTATTCTTAAATAGTTTAAAACACAGATTGCTTTGGTCAAAAGTAATCATCTACGCGCAATTCCTATGCAGAGATCATTCTGAAGCAGATGTTTGGTGTGTTTTTCTTTCCTCTCTGAAGAATTTATTAACCACAAAGGAAATGCATAAGACTGCCCATCTCATTTGAATGAGATCTTGGTATTAGAACTCAACTGAGAGGCCAGCATTTAATTATAAAACCAAACAACCCACATCAAGGATTCCTTCTAATTGTGTAAACGCCAAATAACTTCAGTTTGTCAAAGTCACCTAATACTGTTTTTAAAATCAGCTCAAAATGTTTTCAGTCCCTGGAGAATGGTGACTTATGAAAGCTTCCTTTTGCCTCAGACTGAAGGCATGGATGGAGTGCGGACTGTTAAATATTCATGCCGATTCACAAAGAGAGCCTGTCTGGATGCTCAGGCAGAGGGTGGTGGAGGCTTCGGAAAAGAGAATTCATTCAGGAACAAAACAGTCAACCTCCGCCCTGATTCTGGTGCCTTGGGATTTTAGAAAGACTCCTCTTCCAACAGATGGGCCCTGTTGTCCGCCTGATCGTTAGACATGCACCTCCGGCCAAGTGCTAAGATGGCGCACGCGCTCAGTTCTGAAGGCACGATCCTGTTTTTAAGTCTGGTCGCTGTTCTGCTTTCTCCTCGCACCCCATCCACCGCAAAGAACCACAGATGCTCCCATTTACTTATTTTCCAAATTTAAGAGTTCCAAAAGCATTCGCTCATATACGCACTAGAGTGTCCATGTTAATCCCCAAATCCATTCTGCTCCCTTTTTTGGGGGTAGGGGGGAGAGGTGGGGCAGGAGGTGGGAACAGGTGAGTGGTCTATCTGCCAACTGCAGATTTCATTACAAAAGAATAGAAGGAAAGGGGTCTTTTCTTATTTCCATACCCAGTTTAGTAAAAGAGCTAATAAGCAAGGTCTAAGTTTTCTACATAAGCTCATGTGTTTGGATTTCTTTGGAGTTTTCTGAATATTTCTTACTACAATATTGTGGAATACATAAAAATGTACTCCAACACTCTGGGCAGAGTCAAACAAAAAAGAAGTGATTGACAAGCCTCTAGCTGCGGCTATATTACCCATAGCCTTCTCCAATTCTCTACTTATTTAATAGAAAATGTATTACAATCAAAATATGATTATAATCAATTTAATAGAAAATATAGTATAATCAGAAACTCAAGAAAGCTAAGGTATAATCCTCAGGAATTATCTTTAATCCCTGTTGTAGAATGCATAATCGAAAATACTTTGGCATTTGAAAATATCTCAGCCTTTCAACAAATAACAAAGAGTGGTTGTTTGAATATAAAAAATGACAGTGACCAAATGCAAGAGACTGTGAAAGGCCTGAACCATGTACGCATCTCTTTGTCTGGATACATGGTGATACCATTGCAAAGATGGACCATGAAAGATGTGCTAAGCTACAAATCAAAATAAATGACTAACAACCAAAATTAGTTTCAATTTTTATTATGAATGTCCAAAGTGACAGCATACTGTGAAAGTGTTAGGTTCTCATTGATTAAATTTCAAGAGACTACAGCATTCCAAGCACTTTAATTTGTGACAGAGCCAAAACAAATAAAAGAATGATAAAAATATTCTTTTATGTGTAAAGAGTGCTCATCTTTGAGTTTTTGTACTTTTTCCTTTCCCCTGCAGGTATGGTGAACACTGATTATTTCCAAAACACAAATCCTGGTCTGGATATTTGTAACAAACTTTTATAATCTCTGCCTGAATAAGAAGCTAATAATAAGAAATGTACTTATAAAGTATGTTTACGATACAATGTAATATGCCCATTCATCGTCAATTCCTTCCTCTCCCACTAGGCTTCTCATCTACCACCTGGGTATCTGCTACTGGTAATAACAGGACATGAAGGTTGGAAGGAAATACCTGGAAGGCTCTATCGAACCCTGGATTTTCTCAAAGCTGCATTTTTGTTTTTAAACGAAAGCTTAAGACTTTCAGCGTTTGAGAGTGTCCAAGGAGATGACTAACAATAATGGATTAAAGCCACCAGTCAAGAACTACACAGTCTATGCACATTGTGTTCAAGAAAAAAAGCCTTGGTTTACTAAAGCGATACTTCTAGTAATCTGTAGTTCCAACACAATATGACTTTTCCCCCTGAAGGGTTTCCTTGCAATCTGTCCTTTCCATCACTGGTACCGGATGATGCTACAGATGGATCTTGTTGCCATTTATATTCCAATCAATTCTGGTCCTGTGGAAGTGCATATCTATCACAGATGCAATACTGTTCATCTGAGTGGATCCTCAAAAAGAACAATTATGAACTAGAAACTCATAGAGTTTGTGTTTCAAATTTATAAAATTAAACCTGCTCCAACAGGTAATACAGGGAGGCATGCTTGCAACCTCTGGATTCAATCAGAAACAATTTCTGAGAGCACAGAGCCTTCTCAATAGGTATCGGTGGGTTCCTTTTAATGCTTCCTTAAACAAGATCCGATGTGATGCACATTAGAACTTTGAAGCAGGTCTCATTTATTTCTACAAGGCCTGGGACACAGGAAGCTGCCAGAACTTCATTCATCATCTTGCCTGTTGACAAAAGGAACAATAACTGGTCATCACTGGTCAATGGAATAACTTTTCCTAGTTTTTTCCCAAGATAATTCCTAAAGAAGAGATGGCGTCAACACAACAGCAAATGTTTCAATGTTTGATGAATTTCTGTGCTCTAAAATGCCATGTCTTCTTCCTGTAGAGCAGGAAGAAGCAGAGCATGCAGTGTTCATCTCCCTCCTTGTGCTGGAACGGTGTAGGAGAGACCCCTGTCCTAGAAGTCGGCATGCCCAGGCTGCAGACACAATTCTGCCAGTACCTAAGGTCACCTAACCTTGCTGGGCCTTGGTTCCTTCTCATATAGACTAAGAACACCTCAATGGATGAGGTCTAAAAGGAAGGCCAATCCAACTCCAGTAATGGGTTCATGTGGTCCTGCCTTCACAGCTCCTTACAGAGCACAATCAGGTATAACCATTTCAGTCTGCTGCAATGGTTAGACATACAAGATACCTACACCTGGGTGCCTATGGTCCTCGTTCACCTTGGAGTGGAGAATCAGTTGAACTTCCAGAGAAATCTCAAAATATCTATTATCAT
The DNA here is from genome assembly GCF_041296235.1 of Equus asinus. Taxonomy (NCBI): domain Eukaryota; kingdom Metazoa; phylum Chordata; class Mammalia; order Perissodactyla; family Equidae; genus Equus; species Equus asinus. The sequence goes on from NC_091790.1 coordinate 34,332,793, forward strand.
CTGAAGTCAATTAAAAGCTTCTTAAATGATAACCTGATTAAGCTATATAGGTGTAAAATTCTGAAAATATACATTTCCACATGTTTTCACATCTTTTACTGACTTAAGATCTAAGCAGTATCATTTTTTGGGTACCTGCTGGTTAAAAAATAATTATATGAAATTAAGAAATAATTATATAAAAGCTGAAAAATACATTAATAAGAAGTATCATAACATGAAGCATTCTGTTGCTGGTACCAGTTCATTCTGTATGAGCATACTACACAGCCCTAAAATCCAACCAGACGGACCAGTTTAAGTAGTTATGCCAATAACTTTACCAAGACACACATCTGGGAGGCAGAGGTGGGATGGAGGCACAGGAACTCTGATCCTAAAGCTGGTAAAACTGAGATGCTGCCAAAACAACCACTTATTATTTATATTATGTTACGTTATATCATATCACACTGTTATATATTTTTGAAGACATCCTGGCTGTCACGTGTGACAAGAAAAATGGCTGAATAACTTTTTCGTCTTTCTGCTGTGGTTTAGGGGAGATGCACCTTTGTGCAACGTGTGAAAGATTCACACAAAACAAAACTGGCACCAGTTCATTCTGTATGAGCATACTACACAGCCCTAAAATCCAACCAGACGGACTAGTTTAAGTAGTTATGCCAATAACTTTACCAAGACACACATCTGGGAGGCAGAGGTGGGATGGAGGCACAGGAACTCTGATCCTAAAACTGATGCTTTCAACCTCTATGCTAAACTACCTCACCATACCTTGTTAAAGTGATAATGAATTGGGGCTGAAAAGTTGAATGTGACTTTCACAGCTACCACAGCTATGGACAACCAGGAATTCGGTTAAATATTTGGAAATTTGGGGCAGTTAGTCCCATTAGTAACAAGCTTCAGTAACTGAAAAACTGTGTTTAGCAATTTTAATTTGATCTTAATGTCTCTGTGGCTGGTAAAACTGAGATGCTGCCAAAACAACCACTTATTATTTATATTATGTTACGTTATATCATATCACACTGTTATATATTTTTGAAGACATCCTGGCTGTCACTTGTGACAAGAAAAATGGCTGAACAACTTTTTCGTCTTTCTACTGTGGTTTAGGGGAGATGCACCTTTGTGAAATGTGTGAAAGATTCACACAAAACAAAACTGGCACCAGATATCATCTATTACTTTGGAATATTCTAAACATTTTGCTAATGAGTTTATCCAAGGAGTTTATTCTTCAAATGTTGACTTAAAAGCTACTCAAGAAAGAAAACGACAATGAACATAAGCTCAGTCATTTGACTCTCAATAGCTACAACGCTAAAGTTACAGAGCCATTTTCTGAAATCTGGATAAGATCTGCCAGGTTGTAACAGGATAGAGTTGTTGTCCAGGGCAAATGAGCATTTGTGTGGTAAAAGGCCCAGAGACCACAATGGGGAACAAAGGGAAAAAGACAGAAATTTACTCAAAGGGTGGGGACACACAAGAATGATCTATTAACACATACAGATACACCAACACAGAGTAAATTTCTGTGTTTCTTTGTTGCCAAGTAAGAGAAATAAATATTTCTGTCTTGACAAATGAACTTGAAATAAACAAAGAGTAAGATTTACTATGGAATTCTGGCAAGTATTTTTATGACCGTGGTTTTCTGGGATGTGTTAGCATATATCATAAGTGCCTGATGGAATTGCTACAAGAACATGTAAAATGATCCATCATGGAAGAAGGTGGATATTAAAAAGTAAGCATCAAGTAACAATACAGAGAGAGGGTGACAATACTCCCACACCTTATATTTGGAGAGTGCTTTAGTTTAAAGCCCCTTCTTATTTATGAACTCTCTGGTCCTTATAACGAGGACCAAGCCTACACATGAGGAGGCTGCAATTTGAGGTCTTAGGCAACTTGCCTGACATTACCGGGGTATGCGAGTCACTGAGTCACTGAGTAGGAATGAGCTCTCGGTCTTCTGATCCCCAGACCAGCACTCTTTCTTCTCTACATGCCATCTCTGGCTAGTAACACTGAGTATCAATGAATTAACGGTTTATCACTATTGTTCACCTCTTCTGCATAGTTTTGTTACTACTATTACCCCTCATATATTAAGTGCCTTTTACGGAATACCATACAAAATAGATAGATATAACTGTCTCCACAAAGAAACACAAGTTTGGAGAAGTGCCTTGCCTAATGTCACATGGCAAATAGCAGAGCTGGAACTCAAAGCCGTGTGACCTTTAATTCCACAGTTGCTGCTCCTTCCATTCTGTATTCGGTTTAGGTGGATGCTCAACCACTGAGCAGAAGTGTCTAGAGATGCTATGGAGCTCCGTCTTTCCGTGTCAAATCCAACATGAGCTACTCCATCTAAAGCCTTGTCACAAAATGAGACACCCATCTGTTCCAGAGTTCCACTGCCAACAGGACACTCCAGACAGGTGGCTTATTCCAAACTCCTTAAACAGCCAGATCACTCTTTGTGAGCAGTTACCAGGGTGTCTCAGGATTCCCCATAATATCGGCTATAATTTCACAGTAAATGAAGAGTCAGAGACAAAAACCTCCACTTTTCAAGGAGAATATGGTACAAAGGGTAAAATTTTTTGTTTTTTTAAATAAACTGAGAAGTAGCAGTGCTTGGAGGTGGAAGTAAGCCCTGGAGGTAACTGTAAAAGTTCTAGAACCAGTTTTCTGCAGCTCACGTTGCCATAAATGATGTTATTGCTGCATACGGCCGAGTTATCCTTTTATAAAATGGGCACTATTGAGGCATATAGACACGGAGGTGCTCGTTATGCAGCTGTATCGCACTGGGGGTCCACTGGTTCTGGGTAACTGACATCCATGCCTCACTTAATCTATGCAAACAGCAGTGCAAAGTAGATGGATGCATCAATCCTACATTGCAATTGAGGTTCAAAGAGCATCAATAACCTAGCCACAATGACACGGTCAGAAAGTGGCAGAGACTGGATTTCAAGCCAAGTGTGCCTGACCCCCACATTCTCCGCCTTTCCTCTCGCAGGCTGCTGCCCTGCAGATACCTGAACCACCAGACATGAGAGTGGCCACTCATATTGTGACCTGAAACACTCTGATGAGGGGCCAGCAGTGACCAGACCTGCACGGGTGGCCCAGCTCCTTCCTAAACAGCCACATCCTTTCTTACTCACAGAAACCTGGCTCTTGAAATAGTGGCCAGGTTTCTGCGTCAATTATACAGTCTCAGAAGAAGAGTAAGGACCAGGCAGAGCGCCTCCCAGAGAAAGGACCACAGGCGGGCCAACTGCATAGAGAAGCAGAAATTAACTTAACTTCAGTTACAACGTAAAGGCTTCTGTGGTCTATTTCACATTTTTCCGCCTTAAGTAAATGTGTTCTGATTTCCAAATGACTCATTAGCAGGCTGGAAACTGCCCACAGCCTGAAGAATCACTTCTCAATTACAGCTGAGAAAAAGAAGGCAGGGAGAATGACATGGAGAAAAGGATGCCCAGAGAGGCCTGGAGCCCTTTCTAACTAATCTCCTTCGTTTCTGCTCCTTGGAGAACCCTCATCAGAGCCGCCAGTCCGAGCGACCGGAATTCGGGTCCTGCTCTCTCCTGTTCTCCACAAAAGGAGGAGGCCAGTGATTACGAAGCCAGCGGACAGGAAACCTACCAGGGTGTGATCTGTTCTACCATTAACGCTACTGGATTAATCTCCAGTGGGCTAAATAAGGAGGTGATGAAGCAATACCAAGAAAACTGGGTCCTTTCAAACAGACTTTCAGATCCAAACCTCAGCCGGCCTGCCCTGCCACACCGAAAGGAAAGTGCCAGAGTTCTTCACGGACGCCAGACCCCAATCTGCCTCGTCCAGCTGGTCTGTTTGGTCAGTGCATATGGGAGCAGGATGGCTGGCACAGATCTGAAAGGATCGGTGTGTGCAGATGTGTTCTCCCATCATTTGCTCAATGTTTTCTTGTTCTGTAGTTAAAAACCTACTTAAAATGGGTGGAGCGATGTTCCCTCAGATCAGAACAGTATGAAGTCAGGTCTTTCCAAGTACCAAGTGTAAGAATAATTAAAATAAAAGAAAGGTGATTATTTCCCATTAGGGAAGTTTACTTCTATGAGGGGCTCTATTAAATTGAGAACATGTTTTGTTTCTTGTGTCATGTCCACACGTGGATTGCGCATACAGTCTTTGAGATTCCCCAAAGAAGCTGCTTAATTCCAACATAATAGAAAGAGGGATCATATTAATGCTAAAACAGACCTTAGGAAATGCAGGGCACAAAATTCTGATTTTAAACGTTAGAAAATTGAAGCTCATAGGTTTCACACTTGCCCACGGGCACCCAAAGATTGGGAATCTAGACGATGCTCTGATTTCTTGTTCTACAATACATTGTATGTCCCACAATGTCCCTTACTCATTTAATGCCAATGTCTCAGATATTATAGCCTGAAAAATTATGCCACTTGGCATGAATGATCCAAATATAACACAGACTTCTGATTGATCTGAATGTAATATAGACTTCTGGGCCATATGGGACGGAGCTGTCTGCATAGTGTTGAAGGCCAATCTCGTGTGAGCTGGTGGGAGAGAGGCACAGGGCCCCAGATCACAGGGTCTCAGGGTCTGGCAGAGCCTCTCCAGCAAGCTCAGCATACTGGTTACAAGTGTGCACTCTGGAATCAGACGCACTGGGCTTGCATCTCTGATTTTGCTCTTTATTAGGTGCACAATCCTTTGACAAGTTCCTTAGTTACCGAATTTCCTCAACTGTAACACAGAGGTGAATAGCCACCGTTGAGGCTAACTGTGGGGATCAAGTGAGCGGCTGTGTGGGAAGCGTCCATCACAGGGGAGGTAGGAAGGGTATGGATTCTTCCTTCTGCCAGCCATGTTCTCAGGTAGCCCTGGTGACAGAGGGGGTGAGCAGAGATGCTCAGAGATGCTCAGGTTATAGGAGTGAGGCTGACATTTGCCATTCCCTCTGCCTAGAATGCTCGAGAGTGTGTAGTCAGCCATTGAAAACACTCTCCTTGATGGCTGCCTCCTCTCTAAGGCCTTCTCAAGTGGCTGAAGCCCAGTCACCAGCCTCCCGTGGTCCATACCCCCGGGAGAGACTTGTTCCCATCATCCTCTTCTCCCTTCTCTTCCTTGACTGTGACTGCCTCTGTGATTGACTGAAGAAGTGAATGAAAGAGGCCCACAGCCCCTCACTTCCCAGTAGATTAGGCATCAGTGATACTATTGACTACACACGCCACACCACTCAGCCATGACGGAGTCAGGATCCCTCTCTTCTCCACCCTGCTCCCAGCCCCAATAACCAGACCAACCTCCTCCTTCGTTCTCCACCTCCCAACCTTCTCTCTTTTTCTGGGCCATTCCTATTCCAAGGAGAGAATCACCAGAAGCAACTAGAATCAGTACATCTATATTTTTTAAAAAGTCAAAGCTTACACCTTTGTTGAGATACAAGGGGGGAAAAAAATCTGTTAACAACTCACATGTGACCTGACAAGTCTGCACTTTGACACCTTGAACTTTGGGATAGGGAGTGGGCGAGAAGACGAGAAGCAGAAAGAGGAAAGAAGAGGTTATGAAGGGCCGTTCTATAAGCTTGAGACAGACTTCACATTTATGGGAAGGGCAGAGACTGCAGGCTCCATGAGAGGAGAGTCAAGGCCTGTCTTTGTTGCCATAAGATCCTGACTGGTTGGCAAGGGGCTTCTCCATGGCCATTCAACACTGAATGAAGGACTAGATGAATGAAAGGGATATAACACTCAACAGTCATCCTGGAAGTAGGAAAGTCTACCTGCCAAACCCCTAATCATTTTAGACCACCTGTCTAAAACAGCCCTTTGACATTCGTTCCGTTGGCAGTGGAAACACCTTGACTGCTTGGAGGCCTTTAGGCTGGGGTCTGACGCTAAATGCTCATGAATTTTACATAAGAGCTTGCATTAGACAGCTTTCCTTCTAGCTTAAAGGTTAAAAGGGTTGACTTTGGGATTCCAAGAACAGATACTGTAAGATTAATGAGTGGCAGGTCACATGATGCACCGCCCTCGCTTTTAAATTTGTCATTTTCAAACTACTGGTAGGAGGACGTACCCCTGGGCTGGGGCAAAATCTATTAACATTCATTTAGTAAAACTAAACCATTAGATCAATTTTCAATAATTCAAACAGTTAATTTTAAAAGATTTTCAATATTTTTTATAGGTATGCCACCCTTATGCATAAAGTATGTTCTAGAAACACAAGACATTAGTTAAATCTTATTTCTAGAGCATTGGAAGAAGCTGGTGTTTAAAGAAATCCTATGTTAATCTCTTTTGTAAGGCAAAGGACCTTTTTGAAAAGTGAACAATCATCCGTTTTTTTAAAATTTCAATTTTCATATATCCAGTTTGCTTAAAGCAAATTCAATCTGGTGTCCTCGGCTGTCTTCACAACTGAATTGGAGAGACTATATGGCCGCCCAGATGAGCAGCTGCTTTCTCTGAAATAGCTGCAGAAACTAATTTGCAAACTGAATTAGTGGCAGAGAATTGACATGACTTAGTCAAGGAAATGACAAGCCACTCACTTTTCCTGGATGCCAGAAAATACAACCCCAGGAAAGGTGACCACGGGAGTTCTCAGGACAGGAACACCCACCCACAGCCCTGTGGGGCACAAGCCCTGGGGAGAGCTGGCCTCACGCACAGGCTGCCCCTCACAGTGGGCTTGGTTATGCCTCCAGCAGATCTTTACTCTGTAAGCACATGCTTTATCTCCTTACCTAGAATAAGTATTTAAAACACGGAATTGGCTCTTTAAAAGAACAACCAGGAAGGTGAGCGGTGAAGTTAAAAGAAGAAAAAAAGAGAGACTACTATTCCTTATGTGCGTTTGGAGAGACATACCTAGTAAACGCTTTCAGGCCTGTTTTGGTAAATTATCTGAGTTGCATGCATTTGTCTTCATTTCATGTGGCCTTTCTCTTGTGTGCTCATAAAAAGGCTAAGATAGGAACTAAGGCTCCCCATCTATAGCGTGGGCACAATGCTGTATTAGCAAACGCAACAATCAGGGTCATATTTACACTTAAAACCATAGAGCAGAGAGGACTCATGTAAGACTCCGACTAGCTATTCCACACCCGACAGCTATTAGCTATTAGCTATTAGACAGCTAATAGCTATGGACTAGCTATTCCACATCTGCCTGTGCTTTAATCGAGGTCCCTTCAAGCATGTCAAGTAATAACTCTGATGTCAGGGAGAAACACCGTACTTGAACCCATGTCTTTTTTTTTTACAGAATGACAGTTTTTAGGAAGGCACAGTGTCTTATTTTAACAAGCTCACAAAGAACTCCAAACATGATCCAAGTTAATGAACCACTGATAGATATTCTTATCTATAAACACAGCACAGTCTCAGGAACATTTGTCTTGGGCAGATCTGAAAGCACAGAATAGCATGCGACATGATTTTTTTAAAAAATGGGTGGCTTTCCATAATCATATTCCTCAGAAGCCTTGGCCAGGATTTGGGCTAAGACAATCTCTTCATTTGCAGTGTCTGAGAGCTGATGTGTACTGCCTCTGTACCGCACACAGAATTCCCTCACTGCTCCTGAGGTGCTGTGGCACGGAACATCCCCAGACACATCTCCTAACTCCCTGGACCATGGCACCTGCATTGCATCCAGCTGTCTGGAGTCCCAAGCCTTTTCCCAGAAGACTTTGACATCTGTGAGGGACACATCTCAGATGTTAACAACCCCTCCAAATTATAAATCCCATTATAATACGTAATTCCCCCCTGAAACAGGTAAGCAATCATGAGTAGAAAAAGGCCAAGTGGAGACCTGGATGACGGCAGTCAACTGGGCCAACTCACCAGCTAAGTGACACATTGTCACCCACTTGCCTTACAGTCAAGGCTATTTGCTTCTGTGCCTTAGCAAAACTACTGCTTATTACATGCTATGAGTCAGCTTGGAAGAGCTGAAACCATACATGTTCGAGCCAGAATGCCAGGGGGCTCAAGCATTAGTTTGTAATCAGCTTCCTATGTCCAAGCTGTGAGAGTCCAATGTGTATGACAGATGAATGCCGAGCAGCTTGGGCAGAAGCCGGTTCATCCCGTACCTTACGTGACCCTGCATGCTCCTGCCAGTCTCTGAGATACATTTTGAGAGCCACTGATCTAACATACACAACTCGTTTGGAAAGCCTTGTTCGGAAATGGTTTTATGCAGTATCAATGAATCAGGTCAAACGAGGGGCCACTGCAAACGCAGCTGCCCCTGGATCCACATGGAATTCCCGGAGATTCCCTCGGACGAAACTCTTCTTGTGAACTCAGGGGCTTTTCTGGACTGATGTCTAATGTCCTTCAAAATTTCTTTTGACCTCTTAGGAGCCAGATGCTTGTCAACATCAAGGGTCACACTTTGGGAAACTGAAATGTTTCTCTGGGAACGAATCCCTCCCTGGAATTATGATGTGTATTAAAGGAAAGCTTGATCTGCTTTACAAATAATAATTCAAGAGGAAATAACCTCTTCCATTCAGGGTCAGGTATAAAAATATCGGGAACACAAGCTGATTCTGAATATTCTCTTTTTCTCTTTGTTTCTCCCTCCTTTCCCCTAATCATGTATACACTAGGAAACAGGCCAGAAGACCCCTCTAAGTTGTAAGCACATTTCTCATTTGTATAGGATTGATGAGTAAACTGTTAAAGTAAACGAACTCCTTGCGCCCAGCAGAAGGACGCACTGACCCAGGAGTGTCTACAGCAAAGGGCTAGGAAGCAGGGGAAGTCTGGATCGGAAGCAAGGACAGGGCTAAGGTGTTCCTGGCATAAGTGGCTTGGCTAGAAGACAGGAGAACTAAGAAAACAAAATTCCAACACGTCCCAGGACAACCTGAGCACAGCCCTGACAGTCAACTATTTAAAAGAAAGTATTACACAACAAGAAAATGATGTCCATTTTGAGATGGCCAGTTTATCAAAGTTGGCAATTCAGTTGTCTTTTTACATCTTCAAAAGAAACTGCAACTTACTTTTCCAACCATGGGCTACTCAACACATCCAAAAGCCTGTGTCCTCTCTGGCAATTTCGAAGAAATGACTTCTGCCTCTTTGGACAGTCCTGCCCTTAACTAGCCACCCTTTTCCTTAAATGACTGCTTTAACTTAGCAAGCCTTTGTAAATCCTTGCAAGGGACCCAACCGAAGGGGGCTTGGAAACTTACCATTGCAGCACAGAGGGAAGGAAAGGGGGTCTGCTTCACCTGAGCAGGTGCCAGGGGCGTGCTGGGCCTCAGTCCTTCTCCTGACCTTCAAGCAGCCAACATTAACCTCATCTCACAAATGAGGACAGCGGCTCCGAGAGTCTGAGTCAGCTCCGTAGCTCCTACTGCTCCTGTAAGGCGGAGCCCACACTTGAACCCAAAGCCTGTCCTCTTTTCTGCAATGTTCCCTAAACAGAGGACTGCATTTCACCCCAACGAGGGTCGCCAGCTCAACGTGGCTGCTGACGTTTCTGGTGGAGGTCAAGTGAGAAGAAACTTCCGCGGAGCTCTAAGATGAGCCCAGCCTCACAAAGGGCTCCTCTGAGTCAAGGACCCACCACTGGGTTTGAGCTGCCAGCGAAGCGCATGTCAGCAAATCATCCTGCGAGGATCTAGCTGCCAAAAACTGTGTCGAAATTTCTAGCTTGCTTTCTCTCTGGAATCATGACAAGCTACAAATTTTTTCACTTTCTATAGCTCACTCTTTGGAACATCTCCCAGGAGCTTAACAGAGCGTCACTCTAGAGCAGCTGTCCAAGGTTTCCATCGTGGTAGCTGGACTTACAGCAACACAGCAGGGCGGGGCCGGACCATGACGCACGAAAGAAGGCAACTCACTACCGGGAGTTTTAATAAAATAAAACTCAGAGGTGCCAGGTGACAGGAAGATTTACACGCCATTCCTTTGTTTGCATTATACTCAAAATAACCATGCTTCGGGAACCTCAAAAGTGTTGACAATAGGTATGTCACTGCAACCAAAGGACCCAAGGAAACATGTCTACTCATTTATTTCCTATTTAAGAAAAAGAAATGAAACTCAAGCTACACTTTGGTAGCTTATGGTCGTGTATTAGGGTTTGTCTTTTTTCTTTTCCAATTTATATCAATCCTCAATTACATTTCAAAGTAATGATTTAAAAATTATCTTAGTGGATACTATGGTATTCTTTATTTTTGGTTTATTCCAACTGTGCCTCAGAGGTCTGATATATCTCTGATATTTCTTTTTTTTTTTTTTGAGGAAGATTAGCCCTGAGCCAACTGCTGCCAATCCTCCTCTTTTTGCTGAGGAAGACTGGCTCTGCGCTAACATCCATGCCCATCTTCCTCTACTTTATACGTGGGACGCCTGCCACAGCATGGCTTGCCAAGCGGTGCCATGTCCACACCTGGGATCCGAGCTGGCGAACTCCGGGCCGCTGAAGCAGAATGTGCGAACTTAACCACTGCACCACTGGGCCGGCCCCTCTGATGTTTCTTAAACTCCCTGGGTGGTTTTTACAGTTAAGTAACAAGCAAATATTTTGTGGTAAATAGAATCAAAAAAAGATATACTAATTTCTCACTTTTATAGTCCTTTGTATTTTCAAAAAGATTTTCACTACAACTATTTAAATGGCCCTGACAGTGGAATTCGATGGATTCTGATTTTGTTTGTTACATGTTAAAAATGAAACTGTCAACTCACTATTGATGATATCCATGCTTGGGGTCTTTTTCTAGTAGTGAGGCGAGCTTGTATTCAACCATCTCTATCTCTCTAGAAAGGTCCTCTTTGGGTCCAGGAAATTTTTTCTCTTGCAAAGAAAGCAACACATCTCTGAAGTGAAATAAAATCCACAATCCTCACTTTTAGCACTAAAATCTAGCCCACCCATCCTCAACCTCAGAATCAATTTGCAGTCAGCTGAGAGAGGTGTCTCAAGGGTTAGTTACAACAATAAAAAGTCCAAATCTGCAAATTATTTGTTTCAAATTATAAGTCAGAAAGGATTCAAGGTTTTCCCATAACAGGCACTGCCATCTCTATTCAACATGTTTTTTTGAGTGGGAGGAAAAGAGCAGGAGTTAAGGGAGGGGTCATCCGTGAGTATCACTCATCATATGTATTTCAGTTGAAGGAAGGTCCTCAGTGAACCACGGCTTTCATCAGTGGCACCACACACAAGGGGCAAGGCTGACATTAGAGCTGATTTCTTCTAGGAAAACTATAAAGAACACTGAAACATCCTAACATACGGCAAATCAATACATATCAGGGAACTAGAGGGTAGAGTTGTCAATTTTGCAAATAAAACTACACGAGAAATAATTTTTAGTATAAGTATGTCCCAAATACTGCATGGGGCAGAGGTATTATTTGTTGTGTGTCTGAAATCCAATTTAACTGGGTGTCCTGTATTTTATTTAGCACCCGACTGGGGAGTGGAGTGGGTGGGTACCTCAGGGAGCCTGAGCTAAGAGAAGAGGTGGTCTTCATATCCACAGTGAGATGGGCACTCTGGGACTGAGGATGTCTGTCAGGATGCTTATCCTTTACTACTTTCCCTGACTGTAAGAATATCCCCGTACAAGTTCTCTCCTTTTTCTCATCAGCTAATTATTGGCGCTGACCATCTGCCCGGGACTGTTCTAGGCGCTGGAGGCAAAGCGGTGAATAAAGCGCTGTCTCTGTCCTCAGGGGAGAGCGAGAAGGACATCAACGAGGGGACAGAAGTGTGCTATACAGGGAGAGCGGGGAAAGGACAGTCACAGGGGCTTGGGATGGGCGTGGTTTAGACAAGGTGCTCTTCAGGGCCTTCTCTAATTAAGACGGAGAGAAGGTGTGAGAGTATGAGAGTATGGAAAAGGGAGAGAGGGTGTGTGTGGGAGGGGAGGGAGGGGAGGGAGGGGAGGGAGGAGTGGCCCCCTGACACTCTCAAGGCAGAGCACTCTGCAACCATTGAGTCTTGAACACAAAGCGCCTTCGGGCCGACCCTGCAGCACATGAAAGCAGCATCCTGAGTGGAGATGGGCCTCCATTTAGAACAGCTGAGCATCTATAGCATATTTTTGGAAAGACAACAGTTAACGCTATTTACAAACTGTGTGAAGAAGGCACACCTGTGACCCCTGTGGCCAGGAAAACCCCTCCCTCATCTCCCAGGGCATGTCCATTTGAGTCAGGAGGAATGTGTGGACACTGGAAACCGGCACTCCCCACCAGAGCAACTAGTGGACTGGTGTCTCCACCTGGGAACAGGAGGGAACTCAAGTCCCCCTGGCTCCTGAATGCCTTCCCCTGCTCACAAAAACGAGGACGAATATCTGAGCTCAGGTGGTGGTCACGCAGCACTGACCAGAACCAGGAACCCTGCCATCACTTATCAGTTACAGTTGGTGACACTGTGCCTTGGGCTCGTACCCAAAATTCTAAGGAAGGACCTACTTTTACATTTAAAACAATAATTAAAAATTTAAAATATATTAAAATGTCTACCCTTAACAACTCGCCTATCTGAAAAAATTTTTTTAAAGAATTCAGAAAAAAGCCACAGCTCACTTTAACCTGTGAGAACGTGCTCTGTTCCTGAGCCCCTAGAAGGGTCGCAGTGGACACTGCCCACCTCTAACTTTCACTTCAATCGAGTTCCTTCCTGAAGGACAGTCCTGGGTCTCGTGGAATGAACCAGGTTGAAACTGACGCCTTTGTCGTAGAAGATAACCCAAACTTCTCAGCTCTGAATCATACTCCCAGCAAGAAGAAGACAATCTCACACAGCACACCCTTTACAGCAACCATTCGGAATTTGCACGCTATGCTTTCGTTAACCACAGCTATGTGAAAACATAAAAGAACAAGAACCACAGAATCTCAAGTCCAAAGGGGTTTACACGGACGCCTACTTGGATCCCTGGCTGTCTAACTTCCCTGAAAGTGCCCTTTGTCCAGGCAGCCTCTCCAGCGGCCGGGCCTCTCTCCTGAGGCTTCCACTTCTTTTTGCACAGCTCCAAGGGCTAGGATGCCCGGATCTACGCCCTCTGGTGCTACCAAGGATAAGCTCACCACTTCAGTTACACTTCCCTTATTTTAAGCCAGTGGTCATAAGACCATTCAAATGTTCTCCAGGGTGAGCACATTACCCCTCATCTGATATTCAGTCTCCCCCAAATCTAGGTCACTCTCCTAAGGACACACTCACAATGCATGGAAAGGGGAACTGAATGTAAAACTTCAGATGTGGTCTGACTTGGGTGGAGCAGGATAACACCGTCGAGAATTATCACCCGACAGCCTGAACCACATCCTTCTGCTGCCGAGGTCCGAGCCTTCCTGGGTGTCTCACAGCCATGCGAGTCTGCGCTGACTAAGCCTTGCCCCTTCCTCACAGATTACAGCATCTCCTTATGCCACACTTCCAACAATGGAGTTTTCTGGACCCTGGTACAGAACTCATTCAACATTTTAGTTGTCTTCCACCTTCATAGGTTTAATTAGCATGCACGACATCTATTTCCTCACTCAAATCAGTAACAAATACGTTGGAGAGGGCAAGAAATAAGTTGAAGAAGGCAAGTCTGAGGTCAGAAATCTCTCTCTCCCATTTTGGCCCCTTTAGATGGCCTGTGACAATGTGCAAGGGCGCACTGAGAAGGAGCAGAAAGCGGCCGCAGCAATCATACCTCCTCTTTGAAACCATCCAGACTGCCTCCCGTGTGGCAGTCCCGCCCCTCCCTGTTCCCAGCTGTCCTCATCCCTTGCCCGCTCATTTGTCTCGGTGCTCCTTTTTCATCCAGTTGGGCCTGGCTTCCTCCCTCGGACCTAGGCTGTGGCTTCTGACCTCTGCTCCACACTTTTAGGCAAGAGGCAGCTAAGGACTGTCTCACCCAGTGCTCCACCACGAGACCGGGGGGCCTGAGTCCACCCCCACAGTCTCACCTCTCTGGGATGACACCAGTCCACTGATTGGTACTTTGAGTGGGGTGGTACAAGCCAGTCAGGCTGCACTGCCACCCAGGCCCCACTTCTCCGTCCTTTTCATAAAGAAATTTCTAGCAACTTTCTCAAATACCTTATTGAAATCCTGACACACAGCATCTACAACATTTTTCTCATTCACCAAATAACCCTCTTTGAAAGCTGCAAGGATATTTTTGGCAGGAATTGTTCTTAGTGAACCTATGCCAGTTCCATTGGCGCAGAGAATCCCTTTTTCTTTTAGGAAGATTAGCCCTGAGCTAACATCTGCCACCAACCCTCCTCTTTTTTGCTGAGGAAGACTGGCCCTGAGCTAACATCCATGCCCATCTTCCTCCACTTTATATGTGGGACGTCAGCCACAGCATGGTTTGCCAAGCGGTGCATAGGTCCACACCCAGGATCTGAACTGGCAGACCCTGGGGCCACCGAAGTGGAACGTGGGAACTTAACTGCTGCACCACCAGGCTGGCCCCAGAGAATCCCTTTTTAATAGCCGAGAAATCTTTGAATTAATTCTTTTCAGCATCATGCTGGGAATGATGACGAGTTCACTGGCCTGTAGTTCTAGGAAACTACCTTTTTCCTTGCTTGAAGATCACAGTATCTGCCTAGTTCCAAGCACGGGAATCCTCTCCTGCTCTCCACAGTTCCTGGATTTCGCAGCAACCGTGAGGTCAGTCTGTAAGCTCTTCTAGTTCCCAGGGACATAAGTTTGCAAGGTCAGCACAACAAGACAAGGAGGGCCCTCTCCTAGTCTTCTCACCTTTCTTAGGCTGTCTTTCCCTCTCAGGCTGAGTTTTGGTTTATCTATGAATACAATGCCAAGGCGCCGCAGGGGGCCTCTCCCTTCCTAGTTCTTTCGCTCTGAGCAATACTAAAAAGGCACTTTTGTTGTCCTCAGCGTTTTCCAGAGCCTCGTCGCAGACCAACCTTTAGCTCCCGATTCGATCTGCAGTGTTCTTCTACTCCCTCACATTCATCTTGGGTTGTGCACCTTACTCTTCTCTAAGTGTCTTTTCCAATTTGGCCCTGCCGAGAGTAGTGTTTTGGGAGAAGGATCTCATTTCCTTTTCATCAGGATTAGGGGTCATTTTACATATATTAGCGGGATTACATTTTATTATCCCTCTTGTGTCAGCTTCCCTTTTTGAAACTGTCCATTGAATTATCTCTGAATCCTTTGAAATCTGTCTTCCAAAAAATGTCACATTCCGAGCAGCAGGGCAGCCCTATGGGATCAATGCCATACACATCCATATACCTAATGATGATAACAGCTACCCCCTTCCTTTACACTCTGACCATGAATTCCCATCAGCGCCCTCGCCAAGCAGCATCACTATCTCCATTTTTGCAGACTCAGAGAGATTAAGCCTGTGGCCCAAAGCAGCCCAGGGAGTAAGTGGTAAAACCAGGAAGTCATCAGCTCTGGGTGCCTCCAGCACCCACATGCTTCCTCTATGCCCTACATGGTCTTAGACTCTCTAGAAAGTTTTCCTTTTCCCTTCTTTTTTTAGAGAGGATGATTTAACTACTTCTTTTCCAATGTTTACACATACTATTTCATTCTTTTTTCTAACTGCATTTTTTTAGTTTCATCTTTGCATATCCATTTTGAGGTGTAACTGACATAACATATTAGTTTCACATGAAAAAGTTTTTCTTTTTGAAGTGTTTTATTCTACATGGCAAACAGAATTCTTCTTCTTCTATATTTTTAGGAATAAAAAAGGCCCATATTTAGGATTATAGGTGATTTTATTTTTTCCACACTTACCTCTATCTTATACTTTTTTCTACAAAAAAACTTATATGATTTTTTAAATAGAAATAATAATAGAAATAGAACTGCATATTCTGAGACGTACTTTTAGCTATACAATGGGATAGATAGTCTTTCATCTTGAACAATATTTACGAAAAGTTACGAAAAGTTACAAAAATTACGAAAGGGAAGTTTTGCAAAATTGAGAGGCTTCATGATTGGAATTTTATTACAAAAATAGGAGAGGGATTCATTTGCTTACTTTCTAAAGAGGCACCTAGTCAGCTGGATGGGGATAGGGTGTGGCAGGCCTGCACACGAGCAGGTCTCCATTCCTCCCACTCCAGCGAGTCTTTGCTGATGGCTCCCCTGGGTGCTCCCATTTTGAGTTGACTGGTAGATGTGCCCAAGAGTGGGGTCCAGCTTCTGAAGGTCTTCTGTTTACTTCCCCCACTCTATTTAACTTCTACATGGGAGCAAGTCTGATTAACGTATATGGGTACAGAGTGAACCTGGGCCCAGACGCCTTAGTCAATTCATTAACTAACTAACTAACGTGAATACTTGGGGAGTTTTCCTAAATATATTCCAACAACATATATGGATTATATGTGCACTGTACAAATCTCAAGTGCACATATAGAAACACAGTCTCTAAAGGAACCTGGAGATGTCTTACGTAGTCTAAGAAACCTGTCCAAGGTCACACAGTTAGTTAATGACAGAGTCAAGGACTAAAGCAGAAACTCTATTTTTTTAAAAACTGAATTTAATCTAAATTGTTTTTAGATAAACTCCTGAGTTAATTTAAACAGCTTAATTCTAGCCAGGGCAAGCGTCAGTTCGGAAGTCAGATGTGTGCGGTATCTAGTACAAAGAGGAGCGCTTTTTTTCCGTTGAACAGTTATGCAGATTTACATGCCTGTTTCACAGTTTTAAAAAGTTATATGGATCAATGGTTTGGCAGCTGGCTGAAATAATTCCATATTTTAAAAATCTGTAGGGTGCATCTGTTAGCAGTTTTGAGTTTTTACCGCAGACTAACAATTTGGTGATAGCAAGCTGTCTTCCAATTAATCTTCCAGAAAACATTTCATTTCAAGACTTTTAGAACAGGAGCCAAGATTTTCTGCGATTCAGTTATAGGAATCATCATTATGGTTTTTGCCTTTTGTAAATCTTTCGTATCTAGGGTTAAAAGCAGTATGTTTTAAAAAATGTTTTGTTTGACTTACTAAAAAAGCTTAACTGAGACTTTAATTGGTGACCTGCCTTTAATCTTTCCTAACCTAGTGGATAAAGTCATAGAAACATTTTAAACCACCAGCACATTATAATTACATCACTCCCTTTCTCGAAGTTCTGCGATTTCCCTTGTGTTTTGCTCTTAGCAAATACAGAATCAGATTTTACAAATGTTTGCCAACCCCAGAGAGGTTCATTGGGTTTTCTTAGGCTTACTTCCCTGCCTCCTGTAGCATCTTTCTGTAAAATCACACCCTCTACTGTCTTCAGAAATCACGGACTAATCTTCCTTAGGAAGCCTTTTGGATGAATCCCTCTTAGTCGCTAGACTGGATCCCATGGAGTCACAGGCAACACACTGGGTACATATTGGGTTTCCAGGCTTTCCTGCCTTCTGTTACTATTATTACACTCAGAGCTTCTAAATGGGATGACAGCATTTAATTTCTCTAGTACCCAACACAGTGCGTGGCCACTCAATTATCTGTTGGGTGAACAGATAAATAAACAAGCCTAAAGCCAAACTGATGACCAATATGTGCTTATTCTTTTTAGTTACAACTTTTCCTTTTGCTATACTATTTTGAATAATAATTAGAAAATCTATACTAATGCATTTTTTTCATTTGAAAACTGAAAAAATATGGTAGAAAAAGTCATACTTTAGCACTTACTTTCTAGCTTGTCCTATAGATTTGGTTTATAAATTGTCAGTTCTATGAGACTACAAACTTTATGCTATGGGACTAACGCCTTATTCAACCTCCAATCAACAGTGAGACGAGTGTGGTGCCATGCACAGACACACAATAATTATTTAGGGGAATGCCTAGAAGGCTAGGCAGGATGTTCTTTACTTCCTTGGATGGGGAAGAGAGAACTAAGAAGCAGATAAAGAGAATATGTGTATACATAGAGGACTATTACTAGAATTAGCATAACTTCAAGCAGTGAAATATAGAGGAAATGAGGGGCGCGGTGTGTGCATTTACCTCCTGGAAGGAAAAAACAGGAATCGAAGAGAAGTATCTCTTTTACATGCAGATCCAGGCAGGCCCCCACACAGGCCACCATGGACAGCACAGTACCTTTAGGGAGGACTGGGTGGGGCGACATTGTAGGCAACTGGTCATCTGGTCTCCGGGACACTCAACGGTCAGATATTTATAGCTCTCGGAGTACTAAACTGCTATTTTGTGAAGCCAGATATATATATGGCAGATAAGAACTGTAATCATTCTTGCCAATTTTGCTGTTGTTAAAGTTGTTGTCTAACACCATCCACACCAGGACAGAATGGGCATGAGGTCACTTCTTTTGAACTCTAGGTTCGGATGTGTATTGTTACCATTACAGCAGAACTGGTGTCCACTGAAATGCCTGAGACATGTGGTGGGTACTCACTGTCTATCTGCTGAATGAGTGGTTTCTTCCTAAGTCCTTAACATTTAGAATACGCTAGGACTACCTGACGGTGCCATGATGAAAGTATTCTTAGGTTCTGCTGCCAAAAAGGCTCTATCCTTGTAACACCCAGGTGCCAAAGCACAGGTTTAATGCTGACATGCTGGCTACACTTCAATACATTGGTGATGCTGGTCTCATCACAGGTGATGTCACTGATGGCACATTTGCAGAGCATATGCTAGGACCGTCTCTATAACAAGGTCTCCTGTCATCCTCACATTTTTGCAAGACAGGCCTTAAGACAGCCTCGTGTATGAGAAATAGGCTCAGGTATGATAATAGTGAAAGGCAGGCGTCAGAGCCAGGATTGGAAGCCCAATCTTCCAATGCTCTTTTCACTCTATGCCAGCTGCCTGTGAAAGTCCAGAACCTGGGTGTGACATCTTCATAGACGAAGGCCACTTCCTCTCCTTTGATTGTTAGGCAACTATTAATTAAAAGTCTTCACTACCTCCCTGCCCCAAACTAAAGGGATCATGGCTAAAATACTATTATCTGGAGCAGGCAGAGCATAAGAATTCCCACAGTGACTTCATCACCTCCCTCCCTCTCCCAGTGGCTCTCTCCCTCTAGAAGAGTATAAAGACAATACTGCCACATCCAAATCCTCCAGAGGACACTAAACAAACCCACAGCCAGTGCCCACTCATTCTTCCAGCCCTCACTAGCAAGGCTTCACTGTATTGTGCGCTCACTCTACCAGCTGGTATTCCCAACCACCTCCCAAGTCTCACGTCCACTTTTGCTCAGCCCTCACCCTGCTCAGTTCTCGCCCTTCCCCCCAGGGTGACTCGGAGTTACTGAGCCGTCTTCCAGCAGCTGTCTTCCCTGTCTCGCTCTCCTGGGCCCACCTGCCACCACGTGCCCTGTGTTCCATCGCTCTCATTACCTCCACTGCACCTTGCTCCCTGCTCCATTGGGCCCTGTTTTTGCCTTCCACAAGGGACGTGCAACATCATTTGAAAAAGAAAAAGTAAAGTTTCCCACCCCAAACTCAAACATGAACAGTGCTGCCAGAGTTTCCTTTCCACAGCCAAGTGGTTGTCCTTGCACAGGGAGGAGCACGTTTACTTAGTGCTCCCTTACACGGCATCGATAAAGCCAAGGCTAAGTTCTAATGACATAAATATTCAACCTAATTGAGCACTTACGATGATACGTGATGGATATTTTCAGCTAAGTGTAATGAAGGGTGGTAATTTTAAATAGAATTTCCTTAAGGAATATAAGGAATGTTCAGGGCTTTCCAAAAGTGTCTTTGATAAACAGCTTGAGGCCAAGTATGCCCCTGCTAAGGGAACACGGCTCAGCTGTGCTGGAGAGCAATGGCAGTCACGAAGAGCCTGCCTGGCTGAGCAGAGACCCGGACTCGGGAAACAAGTCAGAAGGCAACCCACACCCATTTGCCATTTAGATTCTTGAAGAACCACCAAATCCAATACAGACAAGATGCCTTCTGTTTGCTCCTCAAATAGGAACATACATAACATACGCTTATACACTAAGACTGACACAACATGAAAGATGAAATATCCACCCAAATAACTGTAGGCCAGAGCTAGGTAAGACCTGAGGGGGGAAAAGCGATTGCTTCTAGACAGGGCGACTGAAAGTCAGAAGTGATCTTTTAGGGAAAATTAAAGTTTGCTATGCTGTTTTTCATCTTTCAAAGTAAAGACCAAGCTCTTTCCTTTAATAGGTAATGTTGAATGTGCATCTCCCCTATGGACCACTGATCTCTCCCGAATGTTCTACGGCTTCTCCCTGTGGGCCAGATCCCCCCCATCCAAGGGCATCAGTGACTCTCCCCCTCCTCCCTCCATCAGGGCAGCCTGTGGCCTGGCAACAGCGGTAGATTCCCACAGGCACTCACTGGGAGCAGGGCCTGTGGAGCGGGGAGAGTGGCTCCTAAAATATTACTTAAAGCATATAGGAGCCTTCTAAAGAAACATCTACATAAAATAATAGTCGCGAGAGCTCAAGTACATACCAGGCACCACGGGAAGAGATGACGTCTGTTATCTCACGCAATCCCCACACAGCCCCCTGCGGAAGGTACCGCTGCAGAACCCCTGTTTCACGTCAGGCAGCTTGGCTTAGACAGTTCAAGTCTCCTCCCTCCCATCTCAGCGCTGTGCCAAGGGAGACGCTGGATGGGAATCGGATCAACCTCAAAGGCCCACACTTATTTTCTTCTTAAGATTGGCACCTGAGCTAACAACTGTTGCCAATCTTCCTTTTTTCTTTTTTCTGCTTTATCTCCTCAAACCTCCCCCATACATAGTTGTATATCTTAGTTGCAGGTCCTTCTAGTTATGGCATGTGGGACACCACCTCAACGTGGCCTGATGAGCGGTGCCACGTCCACACCCAGGATCCAAACCGGCGAAATCCTGGGCCAACGCAGCAGAGCGCGTGAACTTAACCACTTGATCACCGGACTGGCCCGGCCCACACTTTTAATGTGACATGGTACTGCCTGTTTTACAGGAAACAATCTTTGCACCTAGTTTCAAGGAAAACAGACTTGCTGCTGTTTTTATTCAACAAAACTAAACATTCTTAACTACGCTGGAAGAACTCTAAAGTGTTTTCAAATGAAAAAAGACAATTAAGCAGTGTACATTCGGAAAGCCATTTGGTATTGAGAGGAGAAAGAACGGTACTCGGTGTCCTACATGTGTAAGAAAGAGTCAAGGCCACAGCCACATCCCTCATATGCCTAAAATTAACAAGGAAGGTTGGCCCCTTGAAAATCAACCAGGAAACAAACAAACAAATAGGCTTCAGAGTTAAAAGTGAATTTCTGGTTGTGTCGAGACACAAGAACCAGGAAAGAAAGCAGATGACTTGCTGTCTACAATAAATATTAAATCTGTTATCTACAACGTGGAGAAATGGAAGATTCCACATAAGGTCATTTTTCAGAACTACAATTGCACATGGAATGTAAATCCAACTCAGTCTGCAGTGGCGTATCTAGACAAAGTCAGACACAAGGCCCTTGGCCGGTTTTGGCTCTTCATTAAGAGGTTTACTAAGAGTTTATTGAGAGTCTCATCTCACCATGTAAAGCCACCAGCCATTACTGTTCGCTGGGGCCAGCTCTACACTACAGCTAGTCTAGTTGCCGGACTAGATGGCGGAATTTCTTGCTCCACCAGGACCACCTGTCAGCCTCTCTCTCTAATTATTATGGACTAGAAAACAGATGACCCAGCTTCTTAGAGCAGTGTCTGAGAGATGAACCTGAATTCATTCTCTGAGGCAGACGTGGCTTCCCAAGAACCTTCCGCATTCACGCAGACCTGGAGCGAGCTAGACCTGTAGGCCCGTCCTTCAACCTGCCTATAAACACATACACACGCCCCTCCAACTCCCAGATGGCCTGATGCCCCCTAGCAACAAGACCCTGGACTCACTCACTTACCACACCCAGCTTGACCAGCTGCACTGGCCGTGACCTCCTGGCCTGCCCAAACCTGACGTACTTGGCCAGCCCTTCCAGTCCTGTGGGCTCCTCCACAACAGACCTGGCCACCACTGCTGAGGCTGCTCCAGAGCCTCTGGTACTCACTTCCTGGTTTTTACCGGCTGTGTCTAGGAACAATGGAAGGCCCTGGAGAGGTAACTTTAAATAAGTCAGGACTGCTTACAGGCACCTGATTCTTTGCATGGGTTTTGGAACTAAACCATTCGTTAGTTTGTTCTCCAGTGTTTCTCACAATGGACGTTCTGACAGTCTCTCTGAAGGAAGTGCTGTGGCACCAGGACAGCGGCTAACAGGCACCAGACGCGTAACTGAGTCAGGTCATCACAAGCTCCTACAGCTGCTTCCTCGCACACAAACCCCACGCTGAATTTATGATCCCAGAAAGCAGTGTGCTGAGGCGAGGAGGTTGGAGAGAACCAAGCGTCTTCAGACTACAGGCATGCAGCTCATGTCTTGGGTTTACTAAGTCAGAGGGAAGTTTCACAATGATCTGTTCACGTAGGTTGGACAGAAAGCCAAACTGGTGAACTCCTGTCAGCGCCTTGAGGACAGGCTGGGTCTCTCTCGTTCTCTGCTGCATCCCCACCACTTCCCGTGGCACTGGGCACACAGGAGGCACGAAAAAAAGTTTGTTGAGATAAAAGTCTAACTCAAGGTTAAAAGCCATTCTGGGGCATCAGCTATCTGGCATCAATCTTCCTCAAACATGACAGAAAGTTGCTATTTCTGCTTCCACTTCAGAGTTGGTAAATTAATCTGTCAAATACTGACAACTCCTCTTCTCCTTTCTATATCATTCAAATTTCATGTGTTGTGACTACTGTATTGTATCTGATTTCACAGTTACAAGTATGATGACCATGTAATTTATGGTCCATGGAAGAACACTTTCAAGAGTGAAAAGAAGCACTATCAATAATTACACCAGGGGGCCAGCCCAATGGCCTAGAGGTTAAGTTCAGCTCGCTCTGCTTCAGTGGCCTGGGTTTGGCTACCTGGTGCAGGCCTACACCACTCATCGGCAGCCACACTGTAGTGGTGACCCACATACAAAATAGAGGAAGATTGGCACAGATGTTAGCTCATGGTGAATCTTCCTCAGCAAAAAAAAAAAAAAAAAAAAAAAAAAAAAAAAAAAAACTGGGACAAGAGGTATAAACTGAAGTTCTCCAGGGCAAACTGGCCCATGTGGTCACGCTAATTTTAAGTAAGGTAATAAAGAATCTTTGCTTAGCCAAAATGAATTCTGATTACATATCTTAGACCTAAAACAAATAAGACTAGAGCAATTTTGAGGAAAAGTTACATGTGACAAGCACACAAGAGTGGCCCTGTTCTATTTCAGGTTATACCACGAGAGGCACACGTGCTAAGAGCGGGAGGACTGGCAGATTCTAAGGGTACTGCTAGGAGCTTGTGTAAAGATAAAACAATGTACATCAACTGGAAGTAGAAAATATTCTTTAGAGAATTAAATTACAAGATTTTTTCCCCATGTAACTTTAGATTTTTCTTCCTAATGAGGTAAGATGCCTGGGCTAGAATCTTCTAGCCAAAAATTTCTCTATATAGTATAGGACCCTCACTGAAGTTAAATTAACAGGAAGATGAAAAGTCAAGAGAACTGGACTCAACATTGTTACTACATAAAACTTGTGATTAGAAACTCATTTCCCAAAATGCTTTCCTCTTTGTACTCAGTGGGCCTATTCTCTCAGTCAACTTTGCTCTTCGGGCATAAATCTTTCCTAGAGGAATAAATTCTAGCAAAACCCATTATACCTCAAATTTTCGTTAATTTTTTTCCTCACTGATTTCAATTATAAAAGTGAGAGCCCTCCTTTTGGAAAAATATAGTGGAACAAGTAGAATATAATAGACAACTTTGCTAAGATTATTATCTAATATTTATTTGGATGAACAAAGTTTTATTGCTACTGTCACAAAGTTTTATTGCTATGTCACTGGGCAGAGGATACAACTTCTGTGCCACAGATTATGGACGTTAACTATTTTAGCAGCCAATAATAATGTCTGAAGCAAAGTCTGAAGACAAAGTCAATGCTATTCCACAATTCTTGCTTTTAAGAGCAAATTTTTAATGATAGGAAGTTCGGGCTCCTGGGGAGAATATTTATCATTGTACTGTACTATAGAAAACCACCTAGAGAATTCTATCACAGTTTTTTCTGGAAAACTAGAGCATCAGGGAAAAAATGTGTTAATGACGTAAAAGATGCTGATAAAAATATAAATACATACATTTTAATGAATAAAAAGTAAATATATATCTTCATATATGTTTATTTTATCCGTGTCTCTTGTTTTCACATTTTTATAGGCATCTATGTATGAAAAGGTGAGTGTATTTACATGCTTTTTGAGAGAAAAATCTCTTTACTCAAACTGATGCTATTAATATTTCTAAAAATGTTATCTATCTCGGTTGTTCACTGAGTTTTTTTTTTTTTTAAAGATTGGCACCTGAGCTAACAACTGTTGCCAATCATCTTCTTTTTTTTTCCTGCTTTTTCTCCCCAAACCCCCCAAGTACATAGTTGTATATTTTAGTTGTGGGTCCTTCTAGCTGTGGCATGTGGGACGCCGCCTCAGCATGGCCTGACGAGCAGTGCAATGTCCGTGCCCAGGATCCAAACCGGCGAAACCCTGGGCCACAGAAGCGGAGTGCGTGAACTTAACCACTCAGCCATGGGGCCGGCCCCTGACTGAGTATTTTAGAACCTCAAATTTTCTATTCCCACATAAGGGGAATATGCAAAGTGAAACCGAAGAAAATGTCTTTTTATTTCTCTATTAAAGATAATAAATTTGAACACCTCAACAAGGCCATTTAACTTCAAATCAAAAAATATTCACTGAGAGCTAGGCACGGTCAGGCATTTTGCTAAGCATCAGAGATAAAAACCTGCATACCAGTAATATCTAAAAATTCGCTCATGGATATCAATAACGAAGCTGGAAAAACCTGGCTCCATAGTTTCCCAAATTGATAAACGAGTGGACAATAATCAGTGCACAGAACTTACCTAGCAAAGTAATTAAGAGCAAAAACTTCTGACCATGACAAACACTATGACTGAAAATTACTAACATATACACGTGGTGGAATTGCTACACCTGGTCTCCTATCATTAATTTGCAAAATCTCTCTCCTGATCATTTGTGTTATGAATGATTTACTATTACTTAACATAATTCTACTTAAGAACCCACATGCAAATGAGTTCTGCAAAAATATCAAATATATATCTAAACTCAAATTTCTTAACTAGATTTCAGAATTTAGCAAATTCAAATTTACAGCTATTAATGGTTATAGTTCAAGTTTATATTGAGTATTATACAGAATTGCATTTGGGTATTTGCAGTGCCCCTTAGCCCAACATGTTATCAAAAGACACTTAACAGAATTGGACCCTTTTGTCGTTGTTTACTCACGTTATTCCTTATCTAAAAGATAGTGAATGCAAATGCCTTCAACTTAAAATTTTAAAAAGATGTGGTTTTCTTATATATTTAAATTGGCTACTAAAACCCAATGCAATTTTGAAAGGAATTTCCCAAATGCCACAAGCAGTTGTCAAACACAGCTGTAACAAAATGAGAAAGCTGACAAGGACAAGGCCGTGCAGGACACAGAGCACACGCAGCTCTCAGGAGTGTTTAACTAAGGGTCGAGGAGACCCAATTACCAGGCAAGTGGCCCCCCAGTGAAAGCCAGTCAGGTGCACGTGAATTGTAAATTCCCATATCTAAAAATCTCCTTACAAATTCAACAAAGCCAAAACTTCAGCTTTAACCAGTAGGAAAACTGAACATTTTCTAGACTAAAAGAACTCACTAGGCAGGTGCTGATCATATAAATGAGCACAACATGACATTCCTTTAGTGTGTCAAACTTGAATCGATGATCTTCAATAAAAACAGATTCTACATTTCACAGTCAACCAACTGTCATCTTTCTAAAATCTCTGTAGCTAAGAATATGGCAGAAGTAGAATCAGATGGAGAAGATGGTTGTGTGTGAGAGAGCTATAATAAAAATAACTTCAAACACAATTTCGTTGATGAAATGTTTTTCAACAATGGTTTTTCATTCTTTAACTTGATACAACTCATTTTAAAAGCTGTGTCTACTGAATAGATAAACGCTGGAGACAGACTGCCATGATCTGTGGGCCCCTACGCCTTTCTCCAGGTTGTTACATATAATGCCAGGCATGAATTCACTTATTTCATGCTGAACTCCACAGATGTGAGGAGGAAACCGAAATATTTCTGAAGCGATCAAAGCTCACTATTTTAATTAGCAAGATAAAATCTATTCTTTCAGGCAAAGTGAACAAACTCTAAATCTGAAAATAAAAATGATGGAGCATGGAATGTGAGCACAGAGTACACGGTTCTAAAGAGAAGCTCACTTCACAGACAGGGAAAGAAGACAAGCTCTCCCTAATTTTCTGTCATAGAGTTGGTTACAAACCGTCTTGATCCAAACGACGCAGAATGGATGTTAAGAACACAGGATTTAGCATCAGACCTACCTTTTGCCCAAATTAGTCATATAACCTGGGCTAAATTGCTTGTTTCCTCATCTGTGAATTGAAATATGGTGCCTATTCTCACATGGCTTTTATGAAGATAAATAATTTATGTAAAGGGTCTAGATTATCAGGTACTCAATATACAACAGTCATTACTATTTTTCTATTATAACACTCACAACCACACAATGCTCAATAATGCCATCAAAGTGCTTGTTCCAACACTCCACAAAGCTGGGATGAGGAGGAAGCAGAAAAGAGAAAGAGAGACATCATTTCTAGGTATCTAGAAAAGGCCAAGGAGACCAAGGCCACTGGGAAAATTCCTACACCTTCTAGAACATCAAGCCATCAGCCAATGTCTTGGCTCTACTGTGACTCTAGGTTTCTAATTAACTAGGGACACAAGATAAAACACAGGATGCACGGTTCAGTTTGGATTTCAGACATGCTTCTATCAAAAAATTGTTCGTTGTGTATCTGAAATTCAAAATTTTATTTGCAATATCTGGCCACTCTACTTCTACTGCATCTTTGCTCTCAAAAATTCACTGAGACGGAGTCTGAGGGAGTTGTTTTATCTTCAATTCCCAGAGACTAAGAATGAGGTTTCTAGCACTGCAACACACAGCACCATTCATTTACAAAAGCTCTAAGTTAAGCACGGAATTGTTCCCCTGTGATGCCAGCTGATGCTCAGTCGAAAGCTGGGATCTGCACACCTGCTTTACAGATGAGGAAACCACGGCAGAGAGATGGGCTGACATCTCACAAGTGCTGCTAACCGAAGCCCTCAGCATCCTTTGCACATGATCAGATTCCACATACCCTCCCTCGACCAAGAGGGTTTGGAAAAGTTTCATTTTGCATTATGAAACAAAGCACGTTAAACATACTTTTCCAATTCCTTCCTCTTCTCCCCAATTTGACACACCCGAGTTCTCATTCATGGACTAGATAATCTCTCAAGTGCCTTCCCGCTCTAATTTCCTTTAATCTGTGACCCATACAGGTGCTATAAGTCCCAAGGCCAATTTGTTCAAGAATCTCACACAGAATTTGTACCTCCAGACTCAGCCTCGCAGCCTACCATCCCTTGCACTTCATCAAGCAATACAAACTCTCTTACACTCAAGGAATGTGGAATCCCATGGAGCTTGTCAGAGCCTGTCGCTACAGCCCTGTTGCTTGTCACCTGCAACACCTACTGCATTCCGCACCAGACTCAGGTTCTCTGGGGCTGATGAGAGCGGGGTCAGCTCATCCACTACCCAGTCTCCACCCACGAGAGCCAGCTCTCCGAAGGCCAGCTTGGCTTCCCTCCGCACAAGGTGCCCTCCCTTCCTCCACGGCGACCTGTCTCTCCCTCTGCCTTTTCAGCAGAGTGAAAAGAGGGATGAACTACAAGCAGTCAGACTCTGAAAGAATACCCACACTGTTACATCCATCCAGTCCTTGCTGCTGGGCTGTTTCTTGAATGGCTGCCTTTTTTTCTCTGTACTTTCCTACATGTTTATGTGCAATAATGCTATCAATTTCTGAATAAATAAGATGGCAGAGACTGTAGCTTTTACTGGCTTTATACCATATCCAGCACATTATCATACCCACATCTTGTAAAATGTATGCTTTTCTGAAAGCCAAGTACTACTAAAAAGAGAAGGAGACTTTAAATCTAAAGACGCCCCCTCCCCCAATTCTATTTCCATATATTTCCCAGGACACTTTCTCCAAGAATGAATATTAACAACAAGGAGGGCCTGGTCATCCTAATGTCTGCAGTCTTAAAATCTTTTTTTCTAGAATCTAGGTAATAATGAAAATAATAGCAGCCACCATGGATTAAGTGCTTACCATGTGCCAATCCTAAACGTGTGTGCACGAATAAGTGACGTTACAAACCCTCTTAAACTGATGAGGAAACACAGCAACTGAGAACCTGCCCAATGTCATACAACTAGGGAGAGAGAGAAGCTTGGCTCCAAAGTTATGCCCTTTACCCACACGTCACCCTAATGCCCTAAATTAAAATTCTTGAGCTACAAATTTACCTGGAGAATAGGTCTGGGCAGAAGAAGGAGGGTATAATGAGAAAAAAAAAATACTGAAAAGTGATGTAAATGGCATTCTTAGCTATTTCCTGAGCGTCTATAAAAGAATTCTTGACAAAACATATACTGACACAATATCATTCTGGAAAACTAAAATAAGTTAGGAAACTGATGATTTAACTCCAATAGTCTTATTTATTAAACTTATAAAATGCATGAAAAATACTGAAAAGTAATGATTATCTTTAGTCTTAAAAAAATACTCTGTAACTTAGACTTATGAAACAGATCATAATATATTCCAGTAAAAGTGCCCTCTGTCTCCCAGTCATTAGACTATCTGGATAAACTGAATTAATTCAACACTCTGAATTCACCACACAAAACAGATGCTAATATAACCGGGAGAAAGATGGCCGGCCTCCTTCTCTGATGGCTGACTTAACGAACACTGAAAATACAGTCGCATGTACGAAATAGCCAGGGTCACACTGCACTATGGAATGCTCGACACCGGATGCTTCCTGTGTGCGCGTGCACAGGGAAGGGGTATCCACACACACTAGTCTGAAGCTATGTGTGTAGATATCTGGGTGATAATAACCCACACACACTAGTCTGAAGCTATGTGTGTAGATATCTGGGTGATAATAAGGTGGATTCTTTCAGGCAATATCTGTCAACGTTATTTTTAACACTCAGCCTAAGAAATACACGGCTCTTCAGTTAATGGAGAGGACAGTCTAGTTATGGTCTTCCATCTCATCTAGGGAATCGCTCCCACTCCTCCCCTAGAGAAACGCCAGATGTTTATTATAAAGACAACACTTGTGGGTGATAATCTCCGCCCCCCAATAGTTCATATACCTGTAACAGACTGTGGCCAGTTGCCACCAAAGTGCGTCATTATAGTCGCTTTAAATCACTTACCAAGAGGCAATGACTATGGGGATCACCATTTAGGGGTATGGAGTTTAAAACTATATAGTGAAAATAAAAATTTAAAGTATTTACTGGTCTCACATTTCAAGACCAAGTTCATACCTCTATAAATATGTTTATATATTTATATGTCAGATATTTGTTTCCTTAACTCAGAATTGGTATGTAATAAATTTTTACTGTATAGAATTTAAAAGTTAATAGAGATACCTTTTATATAAATGGCTAGATTACTGTTTTAAATTTTTTAAATGGGTTGATTGAATACAAATGCCTTATAAATGACATAATAGATTTCTGATATAAAATGCTGTAATAAATTTGAATTTTACAGAGCAAAAAACCCCAAAATTTGTGTCTCGTGATTTTCACTGAAACTAGGACATTTAAATACAAAAGGAAAAAAAGTGTCAACATGAGTCATTAAAAACAGTAACTGAATGTGATTCTATAACTCCACAGGAAAAATTCCAGAGCAAAATACTGGTCAAAAGAAGGAGACCAACTGAATTAATCTGAGAACCACTTTAGAGAAAAAAATTGAGAACACCTAAATCATTAAAAATTATATATACATCTGGGTCCTTCACATAGATGTCCTTAATTGAGAGTTAATTAGAGAAGACAGAATAAATGCTATTTTGATCCTCAGGTAGCAGTCAAGCACGGAACAAGGTCTAAGTTCGGCTACCATATCCCAGCATGGATTCTACTAAGCAAAACTGAGGGTGTGTAACAACGGCAGCTTGAGTGTTCACTACGTTCTAGGTACTATTCTAAGTCTTTCACGTCTCTTAATTAGTGCGTACTGCAGGTGCTATGATCAGCCCCTCTTTACAGAGGCGGGAGCTGACGTGCAGGGAGTACCTATAACTTAGAAGCAGTAAGCAGCAGAGCCAGGGTCCAAGTCCAGGCAATCTCCCTCCAGGAGCCATGCTGTGAACCACTGTGGTGCACACGGACCACCAAGGGCTAGAACGGGGGTGCTGAAGGGGCCTGTAACAGTATCTAGCGTCATCATCTCATCCTACCAACTGAGGCCCAACCCCACTTGTCTACGGAAGTGTTCCTTGATTCCCAGCTACTGCTCCTTTCATAGCACTCCTCATCACCTTTTACAACCATACAAAAGTAACCTGGATCACTGGATAAGGCTGGCTTGAGAGTCACAGATTTGCTTTGACTATCTGGTAAGGCGCCGTTACAGTTTTATAACAAACCAACCCCTGTTTAGTGCTTGAATACTCCTCTGCTATTATCAGCAGACACATCTGTGGAGATAACTTTATAAATAATATTCTCCCATGAAATACTTTGTTGCTCTACTCAGAGAAGGAAACACTATGTAATATGACCACCATGATGTTGTAAAGGCACAAGCAGTTTTAATAAGTAAAATTCCCTACTACTAATTAGTAGATGATTCTACTGAAAAGAATTCCTTTGAGACGATTTTCAATTAAAAACTTAAAATAATAGATGCTGAATATTAAAATTCTTTCAAACTCTGAGATGCTATGATTTTTTTGTGAAATCATAACTTCTGGTGCATGAGCAGATGCAGCCAAGTATACTATGGGAAAATGTGTCATGATTCCACTCAGCATCATCAGGATATGCTCCTGTTATGTGGAAAAACAACAAGGGACTGTCTCTTAGATGATAACAGGCAGGAGACTTTGTTAAGGAGGGAGAAGGAACGTGGTTAAGTTCCAGAAATACCAATGGTGAATGCTAGTTCTAGGATGACCGGCTCATCTTCAGACAGCACTGGGTCTCTTTCATAGGTGCACAGTGACCTCTAGTGGTATAAATGAAGAATCTCGAAATGCTATTTTCTCCGTAAGTGAATTTTCAGAGGCACAACTAAGAATATTTCCTCTTTTGGAACCTTTCAAAATTTTTAATTAAAAAAAAATTCCCTCCTCTACTAGCACTAAATATTCCAATTAAAATAAACCACATACATAGTATCACAGAATGGAAAGAAGTAAACAGCATGTTAATTAAAGCATTAATCCTGGTTGTGATAGCAAGAATAGAGTAAGTGTCATGGTATCAAAGCTGTTATAAGAAAATAACCTTTTTGAAAACACCTCTAATACACCTGAAAAGTTACCAAAGGCACCAATTATAGAACAAGAATTATGTAACATATTTAAAATTCTCAATATGCTTTGAAACTTTGAGTTGTCAAATATTAAGTAGCCCACTTTCTCATGAATATTTAGGTTTTTTTCTCTTTTTTGGTGAGGAAGATTTGCCCTGTGCTAACATACATTGCCAATCCTTTTTTTTTTTTCTTTTTGCTTGAGGAAGACTAGCCCTGAGCTAACACTCATGCCAACCTTCCTCTACTTTGATGAGTGGAGTAGGTCCCCACCCAAATTCTGAACCTGCAAACCCTGGCTACCAAAGCAGAGCGTGGGGAACTCTAACCACTCGGCCAGGCGGCCAGCCCCTGTTTTCTTGTTTTTAAAGTAACGCTTAAAGCTTTGGCTTTTCCTTTTCAATCTGAAAGATTATCAGAAATAAGATTAGCTGTAGATAGGTTTATTAAGTTTATAAAAGCTTCCAACGGGCAAATTTTATCTAAATGTGAAAAAATGTCAAATAATATTGAACTTGAGAGACAGCCATCATATGCTTTCTTATGTAACAGTCACACATATGCAATTATGATTGAAATACTGTACATGAGTTCAAAGGAGAGTATAAGTTTTAAAAAACCAATAGGAATATTTTTAATTCTTGTAGGCTGAAATAATTCCCTTGAAACTTCATTTCCATAACTTCCCATTGCAGAAAATGAGGTAGGAAAGAATTCAAAATGATACTTCTCGGTGATGAACACTCAAACGAAATTTCACTCCAGTTGTGGGGAAATACAGCCTGTCTAACCTTGCTCCAAGCATAACAAAATAGTTGAGGATTGGTGAGTTACTTGGTTTTTGCACAGAACATATATACAGATTAAATGTAGAGTTCTTTTGCAAGAAATGTTATTTATTGCTTAAATAAGAGCGATGGATTAGGAAAAATAAAAACATTTCTATTTAACTCTGATGACAGGATTTTCATATTTCTACAATACATTTCCTTTTCATCATTTCTATTTATTAACTTATCAGTCGATATTTATGGTACTCCATATAAGGCACGATCAGGAATAAAAGAGTGCAGCTGGTAGGAAAATAGGATTCCTATACAAATAATTATAAGGGCATATTTTAAATAACTTACCCTTCAAATATAGAGTTTTCACTAAAAAGCTATCTAAGACTTTTGTGCAACTCCCCCACCACATACAGCAGTATCTGTAGCCACTCAGAGGGCCAATGCTCCTGCAGACCAGTAAAGATCTCTCTCCTCTCTTATTGGGGGATGAGATAGGGAAAATTATGCTTGTGGCTCAAAGTCTATCCATATTAACAGTTGTTAAAGCAATTAGCACTGCATAACTCTCCTTCTATTCCACCAATCCTATCAGTATAATACACCCTGGAATCACACAGTGGATGGACACACAGCTTTAAGCCTAAAGGGGAGACACAGTGAAAAGAGGACCTCCACTGTGAACCCATCAGTCTTGCTGCGTGTTTCAGACTCTCTCCTCACAGCCTACAGGCTAACGCTTTACTTACATCTGGGCAACACGACACTAAAGCAATTTTCTAAAAGTTAACTCTAATTCCCTGAAAGAATTAATGGCTTTTACAATTATAAACATTAAGGCAAGAAATTCTACGTAAATACTGAAGCCTTGACAGTACTCTAAAATGACATGCTCCAAAAAAGCAATAACAGCTTTTAAAACTCTGCCAAGACTGGGTATATGGGAGAAACACAGGAAACAACTGAAACACTCCTCAGTAGAAGGTTGGTTAACTAAAATACCGTTAATTCAACAGTAGAATACTATGCGAGCATTAAAAAGAATGATATGCTTATATACACTGGAAGTGTCTGGAAGGATACATGGGGTCTGATAACAGCGGTTACCTCTGCAGAAGACCTGGCTGGCTAATTTTGAATTTTTACTTCATACCCTTTGGTACCTGTTGAGTTTTTCATGATGAACATGTATTGTTTTAAAAATAAAACAGACAGAAAAACAATCATGAAATAAATACTATTCTTAATGACAAAAACCACCGTTCTGTGGGGAGTAGAAAGAAAACAGGGTCATTATGAGGTCAGTGAGAGAGATTTTCGCAACAAAAAAATAAACGAAACAGAGTACCTTTTTTTTTGGTCAAATGAATATTTTGATAAATTCATTTGTCAAAATAAACTAATATCAATTTGAAAAAATAAACAATGACTGAATTGGGTCAAGTGCCAGTCTGCCTAAAAGAAAATAAACTTTTACACGAGAGTTACTCAGTGTGGGAGTGTTATAAAGTGTTATGAAAGATTTTCTATTTCCATCTATCCTCACAAATTTTCTCATTTGTTTGCCTTATTCAATGCTTTGCTCCTAATGTTAAGACTCCAAGAATCAGCTTTGAGCAACACTATATTCTCCTTACCCATGGAAGCTTTTGTTGCACACACCTCAAAAGCAGAAACAATGTGATTACACAGGATGAACCATTTGTGCAAGTCCTCAAGAC
Source organism: Equus asinus (assembly GCF_041296235.1). Classification (NCBI taxonomy): domain Eukaryota; kingdom Metazoa; phylum Chordata; class Mammalia; order Perissodactyla; family Equidae; genus Equus; species Equus asinus. The sequence continues at coordinate 34,367,000 of NC_091790.1, forward strand.
ACTTAGGATGTCAAATTCTGTGCCCAGGACAGAATTCTCTACGGGCGCTCTTAGAAGGCAGTAAAAACGATTTTGAAAACAACCACAATTCAAAAACATATACCAATGCTTTTAAACGTAGATCAAACTTTAAGGCTCCACAATGCTATATAATTGACAGATCCTTTTCTCTTTTACTTTCTTGAAAATATTGTAGAAAAAACCAAAACAACAACAAAAGCAACTATGTGATCTAACATGAAATTCCACAATATAAATTTTCATTTTGGTAACTAGTACAGATGGAGATGAAGTGGAATAAAGCAATGAGGAGGAAGAAAACAAAACAGAGTGGAGCTGTGGCCAGGACCGCCCAGCGCTCCCCTGTCCGAGGAGGGGCGACAGAGCGAAGGAGGCCTGGCATGGAAGATCGAGAACTCAGTTTGGAGTCGTGACCTGCTGCTCACTTACCAGTCATCCATTTCACTTAAGGGTACATTTTGCTCTGTTTAAAAACACGTGTGTGATAGAGAATGACAGTGCATGGGTAGGGAGGGAAATAACTTTTTTTAAATTCCTGAAAGGTGTCAGGGGTAGATGAATTTAAAAATGAAAAGATAAAGCAGAAAAGAAACGTAGGAAAAGGTAAACTCCACTTATTTCACAATAGCACTTGAGGCTGACAATGTATTTTACAGATTACCTTCTCAAAGTATCTGCATGTGTGTGTGTGCCCCTTATAAAAAATCTATGTATGTAAAAAAAGCACAACAGACAAACCTTTCACTGAGTCTCAATCGACCCTAAAAAAAAAATCAGTCTGATCAGCAATGAGAATAATTTTACAATGCAAATGTTTCTGTGGCTGTAACTATTACGGAGTCAATTCATTTGTCCAGTTTCAAAGATTTATCATTTGGGGAGGCCAAAACAGTAACATTCTTCATCTTCATCAAATGATTAGTAAGGAAGTTGCCCCTCATGAGTATTCACCAGTGAAAATCCAAGACCAGTTAAGTCATCTGGCAAAGACAAAATCCTCTTGGAGATTACCAAGGGAGAGAAATGTTAATAACTCTCCAAAATAAGTCCTTTAAAATTAAATTTTTAAAAATTACTCCAAAGGGGATGCATCTAGCACTGCATAAATAGTAAAATGAATCGACATTCCTGAAGACATGAGTTATCCTTTAAGAGTCAAAATGTTTCATGTTCAGCTAAAAGCTTTCATGCGATTAAGACCAAACTGAAAGGGAGACACCTTCTTTCCTGAGTTTCACGGCAGAGACTCCAGATCTTCTATTTTAATAACTAACAGCACAATGCCACCTTACAGATTTGAAAATCAAATGATCTTTGGAAAACTGATAACTGGAAAACCTGAATACTAATTTTTGCTATGGCTAATGACTTTTTTTACTTTGTAGGAATGCTGTGTCTTGGGCATTTTATTTTTTGACAGCTGATCGGAATTTCAAAATCCTACTTTCCACTTGGAAACTTGAAGATTAGGCCTTTTAAGGAGAGGCTCTAACACCCCCCTTGATGGGATCTATTTGGCTACTTATTCCTCATTGAAAAGTACAACTAAGTTGCAAACTAAAAAGCTGTACGGTCTACATCAAACTAACTATACTATACAGCTCGATGAATGACGAGTCCGCATTAGGATGAAGTCTTGAAACACTGTTAACTACAAAATCCTTTTCACTGTCTTTTAAAAAAACATACTTTAGGCCAATAGAAAACAATACAAATTAAAAATTAACCCAGGAGATATATAGGAAAAAAAGAGGAGGTCAGGAATAAATCTGCCTTCTTGAAACGCTTTTCTGAGGAAAGAAGGTAGGAGGCACATTTGCATTTTAGGTGGGTTAAAACGCAGAGTGCATTACTGCTGCTTCTAAGTATCTTCTTAAACTCAGCTCCTGGGTTTTACAGCTTCCTTAAAATATGGATAAACAAACTGTTGCCTTCTGACTGTTGCTCTTCTCATGTTACAAACAAGAGCTTCCAGTGTAAGTGTGATTATCAGCGTGGACACATTAGAAAGAATCATTTTAGTTTCAATGTTAACCAGGAAACTAGAATGAAAAGCAGCATGCTCTGTTACAGCCTCGAGGAATAAATATTTCTGGGTTCCATTCCTAACTTCACCGAAAACGAATATAAAGAAATCCATTTATCTGTTAGGTATTTAATTTCCTTCTCAGTCAAGTAAGTAATAAAATAATAGTATTAACCAAACGTCAAGAAAGCCACAGGGAAGCCAGGTGCAATAAAAAGACAGCTATAAGGACACCTGTTTGCATTTTCACCCAGCAAGAAGTAAATTATACTTAGTTTAATTATACTCCCTTGCTGCTCCAAAATAGGCTAATTTTACTTACTCATCTAACTTCTGAGACAGTGTTCTGGAATTCCTGTTTTAACTTTTTTAAATAAAAGGCTGGCTAGTTAAGTTACTTGATTTTCAAAATACAGGTTCAATGGTCACAATAACACATTCTAAGGGGGAGCCTAATAATTTACAGGGAATTTGAAATAAGCAGTCCAACAGGTGAAATAGGAATCATTCAACTCCAGACACTGGTAACACTGACATGATTATAGAAAAGGAATTTGATTGAACGAGATTTGACAGATTAAATACAAACAACACAGATGGGCTGCTTATGCTGAGAGTATTCAACCTTTCAAAGGGGCAACTGTTTGCCTTACTACACAGGACATTGATTTCATTACAAGAAAAAGTGCAAGACCAGACCCATATCACCGACAGATTATTCAATGTTCTTTTGGCTTCCACCCGAGAATAAGATGCCACGTATAATATGGTCTACTGGTAAATGTCCCACTAAGAAAGAACCTAATATACAGAAAATAAAATCTAAGACGACTACTTGTTAGAATAATTCCATAGCAAATTACAACTCCTTAACCAGTGGTTCTCAAAATTTAGTATGCATATAAATAACCTGGATTGCTGGTTAAAGACGCACGTTTCCCCCATCTACTCCCAAAGCTTTCAGCTCCACTAGGTCCTGGGAAGGGCTCAGTTTGCATTTTAAACAAACTCTTTCGGTATTCTAATTCAGGTTACCCATGGTCCTCACTCTGAGAAACACTGATCTTAAAAAGTAAGATATGTCGGGGCTGGCCCCGTGGCCGAGTGGTTAAGTTCATGCGCTCCGCTGCAGGCGGCCCAGTGTTTCGTTGGTTCGAATCCTGGGCGCGGACATGGCACTGCTCATCAAACCACGCCGAGGCAGCATCCCACATGCCACAACTAGAAGAATCCACAACGAAGAATATACAACTATGTACCGGGGGGCTTTGGGGAGAAAAAGGAAAAAAATAAAATCTTTAAAAAAAAAAAAAGTAAGATATGTCTATATGTGGTCCCTTCCATAGTGTGATTCTGCTGGGTGGTGTGCCCTTCCCAAAGTGTGAATTCCCTGCCATTTCATCGTTAACCTCTAATGAAAATTTGACAAAGAAAGCTCTGTTTACAAAAATTACTTGTTAAAGTGAGTTTTTAAAAAAGAGATTATGTTTCTCTAAAACTGCTAAGTCAATGAATAACAGTTAATTGTCTAGCAACTATTCTGAGGATGGGGGCAAGGAAGAGACATGAGGTGAAAAGGCAAAAAAAAAAAAAAAGGCAAAATGAAGGTGGCAACCTACTTACAATAATTCTGCCTAGGCCCAGACTCATGTGTCACACAGAAGTGTGCGCCTCCCACACAAGGGCACTATGGAGCAAACCCATCAGTCTCTCCACTTCCATCCTCCTGTCCTACATAAAATTACTATAAATGAATCTCTCCTTAAACATCAACTCATCATTTTTCAGTTTGAGAACCTACACTAAGTGGCTCCCCACTGCCTAAATGATGAAATACGAACTCCTCAGCTCCTGATGTTTAAGATCCTGTAACCCAGTCTCAACTAATCAAACCACGTGTCACCCTACTCCTAAAGGGACCTTGCCAGCTCCAGCCAGATGGGTCTTGTATCTCATCAACCTCGGAAGGGTTGACTCCTAGGCTCATACCTCTGCTCTAGCTGCGTCATTCTTCCTGCCCGGACTCCCTTTCACCCCTTCCCCCTCTTAGTCCTTCAAGGCCTACCCTACGTATCATTCCACCAGCATTGCAGTCCCCACTGTGTTCTCCTTCTGATCACCTGTAGCATTTCACATCCTCACCAAACACTGCAGCATCTGACTATATTCAACCTTTGTTTTATTACACTGTTCTTTAGTATTCCACACCCTTCCCTCCCCTCAATAACTCTCCCATCTCCTGAAGGCAATAATGAGAAATTCTAGAGAAATTCTTGCTATCTCCATCCCAACCCAGACTCCCACTCAAACAAAATACCAGTCATACTCAATCAGCTTGGTAATAGCTACAATTTATGTATCTATTATCAAATTGTAGCCCAATGAATACCTATAAATTAGTTTATTAAACAAACATCTGAGGAGTAACCATTACACATCAAGAGCTATTTATAGGCAATGGGGCTACACTTAGTAAATTGTCTTTGTCCTCCACTAACTCTCACGTAAGTCCTTAAAACACCAACTACTGATTGTTTTTCTGCTACAGCATTACATGAAGCTCTACAGTACCTCTTTATTACAGATTCTGAAAGTCAGAGTTTTCTACTTGTGTAAGTTACCGACACTGATGCTACAGCTGAGATGAGAAGCTAAGGCATCACTTTCCCCTCAAGACCAGAAGCACTGAATCTTCTATTTTATCACACTAAAATTTTGAGAGGAACTTAAGGTATGGAATTTATTTCCTGGGTGCCCTATTCAGTACCTGGTATATATGATCAGGAAGTGTTAGCTCTTAATAATTCTGATTTTAAAAGCCCCAAACTGAAGATACATATAATCGGCCATCATTAAAGATTTTTATCCCTATCATTATCTTCTTCTCAATCAATAAAAAGGACTATAAACATGATAAGTAGAGGCTACCTAAGGGTGACAACTCTCATGAGACTTAGTATTTATTTATCTTTTAAATTGTGATAAAATATACAAAACATAAAATTTATCATTTTAATGGCATTTACTTTTATATTTAGAAAACTGTTGAAATGATACTGTAATACTGATTAAAACCTGGGATTCTTTCCTGCAAAAAAAATGGCTATAGTTAACATCTCAATTTGGAAACTAGTGTTAGCAAATATCTTTTTCACGTTATGAACACTGCTACTGCTAAAAAAATAATTAAATACACTATTAGTGGTTAAATCACTTGTATGTATTTCAGGCAGTGAAATAAAACACTAGATATTAGACTTCCTAGATTTTTCTGCATTATTTTCTTAAAATTCACAAATGGAGCTTATTGTCTATCAGGGGGCTGCCAAGTGCTTTACATGCATTATTGGTTGTTTTCTTATTGAAGCATAATTCAGATACCACAAATTCACCTTTTCAAGTGTGCAATTCAGTAGTTTTAAGCATATTCACAAAGTTGGCAACCATCACAACTATCTAACTTCAGACCATTTTCATCACCCCAAAAAGAAACCGTGTACCCATTAGCAGTCCCCTCCACTGCCCCTTCTCCTTGGCCCCTGGCAACCACTTATCTACTTTCTGTCTCTATTGATTTGCCTATTCTGGACATTTCATATAAATAAGTCAGATAATATGTGGTCTTCTATAACTGGCTTCCTTTACCGAGCATAATTTTTTCCAGGCTCAACCACATTGTAGCTTGTATTAGCACTATGCATTACTTTTTAAGACCTAAAAGCAAACACTTAAGCTAGACACAAGAATTGGCTGTTTTACATTAAAAAAGTGAGATTGAGAGATGAAGTAACTTGCCCTCTTTGAGTCTCTTTGAACTCAAATTCGTTCAGTGCATTTCTACAGAGATGCATAAACTATAAATACTATGTGGATTATATACAAACTTATATGGATAAAAGTATATATTTTTTTAAAAAATTGCTACCTAGGTCTGTCACCATGAGTAGAAGTCAATCTCTCTAAGTTTGTCTTGTGTAAAAACACAGCCAGTGATCTCTATGGTGCTTTCAAACTCTAAATTCAAGTTGTTTTGAAAATCACTAAGGGGTTATTTACTCTCTCTTCAACTCTGATGTGATTCTCAGTCTTTTAGAATAATTACTACAATTACAACTACTAATTATAATGGGTATCTTTATATATTGTACAGAACATGGCTTCATATCATAAAGTATACAGTAAACTGAACAGGGCAACATGGTAATAATCTATTTCACATCATGAAAATAAACAGTATTTACTTACATATCTCTAAATCCAATTTATTTTTATTGCAACAAGTCAGAAAATAAGGAACATCTTTTTTAGAATTTAAGAAAAAAAGGTCTCTCTGGGAAGATCCTGACAGGTACACAAGGACACTTCTGGGATGAATTACAGGTGGGTTCTTGGCAAACCAATCTGGAATGTCGCATAACTGATCACTGCCACTCACTGTCAATTTGCCAGCAGTAGTCAGTAGAGAAACTTTTTGGTCGTTTTGTCATTTTTGCTGATTTATTCAAAATTATTTGTCAGCATGTTTGTGTGTCTGCCATAAGCAACAATGTAGATGTAAATGGCAGTTGCACTGTGAAACACCCTAAATGAATACTGTCTGTACTTGGAAAATACACGCTGAGCTGCTCAGCAATGACAAATGGCAAGTATAAGATATATAAGATCAAAGAGGAAAGAGGGGATTAAAGCACTCTGTCGAATATATTTAATCCAAACTGTTATTTTTAATCAGAAATAACAACTTGAAGATGTCAAAAAATGTTTTAAAACTTTACTGAATTTTACTTGAAAAGAAAACCCTTAAAATGAGATTTAAATCACCAATCCAAAGTTTAAAAATAAGAACCAAAATTGTTCAAGCATTATAACTCTTTAATGGAAAAATAACCAAAGTTGATAGGGTTTTCCCCCTGAGGAAGATTCTCACTGAGCTAACATCTGTTGCCAATCTCTTCTCTGTTTTTCTTTTGCTTGAGGAAGATCAGCTCTGAGCTAAGATCTGTGCCAATCTTCCAGTTTGGCAGGCGGGTTGCTGCCACAGCTTGGCTGATGAGTGGTATAGGTCTGTGCCTGGGAACCAAACCTGTGAATGTGGGCCACCGAAGCAGAGCGCACCAAACTTTACCCCACTATGCCATGGGGCCAGCCCCTAGGCTTTTCTTTTTTTTAAATTGAATATAGTGGGGGAGAGAGGATTTTGAGTCATAAAATTGCTAAGGTAAAGAGCCCTCTTTCTGGGTCTGATGCTCTCAGCAATGGCTCTTCTAGAACAATGCTATAAAATAGAACTTTTTGGAAATGCTCTATATCTGTGCTGTCCACAAGCCCCATGTGGCTACCGAGCATTTAAGTGTGGGCAGTGTGACTGAGGACTGAATTTTAATTCATTTAAATAGCCACATGTGACGAAGGAGTTCCTTACTGGACGGTGCAGATGTTGAATGATGAGGGGCAACCTACTGTTAAAGGGCCATACCGCTAATGTTCCAGAAACTTTAAAAAGTGAAAGAGATTGGGGTTACTCATATTGGGGGATGGGGTAAAATAAGGGAAAATAAACTCCCAAAGGAATCTAAATTTGACCTCCAAGATTGTAGAGAGCCTCCTTCAAATCTATGCACGGGGGCTATGGATATAAAAAGAAAAAAGGAAAAGAGGAGGCAGAAACCACAGAGCCAGAAGGAAAGACTTCATAGTAACTGCCACTCAGTAAAACACTGATCGAGTGATCAGTCTGTTTTAGGAATTGTACTAAGCACTGGACACATGTTCTCACTCAATCCTCAAAACAAGCCTTCCAGATATATTTATTATCTTCATTTTAGAGATAAGGATATTGAGACTTAGGAAGTTAATTTATGGAGGAAAAAACCTAACTTAAATCTAGCAACTAGTGCCCTTCCTCTATGTTCCAGCTGCATATCGCATGTCCCTCTGTTGCAGCAATCCACACATTACGCTGCAATACAGTTTACGGGCTGTCTCCCCCTTGACAGGTAAGCTCCTTGAAGGCAGAGCTGTGTTCTGTCAATCCCTTACTTATCTTTCTCAATCACCTACCATCACGAACTTTTATCTGTCCATGTACTTAAAATACATATATTCTTCAGTAAGTATCTGGTAAACTTACTACAAATTTGTTAAATTTGCTCCTCCATTCCAATGACAAACCCTTGTGGCAACACACTTTCTCCAACTCTCACCCCTCAAGCATGTATATCTGAGTTTAGAATCAAGTTTAAAGTTCAGCATTTAAAAACCAGTTTTGCAAACTGTTTAAAGGATCTGGTAAGAAGCTCAGAATTTTCAATATCTGAACAAAACATTTAACTTTGAGCTGTCATTTTTTTCAGAACCTACTAATAAAAAAGTAAGATTTTCCATATTTTTGGACATTATGTTATAGAATTGCTAATACTACAACTGAAACCCTACATTACACAAAAGTTGTGCCATATAATAGCTTTCACCCTTGTATGTTCCTCTTAAAAGCACAGCTAAGTCATACTGCTTACAGTAACTTTTAAATAATAAAGCTTTGATAGTGGCCAATCTTTCCATCTCATTCATCAATGACTGTTTTTATCCTTTCATACTTTATTACATTCATTCCTTATGGGCACATTGCCAGCATCTCCTAGTAAAGTGAGGCCAAGATAAACTTTAGGATGCCTCCTCAAATCAGAAAGGGCCAAAAGAAGTCTAGGAATTTATCTTCTCAATCCAGATCCATAGCCCCTCTATGCCAAGATTCAACGAAATTCAATCCATAGACAAAATATTTACATGAGAAAGGCACTCAAGGCTCTTCTTACAAATATATTCAAAGGTGGCATCAAATAAAATTCAAACACACTAAGAAGCACTTCTGGTTAAAATATGATCTCCTCTTCCTTGTCAGAAACAAGTATCACCAGGGCTTCTGCTGTTGTCTTACAAGAAACATAATTTTAAAGAATACGTAACCTTATTAAATTTATCTTTGCCTTGAAATTTCCAGTTTTTTTCTTCTTGCCATTACGCCTATTTATAAAATTACCTATTCTAATTTTTACAAACATCAAAAATATCGTGTATGTGTGTATTCCACTTAACACAGGAAACCAACATTTGTTGGGGAAAAGAGGAATGAACTAGAGCGCTGTTTCTCAAGTTTCATCATTCCTACAATTCACCTGAGGAGCTTCTGTAAAACGCAGACCCTGATTCCAAAAGTCTGGGACGGAGCCTGAGATTCTGAGTTTCCAACAAACTTCCAAGTGTGATGCTGAAGTTGCTGGTCTAAGGCTTTGTGTAGCTAAAGACAAATTTTTCCAGATCTCAGTGATGTTCTGACTTTTCTAATTTCTTTTTAACGTTCATTTATTCTTTCAACAAATTTTTACTGAATGTGCATTATGAGTCACGTAGTTCACTGGGAGAGTAAGAAAGACAGGCGCTCGGCCCTCAGAGAACACACGTGTGAACAAGTACTTGCACTATAACCACAGAGCACTACAACAAAGGCATGTAGTGAGAAGAGAAGGGCTACTTTTCCAGGGTAGAGTAGCGAAGGCTGGAGCTAAGATGTGGCTCTTGCACTGAGACCTGAAGGTAAGTAGGAATCTGAAGATGGGGAAGACGAGGATCCCATCTCAGACGGAAGAAACAGCGAGACAAGCATGGAAGCACACTGGAGGAGCCGCAGTTATATCAGATTGCTGAAGCGCATGATGCTTCCAGCAGAGATCCGATGGGGAAAGGTAAACAGCGTCAGATTAGTGGGCCCAGCAGGTCACTGGGGACTTCAGAAAGAGCAGTTTCAGTGCACTGGTGAGGTCCAAAGCAGGCTACAGTGTACTGAGGAAGAAAAGGAAAAGGAAATTGTGACAAATGAAACACTTTCCAAAGATCTTGCTAGAATAGACCAATAACTAGAAAAGGACAAAAGGCCAAGGGCAAATTTTTAAATTTTTACAAGTGTGAGAGACTTGAGCACATTTATAGGAAAACTTGCGATCAGCGAAGAGGGAAAGGCTAAAAATACAGGAAAGAGAGGAGCGACACTTCTTCCTAAGACTAGAGTAAGGCTTCTCAGTCTCAGAACTTTGACACTTGCAGAGAGAATTCTTGTCGTGGGGGCTGCCCTGTGCATTGTAGGATGTTGAGCAGCATCCCTGCCCGTCATACTCACTGCATACCAGTAGCACTCTCAAGATCATCCCAGTTCTGACAACCAAAAATGCCTCCAGACATTGCTAAATGTCCCATGGGAGAAGGCAGAGGGTGGGGGAGCGGTGGGGGGAAGGGGTGTCAAACTCTCCCTGGTGGAGAATGACTGGTCTAGAGGCAGAGACTAGATAATTTAAAGCAGGCTTAGGGAGACCGCTGGAACACAGTGCTTCCTATCTACCTGCTGTGTACTACGAGAAAAGAGGAAGGTCCTCTTCTGAGAGAGGAGAAAAAGGATATGTTTTGTTGCGAATGGCAGAGTTTTAGAATGATTCTGTGGAAAATGGCAGAGGGACATAACAAGGGCAAGTAAAATTGTCTGGGTATGAGAAATATTATCTATTCTCCTAGGCCTAAAAAGCAAGTATATTTCCCTTTATGGGCTCTCCAGAAAATAGTACACAAAAGGAATCTGGGCTTGAAGAACACACCGAAAGCTCTTTATCAAAATATCCTTAATTTAAGGAATCGAATCATCCTGAAAAGTGTTCTGACTCAGAAGAACCATCTTCTTGTTTGCCAGGATAGAAATTTAGGGGTAAAAATTGATCGTTTTTTCTGAATATACAACTGTATCATAATTTTGTATAGTCTTCAACAGTAAGGTTCCTATAGTTTATCTGTCCCAAATTCTACCCATTAAAACCAATGCTTCAATTTTTATCTTAACCTGCAAAAGTAAAATAATCTGATATTTTAAATTAGGCATCATCTTTGAAAAAGTGTCACATTAATTTCCGTATGCTGCTGGGCCTCAGTCCACATTAGTATCTGTGCCCAGTGTGGAGAAAAAATTACTATTTAGATCTGGGTCCTGAAGGTCAATTACTGCACACCGTAGAATGGACTGGTCAGAAGACACTGTCACTAGCTACCACACTTAAACTTCATCTTCTCCATAGTCTTTACAACTCGAAAATCTGGTTTATGTCATCAAATCTTCTAATTTCCTGAAAAGGTTGAAAGTGTGCCTGCTCACAACACAGTTTAAGCAGTTTACCTCACGCAAGTGAAGAGAGACAGGACGCACAACAACATCCCCAGTGTTGTCAACACGGTTACCAAGTGATCTGCAAAGAAATTTACCTCACTTAAAAATCTCCCCAAAATAGCTATTAAAAAAGCAGGGAACTTTGCCCCAGAGATTTTTTGCTTTTCTTCTTCCTGGATCCGTAAACTTATTGCAAGACTTTCACGTGCAGCTAACAGAACTGGATTTGCATTTAGCAGTATCTTCCTCAAGAGATCAAATGCATCTCAAACACAAATATCTAACACACTAAAATATGTGGAAAGAATAATCCCAGATATAACAGGCAAAGATGCTCAGCTGTGCTAAATAAACCTCAGAATAAGTGTATGTTCAAGAGCCTGACCTTGTCCACTAGAGAGAAGCCACAGTGTTGGTTATAATCTCACTAGGGTTAGTCTCCCGGGCTACAGAGAACTCCTTCAGGCTCTACAACCATCTGAAGTTGATCTGAATGCTGAATGAGAAGCGCTTTGGATCTGTCACCCATTCTCTTCCAAAGAAAGACAATTCAAGTTGCATTCACTTTCAGATCTGCTACATATACTTATAAAAGGCAAAAAATTAAGCTGAAATTCCATATTCTAAGACGAATGTGAACACAGTATCATTCAAATGTATCTCTAATTGCAACGTGACCTATACACTTGAGGCCTCTGATATGATGACCTCTGATAATGGGCATATTAGGAAAAACCCATGCACTTGACCCCAAAGCTGACTACAAAATGATAACTAGGCCTATATCCAAGTGAGTAAAAAAATTTACTGAAGGCAAACATGTTCATACAGCAATCATGGTGATCTCTAAAGCTGTTAGAGGATGTCTCTATTCCTCCCGAAGGAAATAAAAATTACACGTGATTTGGAAACATGCTAAGAGGCATAAGAATTGAGAAAGGGAATGTAAGTATACTTAAAGAACAGTTTAGACATAAGTAATTCAACTACAGTTAGCAAATCTAAGGATTTCAATACCTGGCTCAGATCCTAAACTACTGATAGAAAAACAACTCCGTGTCTATTTAGTATTGCAAGTTACTAAATCAAATTATAGTCATGTGCCACATCTCAGTCAAGGATGGACTGCACGTATGACAATGGTCCCATAAGATTAGCACCACACAGCCTGGGTTTGTGGTAGGCTGCACTAGGTTTGTGTAAGTACACTCTCTGATGTTCACACGTCAACAAAATCGCCTAACGACGCATTTCTCAGAATTCATCTCTATCATTAAGTGATTCATGACTGTATTTCAAAGTCAATCTAAGCAAACGAGATTTTACTAGACACTTCATTCAACTCAAAGTACCAAGTTCAGTCAAGTTCCAAAGTGGCTAAATTTATGAGACTGTTTTTATTTTTCTTAACAAAAACAAAATGGATCCAAACTTTGAGGCGCTCAATATTAAAAAGTCAGCAAGGCCATACGCATTGATTTCCATGATCACTCATAATCTTAAAATGTTTTATTCTAACATACTTGGATTACAAAAACAAGAAGGCTTGATGTGAAACTTCACATTTTTCATTTCAAAAGAAATCTGTTTATATTTAGATGCTAACCAATGCTTGCTCTTTTCTTAAACAATCTTTGTACTGGCCTCTCACTAGTCTTATTTTTTTTGAGAAATAATGCAAGTATACTAATCCTAATTCCATTCTCTTTTTCTGAGTTCTTTTCAATTGTTTCCTTATGAAATTTCCTCCTCCAACGTAATTCAATAAAACTGTCCCCTTCACATTTTTAAAAAATAAAGTTTTAATATCTGAAACAAAAATTAACTGGGTTCAAAGGTCATGCCTTAGTATGATTCTAACAATGATTTAAAACAATTTTATTGACAAGGTCAAAGTCCAAATCTAAAACAAATGGCAAAAGATGTAATTACTCCATTTAACATCTTCATTAAAGATTTCTTTCCCTATAAAGAACTGGAAATAATGCCAAAATACAATTAGAGCATTATGACATCTATAAAATTAAGAGCTAATAAATAACTTTATATTGCTATTTTTGTTTAAGAAGACTTAAAAGATTTCAGAAAGAGAACACAATTCATTAAATTATGCAAGATACGACGGCATCTCAAGGCAAGTGAAGGCAAAAGACAGAATTTCTGTACAGTGTTAATGGAAAGTAACATCATGTGACATAAACGTAACTAAAAACCTATACACTGCAAACTGAGAGGAGGACATTGCAACAACTGTTTAAGAAAGGCATACAATTTTAACAGCAAAATGCTTCAGGACCAGCATGAAGAAGAGGTTACAGATCTAATTCTAACACTGTGACTAGTAGTGGCTATCCGGAGAAATGTGGAAAATCTGGGGCTTTGAAGGAAGGAGTCCAGGATAGATTAATGGTATCTGTCACAGAGGGGGAATGCGTATGTGTCTCATGGGGGAGGGAACTGTTGGTACACTGTGCACATTTTTTAACCTTGCTCTAGATAAAAACCAGAGTTCTGCAGCACAAGAAAATAAATTCTATTACTGATGGATATTAGAATGCTAACTTTCCCCAGGCTCACAGTTCTATTCTGCAAATTATAGTTAAAAAGACACTCTAAAAAATGTGAATCCCTCTCCTGGGGCTTCAAAGATTTTTAATTACAGATGAAAGCTATCAGATCAGAAGGATATGGGAAAGCCAGAAGCAAGGGTGCTAGGGCCTCAGCAGTTCTGTTATAGAAGTAGATTCCTGATTATATGATGCTTAGAGAGCGGAAGGGCGTAGGAACAATTATACTGGTACAAAGGCATTGAGAACGATATTAATTCTCATTTACTAGGGTAAGTTGCCAACACTAACGAGGGCCCAAGAGCATACATCAGGCCATCTAAACAGGAGCACCCAAGAGGTTTTCTTTCCTGGGCTAAATTCCAAAACCAGATAAACGTCTGGCTTGTTTGTTTATCATGAGCCCAAGAGTTTGGCACTTCAAATATGTACTCTTAATAAATGATGAGTCAAACACACTATCTTTATTCCTAGGACGCAATCCTATGTTCATCGGCTCAATGAAATAAAGTGCTTTACTTTGAATTTATCAGTTTGATAAAAGGAGTTTAAAACAGTTCACAAATTAGAACGTCCAAGAGTATGCTCATAAAATAACCTTAAAAAAAAAGTCACAAAAAGGAGAAACAGAAGAAAGGTTTCTTCCTGTGTGAACACTAACAAACAGTCAAAGGCAACAAGTGGCCCATGCCTGTCCCCTGCCACATCACTCTCACCCATCCCCGTCTGTCTTCTCTCTTGTTCAGCCTCAGTTAACTTTCGGCAGCTTTGGACCCAGCTGGTCCAAAGGAAGACACAAAGTGAACCATAGCACTGATGCTATTAAGAGCACTGGACCGTGATTTTAAAGAGTACTGTTAGGCTAAAATTATTCAGAAGATGACTCAAAAATGATTTAAAACTAGTATTTCTTTTTTTAGCCAGCTATCAGAAATATTACTGCTTTAAAAATTATAGGCAGTTCTTGTGCTCACTCTCATTCTCTGAAAATGCATTTAGTACTGAGTATACATGTAGGACTTATTTCTAGTTACTCTGGAGCATTTAAAGGAGTCATTTTTCTAATGAAGACTGAGTTGGCCTTGATGAGAAAAATATCAGGTTTTAAAGATCTCACTCCTAAGAAGTACAAGTTTGGTAAGCAAACGTGAGAATCAAAGCAGAGAAAGAAAAGGCAGTGGTTTGAAGCTGTCTGATTCCTGAGAGAATAGTCAAGTGCCATCACAAAAAGATCAAAAGAAAATTTGTAATGCTTGCTGAAGGATCTTTGAGGAGTATCTGACAGACACACGCTAGTGTGTGTGTGTGTATGTGTGAGCATATACAAACATGTATGTATTTCCAAGTATGAGTTGTATTAGATTATTATAAAACTATTTTGAAATGTTAAATTAAAAATGCAAACAGCCAAGAGAGAAGAAAAAGAGAAGTCAGACTATACTCATGGAGCAACAGAAAAAATATTTACCATGAAAAATCAACCTGGCCCAACCACTCCCAGCCAGAACAGGTGCTCTGTTTAAGGTGCCTGGGTAGATATTTGATAACAAACGCAACAAAAGGCAGTGCTCTATGATCACTTCCTTTTCCAATCAGCCCACCAGCCACTCGGAGTTACACAGAGGAATGGATAGCTGTCTAAACTAAGAACAAAGGGAAAAGAAGCAAAATATTCCTTAGGCAAACTTTAGAAAAATCACACCTGGAAGGACTAAAGACAAAAATGCCAGCCTCATTCAGTTCTGAACTTAGATACCATGACTGTTGTCAAAACCTGGTAATACTATTCCTATATCCTCTTAAGATCATTTCCATCTGATGCTTAGGGGGAATCAAAGCCCTATCTTTGTCTATATCCCTTGGACAGCTAGAATAACCACAGAGCCACAGGCTCACGAGATGGAAAGGCCAGTGCCTTTATCCCATTGTTTCTCAGATGAATCCTCCATCAGGATTTTTCCTTCATCCATGAACATTTCCACATTCCCTACTTTTACTATCAGTTAAATGGAATTGTTTTTGGAGTGAGGGGAGCCCCTTACTGGCCCTTTGAAAACTGATACTAATTTAGAAATCAACCTTAGTCTGCCATTGACTAAAATGCGGACTACAGATTTTACGTGCCCAGAGTATAAAAGTCATGTTATGTAGAAAACTTTAAGCACACAGCTTAAATTAAAACAAAAGCTCTAAATTATGAATTTGGGGGCAGGTATATTATGTCCCTCTCCATTTAAAGTCTTACATCTACGGCTTTAGTCCAACAAATAAATTTGAAATAACCAATGTGGCAAAGAAAGATTAGAGCTGTAAGTTTAAAGGATTGCCCATTCCAAACTTAGCTTTCTGTATCAAGGTAACAAATTTGACATTATCCCCTAAAAGAGTCTAGCTGTTATTTTTTTAATGCTCTGCTAAGAAATTAAGTTACTGCTTTGCATTTGGAAGTATGGATAACTATGGTTAGTGTGGCATTTTTTGATTTCCAATGAAACCAAGATCCCTACCATGTCTTCCTACTATAGTGACTCGAGAGTCCAGAATCAACCATAGGTAAGTAACTTTACTTCTCTCCCCAAATAGATAATCTCTTTTGAGATCTCAAATTTTATATGACAGACTTACTTTGGGATGAAATGGCTCTAAATATGCTATAGAAATTCTCAGTATCACATAGGGAGGTCTAATAAAAGAATTTTAAAGTCATTTTTCTAAATGTGGTTTCCCATACAATGGATTGAGTCAGACACAATTTAAGAAAGCAGTTTATTTGGATAATTAACAACTTTTTTTTATAGCATGAATATATTCATGAAAAAATGTAAATCTTTTTTACATTTCATATGAATCAGCCTTTTTCAAGTCCCATGGAAAAAAAATCTACTCTTAAAACTTGAATCCCTACTTCACTGAATAAGAAAATCAGGAATACTATTTTTAACCACTAAATTGTTACTATCTGGACATAGAGAATTAACAGAAGGAAAGATGCTTTCTAATTGTTCTTCCTGAAATTAGATCAGAGCCACCTCTCCATGACAGGAAAGCCACCTGGGCCAGCAGGATGCGTGCCACCAGCCTAACTAATCAGAGAGCTGTGTTTAAAGGTTGGTACTGAGGATTGGAAACACAAATACAGCTCCAACAGTTCAGGCTCTGGAGGACAAAAAAGCTGTACAAGACCTATAAAGATCCAAGAATCAAATACAACTCCAGTCCCTACCCAACACCCCTCCCCTCACTGATTTCAGGTTTTAACAGTCAAATCTAATAAATAATCCCTTAATTATTTGCAACTAATAGACAACACTGATTTGCACGTCCTCAAAGTTTCTATTAGCCATTACTGACAATTAACAACATTGAACTGCTATGTAGTACTACGTGTCAGGCAGTGTTCTCAGTGCTTTGGTGTTTTTCAAATAAAAACCAGGAGAACTCTCTATCCAAATTTCTATACAGGTTACCAGGGCCTTGTTAAGACACCTATTTAGTAAGGACATATATATTCATACAACTTGGATTTCAGTCAGATATAAAGCTGTTTTTTACTCAAATAAAAATTTTGCTAATTCTGTGAAAAAAACAGAGAAAAGTACTAAGATTATAACACTAGATAAATATAGTGAACAAACTCGTAACTTACTTGGTAAATGAAAAACCTATTTCTAATAAATGAGTGAAATGGCGAAATGAGTCATATCACTTAAGTGGAAATTTTATGAGTAGACAAAACAGAAAATGCTAATACTATAAAAATTGACACAAACAATAGAAATGAAATGGAAAGACACAAACTGCATTTTCAGGGTAGCTATATCTAATAAAGTCTAAAAAAAACCTTTCACTTTTAAAAGTTAGCAATTTTTTTTTTTTTTGAGGAAGATTAGCCCTGAGCTAACATCTGCTGCCAATCCTCCTCTTTTTGCTGAGGAAGACGGGCCCTGAGCTAACACCTGTGCTCATCTTCCTCTACTTTATATGTGGGACTCCTACTACAACACGGCTTGCCAAGCGGTGCCATGTCCACACCCGGGATCTGAACCAGCGAAACCCGGGCCGCCGAAGCGGAACGGGCGTACTTAACCGCTGTGCCACCAGGCCGGCCCCAGCATTAATTTTTTTAATGCAAAAATAATTTCCAGTGAAGAGATTCTTTGCTATAAAATACTATTACTGGATTTTCTTTGCAAACTCCTTTAGTTCAACTATTACTGAAGAAACATAATAAAAGTATGAGCATTACAAATTAATCTAAAAAGCTAAGCAACACTACCATGTTTAACAGTTTGCAATACTTCTGTTAGGGATTTAAATTTCACTGTTCTTAACACTAAAAGTAACTTAAAAATGAATTCTATAGGGGCTGGCCCCGTGGCCGAGTGGTTAAGTTCTCGTGCTGCGCTGCAGGCAGCCCAGTGTTTCGTTGGTTCGAATCCTGGGCACGGACATGGCACTGCTCATCAAACCACGCTGAGGTGGCATCCCACAGGCCACAACTAGAAGGACCCACAACGAAGACTATACAACTATGTACTGGGGGGCTTTGGGGAGAAAAAGGAAAAAAAATAAACATCTTTAAAAAAAAATGAATTCTATAAAGATGTGTGTTTTGTCACTCTAAAGTGTGACTATCTTTCCCAGTGTGTGTGCTTTAAAACGTTCAAGGTCTATTTACTTAGATCTTAAATAGTTATAGAATTTAGTCACAGGATGTTATAAATTAGATCCTTCAAAAGTTTACGTTGAAATCCTAACTCCTACTACATCAGAATGTGACCTTCTTTGGAAATAAGGTCATTGCAGATGTAACTAGTTAAGATGAGGTCATACTGGAATAGGGTGGGCCTCTAATCTAACTAACGTCCTTATTTAGACACAAATACACACAGACGGAAGATAAGAAAATATATAATGGAAAATGGCCATGTGGCAACAGGGGTAGAGACTGGAGTGATGCATCTATAAGCCAAGAACACCAAGGTCCTCTATGAACTGCCAGAAGTTTGAAAAAGGCAAGGAAGGATTCTCCTCTAGGACCCTCAGAGAGCGTGGCCCTGCCAACACCTTGATTTCAGACTTCTAGCCTCTGGAACTATGAGAAGATAAGTTTCTGTTGTTCAGAGCCACTCAATTTTTGGTACATTATTACAGCCCTAGGAAACTAATTATACAGACCACATATTAAAATCTACTTTCCAAAAGTGTATCTTCTAAAGTAAAACATAACTTTAAAGTCAGCAAAACCTGGGTTCAAACACCTAGGCAAACCAAAAGCTGCGTGACCATGAACTTCTTTAAGTTTGCTTATTTCTAAAGACGAGACAACAAATCCTACCAAACAGTGTATTTCTGAAGATAAATCATGTAGAATGTTCATGACACACAGGTTAAAAATGTTAAGTCTCTCCACTTCCAAACCCTTCTGTCTTAAGTGAATGCATTTTAACCTGTGGTCATAGACTGGCTAACAATTCAGAAAGTAATATGATGAAAACAGAAGGCTAGAATTAAAATATTATCAAGTTTTATAAAAAGCACTGTCTTAAATGAAGCCCTGATGGTTTTACTACTTAGAAATCTCTAAATCATTCCCCTCTGTATGACCACAATGATATAAGATGTGATGTTTTCCAGAACCTTCTGTGATGGTAATGCTACCCTCTCCTATCTAAAAGGCTCAAAGTAATTTCAATCACCACAGAAGGAAAGATCAATTCTTAAACAACAGTTATCCTTTATATTTACAAAGCTTATTTTATTTACTTACTACAAGTCTTCTGATTTTACTAATACTCTTACTAATGTGTAAACTGACCCAGGTTCAGTAATAAACACAAGACTCATGTTATTAAAAAGTGATTGGTCAAATACAAGAACTTTTTATTTCATGTAATAATCATAACATAAGCAAAATAATAATTACCTTTAGCAAAACTAGTAGAAATAGAAATAGAACT
Organism: Equus asinus; assembly: GCF_041296235.1. Lineage (NCBI taxonomy): Eukaryota > Metazoa > Chordata > Mammalia > Perissodactyla > Equidae > Equus > Equus asinus. The sequence goes on from NC_091790.1 coordinate 34,386,776, forward strand.
CACAAATATGATAAGCTCGTTTCCCTGATATGTGGATTAGACAGTAATATGGCCACAGTGTTTAGAGTCATCTGGTCAAAGACACTGGAAAAGGTGATCAAAGGCTAGCACCATGACATGCTGTGGATGAATCTAAGTTGACCTGACTAGAAGAATTGAAGAGAAAGAAAACTGAGAATCAGGTTATATATTCTAATAAAGTAACTGCAAATCATCCACTGCCACCAAAGACAACAGCTAGCTTCTAAACTGCTTGAATTCAAGAGGCGAATAAAAACTAACAGTGAATGCTTACTACGTGTAACAATAATTTTACGTATTTCATTTAATTCAAGCCATGGAATATTCCTAATATAGGAGTTTGATACACAAGAACACTGAGTATGAAGTTCTGGCTACACATATAGTGGATAAATGCCAAATTGTAGAAAGGAGCAGCCAAAGCCACAACCTAATATAAATTTGTAAGCAATCACTGGCTCTGATTTACATGTATTAAAACATTTTAAAGGATAGAAAAGTTTTGAAATTTTATTTAATTTGTGGGAAAAAGTGTTTTCAAAAAGAAATCTTATTTAATATCAATACAACACAAACCTGCCTCCAAAACAGCGAGTTATTAAGGAAGTTAATATTATGCCATGGTATAACTTTAAGAAAAAACAAATTCTGAAAACGGAATCTAAAAAATGAAACTGAGGTGACTGTTTAACTACAGAAAACAAGACAGCCCCAGAAATATCTGTAACAATGAGAACACAACTTAAATTTAAGTGTCTTACCCTATATGGATAAGCCTGGTTGGGCTGTTCATTTTTCCGCACAATCTGCCTTTTCTAAAGAGAACTAATAGTTGGTTCTGCTACATGAGTCTGGCACTTTAATAGATGGTATACACTAATTTTTTAATCTGGTAGACCTGAGTTTCAATCTTTGCTTAAATATTTTCAAGTTGTAAGACCTTGGGATTACTTACATCTGTGATTTAGGTTTCTCTTTAGTAAAACAGTTATTAAGATAATAACTACCTCACAGGATTGTCATGAGGATTATATTATGCAGGTAATAAAATCAGCTCAGTTCTTGTCACATAGTACATGTCCATTAAATATCAGCTAATATTATCATCAATAGTAATTAAAAACATGTAACTCTGCAGATTAGCTATTAAGAAACGGTGCTTAGAGGTACAGTAACTTGTCCAAAGACATACACCTTAGCAAATGTTAAAGCCAGTTTTGAAAACCCACAGGCAGTAAAATCTGTGCTCTCTTAAAAAGTATTCCAATATTGCTAGTCATTCTCTCTGTTCCTCCTGCTTCCTCAACTGGTCTTTCACAGAAGAGAAAACTTATTTCATAGACTCAAGGTATTTAAATGCTGGAAATGACCTTAGAAATCACTGAGCCAAGGCAAAGTGGAATTGCTTTCATCACAAATCCAAATGATAGTCCTTGCCTGGAATAATGGGTCAAAAGAGAGGCTGGAGTGCCATGACGAGAAGGATTTGAGAATTCTGAGAAAGGCAGAAACATGAAACAAGAAACAGTGAGAGCTGCCCATGGCAGGTGGAGAGAGTGGTGGTGGTGGTGGGACAAACACCACAGGTCAACCAAGTGCTACATCTCTGCCATTGCTATGCAAGTGTAATACGTTCACTGAACTCATCTGATTCTCATTCAATTCAGGGCTTAAAGTCACAAGTTCCAAGTTCGCGCTCTACTCTGTTGAGCTCCGTGCATTAGCACTCTCTCAGTTTCCTTCATTACAGGTCATCCTACTGTCTGAAGCATCTAACATTTCTCATACAGTATAAAGTCAGCCCATTAGCACAATTCTACTCCTTGATACCCTAACATATATATATACATATATATATTAAAAATTGCTTAGAATATTTGTTCTGTATCTTGACTAAAATAGGGCAGAGTAATTCTAAGTGTACATAAAGGATGAAAGGAGACCCCTAAAAGAGGAGAGAATTAAGTAGAGGGGACGCAAAATGTCTGAGTAAAGTTCATGCCAAATAAATGAACCACTGATTTGTGTTAGTTTCACTTGAGTCAAAAATACTTCCTACAAAACCATCTCATATGCTTCCTTCCATCCTTTTCTTACTATAATAATTCATTTTTCGATTAGTGCTTGAGCTAAAAATATCTGCGATAATGGACTTCTCTTTTATTCATCCTCCAACACCAATAGCCACAATTAAGTTTATACCTTATTGAAACACTAAAAATAATTTTGTATCACTAAAGTATTTTACTTTAAAACATTTTTTAAGAATGTCAAGTGTACGGTGTATTAAATATTTACATATTTTAATATATCTAAAGCAGTGGTGTGTGGGGATTTAAAATACATATAAACCCAGGAAGGGTGGGGTGCGTGTGTGTGTGCGCGCGCGTGTGTGTGTATATGTGTCCCCAGGAGATTCTATATTCCTAAGTCTGTGGAGCCCTCCCTCCCCGATATGTTCAAAGAGCTCCACAGGTGATTCTGTTACACATTTCCTGGCTGAGACCCACAGAGATAGTGTATTATAAATTGATCTCAATATTCATGTCCCTATTTAAAGTATGTCCCCCAAGAGAAAACAATCTGGGCCAATAATTTTAAATTATAGTTCCAGAAAGTTGTACTGAATCAAGGTATCTTGTTTTTAAATCTCCCATTAAAGACTGTAGTAACTTGATTTTTTTCCTTCAGAAGTGAAAAATAAAATTTTACTGCCTACAACTTAAGTTATAGTTTAAAAGATGCTTTATATAAAACCACAGCATCATCATTTATAATTCTCTGCCGTATGGCAGTATTTATGATTACTTACAATAATTTAATTTTTTATTTTGCCTATGAATATAAAGATTCTTACTCTCTTCTATATTATGTAAAATATTTAATGAAAACAAATGTGTTTTCTTTATTTGAAAGAGTTAAAAGCCCTCACATTTTACCAATATAACAGCCAAGAAAGTAATAATGATGAAGGCACAGAGGGTGTAACAAAATTATTTTTAATTAAATATTAAAATTTTCTTTTTCATTAAAGGTTGTGCCTATCTAAAATATATACAAAGATGAAAAACATCAAAATGTTCTCTAAATCACTTAATGAGTAAGGGAATATATATCTAAGTTCAATAACGAATACCATATTTCTTTGATTCTAAGACACTTATTACATTTTGACATTTCTGAATTAGGGATGGGTCTTATAATCACTGGCATGTCATGTTGGAAACATTTTATTTCTGAATGGTGATTATTAGAATCAATGGTATCTTAGATCTGATGAACTACGGTGTTTATAAAAAATTCCTTTTTCAAACTAAAAGAGGTAACTTTTTCTTTTTAAATGTGACAAAACTGCTCCATCCCCAAAACAACTCTAAATGTGTAGCTCCATATCATCTTTTATGTGAGTGAAAAATGGCCAATAAATTCAATGAAGCAACTAAATTATCAGGACAAAAGAAGCTGCTCTGGTAAGAATGTAATAGCTTAAATAATGAATAAATTTTATCAATTAAATATTATATGAAGTCATTTCCAGAGTTTTAAACAAATACTATTCCATCTTCCAACCTTTCTAAGTATTTGTCCACCCTATATATTGAAATAAAATTAGAATAAAGGAGCATTCCACTTATAATATGCTGCAGATAAAAATTACTTTGCTGTAAAATAAGTTTTTATCTACAATATAAATGATCAGAGTACAGTATATGCATTTATGCTAAGAACAGAATCCAATGTTTAGTGAAATGCTTAGACATAAAAATCCATTTAAAAATTGTTTACTGCAGTCTTCTAATACTGCAGAAAGTCATGTCATTCTGTCCCTCGAACCTACCAGAAATCAAATCATTATGTGATCTGGTGTCTAATGCAGTTACTGCCTGCAGCACTTAAAACCCTTTCATTACACTCCTTGCATACTTCTAATTACTAGCATTCCAGTGACAGCACTGTGATCAAAAGTATCAAAAATGTGATAGGTCTCATGTCAAACTTATCAAAGTAAGACAACGCTTCTCCTCATTATTAAAAAAATGGTGAACGTAAATATCAATTTTGGAAATTCAATATAAGGATGAAGAACATCCTTTTGCTTAAATATTACACAACAAAACAAGGACAAAGTGAGAACCAGTACACATAATTTTTTCCAGCTATTTTAAGAGGGTTGCACATTGCCAAGATGGGTTTCTAGATACAGTACTGACAACTGATTAAGTAACTTTCACTACCAGAATCTTCAGACCAGTGCAATACTTGTGCATATTCTGTTTTCTAGTTTGCACATGAAGGCCCAATAAAGATAAAAAGCCCAGGATCAAAAGTCACTGAAAAGTCTCACATGTTTTATTGCTACTTAATCCAAGTGAATGTCACTTACTTCAAATAATGGTAAATGCAACTAAAGTTTGGGAGAAATCCCAGTCAATATAATTTCCTTAAGGACAAGGCTTATCTTTGCTGAACGTTAAAACTTTGTACCAATGTCACAGTTCTTCCCGTTATCTTAAGGAAAAGATCTGAAACCAATTCAAATTACTGAACTGAATTGAATTACTTTAGAAATAAAGACCAAATTTCCACTCTCACCCAGTTTTCCAAATAAGAAAATAATGTACTATTTCTATTCAGAACCTGTAAGAAGAAAAGACTTTATTTTTGGCCAGGAACCTCAAAGCTTTTCCAGCTCTCTAGATCATCAGAGGTAAACAGAAACAATCCAATTTTAATGGCTGGTGTGCTCTATTATTTTTGGGGGGCTCGACAAATGTAGCTTAGGAATTTCAGATAGAGCAAATGATGAATTGTTGGAAACGCATAGGAAACAAAATGACTACTCATAGGACCAAATGAAAGCCTTCATTAGAAACAAAAAAATACCAATGGTTCTATATTTGTGTATATATAAATATGTAAAACCCAAAGAAGAAATAAACAGCAAATAAATGAAAATTAAAAGCAAAATATTATATAAATAAATAAACTGAAAACCATTCTCAAATTTTTCTGCTATTTAGTTTACCTTGGAGTGAACAGTGTTACCCAGAGCCTATAAAACACATGACAGACACTTTGTTCCTGGCATACAAATTAATGTTTGAAATCCACCAACACCAATATAAATTTTGTGCAATTAAGAAATCCACTTCAGGCAAGTGACAAGTACTTTAGTACTAGCACTATCTATGCAGAATAACAAATACAGTGTGAAACAAAGCAATGCAAGCGTTTATGTGAAATTTGGCTCCATGCTAAATCTAGATTCATGCTTAACTATATTAAAAAAGAAATGCCAAATTGCCAGTGTATTTCTTTACAGTATTTCTTATTTTCCCTTCATAAAGGCTAAGAGCTGTAACTATGAGCAATGTCAACTAGCCAAATTTCTCTAATTTTCTAACTTGTTTTAAAGAATACTTTATTATCTAAACTATCAACTTCCTATTTTTCTCTGTATGTTCATGAAGACAGACATACAGAGAAACAGAAAATCTACATGACTTACACAATAAGTATACACTGATATTACATACATACTAATGAGACTGCATGATTTTTATATGAAAGTACATGCTTTTCCACCACACAGTTCTTCATTGTTGTTATTAAGAGTACTAGAAAACTTCTGCAACAACTAAGCACATGCTAATGATCCAGGGTTTTAAGAATTTATAGGTTAAAAAAATACAATTCCTAGAACACTGTTATCAAACAAATAAGTTTTATTGGCATCTAAAAACAAAATTCACCCAACATTGAAACGTACTTTAATATTTATGTCGTTGTTTTCTTTTTTTACTCACTGCAGTAATGAGGAACAAATCACAAACACTTACTTTGGAGAAACAGAGACCATAGTGTAGATTTTACAAAATCACTTTTTAAAATCTCTGTATTGTGCTCCTCAAATATCTAGAGCCAGTCTTTGCATAAAATATCACAGCTTTGTCTATTACCTTAAAATTCTGCAGCAGCCTAAAGATATGGATAAGATATACCACCACTTGCTATTTTGATATATATCTATTACCATATCCAACCTAATGGTAGTATCTAAAAAATTCTTTCTTCCATAGGAAGTCTCCGACAAGCTGTTATTCATTTCCTTGAAGTTAAAAGAATCTGGGGGCAACATTTATATTTTATCAGAAAAATAAAAAAATGTTTACCTACCATGTTCATATTAAGAACAATGTCTATACAAGTCAGTTATACAATTATTTTGAGAGAAAGGTGAACATGAACATCAGATTAACTTAATTCTGGCAGACAAAAGTGAACAACTATGGTCCAGTCAGCCATTAATCTATTACAGAGAGATGACAACTTTACAAAAGGTATCTTTTACCTACTGAGTGATGATTATGTCCCCTCAGTTTCTGTGCTTTCTACCACTGGTTCACTTTCTATATCAGCAACTGTGTCACTCTTCTCCTTGCTTATTTCACTTGAAGATGTCAGTTTTTCATAAAGTTCAGGATCACTCTGTCCTGGTAAAGGTGGTGGTTGAGCATGTCTCTCGGTATTTTCACCATTAACCTGAGGCACATTATCACCTTTTCGTTGAGAAGTGGCCCCTTCAAAAAAATCAAAAACCCGAGCATGAGGAGGGGGGACCCAGTTTGGAATTCTATCTCGTCCAAGACGATTTCCATTCATTTCTCTGCAGAAATCAAAATCTCTGTCATCCCTATCCCTCTGCCTCTCCCAAGGTCTTCTGCGGTCATCAAAATCTCTGTGAACTTCTTGTCCAAATCCTCTGTTCCAAGGACCACTTCTAGGGTCAAAGCGATAGTTTCCAGACCGAAATCTGCCTCTTTCTTCATGTAAGCCCTTTGGGCCACCATAGACAGGTAGAACCCGGTGCTCTCTCTCGTCAAAATCTCTATGCCCCCAAGGTTTCTCTGGATTAAAGCCAAAGTGATCTCTTCGACCAAGATGATCGATACCTGGCCTCACAAGATTCTCTCTCATGTCTACAGGAGGTCTTCCAAAATGATCCCTACCATCTAATGGAGGCCTTCCAGGACCTTCTCTTGGATCCACAGGCCGTACAACCACATCCCTAACATCCACCGGGGGTGGTCTACTAATGCTTTCCCTGGTTTCTATGGGAGGAAACCGGTAATCTCTGTCTCCTTCTTGTTGAATGTTGTCATTCCCAAGTGGTATCCTTTTCTCTGGATTAGTAACGTTGTCTACACTTTGTCTTCCAGGAACTAGAAAAGGTCTTTCTGGCTGACTAAAAATATCTCCTGGAGGAAAAGGACCACGGGGTGGTGGATGAAGAGCTGAATCAAGTACTGACGGTGGGGGGATTCCCCTTTGGGGTGGGATTCCAGGCTGTATTAAAGGGAATCTTGGTCCAGGTGTCTGTGGTATTAGTCCTGGACGAATGTCTAACATTGGCATTGCAGGCATCCTTTGAGTAGAGAGATTTAAAGGGGGTAGGTTCTGAGGCCCAGCTGGTGGTTGTGTTCCCAAAGGTCCAGAAATATTTGGGACATTTGGTGGCTGTACTCCTATAAGTCCGGAATTGTTAGGGATATTTGGCGGTAGCACTCCCAAAAGTCCAGAACTACTCGACACACTTGGTGGCTGTATTCCCAAAATTCCAGAGTTATTTAGAATATTTGGTGGCTGGGCTCCAATAATCCCAGAAGTACTGGAAACAGATGGCCGGACTCCAAGAATTTCAGAATTACTTGATACATTTGGTCTTTGGACTCCCAGAATTCCAGAATTGCTTGTCACATTTGGTGGCTGTCCTCCTAAAATTGCAGGGCTACTTGATATATCATTTGGAATCACTAAAACGGAAAGAGGAAAAACAACACAGACAAAAATTATTCTAGTATGAAAAGGAAACTATATTTGTAATTATTCGTGCTATAATTTCCAGTCGTTAGCATAGAGTTAAATCAGCTACTTGTATCCCCCAAGAATCAAGGTATACCAGATACTAAATAAAAATTAAAGCTAAAATTATTAATACCATGCATAGTGAAATATAAATATTAAAACATAAGTGGGGCTGTTACCTAAAATCTTCACATGAAACCTTTTCAGTTAAACAAGAATGTCACGTTTTATACTGATTCTCCACCTTCAACAAAAGTCTTTCTAAAGCACAAACAATTCTTAATATACTAAACAGTAGCACCATAAAAAGGAAGTGCTGCTTTCAAACACCATATTTATCTTCTAGACCTACCTGGATAACACCTGGTAGAAGTAAGTTATTTATACCTCATACTTGCTTAGTTTTAACTTTCTGTAGGTCCACATATTTTGTGCAATCTTATTTTGATAACACATTAAGGCAGTCCCAACAGGGCAAAAAAAGGAGGGGGAGGGGTCTTAATGGAAAGGTTTCAAAATCTACACTATCCTGAACAGAATGCCAAATTTACTTTTAATAGAAATTTTAGGAGACAGTGATCTCTTTTTAAAAATTGCAACATTTCAACATCTGTGCATTGAAATAGTTACAAATGCATGACACCTCAGAATTAAACGTCAATACAGAAAAGCAGTACTTATGATTTAACTACATATTTCTGGGGAATTTTTTTTTCTTTTTACCTGATCTGGTGTTTTCACCAGAAGAAATCTGGTGGTCTATAAGATGAGGTACTTTTTCTTCAGGCTCTGCTTGTTTAGTTGGAGGATTAAAAACATTTCCAGCTGGCAGCGTGGAAGTAGCAAGACTGCTGGCAACAGAACCACCTGGTAAGACAAGGCTGCCAAATCCAACATCTTTCACAGCTTCTGGAGTCATGGATAAGGGTGGCTGCACTAATGCTGCTTAAAGACGGAGAAAATATATTTCAGATTTAATTAGCTAAATTCATGGGCTAAGTTAAAATGTTAACTATAACCAACACTGGCCTTGCCAAAGTTTTAAATGACTTCCTATCCTCTCCCCCAAACTGTTTGGTAAGACTGCTCCGTTAACACAACACATGAATTCTCTTCTGGTCCCTCTATGTCATTTATAATGAAAACTAACTTCTGGCAGCTTGAATGTTTCATTTAATGGCATCTCTGTATTACCCAGCACATTATATACTGACTGATGCTCAAAATGACAAACGAGTCATCACTAAGAGGCTAAGTTATATTTAGAAAGCTTTATTTGTAAAAAATAGAGAAAAACAATTTTTAGAAATATTTTCATTAACATGTTTAGTAAAATAAGGACCAGTACTCAAGAAGAAAATCCCAGTAACCCAAAAAATCATAATTTTCCAAGGATACCAGTATACGAATATCTAAATATACAGAAATCATTAGCGCAGACTGATTAATATATGAGAATGAAAACGTGCCCAATCCCCTTGAAATAATAACGTGATAGGGTCCTGACATTCACCACTTTTTACCAAAGTTAGAAACTTGTCAGATGAGAGGAGGTAAGATGGACTAAACAGAAAAAGGTATACACTCCATTTTAAAGAACAGGTAGAAAAACCTCTATGTGTATATGTCATTTATATGTTAAAAAAGAAGAATTAGAGGAATATAAAATCACAAACAGAATTTTTAGTCCAATTTATGTCACAACACCGTTGAGTCATTTACTTGGGGATTTTAAGAACTGTTTTATCCTCACATTTAACTCTACATTACCTCAACCAACTGTCAGCACATAACAGAGCAGTAAAACAGGGATAAAACCCCCTAAGATCACATATGGGAATTACGAGAATTAAATGTGACAGTGTGAACAATTAGGAGAGTACCTGGCACACAGTGGTATTTCTCTTTCTCCATTAAACTGATCCTAGATTTTCCAAAATGAAGAAACTAAAAAGAAATTGGGAGGTAGGCTCTAGGATGAGTCTCTGTGAAGGGTGAATTCAGAGATGGCTTCTGAGTACTTTTCTAGTTTTCAGAAAGAATAAACAATTCTTCCTAATTAACCAACAATAACAAAAAAGGATCCTAATGCTGTCTAAACACTGAAGGAGAGAAAAAAGTTTAAAAATATACAGAAAACGGATATTATCAAAATGTAAGCACTCTATCACGTACATTCTTTTTACGATAAAGTCCTTTGCGCCAATATGGGGCCAAAAGGCTAAGCAGCTCACGAAAACTGATGTAGTCATCTTAAAATGACAGAGAAGCAACATGAAAGGTCTCTTACTGTCCAAAAGGAAATCAAACTGAACTTCTAAAAGAAAAGTGAATGCAACTGCTTGGAGGTAAAAATCTGTTAATCCGTAAACTCAAAGGAAACGAAAGAGGGAGAAGTGGAGGAAGCAGAGAGAAAGAGCAGAATGAATTAAGAGAAATCCTCTTCCCCTCAGATACTGATTATCACTGGAAATACACATAGAACCAACTCATTACTCTGAAATTTACTTATACAAAAATTTAGCATCTACCCTGGCTCTCCCATACAACTGTATTTCAAAGTAACTAGATACTCTTAGTTGAGAAGAGGCAGTTTTTCCTATAGAAAAATTCTAGCTAAGAAATGTAACAGGAATTACAGCGGTCCCCCCTTATCCACGGTGAATACCCTCCCAAGACCCCCAATGAATGCCTGAAACCATGGATAGTAGTGAACCCTATACACATATGCATACATAATGTTTAATTTATAAATCAGGCACAGTAAGAGATTAACAATAGTAACTAATAACAAAATATAACAATATACTGCAGTAAAAGCTACCACAGATTTCAGCAACCTCAGTCTGTGATATTTTTCCTTTCCTTAAGTTGAGAACGTTCACCTTTTCACTTAAAGGAAGCATTTATGACTTCTCTTTGGCATATCCAAATTGCCAATATCACTACTCTTGGGCTCTGGGGCCATTACTAAGTAAAGTAACGGTTACTTGAACACAAGCCCTGCTATACGGTGACAGTCGACTGGATACACAGGATGGCTACTAAATGACTAATGGGCGGATAGCCATATATAGCATGGATGCACTCAACAAAGGGATGGTTCACATGCTGGGTGGGATGGAGCAGGATGGCACAAGATTTCATCACATTCCTCACAATGGCATGCAATTTAAAATTTATTAATTGCTTGTTTTTGGAATTTTCCATTTAATATTTTCAGACCTGGGCTGACCGTGAATAACTGAAACTGCAGAAAGCGAAAAAGCAGATATGGAGGGATTACTGCAAAAAATTTGAAAGATCACCACTTTGCAACTACTGAAAAGTAGATTCAAGAAATAATGATCAATGGATGAAGACATCTGATGAAAATCTGAAGGGAAACTTTTTTAGTGACCAGGTACCACTACCTGAATGCTCTGATCCATCTCAACATCACTGAAAGTGGGACAAGAAGGCACTGCTTGGCTCCTCATGTGATGTAATATCGAGACTACAGAACCTCACCAGTTAAGTATTCTTGCTAAAAAAGCTGAAGCAGATTATAAGCAAGCTTTGGTGCTAAAAACTTTCTATTTGGAAGGAAACTCAAGGAGATAGAGGAAAACATTCAATACCGCAAAGAAGCAAAAACACACATCCATTACTTGGGATCTCGCATATAGAAGCAAACTGTTTCTTCAACAAGGCAAAGACATGAAGGATAAAAACAGGAAGGGAGGTCTGGGCTCGAGATTAAGACATTTAATATACAAAACAAAAAACATACAAATATAATGTGAGGATCCTACTTTGAATTTGACTAAAATAAATCGATAAAAAGATATTTTGAGAAAATAGAGCAAATCTAAATATAACTGACTGCCATATGATACTGTTTATTTTTTTAGAAATCATTCAACAAAACAAATGCATTTGTCTGCAAACTTTCATAATAAAAAAATTAACAATAATTCACAAGAATGAGAACTGACATATTAAAACTACCGTGAATAAAGAAAGTTCTAAAAGTAAGAAACTCACATGTTGGTACTACTGGTGGAATAGTAGGTGGTGGTACAACAGGTGGTGGAACTGGAGGTGGCATGAAACCTACATGGAAAAAAAGACCAAAAAGAAAATAGCATAAGAAAGTTACTTCTTTTAAAGCAAAGATTTCAGTAGCTATAAATGAAACTGTACATTCTTAAAATAGTCTTTCAATACTATGACTTCATATTTGCGAATATATTTTCCATTTAAAAAACTGTTTTTACATACACTACTTTATTTGATCCTTAGTAATCTAAGTAAAGCATAGAGATCCTTATCATGAGCACATCCTATTTACTCACTTGTTTATAGAATCAAAAGATTAATACAAGCCAGGCGACCTGTTTTCTATTAGCATGGTAACTGCATGGAGAGTTAAACACTTGAAGCTGCTGATAAACATACGCAATAATGTCATCTGGAAAACAAGCTATTGTATTTCTTTAATATATATCCTGTTTACTTGCCAGATCAGAGTATCTTCATTAACCTTGGATATTACTACACTATGCTTTGAACACTGAAACAAATGTTCAATTTAATATTGTTTTTATGATTTTTAAATATGAAGAAAAAATTTATAATTTTCAAATCACAGATATTTGACTAGAGTAATTTTCTAATATTTAAAATATAAAAAGGCTAAAATTCTCATTAAAATCTGCATCAATTTCAAATTAAGTATTAAACTGTAATTTTAAAAGTTTATGTTACATGATAAATAAATTATAACCATTCTCAAATGAGGAATTTACTTTTTGGCCTTGTTGACAGTTTTTAGGACCTGTATTCAATGGCTAAGCAGTTAAATTTCAGAAATCCAAGTACTTTGCTTATAATATGCAAGTAATTCAGGAAGTATAAAGAAAAAGAAAAATAGTTCTGAAAAACAATATACATCATGTGATCTCTCGTACGTCTCCCCATCCTTCTCAGCGCCCATGGCCTAATACTAAAGCTCTAAGCTATGTAAACAATTACTTATATTTAATCGATGTGTGCTGTTTAAGTAATCTATAGTTTTTACGTAGAAACACTGATTCAAGGAATGTTCATTTATCAACTATTTATTAGGTCAAAAAAAGTATTACAAATTCCATCAACATTTCTAAGATATAACTTCTAATGTCAAAATGGAAACCTAGTAACTTTTAGGAGGGACAATCTATATAATTTAATGCATACTTTCTGATGAATGGGTGATAATATATAGAACTCTGATGTAAAAGCTTCAACATAAATTGTAAGGGCATTTCAATGATTTTTTCTTTTCTCTGTCGGTGTTTTTTAGGTGTGGCCCTCCAACCATCTGCATCAGCTGCGAAGTGGTCTTGCTCCACCTCAGTCTGACTGAAGGAGGAGGAGGCTGGGCCCAGAACTCCGTGCTTTAACATACCCTCCAAGTGATGTGGATGTATGCTAAGGTTTACCACTCTACAGCTTTTTAACCTGCAAAAGAACAATTTAAATGACATTCTAAGTGGAATTCAAATAATAAAATGAAAACTCCTTACCAGGAGGTGGTTGCGAAGGGTTAAAACTTGCTCGCAGAAAAGGAGGTGGAGGAATTGGACTGAATCCAGGAGGAGGAACGGGCATTGACACAGGAAATGCTGGTGGAACTAAACTAACTGTAGGCACAGCTGGTGCTACTGGAATCTTTTGTGGATAGAAAATAAAAAGTCCGTAAGTCATTTTATCCATCTGCAATGATTACATCTTGGAACAACTAGAGGTAAATTATCTCTATTTCTTTTTTACAAAGGTAACAAATACCACTATATTATGTTGTTTCATATTTTTCCCTTTTTGTATACCTGTAAGTGAGCCTACCTGGGGTAAAAGCAAGGCAGTATTATTCAATGGAGTATACATGGAGACTGTGAAACCTATCTTACGTTCAACTGATGTGAAGTAATGGGCATCGACTTGGATACAGTCATGCATCACTTGAGTAGGATACATCCTGGCGTTGTTAGGCAGTATCATCATGCGAACATCATAGAGAGTACTTACATAAACCTAGATGCTATAGTCTACTACACACCTAGGCTATATGATTCCAGTCCTATGGGACCACTATCGTATATGCAGTCTGCTGTTGACCAAAATGTTGTTACGCAGCACGTGACTGGAGTGAATATCATGCTTAATTTTGAACTGCCATCTCCCAGTAAGTTCGTAATACCTAGCTATGTTAGGCAACCTAACCATCATTAGGAAGCATGTAATAACAGGTTTAAAATGGCTGGAATTTCTCATAAATTTATTTTCTACTCCTAGCATAAAAATATCTTTTACTCATTCTAGGTAAAGTAATTTCCAAATATTTATCTGCACTATGGCTGTACTTCTCTCCTAAATTTCACAATACGTCAATGGTCTATTCAACAATTCAACTTCATTGTCTGAAAGTCACTGCGAGCTTCCCATGCATAAGACTGAGCTCCCAACTGTCCTTCCCAAAATAACTCTTCCTGGTCTTTCCCACTCTCAGATAATGGTAACTCTATCTTTCCAATTTCTCAGACCAAAAACCTTCCCTCTGCTCTTTCTCACAACTCAAATCCAATCATGCCACAAAGTCCCAACGGATGTAGCTTCAAAATACACCTGGGATCTGATCACTCTCCTCCCCTCCACTGCTGTCAGCCTGGTCTGAGCCACCATCGTCTCATCCTGACTGCTGGCATTTGTCTTTTAATGGGTCTCCCTGTTTCTAACAACGCACGCTAATCTACTCTCAAAATAGCAGCCAGGGCCACCTTTTAAAACTGTAAGCCAGATCAAGTCACTCCTTTCTTCAAAAGCCTCCAACGTCTCCCCATCTCAGACTGAAAACTGAAGTCCTTCTGGGAGCCTCCCTTCCACTCAGCTCCCTCTCCCTCACTCTACTCTAGCCCACTTGCTGGAACACCCCAGCATGCTCCTGGCCTAGGGCCTCTGCGCTGCTCATTCCCTCTGCCTGGGATGCTCTTCCTCAGACAGCCACATGGTTAATTCCTCAGTAACGTTAAGTTGTTCAAATGTCACATTCTCAATTAAGCCCACCCTGACCATTTTATTTAAAATTGTAAGCACCTACCCAGGCCCTCCTGATCATCGGTCTACTGCCTTTTCCCTTCCACAGTAGCTCATACACTTACTGTCTGCTTCCTGTCTCCCCTGTTGAGAGCAAATGCTCCATACAGGGCAGGTATGTGTGTGTGTGTTTTCCACTGATGTACCCCTATCCCAGGTGCCTACAACAGTGAGCGTCACAGAGCAGGCAACTGATCCGTTCAATAAACAAACATGTAAATATTAAAAGATACCATTTCCAAAAAAATTTTTTCAAAAATGTTTAAACTCAAATTTATTCTGTTTTGGGCAATTTCCTCCAAGTTTTAGAAAGTAAGTACATGAATAAAAACAGAAACGTAAAATGACACATTAAACAATACAAAAACACCCAGCACTAACCTGTAACATAGCAACAGGTGGAGGGAAAACCTCTGCCTGGGTTGTGACCACTGTCTCCTTTTCAACTGGAGGTGGGCTCTGAGTTGTCTGCACCGTCTCTTTAACGGGTTCTGAGCTTTTCACAGTTTCCCACTCTAAACAAAATATTTGAAATTGATTTCCTCTGGGTAAGTGTGACTTTTCATTTTATTTCTATGTATACATTTATTTCATGTCTGACTAGTCCTTCATCTACCTTGGCACATCTTTAAGATGTGACCACAACTGTAGGTGCCAACGAAGGTTTTGCCCAGATGAATCTGATTAGCATACTAAGGAGTCCGAAGAAGCATGACACGAAACACAAAGGAAAGACACTAAAATATTTCGTCTAGAGAAAACACTTGGAAGGGATATAATAGATATATATCTCAGAGGCTGTCTGATATAAGAGGAGCCAACCTTATTCTATATTTTGTCACAAGAGACAAGGGAAGACCAACAAGGCAAGTATTAACCCAATACAGAAAAATCTTTCTGACAATAAAGCTATGCAAGAATAGAACAAAGAGGCCCTAATGGTTCCTCCAATGGTTTTCTATCTCCCTGAGAGAAGATCAAAGTCATTATAATGACTAATAAGACGTTACATGACGTCACCCCTCTGTACCACTCTGGATTCATCTCCTGCTACTCACTCCTCACGAACTTTGCTCAAGCCACATGGGTCTCATGATTTTGGAATAGATTTTGCACCTGCTGTTCCCTCTGTAAGGAACGCTCTGCTCTGTCCCCAGATCGCTGCACGCCTCACCCCTTCAAATCTCTACATCTCCATTAGGTCATCTTCAACCACGTCAAGCTGCAATAGCTCCGCACCCGTACTGCCTAGCTCCCCCCTGTTTTTTCTTCTCAGAACTTATCAACACTGAAATACTATCAAGTTCATCTATATGTTTACTCTCTCTCTTCCCACTAGAACATGGTTGACAAACTTATCCTATAGTAAGTATTTTAAGCTTTGCGGGCTATATATTCTCTGTCGCAACCACTCCACTGCTGTTGAAAAGAGATCACATACAGTAGGTATACACAAGTGAGCATGGCTGTCTTTCAATGCAACTTTATTTACAGAACTGGCTGCCAGCAAGATTTGGCCCGTGGGCTCCAGGTTGTCAACTCCTCTACTACAATGTGTATGTACTCCATGAGAGGAAAGATTTCTGTCTATCTGTCTCACCACTATCATCCCAGTTCCTAAAAGTATGCCTGGCACACAGCAGGAACAAAAATATTTATCGAATGAATAAATATTCTGGAGGAATATTTATCAAGAAAAAAAAGAGACTGACAATTAGAAAACTACTGAAACAGTTTGAAAACGTGTGCATTGAGCCTGAGAAGGAAAATATTATGAAAATTAGCTAATTTTGGTAAAACAGCTAAAATGCAAAGAAATAAGATATATATCATATTCCAATTCTTTTCCAAGCATCCATTTTAAGATTTCTTACTGGTTATAATTGCAAATCATTTTGTGAATTTATAACTGGAATTTTTAAGAATAAAAAAACACGTTTTTAAAAAGAACAGGCCAGATGATCATTTGGTTATCAGCATTCTACAACCGCACAAATCTCAACTACAGCTCTCTAAACTAAAATTTGATTCTTGCCACTGTAAACATGGATACTAATCAAAATAATCCAGGAAATTTTCAAAGAAGCTTCCTAAGTCCCCAATTCTCATTCAAACTCAAGGAACTGAAATACTGAGTTTCAAAAAGCCTCCATATACACAACTCTCTTAAAGAGCAAAACTTTTAAAAAGACATACATGAAAAATGCTACATTTATAGACTTCTCAAACACTATCTATACTCTAACACTTACGAAATAGTACCTATTAAACATATACACTGAGAACAGTAGTATTTCATTTTTCTCTTTTTTGAGGGAAGAATCCAGGCAATAAAATAAACACAATTCACCCTATCATGCAAAACTATTATCAATTACAACCTTTTAAGTGTACTTTTTAACAATAAAACCATCCTTAGGGTTCTCACCAGTATTTACAGTTTCCTGGTCAATCATGCCTCCTTCTGCAAAACCTTCCAAGTCGTCCACTTTAACCTTTTCCCATGGTATGTATGTAACTCCAAGATCCACATCCCAGAACTGCTTATATTCTGTTTTTACACCTTTGTTGAGAGCCCAAGCAATCTATCAGGAATGAGAGGAAAAAAAGAAAGCTCACGCATACTGCAAAAATAAGGTACAGTGTTCAAAATTATATGGAAACAATGTGCACAAATAAAATTAGTTTTAAAAATCAGTTGGGGAGCCTGCCCCATGGTGTAGTGGTTAAGCTCAGCGCGCTCTGCTTTGGCAGCCCAGGTTCACAGGTTCGGATCCTACGTGCAGATCTTCCCCACTTGTCAGCCACACTGTTGTGGCAACCCACATATAAAGTGGAGGAAGACGGGCACAGATGTTAGCTCAAGGCTAATCTTCCCAAGCAAAAAAAAGAGGAAGATTGGTGGCAACAGATATTAGATCAGGGCTAATCTTCCTCAGCAAAAAAAAAAATTCAGTTGGACAGGCAAAGCATCATGGCTAGAAGAATAACAGTAGCCAAGAAAACTTTTTCCATGTATTTTCTGTCTTGTTTTTTTAAATAAAACCTGCATTAGATAGCAATGGTCTTTATAATATGGGATTTATTTCCACTTCTTACTGTAATTTTAAAAAACATATTTCCAGAAACAATCCAAATCTTCTTTTTACTATAAAAATGTCTCCTACATTAGAATAATTAGAATAGCTATTATAATTTAAAGAAAATCTTTGTACTCCAGGAAAGAGGAGACCACTGACACTTTAGTTTGCAGAGAGAAACTCTCTGCCATGAAATAACAAAGCATGGGCACGTTAACTCCCTAGAAAGTAGTTATTTTAAAGCTTTTAATTCACTTGCAGAAACTCATGGAATAAATTATCTCCAAATAGCAGAAATGAAATGTAAATTAGTCACAAGAAGTAAAGACAGAAAAAATAAGCAAAAAGGGCCTGCCCTGTGGCCTAGTGGTTAAGTTTGGCACACTCTGCTTCAGCGGCCCAGGTTCAGCTCCTGGGCAGAGGCCTACACCACCTGTCAGCGGCCATGCTGTGGCGGCAACCCACGTATAAAATAGAGGAAGACTGGCACAGATCTTGGCTCAGGGCCAATCTTCCTCACCAAAAAAAGAAAAAAGAAAAGAAAAGAAAGAAAGAAAGGGAAAAAACAGAAAAATATGTAATAAACACTCAGTTTAAAAACTAAGAGGAAAATTAAAATATACTTAAAAAATAAACCCTTCACAAGGGCCTGCGTTGTGTAAGACAAGATGTTAAAAAGGAGAAATTAATAACATAATTAAGGGGTATGATTAGAAAACACGGGAGGAAGAAGTGAATGAAAGACAAACTTCTAAAAATGAAAAAGTTATCATAAAATAGTGCCCTGTTAGCTCAGGACCAATCTCCTCACAAAAAAAAAAAAAGAAGAAATAATAGAAAAAAAGGGACCCTGGTTGACTAAGAGAATTGCGAATGTGTGATTTCAAAGAATCATATGACTAACATTTTGGTGACTGTTTTATCTATATTTAATTCTATAATTAAACAATACTGAAATAATAAATTTCTGTCAAGGTTTGCCCATAACATTAAAAAAGAAGATGAATTAAATACAGGAACATTCTAATAATCCAATAAAATAAGAGCATGTGATGCCCCCCACTCCCAATCTCACCTTAATGACCTTGGACCCAATTTTATATGATCCAGAACTAAGTTTCTGAAGAGCCCGAAATGCGTCTTGTCGATGAACCATGCAGACATAAGCACAGCCCCTGGGAGGAATCATCTATTAAAAAAAAGTCTTCTTTAGAAAGAGTTATAAGGAGGGCAATTCATTCCAGCATTTTAGGGTTTTAAGGAAACAGAACATTGACTACTAACTAATATGGAATTGTTGTCCCTTTTTCCTCTAGCTATCTGTTTAGTGGCACAATTCACATACAATTACTTAATTTAAAAAAGAAGATAAAATTCAAAGCCTAGTTGGGTCTCATTCTAAGCCACAATATATGCGAAATCTTGAATATCATATGTCAATTAAAATTTTTTAATACACAATAACTATTAAAACAAAAAAATGTATAAAGACATACATAATAATACTACCAGATAAAAGGATAATAATATTGTATGGCCAACATACTTGAAGGCATACAATTTATTCACAGTAGTATTTGAATTTTTCCAAATATTCTACTGAGCAACGTGAGAAGGACTTTTGCTTTGGGGAAGTATCTTATCCTTAATATAAAATCTATAATCTACAACAAATGATAAAGCTAAAATTTTTCAATTTTATAAAACTGACTTTTGTCCAAGTGCTTCTGGACAAAAGTTTTAACATGAATAGGAAAAGAGCCTCACTGTAAGTATCTGAGTTTTATTTATAAAGCATTTCTCTATTCTACAGACTACCAGCTCATAAAATTATCCTTAATATATTAATTCAGAAAAATACAGAGCATTTCAGTCTCTTTTTGAAGAACAAAAAAGGCATTCTATCACTTTATTTTTACTCAATATGTAATAAGTTCTATTTGTCAAAAAATAAAAATAAAAACCTTTCCCTCAGTCTTGCTACCACTTCGATATACTGTCACTTTAATACCAAACTTCTCAAAAGATAAGTCTATCTCGACCCCTTACACAGTCCTTCCATCTCTTGCAATGTAGATCCAACTCCTTACCAACCCACTGAAAGCATTTTTTTCAAGCTCACTAATGACCTACTAAGTGCAAAATCTAATGGACTTTCCTCAGTCCTCATACTCCCCTAAAGTGACCAAGTAAAAGGTTTATAAATCTTCCATCAATTTTTCAAATCCCGGATTTTACCACTAGCCATTTAGCACACTTCAGTACCTAATTTAGTGCCCATCGTCTGTAAGTAATATGCTCTTACAAGGTGACGTAAAAGAGGAGGGAGACAAGGCAGACTATGCCCAAATGACTGTGGGACAAGAAAGGACACAAATGTCACACCAACGTGCAAATCCAGACTGCCAGCTGGATTCAGGATCAGAGCAGTGATCCCGGCTCTGCATGGGAATCACCCATGCAGCTGTGGCATTGTGATAAGAATCTAAAGACACTGATCAAGGGCACTTCTATTTTTTCAAATACCAACACATTTCTGATATCTCAGCTACAGCCGAGAACCACTAGTTTAAGAGCAGGGGAAATTCAGAGGTTATATGATCATGGACTCTAAAAGACAGCTACGTTTTGACAGGCGAAATTTTAAAAGACAAAGAGCAAGAGAACCTACAGCAGTCGCATGGTGTAGACAGTCAACCAAATCTACTTATTATCTGTGCAACTCAGGCAAATCACTTAGTTTTCTCAATGGCAAAATAAGGAAATTTCAATGACTTAACCAGATTCTTGTGACGAGCCGGCAAGGTCACATGTCGTTGAAAGTAACATACAAAATGGTCCAACAATTCACAGGAAGAGTGCCGTTATGAATACAGCAAAGTCACGTGTGGCACTATAAGGAATGCTGGGATCTAAAAACCAGCCAATTACCCAGTAAATAACGATAAAGGTCCAACAGACCATGAAAGTACAACAACAGTGAAGAAAGTCAGAGGGTTAATACATTACAAGTCTCCTCAAACAAATGACTGCAAAATATTTCATTACTTAGTTTTGGCCCCAAGGAAAAAAACAGCCCTTGAGAGGAAGAAAATACTCGAAGGAGGAGACTGAATGGGGCAAAACCACTGAAAGAATCAGGCTAAAGAGCGAGAGAGCTATGTTCAAGTTAAAGAGTGAGAGAGCTATGTTCAGGTTAAAGAGTGAGAGAGTTATGTTCAAGTTAATCGGAGATGTTCCGGCCACACAGGTTTTCTGGCCTAGGGTTTGCTTAGGGGCCGGGAGTGGGGAAGGCTGGCAAAAGACAAGGCCCAAGTCCAGTCGCATCTCCACCATTACCGATGTACTCATGTGCACGTGATTACAATTCTGTGGAACTCAGTTTCCTCATTTTCATTAAAAAAGGAAAAAAGGAATTAAACTAGAACACATATAAGGTTCCTGATAACTCAAACATTTGATGCTTTTAGGAATCAAATGCTACACTGCTATGAAATCCCAAATATTTTGTTAGGATTCCACTGGAAAAAAAATTAATTACACAAGGAGATAAACAGCAAGAGAATAAACAAGAATACAGAAATGATTCAAGTCAAACAATCCTTATAAAGATGGGCATTATTAAAGGCAGATACTCCTGGGCTAACTAGGAACCAAGGTGAGTCTCTGTATGAGTGAACATCCCCTACTTTTTCTTTTTAACCTTAAACTACTGTTTAAGAACTAATACTTACATTAATGGATTCAATTTGTCCAAACTCTTCAAACAGGTTGGTTAAATCTTGCTGCGTTGCCTTCTTGTCCACCTGACCAACCCACAGAGTAGTACTACACACTGTCGAGACATAAGAAACAAGCGACCTAAATTGCAGACACAGTTACCTCTTCCGAGTGCCTGAGGGAAAGGGCACTAACAACAACGGACGAAAACTTAAGATAGTGTATTTGTTATTAAAATATCTGTTAATTGCCATTTTTTTCTGTTATGTTTAAAATCAACTACACTCCTAGGTATCCATTGCCTCTAAAAGGCAACCTCTTGCACGTCACTTGTTCTCAAGCTGGGCTGCATGCCTGAGTCATGTGGATACCTGGGTCCCACTCTAAAAGATGACCAACGGTATGGGGTATGACAAACTGGGAAATGGGAGTTTTAAAATTCCATAGGTGATTCTAACGTGTAAGAAAGTTTCAAAATCACTTTTCACCGCAATCCTCCCTGTGCACCTTTTAAATATCTTTCTGTTCTGAAATGTTTAAGTGGATTCTCCCTAATCAACAGCTAAATCTGAAAACAGTGTCTTGTCTTTAAGGATACAAAGAAGAAAAGGCTACATCAGAATTTCTTGTTATCATGAAAGGCTTACAGGTACTTAACCGTTGGAAGCCACCTCCCTTTACTAAACAAACGCTACACAGGCCACATCTTGCCTACTTTTACCTGTGCTGTTCATGCCTCTGTGAACATTTCCTTTTCCTGAGGGCACTTACTTTAAAAATAATTACAGCTGATATATTTGCAGAGTTTCAAAACATTTGGATTTATGTCACTGTCACTTAAAAAAATGTTTCCAGCTTTTTGATTACCTTTGATCTCTAACAGGGCAGGCCGAGAGCAAGCTTTTACTCCAGAGCTGACTCCACATCAGCCTAAGAAGTGGCCACTGCGAGATCTTTACTGAATGCGAGTTTTCAATCAGATCTCTTGGCTCTGGGGACTCAGAACTCTAATGTCTTCCAGACCTGTGTGAGCTTTAGGAACCGTCCAGCTAACAGATCCCTGGTAATTGTTCTTTTTCTCATGCAGTCTCACCTTAAGCATACATAACTCAACACTCAACTGAAGTCTCAAGGGGCAATGTATTAGCTTTCTTTTGCTTCTGTAACAAAACACCACAAGCTTAGTAGCTGAAAACACGAAAACGTACTCTCTTACAGTTCTGGAGGTCTAAAATGGGTCAAGGAGGCTGCAGTCCTTCTGGAGGCTCTAGGGGAAAACTGGTTTCCTTGCCTTTGCTAGCTTCTACAAGCTGTCTACATTCCTTGGCTCATGATCCCAACCTCCATCTTCAAAGCCAACAGTATAGCATTCACCAGCCTCTCTCAATGACCTGAGTATGGAGTAGAACCACTCTTCGTTTTTCTTTCCTCCTCTATCACATTACAAAATCCAAGGATAAAATTACTCATTTACCAAACCACTTTTCAACAACTTAGTCTAAAAATAAGGTTGAAAGACTTTGCAGCAGATAATCTTCTTAATATTTATTGAAGCCAAAGCTCTGTGAAAGTCATCACTTACCACTTAATGTTTTAGATCTAATTGGAGGTAACCCCTTCTTCTGTCGCTCTTTCTCCCTCTCTCTGGCTCTCCTCTCACTCGAGTATGAGCGTGATGACTTCCTCTTCCTCTCTCTTGAGCGTGAGCGTGAGCGCTTTCTGTGTTTGCGCTTTCGAGAGCCAGATCGTGACCTGGACCTTCGTTTTCTTGGTGATCTACAAAAACAATAACATTATTCCTCTATCAAATTTCCCATTCTAGGTGAGGGGGGAAAACAAAAAAGGTCATCTTATATTTAGCTACCTCTTAAAAAATGTTTCAGGATAATGAAGTATCAAACATGCATTTTCCCAAATCTATGTACTGCTTAGGTCCACAATAGTCACAGACGTTTGTCTGCAATGATTCTTACTGAGTGTGGGTGAGTATTCACAACCACAAGAAAGAAGAGGAAAATGAGATTCTATTAAGGGCCTCACTTTCTCTTAGTGTCGCGTCTTCCAACTTATTTTTCAAACAAGAATCAAGAACAGGGATGAAAGACAAGAAAATAAAAAGATCCTTTAGGATACGAAAATGTTACATTCTTTTTTTTTTTTAAAGATTGGCACCTGAGCTAACTGTTGCCAATCTTTTTTATTTTCTGCTGTTTCTCCCCAAATCCCCCCAGTAGATAATTGTACATTTTAGTTGTGGGCCCTTCTAGCTGTGGCATGTGGGATGCTGCCTCAGAGTGGCCTGGTGAGCAGTACCATGTCCGCGCCCAGGATGCGAACCAGCAAAACCCCAGGCCACCAAAGCAGAGAGCGCAAGCTTAACCACTTGGCAATGGGGCCGGCCCCGAAAATGTTACATTCTTAAAATTAGGAAATAGAGAATGTTTCCAACAGAGCATTAGCTAAATTCTGCTTACAAGTTTTCAACTTCTAAAATTTCATGGTGTTTGACAATAGAATATAAGGCGATACTGAAACACTTTTTTCCCGTCAACCATATGCACTGAACTCTCTTCAAAATGCTTAATAAGGAGGTGTTGCTAAGACAAAGACAAAAGTTTTCAGCACTGACATTGTAATTGCTTTAGCAAGGTAATTCATTGACATGAGGTGGGTTTAGAGAAAGTTGAACTGACAGGCTCTCATATGCAAGAGGTAAATAGAAATAACTTCTTAAAACAAGAAATGATTGGAAAAGTCATCAAAGATACTGCCCCTCTTCCAGCATTTACTGTTCAGATTTTCAGGGGTACTAACGTGCAAAAAATAGGGTATAAAAATGGTAGACTAATGACTAAGTTTTAAGACAGTTTGTAGCAAAAACAATGTATATGTGCTACATGCAAATTTACCAGATTAAGAATAAGGCACCTTCAACTCAAATTTGAATGAGCATGTACATTAATGAGGCTTGGCCACATTGAAAAGTCCGCAAAGAAAACCATTTATAGGATATGTCTTATAACAGTTGGACATTATGCTCAATGCTTATAAAAATAATTTTTGTAGCTTTATTTTTATGATCGTTTTTGGTATTATTATGACATGAAATGGAATATAATAGAGTGTCTAACACTGTCTTCTATAGCCTGATTTAGCTGTGGTTCAGAGGCAGTAATATCCTAAGCTGGGTGTCATCATATTATTAACTAAAATGAGGTATAATCCAAAATCCAAGTCTCATGAAATGGTTGCAATTATTGTAAATTATTCAAATAAATGGCCAGAGATATATTCAATTAAAAACAAAACAAAATATTTTCTGATTTTGAAATCCTGAATTCCTTCTGAGAGAAGATAAGACGTCATTCTAAGAAAAACATTTCCTTTCATCTTGATGAAAATAGAGCCAATATTTCAAAAGTTCACACAGAGCTAGTCTTCAACATTATTGCAGAACCTTGAACGAGATCGTGAATGTGTTCTTGATCTCGAGCGAACAGCCACTTTCTTTGCTTCTTGTTCAAAGATCTCCTCTTCTACGCCCTCTTGTCCTTCATCTATATCCATATCCTTGAAAGTCAAAAGAACAGAAAACAAGAAAAATGCCAGGTTGAGATTCAGTATTTATTGATGATTCTGCCTCACAAAATATTCACCATGGTTGCATTAATGCCTAATAGCAAAATGGTTGGAATGTGGAGCTTATGAAGTGAGGGGGGATTAAAAAACATTCAAGACATTACCATTATTTTACATTAATAAATTATTTTACATAAAATAAAAATCATTACCATATTTTACAGTATTTTTTCTCTAAGCAATTTTAGAAATTTATGACTCAGAAAAGCAGTTACTTTTTACCTGTTGCTGAATATCTATGGAATCATCCAAATTTGCTTCAGGTTCCAAGAAATGCTGCTGACTGCTGCCTTGTGATGGTGACGCAGAGTGCTCTGACCCAAAGGTTCCTTCCTGACTGTCCTGAGGGGTTGCCTATTGAGAGTGTATGCAAAAACGCAAAGAGTGGGAAATAAGTATTATTACAAATGGAAATTTAAACACTTAAACAACACAATTTTTAAGAAGCCCGAAGACATACCTTTTACAATCATCTAAAATTACACTTATGTACAAATTCAAGTTCACTTAAAAGTATGAGACATCTCCACAAAATGGGGAGAAGACTCTAAGAATAAAATGGTAAGATCAAGTAGGTCTTCACCAAACTTTTAACTGTGGAAAACACAATATCAAAAATTAAGAAAGGGATTAATATATCATGAATAATATATAATGGCATTAAGCCAAATGAATCTAGAATTACATTGGCAATTAGTATTTTTATAAAATGCTATAAATGAAAAGTCCAGTAAAGTATTTTAGATTAAAAAACTAAGTCACACATTACACATATAGAAGCAAAACATAGCTCAAATGCCAACATCAAAATAACTGATCTGGCAAAACAGTTCTCAATTTGGCCTGCCCTAACCCCCATCTCTAGATATTCACAAAATAATACAAGATACATGTAAAACATTTCAGAAAGTTTAACAAAGGTTAAGCAATGAAGCCTAATTAAAGAAATATTTAAAAATTTGAACCCCTATATCCTGGGACTAGAATGATGGCACCTTGTGGTAGTGACACTGCTTACACGATGCTGATCAGTATGAACCTGATTAGCAATTACATACACTATGGTGTTGACTAAAAGTGAGAAACCTGTTTTGGAAAAAAATAAGTCCCTACATAAACTCTCCTAAAACATATCTTGCAGGTACTGAAGATTGACAAAAATAGTTCCTAGTGGTACACAAGCTGGGAACTACTGTAATAACAGAAAAGAGCAATTCAAAATCTGATAGTGAACAAGTTACCTGAACTCTGAATTTTGGTCTCCCTATTTGTAAAAGGAATACTAGTAGAGTGATTATAGACAATATTGTAATTTATCTTCAAAATTTCTTAGAGACTAGATCTTAACTCTTCCCACCACAAAAAAAGAAATAACTACCTGACATGATAGAGGTGTTGGCTAACACTACAGCGGTTAATTATATCACAATATATAAATGTATCAAAATCAGTAGGTTGTACACCTTAAACTTACACGATGTTATATGTCAATTATTATCTCAATAAAATTTTCTTAAAAAATTACTCTTACCCTAATGACATTTAAACTGAAAGAAAGCAGTATAAAAATTAAGAGCCAAAAAAGCAGTAAAGAACCATTCCACGTCTCTTAATTTATGAAGAAACAGGTTCCCCAAGGACAGGTAACATTTTCAAGGTTTAGAAATAAATTAAAGCTAAAGTTAGAATCAGAAAAGATTTCTTTTAAACTTCTATTACAATATTGAGCAAAATGTTAGTAAGTGAGTGTACTCTTGCAGGACAAATCAAATAAACATGTTTTAGGTATAGTCCTACAGCAGGCCTGTAAAACAGCACAGCAACAACGGAATTCTTAACAACACAGCAAGATGATTTTCAGCTTCATCCTGAGCCTTACTATTTGGTCCTAATTCAGTACTTGTACATTCTTCACATCATTTATTCTTACTTCATCATTCACCTTAAGCCTCTTATCTATCCCTCCCTCATCTTGTTTTTCATCCTTAATTTTTTATTTAATGGTTAACCTTTGGGTATGACTACTACGATCCACTGCAATCAATTTTAGTTTCTGAGTTTCCTTTTTGAGCAGTTTTACTTATTTGAAGATTGCAATTTCACGACTTTGTTTCTTAGAGGTCTTACGAATAACAAAGAGAAAATTTACTTTAAA
The DNA here is from genome assembly GCF_041296235.1 of Equus asinus. Classification (NCBI taxonomy): domain Eukaryota; kingdom Metazoa; phylum Chordata; class Mammalia; order Perissodactyla; family Equidae; genus Equus; species Equus asinus. Next base: position 34,414,373 of record NC_091790.1, read on the forward strand.
AATTCAACTAAAGTTTATCCTATTATCTTGCTATTAGCATCAAGTCCATTGGACCCTCTACTATACCTAAGATATATTATGGGATCTTAGAGGTCCTATTTTCCTATACAGAGAAAGATTTCGCTATTTCACCATCCCAAGAATTATTCCATTACTACTCATCAATTATTCCCAATTACATCAAAAAACACTAAAACAGTAAGAAAAAGCAGTGGAATTGTTGAGAAGGGTGATTCAACAGTGAAATAAATCATAATCATTGAGTTTTACTGCATTATCAAAATACTGCATATTTCAAGAAGATACAAATAAGACTGGAGAGACCATCTTTGCAGTCTGCTTTCAGCTTGCCTTGGAACATGGTGGAATATTGAGATTTTTCACTTACTGTCCATAACGGCAAAGACAAGAAAACTGACAAAGGAACATATTTTACAAATATTAAACAAAGTAAAAGATGAATGCAAAGAAATAGATAGTAGCATCCTAGACTCTAATGATGATGGTGAAATGTAACATTCAAGTAATATCAGACTATGAGTTTTCAGACAACCACATTCTAAATGTATTTCTCAAACTCAAGAACTGATGAAAGAAATATGTAGCTCTACGGACAAAAACAGGATCTTTCCATCCGATTAGTCATTCAACAGGAAGGACTTCACCTTGCAGTATTTTGCAACAAGAACCTGGACCAATGTTTTGGTAAAACATATGACATTTGCATTTAATCGACATAAAAAGGTTTGCTACATTTCAATTATTCTAAAATTCGTAATACAGTTTTCTCCCCTATCCCTTTAGTCTCACCTCTGTAATTTCTAAGATGACTTAAAAATATTTTTAAAAAGGATCCACCGGACTCAGATGGCAAATGACTATTTTTTCTGATATACTGGTATACATCCTTAGTATACATCCTGGTATACATCTCTAGTTTCTTCAACTATGTCTTCACACAAAACATCAATAAAAATATTGAAAACAATACAAGACAAGGATAACAGCAGCTAACGGAGACTTCTTTCAAGGCTGGAGTAACACTCATTAAGCGTCACCTTTTGATCAGTTATAAATCCACTTTCCCCTATTTTTTCCTGTATAAGTTACAGAAAAGACCTTGTCAAAGGCCTTATTGCTAATTACAAACTGGTCAAGCGTACCACATCTCGATTTTACTGCTTCTGCTAAAACTTCTGAATAAAAGTGGAACTAAGGCAATTCAACACTGTCACATTTACAGGCGAACAAATCTGCTGTTTGGATAAACTTCCACCACTACTATCTTGTAACAGCTTGCCTCTATAACAGCTCTGCGATCCTCTATTGTATTACTGACAAGCTGTTTCTTTTCCTTGAGTTACAACTTGTGTTTTTCTTTAAATAATATCCAAATGTTCTTCATCGTGCTTTATCTTCAAGTTCCTGAATTCTCAGGCAGCTTTATTCGCTTGACATAAAATACTGCACCTGCTCCAACCACTTCTTTCACAATTATTTCTTCAAAACAAGGTATGAAATTCTATTCTATTAATTCCAGGTATAAGATCCAACCTAGTAAATATCATTAATATCCATTTTATGTTATCTCTCTGCCTTTAAAGGACAAGTTCAGACCCCAGCAGTGTCTAAGGTTTGCTCCCTACAGTCTGAAGTGACTCTTCCCTCTTCCATATTCTCAGTCCTTCATGTGTGCCTCTATGACAGAAACTGGAATTCTGCCTTATGTTCATACAGATGTATGTGCTCCATCAGAGAAGAGGTCAGCTGAGGCCAGGTGCTTTTCTGTTCACCTCTGCAGATACCATCTGTCTAACAATGCATTACTCATACTTTAAAAATGTTTGTGGCATTGTGTTAAATTCATCAGCACCAAAAAGTTTTGAATATTAAGAAGTGTGAGAGAGAGGAATTTCCAAACACTTACTTTCTAAACAACTTACATCTATAAGTATTTCTCATATAAAGTCAAAATAGACTTCGTAATGGGTTTAATTCTGACTTTGCAACTTGACACATTTTATTAACTCTAAAGTGTCATTTTTCTTCACATTTTATCATCCCTGAAATTTATAAGGTTTTTACAACTCCATGGGATGTTATACTTCAGCAGTGTTAACAGTTCTTACCTATATATAAAATGACGTGTCTTAAGACTAATGATATATGATATGAGCTTTATACTTTTGCATTAGATGTTTAATTTCACTAAGCTTCAATTTCCTATGGTGTAAAATGGGACTCAAAATGCCTATATCATAAGCATTAAAAGTAATCATGCCTAATGAAGTTCCTGTCACATGATAATAACCTAATTAAAGGTAGCAATCTATTTTTTCATCAACAATAGCAAAATCATCATTACTTTGATTGAGAGGGAACTGAGTAGAGAACAAAGCGCATGAAGTTTTAAGTGGTCAATACTGAAACACCATCTGTCTTTTGTTCTCCACTCTCAGTATACTGAAACTAATGTCTACAAATGCTCTCAATGTATTCATAAGATGCCAGAGCACATTTTGATTATTAAAAAAACCTAAAGATCCTGAAAAGACTGATCTTCCCAGAAATATATAGTTGAAGAAAAATCACCATAGTTAAGAAACACCAATTTATAGAACACAGACAGCAATAACCGTGAAGACCACAAGATGGAGATACAGACCTTCTGAGGCTGTTGCTGTTCCAGGAGCTGCTGTCTGAGATGTTCAAGGTTTTGCTGCTGTAGTTGTTCTGCTATCTGATGAAAAATGGAATTGTTCACAGATTCTGAAACATGAGAACTAAAAGGAAAAACAAGTAAAATATATTTTAAAGCCCAATAAACATAATATGAAAATAACTAAGTATTTTTTAAAAACCCAAAATGACAATTAAATGAAACACATTCGCCTACAATGTTTACCTTTGAAATAGTAACAGAGAAAATGAAATACCTCACAACATTAATATGTTAAAATATAAATATACTCTTCAACAAAAAGAAATATACTCTTCAAGAGGGTTTCAATAGATGGATAACATGTTAGGGACACTCTGCGGAAGATCTGATACTACTGTCTCACGCTATTAAATACATACAAATTAGTACTTTTTACATTAGAGCATTTTAAGAAAGTCTCAAGAAAACACTAATAAAAACAGTTAAAAGCATTTAAACACTGTCACTTTTAACTTTCTCTTCATTATGAGCTACTGGGAGAAATGGTCTATTAACTAGTACACGTGAAATCTACAATTGTAATTGACTACAAAGCTTATAAAACTAATCTGCTTTCTGCTTGCTTTTTTTTTAAAGATCGGCACCTGAGCTAACAACCGTTGCCAATCATCTTCTTTTTTTTTTTTCTGCTTTATCTCCCCAAACCCCCCCGTACATAGTTGTATATCTGAGTTGCAGGTCCTTCTAGTTGTGGGATGTGGGACACCACCTCAACGTGGCCTGACGAGTGGTGCCATGTCTGCACCCAGGATCCGAATCCTGGGCCACCACAGTGGAGCGCGCAAACTTAACCACTCAGCCACAGAGCCGGCCCCTAATCTGCTTTCTTTAGAGAAGCATTCACATTATTAGGTATGTTAACAGAAACAGTGTTTAGATAAGAGGAAATAATAATTTATATTCTGGGAAATTCACACCTGGAATACACCTCGAATTCCAGGTGCTACAAGGTAAGACCTGAACAAAAAAGGGGGCATCCCCAAATGGGCAATCAGGATGGTGAGAAGCCTTGAAACAGTTGGAAAAAACTGTACTTCACCTGGAGCAAATAAACCTAAAGGGGAAGAATGATACCTATCTTTAAATATTGAAAGGCTATGTCCTGAAAGATAGTGGAGCAAACGTGTTTCCTTGCTTCAGAAAGCAAAATTGGATCAGTATGCAGAAAACATATCAAACAGGACTCAGTAACAAAAGAATACACAATAATAACAATTACTTAACTTCTCAACACAGAAGGCATTAACCATTGGAGAAGTAGCCTATCAGGACTGTTAAAGGAGATTCTTACATTATTCAGGACACCAATCTAACATGATCTCAAATAATTTTTTCAAGTAGAATCTCTATCAAAAGAGTATGTTTATATTATCATATATTTTTAAATATATTTTCCCAATATATAAAACTAATAATCCCTGTTTGAAACAAGATTCTCAGAGGCTTTCCCCATTAATCATCCCTCTTCCATCCTCCCATCTTCCTCACCCACCACTGCTCCTTTCACAAACCCTCCCTCCACAGAACCTAGGACTCTGGAGAATTGTTTAAAAAAAAAAAAAATCACTGATCTAAGTAAAAACATATAATTCAGTTCTTTCAAAATCAAAATCCCAGGCTGACCCAGTGGCATACTGGTTAAGTCCACATGCTCTGCTTCAGCAGCTGCAGGTTCACGGGTTCGGATCCCAGGGACAGACCTACACACCACTCATCAAGCCATGCTGTGGCAGCATCCCACATATAAAACAGAGGAAGACTGGCACAGATCTTAGCTCAGGGACACTCTTCCTCAAGCAAAAAGAGGAAGATAGGCAATAGGTGTTAGCTCAGGGCCAACCTTCCTTACCAAAAAAAAAACAAAAAGAAAAAAAGAACCCAGAAAATCCCTCCAACTCAATCCTTACTTCTCACTAGTCTGATACACTTCCACAATTTGGTATACTTCCTTGAAGTGGCCATTATCACTGAAAGCAAGCTTCTTTCCTATTATTTCAATTATTCCTACAATTGAGTTAAATAACTTAAAGCCTAATACAGAAGTATCACAATCAGATTTATTAATTTTTCTATAAAGAATTTTGATATATCCCAACTATTTGCAAAGACCTGAGAGTCAAAATAACATAGGGAGGCAAAAAAATAGCAACTCTACCATCTCTCTGTCATGTCAGAGCTCAACAGCCTGAAATGATAACCCAACTTATTCAAAGTATACTTAGTAGTTCAAATGGCAATATCACAACTGCTCTTTATAAAAAATAACAGAAAAAATGTACAGTTATAAAGAAAAATAATGATTCTTACAGTTGAGAAGCTGGAATTTCCTTTTTCGGTTCTTCACTATGCTCAGAATCTTCCCCAAAATCAAACCTATCCATCAACTTCTAAGATGAAAAGAAAAGGAGACAGAGACAAATTAAAAAGTGCTTCACACAATACAAGTTACAAACGCTATTTTGAAGGTCACTGACACCCTACTAATTTACCTTTCTCACTTAATATGTGAATGTTTTATATCATTTTATGTTATACTATAATAAAGCATTTTATATGAGTGGATCTTCTCTTTAAAGTACTTTGACATATGCTGTCTTATGTAACAAAACAAATCATGCTACTCCCAGGATAAATACTAATACTCAAACTTTATAGAGGAGAAGATTAAGATTAAAATAATTAAGTGGCTTGCAGTGGTAATAAAGCTTGATAAAAAACATCCCAGACTATAATCAATGGATCTATTCCTAGTACAGTCTTCTTAGAATGCTCCACTATCTTCTAAATGATCAATTTAAAGGCTTTTTATGTGGTCTAGCTATTTAGAGTCAGGCTAAATTAGACTTGGAAGCTGCTGGCTAAAAAAGTCTAAGTAATAATTCAATAAATCGAAATTTATTTTCGTATGAAAGTAACAGCAGCAGAAGTAAAAATAATACAGATAACACTTTCAAAGTATTTTAATATTCCCATGATTAATAAGAATACTGAGGATATTACACAACAAATTATACACAAAAGATTTTCAACTTTAAAAACACCATCCTTGGGGCCAGCCCCATGGCCGAGTGGTTAAGTTTGTACACTCCGCTTCGGCGGCCCAGGGTTTCGCCGGTTCGGATCCTGGGCACAGACATGGCACTGCTCATCAAGCCATGCTGAGGTAGCATCCTACATGCCACAACGAGAAGGATCCACAACTAAAATGTACATCTATGTAGCGGGGGGGCTTTCGGGAGAAAAAGGAAAAATAAAATCTTTAAAAACAAAAACACCATCCTTCATAGGCCTCAATTTATCAGAATTATAGTATAGTGACAACTTGTAGCCAAGTGTTCCTTTGAACTTTCATCTACTGAACATTTTCAATTTATACAGGTTAAAATTGTAGAACACAGAATACCATAATTAATATACATATTTGTAACATTCATAAAAGAAACTGGAAAATTCAGAAAATATTCATTTGCCTCAATGTAAATACACTTCTTTTGTTCTGGTGAGGAAAATCAACCCTGGGCTAACATCTGTGCCAATCTTCCCCTATTTAGTATGTGGGATGCTGCCTCAGCATGGCTTGATGAGCAATGCGTAGGTCTGCACCTGAGATCCAAACCTGCAAAACCTGGGCCACCAAGGAGGAGCTCACAAACTTAAACACTATGCCACTAAGCTGGCCTCAGTGAATATACAATTTTACTGACCAGTCATCTTTAGTCAAAAGAAAATATTCTAAATGTTTCAAGTGTAATTACAAAATTACTTGATTTCTTTCAGAAGTTTGAACCTTTTGTAAATTCTATAATGTCTTATACAGTACAGTGAATATTAAAATAGTTCTATGATAAAACATAATTTACAGAATTAGAGCCCATATGATAATATATAAAATTTAATACTTCATATAGAACAGATTTGACATCTTAATTTCTACCTTGTTAAAAGACACCCCCTGATCTAAGGGGTTAAGGGTGTTGGCTGCTGCAGCTGCAGCTGTAAGTTGTGCTGTAAGAGCCTGCAGCTGAACGACGAGACCAGCATCCAGGGCCTGCAGAATGGAAGGCTGCGGCTTCTGCTGTTGTATCTGTAAAGTCTGTATTAACTGCTGAAGCTGGAGGAGAACGAAAGGGAAATTATTACAGACAGGTGCTGGCACTTGTCTATAAGAATGCCCACCTAAAACTTTCATCCAATAAAATTTATCATTCTACAGTCTTTGGAGATCAAAACCATATATACTAACTCAAAACAACAGTTAATGTTTTTAAAAAAGATTTTTTGTGTGTGCCATATATAACATAGTCCTTAAAAGTTTGTCTTGCTTCTGGAAAGTCAGAGAACTTCAAACAAAATAAAGTGGTCATGCCATGACAAGATAAAGAATTCACCACCAGCAGATTGATTTTTTTCACTAAGCTTTTTATCTCTTCTTCAATTAACTCCTTAATCTCTGTAAAAGGACAAGCACTGACAATAAATGCTTTTGCTATCTTTCAGATTCATCACCTGATAACACATTTCCTGAAAACAGGAAAGCCAATAAGAAATCTGTACCTTGCAGCAGAGTCTGAAACTAAGGAAATTAAAGGTGAATAGTGTCACCAAGAATTAGAAGTAACTCCTGTTCCCCTATTCACCCATTCTCTTAAAAAAGAGAAACAATAAGATCCTGAAGATATTTCATAGTTAAGTAAACCCTATATACATCCCACAAGTAATTTATACTTTCCTAATCAAGATCTAAACCTGAGATAAATCTGAAAATTACCAGTTTTGAATAGAAAAATAAAAATAGCAAAGCCATTGCTAAATAAGACATTGTACTCTTTCAAGTAAAGTTAAACTTATAGTGGGAGAAGGTACAAACAACATACAAAATGATAATAAGCAAAATAATTTCATATGTATCTAAAACAGCAACATTAAAAAGAAAATTAATTATTTAACTATCAAATAAACACTACAAACTACTAATGTGTTAGCAAAGAAAATAATACAAAAATACATGACAGCTGAGTTACTACACTGAGGAAGCTCCAGAATAGACAGGGCGGAGGGAGGAAGAAAGGGAAGGGGGAAGGGAGAGAGGGAGGAAGGACATGTCCTATTCCTCCTTTGCACATGTTAACTGCTCCTTTTGACATCCCCACATTTCCCCCAACAGCACTGCTATTCCTTCAGTCACCCAGGTTCAAAACACTGCAGTACCCTACTTTTTCCTCTACTCTGACTTCACATTCTATCTATTACTATGCCTTCTTGACTCTCTTTGCACTATTTCTTCTGGAAAATCCCTTCTCCTGCCAGAGGTATTTATTTTAATAGGTATCTTTTAAAATGAGAACATTTTGCTTTATGAACTATTTTCAAAATATCATTATCATAAAATTAATAATTCAATAATTGTATCTAATATCCAATTCAGTTTCCCAACTGTCTCAAAAATGCAGAAACCGGATCCAATCTAAGACTATAACTAAATTGGTTTTTACATTTTTAAAACTCTGGAACACTCCCATTTTGTTTTTGAGATTATCCTTTTAGAGTCTCCACAATCCTGCTATTTTTCACATATTTATTACTTTCCTTCTATTATCACTGTTACCAAAACAAAGATACTTCCTATCTCTAGACTTCTCTCTCATTCACTCGAGTACTGTTCAGATCATGTGACTTCAACACAAAAATCTCTGGCAAGCCCCCACTGCTTAGCCTATGAATCCTTTACTTCCCAGCTCACCATTATGCCTTTTGAAACCCAGGTCCCACACTTAGGTCATCCATTTCAACTTTGTCACTAATAACTTACATGCAGAGGCCATCTTATCCTCCAGACATCCCAACTCTAAAATATTTCTTGTATACCCAACATCATTAAGCCTCTATACATTATTCATTCGTTCTACAAGAATGTATTGAACAGCTGCTATAACCTAGACACTGGAGGTACAGCAGTCAACAAACAGACAAAAATCCTTGCCCTTGTACAGCATACAATCTAGTGGGAAGAGAGACAGAATAAACAAAGTAAGTAAGTAAATGATATAATAGAAGTGAGGACGTGCTAAGGAAGGAAATAAGACAGGTGAGAGAGAAGGGAGCACAGGGGATGAAATGCAGAGCTGCAGTTTTAAACTGCTGTTTGAAGGTCTTACTGAGGTGACATTTAAACGAAAACTTACAGGTGGCTGAAACCATATGAATAGGAGGGGAAAGAGAGTTCAGGGAGTTTTATTGTACAGATCACACTTAATTTGATTTTTAAAGAACAGGTAAAGAAAAGAGATGCTAAAGGTGGCCCATCCTCATATCCTGCCATGTCTAGTTCCACTAAAGTCTCAACTCAAATGCGACTTCCTCAAAGACACCTCTTGGCTACCCTCTGTAATTCTGATCCCTTCTCCCAAACCTGGTCATCACTCTAAAGATTTCCCTTGTTTCAGGTCATATATGACTACTGAAACGATGTTTTCTACTTTTTTATTACCTGTCTCCCCTAAGATAAACAGACATCTCCTCCAAGATCGAAGACCTTCCTGTCTCACTACTAGAGCAACAAGAGCACCTAATAATGTTTGGTACAAATTATGTGCTAAGTATTTTGGTGTAGAATTAATTTTTTATAAAACAATCTTTAATGACATAAAAGTGCTCATGATGCATTACTAAATGAAAAAAACAACCTAGAGTAGTACATATAGTGTGATCACATTTTTACAACATAAAAAAAAATACTCTTTAGGTGCTATATTATGAAACAATACATTAGGAAAATTATGAGTTGTAAATCACTGTCAACATAACAAAAAAGCTGCTTACTTGTTGGCCTTGAGGGCTTTGTAAGATCTGGGCTACAGCTGCAAGCGTATCTGTATTTGTTATCTGAGATACCCATGGATCAGGTAAACCTTGGACCACATTGGCTGGAGTAACAGGTGTCACGGGAGTTCCTTTTAAAAAAGACATCATACCCACCTCAATAACAATGTAAGTAAATAAAGACTTGAAAAAGTAGAGATTTACTCTGTCACTTTTATAAAATATATACTAATTTAAATAAATGCTTTAATTTTGTCTCCATTTTGAAAAACCATTACAGAATTAGGTAGGTTAAAAAAAAAACTACCAAAAGGATCTGTCCATACTTGTCCTCAATTAACTAAGCTACTACTTTAAAGGAGCCTAAATACTCAGCAGCCATTAAAAATCTTACTACAAAAGAAAATTCAATGACATAAGGAAATATTCAAAATACAATCTTCGATGAAAAACTGTAAAATAGTATGTACAATATAAAACTTTCTGTTCAAGAATGTGTGTATGTATGTTTATGTATACACAAACACACAACAAAAACTAAATATATAACAAAATGTTAAACACAATTCTTGGACTACGATAAAAAATTTTAAATGTCATTTAAGTACCTGAAAAAAGCCCATGATTTTCAGATTATTACTAAAGCATTCTTGGCTCCATTAAATAATTTTTTCAGGGTTCTTGATAAATATTAAGTTCCCTAGTATACTGTGAATATCAAGTTGATTTACATGCAAATTTAAAAGATCACAGACAGCTCAAAAAATTTATTGACACACCAATTTCCCAAAGTTCATTATATTTGTTTCTAGGAATTAAAAAAATTCAGCTTTCTAATTTTTAAAACACAATTACACACAAATATAATTTCTCATCTATTTTTCCTTCAAATTACACTTCCTTTCAATTACCTAATGCTAGACAATTCCTATACTATCAAATTGCTATACTGTATATGAAAAATCACCTGAAAAGCATGAGTAGAATATTTAGAACACAAATCTCCATCAAAGCAACATACCTGGTGTGTTGCTCATGGCAGCAGTAGTACTGGCCAAAACAGGCGTGACAACTGGAGGAGGAATCCCTGCTGCCATATCCAAAAGAGGCTGAATAATCTCACTCTTAAACACATTATTCTTCTGCCATAAGTTTAATACTCTCACTATTTTACTCTAGAGGAAAAAAGAAAAATGACATTTTGATTTTTTGCTTTCAAAACCTTAGCACAGTCATTTCATACAGACTATCTGGACAGTGGATGGGAAGGACGGATTAAAATAGTTCTATGGTACTTTCCACCCCTGAAATTATGTTCCTATAATTTTGCATTTGCTAACCTTAACTCATTTGAAAACACGATGTTCATTTTCATAGACAGACAAGGTACATGAAAGCTACATTTGGCAGACAGCAGGAATGACAACGAGGTTTCAGCTTCCATGTGAACTCTAACGAGATCGATGGTTATGGTGGGGTGGAGACCTGTGTTCAGACAGCTGACGCAGTCAAGATTCATCTCGGCACTAAACCTGTATTTACAGTTGACTTTATCTTTTAAACAAATAAGTAACTTCAAGACAAAGTCCTTATCTTACGAGACTTAATTTCATTTTAAAACTAAGGACGGGGTGGTTATTTCCTCACATTAGAATTCAACCAAATTTACTTTCTTTCACAACTCTTCAGCATATAAAAGTTCTATAAACAGCACTAAGTATTAGTTACTATTGTAATGCTACTTACTCCATTAGGAAAATAGTTTAAATGACAGAAGCTGAAATTACATATTAAAAACAGACTTCTGTTAAACGTATGTATTTTAATAGTAAAATAAGCAATTTTAATAAAGATCTGCTTCATCTTTAAGTCTCTCATATTATATTGACAAATTTTCAAAATATGTCCAAACTATATTAACATGCAAATTTTTGTATTTCAAATGAAGCATAAGAAAATTACACAAAGAACGCTTCATACCTTCTGATTTGATTGTTTTCTCCTTTCTAAGATGTGGGCACTTAGAAAGAACCTTACATTTTTTTGCTTTATAGAAAAATCTTCCAGTTTCCAAGGCACTCATCATGTACTCAAGACTAGCCAGTCTCTAACAAGTATCACCCTACATCTCTATCTGCATACAAACAACTCACGCCTCTAGTTTATGACTGAGGTTACAGTATCAATGTAATCTTTCCTATTATGGTTAAAAAAATCCCTATATCCTAAACTCCATTATAACTGAGAAACAATATTTTTGTAAAGTCTACAAATCAAGATTGATTGTTCATTGTAACTGATAGAAATCCAAGTCCAAACCAGTGAAATTTCTAAATGAAAGTGTTGAAGTTATTTCAAAAAATGTTCATATAAAATTTCAAATGAGTTATTTTAGATGGGATTCTAAGGTATCTATTTTAAGAATCAATTATGAGTCATTTAAAATTCACATTCTTTTTGACGGCAGAGAATTATCAAAGTACCAAAGTAATTTTTTTTTTTAAATTTCTGTCTCAGAAAGTATATCCAAGAATCGTTTACAAAGAATGATACAATAATAAACTTATCTCCGTATCTATCCATTACAAGATATTTTTCTGATTCAAGACTATAGTTATTAAAAATAAAAAAAAAACTACCTAATCTTGTTATATATATATATTTTTTTTTTTTTAAGATTTTATTTTTTTCCTTTTTCTCCCCAAAGCCCCCAGGTACATAGTTGTATATTCTTCGCTGTGGGTCCTTCTAGTTGTGGCATGTGGGACGCTGCCTCAGCGTGGTTTGATGAGCAGTGCCATGTCCGTGCCCAGGATTCGAACCAACGAAACACTGGGCCACCTGCAGCGGAGCCCGCGAACTTAACCACTCGGCCACGGGGCCAGCCCCCTAATCTTGCTGTATTTGAGATGAGGTAAAAGATTTGTGGTGAGCTTTTGAGTTTTGTGGTTTATTAGTCTTCATCTATTCTTACCTTCTCCTACATAATCAATATTGCAATCAACCCTGTCAGAAGAGCACACTAAATTTCCAAATTAGCATCCAAAATAAGTAACCTTCTAAGATCTTTGAGCACATTTGAGGATAAACAATCCCCTTTTATTCTCCCTCAGTCTGAAGCCACCTTTTTATGTAGTACAGAATATTTACTCATTCAGATCTAGCAGACCTGGTAGTGTGGCTTGTAGCACTAATAAAACTCTACCATAACAAAAGAATTTTGATATGCAGTTATTTTCTAATAATTGCTTGGCAAATCCATTTTTCACAGGCACCAAATAGGTAAATATCAGCTCAGATCAAATAATCAAAATTCTAAATTGGTTGCATGTGTGAATAAATAAGCTTTTAGTATAATTCCAACTTATTATAGCCAGTTTCTTTAACACCAATTGCTTTAACAAACTGAAACAGTAGCAAGATCACCTACACCTTTCCTCTCTGTTTAAGATTCTAAGAACAAAAAGGAACGTGGGCAGTGTAAAAACTAAATATTCAAATTCAGAATAACTAAGAGTAAAGGATAACAAAATCATAAGTTAAGATAATCCACAGAGCCTCCGTGAGACCAAATGGGTAATACATCGACTTAAAAAAGAAAATAGCAGCATACCTTGTCATCCCCAGGGCACCGATATAAATTCTGGAAAGTGCTAATGATGTTATTACTAAATCTGGGCGCAAACACATCCTTTTCTTGACCAAACTGATGTCGAGATTGTCGTACAATGGAGTCAATAACATAAAGTCCAGGTACCTTGTATTCTGGTTTACACTGATGAAAAAGGAGAGTGGGAAGAGAAGGAAATAAGAAGGTAAAATTCTTGAGAGACAAAAATTATCATAAATCCTATACAAATACAAAAACGCTGCTTATGTTGTGGTAACAAACATTCAGACACGGACTATTCCAGAGCATCTTTCTCTGGAACAGTATTTTCAAGAATCTGCCTTGGCTACTCTACAAGCTCAGTTCACTGCCAATCACTTAAGTTCCAAAGTAGTACTGCACACCTGGCTTGAACAACAAAAACAAAAGGATGAGTAAAGCACTGTTAGAATACAAAAATTTCTTTAACGATTTTAAAAAGCCACATGGAAGGAAGCAGCAAATTCAAGAAAGAAGAGCTCTAGATCTGATACGCATTACAAAAGGGTTTCTGTACTAATGAAGGAAAAAATACCAAATGGCAAATAATAACACTCTAAATACAGTGACAAGCCAAAGTTTCAACACTTCTCTCAAATACCACACCTACAAGAAAGATAAGACTCTCCAATTATGATTCCAGAAATCTATCCTATGAAAACATTTTTTAGCTACTCCACTGATAAATGTTGCTCAATCTTCTTATCCATTACCGAAATTGAGAAATAGAAACGTCTGCTGCTTTCTTGCCACAAGCTTTTCTAGCCTACCTAGTTAGGGGAGCACAATGAAGAATACTTTCACTATCAAGTTTACTGCTTAGTTTGTCTCCATATCCAGAAACATAAGAAAACCTGCTTCCCAAACGCATGCCGATTAAAATGGAATTATGACTGCAAAAAGCAGGTTCAACATTTGGGTGAAATTAGGTATTTCACCCAAAGTAATTTCCTGGGAATCACATATGGCACGAATTCAAAACTGCATTCTTGAAAAACTTTTCAGAAAACCTGAGTACCAGTAAGAAAAGGATTCTCAGTCTACCCCCCAACACACACACACACACACACACACACACACACACACACACACACACACACTTCTAGGGGGATTTTTAGCTCAGACGAGTAATTTCTTTCTGCAAAAAGACAAGATATGATGCTTCTTTTGCTCCTTCAAATCCCTTTTAAGAACATTCTCTTTAAGGTCTTTATTAAGTCAAGAAAATGAAGAGACCTTTACCACCAATTGGTGGTTAAGTACTTGAACTATTTCATAAAAGGGCAATAATGCTGGTGTTCGGACATTTAGGTTTAACCAACCTAAAGGTTCAAAACGTCTGCTCTGTTGAAAGTTATCGTTTGTGGAAGTCTGAAATAGTTTCCCCTTATCTTCCAACAAAACCTAGCATATTTTGACCTTCAGTTCATATATCTGGCCAAGGTTATTTTCTTTTGACTACTGTACATTCAAATAAATATCTATCTGCCAGGCAAATAATACATCTTGGTAAAGAGCAGCAAATTTTTAAAATTTAATGAAAAGCAGGACATCCATTTTGTTAAAAATTATCTATTCTCTAATGCTACACACAAAGATAAGTGATTAGTGATTATTTATTAAGTGACATTGGCATTTTAATTCTCTCAAAGGCAAAAAATAATGTGATGTATAATTTACTGTTTTATATAAATCATTATCTTGAGTAAGGCTGAAGAGAATTTATAAACTGCTGGTAAGACTTCAAAAATTAATACTAAACAGCAAGTAATGCAAGTAATTAATGTACTGAGGTTTTTTAAAAAACGAATATACCTTTTTCTTTGATTTCTATCAAAAACTCGATTACAAACTCACAATACAGAAGAATGATGAATGCACAATAGAATAACTGGGCCTTTCTGGCCTACTGTGAAGAGTCCAAAGCTTCAAAAATATATTAGCAGTTTCAATAACAAGCTATAAGGGCTAAGAGAAAAACATTTCTTTGTCCACAGTATCTTTAGACATACTATATATTAAGACGTCATGGGACAGAATTTCCTTCACTGGTAGATTAGGCATTTTTACCATCTAAACTGACAAAAAAGATTTTTAAGTATGATTTACTGTTTTAAAATAACAGTATTTGGTAAACTTGGCTAAGTCACCAACTAAAACTTGAGACAAGAATTAAGATCAAAAACATGAAATTTTTTTTCAAATTCTTCTTCACGTTCTATCAGCACTAAAAACACAAGAATTCCTAAGATTTTTCAAAGGCATGAGGTATTTTTTACTGTTTGAATTAAAAAAAAGGCTATGTCATAATAAATTTGCAGTTACACCATCTTCAAACTATATACTAGTAATTTCTAATTTCTTGTTCTGCAGAGAAATAGCCCTTGCAGAGAAAGAAGGCAATAACAGATAGGGAGAATGCAGCTTTACATATATTTGTGTGATTTTCATTCTAATGTAAGCCAAGTTGTTAGCTGAATACCATGATGAGTCAGGGTGTTTTGACAAAGGACCCTCTAGGTGAGTCGGACCACATATTTTGCAATATGAACACACTTTATATAATGATTCTATTATTAGAATTTGTGCTGGCAATTCAGCTACTAAAAGTTGATGTTAAAAAAAAAAAACAAAGCTAGAGTAATAACAACAGGAGCATGTGGCTGTACTTGCAAAGCAGTGAATGATGCTGACAGCAGCATGTAAGAAAAGAGGGCTACCCCAGGACACAGTCACATTTGATAACAGTTTTCATGGTGAATACCAGAGAAAAATCCTCTCATGCTTCCACAGGAGGAGTAGAAGAGGAACCATTTTGAGACAGCCAGTAGCATTCTGTTCTTAAAAACGTCTGCCATCAGGAGAAATTATTTAACCAATGCCTAACCTGCTGGGCTTTAACCAGAGCCTAACAGACCTGGGGGAAGGGAAATACCCAACTCCAGCCCACTGTAGCCATTCTGTCCCACCAAAGGGAGATTAAAAAAAAAATGGAGAAGAACAAGTTCACAATCCAGAAGTACAGCCTCTACAAATAACCTATAACTAACATCACACTTAATGGTGACAAACTAGTTTCCCCACTAAGATCAGGTATGAATGATGGCAAGGTATGGATGCCCCGTCTCACCACTGCTTTTCAACATCATACTGGAAGGCCTAGCTAAGGCAATAAGACAAGAAAAGGAAATAAAAGATATACAGATTGGGAAGGAAGGTTCAACTAAAACTAAACATAGGTAATACTCTTAACTGGGCCTGCAACATCTTCACTGCTAACTTTGAACCAATCTACATAGTATTTCTTAAGGAAATAATATTTAACTACATAAAAAATCAGAAACATTAATAGAAAATAAATGGAAAAATCAAGTGACATTTTCTTTTAAATGGCAACACTACTTTTACGTCATTTTCAAGACTTCTGATAAGTCAATTTGCCCAAAAAGTGTGGAACCTCAGAAATTCCACAATAGCAATTCTATTCCCACAACACCTAAGCTGGAAGAGGATAATGGAAAATCACTAATTCCTCCTCTCTTCACATTCAGGGGGCCTTGGACACACCAACACTAGTAAGGAAGAAAGAGACAGATGACGACTTTGTTCTTCAGTGACATGAAGTGTCATTGCACAACTATGGGAGAAGGGAGATGACAAGCAGGACAACCTCCTAGTTCCTGATGAACAAGCTAAACAAATCTAAATTTAACACGCAACTTAGTAAAATATCTGAGGTTGAACTAGATGTGATAACAATGACTGAAGAAAAGTAACTGCACAGCTCTGTGCCACATAAGGACACTTTGGTCAATGACAGACCACATATACAACGGTGGTCCCATAAGATTAGTACCTCAGAGCCTAGGTATGTAGTAGGCTATACTACCTAGCTTGTGTAAGTACTATAGGGAAGGAAGAAATTTTCCTCAGTTGTTCTAAATTCTTCTGGTTGGTCTAAGATACAAGACAGATAAACAGGGGAAATTGACACAAGACAGATAAACGGGAAAAACAAACAAAAGTTTAATAACATGTATACATGGGAGAAACCAAGGAAAATTGAGTAACTTGCCAAAACGGTCAAAGCCCTCACCTTAAATACCATCCTCAGCTAAAAACAAAAAGATGTTGTCTGCAAGGAGAGTCAGGGACTTCAAAGAGAAGAAAGCAATTCTCAGGTAGGTGGAAGAGGAACAAAGGTTTGTAAAAGCCCGAGTTTATTTGGCCACATAGAAACAGAAGAGCACAGAGGGAGCCCAACAGTCTTTTCTAGGTTCCTCCCTGTCTATCCCTAGTTCATGTAATGCTAAGGTGCTAGCTCACCTCCTGGGACAGGTTTTTTAATCGAAATTCTTTTAGGCAGTTAAAGAAGTGGTAATAAGAAAAGCTTTGAGTCTTTTGTTTCATAAAAATAATCAGCCTAAAATAATCCTCATGTTAAAGAGATACATTTTGGGGTGGCAAGTTTTGTTCCCCTTCAATACACACTAGGATGTTCGCATAATGACAAAATTGCCAGCAACACATTTCTCAGAACGTATCCCTGTTAAGCGACGCATGACTGTAGTCATAAAGCAACCTAAACTTTTTGTCTTGCTAACAGGGCACATTTTGCTCTTTGACCACAGAAATTCATTCTACTTGATGAGTCCTTAAGAGTCTTGAAGTTTTAATGCTGGTTGCAATGGAACTCATTGAGTGAAGGTGATATTAGGGTAGTATCATTTTTAAATAAACTTTAAGACTCTTTAGATTAGAAAAATTTAAGTCTAACAGTACTAAGTGCTGTTAGTACTCACACTTTGGTAGTGGAAGTGTCAATTAGTACAACCATTATGAAATTAATTTGGTATTATCTAGCTAAGTTGAAGAAATGCATATCCCACAACCTAGCAATTCCACTCCCACAGAAACACAAGATGCACCAGGATACATAGGTAAGAATGTTCCCAGCAGTACTGTTCATAATTCCAAGAACTATAAAACACACATACAGACACACACACACACACACAATGTCTGTCAACAGAATGGACAAACTGCAGTTTATTCACATGGAATATATACAGCAATTAGAAGAAACAAATAGTGCTACAAACAATAAAAATGAATCCTAAACATATGATACTGAGTAAAAGAAGTATACACAAAAGACTACATGCTAGAGGATTCCATTTATGTGAAATTAAAAAGCAGGTTAAACTGCCTGAAGAATGTGGGACTGCAGAGTAACACTATGATGCCAAGCAATGACTAACATAAGAGTCAGACTGTGTTTCTGGGGAGGGATAAGGTCAGCAAGAGGCACTTGGGGGCTTTAGTCAAAGTTCCATTTCTTGAAGTGAGTGGCAGATACACAGGTCTTCCCTTTATTCAAAAGTTTGCTATACATATTTTCTGCACTTTTTTGCATATGCTTACATATATTTCACAATAAAAAGAAACATTTCTATAAATGTCCTTGACTTCTTAAAACACAACAGGCAAAAGTTTCTCTTATCTTAATGATTAACAATGACTGATCAGCTCAAGATCCAAGTGAATGCAAATTTAAGGAGTGTGGGACAAAGAGGTCATCTAAAATATCCCAGGGCAGAGTAATTTTAGTAAAAAATATATAAGGAAAGTGAGAATCTGGAAATTGACTCCCTTCAAACTATCTGTACCCAAGCGCCCAAATCTTGGTGTAGCCCACACCAGAGGCTAGAGGCCAGAGGCCAGAGTACTCTTTCAAGCAATTTTCTTGGCCTATGGGAAAGCACCTTACATTGTTAATTAATCTTTTCATTTATTACCAACATTCATCACTCTAGCTATAAATCTTTCATGGCTGTAACACAGAATCACAGATAACACACTACCAGCCTACAGCCACACTCTCCTTTCTGGCACTGTTTTATGGTGAGCGAAGGAAAGTAGAGAAGCTGAGTAATTTGTAGTGTTCCGGGGAAGAGTGATAAACAAAATTACAAGTTTATCATTGTTAAATAATACTTCAGATTTTTCTTAGATCTCTCATTTGACCATATATAACGTGCATGACAAATGAACTTTCTCATAAATTTGTTAAAATAGTATTTCTTAGTGTAAACAAACGCAAATCCAGTGGTCTGACAAACTGGGTTCCATGGAAACAATGTGTCTGTGTGAGTGTTGCTGGGCAGAGAACAAAGCGGGTGGAGTGGGCTTCAGGTTCCTGACCACGACCACTGCTGCTCCACTTTCACTTGTATTTTATCTGTCGTTCCCCGCGTGCCCCTCCCCAATATTAAGTTCCAGTAAGAATAGGAAAGAGAAAAAAAAAGGGTTCCTCTGGTATTAAAAATATATATACACTCTTGAACCTCATCAAAACTAAAAATCTTTGTTCTGTAAAAGACCTTGTATTAAAAGAATGAAAAGACAAGCTATCAACTGGGAAAAAAATATTGTAAACCATACATATACCCTTTCGTAAAAAGCTTCATTAAACTTGACTGAGAAGTACTTCCCTGTAGAGGAAGAGGAAGATCAGAAGGAAACTACAAGGAGGCTACCAGAAACTACCTCTGCAGGCTGTACATTCCAAGTTCAGGATGGCACCCTGGGACCTTTAACCTTGGATTGTACAGCCGAGGCATAAAGTTGTTTGCTTTGTATTATGTTTGGTACAAGTATGTTTTACTGTTTCTCTAAAGAACTCTCTTTAAATGTGGTTTGTTATTGTAGCACTTTTTACAACAAAACTACAGTCAAGCATCGCTTAACGACAAGGATTTGTTCTGAGAAATGCATCGTTAGGCGATTTTGTCACTGTGTGAACATTATAGATTATCTGTATCTCATAATGGAGATAATTTTGCTCACCCAAGGTCTTCCTACGATTCTGAAATATCTTACTAAAAGTACCCCTGCCCCAAATCAAATCAGTCAAAAAACATCTAGCCATAAATTCACGTTTATCCTTTAAACCCCTACTACTCAAATTGTGGTTTCTGAACTAACAGCAGAGACATCTAGGAACAGTTAGAAATGCAAAATCTCAGTTCCTCCCCACACTTCGTGAATCAGGATCCACACTTTAACAAGATTCCTAGGTAATTCCTATGCACAAAAAAGTGTAGAAGGCACTGCTTTAGATATTTAAACCTTCTTAAAAAGACTTTTAAAAGCTTTAGAACAATGAAATTTTCCAGTCACCATTTTTATTTTATACTTTGATTTACCTAAAACACACAGCATACTTGTTATTTTACCTTGGGTCTTAGGCCCAATTCACTAGTTGTTCATCTCAAAACATATTTTACTAATACTTTATTGAGACAGCAATACTCCAAGAGAAAAAAGCTGAATCACACAAAGGTTAACTGATTTATCCAAGGTCACCTAGCTAGTTTCAGGGACACAGTTAGCTCACTTTGATCCATGTACCTTTCTCCCAGTCAACTACTTCTTTTCAAGAAACACACTGCCACCTTGCTGACTCCTTAATGCCATATACCTCTGATTTTCAAACTGTTCCTGCCTACATCTAGGCATGTGAACATCGGCAGAACACAAAACGTAAATTCAGTTACAGAAAGGACAGATGTCCTATAGTATCAATTTATAAGTTCTAACTCTTAGGTAGTCCTTCCAAAAACTGTGCAACCAATAGGGTGCTGATCACAAAGAAGACGGCAAAGAACTATAATCTAGTCACCTCGGACCCAGTTACAAAAAGCATTACTAATGTGTACAAGACAGCTGTTTTCAACTTCATCTCCCTCTGCTTAACCTGGAAAATGGAACTTCAGATGTATATAAGATGTTGAGATGTACAATGTCCTAATGGACGAGACAAAATGAATCAGAAGCAGCTGGTAAGCAATGTTTTACCTACACCTTATCTAAAAGAAGAGCTGTTCCCTTGACATTCAGCTTGAAATGACAAGCGAGAATTTCTTTAAAGGCTAAAAAAGCAATGAATTCATAATTTCATTAAAAATCAATCAGATTGACACCATTTTTCGAAGGGACAGATGCTCACTATGGCAATGCAAATTAACAAAAACATCTACCTGAAAGCTACTGTTTTTAGAACTAACCAAAAAGCACATTCATCTTCTTTCCTAATTAGAAAATTAAACAAACGGCATCATTTTAGAACAGTCCATCAAAACAATTTAAACTTGGGTATTTGATTTAAAAAAGAAGAGCTCAAGGCATTAATCTAAAATCACAGTACATTTAGTAGATGGAAAATTCTATACTTACTTTCTGAATGAATTTCTCAACACTCTGTACCACATGTTTATAGAACTGAAAGAAAAAAAAACAAGGTGTGTTTTTAAAACCTGTTTGATTAGATTAGAATTTTCCTGCTAATCATAGAGTTTAATCAAGTTTCAAAGGCCTATCAAAACAATGAATTTTAATCATGAATTTTGAGACAAACATTCATGTCCCTCAATTTCATAAGCCACTAACAACGGTATCTAATTAGTAAAGGGATTCTTGAAGTAGATATATGGTCAGTATATCCAAAGTGTGTTATGTTAACACACTTACAAAAGAATTCTATCACAATCTTTATGAAAGCATACTTTCATAAATAGTTATGTTGACAGCAAAACGTTTGTGATAAGCACACTGGCAGATGTATATTCTTACTTCATGGAAGGAAAAGATTTCCTATAGTATCATTTTATTGCTAAGTTAGGGTAAGTACTAGAATCAAATAACTGTCAAAAAATAGCATTAATAAATGTATGCAAGAGAGTTGTTTTCAACTCATCTCCTTCTGCTTCTCCTAGAAAATGAAAATCCAAGTATATATAATAAGATATAGCGAGGTATAACATTCTAATGGATCAGCAGAAGTTAAGCGAGCACATAGACTAAAAACTAGTAATGGGCTACTATCAATTATGAGAAAACTTAGATTTACGTTTTATAAACATTATGAATAAATCTGAAAATGAATAAAATCTAAATTATAAATGAAACAAAAAGTATCCAGAATTTGTGCCGCTTAAATTTTAATACCTCAACGGCAACTGCATAATTAGCATGTTTTCATTTAAAGAACTTAATTGTGATTCTATTTATCCTTCTGATCTCATAAATTATGCTTTTAAGGGACATTCCCTTAGACTGAACAGGCACAAGAACATTCAACTGAACTGCACCATGAAACCTACTATTTATAAAATCAAAAATAAAGGAAAATCTCATTACTGATATTCACCAAATTAAAATCTACATTAAGTTTAAGTTTAGGTAAAATTTTTTTACTATAAAGTAACAGTTTATTCAATAGTGTAATGTACTGAATTAAAAAAGCTAAAACAACTACTTAAAAGTTATTAGGCACTTCATAAGGTACCTAAACATTTAAAATCAATACATAAAATATTAAATAATTACACAGAGTGACTTGTGTTAAATAGTTTTGGAAAACATCTTGACAGCACTTCTTGCTTCTAGTTACTTACATGTAATTCAGAGTAAAACCACTTACTAAACTTTAATTCCAAGTTTATTAATTCACATCAGTCTTCTACAATAGGTTACCCACGAAGTTTCATCAACAGTGTGCAACATTAACAAGCACCCAGCAAAGATAATCATGTCTCTAAACACTGGTAAAAAACAAATGGCTTACCTCAATGAAACACAGTATCATTTAAATCTGATTTAAAAGGCAGTTCAAATCTCAATTTACATAGGTACTAAATGCAGTTTAAAATCATACAGTACTACAAAACAGTTGGTCTGAACTCTTCAAAAATGCCAATGATATCAAAAACAAAACAAAATGGCTGGATGACAGGATAAATAAATATAATGTGTGACCTTGACTGGATCCTGAAAAAGCAGGGGTGCAAGGGACAGCTACTAAAGTCAACACTGAGACAACAGGTAAATACAAAGTGTGGGCTGCATGAGATAAAAGTATGATATCAAAGCGAAATTTCTTGCATGTGATCAGTGTATTGTAGTTACTCAGAAAATGTCTTTGTTCTTAGAAGATTCACATTCAAGTATTTAGGGATTAAGTGCTATGAATGAAATCTGAAATTAACTCCCAAATGATTCAACCAAAAAAAGTACATGTGCATGTAGAAATAAACCAATTGTAGCAAAATGTTAACAATTGGTGAATCTAAGCAAAGACTGTGTGTTGCTCATTATATTTTGCAACATCTGTTTGAATTTTCAAAATTTAAAACAGTAACAGTAAACCAAAATAGCACACTATGTCATAATGCTTAGACTCTCGATTGAGAGAAACCTGGATTCAAATCTAGCTCTATTTATTCTGACTATCACAAATTATTTAATTTCTCTTAGACCCTTCTCACACCTGAAAAATGGAAATAATGTTAACATCTATACCTTATGGAGTCTTCTAAATAAAGAATATTTTGCTCAACAAAAAATTCATGTAAAATGCATCAATTACTAATTTTCACAGAATAAAGATAATTAAATAATATACTATCTCAGGATCATGATCATAAAGATCAGATCACCATGTCGAATAGTAGAGATAAAGAAAGCACAAGAGACTACACATTCTATACTAAGCCTATTAGATACTCTGAAAAAAAATCACTTCTTGGAAGAATTCTCTGGCTTAAATGTGTTTACTGGACACTGTCCTTATCCCCTCTGATTTTCTGCATATAAATACAGGGACTTTAACTATAATGCTGTAAGCTTTAACAGCCCTACTAAAGCAGGGAGTCTTAGCTTCAGGGATGAGAACTTCTTAGAGAGGTGTCTATGGTTCAGCTTCAAAAGGTCCTCAAATCCAAGAAATTTTATGCAAAATTTTGTGCGTACGTTTATTTCTCTAGAGAGGGTCCAACCTTTTCCTGAGATTTTCACAAGGATCCATGAGTCAACAAAGGTTCAAAACCACTGTATCAGAGCAATGGTTAAATGCCTGTAGCGTCTTCCCACAGTTCAAATGGCCTATGTACAATGAAGCTCAATTATTTTGTAGAAGGGCCTATTTTCAACTGTATAATAGACTCAATAAGAAAAAAATTAAAATACATAAATTAATTTTTTAAAATGATAAAAATCATTAATTTTTATTTAGAAAGCTTTTACCAACTTCTATTTCAAGATTCTATAAAGTCAGTGTGATAATGTTAAACACATTCTCCATAACACAGCAATATCTAAAATCTAACCTGCCTAAGAAAAGAAAAAATAATTGTTGCAAAGTTTATGGAAGAATATTTATCAAAATATTAAGTGCTTATCTCTAGGTGGGAGAGCTTGCAGGTGATAGATATTCCTTTTTGTGTTTTTCCCCATGAATATGTATTAACTCTGTAAAGAGGAAGAAAATATATAATCTGTAAAATTTATCCCTCCTCCAAAATATTAGTGTAATATTTTCTTTTGAAAACCCAAGAGTAAAATTCATTACTCACCTTAATAGCTTTGATGGCTGCCTTAGTAATTTGGGTCATTTTTGCTTTAGAAATGGGTGGTTTGTAGTCATTTAGGGAATACAACTGTTGAAAAAGAAGACCAAATTTTAAATATAGCAAAACTAATTGTTTCTAATCAATTACATGAAATCACCAAACATTTTCATTTTTACGTTAGAAATGAAATAGAAGTGCTGCTTTTCTTTTAAAAATCAAGTTCAACATCATTAGCCATCAGGAAAATGCAAATCAAAACCACAACGAAATACCACTTCACACTTACTTGCTTATAATCAAAAAGACAAAATAATCTTAAGCAAGGATGTGGAGAAACTGGAACCCACATACATGGCTGGGGGGAATGTAAAATGGTACAGCAGCTTTGGAAAACAGTTTGGTAGTCCCTCAAAAAACAAAATACGGTAAATATGTAATATGACCCCAGCAATTCCACACCCAGGTATATATCCAAGAGATCTGAATATATGTTCCAATAGAAATTTGTACATAAATGTTCCTCGCAACATTATTCATAAAAAATTCATTCAGTAAGTGGAAACCATCCAAATGTCTATCAACTGATGCACGGATAAGCAAAATGTGTCATAGCCATCCAATGAAATATTAGCCATGAAAAAGGAATGAAATATGATACACGCTACCAAAGAGATAAATCTTGAAAACATTATGCTCAGTTAAAAAGGCCAGATTAAAAAGACCAGAAATTATGGAGTTCCATTTATGTGAAATGTCCAGAAAAGGCAACTCTTTTGGTGACTGTCTATAACTGGAGGAGTTGGGAAGAAACTGAGGACTGACTACTAATGAGTACAGCATTTCTTTGGGGGTGATGAAAATACTCTAGAATTGACTGTGGTGATAGCTGTACAACCATACTAAAACCATGGAATTATACACTTCAAATTTGTTAAGTGTATGGTCTGTGAATTCTATCTCAATAAAACCTTTTAGAAATCAAGGGATCTAATGTTTAGCAATAATCCCCACCTCAAAAAAGAATTTTTCTTGAAATTTCTCATATAAGCAAAGGATACTACTACTACTTAGAGAGAAAACAGTTAAAGACAAGGTGAGGGAATGAGGCAACAGACAAATAACTAAGCTTAAATGAATACTGAGCAAAACTTGCATTGCACTCAGAGATGCTTAGATTTTAACTACAACGCTATAAGATAAGTAAAAGTCTGAAAACTAAACTTTGGCCATTAGAACACTGCAAAGGCAACTTGAACAGACTTTAAAAGCAACGTAAACAGAATCTGTTGGTTAATTAACTAGAAATTAAGGAGTCCCTTATAGTTTTTGCTCTAGCACCCTTTATAACCCATCCATATTGAATTCTATTGATTTTTCCCCCATATTTCTCTCTTCTTCCTCCTCTGACCACCACCATGACCAAAGTCCAAATTACCTTCACCATCCACACAGTGAAAACCAAATTGGATGTGGCATGTCTATCTCTTCAAAAATTAATCTGATCAGGTGACTAATACTCACCCAGTCCCTCCAAAACCTTAAAAAGGTCAATGACTTCCCATTGTGGATAAACACAAAAATCTACACATACAAGGCCCTGCCTGGTCTAACTCCTGCCTATCTTTCCAGTGCCATCTCACCACATGCTCCTCTCCCCAGCCCTCTGCTCCTGGCACAATGGTCTTTTTTCAGTTCCCTGCCAGAGCCTTTAAACTGGGCTTGCTCCCTCTCCTTGGAATACTCTCCACCAGGGCCTCCCCGCTAGTTAACGCGTACTCATCCGTATTAGTCAAAGCACCACATAATGAAGAAAGATTTCCCTAACTCCCCAACCAGATCAATACCTCCTTTTTTATGCTCTCACTGTACTGTCATTTGCCTTTGAAGCATTCATCGCAGAAATCTGACATTTACTTGTATGATTACTTAACTAATACTTGATTTTTAAAAAGACTGTCACAAAGGGTGATAGTGTCTCGCACGAAAAGACAAAGCATGTAAGTTCCTTTAACGCAGTTTAAGTTAATAAGAGGTTAACTGTACACCAAGAGCTGTCCAAGCTAAATCAACCCTGAGAGAAGTACAAACGTCCCTCCCTGTAAGGTGCCACAGAGGTGCCCACCTGTGAATGATAGAGCTGGACCAGGGTTAGGATCTCATCAGATCCTTTAAGAAGCTATCTCTGTCAAAGCCACAAGGAATGTTAACATATGCGGGGCCTTAACTCCTACTGGTATGCCAGTCTACTCACCAGGTGCAAACTAACATCAACATTCTACAGTGCTCACAGCAAGCCATGTAAAGCAAAAGCCAGTTTCCCGAATTTCTAAGCAGGCCCAGGCTGCTGCCCATCTGAGATCCACTCCTGCCCTTTCCTACAAGAGAATAAGCTCTAAGAACTGAAACCCTATCTTTTTTGTTTAGATCTTTTCCTTTTCTCCAAACTGTACCCTCAGTGTCTGGCAGAGAATAGGTAATTGTTAAGAATAAATTAAAATGAACAAATACATACTAGATACAGCATTACACAAGCTTTGTACAGAAAGACCTGGATTTGAATGCCAACTATGTCCCCTCATTGCAAATCACCAAACCTCTGAAGCTTTGTTTTCTCATTTACAAAATAGAAACAATACTCACTTCACAGAAATATTGCATATAAAGCTTTTGGAACACAGTAAAGTCGCTCAACAGGGTTAGCCATTATTAAAATTAAAATCCTTCTTGGGGCCAGCCTGGTGGCGTAGTGGTTAAGTCCACGTGCTCTGCTTCAGTGGCCCAGGATTCACAGGTTCAGATCCCAGGCACGGACTTACACACCATTCACCAAGCAATGCTGTGGTGGCATCCCACACACAAAATAGAGGAAAATTGGAAGAGATTTTAGCTCGGGGACAATTTTCCTCAAGCAAGAAGAGGAAGATTGGCAACAGATGTTAGCTCAGGGAGAATCTTCCTCACCACCCCCCCCAAAATAATCCTTCTCTTTGGTAGGCATTCTCCGTTTAAGTCCTTTAATATTAAAGGACTTGTCAAACATTTATTCACTCAGTTACTTGAAGGTCCATTCTACAGCAATTGATATTACTGGGGCAATGAAAATGCATCAGGTTCTTCCTATGGTTGACAATACATTACTTCTTCCATTTTGTGTGGTAAAGCCCTAAAGTTTCAATCAAATATTAGTCCATATTCTAGCAGACCAAAGCTTTGCTTGCTTGCTTTTGGGGGGCGGGGGGGGGAATGGGGGATGGGAGGTGGGGGACAAGGAAGGAGAAATTAATTTAGACTTGTAAAACATTTTCAACAGTCCAGAAAGTCGGCTCTTATCTGAGACCCCACTTTTAAAAATGCACCTACTGCAGAAACTTAAGGTACTATTCAGAGAAATACAAAGAAATACTTTTCGAAGGCACACAATACATATGCTTTAACTAACCATTTCTCTAGATTCTCATTTATTAAATCTGATCATCAGAAAACATACATAGATCATTTCATCTAATTCCTCACCAAATGCCTTTACTAAAATTTAATAATAAGCCCTCAACTTATAAAGATGGATAAAAAATTTCCCCTAGAACACTGTCTTTTACCAATCTGTTAAAGAAATTATCATCTTCATCCAAAAAGTCCTTAATGCAAGAATTCAAAAAATATATTTTCCTTAAATTCAGAAATAGAAGAATGATTCAGCTAGTTCTCATGTGCTTACTTTTTATCAAAAAAGGATGGTTTAACGTTTCCTCTTCTTGTGCCTTGGCTTCTAGGGTTCTTGCTAGGGTTTATTTTACAAGTCTGAACATACATCTCAGATGTCTATTGACACCTACTTCTTTGCCATATTTAACCAGCTTTGTTGTATACAAAAATAAAATATATTTTCAAGTGCATTTAATTTTGCTAACTAAGCTGCTTCAATGTTCTTTCTGAAGTAGGTGAAGTGTAAACTCATACATTTAATGAACTAATGTGAACCTAGCACAAGATTTCAGAGCCTGTCATCATCCAGTCTTCCTTCTATTCAATTTCTACCTCCAAATTTAAGTGTTCCATATGTTCCACCATTGCTCAATCCTCTAGGGCCTCCATCAAAGACTACTTGTTGAGAATTTTGTGAATGTCACTATAACATTCAATATTTTAGAAAAAGAAAATAGTGATGAAATACACTACCAGCCCATTTGAAGCTTTTTAAAAACTTTTATAAGTAGGGGCTGGTCCCGTGGCCGAGTGGTTGGGTTAGCGCGCTCCGCTGTAGGCGGCCCAGTGTTTCATTGGTTCGAGTCCTGGGCGCGGACATGGCACTGCTCATCAAGCCACGCTGGGGCAGCGCCCCACATGCCACAACTAGGGGGACCCACAACGAAGAATATACAACTATGTACCTGGGGGCTTTGGGGAGAAAAAGGAAAAAAATAAAATCTTTAAAAAAATAAAAATAAAAAATAAAACTTTTATAAGTAATTCAATGTCTATGAACAGACTATATTTAATCTTTAGAGCTATAGGATATGACCCAATGCCTGATACACAGCAAGCGCTGAATGATAAATCTTTATTATCCAATTGATAACTTGTTAATATTGCTATAACACTGTCATTAGGAAGTACCAAGCTTATTTCAACCCTCATTCTAATCAGATACGTCAATCTGCCGCTAAGAATTGGGAATGTAATTCTCTGTATTCTCAAAATTTGATTCAGGACAGAAAATACATGACAGTTTTACACTGGAAAATGCTGAAACAGAGTAAGTTGATTCTGGGACCTCTCTTCTCCTTTGCCTGACGATCCCCATCTCCAAGCTTGGTCAGAGGCCATGACTCCGCACTCCCTGGGTTGGGGCAGTCCAGACACCCAGTTTTCTCATGTATAGGTTTTAACCTCACCCACAATATTTCTTGCGGTCTGGCTCCCTGCTACCTTGCTTTCCAGAGTCTAAAGTGGCTACTAATCCCTGTTTGTTGATCCATCAAATTATTCCCTCAGTTAAGACTATTTTAACTTTTCTAGGGCTACTGATACCTGGTGTCTGAACTCTGCTTCCCAAATCCAAGCTTCTTCCCCTCAGACACTGTGTTCTAAGGTTACCTAACCTCATGTGACAACTCTTTACTTATAAACCTCTCTATTCATCTGACCCCAGTGACTGAAATGAAGTCCCCACCTTTGGCTACTCAAGACTTACCAATTCAAAGGAAAGATACAAACCATCCTGGGTGTTCAGTTTAATTAATTCATTATGCTTCAACTCCCCTCAGGTACACTGAAGAGTGCTCTCTGAACTGGTAACATTTTAAATTACTATACTATCACTTGTAGGCACCACATCAATGGCTATTTTTGCATGTGTAAACAACTTTTTCAAATCAAATCAGTTTCTAATGACTTTAATCAAGGTTTGAGGAATCTTTTACCTAAACTGAGATATCTTAGTTGCTGCTGGCTACTCCACAAAAAACTTCTTTCTAACAAAGATGTTTAACGCTGCCCATCACTAACTTGGCCCAGGATCAGCACAGTGAATATTTCAGGCTTTGGAGGCCACATGGTCTCTATCCCACTACCTAGCTCTAACCCGTGTCAAGAAAGTGACCACAGACAATTCATATATGAATGGGCAGGGGGCATTCCAACAGCAGGCCAACCCCTGAATTCGGGCAATATTTCTCAATCCTGCAAATGTGCACTTTTTTCTTTTTGGATAAACTCTGCAATTTCATGTCTCTGGAAAGTACCTCATGCCCTCCCTCATCTGTGCACTGAGAGAATCTCAATACCCAAAACTTAATAATAATGTTTTATTTCAAGCAAACTCTTCACTTCAAAAGTTTTAGTGCTTCTCTCAATTTCAGCAATAGTAAATGAATTCTACTATGACCCTGGAAGAGCCCAACAAAGAATTTATTATCTGACATACTCCAGAGAACCATCAAATTTCGGTAAAATCTTGCTCATTTACAGGTTAATCTTATGCTCTCAAGGTTGTCGGTTCTACAACCAATGAAATTAACGTTAAGTGTGAACCTAAAATAACTAAAACAGTAATCAAACCAATCCATCTTTCCCAACAATGGTCCTTTAGGGCCTTGAGAGTGCTAGTTAGGATATCTCAAATCCCCAAAGAAATCAGAAAATCAGAAATAACAAAAGTGCCTGGAGGCAACACAATCTCAATACTTTCAATTTAAGATAGCACGCTGACTATAGATATTTTTCTTTTCTTCCTCCTATTGGGAGGACAATGAATGAATAAAATTTTAAAAAGATATAAAAACTCACAATGAAAAGCAGAATAGGAAGGAGAGCAGAATCACCAGACAAGAAATCACAAATTCCCAGAGAATGGAAGTGTGATAAGAGGACTGGTAACTGATGAAACAAAGACAAAACCCTAAGCCACTGTACACACAAAAAAGATACAGCCAAAGAGGGAAATAATTTGTCCTGCAGAGTTCCAGAGTCCCATCACTCAAAATCAAGGTACCACAGGGGGCAAGAGCAGCACAAGTAAACTAATGTCTCATCTCTTCTTGCAAACAGCCAATAAATAATGTCTGAAGTTGACCTTTCTTGAATGGTATAAAAGTGATATAAAAATATTCCTTAGTGATATGAACATAATCATCATCAGAACTAAAACACTGTTCTCTTTGGGGGATCCAGTACAGGGTGAGAAGGAAGAGCTTCCAATAAAATCTCCTTTGTACTTTAAAAAAAATAAAAATTGTATACAATCTGTTCTCTCTAACTCCACTTGCCAACAATGGCCCTCCACAGTATATCTCCCCCTCTGAAATTCCTATGTTGAAGTCCAAACCCCTAACGCGACTATATTTGGAAATAAAGCTTTTAGGGAAGTAATTAAGGTTAAATGAGGTCATAAGAGTGGAGCCCTGATCCAACAGGATTAGTGTCCTTATAAAAGACACTAGAGAGCTAGCGCTCTTCTCACTGCCATGTGGACACATGTGAGAAGGCCACATGGCTACTAGGACCTGAGAGTGGCTGCTGGGAACTAAGAGTGACCCCCAGGCCAAGGCCAGCAAACAGAGAACTCAGTCCTATAACAGCACAGAACTATATTATGCCAACAATGTGAATGAGCTTGGAAGAGGAACCCACGTCTGAAATTAGAACACAGGCCACTGACACCTTGATTTCAGCCTCTGAGACCATTAGCAGAGAACCCAACCAACCAGCACCTGGATCCTGACCCACGGAAAGTGCAAAATAAATACACGGTGCTTTAAGCCACAAGCTAAGTTTGTGGTAATGTGTTACACAGCAACAGAAAACTAATACGTACAGTAGAACAAAGTTGTGAATAATTTTTCTTCATTTTCTAACTTGACTGTATAAATGTTTTAATTTTCATATTTTTGTGAAAATTATTTTTATAATTGGAAGTAGAAATTAAATTTTAAAAATAAAACAGTTCTCTTTTTCCTAAATAACTTAAGTAAAAATAAAAATAGAAATTCAGGGGGCCGGCTCCATGGCCAAGTGGTTAAGTTCGTGTGCTCCGCTGTGGTGGCCCAGGGGTCGGATCCTGGGCGCGGACATGGCACTGCTCGTCAGGCTACGTTGAGGCGGCGTCCCACATCCCACAACTAGAAGGACCTGCAACTAAGATATACAACTATGTATGGGGGGGTTTGGGGAGAGAAAGCAAGGAAAAAAAAAAAAAAGATTGGCAGCCGTTGTTAGCCCAGGTGCCAATCCTTAAACAAACAAACAAAAAAGACTGGCAACAGTTGTTAGCCCAGGTGCCAATCTTTAAAAAAAAAAAAAATAGAAATTCAGTATTTTGCATATAAGAATAAAAAGTAAATAAGGTCCTTGTTTCACTGATTAAGTCATTTTAAAGAGCCTATTATTCACCAACTTTAATACCTAAGAACCAATACACTTTATTACAAATTTTACTTCAAGTCAAAAACTAGGTATTCTCTATATCCAGAATTTCTCACTCCTAACATACAAGTTCTCCTTTCTATATGGCATGATCTTCCATATATACATGGGACACAATATAAAGTATTAGTTAATATAAGCATGTAACAAACTAACACACAAAATGAGATGCACCTGATGTAACAAAATGTGGCGAGAGAACCATAAACGTTAGAATTGACAGTACCCAATTCAACATTAAGAAAAGCACACTGTAAAAGCATAATGTGATCAATACTGACTCTTTCCTAACATTTTTAAAGCAAATTTCTTCGTAAAAAATGTAACTTCTCCTGAAGTAGCAACATTCTTGAGCAATCAGAATTTTTCAAAGAGCAAAGACCAAAAGGGTATGTTACAGATATTCTGCAAGGACACCCAGATCAGGCTTTTAACAAAGGCATGGCTCCTGATTTTAAACTAAATAATGTGCCAGTATGAAAACTTCAGAACAAAAGTTTCGAATGCATCTTTGAAAAAAACAGACCATATGTAATTGCAAACACCAAAGCACATAAAATCTGAATTGTTATAATGCCTAAAAAACCAGTGAGCGAACATAAATAATCTTTTTTTTAAAAAAGACCTATAACCTTTTTTTCTTGTTATAAAAATATTTTAGTATAGTAAAGCAGAAAAACCGGAAAACACAAAAAAGCAAAGACAACAGAAAATGCAAATCATCTATAATTTAACAATTCATCAGCCAATCCAAATGTACTCATTAGTACCAGGCACTATGGATCCAGTGAACAGGCAGACAAGGTCTCTGTCCTCAAGGAACTGATGACCTGGTGCTCTTGCAGACAGAATATTCTAATAACAAACAGTTTGCAGAGTGTAGTTAAGTACTCAATGAAGGTAATAAACAATGTTATTTGGTGAAGAATATGCAAAACTGTACATCTTTCTCAGAATCACAAATCCAGAATCCTTTTTTAAGTGTAAGACATTTTAAGGAGAAATGATGCTTATTTTCTTAAAATTATAAATTTGAAGTATGCAAACATCTGTCTAGTAAGATCAACCTACATACCAAGTTTTGGGGGTGAGGTGAGAGGAACCCTCTAGTTGAAAAAAAAAAAAGAAATCCAGAATCTGATAAATAAAAGTATTAGGAAGATTATGACAAAAACAAATGTTTATATGCTTTATAACTAATTATCCTTTCTTATATTGTCTACAGGCATTTTCACATAAATAATTAACCTTTTATATTATTAAGGAGAACTCCTCATTTTTCAAGTATGGCGGGTGTCTAAGGTTAATACCACAGTTTTGAAGACCGTTAAAAAGGAAGGTGTTTATTTTTGAATCTAAAGTATAGCTGAAAACTGTGTTGGTAACAAAGAAAAGCTGTAGTTAACTTTTCCCAAAAAACGACCTTTAAAGAACTAAATTTAGGTCACAAAAACTTACATGGTCCTTTAATTCAACAGAAAAATTTACATATCCTCTCCAAATCTTTGGAATAAAGGGAGTTAAAAAATACTCTTTAAAAAAGTACACAGTGGGGCTGGCCTGGTGGCCTAGTGGTTAAGTTTGACATGCTCTTCTTCAGCAGTCTGGATTCAGTTCCAGGGTGCGGACCTACACCAGGCATTGGCCATGCTGCAGCAATGTTAGATCAAGGCAAATCTTCCTCAAGCAAAATGAGGAAGATGGGCAACAGATGCCAGCTCAGGGCAGATCTTCTTCAGCAAAAAAAAAAAAAGTCCATAGGGGTTGCAGCAAGCCAAGGCACAGTAAGCCAACTACAGCCTTTCTCTCCTTCTGATTACAATTGAAAACTCCAGACTCAATACAAAAAGCAACTACTGAAGACTCTGAGAAGTAAAACAGCAAGCCAACTGGAGACTGGAGTGACACCTGAACAATGGCCAGTGATACCCGGGGAGGCAGGAGGTAAATTTCCACAGTGTTTTGTGTTCCTCTGTTATCTCCCAGCTTTGATCCCAGAGTGGGCAGAATCAAAAGCAGCACATACTAGAAGCAAAACTGTAGGGAAAACCCCCTTTGTCTAGCCAGAAGGCTAGGTAAAAGGACGCCTCCAAGCTAGCAGAGGGAAAGAGAAAATCTTTCTTCCCCATTTCCTTTTTCTCTGCTGGCCCTAATAAGTGTTGGAGGGCAGCCACTGTTGCCACACTGGCACCTAAAACCCCAAGAGAAGAGCCATCTCCAGACACAGGAACCAGGAAAACGGACCCCTATTATCCAAAAAACATGGTGGGGAGTCCCCGTTTTTTTTTCTTCTTCTCTTGCCACTTCACTCTGAAGGCTAAACCTGGAGAGAAACCTAACTTTTTGGCCAGAGGAACCTGAAGAAGGATTCCCTGTGATCTGGAAAGAGCAGGAGAAACCCAGAAAGAGCTGAAGAAGAGAATCCTCTAATCCCGTGTGAAGAAGAATTAAGTTAATTAAGGCCTTAATTAAGTTAATTAAGTCTAACTTAAGTCCTAGGCTCATCCTGGAATTGTGTTTGCGTGAAACAGACCCAAAAAAGCACAGCAAAGACTTTGAGGACTAAAATCTCTGTAAAAAACTGCCCAATGCCTAGACTAACTTCTGAGTGGCACATGTGCTGGGCACACCCAAACAGTAAAAAAAAAAAAAAAAAAAAAAAAAGCTTTGAAAACTGAATTGACACTGGAACTGCCACAAAAAGGCAAGACAAGTTGCATCTTGAACCGAACTAAGGTGAACACCTTCTAAGCAAACCAACAAACTCAACACTCTTCAGAGGATTTTAATGAAGTCCCACAACACTGCAAATGCCTGGCATACAAGCCCAACTCACTTGACACACCAACACACACACTCATACACAGAGGCAGAAAATCTGTCCATACTGCTCAATGGAAAAGATCATCAACAGATGCCAACCCCAGATGATGCTGATGTTGGAATTACCAAAGATTTTAAAGAAGTTATAATCATCCTCATTAAGATAAAGGAGAAAACTCTTGAAATAAATGCAAAGAAAGTTTTCAGCATAGAAAGAGAAACTACAAAAAAAGAACCAAATGAATATTTCAGAACTGAAAAATACAATATCTGGAAGAAAAAGGTAGTATGATGCTAAATATAAGAGTTATAAAATTTTTACTAATAACTTTATATATTTAAAGAAACAAAAAGCCATATTCATGATTATTTTTACAGTAACATTTTATATGCGAGTTAAAGAAAAACATGCCCAGGCAGAGAGATTCAGTAAGGTATACTAAGAGATAGAAAGTTAATATGATATACTATTAATATAGAAATATGGAAATGTCTAACATGTTATATGACAAATATAAAATATCTGCAATAATTACAACTTGATAAAAATCAAATGCAAAAGAACAGGAAAAATGTTCAGAGAAATATAAAATTGAATATAATTTATTAGGCATAGACAATTTTCTCAAAATTAGAAGAAAAAATTTTCTATTTCATGTCATTCTTTCCATCTAGAATGGTCTTTTACTTATCTTCAAAACATAATCTCACCCACCAGATGAAAACTTAAGGTAATTCCCCCCTAATTAAAATAAAACAGAGCAAAACAGAAATAATGAGGTACACTGACTAATCTTGGGGGAATCTTTTGTTCCTGTTAATTTACGTATTTGACTAGTGGCTCATGACACAAACTATATTTCGTATTGTGGGTTGTGGTAAAGATTTTTTTGAGAGACACTGCTCTATGCCACAGTCATAAGTAGAAGGTAATACCAAAATTAGTTACAAGGAAAATAAAACATGATTAAATTCTCTTTGGAGAATCCTGCTTGCCAAAATCTGAGTCTAAAGTACAATCTTTGCTTTGGTTCTTTTTTTAAAGAAGATAAGCAAATACCTAGAGATGGAACAGACAGAGTGGTATGAAACTCAGACTTTTTCCTAATTGTAGTCAGAAGAATGGGAAAAAGGAGTAACTTCCACATCTGAAATCATATCCTGCTACCAATGGTGAATATATATATAAATTTATGTATGTGTGTATTTCTGTATGTACACGTGTGTGCAGGTAAGATATAGATCCTCTTCTTCCTCCGATAACTGTTATACACTCTGCTTATTACCTTCACAGCAATCTCATCACAATGTAAAATTATTTTGTTCATGTTTTCTGTTTAGTCTATTTCTCTATCTACCTACCTACCTACCTATCTATCCAACCATCCACCCATCTTTCCATCTATCCCTCTGCTTTGGAAAACACTGACTCACATATTGCAAACCTTCAATAAATAGTTACCATTATCAGTATCTTTTTTTTCATATCCTCCACAATGCCCAAAATAGTTCCTTTCATATATTAGGTATTCAAATATATCCTGACTTATCTTTGACAAAGTAGCTTACTGGGTTCCAAAGACAATCAGGTAACCAAAGAGAAGCAGGCAAAATAAATTTATCCAGCTTCTTCATATCTAAATTCACTTGAATGCAACAGATCTATTTTGCTCAAAGAAATGAAATACCGAAGCCACAGGTGATCACATAGATTTCTCTTATTTTTCCCCCCTGGACTTCACTTTTAATAATCTTTGCAACCCTGTATCTATAATCCTATGCCAATATATTCAAAGCAGCAGAATGTCTCACTCTGAATATATCCCCAATATCACTCACAATGTTGTATAATAATCATTTTTGTACACTATTTTCAAATTTACTTTTGAGTTAATCATAAACACTAACAGTATTCCTACTCAGATCAATAAAGTTTTATCATTAAGGCAAAATCAACCAAAAACAAACAAAGAACTAGGGAAAACAAAGCCAAATTCAACTGATCAACAGGTCAAAGCTAAACGGTGACAAATCAAATCAAGCCAACATTACTCGTAGATACGCACAATACTAAGTCCTTCAGAAAATAAAAAATAACTTGAAGACCTTCACCTCAAGCATTTAATAATCTACTGAGATGGAAGCAGGGAGCACAGACATACCATTGTAAGAGAGTAGATTGTTAGTATTCTGAGCTTTACCACTGTCAGCTCTGATGATTCACTACTGATCTCAAAGGTCTCTAAAATGTAATCACAGGTAATAATGTGGACACACTAAGTTGAATTGTGTATAACAGAAAGTTGGTACATGGGGAAACAATTTACGTAACTATTAGTGGCTGAGCATCTTTGTTTTTCTCCGCTCACAGCCCCATATACATTTAAGACAGGAATAACATACTAAAGTAGTATTTAAAAATTGGGGATCCATGTGGACCTCAAGACTTTGCCTCATGAAAACAAGAATGCATGGCATAATTTAGCGCCAAAATAAAAAATGCTACTGGGGGAGGTACTCAAATGAAATGTATATCCAGTGGTAAATAACAGAGCAAAAGGTTTAATGAAGAAAATGGAAGAGAAATGGGCTGACTGGAAAGAGCATTCCTGTTACAGCTGTGATTCTGCTTCCACACTATTTACATTTATAACACACTCATTAATAAATCTCTCTTTACAAACAATAATTTTCATAAAGGACTGGATAAGTGGCTATTTCCTAATGGGAATGCATCAGAATCTCAACAGAACACTGTGCATTCCTACCAGAGAATCACTCAGTACCAAAAACAAGACACACAGATGAAAACATAGCACACAGCTTTGCATAAAGTAAATCTTTCTGCTACATAGCACTGTGTATATGCAATGTATATATAAGCACACTTATATATTTAACTTACACATATTAATAAATAATTTATTTATTTCTAAAATAGAGTCTTATAAAAAGCCTTAAATCCATAGCTGAGAAATCTACACAGTTGAAGGTAAAAGTAATCTGAAAGGGTTTTAAAAGTACAAAGTGTTTCAGGCAAAACAGTTGTTTGAAGAGATCGATCTACCAAAACTTAATCTAGTAATCTAAAAAACATTTAGTTCTACTGTACGAACTAGAGAACAGAGAATAGTAAATTAAAAGCCAATTAAAAACTGACTATAACAAAGCAAGGGGAAGTGATGGGGCCATGGATTAAAGTATTAATACTTTATTTTTAATATTTTATTTATACTTTACATATATTTAATACTTTATTTTTTAATACGGAGAATAAAAAGGAAGGGAAGGATGTAAAACATATTTTTTAAAATAATGCATTGGATTTAAGGACTAAAAAAATATAGATGAAAGAGAGGCACCTAGGAAAATTCCAAGTTTTCAAGTCTGAATATTTGGGAACATGATTTTACTACTGACATAAAACAAGACGTCTAAAAACATAAGAAGTTTGTGGAAAAAGACAAGTTTCTATTTGGGGTGATAACAATACGACTATATGTGCACATGTACACAAAATAATGAGAAGATATGAGACTGAATCCCCAAAAGAGAAAAGCAAAACTACAAGTCATTTCTGAAGAGATAATAGCTGAAGAGACAAAGAATAAATACTGAAGACTAAATGAGAGAGTAAGTAGAACAAGAGACTACTAGGCCTTAGGATACAATCATTTCAGAAATATGAGCAACAAATACAAAGACCAAAAAGAGACAGGGAGAAAGATGGTAGTAAATATTACATTTCATCTTAATGGCACTTTATCAATTATTAAGCACTGTCACAAATGCTATAATCACTTTTACCTTCAAAATGGCTCAATAAGATTAATATTTATTATTCTCATTTTATAGATAAATAAATTTCGGGTAAGTGACCTAACTAAATGCAGATTGGTATTAAGCTACAGAACCATGTCTCAAACTGAGTTCTTCTGGCTACCCAGACACTCAGTTTCCAAAAACAAAGCTCACGAAGTCTACCAGCTGAGCCAGCCCTGATGGTTTATTGGTTAAAGTTCAGCGCTCTCATCGCTTTGGTGGCCTGGGTTTGGCTCCCTCACTACTCATCTGTCAGTTGCCATGCTGTGGTGGCGGCTCACATAGAACCAGCAGGACTCACAAATAGGATACCAATCATGTACTGGGGCGTTGGGGAGGGGAAAAAAAGGCGGAGACGACAACAGATGTTAGCTCAAGTGTATCTTTCCCTGCAAAAAAAGTCCACCAGCTAGCAACCAACAGACACAACTGAGTAAGACAGATAATTGTAGAGACATACCATTTAATAGCATCAAACTAATAACCAAGAAGACTTCAATCAAAAAAACAGCAGATTATAAAGCTTATACATCTACTGATCAAATAACAGCTAAATAAATTCCATTTAAACATAAATTTTAAGCAATCCTCAATAAGGTTTAAGAGTCTTCCAACCCTTAACAAGAACTCACTTTCCCTAAAGGATTTAACTCAAATAATATCAAAATAGACCAACTCCCCAAAGCTAAGACACGTTTATTTTGGGTTTGAAGGAAATGTTACAAAAGTAATATGGTAATAAATGTTGACTGTGAAAAATTCCAAAAACTGAAAGCTCTCATTCACTGTACGCTCCACCTATTGTTCTCATAAGAAACCACCTCTGTTAAAAGGCTAGTAGGCTGCCTTCACGCATTTTCTATAAGCATCTACGTACACATACAAATACTGTAAAAATGCATATGTGTATCTGTGAAATACAAACTTTATACATTCTGGTGCAAAATTATACTCTAATAACTATTTAAAATTGATTTTCTTGAAAGTCTTGCTGGGAGGCCGGCCCTGTGGCCAAGTGGTTAAGTTCGTGTGCTCCGCTTCAGCAGCCTAGGGTTTGAATGGTTCAAATCCTGGGCATGGACATGGCACCACTCATCAAGCCACGCTGAGGTGGCGTCCCACATGCCACAAGTGGAAGGACCCACAACTAAAAATACACAACTATGTACAGGGAGCTTTGGGGAGAAAAAGGAAAAATAAAATCTTCAAAAAAAAAAGTCTTGCTGGATTTAGCAAAAAACTGAAATTCTTATAAATGAAAACCAGTAATAATACTGGCCCCAAATACATCATGGTCTGTATTTTGTTACTGTCTGCTGTTCAAAAGTTTTGTTCAAATGTTTCTCCAACTTGGAAAATAGGCTGAACATAATCTAGCACTTTCTCTAGCATAATCTCCATAACTTTTATCTATTATTAAAGTATGCTATAACATGAAGATACTTTCCAGGGCAGCAGAGATACCCACAATGACATGGAATGTTCCCAGCTGCAGTTTTTTTTTTAAACTATCCTTCTTTAGTTTTCTCTAGGAAGACTTTCAGAAAAAAACCTATTTTAGAAAACTAAGAAAATTACAACTGGTATAACTGGTATTCTTTAGCTTTCCAAACATTTCATGAAATTATTTCATTATTTTATATATTCAAACGAACTTTAAAAATATTTAAAACAAACATTTTTAATATTTCAAAACCAGACAATATTTTAAATATTTAAACCAATTGTGAGAGGTAGTCCGGGAAAGCATCATTATCCCTATTTTTAAAATGAGTAAACTGAAGCTAAGAAAAATTTATTAGAAAACTTGTTCATTCGGGTTAATATTTAAGAAACCCTAGGATAATCTTGTCCAAGCCCATCTTATAAATAATGAAACAACTATCTCCTTCCTTGCCAACTGTAATCAATCACATCTTACTTTGAAAGCAACCATATTAATTTTGTAGCTTTGTCATGCTTTAAAATACCAGTATGGGAGCTTTCTAAACAGAAGTCTGCGAAAATCTAAAGGAAGTAGTTGCTAACTACCCACCATTATTAAAACAGGAAAATTCGAAACATGCCAAGGATAACGGCTTAAAGAGTAACTGCACTGCTCTCCTACAAAGAAGGTACAAGGTATGTGAACTTTGTACTCAAAGCCCTTTTTTTTACTTTTCTGCAGAGAGCTGAGTTGCTAGAGAACTGCTGGCTACGTGGGCATCATTATACAAGACTTCCTTGCCAAGGAACGCATATTTCCTGTGGCGCCCTATTTTATGAGCACAAGAGTGTCCCAGTACAGTAGTTTGTTCCTTAACCCAACTCAGGGTTACTAGCATGAAACGATAATAATCTACTAAGAACCACCAATTCTCACTCCTCTTCCACCTCCAACACACTTAAATACTACCAAAATCTCACTGAAAAAATCCAGACTGAGAAAATGAAAACAACAACAAACTGAGACACAGAGACCAGAAATTTCTTCTAATTTGGGCAACTATGTTCCTCTGATAAGCTGTGATTCTGAACAAGTTTCATCATCTCTGGGCCTTGATTCTTCTGTAAAATGAATCTGTTAAATGATATACTATCACAAGTCTTTCAGGTCTAAAATTTGTAATTTCTAGAAATCAAGTTTAATCATGGATGTAAACAAGGAACTCCATCATAGAACCACAAACTTAGTTATGCCTACAGCCACAAATGCATAACATGACTGTAATGATCTTTAGCTACCCTACTCTAAAATCAAGGAGAACAGAAATGATTCTCCATAGGAGAAAACAGAATACATAAATACAAAAAAAAATGCACAAATATAAAAAAAACTCTTCAGTTTAAATTTTCCCTGGGATCCAAATAATCCATCTTTGTTTAATTTCAGTTCATTGCTATGTCTTTTGTAAACATCAAAAAGAAAAAATGTGAATTTTACCTCCTCTTAATTTTTAGAAGTACTATTAACAGTGAAATGGCCAAAATGAGAACAAAGAAAGAATTCATTTGTATACCCTCTTCATAGCAAACTCCCACAAACCACATTAGCTAGAATTTCTCAAATAAATACGGGCTCTATTTTAATGACACAGTCTTTAAATTCACAATTCCATGTTCATAATTAAATTGGTTATGCGGACAGAATTAAGGTAAAGAATTAGTGACTGAGAGAAGCTAATACAATGCTAAATGATATGAGGCAGCTTAATGTTAAGAAATTCTAACAAAATCTCACTAACAAAACTTAAATCTTAATTTTATTCACAGATCATTTAATTTACTACTTATATTTTAATTGCATACAAGACCATCTGGTTGTATAAGCAGAATTTAAAATCAAGCATGTTTTAGGCAAAGTTGCTTTTAAATGTATTATATTCACAAATACAATATGATAGAAAGGGTCAAAGCTTTATCTAAAAAAACAGAAAAACAAAAAGTGAGGAAGATAAAAGATTCTACAAGATTTTGCCCGCGGCCTGCTTCTCTTCTTTCTCTAGAGCATCTTTCTAGATAACTGTACCTTCTCCTAAATCTTCATCTCTAGCCCATTCTCTCCAGGTGCCTAACCTATATATCCAACTGTGTATCTCCATCTTGATGTTCCACGGACATCAAATCTTCCAGATGGACAAAATGACCACGGTATTCAACAAAACAGTAGCAGCAGTTAAGTGTCTTTGGGTGGTTCAGATATGCGCACTTCCAATTCTCTTTCCATACTGAAGATCTTCCTTTTACTCTAGGTAGAAAAA
The DNA here is from genome assembly GCF_041296235.1 of Equus asinus. Taxonomy (NCBI): domain Eukaryota; kingdom Metazoa; phylum Chordata; class Mammalia; order Perissodactyla; family Equidae; genus Equus; species Equus asinus. The sequence continues at coordinate 34,457,279 of NC_091790.1, forward strand.
ACGATCCCCATCCAACCCAATCCAACCCACCAAAGTATCTTTCTCCTCAAGTTTTTCCCCCTCCTGATTTGCCCATCTCAATGATTGATACCATACCACTTTAACTGCCGTGTCACTTAGCCAAACCATAGCACCACCCTCTTCCTCATATGGAGCTCCCTATTATTACTAAAATTATTTTGCATTCATCCCCGTCTTCTTCTCCCCACTACTCTAGCTGAGCCCCTCACATTCTCTATACTAATTTAACCTTCCTTCCCCCAATCTCATCCTTCCATTGCCCTACTCCACAAAGATACTAATCATATATCTAAGATACAAATTTAGAACTAGTGCTTTCATTTAAAACCCTTCAGACTCTCCACTCCCTTGTGATTAAAAATGAGATCTGTGCATAGTATACAAAGGCCCTTCATCAGATCCTTGCCTAATTCTCCATCACTCCTCCCAGCCCCAGCCCCACCCAAAGTCACCATTTCCTTGAAAATGATCTTTATCCTTTGCCTCAGTGTCTGCTCCCCCATACTGTGTACACCATGATATATGCATAAGAGTGTATACATGGTATACACAGGCTACATCACTACTCTCTGAATCATAATATTCATCACGTTACCTTCTAATTCTTGGCGGTAATCCACACCCACCCTTATTAAAATATGAGCTGTCTGAGAAAAAGGATGTGGGTATCTAATCAATGCTGGTAATCACTCTGCAAAATACAATACAAAAATAGATGGCAAATATGCATAAATAACAAAGCTCAACCAACCAGCAACTACTTCCTAGCATTCTCCCCAACCACTAGTTGCTACTACATTAAAACCTTCATGAGCTATTATTGTATTCTGGTAATTCGAAAATTCTAATTAAAATGGGGAAAAAAATGTCTGATAATCCTGGAGACTAGCAAAATAAAGGAAGCACTCAGAGACTTATTTGGAATCACTAATTGTTACAGCTCTAAGAGGCCTAAGACACCTAATCCTTTGATTTTGCAAATGAATCAAAGTTCTGATTGGGAAATTTTGCACAAGGAAAGATGCGGCAGCCTCTAGCCAACTCCTTTAGGAGGTCAATACTCTTCAGCTAAATTGTTCACAAGCTTTATTCCTGTAATTGCCACCAAAGCAGTGACAGGCCTCTAAAAGAGGTTGTGCATTCTCTGATAGAATAGAAACAAGAATTTTGAAAATTCTGCTAAAAAAGGAATTGCTATAAAAATAAAACCCACTTTTTCTTGGGGTAAAAAAACCCAAAGGTGTTAATAATCCTTACAAAAGCAGTTGCCCATACCTCAATAAAACTTTAAAAAAAGGTACTTACTGGTTTATTAAACACATATATAAAGCACTCAAAGGTAGAAGTCATTTCAATAACAAACATGTAACATGGTAAAAACTCATTTTGATGACTTTCATTCAAAGGTGTTGATATTTGGCCATGGACAAGATAGAGAACCTGCACACAGTTCTTGAGCTTCTTTTGGGTAAATGAGTATCAGCACTGTCAGGAGATTTTCTCCCTATTTCAAGAAAACTACCATAAGCAACTACTTTGGATTATCAACTTTGGATAGTATTTTAAGAATCATTCTCATTCTCTTTATTCATGAAAGCCTTAAAGAAAGATTAGCTGAATTACTGCCATGTACTTGAATAATTTATTTTAAAGATTCTATGATACACTGTACTTATCACTAAATTAAGTCTGAGTTCTTTGTCTCAATTAGTGAGGTTTCACATAACTGTCTTCCTTTAGTAAGTTAGTATAGTTATATAGTGCCAGCATCATGTCTGGGAATTATTTTCAAATAAAAATCACACTTCACAAAAAAGGAGAGATAGGAAATGAGCCAAATTCCTTAAAGTTTGCCCCCTTTGCTGCATTTTTTTAAATCAAGATTTCAGGGATGCTTACTCTGTAACTAACATGAAAACAACTTTTAGGAGATAAAATGTGTCACTAAATAAGGAAAACCAGTAATATGCATCACCAGTACATACCCCCACACAAAAACTGAACGTAAACTCTGCAGAAGGGCCAAGACTTTGGGGGCTGGGTTGTTTGGTTTCAGTCTGTTTGGCACACTGTTAAATCTCTAGAGCTTACAATACTGTCTGCACTTGTGGTAGGTGCTCAAAAAACCTGCTGAATAAAAAATTTTCACTAAGCCAGTTTTTACATTGTTTTGTTTCTGTTCTGATCTTAAAATAAACCTTATAAAGCCTATAAGGAATACATCTTTCTGCGCAATTATAATTCTGCTTTACAAGTAGCATAATATTAATCAAGTTCCAAGGTTGCAGAGTGGGCAGCAGGGCCCAACAAAGTATGGCCCATGGTCTATTTCTGTAAGCCCTCAAGCCAAGAATGGTTTTGCTATTTTAAAAGAATTGTGGGGGCTGGCCCGGTGGTATAGTGGTTAAGTTCGTGCACTCTGCTTCAGTGGCCCAGGATTCGTGGGTTTGGATCCCAAGCGCAGACCTACACACCACTCATCAAGCCATGCTGTGGTGGCATCCCACATACAAAATAGAGGAAGACTAGCACAGACGTTAGCTCAGAGACAATCTTCCTCAAGCAAAAAGAGGAAGATTGACAACAGATATAAACTCAAGGCCAATCTTCCTCACCAAAGAAAAAAAGAAAGAAAGAATTGTGAAACTAACAAGATTATGAGAAAGAGGCCTTAAGTGGCCCAAAAAACCTAAAATATTTACTATCTGGTCCTTTACAGAAAAAGTCTACTGACCTCTGTGAACAGAGATTCTATTCACAAGAGAACGGAAGTTTTTTGAATACACACTTCCTTTCACCTATGCTTTGAATCTGTGCTATTAGAAACAGATCTTTCACTTTAGACCTTCTCCATATCTAAACCTCCGAATTTTGGCTGGGTATTTGATTTGAAGAATGTTAAGAAAATGGTTTTTTGGGTTTTGCTTTTTGTTTTTTCACCAGAGCATATGATGGTGAAGCTAATAAAAAGTGGAGGATTAAAGTTAATTTATGTTTAATGTTTTGCATGCTAAAAAAAAAGAAATAACAAAAATGGATGGAGGAAAACAACAAAACGGAATACAAGCAGAAAAAACTGGACCTAATTATATTTTAAATGAATAGCAGAACTACATTAAGGGAAAAAAACAAACCAAGCAATGTTTGAACACAGTATTTTGACTTTATGCCCTCAGGCTAAACAAAAAATGAACTATAAAGAAATATTAAATTCTAGTTAATAGGTTTATCTTCACAGATATATGGGTTAGCAATTCTGAAAATACTTTGTGCATTTCAGGACTCATGAAATAATAAGCAAATATATTGTGGATAAAAGAAACTAGTTTTCTCACTGTCAGAGAAAGGGATCACAGAGTTGGAGAGGGGAAAGGCTGGAATGAACCCTAGGTGTTGGACTGGAACTGGGGATGTCACGATGTCAGGGCTTTTTACACAGGCAGACAGATTAGACAAAAAAACATAAAAATGTGTAGATATATACACACATGTATGTTCACACACATATACAATTTCTAGCTCAATCTGTTAAGAAAGATCCCCTAGAAGAACCTAGGGCTCCTTGGAGAAATGGCTGATCCCAGGGCTGGGGTGGCAATATCTTCTTATACAAGAAAGTAAGGGAGTACTCAAAAAATGATGAGCACATGTCAAAAGGATACAGGAGCCAGCCTGGAGGAGCTCTGGTCAAAAGTGAGATAATTTAAGCATCAAAAAACTCCAATGAATAAAAAAGAATCCATGAGTTCATACTGATAGGCAGACATACATTAATACATAAATGGGAAGAAGGAAAAGCTCTCACAGATCGCCAACTAAATAAAGAAATGATAGAAAGTCACCATTTGGCAGCACTGTTAGTAATAACAGACTCAGGCAAGAACTAAATGGATGCTAAAACAAATGAGTGAAAGTCTGATAAGTAACAAGGTAATTGCAGTTTCAAAATATCTCCCCATAAGATACTTGTTACAAAGGGAAAAACAGTAACTTTACAATAGAGAAACCTTGCATAAAAAGTTAACAACCCTATTAATGGGATAAATGGATACCATGTGCTTACTGAAGACATAATATCACTTCTGGTGTATTCTTGCCAAAAATGCACATTAATCTGAACCTAATCATGAAGCAACAGCAGACAAATCCATATTGAAGGAATTCTAAAAATAACTAGCCTATTCTCATCAATATCATCAAAGGTCATAAAAGACAAAGCAAACATTAATAACCAACTGATGCAGATTAAAGGACACTAAGAGAAGACAAGTGAATGCAAGCTGTGATGCAGGATTTAATCTTTCTATTAAGGACATTACTGGTACAATTAATAAAATATGAATAAGGTCTGCAGACAATTGCATTATATCAATGCTAATTTCCTAATTTTGATAACTGTACTATGGTTATATAACAGAATGCCCTTGCTTTTAGAAAATACAGACTTATTTAGAAGTAAAAGGCATCATGAATTACAATTTACTCTCAAAAAGTTTAGGAAAAAAGTTTGCGTGTGTCCACACATATGTGGAGAGAGAAAGAGAATAAGACAGGAAATAAGATTAATAAGAAGAGGAATCATGATGAATTGTACATGAAAATTCTTTATCATTCTTGCAACTTTTCTGTAAATCTTAAGTTGTAAAACTAAAGTTTATAAAGTGGGAAAAAATAAAGTCAATTTGTCTTTGGACATTATGCTAGTAAAAAGGTATTGTGAAAAATGGAGTGACAGTTCTCCTTTACACACAAGGGTAAAAAATATTCAACCAGCGTCCTGCTAGTCTCTGCTCTAATACTTACAAAGCTGCATTTCCTTGGTAAAATCACAATGGTGGGCTTCCGTTTCCGCATTTGAAAAATGAAGATAGCACCTATCCTACTTTTTTCACAAGGCTATCCTAAAGACCCACTGAAACAAGTTGATGGTTGGGGAAAAGAGAGGCAGACTATAAACTACTATATATTATCAAGTGGCTCACTTTTAACAATGTTTGGTAAATAAAAACACATAAGCCAGACATTTTTTCATCAAAGCCGACAGCTGTTACAGAAACTAGACATTTGCTATATCAGATGTTTCAGTTCGTAAACATTTTAACTTATTCAACACTATTTTTACCCAAGTGCTTTCAAATATTTCAATAAATTCAAATACCTGTATCTTTTTTTTAACCATAAAACTTTATCTTTATAGTATCAAAAACATTACTAAATTAAAGGAAGGCCATTAACTAGGACTTAGTCAACAACTTCTTTTTAAATTAAGATGTAACTGACATATAACATTGCATTAGTTTTAGGTGTATTCGTCAACCTTTTAGTTACTGTAACTCAGTATAAGATCTTTACATCATTTCCCAAGTTCTATACATTAAAGTACATCATCCAAACTGTTTCATCTTTCACTCACAAGCTACACAAATGAGCCCTGAGGAATCAAATCAAATTCAGAAAATAAGTGTTTATAAGAGAGAGACAGAGACCAAATTTTTTCATGTACTTAAGTCAAGGAAGTTTTACAAATAAAAATGTTTATTAATTTATTCTTCCAAATTCATACAGGTTTGGTCACCACTTAAAAGTTTTTTTTAAATCACTTGCATGTGGAGACTAATTAACATCTCATTGACAAAAGATAACCTCCTTAAAGCTGTATTTTATAAGAAATAGTTATGACTCCAAAATACCAAATGGAGATTTTTTTCTAATACAGAATAAACAATTTGGTATAAGATAAAACTTAAGGTAGCTCATCTTATTTCCCCATTGTTGCAAACACAAGACCATATTCTTGTTTAACCTAAGTCTACTCATTCAGTCTCTATATTGAATAGCAGACAAGCAACCTGGACTCTGTAAGGCAAAAGGCTGAGAAGACATCAGGCAGAAGTGAGCCTGGAGAGCAGCGCTGCAAGCACCCCAGTCCCGAGCAAAGAGGCAACCCCACTGTCAGTACCGCCTGCCCAGGCTCACTAGCTCTGCAGCAAGAGCACTGCACACAAAGCCGACGAGGTCAAGGAAAAAGGATCACAAGAACATGAGCTCCATGAGGGTATGCTTCATGCCGGTCTAGTTTACCACCATGTCCCAGCAGACAGAAAAACGTCTGGCACATGCTACATGTTCATTAAGTATTGGTTAAATAAATGAACAACTGAATGAAAGAATCAAATCCTAGGTCTTTCAAGCCAATCTACATAAATTATATTAAGCTGCAAAATTATTTTAAAAACAAATTTTGCAAACATTAATAGCCATAACTGTCTTTAAAAAACATGCATAATCTATACTCCCCATTCAGACTAAATGCAGTAACATAAAAGTTCCTAAGATATTTCCTGACCTACAGTAGATATCATAACACATTAATATACCCTTCCTTGAGTTTAAAATATGGTGTATCAGAAACTCTCGTAAAGCAGAACTAGAAAGACAAAATAAATGCATAAAATCAAAATCAGAAGGAGCAAATACACCGTGTTTACCATCAAAGTTGAGAGAGAACTAACTCAGATAAGACATCATAGGTTACAGCAACATTTTTCATCAGCATTTACTTCTCCTAATAGTACCTCTACCAAAATCTGCTCCTCTATAATTAGAAAAATCAAAAATGTGATTTAGTCTTTTTTGTTTCTCTGTTCCTACAGTATATCTGTCATAGATTTGTCATCTTATAGTTTGAAGAACTTCCTCAAAATATAAGATATTTTGTTTTCAACCACCAAATTAAGAAGTTTTTAACTTACTCATATTAAATAGGTAATGTTACATTTCTTTTACAAAAAAATACAGTAAAATTATGTGGAGCAGAATGCAATTAAATGCAACAAGAGTTTATGTATGATTTATGGTCACTGTTAAGCAGAATAACTTTTTTTTCACTTAACCTATTTTTTGTGAAGTTCAACTTATTTCCTCCATGTTCTCTTTAAGATTACTTATATATTCCAACCGACAAACTTTATTCTGCTTCCCAAGTACTGCTATACAACCAAGACATCATTTCACTACAAATTTAAACCTAATATTTTCCAAAGGGCCTGCCTTATGTGGATTATAATCATCTTACTATGCTTCTTGTGTCCATGCTGCTGGAAAAGCAGTCTGTACAAGCAGGAGTAGAGGCACAATCCTGAGAGAGAGGAGCAGAGAAAGATGTTGAGAAAACAAAACCAGATAAAATGAGCTCACTTAAGAGTTCAGGAGCTCAGCCAGTGTTCACGGTCAAGGATGATTACATTCTCTCAAACCCTTATCAGTTAAAAGTTGTCCAAAAACAGCAAAACTGGCCCTAGAAAGAGATAAGTGAAATTCCATGTACAAGTAGTAATATCATCATTAATTCTAAGCCAACTATACCCCTTGTAAAAAAAGGAACAAGTAACCAAAAAATATGACCAGGAGACTGGGGAATACAGATGTCCCCTAAATGTCACTCAAAACTACTGTAATAAACTCAATGCTAGGATAGAATAAAATGGTTGAAGTACATATATCATGTGGATTTCAATCTTCCCAAAAAATTTTTATATTTAGTCTTGAATGATTAAGACTATAACACTCTCAAATCACACAGTCTCAAAAACATTATCGATCTCAATTATCATTGTATGCTAATTTTTTTAAATTTTGGTAAAAAAAAATTTTACCGTATGTTTTAAACTGAAAAAAGAATAAAACAAAAAAGGATACGAAAATAGCATAATTACAATATAAAACTTAGGATGGATTTAATCTAACCGGAACTTTCAGTGGAATAGTCCCCTCCTGACTCTCCCTTATTAAGAAGTGAAAATTACAAACAGATCAGAGTTTTGACTTAAAATTTTCATCTAATCTCCTATATTCCTAGGGTGCATAAAATGACCTTCAAAATAATGCTTATACATATTAAGTCCTACAAAAAACTTATTTTATATTTAGTCAAAGAATCTTCCAAGTAACAGGGAACCTAAATATAATCTCAAATCAATCATTTATTTTATAGAGGAAAAAACCAAATGTCCACAAATGTTAACTACCTTGGTCCAGGTCTTTCAGCTACCTAGTCTATCACGCTTTCATTCATTCAAGAAATCTTTATTTGGTATACACTATGTGTTAAAGCACTGTGCTATGTATGTACCAAGAATATGAAGCAATGAAGATACATGGTCATTGTCCCCACAGAACTTAGTCTGGTGGGAAAGACTATTACTAATGACTCAAAATTGCAGTAAACACTAGAAGGGAAAGTACAGAGTGTTTTAAGACAGTTTAACAGGGGACCTAAAGCAGTGATTCTCAACTAAGGTGGATCTTGTCCCCCAAGGGACATTTGGTAATGTCTAGAGACATTTCTAGTTGTCACAACAGTGGCATCTAGTGGGTATAGGCCAGGGTTGCTGCTAAACATCCTACAACACACAGGATTAGCTGCTCACAGCAAATAATTATCCCACCACTGGGGCAAGGAGGGGCTCATGAAGGCTTCCTTCCTATGTAACACTAAGTATGTGACATCTTTAAGAGACTTTCACAAGGTAGAAACAAAAAAGATGACCTGATTGATACAATTAATCACCACTCCCACTGGAAAGTCAAAACAGGAAAGAAAAAAGAGACAGATTCCCTGGTAGATGAAAATGAAAGAAAAAGGCAATGTTTTATACCTGTTTCACATAAATTCCCTTTCCTGAACCACAGACAAAGGGAAAATATACAAATAAAAAACAAATTTCACATGCTTTTATCACTCCCTCTACCTTTTCCACTATTCTCTACCAACCCACGTCTCCTACTAGAGATTATAATAAAAAGATTAGAATAAAAGTCCTGCGGTTAGGCAAATGAACACTAGATACAAAACTGTTCCGAAGTACAACGGAGACGGGATTTCACTCTTGAGGCGAAAGACAAAGCGAAGAGGAGGAAAAGGTCCTGGGCATTAGAGTGACTCGGTAAAGTCTCCATCTTGAAACAGTTTAAAGTGTAAGCTCACTAACCAAAGGAGCCTAATGACAAGAAGCACGAAGAATTTAGGTATCCTAAGGATGAAGAAGGGTTCTAGAATCCTCTCGGAATTTATGAACCAAGGTAAACCCAAAAATTAAATGCAATAATTTTCCTGAAACATCATACCTACATATCTGGTCCCACATCTTACCACTCAGCCTATCCAGGGCAGCAAGAGAAATGGATCAGGGGAAACAAATAATTGTAGTGATGCAACCAAGAATACCAATACAAAGAACCTAAAAAAATACTGACCACTGACTGGTATTTGTCTATGTTAACAATTTGCTGTTAACTTTTTGAAGCGTTATAATGGTACTGGGGCTAAGGTTTTGTTTTGTCTTTTTAAGTCCTTAAAAATTAAAAGAAGAATCCAATGCACAAGTAAAATTCACCTCTTCCAATTACCTTCTTATCTAAATACAACCAACGCATAACAGACTCTTCTATTTTCTATATTGAATTCCTACATTATGAAACTGCCCTCTCCAATTAAGTTATAATTTTCTAAGGAAAGGGTCATACATTTCTATTCTCTTTTCAAAAACAAACACCTTACCATAAGGACCTCCATACAGTGGCATTCTTAAGCACAGAGTACAGAAGTACAGCTCACACAAAACTGCTGCCTTCCAGTTACCAACCGTGCTCCTAAAGTAGTCCACAAATTTAGCAGACCAATAAGACGCTTTTCACTGAGGTTAGAACTCAACACCATCATAACAAGCAAATGCCACCATCTTAAAGCAGCACCAAATATAATACCTTGTAATGATGATAATTCTGCTAGAGTTAACTGTGTGGGTCCAGCACTGACTCTTAGGGGGTCTTATATTCCAATCTAGACAAACTTTCTTTCATTATTTCAGAACTGACATTAGTGGTCATGAGATTAACTCTTTCATCACAATGATGATACCTAACTGGAAGTTATGGTTTTCCCACAAAACCAGCACGGTAGACACTTAAATATCAACCCTTGAGCCTCAATCTCATTTAACTCATGATAATGAAGAGGAATTTACCACATGAAGGACCTGCTGACAGTGACTTGAACACGGGGGTGGGGAAGCTAGAGAACCCCTTTGAGAAATTACGGGGGGTGGGGAGCAGGGGGACATGCCAATCATGACTCATACATATCCTGCATCAGGTCAGGAATTTTCAGACAGAAACTCATTCACGGTTTGCAGATTAAAAACCTATATTCTTAACTTCACAATCATCAGCACATTCCTGCTTTTAAGCCAATATGTAGGAGTGAGGGGAGGGCAATCTTGAAAAACCTGAGAATTAGCAGGCCACAAAAGCTAAGCATTTCATACTTTAAACATTTTAAGAGAAGTATCAAAATATCTTGCTGACAAACATTAATGATTACGCTTAGAGTTAAATTTTGGTGCCTTATAAAGCAAATGGAATTTCTTGACAATCCAATGCTTCAAAAATATCTTTAAATTTAGCAGAGAAAGTTCTGATGGGATCAGTCCAAGTATAAATGCCTTTAAAAGCCAAATTCACCATAAGTAAACACCCTAAAACATCCTTGTCTCCTGATCTTGTAACTCAGATTCTTTTTTTATTTTTTGCACTTGGCAACACATGATTTAATGGAAAATATTCATTAGTGAACTATTTCCCTCTATATGCTTACTTACAACAAAATTTTAACAAGGCCAGCATTACAGACATTCACAGAACTATATTCAAAATCAGAAAAAACCTAACAAGATTATGCATTTTGTGTTTAAACCAAAAAAAAAGAGATACTCTTCAAATCTTTTTCAAATACATTTCCCTTCCGCAACTGTGTCTGCAACCCTGTACTGCCATTATTTGTAAGCTAACCCCACTTTCAAACATGGTGAAGTGTGAGCATATTAGTCAATAAAGAAGTTAAAAGATGTTTTAAGTTCTTTGAAATCCAGAGAGGGAAAGGGGAGAGTGCCACACATGCTAAAACGGGAATACTACAAATCTCAACCTCCTGTAAAGATGAGAAAAGAGGTGAGACATCTAGCTAGCTATGTAAATGTTAGGCCCCTTTTCCTTGATGTAAATGTTAACCCCCTTTTTCTTGACGTCAATACTATGAAATGACTGTAACATTTCTACTCCACTATGCCGCAGGAATCCTGTTTAAAACTTAGGGGGCAGAGGGAGCAGTTAGGGAAATGGGGACAATACATATTAGGAACCCCCTAGACAAAGAAAAGAGATACCCATCAAAAAGGTGTGGGACAAATCAAAGTGGAAGTAAGAGAAATGATTTTTTTCTAATTAAAAAAAACCCTTAACATTCTACTAGTGCTGTAGCCTTATATGTAGCAAATAAAAAGGTTACATAAAGCCTTTTTCCCTACACAGTTGAAACTATTAACAATAAATTAAAACATACAGTATCATTAAATATTTCTTATTCCAGATTTTAAGCACTATAGAGTATTGTGGAGTGGAACCAAATTTTATAATTTGCCTCAAATTATGAGCTATAAATTCACAAATAAAACGGAGAAGATTCCCAACACTGTTGCTCTAAGTATTTATCAAGTGGTAAAAGAGAAAACAAAATCCAGTGTTCAAAGAAAATCTTTTACCAAAAAAGTGCTTGCTTTCATATAACTGTGCTCCTGCCATCTACTCTAATATAGAACCCAACTCACAGGCATGTTATCTTTTAGCCTCTTTACTAAGCTTCCCAAATGCCAATTCTTAAAACAAAAATTGTAAAAGAGCTTTTAAAAGTATTGTCCTCTTCGGATTATCATAGCAGTGAGTCTGGCACTTTAAGAGACGAATACTTAAGATTCTGTTAATCATACTATTGAACAGAGTATTAGCACTTTCCCCATCAAAAGTTCCTAAAATTTATGCAAATTTAGTTAACATCAACCTAAAACACTTTTTCCTAAGGTGTACAGGTAAGGATTATTCTGGTTGTGTAAATACGTACTCGCTGTTTGTTTGGTGTTTGCATTAAGGTCTACTTAACCGGAGTTTAAAAATTATTTAACATATTTTATCGAAATCTGTCTCCGTTCAATCCAGTAGAGTCAACTAACTAGTGTAAACTGGACACCTACTTCTTAAAAATCTAGTGTCAGCAAGGACATGTGAATGAGCCCGTGGGAAATGCTTCCCAGCCTCTTCCCTCTCTGGATGCACAGGTCTCCCTGCCATTTGTGTCTTTATGCCCTGACGATGAGAGGAGGGGGGAGTAAGAACAGAAGAAACTGCAGAATAAACCTTGTCTCCTGACTCCCCCATCCTCACAGCCTAAGTCCCCGGTCGGCAGGTTACCCAGCCAACAGTATCTCAACTATAAGCACTCCGTGCAATGGGACCACGGAGCATCACTCCGGGAGCTGCTCTTCCCGCACACCCCTAACCCGGGCCTGCCTCATTAAGAACCCGGGGAAGGTCTGGGCCGCGACGTCCGGCGGCCAGTGGAAATCCCGCAGGCCCAGGAAAGAGGTGGGCGGGCCAGGCCTCGGCGGAACTGACCCCGAGGGACCTGCCGGGCGCCTCCGGGGGAGGGCCCAACGGGGCCTCCCCTCCAACCCGGCGGCCCTGCAATAGGGCGCTGGAAGCACCGGAACCTCCCTCCGCCCCGGGGCGGCCCTCCCCCAGCCCTCCCCCGCCCCGGGCCCGGGGGAGGGGCGCCGGGCAAAGAGACGCCCCTCCCCCACGGACCCAGCTAGGCCGCCGCTCGCCCCACCCGGGAACACCCTGCGGGGCCCTGCCCACCCTCCTGGGCCCGGGTTGGGGGCGTGTGGGCGCGGGGGGAGGCCCGGCTGCAATACCAACCTCGCTGTTGAAGGTTTTCACAGCCTCCATGTTGTCGCTGCGGAGGCCCCGGGCCCGGCGGCGGAAGAGGCGGCGGCCACTGCACGGGGTGGGGGGGGCGAGCCGGGGGCGGCGGCGCGGCCGCGAGGAGGGGGCGCCGGCGGGTGGCCGGGCCGCTGCGACGCGGGACGGGCGTGGAGGGGCAGGCACGGGCGGGGCAGGGCGCCCTCAGGGGCGGCGAGGCCCCGGCATGGCCGCGAGGGCGGGCGGGCGCCGGTCTGGGAACACAGGCGCTGCCGGGGCGGGTCGGCGGCGGCGGGGGAGGGGCTGGGCCGCGGCGCCTTCTCTTCTCCGCCCCGCTCCGTGTCGGTCCTCCACCCCCCAGCCCGGTCCCCTACACTCTCCACCCCCTTCTTCCTCTTCCTCCGACAGCCTCCTGTTTCACCTCCCCGCCGCTCGGGCCGCAGGAACCAACAGCGCGCGGCGAAGACGGAGGAGGAAGCGCTGGCAGCAGCGGCTGCGGCATCCAATATGGCGGCCACGAGTCGGGCCGCGCAGCTCGGAGCTCGGCGGCGCCGGCCAGCGCGCCCCCTGGCGACGGGACCGCGCGGACCCGGGCGGCCGCGCGGAGACCATCGAGCGGGCGCGGGCCAGAGCGTCGCCTCCCGGAGGCCCCGCTCGGCCGGGCCCCGGGGCCGCCCGCGCCTCGCCCCTGCCCCGCTCCCGGCAGATGCCCCGCGGGCCGGCCCTTGGAGGCCACGGCGACGTTCTGCTCTAAGAAAACCCCACGTGTCCCCGCAAAGCGGCGAGTTTAGGAAATAACAATGTCCACGTTTCCGTTGTTTCCCTGTGCCTTGGCCGCTGTCCACGAGCTGCGGGCTGTAGTTGCCTTTCAGAACTTTGCTGGACAGTAGCCTAAAGGTTAAGAGGCCAAAGAAAAGTTCCAAGTCATTCATTTCTTGAGCAACCACGGGCCCGAGCATTTTGATAGCGTGGGGAGGAAATGTTAGAAACAGAAGCTCTGGATCCGGATGGGGGCAGGGGGACGAGGGAAGAACGCCTGCAGCCAGCAAGCCGCGAGCTCAGTGCAGGAAATGCACGCTGCCTTCCATCCAGGAGGACTGGTGTGGGACAGACAATGAGTGCATTTGTCTGTGCGGCGGACAGCGGGTCCCTCAAACGCACAAAATCTGGATAGGTGAAAGGGAACCCATCTTTTATGGAGGATAAATTATTCCAAAGGAATTTCACCTTAGGTTGTTTGGAGTAAGAAGGTGAATACAAGATTCCTGGATGAAATAGATGCTGCTAGCAAAATGCTCCCTCTCGCTTCAGGCAACGTAAAATAATACGAAATGAAAAGCGAACATTTAATTAAATTAAAAGTTAGGGGTGTATCAGTGAACCCCAACACCGCTGTCGTCTTGCTGAGAGTCGTTTTTCAGTGTTCACTTCTCCCCAGTTCACTCAAAGAGAAGGGAGGAAGATGATGGCAGAATTTTACTCCGGGGAGATTGTTGGAATCAAGGTGCTTCCTTAAAAGCCGAGCCCAGAACCTCTGAAACTGAGAAAGGCAAGCCCTTTTTGACTTTTTAGGGTCTTCCAGTCCACTTCGTTGACAGCTTTAATATGGGGGCTGGCTACTTAAAAGGTAAAAGGGATAACTTCATCAGTAAGAGCTTATTATTTCTACTTTCATGTGCTCCAAGTTCTCAATCTCAATTTGCCTCCCATCGCCATAGGCTAAGCCATTATGATCTCGTGCCAACAATTGCAGTAGCCTCTTAACTGGTCTCCTTGTCTTCCTGTAATTCATTCTCCACATTGTAGCCAGAGGGATTTTTTTTTCGGGACACAAATCAGATCTGGTCACATCCTTACTTAAATCCCTTTAAAACTTTCCCATTGCAATTCAGATATTATCATAACCTCTTACCAGTGCTCTGCTACTTTCCCTTTTGCTCACTTCCTTCTGGCCTCACCAGCCTCCTTTGTTCCTTGACAACACTAAGTTGTCTTACCTAGGACACTTGTTTGTGCCTCTTCCCTCAGTGGGGTGCTGTTGCTCATTTTCTTTTCATAGCTGATCCCTCATCTTTTCACCCTCCCACAAGAGGTCTCTCCTAATCAGTCCATCTAAGGTAGCATGCTGTTTATAAATCAATGTTACCTCAATAAAAAAAGAATAAAAATAAAGTAGCATGCCATGACTTGTGTTGAGTAACCCACTCAGTTCTATTCGTGCCAGATTCTGACGCTTGACATTGAAGGCTTTGGCCTATGAAGGATTGTTCATTCAGTGGTTCATTAATGAATGTTGACTGAATTACTTAGGCCTGAGAGATTAAAATGCAATGCAAGCTAAAGAATAAAATCAGTTGTTAACATATTACATGACTTGATTTAACACTCAGAAACATAGTAGAGGGCATACTTTGATCAAGGGAAGGAAAGTAAAATAAAAACAGAGGACAGCCTAAGCACACTCTCAAGATGAGAAGGAAGTAAAGCAGGAGGAAAAGTAGAGAAAGGTTAGAGGGAGCTAACAGGGTGTCCGGAGGCCCAGTAACATGACTAAATATAAAGTTTACACAACTACACATAGCTCCATAATGGGGAAATGTCAATACCCGTATCTATAGTGTATGTATGTATATTAGTTAAGATTCCTATTCCCAGCATGACAAACCAGTTTGAGCTAGCTTAAGCATAAAAGAATTCACTAGTAGGATGCAAGTTTTGCTCCTGTAACCTGAAATAAGGAATGCAGATGGGCCTATGGAGGGGATCTGTTTAAAGGTAAAACTCTGTTTTACCTGGTGGGATATGACTAGCAATATGACCTGGATTTATAGTTCTAGACACCTAGAGGACCGGACTGAAAACCTCTTCTTTCCAATTCTAGATTCCTAAGGGAATGGGGAAGGAATTTGAATGACCCCGCTTGGATGAGGTGACCATCACCAAGAACCTTGAGACCACTAATTCATATTCTGAAGAAGATTCCATGGGAAATAGTGGGAAGGTATATTCCAGCCACTGAAAGTGATTGTCCCAATTGTAAATTAAACTCACATTCTAGAGTTTATGGCATTCTCTTCTGAATGGAGTTATCATTGACCTGTCCCGTAGGACTTAAATATTTCTGGGAGTAACTCATAGGCTGTAATTCTGCCATGGCCAAGCGGTGGGTCAGTCAAAAAGAGAGTCTAGAGCAGCATTCAGCATAGAACTTTCTGGAATTGTGGAAATGTTCTATATCTGTACAGCCCAACTCAGTAGCACTAGCTCTGTGTGGCTATTATGCACTTGAAATATGGCTAGTGCAACAGAGGGGATGAATTTTTAACTTTATTTCATTCTAATTGACTCAAGTTTAAACCTATACTAGTGGCCACCACATTGGAAAGCAGAAGTCTAGCTAGAGAGGACTTTCTCCCATGGCACTTCATAGATATGGGGGAGTCATTGTGAGATGGCACTAAGCAAAAAAACAATTATCAGCTATCAGAAGTAATAATATATGTATATGAATTATTTTTAAACTGAGTCAAAAACCTGGAGCATTGCCTAAACCAGAATTAATTCCTATCCAATGGAAAAAATGAAAACTTGAGATTCTTCAGGAAACACTTCTGGAATGGTTTAGTAAATTAGGATATAGAAACAAAGTGGCATATTATACAGCCAAGAAAAATGTTTAGACTGTGGGAAACAATAGGGTTGTTCCTCAAAAATTAAACATAGAATTACCGTATAATCCAGCAATTGTATTTCTGAGTAAATACTCCCAAAGAAGTGAAAATAGGGGCTTGAACAGATATTTGACAACCCATGTTCATAACAGCATTATTCACAATAACTAAAAGGTGGCAGCAACCCAAGTGTCTATTGAGGGATGAATGGATAAACAAAATGTGGTATATACGTACAACAGAATATTATTCAGCCTTAAAATGGAAAGAAACTTTGCTTAACATGGATGAAACTTGAAGATATTATGCCAAGAGAAATAAGCCAGTCACAAAAAGACAAATATTCTATGATTCCACTTATATGAGGCACCTGGAAAAGTCAAATTCATAGAGCCAGAAAGCTTGCTAGGGATGAGGGAAGGGGGAATGAGGAGTTAGTGCTTAATGAGTATACAGTTCATTTTGGGAAAATGAAAAAGATTTGGAGCTGAATGGTGGTGATAGTTGCACAACAATGTGAATGTACTTAATGCCACAGAACTGTACACCTAAAAAAACTTAAAATGGTAAATTGTATATTATGTATATTTAAACACAATAAAAAAATTTTTTTTACTGGTTAGAATAAGACTAAAAATATGGGAAATGCATATGTTAGACTATTAAGCACAAAGGAGTATAAAACTAACTTTTAATGTATTTTAGCTCTCAAGATAAGTACGCAAACACTGAAAAAGTCTATAAAAATAAAGATGATTATATGAGTGTACTGGCTTTGTGAGATTTTTAAAATAATATTTTTGCCCCCTTACAATAATTCAGTAATTTTATATCTTATTTTTTTTAAAGGGCACGATATAATTCACCAGACTTGATACTGAAACCAAATGTGTTGCCTGAGAGAATCATAAGATATTGACGGTACAAAGTAAACATTTTACTTTTACCAGCTTCATTTAAATTAAGTAGGCATTTTTAATTTGGTAGGTGTGTTTTGTTGTGCATTAAGGAGGTAGTTCTTCAGATGGCTAAAGGAAAAACAACCTGCAATTATTAACAGTAGTGGTAGTCAAAGATCAAAAAAACTCCTAAATTTCCAGGTTCTGTAGTTTGAATATTAATTTAAGCTTAATGTTTGTCTCCCAATGAGTAAACCAGAAGATCCTTGTCTTTCTGCTTCACAATGACTCTGTCCTTACTTCTATTACACACACTCCTGACCCACGTTATTTGCCCAACCCATAGACACAATCTTCAGTTTTCCCCAAGACTTCCCAAATGAACACTGCGACAAGGTGCTGTGAGAAGGGGATATTTTGCCCACCTTAAAGTTTTATGCTGCTGTTGTGAAATGACAGAGATTGTTCTGACTATTCAAATTTTCGTTCATTTTAGATCATTGAAAGACCAAATTATTTTGTTGCTATAGAATGAGAGAAGGCTTGGGGTGTTACAAAAGAGGTTATATCACCCAAAAGGTATTTCCTTATATCTCTAGACTCAGTCTAACTTTCTGCTACAAACCCAGTTATAAATTAAGGGCACAATGATAGGTGACATCAAAGTGGCCATCCAAATAAGGTCTCAGAGAGTTACAATGTCTTGTGATCATTGTGTTCCTCATATGTTGGCAGATTAGTAACTCAATTTAACATATCCAGAGTAGATCAGAGCCTCATGGACATACTAATGAAAACCAAACACGCAAGAGACTGCCATATGTGCCCCCAAATGCAAGTGTGTTAACTTACTATATGATGTGTCTCTTTCAAGTGACTGGAATTTTTCTGTCTACTATTCAAGACAAATTCATCCACATCGAGGGACCTGGGAAACTAAACTAATAATCTGAAGATTGCTTTGAATATTTCAATGGTAACTTTTAGTGGCTATTTTATATCCTTCCCCCCAACATATGCCCAAGCTTCAGTGTTCCTTTTTCCTAGGCTGTATTGAATAAATACTGCAAACATCTCTCCAATATCTGTTTTCTTTTTAGGCTAACATCTTTTGGCTAACTTTAATACCTATAATAACACCAGTAAAATCACGGTCTTCTGAAGCCTCGATTTTATTGATTATGTATTAATTTGTTTAGATTTGAATCTAAATCTGAAGGTTCTCAAGGTATTGGTGTAGTTTTTTAACACGTTTTGGATGGTGTTTATGGGCTGAATTGTGTATCCTAAAATGCATCTGTTGGGGGCCAGCCCCATTGCATAGTGGTTAAGTTTGGTGTGCTCCTCTTCAGCGGCCGGGGCTCACCCGTTTGGATGCTGGGTGCAGACCTACACCACTTGTCAACCATGGTGTGGCAGTGACCCATATACGAAATAGAGAAAGGTTGGCACAGATGTTAGCTCAGGGCAAATCTCCCTTTGGAGATGGGGTCTTCCTCCCCCACCCCACCCCCAGTTTTATTGACGTATGATTGACAAATAAAACTTGTATCTATATAAGGTGTGTCATGTTTAAATATATATATATATACACATATACTCACCTATATATACACACATTGTTAAATGTTTATCACCATCACCTCACATGGTTACCACTTTTTTTGTGTGTGTGGTGAGAACACTTGAAATCTACTCTTTTGGCAAATTTCGGGTATACATCACCTTATTAGTAACTACAGACATCATGCTGTACATTAGGTCTCTAGAACTTACTCATCTTATAATTGAAAGTTTGCACCCTTTGATCAATATCTCCCCTTTTGTTCCCCCCTCCCCAGACTCTGGTAACCACCATCCTACTCTCTGTTACTATGAGATCAACCTTTTTCTTTTTTAAAGATTCAACATGTAAGTGAGATCATATAATATTTGTCTTTCTGTGTCTGGCTTATTTCACTTAGCACAATGTCCTCCAGTTTCATTTATGTTGCCATAAATGGCAAGATTTCCTTCTTTTTCATGGCTGTATAATATTCCATTGTATATAGAGACCATATCTTCTTTACCCATGCATCTCTGTCAGTGGACATTTAGGTTGTTTCCATATCTTGGCCACTGTGAATAATGCTTCAGTGAATGTGGACGTGCAGATATCTCTTCAAGATAGAAATTTTATTTCCTTTGGATATATACCCAGAAGTAAGATTGCTGGATTATATGTTAGTTCTATTTTTAATTTTTTTTAAGGAAACTCCATACTGTATTCCGTAATGGCTATACCGATTTATATTCCAACCGACAGTATGCAAGCATTCTCTTTTGGAGATAAGATCTTTAGAGAGGTAATTAGGTTAAAACGAGGTCATTAGGGTGGGCCTTGATGCAATATGACTGGAGTCCTTATAAGAGGAAGAGGTTAGGACACAGACATGCACAGAGGAAAGACCAAGTGAAGACAAAACAAGAAGATGGACATCTACAAGCCAAGAGAGAGCCCTAGAAGAAACTAACACTGTCAACACATTGATCTCAGACTTCTGGCCTCAAGTACTGTGGGGAAATAAATGTCTGTTGTTGAAGCCACTCAGTCCATGGCACTTTGTTACGGCAGCCCCAGCAGACGAGTGCAAAACTCTGAGACTGGGACCCCAGTATCTTTTTAAAGCTCTTAGGCTGAAAGTAGTGGGGGAAGCTGCCAATAGTTTTCATTTTTCTGGGAAGAGATTTGGATCCCCTTTTGAAAGTAAATTACTCTTAATTTGGGGGGGGGCATGATGGGGAAATACTGTTTTTGTTTAAAAAGGTAAATTCACAGTTTTATTCTGAAGTAAGGCTCAGGAAAATAAAGTACTCTTCCACCACTCAGCATGGTCACGAAAAAATTTGTCTTCACCGTAAGCAAAGTTATTAAACTGAGTTGGAGTTGGGACTAAGTTTTGGCAGGAGGAAAAAATGGGTTTACACCTCTTACTGGGCCTACAGGGACTTGTGGTACCTTGACTTGACATATAGCCAAAGGCATTCCTGTTGTCCAGAGGTAACCTGAACCCTGTGGTACAGTAGAAGGCTGGGGAACCTCTAGAATTTTCTTGCCATTCAGTTGGTTTGGCACAGTGAAAGTCAGTTTTGGAGGCAAGAAAGGTGGAGGCTTAGGATAATGTTATTTCTGTTTCAAAGGAAATAGTGCCCCTGAAGATTAGGTCATCTTGATTGCACTAGCAATCATTCATTGCTCAGTTTCTGGGTTAACCTTTTATGTCCATCAGTGATTCAGTCCATTCCTCCTAGATATACGCATTATGTTTCTGTGGCTTTTCTTCTTGGATTTTCCTTTGGCTCTTACAAATGCCCAACTATTCCTCCCTTCTTACTTTTGCATTTTGACTCTCTATTCTGCTGGACGTGCAAAGATAAATAAGATGCACCAATGGTGATTTTAAATGGAAAAGTAGCAACAAAGATGAAAGACAGGCCCAGAGAGTGAAGCTTTTATGAGGAAAGCATGTTAAGCAGATGGCCGTCAAAAGTATCAACTGTTGCCCTGAAATTAGGTAGTTGATGGTCTAGGAGTTTCCATTACATTAGTAAGTAGGTTTCATTGGTAACGTTGATGAGGACACCTCCAGTGGAGTGATGGGGGCAAAAATCAGATCACAATGGGATGAGGATTGATTTGTAAACAACTTTTTTCAAGAAGTTTATGGTCAAGAGAGGAGGGAGATAAAATAAGTATTAAAGGAGATAAGGAGTTACAGCGGTTCCTAAACTATGTACCAAAATGTCCTGGAGTACAGCAAAACAACGAACTCAGAGGGACATCACAGGATGGGCATAGAAAACGTCCAGGGAAACACATCAATATTTGAACACCAGAGGACCTACTAGTTCAAAGACATTCAGTTTCAACATTAGGTAGTACCACATTCCTTTCAGTGAGGTCATGCCTTTGTGAGGCTGGGTTTCTGACAGTTGTTGGGATAGAAAGGAAGTAGCGTGTGAAAATCAATGTGAAACAGGAAATCAGGGTGGGGGTGTCCAATCTGATTTCGATATTTGAGAAATTGTGCAGTGCCAAAAGGCACAAACATCCCATTGGTAAGTAATTGTGCTATTTAAGAAAGAAAAAAAAATTTTCCTCTAATTTATTGTGTATTATTTTTTCAAATGGATACTAGGTTGTTAGGACATAAATACTTGTTAAGATGTTTGGACCAAACCACTGAACAAGGGAAATGTTAGGTATTTATTTTGGCCTAGGGGGCCAAGCATGAAAAAATTATTAGGATACGAAGGGTAACTTAAACCCAGAAAGTCTGAGAACCTGTAGGTTAAGATTTTCTTTTATTGTTTTGTTCTGCTTTAAATATGAAGAGACAGAGAGTTGTGTAAAGTCTAATAAGCTGTTAAAAATCATACATCTTGCAGCTGGCCCAGTGGCATAGTGGTTAAGTTCTTTTGCTCTCCTTCAGTGGCAGGTAGTTCCTGGGCACAGACCTACACATTGCTCATGAAGCCATGCTGGGGCAGCATCCCACGTAGAAGAACTAGAAGGACTCACAACTAGGATATACACCTGTGTATTAGGGCTTTGGGGAGGGAAAAAAAAGAAAAAGAGGAAGATTGGCAACAGATGTTAGCTCAGGGCCAATCTTCCTCCCAAAAATAAATAAATAAATCATATACCTTGCCATGTTACTTTGACTTATTTCACATGAAAGATTTGTAGAGAAGAATGGGTTAGTAATCAAGAAGAGTTATAAAAGAGAATTGAGTATGGAGGTGGAAAGAATTAGCGTTCAAGGCATAAAATGGTGGTCAAATGGAATCCAATCTTTTTTTTTTTTTAAGATTTTATTTTTAACTTTTTCTCCTCATATACCCCTGGTACATAGTTGTGTATTCTAGTTGTAAGTGTCTCTGGTTGTGCTATGTGGGATGCCACCTCAGCACTGCTTGATGAACAGTGCTATGTCTGCACCCAGGATCCAAACTGGTGCAACCCTGGGCTGCTGAAGTGGAGCGTGAGAACCTAACCACTGGGCCACAGGGCCGGCCCCTGGAATCTAATCTTAACCACAGTCAAGGATGGCTTCCTGGAGGTCAGGACACTTTCGTGCATAATTTAGGAATAATAGTCTTAGCCTCTGAGTCCCTGAAATTCCTGTAGACAGCTGACATTTTAAAATGATGAATTTCTGGCAGCATGGCAGACCAGATTCCCTAAACACTTCTGCTGCATAACGACTACCAATACTTGTTAAAATACTTAAATTTTCTTTTTTTTAAAGATTTTTTCTTTTTTCTCCCCAAAGCCCCCCAGTACATAGTTGTGTATTTTTAGTTGTGGGTCCTCCTAATTGTGGAATGTGGGACGCTGCCTCAGCATGGCTTGATGAGTGGTGCCAGATCTGCGCCCAGGATTCGAACTGGAGAAACTTGGGCCCCTGAAGCGGGGTGCGCAAGCTTAACCACTCGGCCACGGGGCCGGCCCCCTTAAATTTTCTTTTTAAGTGCATCGCTGAGTTGATACAAAGTGAAAACTGTCCTCAGAGGCCAAAAGAAGTAGATAAAGAAGTGTGGCGAAATAAGGAAACACTGAAATGGCAGAGCATTGTGAGCATCTGCCAGTCCCTGATGTCACTAAGCTTTGATTTTGATAGCTATATAAGCCACATAGGACATGAGGTGACCAAGTTATAGAATCTTAGTCTAAAATATTAATTAATTTTTTATTGAGGTATAATTGACATATAACATTATGTTAATTAAGTTATGTTAGTTTCATACAACCTAATGATTTGATATTTGTATATTGCAAAATGTTCACAAGTCTAGTTAACATCCATCACCATGCCTAGTTACAAAATTCTGTTTTTTCTTGTGATGAGAATTTTTTTAAGATCTACTCTCTTAGTCTTATAAGAGAACCTTGCATAAAGCTAAATGTCAAAGGCAACATCAGTGAAGTGGTTGAAGTGTAAAAGGAAGAATAAAACAAAAACAAAAAAACCCAAAGGTGTTGCGGGGGTGGGGGAGGAGGCAGCAGCATGAAAATTTGCCAGTATCAACATTGGAGCTAAGTGAAGACAAGGAATAAAATTCCCCTGAGAATCTGTAACCACAAGTCAGACCTTATGCATGTCTGTGGTCCAATTCATAATGCCTGGTGATGTGAAAAACCTCAAACAAAGAAATTATTTTAAATTGATGCTGGGTTGGTGTGCCTCCTGCAAATTCTTTCTGGAGTAGAGCAACTTCAACCCAACCTTCAAAGAAGTTTGACAAATAAAGGTCTATTGAAAATAAGATTATTATTAAACAAACAAGAATACAAAGCATTGTGGGAGGCAAGAGAAACACAAGACAGTAGAACCAGACCAGCAAAAAGTTTTGATGGTGGAACTGACAGATTCAGAATATAAAATTTGTAATAGCTGTTTTGGAATATGATGGACTAGGTTTTCAGACCAGTCTCATTGCTGAAAACCACAAGAAATGCTGGCTCAAAGAAAAACAAAAAAAGGAAAGCACTAAAGGTAGGGCAAAACCTAAAGAAAATGGGAACCAGAGAAAGCCCTGAAATTGCTTTTGCCTTGAGGGCATTTTCCACTCCAGACAAACTTGAACTTTGGGTTTTGACACCCTCTTGGGCTGAAGGGGGCAGATGTCAACACCAGGGCCCCCCAAATTGGGAAGTCTTATAGGAGGGTCTCTTCACATTGAGTTGGCCCCGCAAAAGTTGACAACCCAGGATTAGGCTGAAAAAGGAGTAAATTCACTTCTTTTCCCCACCCCTAGGGACTAGGAAAATATCTTCCTTGTCTAACAGAGCAAGAAGTAGGGGAAAAACTGAAAAGTATGCACAACCTAACCTTTATATGGATTGGCAGCTCAAAAGTACGTGACCTTAAAAGATGCTGCTTTTAAGACAGACAAAATAAATCACTTATAATTCAATAGACAGATGTTTAATCAGTTAAAAGTATAGTATTCTCTCCT
Organism: Equus asinus; assembly: GCF_041296235.1. Lineage (NCBI taxonomy): Eukaryota > Metazoa > Chordata > Mammalia > Perissodactyla > Equidae > Equus > Equus asinus. Next base: position 34,481,682 of record NC_091790.1, read on the forward strand.
CTTACTATAAATTCAATGTTGTTATACACAGGATATACCATGTGAGGCGAAAGGACAGGAAAGAATGCGAATTACAAATATAATAGATACTTCTGTGTCTTCAAGCTGTAAGATCACTATTCTGAAATAAATTTGGAGAATCCACAGAAATTTTTTAAAAAGTGGATTAGCTTCATCTTTTGGTAACTCTGAAACTATTATACTACATACAATTGCAATATTCATACTTAAACTTACAAAATCATGTGAATTTCATATGTGGAAATACGCAGCAAATAGAGGGAACTTCTCAAAAAAAAAAAAAAGAGTGCATTACCTTAACCCTTTATGTAGTTTAAAGTGTCCCAGGGCTGGTAGTGCCCCTAGACAGCTAGGAGAGGTACATACAAGTCCTCTCTGAAGATTCCTCCTTCCTCTAAGGCCTTAGGAAATCTTTCAAATAAATTCTTAAGGAAAGCGGGTGTATTCGTTTCCCATTGCTGCTGTGATAAGTTACCACTAACTTTGTGACTTAAAATAGCACAGATTTGTAATCTTACAGTTCTGGAGGTCAGGAGCCTACAATATGTCTCGCCGGGCTAAAATCAGGGTGTTGGCAGGGCTGAATTCTTCTGGCCAGAGGCTGTAAGGGAGAATCCATTTCCTTGCCCTTTTCCAGCTTCGAGAGGCTGTGCACGTTCTTTGGCTGGTGGCCCCTTCCACCATCTTCAGAGCCAGTAAGGGTAGGTCCAGTCCCCATGTCAAATCACTCTGATGCTGCTTCCCTCATTACGCTCCTTCTAAGTGTGATTACCTTGGGCCCAGTCAGATAAACCAGGACAATATCCTTACTTCAAGACCCTTCATTATATCTGCAAAGTCCCTTTTGCCACATAAGGTAATATATCCATGCAGATTAGGATGTGGACATCTTTGGGAGGGAACATTATTAGGGCTCCCAAAATAAGTATTGTCACAAATAATTAAGCTCGCAAGAAACAATATACCATGAACGAGAATGAGCAGAAAATACAGACAAAACATACATACACACACATACAGATCATGAACAGGTTGGGTTTATCACAGGAATGGAGGGTTGGTTTAACATTAGAAAAGTTTATTAATGCAATTCACATATTCAGAGATTAAGAGGAAAACTACATGATTATTTCAGTAGAAGCAAAAAAATGTATTTGATGTGATTCAGTATCATGTGTTAAACAAAAACAGTATTAGTTTCCAATGGCTGCCATAACACGTTACTACTAGGATCTGAAAAACGGCTACAGCTAACATCAAACATTCCTTTTAAACCCAAGAATAAGAAAGGAGCCCATTATCACCCCTTCTATTCTGCATTATCCTGGAAGCCCAAACCAGTGCAGCTAGAGAAAGAAATACAAATTCCAAGAACTGAAAAGAAAAAAACACAAAAAATATTATTTGGATAGAACTATCTATATAGAAAACAAAAAAAATACAGATAATTATAAAATTAATAAGAGTTCAAGACAATTGCATTTCTATATGTCCACATATGGAAATTATATTAACAAATGTAATCAATTACAAAAATACTGTATAAAATAGCAACCAAAATAGCAGAGAGCATTGTGCTTCCTTCTATGATGGAATACTGGTGCCACACTCGACCTGTGATATCAACAACTAGAAAATGTACAAAATACAAGGAACTACTGTTTTCAGACATCGGACAATAGATGGAGAAGGATAATAAAAACGTTATCCCAACAATAACTCTACTGTCTGCCTAGCAGCTCTTTCTAGACCACAATGCAGGGAGGAGGATCCCAAACAAGCATGGCAGGCTTGCTGAACTGAGGAAACAGAGACCAGATTTTGGAATGGTGGCTGGAATTTGTAAGACAGTATGTTAGAGATGAGTAAGCTATGTGGAGACAGGGCTCCAGAAATCGGCATAGAGCTCTCCTTGAGATTGGGGTAAATACAAAGCAGCATGTGCATAAAGTAACACACCACAAGGTCAGGCAAAGCAAAGCACTTGGGAGCTGAAAGCGGAACAATTCCCAGAACTGGGAGATATTTGAGTTCTCATCAGCCAGAGCGGAGAAAGCTTATTGAACACCTGGGAAGTGTATGCTACACGCACACACACACACACCTGCAATGATATGTATGTCAAAGCAACACAGGAAACAACTGAAAGAGCTCCCAGTGACCAAAGCAGAAACAACTTGAACAAAATTAAGTAATATTGAATTATAATCCAAACAAGAATGCTAACCACATTCATGGAGTGAAGACTATTGTTAAGGTGTCAATTCTTCTCAAAATGACTTAAAGGTTCAATGCAATTTTTTTTAAAAAGCAAGATTTTTTTTCTAGACATCAACAGGCTGATTCCAATTTTTATATGAAGATGAAAAAGATTTAGAATACCTAAAACAATTTTAAACAAAATTGGAAGGACTTATACTATCTGATCTAAAAAATTGTTATAAACCTACAACTTCAAGACAATATGGTATTGGAGTATGAATAAACTTATCTATCAATAGAAGACTCTAGAAAATCCAGAATTACGTAGATATATGTATATGTTCCCAGATACAGTTTATTCATTTTCAACAAAGGTGCCAAGGTAATTCATAGTCTTTTCAATAAATGGCAACAGAGAAAAGGAGATCCATCTGGAAAAACATGTGCCTCAACTCTTGCAGCTCATCCCAATGAAAATTAGGAGGAAGAGGAGCAGTCCATGGAGGGAGGACGGGGTTGGGGGTAACCGAGAAGACCACCTGGTGAAGACCATGACTGCAGCTACTTCTGATTACCTCTCTCATTTCGTCCTTTCCTTTGATTCCTCTGTCCATAATTTCGGTTCCCTGAATGCAATATTCTCTGGTTTGAATCTAGACATTGCCATGCTATTTCATTTTACTGGAATGCTTTCTACAGAGCTACATCTTTTCTTTATATGGGTAACTCCTATCCATTTTTCATTGTATTTTTCTTTTGAGTAAGTGGCAAATATATACAATATTTATGATATATAAAAGATATAAAAAATTTTGAAATGAACACCTGTATAACCCACTCTGAAAGGAATTCCTAGGACCAGCTCCAGGTTCGATATTAGCTAGGACTCACAGACTCAGAATATAGTCATCTTCACAGTATGATTTATTACAGTGAAAGGATACAAAGCAAAATCAGCCAAGGGAAAAGGTACAAGGAAACCAGGAGCAAGCTTCCAAGAGTCCTCTCCCAGAGGAGCCGCACGGGATGCGTTTAATTCTTCCAGCATTGAGTTGTGACAACATGTGCGAAATGTTTCCCATCAGGGTAGTTCATTAGACACTCAGTGCCCTGGGTTTTTGCTCGGGGCTGACACATAGCTCCCTCTGCCTGGCATGTACAAAATTCAAGACTTCCGGAAGGAAAGCAGGTGATTGGCATAAATCAGGTTTTTTGTACAAACAGTTTAGGCACAGTGAGTCACTCTTATCAGGCAATGGTGGGAACTCTCCCAAGATGAAATCTAAGCTCTCAGATACCAGCCAAGGTCTAAACTTGGAAGCAGGTCTTTCTAAGGAGAGCAGTTTCAGGCCTGCCGTTCATCTATTCTGCCACCCACTTCCTGTTTATGTCTATCCCAAATCCTGTCACCCTCCATCCCCAACACTCCCCCTATATCCCCCAAGTAACCACCATATTAAATGAATATTTATTATTCCCTTGCTTTTCCTACAGATTTATTACATATGAATGTATGCCTATACAATTTACTTTTGGTTTTGCAATGTTTTGAACTTCATATAAGTGGAATAATGTACTTTTCAACTTTTCATCAATATAATGCTTACGAGATTCATCCATGTTGACACCTGTGTATTCTAGTGTGTGTTTATGTGTGCATACACATACACTTTATCATTCAAACTGTATTATATGTATGTATGTGTTGTGTGTATATATATCATATACATACACATTTGTTGAAGATAGAATACAATCTTTAGCTCAAAGTATTATTTTTAAATTTGCTCATTGATGCTTTATTTATATTAGTAGAAACAACTCAAATTCTATCAATAAAGTAATGGATAATTAAGTTATAAGGCAGAAGATAATGTAAAGATAACACTTTGCTGAATTGAAGATTATATTCTATCTTCAACAAACATAAACAGAAAATCCATAATGTTCTGGAGAGGGATGAGCATGAATGTAGATACATTTGTTCATGCATCAAGTCCATAGTTTTTGGTTACCATAGATTTATATTTTTTTAATATCTGATAATATCAGTCCTCCTAGTTAATAGTCTCATTTTTCAAAATTTCTTGACAATTATAACTCAACTAATTTCCTTTTTGGAATTATACTACATAGTATAAAACCAACAAAATTATCTTTTGGAATTCTCATTACATTTACATATTACTTTGGATTTGATTCTGTTTTTTTCCAGATGGTGACTGAATTGTCCCAAAATCACTTATTGAAAAGGGTATATTTTTCTCAATGACTTGAGATACAACCTTTCTGATATGTTAAATTCCCATAGGTTGTTCTATTCTATTCTATCGGTTTGTCTATTAACAGGCCTCTATAATACTACTTTAAGTGTTAGGCTTTTATAATATATTTTGTTAAATGGTTTGGTTGGTTCCACCTTATTGCTCTTCTATCTCAAAGGTTTCCTGTCTATTATTTCTTGATTCTTTTTCCATATGAGACTTTAGAATCCATTTACCTGCTCCCACACATAACCACAGACATTTTTATTGGAATTCTACTAAATTTACAAATAATTTAGGAAGAACTGACATCTTTTTGAAGTTGAATCTTCTATGGAGATATACACAATAATCAAAATAAGCTAAATATATGATATGTTGTTTGGTGATATATGCTAAATAAAGCAGGGAAGAAGCCTGGAAGGTGGGAGTGGAGGTTGCTATTTTATTATTATTATTTTTAATTGAAGTATAATTGACATACATCTTCTCAGTTTCAGGTGTACATCATAGTGATTTGATATTTATAAAAATGATCACGGTTGCTATTTTAAATAGGAGAGACTCACTGATATTTTAGTAGAGACCCAAAGTGGGGGAGGGAGGGAGTCGTGTTCCAGACAGAGGGAGTGGCAAGTTCAAAGGTTGGTCTTTGCTAGGAGCACAAACAGCTCACTCACAGTAACAGGAGAAGAGGTAGAGTGTCTAGTTGAGCTAGCGTCTGCCAATTTGCAGTTTGATAAGTAGTTTTTGGTGAGGAAGATTGGCCCTAAGCTAACATCTGTTGCCAGTCTTCCTCTTTTTGCTTGAGAAAGATTGTCCCTGAGCTAACATCTGTACCAATCTTCCTCTTTTTGCTTGAGAAAGATTGTCCCTGAGCTAATAACATCTGTGCCAGTCTTCCTCTATTTTGTATGTGGGACACTGCCACAGCATGGCTCGATGAGCAGTGTGTAAATCTGCCTGGGATCAGGGCCACAAACCCTGGGCTGCCAAAGCTGAGCATGCAAACTTAACCACTACGCCACCGGGCAGCTCCTGCAGTCTCTTGTTTTCTTAGTGAAACAGGAAGCTGTGCAGACTGAGGATCTGGAAGGCAGTGTTAAGAGGAGAAGGAGACTACGAGAGTAACAGCAGTCAGCGTTAAGGGCCTATTCAAGAGTAGAGCTGTGAATTCAAAGTGAGAACTATAAACATGTTTGGGGGTGATAATAGTGACCATGGAATTTCAGCTGGATGAGGAAGGAAGTGAGTACAGGAGGGGTTTAGGGACTGACCCTTCTTGTTAAATGTATCCCTGGGTCTTTTAAACCAGCAGATCAGAATTATTTTGTAAAATTTATTTTACAATAATGAAAAATCTCTAGCCTTTTAGAGATTATCCTGCAAACTACAAATCTGTGAAGAGACCACTTAATTATTTTAACTAATTAAAAGAACTTAATTTTTAGTACTCCTACAGACCTGAACATTTTTATATCCCCAGAAGTTATCATATAACCAGGAATGCAGCAATGGTTAGAGTCTCTCTGATTAAGCTTCAACATCAATCATAGAAGAAATTTGACCCTTGTAGCATTCAAATAATTCTTGATAATCTATGATATTAAAGACAAGTGTGGAATGAATAATTGAAGTTCACAGAAAATGGGAAAATTGGGTGATAATAGTTAAGATAATTGTTTGAACGGAAGCCCAAGTCTCTTCAATTTTTGTTACACCAGAATAGCAAATCTGATTAATCACCATTTTATATTTTCTTTTCTGTCTTGCAAGGGATGTGAGAAGTAAAATGGTAGGCTATAGAATATAGCATAGGTCATGCTGAAAACAAGGCTGTGATTTGTAGAGCACAGATTAATTGTCAAAAAATAGCTAAGTTGACTTTTTTCATTTCTAACTTAATAAAGAATCAAGCCTATACTTTTTTCCTCTTTCACACTTCATAAAATCTCAGAGTTGAAAAGAATGTAAGCAGGGCCTGGCTCTGTGGGGTAGTGATCAAGTTCCACTCACTCTGCTTCAATGGCCTGGGTTTGCGAGTTCAGATCTTGGGCACGGACCTACACCACTTGTCAGCCATACTCTGGTGGAAATCCACATACAAAGTGGAGGAAGATTGGCACAGATGTTAGCTCAGGGCTAATCTTCCTCAGCAAAAAAAAAAAAAAAAAAATCACTCAAATTATTAAAAAAAAAAAGAATGTAAGCATACACCAATGCTTAGCTCCTACGTGAATTGTTGACAAGTGGTCATATAGTGTCTGCTTTTGTGTTGCCAGTGATGGGAAAGTCAAATTTATTATCCAATTTCTTTCAGCTCTGTTTGCTATTAAGTTCTAGCTCAAATTGAGCCAAAATATGGTTCCATGAAACTTTCATCAGAGCCACACAGTTTGACTTCTCTTCCACAGTACAGTCTTTCAAAAAACATTTTTAAAAACTATCACATTTTCCATTTGACATAAACAGCTATACTTTCCCCCACTTCTTTTAGCCATTCTTCATATGATCATCTCACTAGCCAAACCATTGTCTTCAGTTCTGGTCCAAAGTGTAATTTTCCTCCTAAATAGTGTCTATTTATCTAAATAATCTAATTATCTAAATAATCCCGAAACTGAATACAATACCACAAATAAAGACTGTCCAACTTAGAGAGGACCAGACCTGTTTAGGCCTCTATTATACTTTTATTTGGATGACACAAAATTCCATGTGCTGTTTTTGGTATCTATATCACATCACATTTGTTGCTGTTAAGATTTCTCCTGTGTGCTTTGTTTCTTGGGCCAAGTTCCAGTCATTACACTTGTCTGTATCAAACTTTGTTCTCTTAGATTAAGCCCATCATTGTAACCTACCTTTTTTGACTCTGATATTATCAAATTTATTAGCCTTCTATTTTTACCTGATCTAAAGATTTCATCAGCATACTCTCAATGTCATTATATCAGTAGCTATAAAAAAGAGTCTGATTACTAAGGAGCCTGTTCTTCAGCTTTAAAGCCCTTTCTGAGTTTGACATAAAACAGCACTGTTTCAGTCTTTTCTGATTACTCCATTGAATACAAATCCACCCGGGTTACATCATCTTATGTACGAAAGCATCATGCAATGCTGTTACGTTCCTTCTAAATGCCACAGTATTCCTTTCATAAATCATCTTCAAGTACAACTCCATAGTAGGTGTCATGGCTTTAAGCCTACAGTTAAAGACCACCCTTTTATGATTTAAGTACAGCACCACAAAAATGCTTTAGAGACCTCTGGGTCAAGGTAATAGACTGAGCACATGCTTTCGCTTCACGTCCCTTCTGAGACTCCACTGATATGACACTATGGAAATCTAAAAAGTTATATAAACACTGTAATAGGGAAGATGATAAGGGGATATATCAGCAGACAAGAAATTTCGAACAAATTCTGGAAGACAAAGTGGAACAGATGCGTATGGTTGGCTGAATTGAAGCTCAAACTACAGTTCAACAGGGTAGTAGTGTAGTTGGGAGACCAGCAGAGTCTACAAATCAGTGAGAGTGGGAGTGCAATGTGGAGCAGAAAACATAGCAGAGCTTTGTCAGTCTACTCCCAACCCTCCTACCTCACCCACCAGAGGCTGCCTCAGGAAAGAAAAAAGCCCTATTCCTAAGGAAATTAAGCAGTTTGTAGGCCTATATTTTCCCAGGTGAGTTCTGGGTTTGACTCCTTGGCTGCTAAAGATGAAGTATAGCATACCCATTAACATGTCCCTTCAACTTATAACCACTGCTCATTTAGGGAAAGAAGCTTATCAGGAGGCAGTAGAAGGAGAAACCCATACCAACTACATGAGATAATCCATCATATCTTTTATTCTTAATGTAAAGGAACTATCAAGGATCAACAGATGTATCAAAAAACAAAAAGCAACATGAAAGAGCGAGACTAAGATATGGAAGAAAAAAAAATCCCAAAGAAAGCAGATAATTTAAGAAACAGAAGAGGGCTTAAAATAAAACTAATTAGTCTTGAGAAAATATTATATACATAAAACACTTTGAAAAAGAAACAGTACAAGAAAAGGCTACTATGAACTAATAATATGAACACCACACAAAAAATATTTCTATAGAACTGGAAGATAAGTTGAAAAGAAATCCCACAATACTTCTGAAACTTTAATGTGCCTAAGAGTCACCTGGGGATCTTATTAATGAAGAGGCTAATTCTGGAGTTGTTTTTTTTTTTTTTTTTTAAAGATTTTATTTTTTCCTTTTTCTCCCCAAAGCCCCCCGGTACATAGTTGTATATTCTTCGTTGTGGGTCCTTCCAGTTGTGGCATGTGGGATGCCGCCTCAGCGTGGCTTGATGAGCAGTGTCATGTCCGCGCCCAGGATTTGAACCAACGAAACACTGGGACGCCTGCAGCGGAGCGCGCGAACTTAACCACTCGGCCACGGGGCCAGCCCCTAATTCTGGAGTTTTGAAGTGAGGCCTGAACTTCTACATTTATAACAAGCTCCCAGGTTATGCCATTGCTGCTGGCCATGGACACACTTTGAGTAGAAAAGCCATAGATATAGAAGGAAAAAAAAGAGAGTCCAAAATTATAAGACAGAAAACAGGGAGAAAGACAATCCAGGAGAACCAACATATACAACTAATTGGAGTCTCAAGAAGAGAAAATACTGTCAAAGAAACTATAGAAGAAAACTTCTAGAACTGGAAAGGGATTCAAGTCTTCAGATTAAAAGGGCTCAGTGACTGCTGAGTAGAATGAATTTTAAAAAGACCCACTCCTAGACACATTCACATGCAATTTCAGAACATAAGAATATAAATAAAGGGAAAGAACCAAAAAACTTCCAGAGTTAAAATTAGGACAACTAAAAAGAAATCTGGAAGAGACAGGTATAAAGCTTCTCTTAGATGCATTGGATGCTAGCAGGCAATGCCTTTGAAATTCTGAGCATAAAAATTTGGGACTTGGATATTTAGATCCAGTTGCTCTTGATCATTCAAGTTAGAGCAGAACAATGACATAACTGAGATGTGGTAGACACTGAATGTTGGCTGACTCATTTCCATTCCCAACATCCTTCTCCCATGGCTGCCTCTCCAATAGAGTCTGGTAAATCTCAATGCCTGTTTATCAGCTTTGTGCAGCTAGGAGTGGCCATTAGACACAGGAATGGTCAGTGAGAGGTAGGCAAAAGTCTGCCGAGGACTTGTGTGGGAAATTTTTGTCCACGTTTCATGTATGCTCCAAAAGAATATTTTTCTGTTGGTTGGTTATGCAGCTATTTGTATAAATTTATTTATCATGTTACTTAAAGCATCTGCATTTTCTCTTACTTTTAGTAGGCTTTATCAATAAATTTCTGAGAGGGTCTGTTAAAATCCGGCAGGATTTGTCAATTTATCTATCACTCCTGGTAATTCTACCAGTTATTGCTATATATCTCTTAAGGCATTAGAAATTATATCTTGATTGTATTTGTAGTCTTAATGCTCCAATTTCCTTTAGAGTTGAACTAGTAGCCTGGGCTAGTTTGCCATCTTTTCTGGAACTGGAAGATTGGTGTATACTGTGAGAATCTCTTTATGACCTAAAATGGATAATTTTATTAATATTCCAAAAATACTTAAAATTTGCTATTGTAGGGTACGTGCTCTTTTAAATTCATCTATATACTTTTTTTTCAGGTCTCTTTAATTATTTATCTCTCCTTGATTTTTTTTGCCCATCACATGTTGTGGTAGGAGGTCTATTAAATTCTCTAATTACTATTGTATGTGCTGTTTTTTCCAGTATTTTTAACCATTTTGCTATGCAAATAGATGGATGCTCTGCATTCTGGTTCAACAACACTTAGTAAACCTTCATGAAAGTTATAATTTATTGTGAAATATATCTTTATTGGTATAAAATTCCTTATTCTTTTTTCCTGAAGTCTACATTTTATAATATAACATAAAATATATAATATATATAATTACTATATAATATATAGTAATATAAATATATAATATAATTTAATAATATATCAATTTAGATGACAATTATCACTATTTTTTTCTACTTGAGGAAGATGTGCCCTGAGTTAACATCTGTGCCAATCCTCCTCTATTTTATATGTGGGTCCCTGCCACAGCACGGCTGATGAGTGGTGTACGTCCATGCCTTGGATCTGAACCTGTGAACTTGAGCCACTGAAGCAGAGTGCATCCAACTAGGCCATGAGGCCAGCCCCATGATTCTCACTTTTTGATGCCTGTTTGTTTTGTTTTGTTTTGTTTGCTGGGAAAGGTTCACCGTGAGTGAACATATGTTGCCAATCTTCCTCTCTGTTTTTTTTTCCTTCCCAAAGCCCCAGTACATAGTTGTATATTCTAGTTGTAAGTCCTTCTAGTTCTTCTTTTTTTTTTTTTAGGAAGATTAGCCCTGAGCTAACATCTGCTGCCAATTCTCTTTTTGCAGAGGAAGACTGGCCCTGAGCTCACATCCATACCCACCTTCCTCTGCTTTATATGTGGGACACCTGCCACAACGTGGCTTGACATGCTATGTGTAGGTCTGCACCCAGGATTTGAACTGGCGAACCCTGGGCCATGAAGTGGAATGTGCGAACTTAACCGCTGCGCCACCAGGCTAGCCCCTTTTCTTCTAGCTCTTCTATGTGAGCTGCTGCCACAGCATGGCCGACAGACAAGTGGTGTGGTTCTGCAGTGGGGAACTGAACCTGGGCCACCGAAGAGTGCACTGAACTTTAACCCTTAGGCCATCAGGGCTGGCTCTTGATGCGTGTTTGAGAGTACATTGTTTGATATTAATGTAGTGGTAACAATTTTATCTTTGTGCTTGACATACTTTTTCTGTTTATTTTGACTTTTAATCATTTTGTGTCATTTCATTTTATGTGCTTATCAATAAGTAACTTACAGTTAGAATCTTTTTTAGGCCTAATATGACTTTTTTAACATAGGGATTTTACCCAAATATACTTATTAAAAGAGATGATTTACTGTATCTTCCTTTTGTATTCTGTTCCCTGTTAATTTTGCACATGAACTATATTTTCTCTGCTGTCTCTTCTCTAATGTTTTGGGAGGGAGTAGGATATAATTTGAATAATAATGAGCTCATGCTCTGGAATCAGGCAGATCTGGCTTTTAATTCCTATTCTACCAATGATTTACTGTATCACCTTGGGTGTGTATGTGTCACATGCTCTTTAAGCTACAGTTTCCTCATCTGTAAAAATCAGATAATAACTGTTTCTACTTCATAAAGCAATTATGGAGACTAAGAAGAGGTAATGTACATCAACAATTTTATACAAGGCTTGGCAAATAGTTCATGATCAATTTTTTTAGCAGTGAGTACTGGAATATATTACTGTATTACGTTTGGAAGTTTGTTTGAAATTACCTGTTGACTATGAATTTTTTTCAAAAGCAGTCTTTAATCTCGATTTCTATGACGGTCAGCATCAACAGTGAGACAAAATCCTTTTAATCCCTCTCATTTTTGGCAAGTAGTTTTAGTATAAGTTGCTCAATCTTCTCTCCCTTCCCTCCTTTTTCCTGTTTTTCTTGTTCTAATATAATCTTAAATTAATTCAGATCAATTTTAAATTACTTTTAACATTAGCTAATCTCAGTTTGAGAATAACCTTTAATATTTGCTTTGTTGTATAATACCTTTAAGGTTTGTATTTTTGTGTATTTTAATGTGTTTCGGTTCTCACCACTCATTATTGAGCCCTTATGTCTGCCTTGTCTGGACATGAACAACTTTAAATCTTACTAAACTACGAAGGAAGGTAGTGACTCCAGGCTAAGCTCAAAGGGTTGGCATAGCTTTGTGTGTTTCGAGTGCATTCCTCTCTGACCCCAATTAAAGAAGAGCAAAATTAGAGGCTTCCCCTGCCCTCCCCTTGGGTATTTTTCTATCCTTACCAGTGAAGGTGAGGGCTCACTGGCTACAGTGCTAATTTTATTTGTGCTCTCTGGCAAAGGACTCCAAGTCATTTCAACTGTAGATGCTATAATTTCGGACTCAACAGAGCTGAAAATCTTGAGGGGAAGAAAAGTTCTTGAGTTCCAACTTAGGGTCCACAAAATGATTTTTATTGTCCTAGTGCTGAAAAACTATTGATGTGTCCCCTTCTCATTTAATTAAAAATAAAAATTCTAGGGGCTGGCCCCGTGGCCAAGTGGTTAAGTTCGCACGCTCCGCTGCAGGCGTCCCAGTGTTTCGTTGGTTCGAATCCTGGGCGCAGACATGGCACTGCTCATCAAACCACGCTGAGGCAGCGTCCCATATGCCACAACTAGAAGGACCCACAACGAAGAATATACAACTATGTACTGGGGGGCTTTGGGGAGAAAAAGGAAAAAATAAAATCTTAAAAAAAAAATAAATAAATAAAAAAAATAAAAAATCCTAAACTGTAAAATGAATATTAGAAAACCCAGTAGAGTTCTGGCATTTCTCGTGGTGACGTCAATGTCTTAATGACATAAAATTTCAAAAACAATTCTCCTGTTTTGGTGGTCTGTTTTCAGAGCATCTTAAACACATGCTTAGTTGGCCTATTGGGGTACCCAGCACCAGTCACATTTTCCCCTTAAAACCCCAGTGGGCCAGAGAGGCAAAAATCAAATACCTACTGGGGCCAGGAGGTAAAACACAGTGACTGAAGCTGTTGTGTGTAGGATCATAAACTAGGTTGGAGACTGTCACAACTATGAGAAGATACCCCTTCTAAGAGGAACAAGGGCCATTTGGCTCAGTCAATTGTTGCCAAGAATTAACACAGGCCACATATTACCAGATCTTCTGATTTTGTAACAGAAGCCCCAAATACAAATTTTACATGAATGCTTCCCATATTAATTCTGGCAACTACTTGGAAACATTTTAGTAGTTACAAATCTTATTTATAATATATACTTTTTAGGCCATTAGAACATACCAGGGAGCTAAATCCAGGCCAACGGGTGCCAATTTTGACCTCTGTTATATACATGGCTTTAATATCTTTCTGCACTGACCAGGGAAGACAACTCAGATGAAGTTTCGCATCATTTGGTGGGATGGCGTTCTCTGAAAAATATTTAAGTTGACTTAAAAAAATGGAGAAATTTGCTAGTTCTTATAGGTTGGAATGTGTGATACGATAACTCATAACACAAATAGTAGTTTGGTTTCTGACTGTGTCTTTTCTTACTAAGAGTTCAAAAGTTCTGCAGTGAAAGGTGTGACATATAACCTCTAATCAGTGTCCTTAACTATTCTCTGTATTTCAAGATCTGTCTACCCATCAACGCGGCTTTAATCTTTATTTTTCCTCTCAGAGTCTCTTAAGTATATTTTGGATGGAACAAAATTGTTTTTCATCTCACTTACAGAGTAGTTTTCTAACAACTACACAGAACATTTTAATTGCAAATGCAGCAACTCCAAATAGCTAGGCAAATTAGCATAAATACAGAACTGAAAGCTGTTAGGATGGTCCTAAATTAAGTCAGGCCACAAGAAGAAATTTTGGTGAACAAAAAAGATTAAACATAAACAACTTACAGAATTGGTGTGACAGTTCTTCTGACTGTTGGTGCTTACAGCTGTGCGTTCTTCCTACTTAGCACAGGGCATTTCACATAATGTGGATGTTCAACATATGCTTGCTAAGTGACTGAACGAATGAGTAGGCTAGGTCTCCTGGTTTTCACCATGAATTTATCCTAAATGCCTCTGCTGGATGAATGTTGCTCAAAAGCTGATCTCATCATGCCATTCCTCAGCTCTAATACCTGCACACTGCCTACAAAGTCAACATTTTCTTGGCCTTGATAAAATCTTGTTTTACTCTTAATTCTTGCTATTTCTAAAATAAGTCCTCTTGCCCCAGTCAAACAGGTCGTTTAGCCCACTTCTTCTTAACACACACACACACACACACACACACACACCCTTCTAATTAAATCCTCTGCATCCTGTTAAGTTCAGCTGGTTGCTCATTTCCTTAACGAAATACTCTTTGGGCACACCAACCTTTATCTTCATAATAATCAACACCTGGCTCTCGTAAGTCCGATTCCTTGGCTCTTCCCCAGACCTAATCAAACAACTCTCTGAGGAGGAGTTTGGGAATCTCCTCCAGGGGATACTTTTGACAGGAAATTATGGGAAACTGACATGCCACCCTGTCTCTTGTCCCGTAATCATAGAGAGACTTACTGTTGCCTGTTTCCTCTCTATTTCTCCTCAGTAGCATAATGTGCTCCTGATGCACAGGGACTGTATTTATATTTATTCTTTTTGCAACTCCACACCTAACATTATGCTGATAGTTGATGCTTTATGAATTCCTGCTACATAAATGGATCACCCTGTTAAAAATTTTGCCTAGGCACACCTTTTTTAAAAATGTGATTTGCAACCTTGGTACCTAATAGAAGTATTTGTGAAGAAAAAGCACTTTCTAGTTTAAAATGCTCCTTTCTATTTGGTTAGGGAAGGAATAGAAAAATACGTAACTTGAGTGTTAAGAGTGAAAAGGGCATGAGGGATTGTTGGGGAGTGACTCTGGTTAAGTGTTTACTCATCAGGGATTCTATATTTAAGCGCTGAAGTTGGAACAAATTCAAGAATAAAAAACCCTCCATGAATGTTTAAGTGAGCCAGAATGTGAAATGAAAAACTGAGGCCCATGAAACTGGAGTCAAACATCTTAAATTCCATTATCTATTTTGATTTTTTAAAAAAGTTTAGAGGATGAGACATTGATTTAATACTAAATTGTCTTCTTCAATTTGAGTTCTACCAGTAATTCACTTCATTTTGAAAGTCTTTACTTTTGGGTGTCTTTTAGTGAATTTGTTAATCTTTAGAATCCATAGGTTCTTTGCGTAAGATAATGAGAAAATAGAAGATACCTCTGGTTTCTTAAAATGTGAAAGAAGCGAATAGCTCTTATTCCCCAACTTGAAATAGAATAAATGAAGTTTTCTGTTCTACTAATCTAAATTTCGTGGATCTGATCAAAATGATAAAATAAATGACTGTTTAGAGTTTGATAGGAACACATCTGTGACTGTCTGACAAAGGATGGGTGCACGAGAAGTCAGTTTTAGCTTCAACATATTTCCTAACGGAAGGAGAAAATTCCATTTCTGGAGGAAGAAAACCTGACCAAAGTCATTTGTTGGAAGAAACTAAGATAATCTGACAAGATTTTAAAGAAGCTGAAATATGAACTTGGCTTAGAAGGAAATGCCAACGTTTTTGTACTATTTTCAAAGTATTTTTGCACGTTTGATAACAACCTTCTTTATAAATACTTTTGTGACAGTAATGGTCCATGTCACACTAATTTGCATTTGCTATATGTGGTGCCAACTTAGAATTCTTCTCTGGTTACACTTCATGCTCTAGAAATATCAACCCACTTGTAAGTCTCCAAGGGTACCATGCTCTCCGAACACTTTGTGGTTCTCAAATGCTGTTTGTAATGCCCTTCCCAGCTTGCACATTGCAGAATCTTTTTCTTCTAAGTCTAGGCTGAAACATCATTGCTTCCACAATGATTTCCCTGTCTCAGGATAAATTTAAGAGCCCCCCTGCCATGGTTCCGTGGTATCTCCTGGGGAACATGTGTCTATTTAGCTCCTCATTTCACCATGAGACTGTAAACAATTTCAGGTCCAGATTGTGGTTTTTTTTGGTCTTACTCTTTTTAGTGCCAAGAGCAGTTGTAGTTGTCATCAGTAAGTATATTGCAAATGAGTGGAAATTAGACAATCAATAGGGATCAATAAATCCTCTAGTAACTGAGAGCCTCTATAATATTTTCCATATTAAAAAAAGAACTCCCCAAATCATGTAAAACTAACTTTTCCTAGGTGTGGCCTCATTATAGGATTGAAAACAGATGAGGCCAAATCTAAGGAGGTGGTTTGACAGTTTGTCTCTTGTCTTTCTAACCTTGATCTTCTGAGCAATCCCTCAGTGTCTTTGTGGGTTCTCATCTTGAAGGCCCTATTTTCATTTTCTAATATTCTTTTCTCTTTTCATTTTCTAAAATTCTTCTCTACAAAAAAATCCGAAAAACTTTAGATACTATTCATTTGTGCTTGTTGCATGATGGATTATAATTTAGTACATTTTAATATGTTACCTTAATTATATGTAAATAATGTATTTGAATTCACTAATTTGGGGCACAAATTTCCTTTTAACATTCTAATTAATTTTGAGACTTCTGGCTCAAATTGATGAACTGAGCTCATGCTTTTTTGCTTTTCCCTCCCAAATTCTACGAGAATTTATAATAATGAAAAAAATGTGTACAATCATTACAACAAAGGAAGGGAAAGATGGACAAGGATTTTGACTTGTTTGAGGAAGATGAAAAATAGATGACGCAATAATAACTAATAAAGCAGAGTAGATGACCTATAACCTAGAAACAACGTGTAGAGGGATGATGCTGAAAAGAGAGCCAGCTGGCCACAAGGCACCTTGGAGAGACTCAAAATTTGCAGACACCAGACATAGTGCATGATGTATAAGGAATAATCTAGGGTTTTTTTCTTCTAAAGACATTAAAAACGTGGACAAACCCTGGAGAGTTAAGATGAAGTATTTGGGCAAAACCAGGGCAGTTTTGGCATTCTGGAATATAGGGTCTACTCCCTGTCCATGTATCCTAAAGCAACACCTGCCAGTTGACAAACTCGCCCATAGATTCAGAACTTTCAATCCACTCTTCCAATTCTCCAATTTTAAATATGATGAACAAAGATCATGGAAATGAATGATGAGGAACAAAATAGCAAGCAGGAAAGTTGACCTGAGAGGAAACAGATGACTCAGGAAATTTAAGAGAACATAATTTTGTTTTTCTCTAATTTGTAGCCTCTTTAAAATTCTAGGTCTGTCACACAAGAGAAGGAGACCATGAAAAAAGGACAATCAGATAAGAAGAAAGAGATTTTTCTGACAAAAGTGCTATGGAATATCTGGAGGAAAGAAAAGTTGATTAGAGATCTTAGGAAGTTGAACAAAAAGAGATGGAAAAAATAAAGTAAGGATCAGAGAGGATCATTTCAGTGGGTTCAAGAACAGGTGAGTTTGCCATTGTGCCGATCGTGCAGTTCACGATTTGTACAGCCATACCTGATGGAACTGGAGAGAGAGATTAGAAACAATAGAGAAGAGGAAATGAGAATTTTCCAGAGTTAAAGCATATGCATCTTCAGATTTAAAAGAGTCATTGGAGGCCCAACAAAGAGAACACAAAAGCCGACACTTAAACACGTCATTGTAAACTTTCAGAACTTTGAGGCTAAGGAAATTATTTTCATTTCTATCATTCAGCTAATGTATTTTGCTTCCCAAATGTAAAACTCTAAAGGTATAAGTGAGGGTGTGAGGAAATGGGAACCATCATATACTGTTGGTGCAAATGTAAACTGGAACAACTGCTTTGAAGAACGTTTCGTCAATACTTGGTAAAGCTGAAGATGCACACCAACTATGACTCAATAATTCCATTTATAGATATATTCCCAGGAGAAACTGCCACTTTTCCTTAAAGAAACATAAACAAGAATATTCTTTGCAACTGTTTATAGTAGAAAAACCAGATTGTTGTGTAATAGTTAAAATGACTATGTATCAATGTGGATAACTCAAAAACATAATGTGGAGAGCAAAAAAGCAGATTGCGAAATGATAGATTCAGAAGATACTATTTACATAGATTTAAAAGCCCAAAAAATAGTACTATACATCTTTTGATAATGAAAGTAGAAAAACAGACTCCAGAAATTAAAAAAAGCAAAGAAACTATCCAGGTCATCCAGAAAGAACATGAATCAGACTGGCATAGGCCTCTCATAGCAGCACTGAATACTAGAAAATATGGGGTGATTCACTAAAGATTATGAAGCTATCTGATTTCAAAAACAGCTTCATTGAGGTAGAATTTACATGTCATAAAACTCACCCATCTTAAGTGAAAAGGTCAATGATTTTTAGCAAATTTACAAAGTTGTGAAACTATCAGCACAATAGTTTTAGACCATTTCCATCACTCCAAAATGATCCCTCATAACTGTTTATTGTTAATTCTCAGTCCCCAGCTCCAGGCAACCACTAATAAGCTTCTCCCTCCATAGAGCTGCCTATACATTTTATATAAATGGAATCATACAGTATGTGGTCTTTTGCATCCAGCTTCTTTACAACATGGACATACATCTCGTATATACACACAACACAACACGTAGTCTTTTCTATCTCACTTCTTTCACTTAACTTAATGTGTTTGAGGTTTGTCCATATTGTAGTCTGTATCAGGAGCAAGTTATTTTTACGTTTAACTTTTTAAGAAACTTCCAAACTGTTTTCCAAAGTCACTGTACCATTTAACATTTTCACCAGCAATGTATAAGGGTTCTGGTTTTTCCACATCCTCACCAACACTTGTTATGGTGTCTTTTTGGATTACAGTCATGGGAAATAGTTTCTCACTGTGCTTTTAATTGCATTTCCCTAATGACCAATGAGATTGAGCATCTTTTTATGTGTTTGTTAGCCATTCATATAATTCGTTGCATAAAATGTTTAATAAGATGATTGGCTCATTTTTTAATTAGATTTTTCATCTTCTTAGTATTGAGTTGTACAGGCCTTGTATATTTTATGGATACTAGTCCTGTAGCAGATACAAGATTTACAAATATTTTCTTTGAGTCTGTGGCTTATCTTTTCATTTTCTTAAGAGAATCTGTTGAAGCACAAAAGTTTGCAATTTTGATGATGTCCAATTTATCACTTTTTTTCTTTTATGGATCATATTTTTGCTATTATATTTAAGAATTTTTTGCCTCACCCAAGTCACGTAGATTTTCTCCTGTGTATTCTAGAGGTTTTATAGTTTTAGCTCTTATATTTAGGTCTTTGATCCATTTAGAGTTAATTTTTGTGTATGGTGTGAGACAAGGGTCCAAATTAAATCTTTTTGGACCTTGCAATCATTCTGACACTATTTCTCCCTCACAGCCCCCAGAAGGAACCAACCTTGTGGACCTGTTGATCTCAGACATCTGGCCTCTAGAATTGTGAGAAAATAAATTTCAGTTGTTGAAGCCACCCAGTTGGTGACATTTTGTTACAGCAGCCCTAGCAAACTAATGCTGACTGCCTACGTGATTTTTAACCTAAAATTCTAATGTTAGCACAAACTGTTAATCAAGGAAGAGGGATGAATGAGGGCTTTTTCTGGCATATGAGGACTGAGAAAATTTATATGCTGTACCCCATTTCTTAGGAAGTCACTTTATGATACGGTATAGCAAAATGTGGGAAACACAAGAAAGAAGATGTGTGATCTATAAAGAGCCAAGCTGGGAGAGGAAGACAAGTCAGTCCCAAGATGATAGCTATGTAGCAGGTCTGCAGAGCAATCAGGCTGGGTTAGAGCAGGAACGTGGAGGCTCAGGGATTCCTTCGATTTGTTTGTGCTTTTGTGGTTGGAAGAATGTAACTTTTTGGTATAAATGGAAGGAAAAAAAACCCCTCAAGAAACTTGTATTAATCTGCTAGGGCTGCCATAACAAAATACCCCAGACTAGGTGGCTTAAATAGAAATTATTTTCCCACCGTTCTGGAGGCTGGAAGTCCAAGATCAAGGTGTCAGCCGGATTGGTTTCTTTTGAGGGCCTCTCCTCAGCTTGTTGATGGTCTTCTTTTGTGTGTGTCTGTGTCCTAATCTCTTCTTTGTAGGAGGATGCCAGTCATACTGGGTTAAAGCCCACCCAGGCGACCTCATTTGACCTAAGTCACATCTTCATGGTCCTATCTCCAAATACAATCACATTCTGAGGTACTGAGGGTTAGGACTGCAACACATGAATTTCAGGGTGGGGGACACAATTTAGCCCATAATAAAATGGAAGGAAACAGTAGTGTTCCAGTGTTCTGGCTGGTCAGCAGCCTCTCTTCCTAGCAAGAACCACTGTGGGATTTACCCTCCTCCTCCAAGAATGTCAGTGTTTGTTCACATTTTGGGGTGGCAGGTGGTAGACCACTCTCTCCCAAGTTTCTTAGCCAGAGGCATTCCACCTCATGAGAGTAGGTTTGGGATCCTCATGTCACAGCCTCTTGGGGATACAGCTCTTTCGGTTCACATCCATACGTCTACCGATAGTCCCCGTAGCATGGCAGTGGCACCAATGGAACTCAGTTGGGAGAGATTCAATCAGCGGATTCTAGTAACAAGGCCACAATAGGAAATATAAGGACCATGTAGAGTTGGATATACAGGCTGTCTCTAAAGGAACAGTCACTTCTCACTTCAGACAACTTTTGCGACATGAGTATGCCAGCCCACTGTTGCTGTATCTATTTTCAGTGGAAGCTGGAAATCTGGACTTTTTCATGCTACTTTCCAAATTCTAAATGTGATCAACAAGTTCAAATCTAAAACACCATGTAACCAATGCCTCATGAGTCAAACTAAACAGCTCTGCAGGTGGAATTTGGCCGATGTGTCATCTTGGCGCTGACTTCACCTGACCCTTCCCTAACATGTCTGGTAAACATTTCTTCATTGTCAATTAAATTCCACAAAGGCTGTTGGGAATGAAACCACCATTTTATTGAAGCAAGAAACGGGGACTTGTTTGGCTAAGGTCACAGAGCTAGTTACTGGGAAAGCCTGGTCTAGAGGACAGGTCTTCTGACTGCTGCTCTTCTCTGCATATTCTACCATTTTTCAGTTGATTTTTGACAAATTGACCTACACCTGCTTCCTAACTTGTTCTTTTCCTCTAAATCATTCCATCCATATGAGCATCTTCTCTTTTTATGGGTTTAGGTGCTTCTGAGGTTGTGTATAATCAGTCCAATGGGCAGTCAAATGTGGCTCTGAGATGGAAACTTTTGATTTTGAACTTGTTACATCACAGAGATTTCATGAAATATTTGGCCTCTTCAGTAACACCATTCTCTCTGACAGCCTTTGGAAAAAATCTAATGATTGCTTAAGAATTGATTATTCAAAATGTTATTGTATTATTGGGCTATTAAAATGTGATTATTTAAAAAGAGAATTTCTTGTTGAAATTTAATTAAGAAAAATAAAGTCATATAAAAGAGTTCCTTTTTGAAACATAAAACATTTTGAGTAAAACTTCAGCTCCTGTCATGAGAGGAAGATAAAAGTATTTTAGATGACACCTAGAAATTTATAGATTGCTGTAAATCTGCAACTTGCATTTATTAAGTGTGACGTGTTCAATATTAAATAAGTTAATTCTTAACAATTTATTATTCTTCTGTGAAAGGATTAGGTGAAATAGAATTCTGCCTAATTTTAATGCAATACATTAAATTATAGTAATTCAAATTATTTTCAGTAAGCCTGCCCCATGAATATCTTTGGTCAACTGTTTTCGGAAGGTTGCTCTTAAAGTTATATCTACTATATCAGGCTACTGGGTGATTTTAAGCCATCCCAGGCATGTACTCTTGCCTCTATTGCCCTCACTTTGCCACAGCTATGACTATTTGAACCTTATCTACAAGGTTATATCACTACCTTTAGGACACATCCTGTTCTTAAGTAGGATATAAGGCATGTTAGGCAGTCTTTCTAGAATTCAGCAGAACCTTCCCTTCCTTGCTAATGATCCAGCCTTGACTTTATCTCCAGTCCTAATATTTAGACGTTTATCTTTTCTCTGAGATATTTTTTCTGTAAGACACACAGTACGACATGCACAGAGAACAGTGCACAATCAGAAGCACTCAATCACATGTCTCAAAGTGAACACACTCAACTACCACCACCTGGATAAGGAATGGAACATTAACAGGACGCCAGAAGCTGTCTCTGTGTTTCCTGCCAATCGCTATCTGCTCCCTTCTTCCCAAGTAGTCTGTCTCCCAATGACTGTTTTTGAACTTTATGTACAGAGAGCCATATGATGTATTTTCTCTGACTGGTTTCTTACACTCCATATAGTGCTTGTGAGAGCCAACCAAATTGTTATATATCACAGTAGTTCATTCTTTTTTCATTGCTGTATAGAATTCCATTGTACAAATATACTGTAATTTATTTACCTAACTTACTGATGATATACATTTCCCCCTAGATTTTGGCTCTTGTGAGTAATGCTGTTCTGGCCACCCTTGTGTATGTCCCCTGTGGCATATGTGTGTATTCTGTTGGGTACATATATAGGAGTCATACTTTTGGGTCACAGAGTTTATATGAGCTCAAGTTTGATAGATGATGCCAATGTTTTCCAACAGAGTTGGGCCAGTTTATACGCACAGTGTAGGAGATTTCTCATTTGTTCTTAACCTCACCAAAACTCTGATTTGCTCTCAGAAAAATAAAGAAATATATGGTCTACATTAAAGCTTAGGACATGGCCACAGGAAAGATTTACCAAGTTTGAATGAACCGAGATCTCAAGATTGTTGAGATGTGGCAGTAATTTAAGTACGTCTTAAGCCTGAGACTGAACAAAGAGCCCATAGGTTGCTAGAAAACACTAGATGGGGGCTTCCCCAAGTCATAAGTTACTAAAGGAAGTGGGAACAATAACGGCCAACGAGGGTGGTTTGGGTTTGATTAAATGATTCATTGCTGGGTAGCTGTGTTATACGCTGCCTGCTCCTTACTCTGAAATTCCTCTCATAATAACTAAAGAAAAATTGTGCCTGTCAGAGATTTACAGGCTCCCGTAGCTTACCCTTAGGTGGGAAGCAGAAAGAGGTTGAAGAGTGAGAGCATCAAGAGTTTCACTTGATACTTTTCACTTTCAAAAAGGGAAGTCTCTGTTTCTGCCTCTGGCTGGTGATCATGTGGAGAGAATGAGGAAGTTTGCAAGAAGGTACACATACGAAAGGGGCAGGGAGGTGGGACAGGGCTTAGCGTTGAGGGTGGAAGAGCTTGGACCTTTATTTCCTCACAGACAATAAATTCAGTTATTGTATTCAGTTGTACAGACAACAACTTACTTCAGTTTATTAGGAACAATCTTTTACTCAGTTTATTTATAGTTATCTGATTTACTCACAAAGATCACTTGTTAGGCGTATATATGGACAATAATTAACAGAGCTTTAAGGTGAGGGTAAAAAAACTTATGGCTTTTGATGTTCCTACTGAAAATATTTCCAGGCTCAGAATAAATGGTTTGATTTGAGACACTCTAAAATACCCTTGGTGTTAAGCCAAACAAATCACAGTCTAAGCAGAAAATACTAAACACGTATGTCTGCTCAAGCTGAGTTAACAGTTGAACCATATTGTAGTTGAGTTATTGGAATTATGAACTGCTTGAGAGCTTGTACTGCATATGTAATCCAATCTCTGAAGTATCTAGCACGGTGCTCTGAGTATATGAGTCCGTAATAAATACTTTTTTATTGATTGCAAGTAAAATCTGTAGCAAAATTCTACAATCCTCACTAAAACTGAGCTATATTGAATTGGGGATCATCAGGTGAAGGCACCCTCAAAAATAACCAGGCGCTTCAAAATGCTGTCTCCTTTGTGGTTACAACAATCATTGCAAATCACAATAAGAGGACCCAATAATAGGTTCAAATTTCAGCCATCCAAACATTCATCTTTTCAGTTTGACAATTTCCAGCACCTACCCTTCACTTTGTGTTCAACTCCTAAAATCCATGCCCCTTATCTTTGTGTCGTCTTTGTTGGCTCAGTATTTTCCTGTCAAGCTTATTAGGTTTTATTAGCCACAGGGCGTCTTGGTGTAGTACATTCTGTTTCTTCAGAGCGCTGCCAATCCCGTTGCAAGAACCAGGAAACGAGTAGTACATAGTTTTGAGACTGGACAGTACTCTTGAATATGCTGAAGCTATTTTCTCAATCCCCGCAAATGAAGGTTTAACTGGATCTTACAGTTGTTGACATTCTATCAGCATGAACTCTGGGTCTCTATGAAAAACTTGGCAGTTGACGAACATTCTCCCCCTGCCTCTTATTCCCCAAATGCCCCTAATGTACTCTGGGAAACTTTCCACTCCTGGGCACATGGGTGTAATCTCGGGCAACAGTTACACCTAAAACCATCTCTAGCTCTCAGGAGGTGCTTCGAGGATATACTTCAATTTTATGTCCTTCTGGATCTTCTCGCATCAGTTTGGTTCAACGAACATTTTTTAATTTTCCCATATGGGTGGCGTTAACCCAAATTCTGGGGATACAAAGAGGAGTAGTTCCTGTTGTCAAAGGATAACAATCTAATGGAACGGTCTCCAGCCCTGGAGCATGCAACTTGCTCAGGGAGCCTTCAAATGTATCAGTACCTGGGCAGCCACATCCATCCAGAATCTTTTAAAATAGGTCTTGGGTGGGGCTGGCCCCGTGGCCGAGTGGTTAAGTTCGCGCGCTCCGCTGCAGGCGGCCCAGTGTTTCAGCGGTTCGAATCCTGGGCGCGGACATGGCACTGCTCATCAGACCACGCTGAGGCAGCGTCCCACATGCCACAACTAGAGGAACCCACAACGAAGAATACACAACTATGTACCGGGGGGCTTTGGGGAGAAAAAGGAAAAAATAAAATCTTTAAAATAGGTCTTGGGTGGGGCCTGGGCACCACTATTTTCTAAAAGCTTCCCAGGTGATTCTAATATACAGTGAAGAGCAGCCTATCTAATAGGTGAGTTAATAAAAGTTAACGTTAATTGAGGATTGCTTTATGCCAGACACTATTGGTTTCTCATATTTTATGTTGCAGTCATGTACTACATGATGACGTTTCAGTCAACGACTGGCTGCATATATGACTGTGGTCTCATAAGATTGGTACCATAACCTAGGTGTGTAGTAGGCTATACCATCTAGGTTTGTGTAAGCACACTGTATGACATTCAAAGAATGATGAAATAGCCTAACAGTGCATTTCTCAGAATGCATCCCTGTTGTTAAGCAGCACGTGACTGTATTTGATCCTTCCAAAACCCCATAAGATAAAAGTATTATTACCTCCATGTTATGGATGAGGAAACGAGTCTGGGTAAAGTTTAATGACATATCTAAGGCCACACAGTTCGTATGTAGGAGAATCAAGAATCCACCTCCCAGTCTGCTCTGGAGCCCATGTTCCTTACTACATACACAGCCTCAAGTTACCTGCCTGACAATGATACCATATGATAAACTCTTTAATGATGACAGTTTATAAAATGGACTGAGGGAAGAGAGTCCGGAGCTGTTGATCCTGACTACAGTTGAGGAGGTTGGAGAATAATTTACAGTGGAGGAACTATTTGAACTTAACCTTAAATGATGAATAAGATTTATAGGCAGAGAGGATAGTTTGTTACTGGGCAAGGGTCCACTGCCTGATGAGCATAGAAGCCAATACCATGGTGCTGGTTTTTGAGAAAAGAGAAGGCTTTATTGTGAGGTCGACCAGCAAGGAGACAGGAGGCATGGCTCTCAAATCTAAATCTGCCTCCTTGATCCAAAATTTGGGATAAAATTTAAGGAGTCAGAAGCTACTAAGCTGCAGCTGGGCCCATGTAAGCTGATTGGCTAGTCTTGAATCAGCCCACATATGGTAATCAAGCTGCTGGAAGCTGATTTTCCTTATTGAAGGACTTCTCTCTTCATAAAGGGCTCAGCTGGCAACATTTCTGAAGAGTCTTGGTTCAGGGGTCATTCTGGGACTATAGGTTCCCGCTTGGCACATGCGCAGTGCTGTCTCTGTTATTGAGCAAAGTTTGATTAATCAACAAGCTGTTTTAAGGAAGCAAAACTAGTTTGAGCTGGTCAACATTTTATGTACTGTTTTAAGTTCAAACAGAAGAGATACTCTCTGCAAAGGTACTGAAAAGATGTGCATGGAATATTCTAGAAATGTGTTCTATCTTTTCGGTTGAACTCTCCAGTCCCTTTAACTTTTTATCTATGAACAATCTACTCTCAGCATCCTAGCCTGCCAAAAAAAGTACACTTTTCCTCAGTGCTTTCAACTCTCTCATTTTATATCTCAAGATATGTATATCTTTATAGATATATCTTTAAGCATTTTAAACCAAAATGAGCAAAAGTGCAACAGAAGCCCTTGTTAGTTGTCTGGGTCGTGTCACTCAAGCACATGACTGCTGTTCTCAGAAATTGGTTCTTTTAAGCAAACACCACTTCTCAACTCTCTGCAGTGTTGATAAAATGGAACAGGTTTTACCTCAGGTAAAATAGAGTCTTCATAACGTATATAACTGTAAGTTTTAATTATTTCAGCTAAGTCATAATAATAAAAAGATATTACTATTCATCTCTATACTCATCCTTACCGGATAGATAGCCTTTTGGCCATTTATGAAATGGGGAGTAAATAGAATAGGAAGACACACACCAGACTCTGAGGGGTGTTGACAAGAGACCTCCATGAATCTGTCGTGTAGGCTGCATCTGCACATAAAGGGGTAAACTGAGAGCTTTCCAGATAGATCAAGCAAAGTCCCAGAGGTAAGGTGTGGGTAGGGCCGCTGAAGGTATGCTGATAGGAGCCAGAACTCTGAAGTAAGCAATTGGTGCAGCAATAAATTCCTCATAAGGTAATAGGGTGGATCCTTGGGGGCTGACATGGCCTCCAAAGCCTAACATGGTATAAAAGGCTGTGAACCTATGTTCTGGGTTCCTCCAACATAGCCAAGTGCTTGCTTAACCTGGGCTACAGGGACCACCTCTCTTGACCAATAAACTTGGTGCTATGGACTGAATTGTGTCCCCCACCAAAATCATATGTTGAAGCTCAAACCTCCAGTGTGATGATATTTGGAGACAAGGTCTTTGGGAGGCAATTAGCTTTAAATGAGGTCATGAGGGTGGGATCAGTGCTTGCTTGTCAGAAGAGACACTGGAGAGCTTCCTTCCTTTCTCTTTGCAGTGTGAGAACGCATTGAGACGGCAGCTGTCCGCAAACCAGGAAGAGAGTCCTTACCAGGGAGCCGGATTGGCTGGCACCTTGATCTTGGACTTCCCAGCTTCCAGAAGTGTGAGAAATAAATTCCCGTCGTTTAAGCCCCCCAGCCTATGATATTTGGTTATGGCAACCTGGGCAAACTAAGACCCTTGAGAACACCTCAATGACGGACAGTGGAAACACTGGCAGCCATGTGCACTCGTTTGTAGCCCTGATCCTGGGTGTAGCATGGTTTTTGGTGAAAGCCATTGAGAAAACCGCCTTGAACCTAGTCTGAGTTGTCATTCCTGTCAATTAACCCCCTTGTTTTTATCTTAGTCTGTTATTTCAAGCAAGATATTTCATTTTGCTTTCCCAGAAGATAAGTGAGTTGTGTGTGAGTTTTGGGTAGACTATCTTGACAACTAAGTAGTGTTATGCTTTAAATTTTATTAAAATAATAAACTTAGCACAACCTGCCTTGACAGAGGTGAGATGCTTGTCAGTGAAGTGTAGTTCTTTAGTTAGGAAATCAACCTCAGGGTCTGTGGGATTCTAGTGACATCTGCTGGGCACATCGAATGGTAGCCATCATTTGTTCACTAACTGCCCTCTCACACTGTAATGGGCCAAACCAGACCCCACAGTTAGGAGAGTGACCTCTAGTGAACAAGCCTTGGAAATGTTCTTTCGAATTGACTTTATAAAGGCTCCAAATGCCATTTAGACGATTTATAATTAGGGGGAAGAAAGGTAAGAGTCAACGATGTTCAATTCTTCTTTTCCATCTGAAGAGAGACCTCCTGGATGTAATAGAATTAGATTTTAACGGTTATAGCCCGTTTTATGGATTTGTCATTTTGCATTCATGTCTTGTTTTATACTGAAAGGCTACATAATTTAGTGGTTTAGAACACAAGCTTGGGAGTCAGAGCCAGGACTGAAACACAGGCTTTGCCACTTACTAAATTTCTGCCCTGAGCAGGTTACTTAACATTCCTGGGCCTCAGCTTCCTTGGCTTAAATGGGGATAATTGTCTCTACATCACAGAGATTAGAACAGTGTCTGACGCAAAGTAAAGCACTCAACAACTGTTAGCTATTTTTATTAAAAGGAAGGAAATAAAAGCCCTGTAGTTTCTATCATTCTGGGATAATATTAGTCTCTTGGCCGTCTTTTTGTTGGAAGTAAGCTCAGGACAAATGACTCATCCCGAGGATGGGGGAGAGATTCTGCAAAAGGGAAGATACGGATTTGTGCTCATGGCCTCATATAATCTGGATGGAGAATCCATGGAGACAAAGATATTCTAGTGGTGTAAATGGGAGTGATTGTGGCTGCTGCAGGAAGTCCAACATTTGTAGTGGATGTGTAGTCATGAGGATGGCGTTGGATTAACGACATGGGGTTGTGGGCAGAGACAGGAAGTTGGGTAATAAAATGCTCTGCAGTCAACAGATATTGGATATGTCTGGGGAGCCCTTCAGACTGCTCAGCTTGGTCCTTGGGTTGAGCACATGCTCTGCAGGTCCTCAGATATTGTCATTGTCCTCCCTCAGCAGCCAGTAAGAATTACATATAGAGTATGTACAAGGAACACGATCTCGGGCAAGCTAGCGTGGGAGAGGAGGGTACAGATACAGAAGCTGGCCATGGAGCTCGATGAACCCTTGCACAGTTAACATTTCTGCAAAGCTGGTGGGGCTGCTGTTATGGCCTTGCTGGAGCAAGGAGTCAGCTGTTTCTGTTCTCTGGTAGAAATAGATGTTCCAGCCAGGGATGTCAAATCAGAGTTGGAATTTTGTGGAAGGAGTTTTTAATTCCTTTTTATTTTTAATTTGTTCTCAAAGTAATACAGGCAATATTTTAAAAACTAAAATTGCTATTTGTAAATTATCAACTTAAGAAAATATTTACTGACTTTCTACTGTGATATGTGAGGTTTTGGCTCACTATTTTAGTGTCTCTCCTGTAGTGAGTATAGACTGACAGTATTATTTGACCTGCACACTGTTTGAAAAAAGTGTTTGAGCCAAAATGTAAAGGATCAAGTATAAACATCAAAATATAGAATTTCCAGATTCTCTTGAAAAATCATCAAATATTCAAAACTGGGTTTGCATTTATGGAAACAGTTGAGCTGAGCTGAGTAGTGACTGTCAGTCATTCAGATTTCCAGTTTTCCCCAGACTCCACCACTCCTTATTGTTCTTTACTACTGAGGCTGAGTATATATTGCCATTTATCATCATCTGTCTCTTTTTTTTTGCTTGTTATAGTAAACTATTTCTTCATACCCATGTGGGAAAGTTAAAAATTGACAAAACAGGTCAAATAATCTTTCTTACCTCAGTCCTATTTTACTCATTTGCTTGGCTGTCTGCCCTTGCATTTGTGATCATTGATTGCTCTGTATGCTATTCTTACAACTTGAAGCAACATACTCGAAACAGTATGTGAAAATAGGAGACTTCTTGTCTCCATTTTGACCAAAGTGTTAATATGATAATGAATGTGAAACAAACTCCCATATGCAGAATTACAAAGGAAATGCTCAAGAACTAGTTTATTGACTCTTGAGCTCCTCTTTACCCACTATTACTTCAAGAACGTAAAATATTGAAGTGAGGAGGGATGGAGAGCATTTCGTGAAGATGATTTCTTCGGAGAAGTTTCTGTTGTGAACCTCATCCACATATCCCACGAAAGGGTTGGGGCAGAGCTTGCCTGCCTCAGACTCAAAATGAGTATGAAGGGGCTTTACTTGCACCAAATGGGGTGTCCTATATGTACCCCTGGGGTTTGGGATACAGAGTGGACTGGTGTCTAATTCTCATTCTAAGAAATCTGGAGGACAAAAAGGTCAGACTGTTGGCCAGTGAGCAGCTTAGATGATGGAATAAAAGAGAGCTGTGTTACCAAAGGGGATAACTGTACTCCTGTTCAATGGCCAGTCAAAAGGGGCATGAATATTTCCCACGGACCAGATATGGACCACATGGGAGTGTGGAATGCTCTGGAGCCATTTAAAGTCCAGCCTAAGATGACAAACTGGGAGCGGTGATTGGATTCAACAGCCAGCATCCTTGTTAAGTGATTGCTGGAGAACCAAGGGCTGGGGAGAGAGGCCAGCTGAAAGTAATGCATCACACAAGTCATAGGTACTGCAGCCAGAGTGACCCAGTAGGTAAGTGCAAGTGCCAATGAAAGAAAGAGACAGTTTTGGACACGTGCCAGTCTGGAGAGTGTGGAGCTAACCGACACTATTATCAGTTCAAGTAAGCAACCTCCCTGGCCCCTTTCCCTCCTCCCTGCGCTCCAACTCTGAAGAGTCAAGAAGGCCCAGCTTCAGGAGGAAGTGCAGCCAGAGAAAGACCGTGTGTCTCCTTCCTTCTGTAACACCCAGCCCACAGTGGGACCGGCAAGTGAAAAAGAGAAGATCTGACATTAAATCAGTTCAAATTTTTGATTTGTTGAGGACTGGATGTTAATTTCTGATTTAAGACTCTTTGCAATTTAAATTAACAAGGGGACGTCTATTACCCGGTGGTGAGCAGAAATGTCATGGGATCTGTCCAAGATCTCATCCAGAGGCAGGGGAAGGTGAACATTACTGGATACATTTGCAAGGAGCAATGGACAACTGAAATAAAGCTGCATTTTGATCGCATACCACAGTTGTACTGGTTTAGCATACTGGTAAACTGCTTATGTCTTTATTTCTAGAATCATCGCAGACCACTTCATAAGATAAGGCTATCAGCATCTTTGTCCTTCCGTTCAGTGCTCCTCTTTTCCTCCCAACTGCTGCCATCTGCCTTCAACTCCTGACATGCCAGTGTTAAAAACATAACTTCCGGGGGTGGCCCAGTGGTGTAGTGGTTAAGTTCGTTCTCTCCACTTTGGCGGCCCAGTGTTCATGGGTTAGGATCCCGGGTGCAGACCTACACACTGCTTGTCAAGCCATGCTGTGGTGGCATCCCGTATACAAAGTGGAGGAAGACTGGCACAGATGTTAGCTCAGTGGCTATCTTCCTCAAGCAAAAAGAGGAAGATTGGCAACAGATGTTAGCTCAGGGCCAAAGTTTCTCACACACAAAAGATAATTTAAAAAAATAAAAGCATAACTTCTATAACCATTACTACATCTTTAACGCTTCATCTATGCTTTAATGGTCAGATTTCTGATTTCGGCTGGAAGGGTATAGCTTCCAGTAGACCAATGTTCCCATCAAGAATATCTAGAAAAGCTCGATCCCAAAAAAATGTTTGAAGGAATCAAGGTAGTATGGATTTGAGGGACCAGTATATTGAAGAGAAAGGCTTGTCATTGGGATGAGCTCCACATTCTGCACACAGTTTCATCCTTTGGGGCGTTTGCCAGTTCTTGGCCTGGGGACAGAGGCTACAAAGTTGGGTAAAAGATGAATACTAAGAAGTATCGAAATCAGCAGAACTTTCAGTAATCTCAGAAAGCTGAAAAAATAAATACTGGAGTTTGGGGACCACCAAGACAGTCAAAACTTGAGGGGACAAAATCCTCGAAAGGAAAAGGGAGGGCAGAGAAGTCAACCGAAAACTTGGCCCCAGTTTTTCCCTTGGGATTTTTACTGATTCTTAACCTGAACAAGGTGAGAGGTGGATAAATTGAGCTGAAAATGGTTGAAAAGCCAAGTGGGGGTTTTGGGCAGCCTCACAGTGCCAGAGAAGGAGACAAAAATTGGCGCCATGGAGGAGGTGTTCTAGTAAACACCCCAGGCTTTGTTGGAAGGCTGAAACCTAGGAGCGGGTGCAACTTTGAGGAAGGTCAAACCTTAAAAAGATTGCAAGGCAGCCTCAAATCTATATGCACTGAGCGTATTGAGATGATCTACACCCATGCCTGCTGCCTGCCAGAGCATAAAGTAAATCCTCTCTGATGGAAGATAACATCGTTCAGAACTTCTGCAACTTTTCATATACAATGCCCGGCATTCAATAAAGAGTTACTACTTATGTCAAGAAACAGGACTGAGAGAGAGAATAGATCTGCAAGTGACTCAAATGTCAGAATTATCAGACATAGACTTCAAACCAATTATTCACATTTTCTGTGTTTTCATAATTTTGGTAAGGTTTATTTTGCTGGGATTTCCCCCATTTTATCTAAATTTCCAGCATTATTGGCATAAAGAAGTTCATAACATCCTCTTATTATGTTTCTAATGTTGGTAGAATCTCTAGTTAGGTCTTCCTTTCATTCTTTGAATTGATCATTTATGCCTTCTTTTTTCCTTAATCAGTTTCACCAACTATTTATCAATTTTCTTAATCTTTCCAAAAAACAAACTTTTGGTTCTCTTGGTTTTCTTTATTATATATTACTTATTCAACTTTTGTCTTTATTATTAACTTCCTTTGGATTTGTCTTTTATTCTTTTTCTACTTTTTTGAGATGGATGCTCAGCTCATTGCTTTTCAACTTAATTCCTTCCTAATATGTAAAGACCAAAAACATCCCTTTAAATAATAAAACATTTTGGTATAGATTTTGATGTTTTATTGTTGTACAGTTAAAATATTTTTAAATTTCCGCTTTGAGTCATTGGTTATTTTGAAGCATATTTCTTAATTTTTAAATAGATGGTAATCTTTTACATATGGTTTATTATTAATTTCCATTTTAACTTCATTGTGGTCAGAAAATATAGTCTGTATGATTTCAGTCTTTTGAAGTATGTTGGGACTTGCTTTAGGGCCAAAAATATGATCCTTCTTTTTCTTAATAATGTATACGCTGGATGATTTAGTGATTAGACCCACACATACAGACAGCTCTATCCCTTCATTGATGTAGTGAGTTTCATCGACAGGCTTTGCTATGAAGAACTTGCAAGTCTTGGAAGTGTTGTACAATTCCTCTGTAGCTTTGCTTCCTTGTCAGCCAAGAAGGCAAAAAAGTGGGTAAAAATTTAGCAAGTCCACCAATGTTTATAGCAGCATATTCACAACAGCAAAAAAGGTAGAAATAATCCAAATGTCCATTGATGATGAATGGATAAACAAAATGCGGTACACGCATACAATGGAATATTATTCGCCCTCAGAAAGGAAGGAAATTCTGACACATGCTACAACATGGTTGAACCTTGAAGACATTATTAAGTGAAATGAGCCAAACACAAAAGAACAAATACTGTATAATTCCCCTTACACGAGGTACCTAGAGTAGTCAAATTCACGAGGACAGAAAGTAGAGGGTTAATTGCTGGAGGGTATAAAAGGGAGAATGGGGAGTTAGTGGTTAACAAGTATGGGGCTTCAGCTGGGGAAGATAAAAAAGTTCTGGAGATGGATGGTGGTGATGGTTGCACAGCAATGTAAATGTCCTTAATGCTACTGAACTACGCTAAAAATGATTAAAATGGTAAATTTTATGTTATGTAGATTTTGCTACAATAGAAAAAGGAAGAGGGAATATTTAAGTGAAGGACCAGGTAGTTAGGAGTGGAAAAAATAAAAATTAGTGCTAAGGCTTCTAATAGAGAGTAAATGAATATAATATTATAACATGTATATTATACTATATTATGTATAGTATATTTTCAACACACTTCCATGATCTAGGTTTTGTCCTACCCAACAATCTGAATCCATTATTAAACACACTATCGTGAGGAGGTAGTGGTCACGGAGAAGGTTTTGGGCTCAGGAAAGCTTCCTCAAATCGCCCTGCTGTGGCTGCCGGATCCAAGACCCATAAACTGTGTGACTTAGAGCAACAGAAACTTATCGTTTCAGAGTTCTGGAGGCTAAACGTCTGAAACCTAGGTGTCAGCAGGGCCGTGCTCCCTCTGAAATCTGTAGGGAAGAATTCTTTGTTGTCTCTTCCTAACTTCTGGGGGTTGCCAGCGATTCTTGGTGATCCTTGGCTTGTAGATGCTTTACTCCAATCTCTGCCTCCCTCTTTGCATGGCCTTTTCCCAGTGTGTGTCTCTGTCTCAAATTTCCCTCTTCTTATAAGACACTTCTTATAAGACACATACCAGATACAAGTCCTCCTAATCCAGTATGACCTCGTCTTAACTCGATTAGATCTGCAAAGACCCTATTTCTTTAAAGATTTTATTTTCTCCTTTTTCTCCCCAAATCCTCCCAGTACATAGTTGTATATTTTTAGTTGTGAGTCCTTCTAGTTGTGGCAAGTGGGACGCCGCCTCAGAGTGGCCTAGTGAGCTCTGCCATGTCCGCGCCCCGGATCCAAACCGGTGAAACCCTGGGCTGCTGAAGTGGAACGCGTGAACTCAACCACTCGGCCACAGGGCCGGCCCCACGGATCTGCAAAGACCCTGTTTCTAAATAAGGTTATGTTCATGGTAGTGGGGGTTGGGACTTCAACATATCTTTTGGGGGACACAATTCCATCCATAATAGGGATGTTTATATTCTGAGTCCTCACAGGGGAGTCCAAATAAAGAGGGCGAAATTCTCTCCAAAGTGCAGAGCAAGCAGTAATGGCCATCACAGCCACTCTTAAACGCGTGGCCTTGTGACTTAAAGTGCACCCTCAAACTCTCATCCGAGACTAACAACAACCCAATTATTTTCGTTTACCCCTTTCTGCTTTAACAGTTTGGATCTCTTCTGTCTCCCTTCCACATACATGGACAGTCGGTGGCTATTTAATTCTCTTTAGATTGTTTTTTAATTTCAACACAGTAATCTCTTTTAGTCTCTCTTCAGCATCTTTATTAATTTGGCTCGTCCCATGGTTCACAGAAAGCTATCAATAAAGCAATAAATTAGAACCGTTACTTAAACAGTAACATTTTACTTTAACATGTCCTGAGCAGAAATAGTCCTTGGTGGGTGTTATAATCTTTGCAGTATTGAGAAGACACATTTCTGTCCATGATCACTTCCTCCACTTTCTCCCATTTCCTTGATATCTGAAATTGATTTAAGAGGTAATAAGTCTTATTTTGCAATTAGAGAAAAGACAAACACCCCTGGGAAGGGTAGCACATTGATTTGAGTTCATTCCGAGTCTCAATGATGGATATGAGATGCTCTCCTGAGAATGCGGCCGATGGGATAAGGAGCAAATACTGCACCAGTGGAACTCTGAAATGAGAGAAAAAGGTCATGGAAAGGATGGAATTGAGGTATGAAATATAAAATTTCCCCATTGGAGAATTTGCCCTGCCCCATTATTATTTAATCAGTTCCTTAAATTTTTCCACATTGTGAAAGGAATTCAAGACTACTTATAAAGAGGCACACAATTCAGCAAGATCAACTAAAAATTAGTGAGAAAAATGAAGTGAAGGAAAAATGTGAGAAGAACAGTAAGGCCGGGCCAGGTGTTGTTGGTACATGGTGCACAAGCCACCTGTTTCTATTCACTTGGTAGAGCTGGGCCCCAAACCTGGCCCAGTATTCTGACAACCACTGTGAAAAAGAAACACGTGCCCAGTAATAAGATTTGCAGCGAACTAGAATCTGAGGGGGTGGGCCCCAAACATGTATTTTCAAATAGCTCTTCATGTTATTCTGATGTGCGTTCCTCATTCAGACCGAAGTCCCTCTCATCAGTGTCTCGCCTGCCAGTCATTCCCACCTTGGTGTTGAAGCAACATCATGCCACATAATCTAGATAAAGAACAGGAGAAGCATTTTGCGGTAGAATAGAATGTTATAGGAAATTACTTTTTGTGATAGCCATCAGGCAACTAAAGTAATATAAAGGAAAAAAAAGTTTTGAGAATGCTGGGGCGAATGTTATTATTTCCCCCCATTCCTAAGAGTGAAATAATTTAAACTTAAAAAGTTTCAAATGTATATAATTGAGGGCTCCATGAATTTTAATAGTCAAGTAATGAAATAATTCTGTAATATTGCCAAGTTCTCAGCTCTTACAGAAAAAGGGTTTGATTTGTTAATGATTTAGGACAAATCTTGGAGGAGTCACTTCAATTTGTGTTGACTTAGGAATGCTAATTTGGTGCCTTGCATTTCATAATTGCTTCGTGAAGCCTGCTATTTCCTTCTCTAGACTGTATGTACTTGCTGGTGCTCTCTGAATGTAACATTTTTAAAGAAAATGAGATAAGGGCATATATATTCTTTCTCCTTGTGTGTGTGCCTGTGCATAATATTTCTGTGTCTGAACACGAGGCATGCATTGATTTTTATACATTGATTCATATTAACAGGAAAACATTTGAATTTATAGTAAATGCTTTGGTCACTGTCTCTGATGTTACTGTAACTGAAGTAGCTCACAAGCACAAAAGGTCGTGGCAGACATTTACGTAAAATTTACTAACGCTGTTTAGAAAGGCACCTTGTGTATTATTGCTTTGTTCACGTACTTTACAGGAAGTCCTGTCCTTCCATCATTTCCTTTCATATTTCAACTGTTTCTCATTATAAATAAAAGCATTTATTGCTAAAGGCCCCTGAGCCACATAATGGTCATGGTGGGGGTGGGGCATGGACCTGTGTTACGTCTCAGTTACTCTTCAGAGTGGTAGGCTAAGTATGGGCTGAATTTCACTTTCATTGTATCTCCAATTCCAAACTGTGAGGCATCATCAATAGACACTCTTTCAAAGAAAAGATTTCAGACCCTGAGCCGCAAATATATTCACTCACCCCTTGTTGGTCTGCCTTCTCCTTAGTTACCAAATCTAATTCTATCCCTGATGTGATAAGGGTCATTTTTACAGAAGTTTTTTACATAGACCTTTAATAAAGTCCTCACTTAGAAAATTTAAGAAAAGTTTCCCATCTGTAATCAGAATTATCTTTATTTTCACTCCACATCAGCAATCTGTAGAGGTGGCCATACCTTAGACCTGGCCATCTCATGAATCTGCTCCACACGCAAGAACTTGATCTCTAATTCCTCTTTCAGATCATCACTTATAAAACTCAAGTGCTATGAGGCAGGACTGGATAGACCATGCCGTGGCATCAGGTAAACTCTGAAATCTGGGGACTGTAGTGCAACTGAAGTTTCTTTCTCACTCATGGCGTACTCTGATGCCGGTCACACAGCTCTCTTCCAAGGGGGGAATCAAGAACATGTATATTCTATACATATGAATGGTTTCAAGGTGTTTCACATCCATCCTTCTGCAAACAATTCTGCATTTTCCAGGAGGGGAAGAGGGCAATAGGAGAGGAAGAAGACAATGGAACCTGGATATTTCTGGGTAATTATTGGAAACCACAGCCGGCAATCCTTCAAGAGGTCGGTCCAGAGAATGTCTACTCCTTGAAGCTCCTTAAAAATAAACAAACAAACGTGAGGACTAAACTTATGTTTATTTTATTTGTCTCAGGCTTAGAGCTTTGTTAATAATATTCAATTAAAGATGAATCAGAACATGGATTGCGTCTTGTTGGATAATAAACTGATAATGATAAGCCGTTTTAAAATTCCAAAGAACCTTCAAATTTCACTTTTTATTCTCCCAACAACCCTGTGAAGTATGCAGGCCCTTTAAAATCTTTGTTTTACAGATGAGGAAACTGAGGCTCGGAGAGGTAAAGTGAGTTACATAAAATTAGCAGTTTCTAAGTGAAAATGTTGGGATTAGGGTAACCTCTTTGCTTCCACGACTCCATCTTCTCCCCCTGCATTCATTTCACTTGACATTATTTCACTGCTGGGGCAGAGATAGACCTAGGGAAATGTTGTCTGTTCTTTTGTTATTACTCAAAAGCAACCAGAGAGACGTCAAGGTATATACCTGCAAATTTTCCAACAGAATTAGACCATCCAGTCA
Organism: Equus asinus; assembly: GCF_041296235.1. NCBI lineage: Eukaryota > Metazoa > Chordata > Mammalia > Perissodactyla > Equidae > Equus > Equus asinus. The sequence goes on from NC_091790.1 coordinate 34,519,895, forward strand.
TGGGACGGAGGGGAGCAGGTGATTCACGCTGTCTTTGCCATTCATGTTCAGGTAGGCATGGACTCCAAACACTCAGTGTCCCCACATACTTGCAAAATCATGTCATTTCTCTCGCATCTCTTTCATCTAATAGACAATTATGATATTTATGATATTGAATCTTCCTACCATGAACATGGTCTGCCCTTCTACTTTCAATCTTTCTTTTAATCTCTTGTGATGTTTTAAGATTTTTTTCATACAGGTCTTGCACATTTCATTTTTAATTCATACATATTTTATTTATTTATTTATCTATCTATTTATTTATTTGGTGAGGAAGATTGGCCCTGAGCCAACATCTGCTGCCAACATCTTCCTCTTTTTGCTTGAGGAATATTGTCACTGAGCTAACATCTGTGCCAATCTTCTTCTATTTTGTATGTGGGACACTGCCACAGCATGGCTTGATGACCACACCTGGGATCCAAACCCATGAACCCCAGGCCACCAGAGGCAGAGCGTGCAAACTTAACCACTACACCACGGGGCCAGCCCCTTTGTTTGTTATTTTAATGGAACTATTTATTCCCTTCTAGCTTCTAGGTGGTGGTTGTTTGTATATAGATACTATTGATTTCTGCATATTAACTTTTATATCTAGTCAACCTATTGCCTTCTCTTATTTTAAATAGTTTTAGAGTTGATTTACTTGGATTTTATGGGTCAAGAATCACGTAATCTTTGAATAACGATTTTATATCTGCTTTTCAATTTTTTATACGTATTATGCTTTCCTCTTGTCTAATTGTACCGTCTTATACCTCTAGGACTGTGTTAGGTAATAATGGTGGTAAAGGACATCTGGTCCTTTTCCTGTTCATTATGGAAATGCTGTTAGTGTTTTTCTATTAAAGTCAACCTTGGTTTTGGGGTTGAGCTGACATAGCAGCATGTTGGGGACTCACCCATGTAGTCACGTTTATTCTCTGTTACAGTTGTGTGTTTTGATCAGGTGGCACATGTCAGCCCCTGAACTCGTTAGATCACTAAGTGCTGTAAGTGTAAAATACACACTGGACTTTGAAGACTTAGTGTGAAAAAAAGGATGTAAAATACATCAATAATTTTTATATTGATTGCATGTGAAATACTAATATATTGGATATCTGGATTAAATAAAATATATTATTAAAATTAATTCTACCTTTTTCTTTTCACTTTTTCGAACACGGCTGCTAGAAAAGTTTAAATTACATATGGGGCTTTCTTTGTGGCTTCCATTATATTTCATGCATATTTGCAATATGATATATGTTGGCCAGTGCTGGTCTAGAGTATCTGCGAACTATTCTCTGTACATTCAGGAAGAAAAGGCCACCATGAGCAGAGCTTTTTGTCCTTCCATCTTGGATTGGGCCCCTTAGTGTTGCCATGGTAACACTGTAGCGATGCTGTGGTGTGTAATTAGGTACCTTTAGGTGCCCTCTCAGTGCTTAGTGAACCTGTCTCTCCTCTTGGTGTGTCAAGCTCTGGGGAGGATTGGGCTTATTTCATGAAGAGTTCAGAGACCCCCACCCCCCAGCCTGCTCTCTAAAACTTAAAATTAAGAGGAAATGTATGGATGAAACAGAATCAGGGAAGAGCAAGAAGGGGACTGAAATAAAATTATTTTGAGGAAAGTGATCATCTGCCTTGGTGATCTATTCTCAACCCAGAATCTAGAGGTTCAGAGAGAGAGCTGGTATTTAGCACAGAGCTTGGATAATACTAGAGTCTTCTAGATTCTTCTACTTTGGCCTGGTGATCCTGTTTCAGGATGTAATGTCTGAGTGTGAGAGTTATTGTTAAAAATAAAGTGAGGTATTGGCAATCAGTGGAGGGCACAACTGAGCCTGGGGAGGTGCCCGGACCAGGGCAGGTACCCCAGGAGCAGTGTAAGTTCATGAAGCCTGAGATGTACCCTGCACACCCACTTCAGGCACTCATCTCAGTCCACAGTGAGGCCGCATTTGTATTAAAAAACAGTCACACCTGTTACATACTTAGTGTAAGCAAGATATTGAAAACAGGTGTGGCTTAGAAAACAGGTGTAGCTGACAAGACTGGTATAGCTACCTTCCTAAAAGCAGCAGAAAAATAGTTTCAGAAATTGCCAAAGCCATTTTAAGAAAAGGTGGTTCTCTAATTCTGTTCCACAGGATCATCATCATCGTCATTGTCAGCAGCAGCAGCAGCGTAACTGTACGTGTGCCTGTGAGGGAGGAGGGCTTTGGAGGAATCATTTACTCTCTTAAGCAGCAGCAGCAGCAGTTCTGATTCTGGATAAAATTATAAATTAAGAGAAAAAGTTGTTTTGTTCTGGTAACCCTCTCACTTCCCTCTTCTTAGTCCTGGAGTACATTCCCCTTTTAATCATATTGTCTTTCTTGTTCTCCTCTCCCTAGAGAATTTGTTCATTCATTTATTCATTCATCCAACAGACATTTATTGAGTACTTGATGCCATGCATCAGGAATACAAAAATGAATAAGATACAGTCCTTGCTCTCTAGGGTGGTCTAATGTAGTGAGAAGATTATGAGAGTAAGGGAAAGACTCACAAGAGAGAAATCTTTGCCAAAAGCATCACATCCTTGAGTGGTTAGGGCACCAATATTCTGGATAACAGCTGAAGGTGGTAATTAATTTCCCTACAAAGACATCCAATTTGCCAGAACATAAGAGCTTAGACTGTTACTGAACTCTGGGGTATTCGCACGACTAGGCTCTGAAAAGAAAGGAAGGAAAATACTACGTCCGGAGCTTCTACGATTGCCTCACTTTCTCGTATATTATCCCCATTTAACACACGTGGAAATAGGAGTTCACGAAAGAAGTGACTTGCTTAAGACCCATAGTATGCAGAAGAGCTGAGATTTGAACTCAGGTCTGCCTGACATCCAAATCCAAGCTCTTTCTACTTTATCACGCTGCCTATATAGGAAGAATTCTCTAATTATAGAACCTCAGACCCTGTTACAGGTGAGGGGCCAGTATTTTTGGATAGGGAGTCCTCCCGACTTTCATTTTGTCATCCAGGCAGGCCAATGCACGTCAGGCTGGTACTGGGTAGCGACAGCTACACTATCGTGTCGTTCTCTGCTAAGGGAACCCAGAGGACCAGCAGGCGAGTGCATAGGGTCAGAGGCTCTGGCTGCTAACAGACGTTGTCATTCCATGGGGGCTGCAGAAAGCAAGTTAGAGCCGGTGCCTTTCGCTATGCTTCTCTGCCCAAGTCATCAAGCCGTAGTTCTCAGTCAGATCTCACCTTCCCTGAGGTCTTCCAAAAACTCCTCCGGGGCGTGGACACGCCTTGTTTTAATTTTGTCCCCCGTTTTGTGCCTGACATAATGGCATTCATGTAACAGGTATATGAGAGATTAACAAGTGGGCTTTGTTAACAAAAGATGGGAATCATTGAACATCAAGTTTTAAAACTTCTTCAAAAATCTTTTGGCAAACTCTGGACACGACATTCTTCTAGAATGTTGCCTGGCTGTTTTAAAGAGTTGAAAATTGGCACTTCATGACTAAGAGAGGTTTTCTTGTGAGCTCCACCCTGAATGCACCGTTGACTCTGACAGGAAGCACTGTTGTGATCACAGAGCAACACAGGATTCACGGCAAAGCCTGTCTTGATTCCTCAGCAGCTGCGGCCTCTGCAGTCCTGTGTTTTGAGATGCTTGAGTTTTAGGGGGGTTTCCAGTCTTGTTTTGATTCCTCTTCCCTGAATTTCCCTCCTGTGTAGGCTCTCCTCCCTGAAAATGTCACGTTTTCCACGTAGTTCAAAACAAAATGAAACCAGAAAGTGACAACAGGACAGCACATCCCCAAACCAGAAATTCTTAAATACCCTACAGTGATCATTTCAAAATCAAACACACATGCACACACACCCCTCACAGTGTTCCCATCTCTTCCTTGGACATTTTGAAGCTCAAGGCTACCAACATAAATTCCAGAAATTTCTTTTGGCAGGCAGACACCAAACATACATTTTGCAGCCCTCATAGAAAAAAACCCAAGAAAAATTATTTTTCTTTTCTTTGCTCAGAGTTAGTGGGGTTATTTTTTTGTTTCCACCAGTGAATGCTGCAGAACTTTACCCCTGCGCTGGTTCCCGGCTCCTGGCCAGGCTTCCCTCTTGGGTCTCACACTGGCCGGTGTCTTTGGCCACTACTACGGCGGCCTCTGTTTCGGGCTGTGCAGGTGGTGCGTTTTTGAATGTGATTCAAGTTCTCCTTTCCCCAAATACTGTTCTTCCTTTCGATCTGTTCCAAAGCCTGAACCATTTAATTTCTTCTCTGGTCAGTGATGCAGATGCCCCCTGGGGGGCAGTATAGGTCTTCATGTGCACGCATTATTTTATCAGGTCAGTTGACTGGCAAGTTGGTAAACACAGAGAGCCATATCCTGAGGTGTCAGGAGAGAAATTTCTTTTGGCAGGCAGACACCAAACATACATTTTGCAGCCCTCATAGAAAAAAAAAAACAGTAGCAAAAGAAACAACAAATTTCAGGGGACTATAGTCCCCTGAAATTGAATCAAAGAAAAAGAAGTCACCAGAGGAGAAGGATGAAGGTCACCATCTTGTGTTGGCTTGACCTCTCCTATTTTGTGGCAGAAACTAGATTTTCTGGTTCTGTAAATGGAGGTGAGAAGAATTGGAAAAGAGAAATGAAAAATCAGAAACCACAGAGCAGCGTCAAGAACAATTTGACCAAAAATGTTATGAGAGTAAATCTGTGTTGGTTCATAATAAATATTCACAAACATGATCCCTCCAAGAATGTAACTCAACTTGCTTAGTTGTTTTCAGAAATAACGTCTCTTCAGAAACTGATGAACTTCAGAGTGAGGTGAGGCCACTATTATGGACATTTTGTAGGTGAGGAAACAGGCCGACAGAGGTCAAGTGACTTGGGCAGTCACACAGCTGGTTAGTGACAGGGCTGTGACGTGAACACAGAGGTTCTAAGTTCAGTTCTCGCCCACTGCCCTGTGCTGCCTCCTGTGCCTGAGTGAGGCTTTTGAGAACAGCTTAGAGCAGATCTCTTCTTTCATAATTCTCCTGGGGTGAAAATATCACAGGAGGAAAATACAACAGTAGAGGAATATATTTGGACACTAATCCCTTGTGAAATATAGATGAGTTTTTGGGGGGAATTGATTGCATCAGATTACTTCTCCTTTCACTTAAAGTGAGATTAAGAAAAAACTGGAAGAATAACTAGTTCTGCCAATCTCATCAATCTCACCTCCGGAGGCAAGGTCTCAAGGCTGAAAATTCCAAGTCGGGGTCAAACAAGACAGTTTCCTGCTTTTTGCCTTCTGAGCAGACCAATTTGGCACCTGATCCCAAAGATTCCCTTTGAAATTTCAAAGGGTGAAATTCCCCTTTCAAACAACAGGAATAGGTAGGGCCAAATTGTCTCTTTGGGGAATTTATTAATAGAGAAGTTCCTGTGGTTTTTATATTGAGGCTGGATCTCTTGCAATATACAGTAACTTATTAACTAAAACTTTGAGTTATGACTTGTTGGGTTTTGAGTGGAATTTCGGGTATCCTTCAAGATGTTATTGGGGCAGACCAGACTGTGCTTGGGTAACAACCAACCCCCAAATCTGAGTGGCTTAAAAGAAGGGTTTATTTCTCGCACATGCTACATATCCCAGCAGGTTGGCAGAGAAGCTTGGCTCGTTCAGATATTGGGCTGATGGAGAAGGTCAGCAGGCTTCTCCTGGCGGGAGGAAACAAAGAGGGGGAAAACAAAGAACCCTGGAAGATCTCTCACTGACAATTAAATGCTCCAGAATAGAAGTGACATTGGTCATAATCCAATGGCCAGATTAGTCATACGGCCCCACCCTTATTGCCAAAAGGAAGTACAGTCCTACCTTGAGCCCAGAAAGCAGAGAACAGGAAATATTTGTTGAATAGCACCAACGACTATCATAATCCATATAAGAATAGATGAGACCCTGGTGAATAAAATCCTGTAAATCAAATCTTTTTTCCTAGTGATGTTGACGATATAATTATCTAAAGAATGAAGTATTCTAAGAAGCCTGTTCATAGCTATAGTCAGTAAATGAGAAGTATGGTTCAAGGTTGGGAGAAAAATAGAATCTTAACATAGTCATTATTATACTGGTCATGAGAAAGGGAAGGAAAACTCTTTTTTTTGATCAGGAAGTAAAGTAGTAAATCAAGGTTTTTTGTTTGTTTTTTGAGTGGAAGATGCTGCAGCATATTAGAGAGATTCTAGAATAGTGATGGCAATTAGATTTTATCTCCTATAACAACTCCAACTTATTGGTTATGGGTTCTTAGAAAATTGGACTGCAAACTTCTTTTATTTCTCACTTCTATTGGTAAAGCATACAATTTCTTTGCTTTCACCTCCATTTATGCATATGCATTTAGTTATAAATTACTACTATTTATTGCATATTTCTGAAAACATTTACAAAAATAAAAATTAAAACTAGAAATAGGCAGCCTGATATTTTCTTTCTACTCCACAAAGAACTGTCTTATCTGCCCACTTTGGGGATGACTGTTCTTAGCACTTGTTGAACTGGATTTTCAGGCCAGATTAAGAATCAGCGCTTACTGAATGGCAAGGTCTGTCAAGCTAAGGGAGAATGATGCCCTATATTCCAGATGGTTGACATCTCCCACTGGAGTTAGGATTTTCTTGCGAGTATTGTCCACTCCACATCCATTTTTTGCTTCTTTCCTATTGTCACAAGACATCCCACCTCGGGTCTCCATTTTTAGATCTTGGGAATTTACACCCCTCTTCTCCACTGATTCTTTCAAATAAGTTCTTCCTAAGCTGAGCTAAGTGAATAATTGAACAGAAGAATCAACAATCCATCTGAAAGTTCACAACTGCAAGAAATTCAACAATGGTTAACAAGTTGAATTCAGAAACTATAGAGAGCATCTATAGGATTTTGGATGGTATGTTTCTTTTTTTCTTTTTTTTTTTGCTGAGGAAGATGAGTTAACATCTATGCCAATCTTCCTCCACTTTACATATGGTTCACTGCCACAGCATGGCTGATGAGTGGCATAGGTCTGTGCCCAGGATCCAAACTGTGAACCTGGGCTGCTAAAGCTGAGCATATGGGTCTCAACTATGATGCCACTGGGCCAGTCCTTCCTGTGGTGTGTTTCTTTAATTTGAAAGATACCTGAATTTTTTTGTGGTATATATACTTTGACTCTTCTAAAATATTTGCTTTCAAAATTAATTACAAATTTCAGGCTCATAAATTTGCAGGACAGCAATGACTAGCTTTAAAAAGGCTCTGTGCTACACAGATTAAAAAAAAAATACCTCGTTTTGCATAATAGCTGATATCTCAGGAAAGGAATGGAGAACATTCTGTGCTCATGGTTGGAACTGTCCACGTTTTATCTATTTTTAGCACAGAAAATGATTTTTGAAGCGTTGACTTTTTAGGAAACTTGGAAGATTGAAGAAAGAATTTGGATCTAAAGGATTGACTTCTAGATCATTGTGAGTAGTGATAATGCATTGTCTCCTCTTATACTTACTACACTCAAGTAGGAGGACCAGACACTCTGATGTTTAGATATTTACATACTGTGATAGGCTATGAATTTTATTCAACATACAAAATGAACAAATCATCTTTTCAGTGATTGACATTGCAATGAGAATGTCTATTTATTTGTTTTGGAAAGAGGATTTTACTATGCTGTACAAAATTTATTGACAGTCCCTTCAAACCCGGCAATGGTCTGTAGGAGTATAACAATTATCATGATCAGAAACTTCCAGGAAATCAGTGAAATGGATTCTGTGTGGCTAGGCATAGCTATTTCAGAGTTTAAAGTAGGGGAAGGAAGTAAACGTGGTGACATTTCAAAAATATCTACAGGGCTGCAAATCTTAAATGATTTATCGATTTTTCCTGTATGTGTGTACGTGTGCATGTGTGTGTGTCTGTGTGTGTAACGGCCCAGCCTATACAAAGAGACTGTTTCTACGGGAGATGTGATGTATAAACATACTTTGGTGCTTGTTCCACTGAACTTGTGACTTCTAATTCTAACAAGATTCTCTATCAAGCGCTTTGGAGAGGCTTAAAATTTTTTTTTCATATGTCAAATATACTTAACTGGTGATTGACATTTCTTCTTTCCAACAGATGGTACTATTTCACTGCCAACTATTCCATAGCAAACCTTCCAGATAAGTCCCTTTCTCCAGTTATCAGCTACTGGCTTATGTACATCTGTTCCATGAGCCAATTGGGTATCTTAATAGCTTAAAAACAGTCTTTTAGAAACTCTCTAATAACAAAATTACATCTCAGTAATTTCCCTTCATTAGCCTCTTATTTTTATTAAAAGCCAGATGTATAATGGATGCATAACTTCTTCTGGCTTCCCAACATTCTTTGTTTGACTTGGCTGTCAGCAGATTAAAGGAAGGTATTGATTAACACAGCCAGATTGTGTTGCCTAAAATGTCAAAGGGATTTGGAAGAACTCTCCTACACATAACTCCAAATATTTCAAAAGGAAAAGATAGCTTTCTTGTGTGAGACCTTTCAGAAGCTGAGGTCATCTGGTGACCTCTCTAAGTCTCTTTTAGCTTTACGATTTCTTGACACCACGATCTTTGAGTTATAGTAGGCCTGCTAAAGTCATTGGACACAACAAATAAACACAGATCTAGCTGACACATCAGCCATTTGAATCTCCTCGACCAATCGTCTATTGAATACTGCCACATTTAATGGAGTGGCTTGAAAATTAAATGTAGGTATAAAAGCTGAGTTATATTGAATATTTAATAGAGTGTGTCTTTGTAAAGCAGTATTATTTTTAATTTCTCATTACCTTTTAAAAACTTTTTCCTGTGAAAAATTTCAAACATACATAAAAGTAGAAGGAATTGTATAAAGAAATCCTATTACCTATCTTCCAGCTTCAGTAATTATCAATATATTGTCAAACTTATTTTAGCTATACCTTGCTACCTCTGATCCCATGTTGATTATTATTTTTTTACAGCTTTATTGAGGTATAGTTTTACACATCATAAAATTCACTCATTGTAAGTGAATGTACACTTATATTGAATTGGAATTCAATGGTTTTTAGTTAATTTATAGAGTTGTGAAACCGTCACCACAATCTAGTTTGAGAACATTTCCATCACTCCAATAAATTTCCCTGTATCTGTTTGCAGTCAGTCCCCACTCCCACAGCCAGGTAACCATTAATCTGCAAGTCTACGGATTTCCTCTTTTTGGAAATTCATATAAATTAGATCATGCAATATGCGGTCGTTTGTGTCTTGGGTTTTTTTTTTACCTAGCATAATGTTTTTGATATGATGTTCATGCATGCTGTAGCATGTAAACTCATTTAGCTGTGATTCATTCCTTTTTATTTCTGAATTATATTTCATTGTGTGGCTATATTAGATTTTCTTGATCCACTCATCAGGTGATCCACATTAGGATCATTTCCAGTTGTTGGTTATTACATTACGTGTAATGCTGCTGTGAACATGCACGTGGCAGTCTTTGTACGAGCATGTGTTTTCGTGTGTCTCAGGTAGACACCTCGTTGTGAACTCACTGGGTCATTTAAGTTTATAGTTATCTTTTTAAGAAACTGCCAAACTATTCCCCAAATGGAGATTTTATTTCCACCTCATTTTATAATCCCACCAGCAAATGTATGAGGGTTCCTGTTTTTCCATATCCTCACCAACACTTGTTATTATCCGTCTTTTTATGATCGCCATTGTAATGAGTGCTTAGTGGTATCTCACTGTAGTTTCTAATTATCTTTTTTTTTTAAAGCTTGGCACCTGAACTAACATCTCTTGCCAATCTTTTTCTCTTTTTCCTTCTTCTTCTCCCTAAAGCCCCCCAGCACATAGTTGTATATTCTAGTTGTAGGTCCTTCTAGTTGTGGGATGTGGGATGCTGCCTCAGCGTGGCCTGATGAGCGATGCCATGTCTGCACCCAGAATCTGAACTGATGAAACCCTGGGCCACCGGAGTGGAGCGCATGAACTTAACCACTCGGCCACGGGGCTGGCGCCTCTAATTATCTTTTAAATCTGTCAGATTTATTGAATGGGATTCGTTCTTCCTTTTCCCCAGATGACTTTTCCAGTTTCTCTTAGGTATTAGAAAGAATCTTGATTTAGTCAAAACATCCAAACTGATTTAAAGTTGAGGCAACTACTCCCGGTCCCCAGCTAAGGCCTGAGGTGGCAGGAAACCCTGTCGTTGGCTCATGGGTATGGTTGGCTTTCTTCTTCTTCTTACTCTTAGAGCTGTTCCCCCTTATTTTGCTGCTGTGGAACAGGATAGGGAAGAGGTGGGGAGCCGGACAGTCCTTTCTTTCCTGGTACTGCCCTGAGGCGGGCTAGCCTTCCTGGGCCTGTAGATGTTTGAAGCTGACTCTTTCATTGAGTTTCCAGGTGAGCACTCAGCTCCCTGACTCCTCTCTCCTCTCTTCTGTGGAGATGCGTTTTCTGTTTAGCTGGTTGCTTGTTCCCTCAGCAGCTAGAACTTGGATGATCACTTCCACTTTTCTTTGCTGGGGTCTCTTGCCCCTGTAGTTTGCCCTTTTGGAAAGGACCTAAAATAACCTCTTCCTACAGGGCCCACATCTGGTCTTTAGGAAACGTTAACGCATCTTTGTCTCTGCGAATTCTGCAATTGCTGATGGCCTAACTGCCATCACTCCTATGGCTCATCCATCGTGAGTGAACCATCCCTTACCTTCACTTTAGATTTCTCAGTTGAGAACCAGAGAACAACCAGTCCACTGTCACCCTAACTGAGAGCTCCCACTAGGCTTAGGGAGAGGGACAGGCATCTCCAATGGCTCCACATGGCAGGGAGGGAGGCAGGCACACAGAACGTCAACATCTAAAGTCTTTCAATTTGCTCTCTTCTTATGCTTTTATGTCCTCAGTGAGGTGAGGGGTTTAAGAATTATATGCCCATTTGTTTGCAAAATCCTTTGAATATTTGTATCTTGTTTGGTGCTTCACTCTGGGATATCAATTATATTTTGAGATAGGTCTGGGTGATAGATTTGGGCCAGAGATAAGTCTCTATGGTTATATATATATATATGGTGCATGTGTGTGCGTGTGTATACATATATATATATACATATATATGTATATTCCCACAATCAGAAAAAATGCTTTTTAGAATTAAATAAAGGGCAAATGACTAAAGGCATAATAATTGTGTTTTACAACTCTGGGAAGGTACAACAGCACAGCAGCAGGGTCACGCAGATTTGGGCTTGATGTCTTATTCAAGGTGACTTAGGCGCATTTCTTAACCTCTCACAGTCTATTTTATCATTTGTAAAATGGAGGCAATAAGATATATCTTTTTGGACATTGTGAGGAATGAAAGAAACGGTGTATGAGAACTACCTAGCCCAGGGCCTGGCGTGTAGTGCATGCTTCAGGAACAATGCCTTATGAAACATAGTGATTGTACTAGTTTCCTAGGGCTGGCATTGCACAGTATCACAGATTGGACAGCATAAATGATAGAAATTTATTTCCTTGAAGGTCTGGAGGTTCGAGGACTAAGATCAAGGTGTTGGTGGTGCTGGTTTTTCTCCTTGGCCTCTATTCTGCCATCTTCTCTTGTCTTCACGTGGTCTTCCCTCTGTGTGTGACTGTGTCTTAATATCCTTTTCCTATGAGCTGTCACATTGGATTAGGGCCCACTCAGATGACGACATTTTAACCTGGTTACCTCTTTAAAGGCCCTATCTCCAAAGACATTCACATTTTGAGGTATTAGGAGTTAGGACTTCAATATACGAATTTCAGAAGGACATAATTCAGCCCATAACAGCAATTAAAACGGAAGAAACAAAACTCTTGTCATCCATGGGAGACATAATTGTTCACATAGTAGATCAAAAGGCTCTATGATTAAACTATTAGAATGAATACAGGAACTTACTAAATTGCTGATATAAGGTCAATATACAAAAATCACTTATGTTTCTATAAAACAGCAACAAACAATTAGAAAATAGAAATAAAAAATATGATTTATATTAGCCTCAAAACCGCCAAATTCTTGGTAACAAATCTAATAAATGATGTATAAGACCTTCTTGCCAAAAGAAAAAAACTACAAAATACTATTTAGAAAAACGAAAGAAATGAAAGAAGACCTAACTATACCCTGTTAACAGATTGGAAGACTCAATGTGGGAGAAATATCAATTCTCCCAAATAGATTTAAAGAGCAAGTAAAATCCCAATAAGAATCATTGCAGGTTGAATTTTGTGGACATTGAGTTGATCTTAAAATCTATTTGAAAATTCAAGGGGTAAAAAATAGCCAGGACCATCTTATGGAAGAACAAATCTGGCAAACTTATATTACCAGATATTATGAGTATAAAGTTATAGTAATTAAGACAGTGTGGCATTGGTGCTGCATCGAGGGTCCCCAAGACCATCCTCAGGTTCGATGATTCTTGAGAAGACTCACAGGACTCAGCATATAGTCATACTCATCGACGTGAGTTGTTATAGTGAAAGGATACAAAGAAAAATCAGCTAAGGGAAAAGGCGCATGAAGTGAAGTCTGGAGGAAACCAGGTTCAAGCTTACAAAAGCCTTCTCCCAGTGGAGTCACGTTTAATTCCTGCTTTAGGTTATGACATGACGTGTGAAATGTTGTCTATTAGTGAAGCTCATCAGAGACTCAGTGCCCAGGGGTCTTACTCGGGGCTTGTCATGTGTGCATTTTCTGCCTAGTATGCACCCAAGTTCCAAATTCCTAGAAGGAAAGCAAGTGTTCAGCATAAATCACATTGTTTGTAGAAACGGTTTAGGCACAGTGAGCTGCTCTTATCCGTTCTGGGAATGGTAGGAACCCTCCCCAAATCCAAGATCCCAGACTCCAGCCAAGGGCCAACCTTACATACAGGCCAATCAAAGGATGGCATTCGCAGGCCTGCTTTGTTAACTCTTTTCTGAACAGGTGCAAACATGGATAAACAGAGCAATAGAACAGAAAAAAGGCCCACAGATAGACATACACATGTAGAGTCACCTGATCTATGACAAAGGTGTCATTGCAATACAGTGAGGAAAAGACGACATTTTTTATAAATGATGCTGGATCATCTGGTTATCTAAATGGAAAATAGTAAACCTTGACACCTACTTTATGGGTAGGCCTGCGAATGCCATCCTTTGATTGGCCTGTATGTAAGGTTGGCCCTTGGCTGGAGTCTGGGATCTTGGATTTGGGGAGGGTTCCTACCATTCCCAGAACGGATATCCAAATATCAATTCCAGATGAGTCAAAGTAATAAGGCTTATAGAAGATAGCTTGGAGAATGTCTTCATGACCTTGTAGGCAAGGTATTCTGAAAAGTCCACAAGAGGCCAGCCCTGTGGGGTAGTGGTGGAGTTCATGCACTCTGCTTTGGTAGCCCAAGGTTCATGGGTTTGGATCCTGAGTGTGGACACACACATCACTCATTGGCAGCCATGCTTTGGTGGCATCCCCATACAAAACAGAGGAAGATTGGCACAGGTGTTAGCTCAGCGACAATCTTCCTCACCAAAAAAAAAAAAGTTCACAAAAAGCACTAACAATAAAGGAAAAGATAGATACAGTGGACATGATTAAGACTGGGAATTTTGTTTTAGCAGAAGATAGTACTGAGAAAAGAAATAAGCCATGGAGTGGGAGAATGCATGATGAATATCATTATCGACAAAGGACTTGAATGCAGGTTACATAAGGAATTCCCATAAGTAAAAAAAATATATACCATAATTTTAAAAAGTGTACAAAAGACTTAACCACATGGACACTTCAACAAAAATGGGTACCCATATGGCCAATAAACACATGAAAAGGTGATTATATGGTTTCCTATTGCTGCTGGAACAAGTCACCACAAACTTAGTGACCTACGCATGACGCCTTGCATTATACCCAACAGGAACGTGTACCAATCTTCATCAAGAGACTTATGCTAGGATCCACATAGTAGCACTATTCGTAAAAGCTGCAAAGTGGACACTATCCAAACGTCTATCAACAGCAGAATGAATAAATAAATTGAGGCATATTCACGCAAGGGAATACTAACAGTGTTGAGAATGAAGGAACTTCTGCTATTACTACATGTAACTACATGGATGAATCTCCCAAAGGTAAGATGGAGCAAAAGCATCCAGACACACAGGAGTACACACTATATGGTTCCACTTACAGAAAGCTCAAAAATAGGCAAAATTAGTGCCTCATGTTAGAAGTGGAACAGCAGTCCCTTTGGGGATAGTAATGAATGGGAGGCACAACGGGAAGTTTGGGCACTGTTGGTGATATTCTGTATCTTGATTTGGGGCTGGCCACATAGATGTATTCAGCCTAAAAAAAATTCGTCAAGCTCTTTATTCATGATTTGTGAACTTTCCTACCTGCAGGCTATACTTCAGTAAAAAGAAGTTAACTTACAAAATAAGTAAGTAAGTATGTACCAATTCTTTTTGAGAAACCTTTGAAAGGGAAGCAAGTCATTATCTTGTAAACTTTCCCCCCTCCCTCCCCATCCTGAAGTTTTTTACTTGAAGAAAAACATTGTTTCCTTTTCAGGATCCTCACATTCACTGGTTGAAGGCTGGGTCCAATTTAAAGTTAGCAGAGTAACTGGAAAGTGGAGAATATCCTTTCAGGAAATGGGTCCTGAACTGTTTGTGTTTCACAGGTTACGAAAACAGGCTTGGTGGGAATTTCAGCTTCAGCATTTAATCTACTGCCAACCGCACTCGACATAGGAACTCCAGTGACTCATCATCTCAGATTGTGACAATGAGATGAAGATGAGTCTGGAAGTTCAGGCTCAAAAGGGAACAGTTCTTAGTAAGCCAGTTTCCCTTTGTTTCATCTTTTCAATAATGCAGATATTCCCAGGGGGTTTCCACCCTGTGTGTGACTGAAGACGTTCTCTAAGTATAAGATTCCATACAATCCTTTAAAGTTTCTTTTTATCTCATTGAACTTATTTGTTTGCTAGTTTATTTATTTATAAACTTGCTTTAAGAAACTCTGTAGTGAAAGGTAGAAAAGACCAGACTCGTTTCTTTTGGAATCACAGAATCTGGATTTATGGAGTGCTTAAGCATCAACTATGTAGCTAGAGTGTTGGAGGGACAATGTTTCTGAATCCTCATGTTTCTGTAAAAGAAAACTTCCACTCTAGCTCCTCAGAGGAAACATTAGGAGAATAACTTCTACCATTCTCTCATCCATCTCCACTTGGTGACTTCTCTGCTTGATGAGGTTGGTAGAGAGCGCTGAGCACTCAGCAGCTTGGTTCCCTGTCTCTTCTGGAGCTGTGGGTCCTGAAGCTGTAGGCTTTTATTTCTGGTTAAGTACAGCACATCCTGGAGAAATGCTGTCTCTGCAGTGAAGTGGGCTAGTGGGTGTGTAAGCTACGCTCATGGCCATGGGTACTAGGAGGTTGATTGTGGCTGCAGATCCAAGCTGCCTTCTTCAATATGGCTTTATCAGCAATAAATCTTATATTTTGATCTCTTTTTTCTCTGACTCTGTATCTCTTTCTTGATTGGGTTCATTCCACTTTGATTTCAGATGGCCATATGTCTTAGTCCATTCAGGCTGCTGTAACAAAAGACAATAGACTGGTGACTTATAAACAAGAGAAATTTATTTTGCACAGTTCTGGAGGCTGGGAAGTCGAAGGTCAAGTTTCAGGCAGATTCAGTGTCTAGTAAGTGTTGTCTTTTCAAATGGTGGAAAGACATGGCAAGGTAACTCTCTGGGGTCTCTCTTATAAGGGCACTAATCCCATTCATGAGGGCTCACCTAACCACCTCCCCAAGTCCCAGCCTCCAAATACCGTCACACTGGGCATTAGAATTTAACATATGAATTTGGAGGACACAAACACTGAGTCTATAGCACCACTCAACGCCGAGGAGTATGCTGCTCTTCCCATGAGGCTCAGAAAACATGCACATATTGGGCTGCGCAGTTGAATAGATTAGACCGTTAGAAAGAAAAGAAAGCTTCTCTAAGTTTTAAGGAGAAAAAAATAAGAAAGCAAGAAATACGCAAAGAAAAACAAGAATAATAAAAGAGTTAAACGTTGAAAGCTAGGTAAATGCTGGAATCAGGAATTTGGACGTCTCAAGTCCCTTTCTTTGAGACTGGTTCGTTAGTAGTTCTGCTGCTCAAAAAGACAACAAGGAAAATGATATTATTATTTTTCTGGCCATACAGGTAATACTAATTCAAAAACTCTAGCAACAGAACAGCATAAAGAAAAAAGTTAAAAATCACCTAAAATCCCTCCAGTAGGGTGCTAATTGAACGTTTTGGAAACCCTTCTTCAGAGAAGGGGCATGAGAGACCCTTTGGAGTCCTGAAATGTCCTATATTTTGGTGTGGTTGGTAGTCACATGGGTATATACAAAGTAAAAATTCATCAAGCTGTACAAGATTTGTGCACTTTATGTATTTTGTACATCAATTTAAAAATTTTCCAGATATTTTTCCCTCCCTGTACAATTTTACAGCAACAGAATCACATCATCCATGCTGCTTGCTAAGTCTTTCCTCAAGGATGATATATTATAAACTCTTCCATAGCAATACACTTACCTGTAGATATTTGTCTTAGACAGGAAATGTTTGGTGGCAAGGTTTAGAATTTTAGGAAAGCTGGTTTAAGAAAATAGAAGTTTTAAGGAAAGAACATAATAGGCATCCCAGATCAATTACGTTTCTTATTTTTTAACTTCTTGATTATCTTTAAGCCATTTTCTGAGCCTTCCCTAATTTATCTTACTTGCTATTAATTTGGGGATCTTCGAATTTCATCATAGCCTCAGAGAGTAGCTTCATGGCTCCCTTCAGACAGTTTTCTCACCAAGAGGACCATTTAATGAGGTCTAGATGACCCACAAAGTTCAATGTGTGAGTATTCTGTACTACCCAATGTAGCTATGCCTGCAAAACAGGAAAATAAATATCAGAGAATGCAACCTGGATCTTGCCGACACACCAAAATTGTTGGTTTAATTATGTGAACAAATGGACAGAAACGACTTTTCTTACCAACTTAGAACTTCATTCAGTGGACATTTGTTACTTGAGAAGCTAATATGTGTGGCATTGTGTTGGATCCTGGGGATACAACAATGAACATGACATTTATACTGGACCTCAATGAACACAGAGTCCAGTGGAAAGTGGAACATGGAATGCCTCTTTTGAATCAAGTTCCCAAGATGGATAGTTCCTGATTCTGTGATTGCCCACGGGTGAGAGCTGCACCAGGGTAATCTCAGTGGGGACAGCGATGGGCACCAAAAATGAAGGAAATGTGTAGAATTAGAAAAAGTAAAGGAAAGCAGAGGTCTAACAGCCCAGAGGAGCATTTGGAAGTTGGTAAGATGTGAAGCAAGCCAGTACAAGACCGTGAAGCCAAGCTTTGAAGCTAGAAATTTGAGACCTGGGCAATGAAAAGAAGTAAATCTGGAGTAGAAGTTGACGGGAAAATTAAAGCCACGAAAGAGAAGAAAGAAGGGTAAAATGAAGCACAGGTCACTGCTGGCATCTGATATTTGATATTCAGGGTGAGTATGTTGGGCCAAGTGGCCAGGGAAGGAAAAGAGAATAGACACCCAAGATGAAAAACATATGTGTACAGTAAATGTGATATAATGCTGGAACCAACCAGAACCTGTGGTTAGGTCTAGCTTCACTGAAAAGAAGATAAAAGTTTTAATCCCTAGTACTGGATACATAAACAAGGTTAGTCATCTCTTCCAAAGAACATATTATATGTCCTGGTATTTTCTGAGGTTTCCAAGCCTGTTCATTTAGGTTACATATTTATTGGAAACAACAACAAAAAGAAACTGGAGTCTTTTCATTAATAGGATATAAATGCTACCGCAGAAGGATTAAAAACACAGCATAAAATACAACAAAATATGACCAGTTGGCAGTTGGTGGGTGGTCTGTTTTGTTAATTGTTCTAGAATGTCTCTTACTGTCAAACAGGAAAAATGTGAAAAGCAAACAGAAATGATGGTCCAAATAGGATACTTAATGCTCATCATTAAGAATGAGAAAGGGCATTGGAAGAAGTAAAACACAAGTTAATTGCTCTTGGTGAATGTTCACGTCTAATACAATGGCTAATGCACTCACCTCTACCGACCTCTAACCTGACATCCAAGCCAAACACTTAGTGTTAGAGAAATGCTAATCAGCTGTGCTGAGTTTGATCCCAGTGGAAATTTCATTTCTATTGTTTCTTGGAATAAGTAGATTTATCTTGGCTTCCATTGTTTAAAGAAATGCTTTGATTCCTGCCTTCTTTCCAGCCAACAGCACAGGGAAGACTTCCAGAGTAGGAAGCAAGCTGTGAGTGTGTCTCTGTCGCAGACTTGGACACTTATTAGGAATTTTCAATTCAGAACTGATGTGAGAAGATGGAAGAAATCTTATGATGAAAGATGCAAGTAAAACCCAGAAGTCTGTTACTCGAAAGTGCGAATCAGGGCCAGTGATACTGACGTTTTAACTCTCTTGCTTTCAGGGTTCCATATATAAAATTTTAATTAAATTTCTTGTTCACAATAGCTTATCAGAGGGAGAGAGAGAGTGGTGTGTGTGTGTGTGTGTGGGGGGGGAGCTTCTATTGTACATCTATTGCTGTGGAAGTAATTTGATATTATTAAATATGGGCACTTCCTAATATTTGCTTTGTAATCAATTTGTTGTCACTGTATACATACATACACATATGTGTGTATATATATATATAGCAGTTGGCCATACTCAGTGCTTTAGGTATGTAAGAATGATCTCATGACCAATGGATAAATTCCCAAAACTCAGGAAAAATAAAGACCTCATTCTACACTCAGGAATGTCCTGGCAAGATTACTGGAGTTTGGAATGTCCTTGCCTATCATTAAAGTGCTTGACAGACTTATGGTCATGAAACATGAATGGTAGGGACCCCATTTATGAGAAGAAAAAGAAGCAGCAGGAGGAGAAGAAGAAGGTGATGACGGAGGAGGAGGAGGAAAAAAAGAAGGAGGAGGAAGAAAAGAGGAGGAGGAGAGGGAAGAAAGGAAGAAGTGGAAAAAGCACAGCAGAAGAAAGGAAGAAAAGAGAGAGAGAAAGAAAGAGAAAGAAAAAGAAAGAAAGAAAGAAAGAAAAAGAAAGAAAGAAAGAAAGAAAGAAAGAAAGAAAGAAAGAAAGAAAGAAAGAAAGAAAGAAAGAAAGAAAGAGAAAGAAAGCAACATAATGAATTCCCACTGATCAAACTCCTGGCACAGGCAGGCTGGTCCCCAACACCTTTGGCTATTGCCCCTCCTGGAACACTGACTCTGCTCAGTTGTTGTCTTTCCGGAGTCTTTCTATTCTGGCTCTAGCTCCTCTGTGGGTGAGTTGCATTTCCAGTTGGGGCCAATTTAATACACAATGGTTTTCTAATATATCACCTCTGCTAGCTGTCTCTTTCTAGTAGACTGTGTCTTCATAAGGGCAGAAACCCTCTCTGGGTGTCACAGTCCCTGGCAATACTTCGTAAGCAGTAAGTGCTCAATTGATGCACAGCTTTGGAACGTAACACTTTGCGTTGCTCCCAGTCACTCAGTTTCACTCTTCCGAGGCAACCATTACAGTTTCTTGGATGTTCTTCCAGAGATAATCTCTGGATATTGAAGTAATTATATGTATGCTTTCCCCTCCATTTTTATCCAAATGATGGTCTGTATTTTGCTTTTTCATCTGAAAATATATCTTAATTTTTGTTGCCCGTCAGAATGTAAGGAGCTTCCTCACCTTTTCTTCAAATAGCTTTTTAGCATTCCATTCCAATGACGGAGTGTCAAAATTTAATCAGCCTTCTCTTGATTGACTTTTAAGGTACTTCTGCCATTTTGATCCTTCATATTCTACTGTAAGTGATGAATAGCCTTAAAAATATACCATTTTACAGAGGTGTGAGCATATATGTAGGGTATGTATCTGTGTAATTGGCTAGGTTAAAAGCTATGCATATTTTAAATGTTGGTAGTTATTACCAAATTCCCTCCACGGAGCATCGATCACATTCCAATCAGTAATGTACAAGAATGCACCACCATAGCACGTTGCTAAATTTTTCATCTTTACAAATCTGACCATTGGAAAACAGTATCTCAGTAAAATTTAAACCAGCATTTCCTTGATTTCAAGTGAGGTAGAATATCTTTTCATATGTTAAAAGCTATCTGTATTTCCCTTCCTGGTAACATCTTTTACCCACTTTTCTACCGGTTTATTGTTCTTTTTCTTATTGGTTCTTGGATATCTTTACATATTAGGGAAATGAGCTCTTTGTCAGTGATAAGAATCGTAAAGTATTTTCTAGTTTAATATTGCTTTTTCTAGCTGAGTTTAGCAATGCTGTATTTCATGGTTTCTGTATTTTGAGTCCTATTTAAAAAGGCCTTCTCCACTATGAGTTTTCTTAAGGCTTTCTCTCTTTCTTGCTTCTTTTCAATTACATTTAACTCTTTGATCCACCTGGACTTTATTTTGATATAATGTGTGAGCTCTTTTAATTTAAATTTGTTGCAGTATTAGATGATTCCTTTACCAACTATATGCCCAATGTCATGAAGCTAGTTACCTCGTAAGTGATGTGTATAGAACTAACAATGGATCTTAGAAGGAATAAAACTTAAATCTAACAACAAGTAAATCAGTGTGCCCAAGAAAGTCATGAAACAATTAAAGCACTCCCTAGCAGATTGTTAAATGTATAAATGTTGTTTTACATAGTACAAGATCTCCATTATATCTTCAAAAAAAATCTTGGTGCCGGCCCTGTGGCCAAGTGGTTAAGTTCACGCACTCCGCTGTGGTGGCCCAGGGTTTTGCCAGTTCGAATCCTGGGCGTGGACGTGGCACCGCTCATCAAGCTACACTGAGGTGGTGTCCCACATGCCACAGCTAGAAGGATCCACAACTGAAAATATACAACTATGTACTAGGGGCCTTTGGGGAGAAAAAGGAAAAATAAAATCTTAAAAAAAAAGAAATCTTAATATTACCACTTGAAAAATTTATTTTGCATAATTTGAGGCTGAACTTAATTGCACCTCTCAAAAATAAATACTTTTTGCAAAAGACTCAGTGTTTAACTTATTGGGTAACATAATCCTTACTGATGTATTATAGGATGTTTTTCCATGTGAAAGAGGTCATTTTGTAAGTCCAGAACATACAGTAGCTTTTTGTAACTTACAATGTCACCAACATGGCGGCCTTGAGAGGATGCCACAGAGGAAAGATAGGAAGGTTCAACATGTAGATTTCAGGGCAAAAGGCAAAGGAAAAATTGCTAACTTTCTCTATCATTTTGGCAATGTTTGCTGAACCTAATTAAGGAATGTGAAGTAAAAACAGATAATTCAACAGAGTAAAACATTTTGGATTTATGTCCACTTATGAGTGACCTTAATATTTACTGTGTTTTTGTTAACATGTAGGACTGAAGTGGAGCACATTTTGTGAATAGGTTTAAGCTTTCATTAAAAGCTCGGGTTAACTATAGAACATTGCTTTATAGATCTTTATCCAATCTTCTCATTTTGCTGATTAAGAAATCAAGGATCAGGGACCAGCCTGGTGGTGTAGTGGTTAAGTTCACACGCTCTGCTTCGGCTGCCTGGGGCTTGTGGGTTTGGACCTCCAGAGCAGACCCAGCGCCACTCGTCAAGCCAACAGACAATATTACTAGCGAATATGTTTAAAACAAAGTGTTTACGGATATGTAGAAGTACATAAAAATACAGAAGGAGGGAAAATAAAAATCATTTAATCCATCGTTCTTCCTAAGAGCAGGTAAAATGTGTTACTTCGTAAAGAAAATATCTGAAATAAGTTTTAAAATATCAGAAAGAGATTTAGAGGCATCTTTGAAAGCTCAGCTAAGTCATTTCAGGACAAACGAGAATGATTTTACAAGGTGAAGGGTGAGATTTGGAATATATTTCCTCAGAAATTACTCCCTGTTAAACTACAAAGAGATCAAGTTTATGGATTTTTATAATTATCAAGAACAACTTGAGTTTTTCTGAGTACATTTTTGACCTTTTGAGTTTATCTTTATGGAAGGCAACCATTGTTTTCCAGAATACATTGCTGTCAAGGACAGGATAATAGGCTGGTTTAACTCAGCATGAAGTTTTCTTAATGAAAGTCAGCTTAAACAGAAATAATATTGTGTCTCTCCCAGTCACCAAAAACTTCCTTTCAGAATATTTATCCTTACAAATGAAAAACAAATATTAAGAACAGACAGAAATGAATGAGATTCCCTTGCCCTAACTGCCCATGTTATTAGAAAAACAATAAAGTCAATTGCCCATTTTGGCTATTGGAAAGATGTCAAGAAGCAAATCCAGGGAAGGTCATATTTGTGGAATTATAGGAGAAATGAAATTTTGAGAGCTATACTCCCACGGTGAGAACTACAATCTGTGGAAATATTTAAATGCAAAAAGGTTTTATGTTCAGAATTTGCCACAAATTCTTATCATTCATACTGGTTGCTTTTTTTCTAAAAAGCAAACAGGAAACTTCTTGAAAAGTCATAGGCTCTAGGCTTTAAACCAAAACAGCTTTCACAGCTAACTGTGGCATTTTAAAAGAATAAAATGAAGATTATTTTGCCATTGATTTCATGACTTGATCTTTCTTTATCATTTGTTTATTGAGTGGAGAGTGATGACATTTCAGGAAATTGAGGATAGATTGTATACGAAATAAGAAAAAGGAAAGGTGAGAGCAGAATTCTTCCCTGAGATGTCTGCCTAGTTTTTTCTCTTGTTCCTAACTTAGCCAAGCAAGCTCCTATAGCTTCTGTCCTTTTAAATTCACATTTTGGATTTTACCAAGCCAGACTTTCTCCTATAGGAAGAATACTAGATATTTATACACTTTAGATACCTATTTACATACTTTTACCAAAGAAGACATTAGCGTTTCCTTCAAAATTTTGTTCCTATGATTTGAAGTCCACAGTAAATAGAATAAGGCTCCATTTCTAAAGAGTTTAAAATTTCCTTTATCCCTCTTGCATTCCCATCCCTGCTGTTAAAATACATCAGTATTGTACATATTGTAATGTATATTGGATATCAGATACATAAATCCAAGAAATAATTTGAGAAGAACACAATTTCTTTTTCTCTATATTTGGGAAGAAATGGGGTTGATCAAAGTGAACATTGGCAATAGGGTTTTCTATGTGCTACTCTTGGAGTATAAACTGAAATAGCCCATAGATTCAGGGCAAAGTGCTAAGGACGGAGATAAGATAGGGGCCTGGTCATAGCTATTTATCTATATCCATCAGAAAGGAAAGATGGCCCCAACTTGGCTGACTTAACTTGGCATCCATAAAATGGTTGCGCTCTCCTTCCACTCCATAGCCAAAGATATAGGGGAGAATAAAAGTATAAGTTTGTTTTGCTTTGGTTTTCCTTCTTTTATGTTTAGTAAAACCATCTCTGAGTTCATGCTTGTATATATGATTTCTTGAAAATCATTTAGATATTTGAGAAGTAGGATGGAATAAGGACATTTTAATCTCCATTGATTTGAGGACAGAAACCAGACAGCTGTCTTTTATTAGAATTGTCTTGTCGCACAATTTAAAGAGAGCAAAAAGGAAAAATATAATACTTTAATTTGCCTTCCATAAAGTATAACAAAATATTGAGGTGTTCCTAGGCTGAAAGAAACATTCAGACTACAGCTGAATACAGGAAATTATATCCTGAGAATAATTAGGATGATTCTCCCCAAGTTTGGATTTTTCACTTATTGCACTCCTTACCTGTCTCCCTTTGTAGGCTTTAGAGTGATATTTGTAAATTTTTCCTTGCCAGCATTTGACCTTCCTTCCCATGTTGGAGAATCAGCCATGAGTGAGTTTTGGAAGCCAAAAAGGTCACGTATGTGGTTTTCCCGACTCCCAGTAGTTAGGAGACAGGCCATTGGTTCAGGAATTCAGAGGCTCCTACCTGGACTTTGAGAGGCAGACGATGTGGAGGAGCTGGCCTGCCTGGGTTTGCGGACCAGAGCTGGGTTTACCAGCTCTATGACTTTAGGCAAGGTGCTCAGCCTCTTTGAGCCTCAGTATCCTCACCTGTAAAATGGGACAATTACTTTCTTCAGGGTATTATCATGAGAATTAAATAACATTAACTTGCTCAGAACAGGGCTTCACAGGTAGTAAGTTCACAGTAGATGTGAACTCTTACTGTGAAGGGACCAGTGACACAACGCCACAAGGATAATGTAGAATTCACCTGGCAGTGGCCATGTCTTGTCCCTGGAGTCTGATAATGGCTTTGCTACCCAGCAGTTCCTTTTACGTGTTCCTGGCTGTGGATTCCTTTGGTTTCGTCCTGTCTTCTGAATGTAGCCCTTCAGCCTTGCAGTCAGTTTTATGAGCCACTCAATAACCCTCCAGGAAATTCTTTTTCTGCTTTAAGTTTGCCAGAGTGCACACTCAGATGGGTATAGTCTGTGGCAATCTGTGTCAGACTGTTTTACTTTGGTTTCATTTATATGAGCCTTTTCCTCATAAAGAAAGAGTTAACTTCTAACCTTGCCTTTTGTGTGTATCAGCCATATAGCCTTGAATGGGACCGGGCCCAGGACCAGCATGTGCCACCGTCTCCTAGGACACAGGCTGGCACAGAGGAGACCAAGGGAATATGTAAAGGAACGTTGAATGGAAGAGTGAATCAACGCAGTATTCAATAGACGTCATCAGCTCTGAGCTCTGACATTGTTGAGCTGGGCTGTCAACCCTTCAACAGGCTTCTGGTTAAGAGAAATAGAAATTTCTACATTATTTGTTATTTTTGATTGGTATTCTGCATTGTAGCCAAATACCTCCTGACATTAAGATTAAATGTTACCCCCTAGACTCGACCCTTTTTTTCCTTGTTATCCATGTCCTGCCAAAGCAGTATTTCTTGACTTTTTTTTGAGAAGTGATTTACTAGGTACATGCTACAAAGTTCTATTGGAAACAAATATTACTTTGGAAAGATTTTGTATGGTTCATCAAAACCAGCACCATTTCCTTCTTTAATTCAGGAGAAACTTTCTGTGTGATTGGTACAACATCAGAACACATGGAATAAGAGTAGATGAAATTCAAGATGGAGGCAAATCGGGGCTGGCCCTGTGGCCGAGTGGTTAAGTTCGTGCGCTCCGCTGCAGGCGGCCCAGTGTTTCATTGGTTCGAATCCTGGGCACGGACATGGCACTGCTCATCAAACCACGCTGAGGCAGCGTCCCACATGCCACAACTAGAAGGACCCACAACGAAGAATATACAACTATGTACCGGGGGGGATTTGGGAAAAAAAAGAAAAAAAAAAAAATAAAATCTTAAAAAAAAAAAAAAAAGATGGAGGCAAATCTTTCATTTCAGAATAGAACTTTGTCTAAAGTTTTTGTATTAAGTTTAGCATATTTTGCATTAAATTGTCATTAAGGGATAACAAAGTTATTTGGATTATACATGTGCAGAAAATGAAAAACGAAAAAATTTTTTCCTGTTTAATTCTGAACTGACCCAATGGCCTGTTTTCCAGAGGTATTTTATGAAACAGCTCGAGCGAACATAGAACAAGGAATCTGCACAACGAAGCCTTGGGAAGAGTTCTATCAGAAATTTCATCTGGCCACCAACCTGAAATGCTGATCACAAGCCAGAAATTGTCCCCACGTAGTCTCTCTTCAAGGGCTTTAAATTGCAGTGCAGTCAGGATGAGAAAACAAGTTCGATTTTAATAATATCCCGTCTTAGATGCCATCAGCAAGATGACATTTCCTGGAAAGAACTATGTTATTACAGTATTATTATTTGTAATAATTTGCTTGATATGATCAACAAAGAAAAAGTAAATGACCCAAATGGGACTTCTGGCAGGGAACTGCATTCTCATTAAAAGAAGTATTAGTGGGCCAAACACATTTGAGTAAACACTGAAGATGAACTTGATGTTAGAAAGGAGGAGCTGTTCACAGAGACCACAAGAATTTGGACGGCCAAGGAATTCCGGTTTCACCCACTTAGACAAAAGACAGGCTGACCTTTGCCAAACTTCTTGGCAGCCTTAACTAGAGTTTATATTTAAGGAAAATTTAAAAGTCAAAATAACATAGTTTACATGATGTCATCTGCTTTATCATTGGCATCTTTTAGATACTCAGACATAATGGCAGAAACCCTGGAGCTCCGGCATTTCAGGAAAACATGAGGAAGAGTGGGGGTGGCGGAGAAGACTTAAAATTCATTGCCATGAGGTCATTAAGCTTGAAAGATAGTAAGTTAGAGCTGACAGGCTGTGACTATGTTACTGACTCGGTTTGTCAATGAGAAAAACACAATAGCAAAACTTTAACAATAACATCGATGGGTTAGTGATAAAAGAGACTACAGACAATTTAACCAAACATATTCATTTCTATATTTTGTACAGTTGCCTTTTAAAGATATATAACATGAAAAAAACCAAGAAAAATTTGAGTTAGGTAAGTGATGTTCTAAGACGGTCTCCTCATAGATCCCTGCCAATTCCTGCCTAACACACGCCAATATTATTCTCTAAAAATCCTTGTATATTACACAGAAATCAAAATATATAACAATGTACACCTGAAATTTATATGTTATAAGCCAATGTTACTGCAATAAAAAAAATCCTTGTATAAATATAAGATTTCCAAGGCCCAGATGTTCAGTGATATATTCGAGTAACATTTGATCCAAATCGTAAATGGAAGACATGAAACAATTTGGAATTACTTGTAATAGGGTATGAGCAATATTACTATTAAATAACCGTGAAAGTACTAAAACATAACTCAACTGTGATTTGTCCTAAAAAGAAGTTATTTTCTTTTTGCTGAGGAAGATTCACCCTAAGCTAACATCTGTTGTCAATCTTCCTCTTTTCTTTTTTTTTTCTTTGCTTGAGGGAGGTTAGCCCTGAGCTAACGTCTGTGCCAGTCTTCCTCTATTTTGTTTGTGGGCCACCATTACAGCATGGCTTGATGAGTGGTGTAGGTCCGTGTCTGGGATCCAAACCTGTGAACCTGGGCTGCTGAAGCAGAGTGTGCTGAACTTAACCACTGCGCCACTGGGCCAGCCCCAAGAAGTTACTTTTTAATGCATAAAAATAAGATACATTTTTTTCTACCCTAATTTTGAAAATAATGGTTAGTTTTGCTACTGCTCATCCGCCAGGTTTTATACTGAGACATGAATCAGTCTTGGGTGATACTTCATTCATCTGCAAAAATGCAATAGGTTCACTCAGGGGCTTGTTTAAAAGATGAAACTTTATGCAAAAATACCTCAAAACCAGCTGGGGAGATGGATCCAAAAGTCACATTCTCAGATAGGGAACATAGTACACATTTACAAATTAGACAGTCATAGGCTGGTGGGGGCAGAGGGAACGTGAGTTGCAGAGAAACCTAGGACCACTTTTTCAGTTTCTTACAAATGATGATTAAAGGATTGTAGTGGATTACCAGAAGGCAGGCTTCCCTACACTTCTGTGTAAGGTTCTTTTTAGGGCAGTCCAAGACGCTAGGAAAAATGGACTGTTTACAGAGGTAAACCTCCTTCTCGCTCTCCCTCCTCTCCCCTTCCCACCCCCTCCCTCCCTCCCTCCCTCCCAGTTCATAGTCCCTTCATTCCCCACCCCCCCCAACAGAGCTGAGTTCCAGGTGAACGCCAAATTTGAGTCACTTTCTCATCCCGTAGGGCAAAATGCTCTGCACCTGGCCTCATTTCTAAAACAATACCCTGCACCTAGTCCAAATTCTTTGGCTAATATTTGTTGAATTGGAGTATAAAAACAAATGGTTACAATCAGGAGCTGGGCCTGGGGGGCCTAGTGACCCTTGTGCCTCATGAATGCTGTTTGCAGGGTATCTTGGCTCTGGTACTATTAGATGAAGACCAGTTGGCTCAGGTGACAGTAATTATGATTGCCTTGTGACCCTGGAGCTACCACAAACCCAAAGGGCAACGTGGAAAGAGAAGTTTGGGAATTCTTCCCTCTTGGGTGGTTGTTTCGCTTTTGACTGGAACAATGCGCTTTTTCCACAGATGGAAAAATAGTTCTGAATTTCAGAATTCACTTGGGTAGTTTTTTTAATGCCTGCCTTAAGAACCATTTATACTCCCTCAAATTTTCCACATTCTTCTGCATTTTCTTTACCTCTGATAAAACACGGTCTTTCCTTGGGGGCTGCCCCCCCTGCTGTGCTGAACTCAAAGCTCAGTTGTCACCTTTGTCACTGCATCTTGGGAAGGTTTCCCTTTCCAGGATTGGGGCTCCACCTAGAATGGAGAAGAATCCACTGAGGCTAGCGAGCTAGGCATCCTCTTATAAACTTCCCTTACCATATTTCATTGATTCACAGGCACACATTTTTTCATACTAGTATCTCCAAAACACAGACGTTTGTTTCAATCTGTGACATCTTATATTCAATAAAATGAAATACAGCCAACACTTTCTGATAACAGCATTGGTGCCACATCTTTTGGAGGTTCCTAAAATTCCATTGGGATCTGCAGTCAGGGTACTCCACAGTGCCTCTCAACAGATATCTCTTTCCTATATATTCAGAACCCTGTGAATCACCATAGGGCTTTTGATGCTCTTAAGGTTGGATTAGGAGAGTATAGTGGTTGAATCAATAAAGGGTTGGTTTGCCATTTTCTTTTTGTTTAAGAAGGCTAGCTTCTCATTCTTTGCCTGTTACAGCTACTACACAAAATAATTATGGCTAATTATTTAGCGTTGACTATGCAGCAGGCACTGTTCTAATCCCTGGCAGTATAGTGTCACTCAATCTGCACAACAACATAAGGAAAAGACAATTATTATCTGCACTTAACAGATGATGAAGTTGAAGCCCAGAAAGGTTAAGTAACTGGTCTTAATATTAAGAAGTGAAAGAGGGATTTGAACCCAAGCAGCCTGGCTTCAAGGTCCAAGCTCCTATGGGGCATCACTGCCACAGAAAGAGTTAGGGTAATGTAGTCAATCAGCACATTGACTGCAAGGAGTCAAACTTCAAGCTAACATCATGGAGAGATTACTGCTGAGAGTACTGTTATCATGTTACATGATTCAGTTTATGTCCTGAGAGCTGAACTTCAGGGCTGTGAGAAAAACTCAACAGATTTTATGTCTAGTTGAAAAAAACACCATGGAGGCATACAGAGATGGGCAACTGTGTAAGAGATGGGCCAGGATGTGGAAGGCCAGGATGTAGCAACCATCTTTGTTTTAACTTCTGTGTCTGAGTGTCCTTGTAAATTACCACATGTCTGCAATTGCCATAACTATCCAACCCTATTATTCACTTTTCCTCAGGATTGTCTGAAAATAGGTGTTGGCTGTTTTTGAAGGTCAAATCCAACCTCAAAGGGCAAAGATTTTTCACCACTGAAAATTTTCAAAAGAATATGCTGTAGTCTGGGAAGGTAATTCTAAAAGCAGCTCTCCTAAATTGTTTAAATAATGGCAACCTCATTGGAGAAAGCATATATTCTCTTGGACTGACTCCTTTAAATGTAGACAAGTTCCTAAGATGTTCAAGTTATGGATATTTATTTTTAAATATGACTTGTTTTGTGGTTAGAGCTCATAGAGTACTTAAAATAGGATTAACCTCTTTATAGATCGTAGAGATGGTTAAACTACATTCCAATCATTTGCTTGCATTCTTCACGGAAAGTGACGTCATATATTTTCCTTTTGGTTTTTAGCATTATGACTCTGAATCCACTGTTGGTAAGGATATAATTTGCTTTTCTGTAGTAAAATTCTATTTATATGGAATTATTCTGGATCAAGATCATGCTGTAAAATAGATTCTCCTGAAAAAAGGAAAATTCCAACTTACTCTATGAGGAAAAAATAGATTCTACTTGACTAATTGACAAACATGCCAGTATTTTCTGTATATTTCTTGTTTCATTTTATTAGCCTATTAAACTATCAACTAAGATTGCAAAAAGTTCAATTAAAATGTTAACACATTTTTGTGTATTTTTATTATTATTTCATACAGCCATTAGCCCTGGCCTCCAGGTGCATTCAGAGCTATGAAGGATTCTTTTGGGACTCGGACAGAGTCTATGGGCCTCGGGGACAGGATAACAGAGTCGGGATCGCAATGGAATTTACAATGGGTAGTTGAAGATTCGAATGTGACCCAAGCTCCCTTCTCTCTATCCCCCTAAACTTTATAGTTACCCCCTCCACGTTAAGTGGGTATTCTGGGATCCAAAAAATTACATAAAAGCCTCAAAAACATTTTTTTTAATGAGGTATAATGGACATACAGTATTATGTTGGTTTCAGGTGTACAACACAGTGATGTGATCAAAAACATTTTTATAAACACTCAGTTATCAGCCACTTTCATTCTTGAATTAGGCGTTATTTCCGATCAGGTAAATTTTGACAAAAAAATTGACTATTGATCAGGGGAAGTGAATCTGCACATGGCGCTTTGGGAGGACTGAGTAGTCTTACGTTGGACTTTTGAGAACTTGGAGTTTATTGCTACTTTAGAAAACCTGAGATCACACTGTCCATCATCTCCTAAACTACTTTTGGTAGCTTTTGGGGAAGCGGAGGCTAGTTGGGGATAAAAATAACAACCACCATCAAAACCTGTTCTTTTGGTTTTTTGTTTGTTTGTGAGGAAGATTTGCCCTGAGCTAACATCTGTACCAGTCTTCCTCTACTTAGTATGTAGGATGCCTCCACAGCATGGCTGATGAGTAGAGTGGGTCCGCACCCAGGATCCAAACCTGTGGACCCGGGCTGCCAAAGCGTAGCATGCGGAACATTAACCACTCAGCCATGGGGCTGGCCCCCAACACCCATTTTATTAAAAACTAAAAGGAGTGTCTTTTAAAAAAATAATGATTTTATGTTATAAAATGCCAAAACAACTACATGCTCATTGGTACAATGCAAAGTATGAGGGGTGTTTAGAGAAAGAGATAGTCATTTTGTCTCTTCCCATTTCTGAACCCTGCCTGAACACATAAAACATGTAGCATACTTAAGGCTTTCTTTCCTATTTTTTAATAAACAGAGTACCTTGTATAAAGTAGATAGATGATATCCTCTGGCCCAGGGTTCAGGGAGCAGCCTCTGTGCTTGGCTCTGCTTTGAAATGATAAAAAGTTGAATTCCATGCAGAGGGTCCTGGAGGTAAGGGTTACGGGATATCATATCTGGTGAAGAAGGAAGCGTGGCCCTGCTCAGGGCAAGAAGACCAGAACAGCTGCGGTGGGAGGTGGATGCCCTTGACCAGAAGGTCAGGCTTCTGAGACGTGAACTCTTCAAGAATATTTTGAAACCACCTTGGCACGGAGCTAAAGTTTTTTATTTTTATGTTTTGGACTATCTCTTTGGAAGGCTATCTGTTGTTTTTCCTTATGACTCTATGCAGACACAGCATAAACATTTCCCTTCTTGAAAACAAGCTGGTGTTTTACTGTAGTGGACCCTGTATCCCAGAGTCAAGAACTATTTAGGATTCAAAGGAGGGCCACACAGATAGGATCTACTGCCTGCAGGCCGTCTGGTGGAAGGGACTTGCCCTAATCCACACAGCAGGCTGTGATAGGTGTCAAGCTTCTGATGGCTTCTGATGGCTCCACTGGGCCCCAGTCATGGTTAGTCCTATTTTACTGGTGAGGAAATCGAGGCTCAGAGAGTTACATAGCTTGCCCAAGTTCACACAGTCAGAGTGTGGTAGAGGCTGTATTAGAGTCTAGGTTTATTTCACTTCAAATGCCATCTATTTTCCCTTGCATCACCCTGACTCCCATGATCCTGTGCCTGAATCACAAGTCTCTATCTCACCTGAAAAAACTCTAACCAGATATAGCAGCCGAGAGGGGAACAAGGTGAGTAAAGACCGAAGTGGGAATGATGAAAAGGGAGTAGGGTTAAAAATCCAAGAGACAGATTCTGGGCAGCTGTGTGGTCTTAGACACGTTACCTACCCTAACTGGCCTCAGTCCTCTGTTTGTTAATTAAGGGTGTAAGCAAGAGGATTAGACGTTCCAGCGCTAACATTTTCTGATCCTGGTCAAGGAAGTTTGGAAGGAACAACCATATGAACTTGGTCTTGAAGGAAGAAGTGAGGGAACAGTGGAAGGACAGTTCAGATTAGGGGAGTAATTTATGCCAGAGGTGAGTTCAGACCAGCTGAGTTCTTGGGGAGAGTAATGGACCTCGTAAGTTCACTCATAAAGCAGGGGACAGTGCTTGGACAGGGGGCCAGGGAAACGCCAATGGACAAAGTATTTAGAGACCCGTGCTCAGCACATTCATTGTCTGGATCTCATCTCATATACTTTTCCTCCAGTTAAAAGCTTCCTTACTAACCGCTTTGAGATGGTGAATTGGCAATTTAATAATTCTTAAGCTATAATGACATTTTTTCTAATACCTGCTAAATGCTACTACAGAGAAGATTTTTCTTTTCTTTTTGTAAAGATCTGATTTTTCCTTTTTCTCCCCAAGGCACCCCGGTACATAGTTGTATATTTTTAAGTTTTTTTATTTTTATTTATTTATTTATTTTTAGGAAGATTAGCCCTGAGCTAACATCTGCTGCCAATCCTCCTCTTTTTGCTGAGGAAGACTGGCCCTGAGCTAATATCCGTGCCCATCTTCCTCTTCTTTATATGTGGGACGCCTGCCACTGCATGGCTTGCCAAGCAGTGTGTAGGTCCACACCCGGGATCCAAACTCTCAAACTCCAGGCCACTGAAGCGGAACGTGTGAACTTAACTGCTATGCCACTGGGCCGGCCCCAATATAGTTGTATATTTTCAGTTGCGGGTCCTTCTAGATGTGGCATGTGGGATTCCACCTCAGCATGGCTTGATGAGCAGTTCCATGTCCGTGCCCAGGATCCGAACTGGCGAAACCCTGGGCAGCGGAAGTGGAGTGCACGAACTTAACCACTTGGCTATGGGGTCAGTCCGGAGATTTTTCTTATAGACCAAGAAAGAGATAAAATGTGGACTAGGGATCTGGGGACACTCCCACAGATATGCTGAGTTATGAGGTTTGCACTTATCTCTATTATCCTTGTTGGGTGTTCAAGCCCATCCAAGCAACAATTATGAAAAGATGATTATACACATGACGTTATGAATTAAAGCAGCCCACAGCCTAATGAGTCATGAGGTAAAGGACTGTGAAGCTTCTAGAGAAGATCTAGAAGCCCTATGGGGCTATGGGAAGTCAGCCATTAAACTAGGCTGGAGGGTACTTTAGCAGGTTTCCTACAGGAAGGGAAAATTGAACTGTACCTTGCAGGAAAGGAAGAGGAGAGAGGGAAAAACAGAACAGACAAAGGGAGCAGCACGAGGAAGGGCACAGAACATGATGTGCACAAGCTGACCACGGAACGATGAGACCAGGGGGCATGGCAGAAGCCGTCCGTGGAGAGTTGGAGAAGGACATAGCTGGATCTGAGCTGAGGTCTTGTCATGGCTCTGCAAGTTCTGAGCAAAAAGCTTTGGAATTTTAAAAACATGTTAATTACAATACCATGTCCTGAGACACAGTTTGGGATTCTGGGAGTGTATCTGGATTTGTCAGAACATTATAGTGACAGGACAGAGAAAATGGAATGATGCGGCCGACTGAAATCAAATGGCAAACTGAACACATTTATCAAGGTTAATGGGCTAAAAAACAGAAGGGTGTGGAACAGAGTTGGGGAAGAGAAACTGAGTGTGGGCTTCATAAAGACTTTGGAATAAAATCGTATTTTAAAAAAGAAGTTGAGGGCCAGCCCTGGTGGCCTGGTGGGTAAGTTCGCCATGCTCTGCTTCGGGGGCCTGCGTTTAGTTCCCAGGTGCAGACCTATCGCACTTTTCTGTCAGCGGCCATGCTGTGGTCACAGCTCACATACGGAAAAAGAAGAAGACTGGCAACAGATGTTAGCTCAGGGCAAATCTTCCTCAGCAAAGAAACAAGTTTAGGTTCAGTCAGAATCATTAGAGATTGATTCAGTAGTTCAGGAAATAAAAGGTTGACTTTTATCTTGTTGTTCTATGTTGAAACCTTGTTAATTGGACTTTAAATTAGAACTAATTAAGTGAACATGCACTACTTAAAGAAGGGCACAGTTAAGTGATGGGTGTTTCTTGGAGTAAGGTCAGTTAACTACTATTGTTCTTGGATTGGTCAAGTTGAAGGCTGTCGCCTTATGAAAATAATTTTAATAAATATTTAAAAGGTGATTCATTGTTTAAGAGTAGATGGTTGCATTTTTATGTTTTTCACGTGAGGGCTCAGAAAATTATTTACTGGACTCAATTAGTTTAGTCAATGCCCATTCCTTCATCGAGCCTTTATAGTGAGTCCTTACGAGGTGGGGCTAAGGCAGCTGCAGGAAGAGATTGACAGCATCTCCACCCGTAGAATGTCATGGGTTTGCTTAAGAATCTCAATAGGAAGATAAAAATATTGAGGGACACTTTTAAAGTCTTATGTGAGCATATGCACATTTTATTTTATTAACCACGTATGTGGGAGGGGTTGAGTGAAAGACTCACCATCCACACAGTATTCCAGGATAAAAATCTGAGTTATTCTTAGCTTTTCCTCTCCTTCATTTGTTCCCAAACCACCCCACTCAACCCCACGCTTATTCAATCTGTCACCAGGTTTTACCGTTTATATCTGAAGTGTAATCTGTCTACGTTCTTTTTTGCCTGCTCCCTCTGCCTTGGGCCTCTTACCTAGATCAGTGGTTCTCAAAGTATGTTCTCGAGATCCCTGGGATCCTTGAAACCCTTTCATGGGACCTGTGAGATCGAATATTTTCATAGTGATAGTGAAACATTATTTTCTTCTTTTGCTCTCATTCTTGAAGGAGTAGAAGGTGGAGTTTTTCAGAAGCTCCAGAAACGATGATGATATCATGTCTCTGATGGCTAATGGCATGTGTTCTTATGCACTCTTGTTTTAGAATTTTCTCAATTTTAGTTTATAATACAGTAAATATAGATATAACTCAAACAAACAAGAGCTCTTTGGAGTCCTCAATAATTTTAAAGAGGGTAAAGGGGTCTTGAGACCAGTAGTGTGAGAATCGCTGGCCTAGGTGGGGGCCTTGTCTAACTCTCATGCTTCTCCAGTCTCGCCCCTTGCCCTGATCACCCTCAGTTTGTCCTCCATACAGGCACAGAGTCATCTTTCTGAAACATAGGTCTGGTAGTTGTCTTGAGCTTAGGTACTACCAGTGGCTTCACATTTGGTTTTACAGAAGGACACCACAGACTAGCATTGAAAGGTTGTCATAGTCTGGCCTCAACCTTCCTTTCCAGCTCCTTCTCTCTCCATATACTGTATCACCTACCCCTAGGCATCCAGAGCTAAAGATGGCCGAAGGCAACAATTCACATGCTTTCTTAACACCTTCTCAATCAAAATAAACTACTCTCAATGTTCATTGAAACACTATTCACAATAGCCAAGATGTGGAAACAACCTAAATGTCCATTGACAGATGAATGGATTAAAAAAAAGTGGTATAAGTGCAATGGAATATTATTCAGCCTGAAAAAAGGAGGAAATTCTGCAATATGTGACAACATAAACGAACCTTGAGAACATTATGCTAAATGAAATGGGCCAATCACAGAAAGACAAATGCTGCATGGTACCATTCATGTGAGTTATCCAAAATAGTCAAATTTGTAGAATTGAAGAGCACAATGGCAGAGGGAAATGGGAAGTTACTAGTCTACAGGAATAAATTTTCGATTAAGCAAGATGAACACGTTGTGGAGATCTCCTGTACAACATTGTACCTATTGTCAACAAAACTGTATTGTTCACTTAAAAATTTGTTAGGAGTGTAGATTTCATGTTAAGTGCTCTTATCACAATAAAATGAAATGAAATAAAATAAAATCTTGTTATTGCTAAATAAAAAAAGAATTTATGTTCCCAAAATATAGTGTTTACACCTTTCTCATTTGTCACAGTCTGACTTGTGTAAAAACCAGGTGGATCCGTCTTCACCCCTTGACTGTGAGTTCGTTAGGGACAGAGACCTGGTTTTACTCATCCCTGCAGTACCTCAGATCTACACAGTGCTACGCTTACTGCATTTTTTCAAAAGTATGTTGATGAGTAAATAAATGAATAAATCCTTTCAATAAGTAGATTCTATTATCTACATATGTAGGCATTTTGTAGTAGGTGCAGATTTAGTTATAAGATATTAAAACTGATTTTGTAACCTATTTACCTTATGAGATATATACAGATATTAATCTCATTATTTGTAGACATTTCTGGGTTTGTATAAAATAGCATTGGTCAGCCTGATTACTCACTTTGTTCATGAAACTTGGTACTAAATGGCTTTGATCTTTTTCCAATCGTATATTCATCCTCAAAGCATTAAGATTTGCCACCACTGAGGTTATTGAAAATAATATGTCTTATGACTCTGGACTTAATTACAGTTCTGTTCCATTCCATTCCATTCAACAGGCATTTATTGAGTTAGCGGCCCTGCAGGTAGCTGCGGATATGAAGATGAGTGATATAAGGTGCTTGCCTTTGAGAAGCTCCCAGGCTAATATGGAGAATAAGGGTAAACACATAAACACAGCTCGTCATGATAAGGGGAATAATAGGACATAGAAGTGGGACCAAAATATGATTAATTCTCTCGGGGTGGTGATGATGTGATGGTGAGGAAGAGTTTTTCAGAGAGTGTGTTCCTTAAGCTAGGATTTTAAGGAAGAATTGGGATTTTTTCCGTGGATGGGTGTAAGGGAGAAGGTTTCATGCAGGAAGACACTTGTCTCCAGGGAAGTGGTTTAGAGCCAACCGTTGGAGGGGAGTGAACAGCAATGGGTCTAGAGAGCTTGGCAGGGCCTGGATCGTGAAGGTCTCAGTTTTCAGGTTGGGACTCGATCCTGTAAGTGCTGAAAGATTCCAAGCGAAGAATTCTAAAATTATTTGGAGTAATAACAGCAAGATTGAATGAAGTGTGTGCCTGCCAAGGGTACTACTTGGGATGGCCCACACTCATTTGAATATTTAAGTTTGGGTATATTTATTTTGAAAAATCGGCTACAGCATTGTAGATCTTATTTCTTATAATAGATGTTTTTAAAAAAGGGTAGTTTCTTACCCTAAGGCTTTCATTTATCTTAACGAGTATTTGTTGAGCTCTTATGGTGTATAAGATACTTTTCTATGAATTTGGGAAACATCAGTGAACAAAACAAAGATCCCTGTCCTCATACATTGTGTTTTCTAGTTTTCTTAATCTGTAGTCCCATCCTGAGTGTTGTGAACAACCTACACAAATTTTTGTGAAGTCACACTTTTAGGTGGGATGTGATGGGTGAAAAAGACAGCGTGCAAGCCAGTAGGTCAATGGGCTACAACAGAAAACATTTGCTTTTTTCCTGACCCCTAATCAGTGATTTTTTTTTTTAAGATTAGCTCTGAGCTAACATCTGCTGCCAAATTCTCCTCTTTTTTGCTGAGGAAGACTGGCCCTGAGCTAACATCCGTGCCCATCTTTCTCTACTTTATATGTGGGACACTTGCCACAGCATGGCTTGATGAGCAGTGCATAGGTCCACACCTGGGATCCAAACCAGCAAACCCTAGGCCGCTGAAGCAGAATGTGCAAACTTAACCGCTGCACCACTAGGCCAGCCCCACTTCATCAGTGATTTGAAAAATAGTCTTTATTTTTTAGAATAGTTTGAGATTTACAAAAAAATTGAGAGGATAGTATAGAGAGTTCTCATATACCCTTACTCAGTTTCCCCTATTGTTAACATCCTACATTATTGGTATGGTGTGTTTGTTACAATTAATAAACCAATATCAATACTAGTATTATCAACTAAAGTTCCTACTTTATTCAGATCTCATTAGTATTTACTTACTGTCTTTCTTCTGTTCCAGGGTTCCACCTAGGATAGCACAATACATTTCCTTGTCATATCTCTTAGGCTCCTCTTGGCTGTGACGGTTTCTCGGACCTTCCTAGTTTTGGGGAGTTTTGAGGACTACTAGTGATGCATTGTGTACAATGTCCTCCAATGAGGATTTGCCTCATGTTATTCTCACGGTTAGACTGGGGTTTTGTTTTTTGGAAGGTAGACCACAGATGTGAAGTACCATCCTCATGACATCATGTTGAGGGGACATGCTACCAACACGAGCTATCACTGTTGATGTTGACCTCAATCACCTGACTGAGGCAGCATTTGTCAGTTTCTCCACAGTAAAGTTATTTTCCTTCCTCCACTTTTCCGCACTGTCCTCTTTGGAAAGGAAGTCAGTAAGAGCGGCCCACACTGAAGGAGCAGGGAGTTAAGCTCCGCCTCCTTGAGGGTGGAGTGCCTATATAAATTACTTGGAATTCTTCTGCACGAAAGATTTGTTTCTTCTCCTCTATTTATTTATTTATCACTAGTGATTTTTATAATTACCATGAATCATGTACTTAGCAAACATATTTATTCAAGCCCGACTACATGCAAGGCATTAATAACACATTTTTACTGAACAATATTTTGGTTTTCTCAGAAAAAACTTGCTTAAAAATGGAGAAATCCAATTTCCTGCCATGCTTCTGCCATTACCCGGCTAAGAGGCTTCAGGCAAGTAATTTCACGTCCTAGCCTCAGTGTTCTCTTTTGGAAAAGTAGATGGTGGCACAGGATTAATTCTAACATTTTTCCAGGTTTAAAATGGTGGGATTATTTAATATATTTACAAAAATAGGCTTCAAATTGTTTACAAAAGGAAATTTTTAGTATCTGTAGTGGGCTGGCCTAACTGAATGAAATCTGTGTTTAAAATTCTTTCTTGCCATTTGCCTCGGGGAATGTATCTTTTGTCTGCTATATTATTTTCTTATGACTCAGAGCTAAAATATATATACCCAATGAAAATATCAAGTGGATGAAGGTAACCTTGTTAGTAGCATAAGATATTTTATAAGAAAGAAAAAAATGCCAGAACACCTACAAATGACTGATTTATGGATTTAATAGACATCATTACCTATGGGAAAAGTAACATGGAATACAAATGAAATCAATGACTTTGGAATCCATTCTAACACCAGATTGAGGCATAACAGTCAAAGGAAGGTTCTTACGGACTCTTCCTTACTATTAGCTCTGCTGAGAAAAAGAAATATAAAAAAAAAGTGAGAAAAGTTGATGAAACCTGAGGACAAAAAGCATTGTTTAAATCTGAGAGAAAAAATACATAAACCTTAATTACTTGCTTCTTACAATGCTCCTCTTTGGCCTAAAAGAAGGTCTCCATGTTGAATGCCAATTGGTTCTTGGCTTCATTTTAGGGAAAAGGCGAAGTAACCTTTTTCTCCTCCTGCCCTTTGCAAACTTAATCAGACTTTTCTGGACAACTGGAGCCTCTCTTTTTGCTCATGAATGTCTTTTAATGCATTTCTTGCAAATGTGATTATGGATGTTCTTTCCAGTGTTTTCTGGGAAGCTTTATTCCTGTAAACTCAATAGTTGTCAAGGCAAATTGTAGTTTAATATAATTCAAAGAACAGAGGAACCCATGCCAGGCCCTGCCCTGTGCTCCCTTCCTGTTGCCAGCTGTACCACCTTGGGCATGTCAACTACCCTCCCCAGACTGCAGCTCTTCTGCGGGAACACGAGGAACATTTCACCTGCCTGTTTCCAAATGACACAGATGGCCTCGACAGGTCTCTTCCAAGTCTATATTTCCTGGGGCAGCAGATCCAAAGCGGTAAATGTCAGGGCTGAGGTGACGCAGCCAGTGTCAAGTTTTCATAGAGTGCATGGGACATGCTAAGGGTTGTACTAAGCGTTACTGAGGAGAGGTGAGTAAAATAGAGTCCCCAGGAACTTACAACTTCGTAAGGGAAACGGACATGTGAAAAACAACTATAATTCAAAGGCCAAGCCCTGGGGAAGCCAGGGGTCGCCCCCATCCCTGCAGGCCCAGTTGCTCTTCTCTGGCTGAAAAGGAGGGGGAGGGGGAGACATTGGAAGGAGCGCTGAGTGACGCATGTTTTCCATTTGGAAATAGTTGTAGGGACCCAGAAAGGTGAATCCAACCCCCGACACTGGCATCGGCCTTTTTCAGCTTTGTTTTTCTGTCCTTCAGGCTCAGAGGCAGCAGCTGCAGGAAGAAGATTGAAGGTAAGAGGCTACCGCCATCACACCAGGGAACGTCCCTGGATGTCTGTCTTTGTCATGAGCATCAACCTCTCTCAGACAGAGCCTGCAAATGGATGGTGTGCCAGTACGTGGGCCTGTGAAGAAGAGACTTTCTGTGCCAACGAGGAGCAAATTGGTTTGCCAGTTTGCCTGGGAGCGGGTGGGCATGAATGACAGATTGGCTGTCACCTCTGAGGGCTCTGAGACAGGGCACATGTTCTATAGGTAAGCAGGTGAGGGAAGAGAGGAAGCATGAGGCTCAGGCTAAGATTATTTATGACAACTGATTTATTTGATCTGCATGAGATTGGTGTTAATATTCCCATTGTATTAATAAAATACAGGATGTTCTGAGGCCTTAAGTAATTTACTTTAGTTTCTAGAGTTAATGACAAAGCCACGATTTAAAGCAGGACCTGTCCAAGGCCCCAGTCCAAGCTTTTTTGCTGCTCCTCACTGACTTCTGTGATGACCTACTCCATGTTATTTGAGGGGTGCTGAAATAGTCCTCTCTCTCCTGGAGAGTAAGGACAGTGGGGGAGCTTCATCCATCCACCTACCTGATGTGTGGTAGAAATTCCATTATTTGACATTTATTTTTTTAAGATTAGTAAGAATGATCTCTCTTCAGCTAGCCCCTTTTTAAAATACAAAGACCCCTAAGGGAATAATATGCCAATATGATCACTCACTTTACTGAATATCAGCCATCTCCTCCCAACCCTGCCCACAGCTAGTGTCAAGAACTGTGATGGGTCTGAAGTTTTACCCTTTCTGCAAGTTAATAAGTTAGCCTGTTATAGTTTTACGGATGATGGCAGAAGACACGAAACTCCAGGGTCAGAGACAAAGGGCTGTATTACTCATGGCACTAGAAAGCATAAGCATCAGCGTGTTTGCGTCAGTCCCCTTGTCTCCCGAGTCCCACAGGGGCAGTGTGGAGGGTCCAGATGGACGCTGCACAGGCAGTGGGTTTGGGTCACAGCTGAGAAATATTGAGCTTAAGGAACCCACCATTTTAGAACAAGCAGGAAGCAAGACTGCTCTTTTACATAAAGGAAGACATGACCTCACCCTTCAATGTTGCTCGCTGCGAATACTGCTGTAAGAAACTACCTGAGCAAAGAGGAGTCAGGGTCTTGCGTTCTCAGCATTCTCAAGAGTGGCAGAGACCCCTGGAGCACTGTCTCTCCCAATAAGCAATCCCTTGGTCCTATACTGTCTTGACTTCTGGTGACTTTTCACTGAAGTATGCCACTCTATTGGCCACTTTGGTTAATCTGACTGACAGATGCTGGGACCAAATCCATTCATTTTGTCTCATACAGCATTTAATTAAGGTTATGGCAAACGGGACTCTGATCCTTGCAGTATTGACCTCAACCATGCTCCTCAGGACTCAACCAACTGTAAGTAAGTCTCAGGGGGCCAGTAGATTTTTTTTTCAGATAACCAGGCTATAGTTTAAGGCCGCTCCATTAT
Source organism: Equus asinus (assembly GCF_041296235.1). Classification (NCBI taxonomy): domain Eukaryota; kingdom Metazoa; phylum Chordata; class Mammalia; order Perissodactyla; family Equidae; genus Equus; species Equus asinus. Next base: position 34,561,830 of record NC_091790.1, read on the forward strand.
CCATTATGATTTGTGCAAGGGAGTTAAGACTGACCTACTGATCTTTAGTGTCATTAGCAATAATTACAAGTGGCAATAGATAGGCCAAAAAGCAACCCTTATTCCCAATGGAGGAATATCCCGTGATGTCAGGCTTAATAGAATAATAGTTCAGGACCAGCCATGCCCATGCAGGTCTTTCTGTTTCTATAGCCCATAGATGGGAATCACAAATCCAGCAATGTGTCAGATTGCCAGAGGCAGCTGCTACTTGACTTAGATGGGTCATGTGATTGTTTTGTCAAGCTGTGGTGTTAGATATAGGGGACTAAGAGGCATTAATTATTCCTCCCCTCCATGTCTCCCCCCATGGCTTAACCAAAGCTGTGTATTGGGGACCTAAATCAAGTTTAGCAAAAAATTCCAAACTAGAGTGACAAATGCGCCTTTGTTTGTATGGGTGAGAGAGTACATCACAGGGTATCCCTCCACTGGGAATAAGGGTCCAGGGTCTTCCCTACCCAGGTACTAGGGCTGTTGCTTTCCCTCGATGGCTGTGAAATCAGTGCCTTCCATCCCAGCAGCTATAAAGACACTTTTTTCCTAATCATTCCCTAATTGAACCCAAACTTTTTATCTAGAAGGATCAGGTGCAAGTGGGAAAAGAACATTTTTTATAAACTTACAGAGACCAGTTATGTCCTCCACCTGGCCAGGATGGGACCTCAGTGAACTGTACCCAACCAAGTGGTCATTGTCTTCATGATCTAGGACCGTGTCAATTCAACAGGAGAATCCAAGTATCTGAACCAGATTTAAGTTTGGGTATGGTAGGTCCCCTTTCGTCTGGGTTGCCACCCAACAGGTATAACAAACAGGCTGGCCTGGGGTAGTTGCTGTTAGGGGAGAAAGACATATCATTCTCCAAATTTTCAGGATGGAATACCGGATTTTCAAAATAGGTGTAGATAACCTTTCACCCCTTTTATTCTGATACCCAAGAGGAACTCTTTTTGGGGACAGCTGCATTCAGTGGCCACACTGTCTTACTATGTTGTGTGGACCAGGATGCATTGGAAGAAATCTTTGTGAGTCAGAATCTTTTCAAAGTGATTTTTGAGGAGGCTGGTCCAGTGCTCAGCAATCCCTGTTGCCTGTAGATTGGAGAGAGCATAGAATATCCATCAATATCTTGACTATTGAACTTCGTTGGGTGGTCTTTGCAACAAAAGGCACACCATTTTCTGACTATAAATGATCCAGAAAGCAGAAAAACATGACACAATTTAGTTTCAAGAGCCACAGTGATGTGGCCAGAGTTGACTGGTTGGACTAGAACAGCAACACTCTACCCTGAAAAAGTGAGTATCCCTGGGAGGAGGTCAAGGTCTGCTATAGTTGATTTACCAGGAGCAGAAGGGGTCAATGCCAATGCAATATGACTTCATTTACCACAAGACAAACGGACCAACATTTGGCAGGAGTTATAAGTCACAGTGTTAGCTTATGCATCATCATTTTTTGTTCTGTGCCTGGTCTATGATGGTGAATGTATTGCCATGTCCAGTGTAATGATGAATCTATGTGGCAATGGTGGTGATCTGAATGGTGCAGTCTTGATCAGCAACTTGATTCTAGTTGGTCTCATCAGAAAATGGCCCTTGTCATGGAAATACGTATGAGTGACAGTGGTGACCTATTTCTACAGTTCACAGCCCCAAAGAGGGGTGTCTTTAATTTGCCAATCTGTAGTCTTCCACGTGGCAGACCGGACATCTAGACCATTGGCAACAGCCAAGAGTCACTAAAAATGTAGTATATTTCATTGAGCAGACTATTGGCCATTGCTGTGAGCACTGCCTTGAGTTCTGCTCACTGAATGGAGAAACCTCATCTATTTTCAGTTCTGTGTACCTGACACAGTATTTGAACAGCCACAACAGCCCAGTGGATTTCAACTTAGCCAAGCCATCAGTGAAGCCAGCCCGGGTATTTAGGTACTTAGGGGAACCTTGTAAATTGAGGACTCCATTGAGCCAGTGGTTTGACTTCAAGTTGCAGAGTGAGGGATGGAGTTTTCCTCAAAGTGTGGCTGCCACTTTGTCATGTAAACCCAAGATGCCACCGGAGCCAGGTCAACCGTGTTCTTGAATATACCATTTCCACTTAATAAGTGAGGCCTCTTGGGCCCTTCCCATCTTGTTAGTCATTGAGTCTGAGTTGACCCAACTCCAAGTGGGAGTATCACAAAACCTCCAATTTCAACAAGAGCTTAGTAGGAGGTTAATAGCTGTTCTTTTATTATTAAAAGGGGTATACTTGGTGGCTGCCTCAGGCAGTGATGATGTTGCACTGGAAAATAGTCTGAGCAAACCATCACTCCCTTCCTCCTTCTCAGATTCTATATTGTTTCTACTGGACCACCTGGGAGGGGACAGGGAGGCAGGTTGTTGCAGTGTGTGTGTGGGGTGATGTTCCATTAGCACCCTTCTATATACCACAGACCCTGAATGGGAGAATCCCTCCGACACTTAAGGAATAGGGAAATGCGAGTATGTAACACATCAATTCCATATACATTCAGATTTGGAAGCCACTACATCAGTCAACCCAGAGGCCCTCACCCACAAAACCACTTTAATTTCACTTGTCCACTGTCCAAACCCCATAAGCTGAAATTGGGTACCATTTCCCCCTACAGGAATGTGGACAAAAGAGTCTAGCATGTGTGTGAGTTGGGGCTACAACAACCACAGCCAGGAGGTCCCTGTTAACCCCCTGGGAGTACAGGAGTGTAGGGTGGAGGGGAAGAAAGCCTGAGGGCATCTTGGAGTAGCTTTTTTTCTCCCATGATTTCTTGTTCTAGCATCAGTGCCCAAGCGCTGATGCTGTTCCCTCCCCTGAGCACCTGCTGGCGTTTGATGGGTGTTGGGCCCACAGACCCGTTTTTTCTGTGCCTGTGCCTGTTGCCAAGTCTTTGGTGCCTTTGGCCACCATTGCAGCCAGTGCTCTGTCCTTGTTGCTGGCCAAGTTGGGCTGCAGCAGGTGCCCGGTACATGAGCATGGCTGGCTTAGCTCTATTTGAAGAGGCTATACATCCACTTCCATTTTTGAGCAGCCACTTGCTTCTGGCTCAGAAAAAACTAACTTCTAACATTTTTGACTCATCCAACACTCTATAATGAATAGCAAGGTTTTCATTGCTAACATCATTTTTTTTTCTTCCAGCTTTGGAGACTCCTTGACTCAATTGCTACAACCACATTGCCTTTCAGCCACCAGCTTGCTGCCCCATTGTCACGATAACATCTCCTCCTCTACCTGCCTGGAAAAGAGTGATTGAGCAGCAACCATGGGGCCATTTGGGTGGCTTGTTTCAATCCTACTTCTCACCACTCAGTCTCAATAGAAGGCAGGGTAATAGAGGACCCTTACTCCCTCGCTTGCCTACTGCTTGGGTGGGAGCATTGCTACCTACTCTGCTCATCTTCTGATATCTCTGAATCCAGCACATAGGACCCTTGTCCTCTTTTTCTAGCAAGTCATGTCTCTGTCAGCATCCTGTCCTTGCCACATTACCTGTGATTGGGGCAGTAGCTCAATGCAGAGTATGGATGGGGAAACTAAGGAGAAGAAAGCAGCTCAGGAAGGTCAGGTAGTTTGGAGGTGGTCGCATAACTGTAGCCCTTCTCTGAGATGCACAAAGACATTGATGTAAGGGCATAGAATTGGTGCACTGAAAAAGGAGGTGAAAATAGGAGTAGTCATGTATTATACAGTCCAGCGTCACTGAACGACAGGGATGCGTTCTGAGAAACGTGTCATTAGGTGATTTCATCATTGTGCAAACACCATAGAGCGTACTTACACAAACCTAGATGGTATAGCTTACTACACACCTAGGTGATATGGTACTAGTCTTATGGGACCACTGTCGTATATGCGGTCTGTCCTTGACTGAAGCGTCGTTATACAGCGTGTGACTGTAATTTTGTCCAAGCACAATTCTCTTTCATCCTTGCTTGATTAAAACTGGCCTTTTTCCTGTTGGAGGCTGCCCTAAATTAATTATCCTATTGGGTTCCTTTAATGTATTAGTAACAGATAACTTTTTGGCAAACACAGTAGGTGGTAGAAGAGCCATTTGGAGATAATTTATTGAATCATTAATTTAACAAAAAATACCGGATCTTACTATGTACCAGGTGCTATAGTAGATGCTGGGCATACAATGGTGGACAAGGGGTGGACGCTGTGCTCTAGGGGCTTAGAGTCCATGAGAAGAGAAAGCTGAGTAAAGATGCAGAGATGACTTGGGCTTTCAGAGGCTCCACCCACACACAATCTGTCCTCCTAGAAAATAGCTGGAGACGGACAAACTCTGGAATGGAGACGAGAATGGAACCAGAGCATCAGGCAAAGAATCATTCACTTAATCACATCTGATTTCATTTGGGAGGTATTACACAGAGTTTACGACAAGCTTGAAAATATAGTTCATTATAATGAAATTTGTAAGAGTCATTGTTATTTATCTTCTTATTCAGCAAGTCCAGGAAGTTGAAGGATGTGTTTACTGTTTGACTGGAAAAACAGGGAGGTATCTTCTACCATGGCCAAAATGAAAAGCCATTACAGAAATTCTGCGCTCATGAAATAAAAACATTCCATAGCTCCATTGTCTCTCCTCCACGCCAAGAAATTAAGTTTGAAAACTGACGCAAATATTGGTAATGCTGCTTTGATGAGCCTGAGTTCCTCACAGTGAGGTTAATGAGTTAGAGGCAATGATGAAAAATAAACATGTCTAAGCTGACAGCAAAGGGAGGGGGCAGAATTCCTTTGGCTGGCAACACACACAAGTTTGCAAACTCAGATTGGTCATGGAGGAGAAGATGGGATATTTGGTCCAGAACAATAAGTTCCACAGGAAATCGGGAAGGGCAGGGAAGCAATCCAGATGAAACCCAGCCTTTTACCTTATCCTCGGTTCAGCTACGCTGGTCTACTTGCTGTTCCTTAAATATGCCTCCTCTGAGGAGCCACCATAGCTGCTGTTCCTACTGCCCAGGGTGCTCTCTCACCCAGGCTTTAGCTCTCCCTGGTAAATGACTTTTCATCTTTCAATATTTCATTAAAGTTCCAACTCCTCAGTGAAGCTATGCCCTACTATTCCAGGCAACGGACTTGTGAGCCAAATACAACTAGATTAAAATCTTCGTTCTGCTACTTGCTAGCTGTGTGACTTGGAACAAATATTTAAACTCCTCAGCCTTCCTTTTTGAAATTTGGAAAACGGGTATAAGCATATCTATTTCATAGGACTGTTATAAGAATTAACAAAATACCCTCTGAAAAGCACCTTACAGAGAGCAAGCAGTCAATCAAAGTGAGTTCTTGTCCTCAGTGGGATCACAGTAGTTTCTTGATCTCTCTCTTTTAGCATAGATCCCACTCCACAGTAGTTTTTGATTGTCTTTTTCCCCCAATTGATTGTAGTCTCCTTGAAGGTAAGGAATGTGTCTTATTTTTATCTTCGAATGGTCTGCTCTACCTAGAACAATATTTGGCAGGAGTAGGGACTCAATAAACATTTAATGAATGAAGAAAGAATAAGCGAAGAAATTAACAAATGAATAATTAACATACATCCCCAAATTCAATCGTCTTTAAGCTATTGTTTTTCAGGGAAGTATTAAACTCTTGCCTTCAAGAGCCACGTTAGGGCGTGTGTGCTGAAGACGGAACCTTTAGAAGATGAAGTGAAAGACTGTTGTCTATGTCAAGGTACAAGCTGGACTGGACAGTCAACATCAGTGATACTGATGTCAGAAGAAGTGCATGTGTTTTTATGGTTGGGCTGGGGGCACTTGGCATGTGCCTGTTATTGAGAGAGGTGTTTGGTTCTTGCAGATTTTGGGGGAGTGAGCTTCAATAATGAACCTGACCTTTCTATGACTAAAATTTGATTGCCCTGTGTATTAAGTAGGAATGGCTTTGACTGTTAATGTCAGCCATGGGTTAATGGTTGGATGGACTTTTATTTAACTGTTTACAGCACTAGATACAGATCATCTGGGGGCATTTGGTCTCGGATGACCCAATGGTTATTTCATATTCACCTCTATTTAATGATGTCCCCCATCCCTCCCATGCTCACCCCTTGTAGAGCTTGACAATGAATAAAACATATGACAATGGTTTAATTCCTTTAACTTACCATAGGGAAAGATCATGTTCCCCAACCCTTAGAGAGGGTCTGATAGGTTGGCAAGCAGCCATTCATCACTTCATTCGTTCTTGCTCATTCAACAAATATTTATTGAGTCTAATATGTGTCAGACAGTGTTTTGGGTACTGAGCATACATCTGTGAAGAAGGTAGCTAAGTTTGGAGTTAAATACATTATTCCTGAGGATCTGCTAGTTTCCAGGCACTGTGCTGCATTCTGGAAACACACCGAGAAAAGGGGAGAGATTCTAGTGGCACAGGGAGTACATGAATGATGGCGGAGGAAGGCGAGCATCTGTTAAAGAGGGTTTTCTGGTTCCTTGAGTGTTAATACTTAAGAATCACTGCCCAGCCCCACATGGCTGCTTTAGCTCTCCACTTTTATCCCTAAATCATGCCCCAGGCACCACATAAAAGGGTTTTTGCAGAATATTCCAGCTGTTTACAACTTTAATTTTGAAACAGTGGCCCTGAACTACTCCACACATTGCATTCTCTCCTCCCTTTGGCTTTACATTTTCTAGGTTAAGCTGGAATCTTGAACTTGGTGTTCAGACCCTGGGTTCTTCCGGACCTCGGTCAGAGTTTTCCCTCCATCTATACTTGCTCAGACTGCTTTGCTTTAACTCCTGCCTCGGTTCAGCCAGGCCCAGGATTGGGGATGTCCCAGCTGACAGTCCTTTTATGAGGCCACCTCAAATCCAAACATAGGGTTTGAACAAACCCAGTTTATTTCAAATCTTTTTCTCAAAATCTAACTCAAATGTATGTATTCATTTCAGACTTTTGTACATACAACATATTGATTTGAATTTTTCTTAATACTTAAGACCCTTGTATTGTTTTGCAATTCACTAGCTTAAACCTTTGTCCTTATACAGTACAATAAATCCATATACAAAGTTCATCACGGGGCCAGCCCCATGGCATAGTGGTTAAGTCTGGCATGCTCTGCTTCAGCGGCCCAGGTTTGTGGGTTTGGATCCTGGGCACTGACCTATACCACTTGTCAAGCCTGCTGTGACAGCAGCCCACGTGCAAAATAGAGAAAGACTGGCACAGATGTTAGCCCAGGGCTAATTTTTCTCAAGCAAAAAAAAGGAAGATTGGCAAGAGATGTTAGCTCAGAGTGAACCTTCCTGACCAAAAAAAAAAAAAAGAAGTTTCTTATATTTAGAAACCAGCCTACACTTCATTAAAACACTCATTTATTAATATTCTAATCTAATCAATCAAAATGCTTTATTAAGCACTAATTATGTATATGTCACTGAGCTAAGGGTTGTACTGAGAGACATCAGATTTCCAAGGAGGTTAAAAAGAGTGAGAAAGCGGACTTCACAGAAAATCAGCAACATAACACAATACTTGATAGACACCAAATTGGTGACATGGCTAGTAGGCGCTATCAGAATCGAGAGCTGTGAGAAAGATCACTGTCGAATGGGGACGCAATTTGAGCTGGGCCTTGAAGAAGAGGTGGGATTTCACTGGGGAGAAGCCACAAGGCGGGGATGGTGGTGTGAACAAAGCCGAGGGCGAGGAGGCACTTGCGTCTGGAGAACATCAAAGAGCTGCAGTTTTATTGATCTGGCAGAAGTCTCCACTGCTTTCAGGCGGCCATTGTGCTGCAGCAAAAACTGAGTTCCCAGGTAAGAATGACTGGCGGCTTTCCTAAGACCTAAGTTGAAAAGCAGAAAGTGGAATAATGATTCTGGGAGACAGTTTGTTTAACGACATAAAGCTCTAATCACTTTTTATACTGCTAAGGAGAGACATGCCCTTCATTACTGATTGGACTTTTTATGTTTAGCTTCTCCACCAGCAAAAAGAAAATGTCTTTGGTTGCTTTCCTCAGGTCCCTCGAGGCCTTCTCTGGAGAATTACTCTTCGTGGATAATTTCACTCACTGCCCAGTCAGATTAAGACCTTCAACTGCAGATAATGACATTTTCCTTGGACTGTTGCTTCTGTGAACCCCGTTGTGACAGCTTATATTTAAAAGGTGAGTCTGTGTAAACTAAGTGTCTGAATGGGCTTTTTAAGTCTGATGTGAAATGTGTTCAGTACAGCGGTGGCTCACAGGGTTTTGATTCTCTGTAATTTTGAAGGGATGAATTTACTGTAATAACCAAATGATTTCCAGCTCTGTGCCTATGGAAGTGTAAAGTCTGGTGGTCGGTACCTGCTTGATAGTCTGGGTCAAATTGCAGGAATACGTGTCCATCAGGGAGGGATAGGAAAGAATTGCTATTGATATGAGGGTTGCAAAGGGTGTTCAGAGGAGAGTAGCTGGTGTGAACACCAGTTATAGTTATTGAGAAGCCAAAGATGCATCCAGAAGGATAGCTCTTGGTGTTAAGTCTAAGGGCAGAAGTAGGACATATATTGAAAGGTTAGAAGTTTGAGGATTGAGAGCAGGACAGGGTTCAGTATGAGGAATGGTTGTTATGGGCGGTTCTTCAAGACGGGGCTGATGCCATGATTACTGATGCCTGGTGTGTGATGTAGCTGGGCCAAGAAGAACCATACTAAGACTAGACTCCATTCTTCCTTGGGGTGGTCTTGTATGGGTAGGAGTGGGAGCTCTGTGTAAGGATCTCAGTGTAGAGATATAGGTGGGGTTTCAGGGAAAGCCAGGGATGGAAGGTAAGTGACCCAGCTGTCTTCTGAGCAAGGAGCATAGGGCCAAAGGTCATCAGAGGGACACCGTTCGTGCATTCTACATAGTTGTGGAACCTGATGACAGATGTTGGGGATGTTTATTTATATGAATAGGATCTTGAAAAGCAACCTTGAACTACAGAGACTTCTAGTTAAATTTCATTTCACTTCAAGCTAGATATACTTGTGTGCTCAAGTTAAAACAGGTGTTTTTATTTGTTTTTGTCTTTATATGTGTATGTTTAAGGTCACAGAAATCCCATTGACTCCAAGCGCAGGAAGGAAATTTTAATTCCAATGAAACTGCAATTATTTCCACCAGACTGAAGCTTGAAAAGCCACCTGGAACCCGAAACTGCTCTCCCACTGTCTCAGGGGACACATGGTCTCTTATCTCTATTTCTCTCTGCGTCAGATGCATTCTCCCTGTCAGCAGACTTTCTCTGCTTTTCCATTGTGCACATAGACCGGCTTGGCTGCCAGCCCTAATGCTATATCAGATCATCATTGGCTGGGGCTATCTATTAGTTCATGTTTTTCCAAGAGAGAAATTGCTTGGATGCTGAGATGCTAATGGCTTGGCTGGCTTGGGATCGATGCTCAGCCCCGGTCCAGTCACCCACGGCCAGGATGACATAGCTGCAGCACTGCACGTCCTAGAGGCTGGAATAAATTATGACACTGTGTAGTTCCACAGCCCTCCATCCGACACATGGTAGAAGGTTAGCTGTGGACTCCGACCATCCTCCTCTGAAGCTGAGTGTCTGAGGCTGGTGCCGGCATGGCTGGTTCGACTAAGCAGGGTACAATGTCATAGCTGTGGGATGAGAAAGAAGTTTCTGTGGAAGTTTGTGGTTTCAGGATCCCAGGCAGGAGCAACACTGCTGCCCCACAGGTCATCCCAGTCTGTCTTTGGTCCTGGCACATGCCTGTCCTATTTCTTTGAACTTTGAGGTACACTCTAGTGTAGTCAACAGCCCTCCTGGAGCAGCGTGCCCTTGCCCGCCAGGAGATGCAGTTAGACTCACTGACACGTGAAGATTTGAACTCTATCCCAGCTAGCTAGGGCGTGGTGGTGGCTCAGTCTTTGCATCATTTTTCAGTTCTGAATGGGGTTAACAAACCCCAAATTCTGTACAGTGTAAGCTCTGGAAGGCTCCGTGTGATGTGGACAATCTGGCTTTGAGGGAAGGCGATGGCCTGGCAGTCTTGACTTTTGAGTAGGTATGGTAGATGCAAGGTCTGGGACAAGAACACAGCTAGGGGCCTCCTCTTGCACTCCCCTTCTCTTCTCACCCAGGCTCTGTCCTTCATGGCAAGGCCCCACACATGAGTGCAGAGCCTCCAGCCCACATGTCCCGGTTGTGTATGCTCTTCCCGCCAATAGTTACCTTCAGTCCTGAAGGTGTGTACCCCACCTTCAAACATAGTCTGACGTTTTCTCCCTTAGGAAAAGGCCTGCATTGGCCCTAGAAGTAGGCTTAGAGGCATTTGGGCAGGGAATTCTGGGTCTCGGATGCCCAGAGCATAGTCTAGAAGGGCATGTGGTGTGTGCCCAGAGTGGGGACATCAGATGAGGCTCAGAGTGGTCCCTCGATCACCTCATCTGAAGAGGAGGGATGTGGCCAGAGAAGGGCCAGAACAGGACCCTCTAAAGTAGAGGTGCCAGTAACTGGGTCTATGGGTGATTCTGTGTATAGTACGCAGCATGGGCTCACTGAACCTGGTGTCACTATTTCGAGTAGCTCCAGGGAAGTAGACAGATCTCATGATCATGAGGTATCAGACCCTCTTGGAGTCATATCTCTAAGCCCAATTAGAGTTCTTCCTGTCATATGGCACAACTGATCTTGGCAAGGTCCTTTGGAATAAACATGTGTACATGAGTAGGTTTTTGGCAACTCTTCCCAACACTCCACTCTCTCCCCGTCTTCCTCCACTGCCTGTGTCTGTTTGGGGAATTCCTCAATTTGCAGGAACCTGCCCCTTATTACAGAAGTAAAAAGTAAAAATTGATATTTGCTATCCCAGCCTCCGTGGCAGCAGGGAATATGCCCTCGGCTCAGCCAGGTAGACACAATCACCTAGGATGGAGCTTCTCAACCACTACGCTGTGACAAAGTGGTAAACCACCAATAGGTCACAGGAATGTTGAGATATGGAATTCATCAGTCCTTGGACATGCCTGGCAGGGCCTGGGGTAGTCAAAGCTTCTGGCCATGTCACTTCTGACCATAAGAATCTTCTTTTACCCCAGCGTACTGTAAAAATATAATTTCCTATAGTGCTGTGGCATGAAAAAGGCTGGGAAGCACTGGACGAGGAAACTGAACTGGGAGCTGGTGACACGGTCATGGAGACGTTGGAAGGTTCGCTCTCTGGCACGATAGTGGTTGCTGCAAGATGCTGTGTCATGGCCTGTCTTGTTTTCTCATAAGACCAGTTCTGTGACATAGCTCTCCATTTCTTCTGATCATATTTTAAATTTTGAAAGAATTTAGTTTCTGTTGAAATCAGAGTTATATAATAGTTATACAACAAAAGCTATCACAATAGCCACAACAGAGAAGCACCATGGGAGGGGAAGGTGGTTATTAGAGCCAATACTTTTCTTCTTCCCGCTGTTGGGTAAATCTGAAACAGCTGAGCCCTTTGTTGGACAAAGATATTCCTGAGAATGTCATACACTATAACATTTAGAGCTTGAAGGGACTTTGAAGATTCTTCTAGTTCAATCTTCTCATTATACCAATAAGAGCCGAAGTGAAATGACTTGTAGACTCACAGAGTTAGTTAATTGAAGAATCTCTAGACATTTAAAACTGTGCTTTTCCCAAAGTTTCCCATCATTAAAAGAAAATGGATTTTTTTCCCCAAAGCAAATGCAATCCAAATCAAGAATAAACATAGAGCATTTTTTTCAAAGTTAAAGTTTCCAGTTAGTTTGTTAGATAAAGTATTGATGGAGAAGTTCCTCAATGATTGACACCTCCAAGGAAACACAAGGCATTCCACTTGGGTGAAATGTGGTTTATTTTTATTATCTGAGTGGGTATTTCCTTTAGCAATGCCCTCTCTCACTTTTTAATAAAAACTTGGATCATTTCAGTGTCTAGCTGTTCCTGGCATTCCCTTTTCCATAGGAAAGAATGCTTTTAATGGCTTTAAGCTAAAGCAGATACTTCTTTTCCTTATGCTTGCTAAACATGCCAAATATGTTCTTTGGTCTCTTGAAATTTTCTTGTATTTTAGTTGTGTATTTTTGAATGTGAAAAGTGTGCCAGACAACCAAAGCAGATTACTATGGATGTTTCATGCAGATTAGCAAGAAACGTTACAACTGCAGACGGTTTAAATTAACCAATTAAAAAAGTATTTGAAAAGAATTACTGTTTAAAAGTGTTGTTTGTTTATTTCTTCTGTTTTCTTTTAAGCCAAATGAAAGATTTGGGGAGCGGCAGGGGTTGACTGGAGGAATGACCAAGGGGCAGGAGGAAACTTTTGGGGGTGATGGGCATGTTCATTGTCTTGATAGGAACAAACATACCGCAAAACTAATTAACTTATACACTTTAAGAATGTGCAGTGTGTTCCTTGTCAATTATATCTCAGCATAGTTGTTTTTTAAAAAATCAAATAAAGAAATAACTTCTCTGTAAAAGATTTCGAGTTAACACAAAGGCATAAAGATGCATGCACCCCTATGTTCACTGCAGCATTATTCACAATAGCCAAGTCTTGGAAGCATAATATCTTCAAGGTCCATCCATGTTGTCACAAATGGCCAGATTTCATCATTTCTTATGGCTGAGTAGTAGTCCATCGTGTATAAATACCACATCTTCTTTATCCGTTCGTCCCTTGATGGGCACCTAGGTTGCTTCCAAGTCTTGGCTGTTGTGTATAATGCTGCAATGAACATAGGGGTGCAAGTATCTTAATGCCTTTGTGTTTTCAAGTTCTTTGGATAAATACCCAGCAGTGGAATTAGCTCAGACTCTTAACTGTAATCTCTAAGGCACTGCTCAAGTTCTTACGTTTCACAGGAATTCACTGGAATTTCATCATATCACTGCTGTGTGGAATACATGGGAGAGGCTCAGATGCAGAGGTTGAATTCCTGCTGAAACTGGTTCGAAGTAGGGTGACTCTATAATTTATCATCTGAACACAGACACTTCTGAGAGTGAAAAAGCCACTATTAGTATTTATGTTGACAGCACAGACATAAACTGGGACTGTGCCTGGTAAAGTGGGACAGCTGGTCACCTTCATTATAAGACTCCTTGACCTTTATACAAGTAGAAACCCATGAGCCCAGCTCACCCTTTGTGTGTGCTGGAGAGCAGAAGCAATGCTCTCACGGACAAAGGGGGCCAAATCTGTGTCTGCCCATTGGACTTGCCTTACCTAGAGCTGGAGAGAGAACTGGGGGAGGAAAGGAAGGGTTATTCACAAGGATTCTGAGGATGCAAGTTGGCCACTGGGGATATGGACAGATGGCTCCTTATGAGGCCCTTGGGTGAGCCCTAAACCTTTCTTTCTGTCTTTGACCTTAGAAGCACCTGTGCTATATCTCAGCAAGTCTCTGCACAATGGCAACACATTCAGCCTCTCATATTTGAGGAAAATTGTTCAGACAAATACGACTTTTCTTCCATTCAGCTTCCTGAATCTGTCATGATCTTTGCAGCTCAGAAAGCAAAATTTAAGCAGATTCTTTTGATTATTATTTTTTTAAATTATAATTATATTTTCGTCGTTTGTACTTCTTCCTGCCCTCTTAAAAATTGCCATTAGGTCTAAGTAGCTAGAATTTGAAAATGAAAGAGTGGATGATAGTGTCACAGAGACGAGAATTAGTAAAAGGTTTTCAATATGAAAATATCTTTAATATCCTGCCTGGGTATTAAAGTGACAGGACGTTCCTTGGATAAGCTCTCATGAGTTTACAATAATTAATTTTCATTACATCGTATTGAACAGCTTTTCCTAACACAGCAGCCTTTTCAAACACAGTGGTGTACAAGGTTCTATATAATTCTATTCTTGCTTATCTCTCTCGACTCATCTCTCAATCCTTGTTGACTCACGCTTTATGTTCTTCCAACATTAAACTTCTTGTAGTTCCCCCACTGCGCCACCCAGAAGACTTTGAGAAGAGTTCTTTATTTGCAAGTCCTTTTTATTGCTATGTTCTCTGTAGAGAGTGTATTTCCTTTTACCACATTCCTGTTTTTTGTTTAGCTCTCAGTGATCGCTGCTTCCAGGAAGGCCTCCCTAACTCCTTAACTCCTCCTCAGGCTGCATTAGGATTTCTTTCCTTCACCTCCTTAATGTGTATGCAACTCTCTATTCCTATATGTTATATTATTCTATAATTATAAGTCTATGAATTTGCATCTGACATACATTGAACAAGCATCTAGAAAACTGAATCTGGTATACAATGTTCTCTCTCTTTCTCTCTAATGGCCAGCACAGTTGACACAGAGTAGGTGTTTCCAGGGCCTAATAAAATTGTACATGAACCTGAGAAAACAACCAGTTGAAACATTTCCAAGAAAGACAGGTGTGCAAACGACTCCTGCTGAGAGTTGGTACCATGCTGTTTACATTACTGCTCTTGAGCTGAGCTTTGCTTTCCTGTTTCCTCAGAGTCAATATGTGTACATGTTAGACAGACGCAGATGCAGAGAACTGAAGTGCAAGTCTGCTATCGTCAGATCGGAGTAACACGTGCTTTGTTGACCTCGCAATATTGGATCCATTTTTAGCAATCAGTTTATTTCATGTCAGTTTTAATTTTCTTGGAAGTGAGAAATACCACATATTTAACTGCACATCTTTAAGGAAAGTGGTGGTAATATAATGAATAGAAAGTGTTTCTTCCAAACTACTATTACTGAGCTTGCAAGGTCATTTTTTCCAATGTCCTTTCCGACTGAGCAAGCACCGAACACTTTGAGGCAGTGTCTTTATTCCTGAAGAAGTAAGTCCCCACAATTAGTGGGAGTCTGAAGAGACTGGGGAAGAAAATGACTAGAAAAAGCTAAATATATTTTGTTTTCCATCTTTCTGAAATCTTGGTAATTGTTATATGGTCATATGGTAAATTTTAAAAAAATGATTATTATTCCAAAAGCTGTGAATCAGAACTTGAAGTCTGTAGAATCTGTTCCCAAAATTAATATCACTAGAAAGTTAGCAAAAAGGTGGGTAATCTATCCTTCGAATATCTGAATGCAGGAAAGATGTTAAGCAGTCTGATCCTTTTATTTAGTGCACATAAGTATAATTATTTGATTCTTTTCTTCTCCCCAAAGGCCCCTAGTACATAGTCGGATATTCCAGTTGTAGGTTCTTCTGGTTCTGCTGTGTGGGACGCCACCTCAGCATGACTTGGTGAGTGGTGTCAGGTCCAAACCCAGGATCCCAACTGGCAAGACGATGGGCCGCCAAAGCGGAGTGCGCGAACTTAACCACTAGGCCACGGGGAAGGCCCCTCACTATTTTTAACCAAGATAAGATAAACCAAGATGATTTTGATGATTTTCAGATGGCTAGAATATTCAGACCAAAATTGCAGGTCAATTATTCAAAATACAAATGGGTAACTGGACAAAGGAAGGTGGCTCTGGACATGTCATTCAAAGTGAAACAGTGTTGAGTTTGCCAAAGCTTTCCTCTGTAGAGGCTCAAAGCTTAGGAATGACCAGTTCAATGTGCAATAAGGAGGAGCGTTGAGCTTCTGGGAAATCCTGTCTTAGGTATCCCAGGTAGAGGCGCTCATGCCTTCTGATTACACATTTACTGGGCAGGTTAATTACTCCGCTTGCTGCCATGAGTTCTGTTGTTCTTGTTGTTGTTTCCAAGTAGCAGAAGCCACCCTGGCCACAGCCCCCTGCTTAGGGAAACATTATCTGACTGTAGCTGTGCATGGGTTACCTCTGATGGAACCAGCATTGAACACCCAACCCAAGGCCTGAAGTGAAGGATTTTGTCCTGTAAGAGGATAGCAACTAACTCAGCCAACCAGACTAGTTCCTTCCAAAATTATTTCTAGGGGATGCAGAGTAAAATCACAGAAGGATGGAGCTGACACTTAGGTTGAGGCAATGGCACTTTGAAAGAGAGACCACATGGGCTATGAGAGGTGGAGAGAAGAGTTAGCTCAAGACCTGCCTAATATTCTCACGGCTTTTACCCAGGTATCTTTATGTGTTCCCATTTTTCTTATCATGTTCTGAGAAAATCTCTGTCCCTCAAGGGTCTAACTGTAACCATCACAGACCAATTCATACTGGCCCTATTATATCTTATTGTATCAATAATGAAATGTCAATCAAAGTTGTTTTGCAGGGGCACGGAGCAAAAATTCCTAGTTGGGTAGCTGGAGCATGTTCAGAAGATGGAAACCTTGTCCTCAGATGACCTCAAGCTGCCCAGGAAACAAAAGTTCTCTAACTATGGAACTCAATGTGAGGAGAAAGTGGAACGGGAAACCTAACATGAAGTCAGGGTTCTCTTGATTTGTAGCACACTGGACATACAAAACTATTACACTCCAACCTGCCAATCAGATTCCACCAAGTTAGCATTTGTATAACCACTCCTACTCCCAAATCCTCAAAAGTTTGTCCCTGCTTCAGCTCAGGGAGACAGATTTGAGCTGTTTCTCCTGTCTCCTTGCTGGTTGGCTATGCAATAAAGCTCTTTCTTCTCTCAAAAGCCAGCGCTGTCATTTTGGCTTCTGTGCACATTGGGCAGTGAGCCCTTGCTCTGGAACACAATGAGTGCACCCAAGGGATAAAAGATGGGTGCATAAAACGCTACAGCCAGTAAAGAGAGAGCACTTCTAATCAGGGACTTATCACAGAAGGAGAAGTGGAGAAAAAAAGATACAAGCTGCAAAGTGCCACCTCCTTCAAAGCTCCAGACAAATGCCAGAGATTCCTCCTTGGCCAAACTTGACAGCCCCGTGACAATGACCGTATTAAGATCAAGTGGAATCATTGAAGAGGGTGTGCCTAAGATAAAGAGGTAGATGTTCTAGTAATTGTTTGATCCTGTTATATTGTTAGGAAGTCAACTTTTGGCCAGGAGGGAAATCCCTTCCCCACGATATACCTGTAGTCAAAAAGCTTTCGGTTTCCGAGTTCTCGTCAAGATGGCACTGTGAGCAGACGTTGAACTCGCCTCCTCCCACGAACACAACCAGGTTACAACAATTTTGGGAAGAATCACCCTGGATTGAAAACTGAAAACTGGATAAAAAGAACCCCCACGACAAGGGACAGTCCTGACGAAAGCAGAAGAGGCAGTAACTCCAGCCAGAGAGGAAAAAAGCCACCTTTGGGAGTAGCGGAGCTTCTCAGCTGGCCAGGCGGGAGCCAACCTAAGGTACGCAGCCCTCCCTGGAGGAGTGAGGTCCAGAGCGGGGGCAATACTGTTATAACCATCCTTCGGACTCAGCCCAACTGAGAGGGGGGGTCTTACTGTCTGGCTTTGCTGGCTATTAACTGCAGCGAGGACACCCCAGAAAAGCTATCGGCTGAAAGCTGAAAAGATCCGGGTCTTAAAGGGCCCATGCACAAACTCACTCATTGCAGCAACCTAAAATCACCAGAGAGAAGGCTGACTGTCCTTTGGTGAAACGAGACTCACCTGGTGGGCTCTGGGGGCATCTTGGTGAGAGGAGGATCCTCTCCTGAGACTGAGACATTGGTGGGGGCCGTTGTTCTGAGCTGGTCCAGGCGTGCTGATACGGCCACAGGTGGGCGCCATTGAGGTGCGCCCCTTGGGCTGTTAGCCCAGGGGTCTGCCACACCCACTAGAGCACAGATTTAATCCAGTTTAGCCAGGGCAGGCAACCTGCCCTAGGGACTGGCCCCACCTAACAGCAAGCCCTCAGGCTACTTCTCAGCCTGCATTGACTGAGTGCCTTCATCCTCTACAGGCAGGCAAAGGTGTCTGCCTCTGTGGGGCAGGGCTTGTGTGAGGACCTGGTGAACTGTGGGTGGCATTGGGGCAGAGGTGGGGGCCTCTGCAGTGTGGCGGTGGGGTACGCTCTAGGGGGTTGAGAAGTGTGCACGGACCAGGACTGTGCTGACTGTGTATGTGGTCCAGAGTGGGGTGAGGCTTATCAGCGGCAGAAGACTTGTGTTTCACAAATAGCCATAAAAAGGATCAGCCCCACCTTCCAAAGCCTGAAACAACTAAGTGCCTCCATGCCAAGGGCTAGCCCCACTCAGCTGCACTCCTAAGAGAACTGACATCAGCCTTGTTGGCCTCAGGCCTATCACAACTGTATGCCCCTGAGCCTAGCAACCAGCTACACTGGGTACCAACCCAATTAAGAGGACAATTGCAATAAGAGTGTGCTAATAGGCGGGACCAAGATGGCAGAGTGAGTGGTCTTCTTTGTCTCTCCCCCGTCGAATCTACAACTAATTGGACATTCACCGATTAACAAAGGATATCCAGATAGCATCTCAAGACGCCTAAGAGTCTCCTGCTACTATACATCGGAAGGCGGACGGACTTCCCCCTGGGAGGAGGTGGAAATAGGTGAAAACTCTCCGACCCCTGACCCCTGGACGGCCTAGTTCCTGCAGGAGGCTCTCTTCCAGTGGACTCCCCCATAGCATCACCACACACCAAGGGCGGGAGTGTGCACTCACCAGCGGAGCGATGGTGGAAACAGGTGACAACAGCCCTACTCAAGCCCCCCGGGATTACACCTAAGCCCAGGGGGAATCCCCAGGGTCCTGCACCCACCAGCAGGGAAGGCCTCCACTCACCATTAGCAGGGAGACCCACCAAGAATCCAGAACAAAGGGAAGCTCCTGGCAGGTGGACTCCCCAGCACGGCACCAGACTGCAAGCTGCTGCTGGGCCCATGGTCTCCGGCACATGGGTCGGTGCAGGGGGTGCCCAGACTTCCCGTAGACGTGCTTGGGGACACGGTTGGAGCTCTAGCACCTTGCTCTGCAGCCTGGGGGGAGGCTCTGGGGTCCCACACCCCCCCAGCAGGGAAAGACTCTGCTTGCCATTAGCTGGGAGGCCCCCCCTAGAATCAAGAACAAAGCGAAGCTCCCAGCAGTTGGATTCCCTGGCACTGCACCAGACCACCAGCTGCTGCTGGGCCCACGGTCTCTGGTGCATGGGTCGGTGTAGGGGGTGCCCGGACTTCCTGTGGACATGCTTGGGGACTGGGTGGAGCTCCAACACCTGGCTCTGTGGCCCAAGGGGATGCTCCAGGGTCCCGCACCCCCCCAGCAGGGAGGGCCTCTGCTCGCCATTGGCAGGGAGGCCCTGCCCAGCATTCAGAACACCAGGAAGCTCCCTAGAGCAGAATTCCCCACAAGGCAGCAGCTTACAAGCCA
Organism: Equus asinus; assembly: GCF_041296235.1. Lineage (NCBI taxonomy): Eukaryota > Metazoa > Chordata > Mammalia > Perissodactyla > Equidae > Equus > Equus asinus. Next base: position 34,581,092 of record NC_091790.1, read on the forward strand.
CTGCCAGGCCCATGGACTCTGGCCATGTCCCAGACGAGGCAAGGGGCTCCCAGAGATCCCGTGAGAGTGGAGTGGGGCAGAGTGGAGCTCCAGTGAAATGGCACGTAGCCCAGGGGGGAACTCCAGGTTCCTACAGCAGCCACAGCGAAAGCCTCTGCACAGCACTAGTGAAGAGGTCCCCACTGGCAATCGCAAGGTGGGAAGGCCCTGAGGCAAAAGTAGCACAGCTAGGTGAGCTAACGACAGACTGCAGAAGATACCCATAGCTCTGCTGGGACCTGTAGTGGACAAAAGTGATCTTGTGGGCTCTGTTAGGGACAAAGCGGCGCTTATAGGTGATCCTGCTCCTGGCTGCTGGGAAAGCCCACAACACTGCTGCAGACCACAAGGAGGGAGCGCATCTAAGTGGGCTGCAACAGTAGGCACCAGCAGCCTGAGGCCCCCTTGCGATTGCCCCACAAATGATGAGGGACCACACAGGACCACTGTGACTATGAGGAGGGGTCCAGGTCCAGTCAGTAACAGCTGACAGCGTTCCTGGTTGGTGCAGTCTAAACAGCTGCCCCCCCGCCCAACACCAGTCACAACAAGTGGAAGCAGTGACTAAACTCTATCTCTATGCAGAGGCACAAATCCACGCCATCAAGCAGTATGAAAAAAATATATTAAATCTCCAGAACAGAAGGAAAATGATAAGCATCCTGAAAGCAATCCCAAAGACAATGAAATCTATAATCTAAATGACGATGATTTCAAAACTGCCATTATTAAAAAACTCAATGAGTTAAAAGAGAATTCAGATAGACAACTCAATGAGTTTAGGAGCTATGTCACAAAAGAGCTTGACACTATAAAGAAGAACCAATTAGAAATACTGGAGATGAAGAACACAATGGAGGAGATTAAGAAAAATCTGGACTCTCTGAACAGTAGGGTCGATAATATGGAGGACAGAATTAGCAATATTGAGGATAGGAATATAGAAATGCTGCAGACAGAGGAGGAGAGAGAACTAAGACTAAAAAGAAATGAAGAAACTCTCCAAGAATTATCTAACTCAATTAGGAGGTGCAACATAAGGATTATAGGTATACCAGAGGGAGAAGAGAAGGAGAAGTGGGCAGAAGGCATGTTCAAAGAAATAATAGCTGAGAACTTTCCAAACTTGGGAAGAGAGATGGAACTTCATGTGACAGAAGCCAATAGATCTCCAAACTTTATTAACGCAAGAAGACCAACCCCAAGGCATATAGTAGTGAAACTAGCAAAAGTCAATGACAAAGAGAAAATACTAAGGGCAGCCAGGCAGAAGAAAATAACTTACAAAGGAAATCCCATAAGGCTATCAGCAGATTTATCAGGAGAGAACTTACAGGCTAGAAGAGATTGGAATGAAATATTCAAAACTCTGAAGGACAGAAACCTGCAGCCAAGAATACTCTACCCAGTGAAAATATCCTTCAAATATGATGGAGAAATAAAAACTTTCCCAGATAAACAAAAGTTAAGGGAGTTCATCGCCACAAAGCCTCCTCTTCAAGAAATGCTCAGGAAGAACCTCATTCCTGAAAAAATCAAAAAAAGGAAAGGGGTTACAAAATCCAGAACAAAGGAGATAAGCAGAAGGACAATAACACAAAGTAACAGCTCACCATCAGGACAAAATGCAAAAGAACCAGAAAACAAGTGATAAAATGGCAACAGTAGGCCCCCACATTTCAATAATCACTCTAAATGTGAATGGATTGAACTCTCCAATCAAAAGGCACAGAGTGGCAGGATGGATCAAAGAACAAGATCCAACAATATGCTGCCTCCAGGAAACACACCTCAGCCCCAAAGACAAACACAGATTCAAAGTGAAGGGATGGAAGACAATACTCCAAGCTAATAATGAACAAAAGAAAGCAGGTGTTGCCATACTTATATCAGACAAAGTAGACTTCAAAGCAAAACAGATAAAGAAAGACAAAGAGGGGCAGTATATAATGATAAGAGGGACGCTCCACCAAGATGACATAACACTTATAAATATATACACACCTAACACAGGAGCACCAAAATTTGTAAAGAAACTATTAACAAACCTAAAAGGAGACATCAACAGCAATACAATAATAGTAGGGGACCTCAACACCCCATTAACATCAATGGACAGATCATCCAGACAGAAAATCAACAAGGAAATTATAGAATTAAATGAAAATTTAGATCAGATGGACCTAATAGATATATATAGGACACTTCATCCAAAAACAGCAGGTTACACATTCTTCTCAAGCACGCGTGGAACATTCTCAAGGATAGACCATATCTTGGGAAACAAAACAAGCATCAATAAGTTCAAGAGGGTTGAAATAATATCAAGCATCTTTTCTGATCATAATGCTATGAAACTAGAAATCAACTACAAGAATAAAGCTGGGAAAGGGTCAAAAATGTGGAGACTAAACAACATGCTACCAAACAAACAATGGATTATTGAAGAAATTAAAGAAGAAATCAAACATTATCTGGAGACAAATGAGAATGAAAACACACCATACCAAATGATTTGGGATGCAGCAAAGGCAGTCCTAAGAGGGAAATTCATTGCAATACAGGCTCACCTCGATAAGCAAGAAAAATCTTACATAAACAACCTCAAATGACACCTAACGGAATTAGGAAAAGAAGAACAAACAAAGCCCAAAGTCAGTAGAAGGAGGGAAATAATAAAAATTAGAGCAGAAATAAATGATATTGAAACAAAAAGACAGTAGAAAGGATCAATGAAACAAAGAGCTGGTTCTTCGAAAAAATTAACAAAATTGACAAACCCTTAGCCAGACTCACTAAAAAAAGAGAAGTCTCAAATAAATAAAATTAGAAACGAGAGAGGAGAAATCACAACAGATACCGAAGAAATACAAAGGATCATAAGAGAATACTATGAAAAACTATATGCCAACAAATTGAACAACCTAGAAGAAATGGATAAATTCCTAGACTCATACAACCTACCCAAATTGAATCAGGAAGAAATAGAGAATCTGAATAGACCAATCACAAGTAAAGAAATAGAAACAGTAATCAAAAACCTCCCCAAAAATAAGAGTCCAGGACCAGACGGCTTCTCTGGAGAATTCTACCAAACATTCAAAGAAGATTTAATACCTATCCTTCTCAAACTATGCCAGAAAATAGAGGAAGATGGAGCACTCCCTTATACATTCTATGAAGCCAACATCACCCTGATCCCCAAACCTGACAAGGACAACACAAAGAAGGAAAACTACAGGCCAATATCACTGATGAACATAGATGCAAAAATCCTCAACAAAATTTTGGCAAACCGAATACAGCAATATATCAAAAAGATTATACACCATGATCAAGTGGGATTTATACCAGGGACACAGGGATGGTTCAACATCCGCAAGTCAATCAACGTGATTCACTACATTAACAAAATGAGAAACAAAAACCACATGATCATCTCAATAGATGCAGAGAAAGCATTTGAGAAGATCCAACATCCATTTATGATAAAAACCCTCAATAAAATAGGTATAGAAGGAAAGTATCTCAACATAATAAAGGGCATATATGACAAACCCACAGCCAACATCATACTCAACGGACAAAAACTGAAACCCATCCCTCTCAGAACAGGAAGAAGACAAGGGTGCCCACTTTCACCACTCTTATTCAACATAGTACTGGAGGTTTTGGCCAGAACAATTCGGCAGGAAAAAGAAATAAAAGGAATCCAAATAGGCAAGGAAGAAGTAAAACTCTCGCTGTTTGCAGACGACATGATCTTATATATAGAAAACCCCAAAGAATCCATAGAAAAACTATTAGAAACAATCAACAACTACAGCAAAGTTGCAGGGTTTAAAATCAACATACATAAATCAGTAGCATTTCTATATGCTAACAATGAACTAACAGAAAAAGATCTCAAGAACTCAATCCCACTCACGATCGCAACAAAAAGAATAAAATACCTTGGGATAAATTTAACCAAGGAAGTGAAAACTACAAGACCTTCTTGAAAGAAATCGACGACGACATAAAGAGATGGAAAGACATTCCGTGCACATGGATTGGAAGAATAGACATAGTTAAAATGTCCATACTACCTAAAGCAATCTGCAGATTCAATGCTATCCGAATCAGAATTCCAATGTCATTCTTGACAGAAATTGAACAAAGAATCCCAAAATTCATATGGGGCAACAAAAGACCCCGAATTGCTAAAGCAATCCTGAGAAAGAAGAACAAAGCTGGAGGCATCACAATCCCTGACTTCAAAACATACTACAAAGCTACAGTAATCAAAACAGCATGTTACTGGTACAAAAACAGATGCACAGATCAATGGAACAGAATTGAAAGCCCAGAAATAAAACCACACATCTATGGACAGCTAATCTTTGACAAAGGAGCTGAGGGCCTACAATGGAGGAAAGAAAGTCTCTTCAACAAATGGTGCTGGGAAAACTGGACAGCCACATGTAAAAGAATGAAAATCAACCATTCTTTTTCACCATTTACTAAAATAAACTCAAAATGGATCAAAGACTTAAAGATTAGGCCTGAAACAATAAGTCTTCTAGAAGAGAATATCGGCAGTACACTCTTTGACATCAGCTTCAAAAGAATCTTTCAGACACCATAACACCTCACATGAGGGAAACAATAGAAAGAATAAACAAATGGGACTTCATCAGACTAAAGAGCTTCTTCAAGGCAAGGGAAAACAGGATTGAAACAAAAAAATAGCCCACTAATTGGGGAAAAATATTCACAAGTTTTTTATCAGACAAAGGGTTAATCTCCATAATATACAAAGAACTCACACAACTCAACAATAAAAAATCAAACAACCCAATTACAAAATGGGCAGGGGACATGAACAGACATTTCTCCAAAGAAGACGTACAGATGGCCAATAGACACATGAAAAGATGCTCGTCATCACTAATCATCAGGGAAATGCAAATCAAAACTACACTAAGATATCATCTTACACCTGTTAGAATGGCAAAAATATCCAAAACCAAGAGTGACAAATGTCGGAGAGGCTGTGGAGAAAAGGGGACCCTCATACACTGTTGGTGGGAATGCAAACTGGTGCAGCCACTATGGAAAATAGTATGGAGATTCCTCAAAAAGTTAAGAATAGAAATACCTTATGACCCAGCCATCCCACTACTGGGTATCTATCCTAAGAACCTGAAATCAGCAATTCCAAAAGTTCCATGCACCTCTATGTTCATCGCAGCATTATTCACAATAGCCAAGTCATGGAACCAACCTAAGTGCCCAGCAACTGATGATTGGATAAAGAAGATATGGTATATATATACAATGGAATACTACTCAGCTGTAAAAAAGGACAAAGTCGTCCCATTCACAACAACATGGATAGACCTTGAGGGTATTATGTTGAGTGATATAAGCCAGACAGAGAAAGACAAACTCTGTAGGACTCCACTCATAGGTGGTAGTTAACATATGGACAAAGAGAACTGATCGGTGGTTGCCAGGGGAAAGGGGGGTGGGAGGAGGGCACTAGGGGTGAAGTGGTGTACCTACAACATGACTAATAATGATGTACAACTGTAATTTCACAAGGATGTTAGCTTTCATAACCTTATTAAAAAAAAAAAAAGCTTTTGGTTTCCTGGAACTGCTATTTAAAATTCCATGTATCTGGGTCTAAATTAGAGGCATTAAAGGTTTGGCTAATATTGACAAGTTCAGGCAGATAATTAATATATATTCCATTTAAGATACTATTTTCTAGAGGACAGTAAATATGTATTTGTGAAACCTTTTTTTAATGAAATGTACAGAGAAATATTTAATCAACGCTTTGCATGGTGGTGGGAGATTACAATGAGGGTGCAGATAATTGTGAAGAACGTAATTTCTTTCTTTTAAGTAGAGAACCAATTCGGATCTCTTCACTACAGATGTTGCTTAATCAGTCAAACCAAGAGCCAGCGTGACAGGGAATAAATATTTTATGAAGGGTGTCAGAGACGTGTACTAATCTACAAATGCCCTCAGTAACAGGCTTTGGGATTTCACATAACTTAGAGAAGTATAGCACTGTAAAAAGAGATCAAAAAGATCACACAAAACTAATTGTGTACAGATTTGTAAATTATATAGTAAGGCCACACACTTCAATTACTTTGGCAAAGTCGATTACATATAATTGGAATTCTAGCTCATGCGCTTGCATAATTTAAATTTTACTAAAGTTTTACTACACGGAGCAAGTTTCAGCACATGGAAATAATTTCAAAGTAAATCTCTAATCATATCATACAATAAAAAATTTTTAATTGCTTTTACATTTTGACGCAACTTCATCTGCTTCCAAATAGGAAACATGTCCAACTATTCTTATAATCCACAAATCGGGTAAATTTTTCCTGAAACCAGTCAGAAATGTATATTTAATCACCAATAAGTCATGCATCAAGATGAAATACTAGTTCGGTTTTTCGAACTTAGTTCCTAAAAACCTCTTTGCTCAATACGTTTTTATTAGCTCTTCTCACATTGTGAATATGATAAAAACCTACAAATGAGTGTAAGTATCTGCACATGACATAAAGCATACAAAATATCATATTTTCAAATTAGAAAATTCTTGTTTTCTTATATGTGATTTGGGTTCCTTTTGGCAAGGTTTGAAGTTTGAATCCCTTTAGACTTGGGACCTGCTAAATCTGTGACCCCATGAACCTCGGTCATCACAGACTCTGTTCTGGGTGGGTTTACCACTCACTAGCTGTGTGGCCTTGGGCAGCTGTATCTCTTGGACTCTGTTTCTCTATAGTTCTCAGATCCTCATCTGTAAACTGAGTCGTCAGGTAGATCAGTGGTTTTCAGTTGTGATCTATAAACGCTTGGTGTGACTGTGGATACCCTTAGGGACCAGTGAGTATGGTGGGGGCAGTGGGCACAAGGGGCTGGGGCTCTGGGCTCGCACAGTATCTGCTCAAATGGAGCAGCTTTACTTCTCTCTGCCGGATTTATTGGACTTCTACGTGAGCTTTCATTTGATGAAAGAGCTATAAGTCCAAAAAAGACTTGCAAACCACTAGACTAGATAAAAATTAAGGTTGCTATTTTGTTCTAGAATTAAATTATTCTACTCTAAGCACCTGATTGGGTCTGGCATGAAATGGCTCTCAATAAGTATCTGTTGAATGAACGAATGGAGTTCTTTCCTTTAACAGATTTATAACCAAACAAAAAATCTTCTTCATCTTAGAATATACTATAGTTAAAATAATACTTTTCTCCCATTGCTATTACACTTTCAATTGTTTCTTAACCTTGTAATTGTTTCTTAATTTTGTAAGCAGCAAAAGAGAATGTCTATTCTCTATCTTCAAATGTGCCCAACTAAAATCACCCCATTCTGATGAGTCTCAGATGACAATCTGCAGGCTACGGGATTGTTTGTAGTTTCATGATTAATTTGTGTAGCACCTGTAATAGAGGTAGGATAGAAGCATTGACCTTACTGTACGAACACGGGACATTTGGGTGGGATGAATGAAAATCTTTCCTTATAGAGAGAAAGCTCTTCCAAGGATGTGTGCATGGGTAGAAATGAATATATCTTAGTATGTTAATATGTTTTCTAAAGAACTTCTTCAGAAAAACTTTCTGAGTCCACATCCGAATAAGCGTAGAAAACCATGAAATTGAAACAGCATTGTCATCCGTGAGAGGCGGATGCTCTTCAGCAGGTGACTCTTCTCTTGTGAACTCCGTCTACACCTGTGAACTCCAGTCATTCAGAACATAATGTTCCCAAAGTTCTCCTGGTAGCTCACACCTACATCTATTGCAACGACCTAGAACGTCCTTCCCATATTCTTCTGTGTCTGTCTGTCTTAATCTTCAAAAAGTCCCACAAGCATTGCAGACTCACTTCCCGAGTCAAACATTTTATTTGGATATTCCTCCTTCATGCCCCAAATCCTATACATATTTCTAATTTAACATGTATCCAATGACTGTAACCATTTATTTCCTTTTCTTTCTCCCTGGCCACACCGAACTCTCTTTTAGGGTAGGGATCATATCTTACTTATTTGATTTTGTGTTTCCAATGCCTAACAAAGTACCTGGGATGTTGTAATAACCCAATAAATGATTATTTTTTTTCTGAAAAACTGGTGGGTTTGAGAATGTTGTCCAAAAGTCACTCCATCAATCTGAGTCCAAATAGAAAAACAGAGACCACGCTAGGTATTTCAAGTAGAGCAAATTTAATACAGGGAGTCAGTTTCAAATGCATTAGAAGAGCTGGAGGAGCAAGAATGAAGAGGGCTGCCTGAAGAGCAACAAGGACTGAGGGGCGATTAGCAAAGATCAGAAGCTGAAAATCCCCCTGGGCTGATTGAAGCCCTTGATCTTGAGCCCCCACCTGCTGTCGACTGTTGTTTCTGGATCTACTGAAGAGGTCTTCCTGCCGGGTCAGTACCATTAAAGTGGTCCCTTCCTGAGCTGCTGAAATGGCTCCCCACCCTCCTGCCGCCTTCATTGCCCCAAACTGCCAGCAGCTGCCGCTAAACAAAAGGCTTCTCTCTGCCTCAGACCGGGGCTCCCTTCTGACAGGCTCCAACAAGAAGAGAGTTGACAAGAGAGTTCAGCGAATGTAATTCGCAGGCTTCCAGCCTCAGCGGTGCAGAGGGCTGGGTGTGGAGCTGAGACCTCAGTCCCTAAGAGACTTGCAGTGTGCTGCTCCCGGGATCTCCCAGTTTTGGAATCCATAGTGCTAAATACGTATATTGGAGCTTTTCAGCAAAGCAATACTGACTGTTTAAAAAGTATGAATGTGAACATGTCAAAGACGTTTCAGCTCCTGACTAAAGACGCGCTAATCAAGTTTACCCCTCACACAAAAATGGGGAATAGGAGGCAAATCTATGAAGTTTGTCAGAACTGATGTCCAACATTATCTCAGTACGCTAGAACTATGATTCACAAGTCAATGAGATAAAATCTGACAGGAAAGAAGGAAGGAAATTCTGACACATCCTACAACACAGACGAACCTTAAGGATATGATGTTAAGTGAAATCAGCCAGTCACGAAAAGACAAATACTGTGTGATTCCACTTATATGAGGTACCTAGAGTAGTCAAATTCATAAAGAAAGTGTAATGGTGGTTGCCAGGGGCTAGGGGGAGGGGAGAATGCAGAGTTAGCGTTTAATAGGCATAGAGTTTCAGTTTTACAAGATGAAAAGAGTTATGGGGATGCGTGGTGGTGATGGTTGTACAGCAATGTGGATGTATTTAATGCCACTGAACCGTACACTTAAAAATGGTTAAGATTTTACGTTATTTGTATTTTACCACAGCAAAAAGAAAAAAAGAAGGTAAAATAAAGACAATTTTAGATTTAAAAAATCTAACAGGAATAAGTAATTGCAAAGTTTTCATTTGAGTTAAAAAAAGTCAAGTCTAGGGGCTGGCCCCGTGGCTGAGCGGTTAAGTTCGCGCGCTCCGCTGCAGGCGGCCCAGTATTTCGTTGGTTCGAATCCTGGGCGCAGACATGGCACTGCTCATCAAACCACGCTGAGGCAGCGTCCCACATGCCACAACTAGAAGGAACCACAACGAAGAATATACAACTATGTACCGGGGGGGCTTTGGGGAGAAAAAGGAAAAAAAATAAAATCTTTAAAAAAAAAAAGTCAAGTCTTTCCACTTGTTTTACAAGCAGAAAACTTATGAGCCATAAATGTGATATAAACCATATCATGGGCCTTCTAGATGTGTCTTCTTGATGAATTGACAGCTTTATCATTAAGAAAATGTCCCTTTCATGCCTGGGAATATTCCTTGTTTTAAAATTTACTTTGATATTAATATAGCCCCACTAACTTTCTTTTGTTTAATGTTTTTGTGGTATATCTTTCTCCACCCTTTTACTTTTAACCTATCTGGTTCTTTATGTTTAAAGAGTTTTTCTCGCAGACCGCACTATGTTAGGTCCTGCTTTTTTTTAATCTGACAATCTCTGTTCTTTAATTGGAAAATTTGGATTCCCTGTACCTAATGTAAATATTGATACGGTTGGAATTATATCTACCATCTTGCTATATGTTTTCCATTTGTCCAGTTTGGTTTTGTTCCTCTTTTTTCTTGCTTCCTGCTTTCTTTTGATTAACTGGGTGTTTTTTAATAGTTTTATATAGTTTGCCCAGTTTTCAATTTGTGTCTGGCAGGAGAATAATTCCTGTAGCCATTAATACTTCATGAATGGAAGTGAAAGTCTAAATAATGAAATTTGAAAGTTAATTTAGTATCACTGTGAATGCCACAGTTATAAAAATGGATTGACACAGGAGCTCTCTTATTGGCGCCTCCAATACTATAAGCATTTGTTGATGGTGATTTCCCTCAATGGTCAACTATTTTTGGTAAATTTCCAAACAAAATAAGTCTCAATCTTCCTTGAAGTTATATGGTATTTGCATTCCTAGAGAATTCTGTATATATTAAAATGGAGCAAAAATACTTTGTGTTTAGACGTAAAATGGAGTTAGGTTCTGGGCTCAGATAATATAAACAGGTTTTCCCCTTACAGAAAAGTCACAGTGGATGTGGGACCACAATCCCTTGTGTGGGATTATGGTGTGGCATCCTCAGCCCTTATTGGAAACCATGGCTAACGTAATGAATACATGTCACACTTCACACATTTTATCTGTTGTATAAATAAGCATCTGGTAATTTTGAAGGCTCCATGCTATTGGAAATACAGTAAATAAGTTGGTCTTAGCTGCAGCTACTGTTATCAGGGAAGGGGGGAAATACTTATGGTACTTTAGGGAATCTATTTTTAGTTCACCTTCCAAACAAACAACTCTTTCTCCAAAAGGCAAAGTAAAATGCCCCCACATCATCACAACTCATTCATTCTCTCAACAAATATTTATTGAGCCTCCAATATGTGCCATGTGTTGAGGATATATGAGTAATCCACAATCCTTCTATGCTGCCATTTTCCCAGCCGCCGTGAGTAATTCAAAGAGACAAGAATCCCTGGCCTCATGGAGACTACACGTTTATTAGGGTTCATGGCAGAGAAACTGGCCACCAAAGGAAATACCCACACATGCCTCGCATTGTGAAGACAGAGTTGCTATGTCACACATTGCCCATAACTAGGAAAACAGCTTACAGGAATTTTAGAGTTTACAAAATGCCAGCAAAAGCCTCCAACCATCCTTTTGGTCAAGATTCCATACTTAAAGACTTTACTCCGAGGAAGTGCATAACCAGAGGTGAAGACTAGACCTGTAGGCAAAGTTTGGATGATTGCTTCAATTCTATTCATAGATTCAAAAAGATCTTCCAATAATACTGCTCAACCCACGCTTCGTACTTTACAGAAAGAGGGGAAGAAGCCTGCTCTCTTAATGAGCTCAGCTTCCCAGGATCACCTTGTCTTTTGAGAAATCACCATTTGGCTGAGATCTCACTTTCAGAACACACTTACTTGGATCTGGTGTCTTGAGTTCTGGACTAATGACCACCTGGCTTGTTTGGACGGATTCTCTAGGCTACCTGCTCTCTGAGGCTGCCTCAGCCCAGAGCCACAGGAAAATGCATTTTGTCCCACTCCCTGAGACACACTACACTGGGAAATTTGGGGTCTGTGACTCTATGAAATGTGCAGCCACAAAAATAAAACTTGGCATCAGGAGCCCCAGGTTCAAATCCTTGGCCCAAGATCTATTTCATGTGGGTCCTGGGGTAAACCAATTAATTTTTTTTATGAGGCTCAGTGACCTCAACTCTAAAATAAAGACAAAGATAACCTTGTTCATGGGATTTCTATGAGGGTTATCATGAAATTGTGTATGTTAGAATCTTTGTAAGCCACACAATACCATATACACAGGTACATATACATATACCATGTACGTGTCTACATTACATTGTGGTAAGTGGTCATGAGTGGGGTAGGTGGCTTGTTAAAAGGGTTCAGAGCCTAAAAAGTCTGTAGATCACTGGCCTGCACATCTGAATGTAATGGATGTTTTGCTGCTTTTCCTGATCAGACAAAAATCAGCTTTTGCTCTCAATTCTATTTCTAATTTTCACTTCCCTTTTGGATTTGTAGCCAATGCTTGCAGTCTCATCTAAATGTGACTAAGTGTGGCACCTAAGAGACAGTGAAGTAGGTGTTCATGGTACCCAGGTTCCCTTCCCTGGTGTGCAAGCTTCTGCCCTGGGCTGACCTCCTTCTCTGGCTTGGGCGAGAGCCCTGTGTAGCTGTCTCAAACTGACTGACCTGAAGTAGACCCAGACACACCTGTGAATTACTTACCTCGCAGGGTGGAGCCAGTCCTGGGGCTAAGAGGGCTTGCTTGCTCCTGTGATCTCCGTGGCCTAGTAAAAGATGATTACGGTTCTGCTTGCTGCGTGGGAGTCAACGATACGATGATAGCCTCCCTTGACAGATGGCAGGCATGTGCTCCTGTGCTAACAAGAATTTCTTGCTGGATCATCAAAATATATTACGTTTCTCTTTTTGGGATAGCTCCTTGTAGAGTCTCATTCCTCAGTTGGAGGCTTCAGCATCTGTGTTTCATTGTCAGTCTGACCTCTCTTCAAACGCAAGGGCTGCAAAGAAACACTTTTCCAGGAAATCATCCACATGCTGTTGACTTTTACTTTCTACTGTGTCCCTCTCTTACTACCCCCAGCAGTTTCTCACGAATACTAAATGTGTGTCTTGGGCTAATTAGCCTAAACTAGTTTGTCAGATCTATTTACAAGCTCCTTTCAGTTTATTTGTTTGCTCAGATTCAGTTCTGTGTGTGCTGTTCTAATATTTTTGTGATTTAGACAAAAAAACATACAAATCACAGTGTTTCCATCATGCAATGACATGATAATAACAACTCGTTTTCCAGACTCTGTTATGAATTAGATCCTTTTTATATACATGATCTGGTTTAATCTTCATATGCTCTGACTAGGCATCATTGCCCTCCTTTTCCATATGAGGCTTTCAGGGTACAACACTTTGTTTAAAGCTACATGGTTAACAGTTATTAGAGCTGGAATTGGAGCCTAGGTAGCTGTAAGTCCAAGTCAATGTTCTTTCTACTATATCTCGCTGGCTCTTGAATCTTTACTTACTCTTCTGCACGGCATTGGAAATCAGTTCTATCTGTGAGTTTCAGGTTTGTTTCCCTTTAACTTTCTGTAGGGATGGAGGATAGGACACAGGTAGTTCCAATTTTACGAACCAGCATAGAAAGCCTACGGTGAAGCAGTCTGTCGTGAAGCCCACTAAGCACTCAGGGCTACATCCAGATTATTGACAGTGAGGAGCAAGCATGACACAAGGAATGGTGTCAAAAGGTAGGCGAACACCAAGCTGGGACCCCCTTCAATCCTTCCCCTTACAGAAGCTAGAGTTATCATTTGAAAACACAAACCCAGTTATGCCTCTACCACAATGCATGAATTTACTTTCATTTCTGTGATTGTTTCTGAAGTTAATGGCAGTCTCCCCCAGCAGACCCTCAGCTCTTCAAGGACAAGGAGCGGCTCTCTTTCATCTGCCACTGGATCCTGTGCTTAACACAGCACCTGTCTCCAGTCCTTTAAGACATCTGGGTTGTTCCTGATTCCAGACCTTTGCGCTGACCATTCCCTCTGCCTGAGAAGCCAGCCCCCTGACACCTGCATGCCCCCACCTTCACTTCGTGTAACATTCTGCTCAAATGGCTCCTCATCTAGAGCACTTGCTGACCGCCCTTTCTAAAATAACACCCCCTGCCTCTCCTCTGGGTCCATCACCGCCTAATCCTTTGCCTTTTTTATTAAAAAAAAAAGTTATTTTCCTAGCATGAGTCACTGACTGACATTATATAATTACTTACCAAAAAATCTGTCTTCCTCTGCTAGAAGATAAGCTTATGGAGGGCAGGGACCTTATTTATTGCTGCATCGTCAGCACTTAAAACGGTACCTGGAAATAGTAGGTGCTCAGTAAATATTTGATGACTAATCAATTAATAAATAATTCTGTAGAGCTTTATTGAATTAATGAACAATTCCCAAAATGTATTCCTCCATCCTGTCCTCAGCAGAGGCCACTGGTGACCTGTGCCACGTTCCCTTGGCCCCCCCTGCCTGCAGCTATGGCTGGGGTGGACGTTCGCTGTGCATGTGGCTGCTGGTCCACTCCATGTGCAGGCAGAGTCCCCTGCTTTTCTGCATCAGGCTTTCTCAGAAGCTGTCTTGGAAGTTGCCTCACAGCCTGGAAATGCAGGGGCGGTATAGTCCCCAGGGGCAACCCGCAACCAGTAGAGGAGGGGAGTCAGTGGATAAATGCCCAGGATGCCCTGCTTTGGAGGGACTATTCTGTATTTTCTACAGAGTTACTCAGAGTCTCCAGCAGGACTGTGTCCACAGTGACAAGAAGTTTATTAAGCACCTTTCATGACATGTCCCTCCTTCCTCATCGCTCTGCCTGCTCCTTTGCTCTGACTTCCTTGGGGCACCTCTTAAACTCTGTGCCTCCAAGGCTTTGCATTGGGGAAACCCAAACCAGACCCCTGTCCTTTTCAACACTACTAGCAGTGATCCAGATGTGACTATTGATGGCATATTTGTCACAGGTGCATGAAAATACTAGCAATATGTTAAGTTTATATTGGGTTTTACAGTTACCAAATGCTTTTACTCACGTTGATTAATATATTGCCTAACAGAGTCATGATCCAAGAAGGTATTGAAAGTATCTGGAAAAATGAGTTGAATTCAACACACAAAATTAAATAGGAAAAACTATAAAAGACAAGCCTTAGGTTAAAAAAAACCCCACATATACCTATATAGAGAATGGAAAGAAATAGTCCAACCTTCACTCTGGTGGGGGTTTTTTTTAGTAGGAAGCTTTGATATTCCAACACTAAGATGGCAATTCCTACATCCTAAGTGTTCTTTGATTCTTTACACACCACTTTGTTGCAGCCGTCCTGACAGCCTCTTTGTGGCAACGTGCTTCAGGTGGCATCAGCTTTACAAAGGAAACCTGGAAACAGGGATGTGCCTGTAAACGCTCAACATCCAATCTGGAGGGAAATCAAGCCCTGACTGGTAGCATAGCCTATTGCCATGGTGTAAGTACTTCCAGCATAGCTGATTTCAAGCTCCCCATGTGACGTCACTAAAAGTGGCATTGGGAGGAGAAACACACACTGGGCTCTCGTGAGCCGGGAGGGGCCAGCTCCAGCACTCCACTGCCAGCAACACCATTTTACAAGTAGAGGGAGTCATTTATTTTCTTGTCAAGTGCTGCTCCACTTTATCAGGGAGGTGGACAACAACTCTGGAGAGTTTTAACTCTAATTCAATTAAAAGCTAATAACACATATAGATGTAAAAAATGTCTCATGAGTGTTGGTCTATATTTGAGAAGATTTTCCTTCTGGCTTTAGGAGCAGTAGTCTTTGTAGTTTTCCTTTTGTCCAAAATCCTTGGCCACTGTGAGATGGTCAAAATCTTAAAAAATAGAGGATTTCACTTATTAGTCCACTATGTGTAGGGCAGACGTATGCAAATAAAATGGAGAAGACTCTATGGTACTTCTTACACAGGCGTTCCGGGAGAATGAGAGATGCCAATGGGAAGTCAATATTCCGATTAATTAGAACTTCCCAAAGTGCACGTCCCTCAAGGGCCTGAACTCACTTTTAACAAGAGCACCCATCGTTACTACATCGCTGAAGTAGTGATGACTCTGTCTAACAGACACTCTCCTTAGAACCTTTGGGGGTATTTCCACTTGTATCACATCTCTGAATGTTCTCTGCGCATGAGCATGAGCATTCACATGAGGATATGGCTGTGGCTGTCACTGTGGACACGTGAGCATGGGCCAATCCCTACTGGGGACTTATCTGTGTGTTCCCAGGCATGCCACGCCCTGTAGCAAACTGCCTCTCCGTGACGAAAACCCCAAAGACAGATGTTTCCTACTGAACACCATGTGCCATAGAAAGTTCCACAACAAATGTAAATAAGCAGATTTTGAAACAATATTCAGTTTATGAAAGCTTTCTCTGGAATAATAGCATCTCATTATTAAAACCAGAACATGAAAGAAGAATGGCTGTTGTAGCAAACGTTCTAATTTAGACGTTTCCCCCTCTTATCCCATATTGAGAACGAGAGATTATAGAAAACAACAAAAGCAGCCAGTTGAAAGACCACCCAAATACTGAGCCAATGATTAAACGAAGCCTTAGGAAGACGCCTGTGACTATTCTTAATTATTATCAGGTCTCTAGGACTCTGTGTACTTTTACTGAACTTGACAATGAACAAGAAGCTGATTGTTTGAGACAAAGAGCTCTCTTGACAAAGCTAATGTTGATTTTTCCCTGTTTTAATAGAACACTTTCATGAAGTTTGAAAACCGCAACAGCCTCAACACCCAATTTGACTTTTTCCTGAAAAAATAATCCCCCAATATAAAGCCTATTAGTAAGTGCAAGAAAAATCATAATTCTTAACACATACCGAGTAGAACGTGCCTTGTGCTGTATTCATCTTGCTTAATGTGCACACGAGCACACACACACACATCCCTCTAACATGGATGCTGTGATTTGCAAACTCCTGTTCTTAGATGAGGAAAGTGAAGCTTGGAGAAGTTAAGCGACTTGCTCAAGATCATCTGGAGAATAAATGGCGTGAGGAAGGTGGGATTTGAACACACACAATCTTTTTTTAACTACTATACAAAATCTTCCTAAGAAGGTCAAAGGACCCCTCCAAAAATAACACTGTGTGGGAGATTCCTTGTCTCCGGTTCTGACATTTTATCCCTGTGAAGCTTGTTCAGATTAGAGGAGCACTAGTGTGGAGGAAGGTACAGTGAGAAGGCAGTGGGAGACTGAGATGTAAGTAAGAGAAGAGTCGGAGCTGGCATTCAGACAACTCCATTTGTTATTAACATTTTACTCTGCTGATTTTGTCGCCGCCTTCCGATCTCCTTCCCCACCCTAAAGTTGAACCATGACTCTGGCTGCTGGGTTCTCCCAGAGGGCACACGTCCTTTACATCAAAGGAGCCCCGGCCTTCTCCCTGATCAGCTGTATCCTCAGGTTGGCTCCCCTACTAACCATCTGACTAA
Source organism: Equus asinus (assembly GCF_041296235.1). Taxonomy (NCBI): domain Eukaryota; kingdom Metazoa; phylum Chordata; class Mammalia; order Perissodactyla; family Equidae; genus Equus; species Equus asinus. The sequence continues at coordinate 34,598,291 of NC_091790.1, forward strand.
CTCACCCAAGACTCCAGCAGCAGATACAGAAGATGACAATGCTGTTATTTCTCCCGTTTCCTAAAGGATGTTTCAAGGGGCCAGTATGAGCAATTAAATAATTCCACCATTGTTGAAGGCATCAAATTTTGGTCCTCAAAAGACAAATGAAGATTAAATCAAGTTCTAGTTTGACTATAATCATAAGTGATAAAGCAAATCTTTCCTGTGTCTCCATAAAACTCAAGATCAGTTCTCTAGTGCCTAATTTGAAAGTGGGTACCATGTCTTCTAGGCCTGGGCAAATTGATATCCTACCCACCATGCCCTGCGGGTGCTGCATGGGTAGGCCCAAGCAGCTCAGACTGGGTAAATAAAATTAATTTCTACAGTATTTTCTATAAGTTGACTTGTTGTAGCCATTGTTGAATTATCTCCAAAGATGAGCAAGTGTTACTTTTGTGGACCACGAAGCAACCTGAGTTTGGGGAACTGTTTTATTGCATGTGTCTGAAACAGTACGGGAGAGTCAGCACTGACAAATATTAATTCAGAAACCAGGCATCAGGAGAGTTTTCCTAATAGATACTATCCAAGTATCCCTTTTATCTTAAAATTGTTAGAATTAGAGACGAAAATTTCCTTTATTGGGCAGGTCTCCTTCTGATTTCTCTTCTGTTTTTTTTCTCCTTTATATCCCCGGCCACTTAAAATGATAATTCACATTTCTGATACTTTGTAGTTGATAGATCACATTTACTTATGCTATCTTAATGCTACTCGCCCTCACACTGTGACTCAGGCTGGCATGGTTATACCTGCGAAATAAGTGAGAAAGCTTAAGCTCAAGGTCAGATCTTTTGACCACATTAAATTCACGTATGTACCGAATGTGCCACCAGCTGGAAGCCAGGTCACGTGAGTCCACCTCGGTTTGCTTTCCACCACGCGCAGGGTCAGCTGGTCTGTTTAGAGCTGGGTTTGGGGGGTTTTGTTTTGTTTCTTGGGGGATGTGGTTTTGACCCACAAACTGAGAATGTGGAATCAGCCAGTCATAAAAACACAAACTAAAAAATAAATATCACTTGCCGGGATGTTCAGAGAGCAAATGTTCCATGCCACACAGAATAATATCGTGTCCAACCTCATTTGGCACTTAAATGGAAACATATTTTTAAATGATGGTATCATCACTCCTGTGACATTTAAATTGGCCAGGTGTGGAGTAATACATTTGGACAACTCCAGATGTTTTTCTTCTGGTGGGTCATTTCCCCTCATTGTGTCCACAAAGCAGTTACTAAAACACAAAGTTATCCCTGTAGATTTCTGGTACCTGACTGAAATTTTCCTGGACGCTCATCTACTTCCTGGCAGCAATTTAGTTGATGCAGAAAGACAAACTGAACATGCCTGCTGGTTTTGACATGTCCTCGAATTACAAGATTTCCCCCCCAAACCTAACAGCTGGCATATACAGAAAGATCTGAAAATATCATTCAATAAAGTTGATTTGAAAAAGTTTCCACCACAAAATGCTATTTTGACAGCTGATTAAGACATAAGCAGCTAAAGCGAATCTACTCAAACACTCTAAATTTTATATTTTTAAATTGATGGATGATATGAAATTCCTCACCTGATTTGATTTATTGTTTATGAGTTCACACGGTCCAACCTAGATAGTTGTCTCGTATAACAATCACAAAAGTCTATAGAAATGCTGAAATGTGCTTATATTGGGAGTGTTGATGGATTTTAAGAGTTTTGACTTATAATTTCTTTTCTCCAAGATTCATTCATCTACTCACTTACCCATGATCCATGATTGTTTTGTTTTTGTTTTCTTTTTTCTTTTTTTTTGAGGAAGATTAGCCCTGAGCTAACATCTGCTGCCAATCCTCCTCTTTTTACTGAGGAAGACTGGCCCTGAGCTAACATCTGTGCCCATCTTCTTCTACTTTATATGTGGGACGCCTACCACAGCATGGCTTGCCAAGCAGTGCCATGTCTGCACCCAGGATCTGAACTGGCGAGTCCTGGGCTGCCGAAGAGGAACACGTGCACTTTAACTGCTGCGCCACCAGGCTGGCCCCCGTGACCTATGTTTGAACTTGGCATATAGAGCTTTGCTCTGTGGTCTTGTTAAGGACTTCAGCGACATGAGCAGTCTTTTTTTAAATATAACAGCTTTATTGATATATAATTTAAATACCATACAACCACCTATTTAAAGTATAAAATTCAACGGTTTTTAGTACGTTTACAGAGTTGTGCAACTATAACCACAATCAATTTTAGAATATTTCCTCACCCCAGAAAGAAATCCCACACCCATTAGCAGTCCGCGGACGGTCTTTTGTGTGTGAGTATAGCCCTGCAAATTCTGCTTAAACCCAACAGATTAATATATGTGTTTATCTATGCTCCTTCCCAAAGCCCACTACAAGAGCAGTAAAGAAATTTTTTTAATAAAATCATAGAACCCAAAACCGGCCTAGTGGCGTAGTGGTTAAGTTCACACACTCTGCTTTGGCTGCCCGGGGTTTGCAGGTTTGGATCCTGGGTGCAGACCTACACACCACTCATCAAGCCACGCTGTGGCAGCATCCCAAATACAAAATAGAGGAGGATTGGCACAGATGCTAGCTCAGCGACAATCTTCCTTAAGCAAAAAGAGGAAGATGGGCAACAGATCTTAGCTCAGGGCCAACCTTCCTCGCCAAAAGAAAAAAAAAAGGAAAAATATTAAATAGAAGGTATGAAAGATGAAGTTGAGAAAAATTTTCCCAAAAGCAGAAAAAAATGACACTGAGATAAGAAGCAGGAGCCAAAAGAAGCAAATTAGAGAATCAGTCAAAGTTGTAGCAGAGTGAGAGAACAGAGAAAACAAATGGTGGGGTGGGGGTGGGGAAGCATGGATTATTTAGAAACCAAGAGGCCTGTCAAACTTTCAGCACATAAATTAAGGGAAATATGTGACCCGAGGCAGAAGAGAGCCCCTGTCCAGAATAAAAATTCAGACCAAGATAAGAAGATGGTTTTCCCTGCGAAGTTGGGAGGATGTGAGCTCAGTGTTTCTGGTGGTTGTCTCTGTTTCTTTCAACATTTGGAGAAAGTCCGTCTGTTTTATCTAGAGCAAAGAGATGGGGAGAGAGAGAGAATGAGCATCCCGTGTTGGAATCTCTTGCAGTCATTTCTGACACTGTCCAGTCTTCCTCCTCTGGGATGATGGGAACCAATAGATTCTTCTTATCACAAGAAGGTTTTGGGAGTTTTGTTTCCATCACTTTCGACACGAGTACCATCATTCTAGCCAACGCCAAACTGCACGTGCACGCCCATACATAGGCCGTGTCCGCATCTGCAAGCTGCTGTTTGCAAGCAAGAACTTCATGTAATCCTTCGTGGCAGCAATTATTCGTGAACACTGACCACACTGCAGGCGCTGTGCTGGGCACCACAGATTCAGGGAATGAGAATCAGTCCCTGGTTTTTAAGGAGATTTGTCCAAAAGCCTACTGGTGAAGGCAGAAACACTCGATTTCATATGGTTGATTCGTGACGCACAGATCGCTAAAGGAAGTCAGAGGCGGGGCATCTAGCTCAGGTTCGTGGTCAGGGACAGCTTTCTGGAGGACGTTATGTCGGAGTTGAGTCTTACTGAACAAGTAAGTGATGGCCAGGGTGACAGCAGAGGGAGAAGGGGGAGGTCTTTGGGAGTCTGCAAGCAGTTCAGTGTGCCCAGAGCTGGTGGCCGGAGGAGAACCAGGGGAGGTGAGCAGGAGCTGGGTCATGAAGGAATAAATAAATACAAATATCCATGCAGTGCACCAAGTACATAAGGAATCCAGAAAAGTACAAAACCGCTTTTCTGAAATGCTTTCCCAGGACTCAGCAGCAGTTTGTTGTGGTGACTACATGAACTGAATGTGACTTTTGGCTTTAAACATGTCCTAGTATTTCAAAACGCCTTTTCGTCATGTCTGACAGCTTGAGCTCTTGGACTGTTTCCAGATGGCTGCCCACTGGGCTGCAGGAGAATGGAGAGAGAGCTTGGGTGAGCTGAGGGAGACTCCTGCGTGCCCCAGGTTCCCATTGGAGAATGCTGGATGATGGAGCTTTCCTAGGATACCCTAACTGGCCACACACCAGGTATGGTCACAGTGCTGTGCTCAGAGGAGCAAGAGAGTGACAGAGGCAACTCAAGAAACATGGTCAGCCCCTGGAACACACTCACGGTGGGCCACCCCTGGGCCTGTCCACTCGTAGGCCTGCTGCTGCCACCCAAGAACAAGCCCCAGGGACTCAGCATGCTTTTGTTATCTCTTTAAAGTGACCCCAATTTATTTGTAACTATGTGAGGTGATGGATGTTAACTAAAAGGTATTGTGGTAATCATTCTGCAGTAGATACATATGTCAAATCATTATGTTACACACCTTAAACTAATACAATATGCCAATTACATCTCAATAAAACTGGAGGTAAAAAAAAGTGGCCCCCACTCAATCTCTGCCTTCATTTTCTTCTTCCTCTATGGCAAGCTGTTGAGCCCAAAAGAAATACCCCAGCTCCACTCTGGCTAGTCTGAAGACAGGTCCACAGAGAGTGTTTGTCTCAGGATTTCACTGGTAGTCCCCATGTGGAAATAGACAGTGTGACTCTCAAAGCTTTTCTGGTCATAGTTCTGGGATCGTGCCTTTACTGGCTCCCTCCTGATGACACTTCTTTACTCTACATTGTCCCTGAGGAGCTTAGGTATCTCTAAGCAAAGTATTACTTGGTTTGCTTATTAGAAACCGTAATAAAAATGATTTCTTATTGCATGACAATTTCTGCCACTTGATTTTTTCACTCAACTTTATGGTTCTAAAATTCATCTCTGGTTTTTGTTAACAATATTTATCATCAAAGGGATCTACAACGAGTAGGGAAATGGCAGGCCCATTTAAGCCACAAATCTGGCCTACAGGTCTACAGAGATTGTCTTCCATAAAGTTCTAAAAATTCTAATGGGGCACAAAGATACAAATTTTCAGATAGCTATTTTGGATGGCTGATAACCTGTTTTGCATACTGATAACTGTCTCCCCCCCACATTAACTCTGCCTTTAGATATAGGGAATGTTTTTAAATTTTACTTCATAGAATCCTTACATAGTAGTGAAACGTAGAAAATATTTCAATCAGAGCAATAATTATAACTTGTTTTACTCTGATTTGCTAACTATATCCATGTGACCATGGATATTCATAAAGCATTTTTTGCCCATATGAAAGAAACACAGATAGAAAAAATCTTTCTCTTCCCCAGAAAATAAATAGTGATAATTGTAGGAACAGTTGTCAGTTTAAGCCCTAGAAGAAAGTTCCTAAGGGCACTCAGCTCCTCTGTTCTCTCAGAAAAACACTTTTGGTGTGGTGCCAGGCTGAGGGACAGAATGGGTTTCCCAGGGCATTCCAGCTGCCGCTGAAGAATGCAGGCATGTTGGATACCCTCTGTTACCAACAGACTAACTTGTCACCTAAGCGTGCTCAGAGGGGCAGAAGCCTCTGCTTTGGAATTTCACCCCCAACCCTTCTGGCTTTCTCCCCCACAGTAACAAAACAGAGTTCAGGCTTGCCATGGGTGTTACTGCGCTTTAGGATTACACATTAATCCGTACAACGTAATTACCTTGCAACAACTTAGTTCTCTTAATGGTGCTGAGGCATCTAAGGAATTTGACAGCGCTGGTGGTAAGGTTGGCATTTGTTTATACCAACCAGATACATCATTAAGAAGCTTAAGTTAGCATAAGCTGAATGCACTAGAAATGTCATGGTTCAAAAATGAAGTCATATCACCAAGCATATCTTAACCCAGGTACGAAGCTATGACTTTTCTTAATGAGTAAAAGGAGTCATTCCCCTTGGGCTTGGGCATGGTTAAGTTGAATGCAGAAATGACATCATCTTGACTTTGTTTGGGTAATTGATCACGTGGGTAATGTACATTGCATCCTTAATAATGGGAGAGTTATCTTGTGTCTTTCACTGTGAGAAGGAAAGACATCAGGTTTAATTCAAATTAAATGCAAATCATTTTTGAAATCTTATAACTGTGCTTCCCAGAATCAGACTCAAGAAGTAGTAGTCTGTATATGAACTGGTTCAGGGCAGATCTGAAGTTGTCCACCTTTCTCCATTGCTTACCTCCAGATGATATTCCAGACACCACTAAACGTGGGGACTCTGTGACATAGAGGGGTGTGGAAGCCAAGAACCCCAAAGTCTCTGCAGAGATGGTCAGCATGGTAATACAATGGAAGTGGGAGGTTCTCGAGGTATACAGGAGGCTGTAAAGTCACAACGTGGAAGCTCCATGGGTCACAAACAAACACAGTCTCATTTTTTCCCATATGCACTTTGCTCAGGAAAGGAAAGTCACAGAGCATGGAAAGACACTGAAGGGGAGGCAGAGCCCTCACCTGGCTCACTATTAACTGGCTCTATGACTTTTGGGCATAAAATGGAAGCATTTTGGAAGCTGTAAAACATCCATAGATTTGCAACTTTAAAAAAAAAATTGTATTCTCTTTAAAAAGGTATAGGATAGTGGGAAAATGGCTGGTTTTGGCAACAGAGAGGTTAAGATCTGAATCTTGGCTCCGCCAAGACTGAATTTCTGATTTGTCCAGGCAAGTTACTTATCTCTTAGGGATTCCATTTCCTCACTCTTAAATAATAACAGCTACCTCATAGAGTTACTTGTGAATTAATGACATGATATTTGTAGTGCAACTAGATCGTTGCCTAAAAAAATAAGAGGTACTCAGTAAACAGAAAGAATTATTATCTGTAAAATGGGCAGGTTGGGGAACACGATCTCTAGAGTCCTTTATAACAGAAAAATTTCTAAGTAGTGTTATCAGCACCCTCTTTGGCCCCTTGTAGTATCTTCCTTGCTTCAGACTTTGTGAAAACATCAACCTCTTCCCCGCTGCCTTGGAAACCCCTTTCAATCTCCATGAGTTGGCACCGCCATTTTGCTCAACTGTCCAATCAAACACAACGCTCTTCTTCTATTTAATTAGTATCCTTGAAATCCATTCATTCCTCCCCATATCCACTGCCACAAAGAACTGCTGTTTAGACAATTACCATCTCTTGCATGAATTATTGCAATTGCCTTTTACCTAGCTTCCTGCCTACCAGGCTCTCACGTCCCACTTTGTCAACGGGTCACCATGAGTGGACTCCGGGTACTTTCATCCTCTCAGCCCTCTGGCAGCTGTGCAGGGCCTCAGGCCACCTTTTTCTATTCCCCCATTGTCCCTTGTAGTATTACCATTTTGCACGTGTGTCGTGGGTGCGAAATCTGGGAAGCACTGGTGTCTAATCCACTGTCTACACTGCAGCCAAAGTGATTTTTGGAAAAAAAAAAATCATGTTTCTAACCATCAGTGGCTCCTCATTTTGCCTTTAGGATCAATCAAAATGCCTTAGCCTGCCAGATAAAGTTCACTTCATCAGCTTTAATTTATATCAGACTTGCCAGGCTATCTTGAGAAAATATTTTCCAAATTCCTTTAATTCCTTTTTCAGCATACCAACAACTTAGCTTGGAGAAGTGAACTTCTAGAACTCTCCCACAGTGTAGAGGAGAGAGTCCTGCCCCTAATCATAGATGGAGTCAAGGAGGAGGAGGGCAGGATGCGGGGGGAGTAAAAGAAAAGTCCATGCGTTTTCTGGCCCTGGGGATAGTGGGAAAGAGAAGGGAGACAGAGAGTGCTTGTGTGAAGGGGAAGGACAATAAGGAGCACCAAAGGTGAGTCTTAAGCCTTTGAGAGGGCGAGGAGTCATTAAATCAGTGGGTGACACCAAGGGCAAGGAGGGGACCATTGCTATAGCTACCTTAGGGTGCGGTCTCAGAAAGATATGGCAGTGCGGATACTTTCTGAGGTTCAGCCTCAGCTTCTGTGTGGGAACGAAGCTAAGTCAGCCACGGGGCCTGCTAAGGCACGGCAAGGCAATCTACGGCGGGTCCAGATGGAGGCCAAGGCTCTCAGATCTGGGAGAGCAACCAATGGGAGCCCAAGTGAGATAGAGGCAGCCATGGAGCCCTGTGGTCCTGAGCAAGCCTCGAGGACCCAATCACAGGTTCCACTAACACCTAGGATGACAAGGGTCTCTGGGATCATGCTGTGTGGCTCTGCGAACCCCAGTGTCTCCAAAACCTCAAAGACACACCCATCCCACGCTCTGCTCCTCTACCTGGACGACTTCTCCAGAAGGAAGCTGAAGAGGGGGAGGCTTCTTGAGAGACTAAGCATTTTGTCCTGAGAGAGACGTGGCATGCCCTAAATGGTCTATTTAAATGACTGGACTGGACCGTGCTTTTAACTTGTTTTTCTATTAACCAGACTTAGGAAAAAGAAACTAAAGAAATTACATTTTTCTGCACATCTCAGATGGAGCATGTGAAACACTTTGTAAACCTGCTGTATGCACAAAGCTCCAAGAGGAGTCACAGTGTACGGCAGAATACAAACTTCTCAGTTCCCTGGTCCCATTTTTTCCCTTTTCTTCTGTTTCTAATGTTTTACAGTCAGTAGAGAACAGAAGGCAATGTTTGAGGTTCCAAATTTGGGCGACTGTTTGAACGATCTTGCTTCTAACACACATGAGATTAGAGCGGATATGGAACTGGGACATGATTATGGGGTACAAATTGGACCAGTTTAACTTTGACGTAATTATGCATTATCGATATCAAGACATATTTTGAAATATCTGCTTGGATCTTAAGCAAGTGACTGGGATAGGAGATATAGACCAGAGTCTTCAAGATATGAGTGATAAGGGAAGCTGTTGGCATGGATGAGACCTCCCTTCAGGAAGAGTAAGAAAATATATCGATTGTGGAGAAGAGGGCCAATGAGAAAGACTGAGAAAGAAGACTGTTGTTAGTAAAATGACCAACCGGAAAAAAGCAAGACAAAGTTTTGGAAGGCGAAAGAAGAGAGAGATTCAAGAAAGAGTCTTTGATTATCTGGGTGAAATGACTTAATTATTAATTCATTCAACACATGTTAAGCACTTATCATGTGCTTGGTGTGGAATTAGGTTCTGGGGATGCAAAAATGAAAAGATAAAAGCTGCAGAGCAGTTGAGCAGGGTACCAACTGGGAAGAAGCTACTGGATTCTGCCACTAGGAGGGCACGGCGCAGTTTTAATGAAGTGATGGGACGAGAGGTAAAGCCGCGGCGAGGCGTGACTGGAGGGGAGGAACTTCTTTTAAGAAAATCTGTGGTAGAATGCAGGAAGCGGTGGGGCTTCATGTTGGAAAGAAGACATGTCTTATGGAAAGAAAGAGGAGCACGTGTATAAGCTGAGAGGAATAAGCCAGTGGATTAAGTACATTCTTTTGACAAGTATTTATTGAGTAACTATTCCGTGCTAGATGCTGTTATCAGGGGTAGGGGAGCGCAATGAGCAGTGAATAAAATCCTGCCCTCAGGTGGCCCCCATTCTAGTGGGAGGAGACAAGATTTCAGAACATATATAAAATTTCCATGTGCTGGCAAATGCTATAAACATACAAGTTGGGTGATGTGGAGGGTGCGCCCACTTGATCTAGAGGCCAGGATCTCTCTGGGGTGGACACTTGTACTGAGGCCTGAGCCAAGGGGAGGGGGCAGCTGCACAAACGTGGAGGTGAGCAGCCCTCCCTGCCGAGGGAGCAGCAATCGAGGAGAGTGGAGTGAGTCTGGCATGTCGGAGGGAAAGACAGGCAGGAGCAGGGTTGCAGATGAGGCTTGAGATGGAGATAGTGGTCAGCCTGTGCAGGGCTTGCTGGGCAAAACGAAGGGTTTGGCTTCTGTTTTGATCACAGCAGGAAACAACCTGAGGTTTTAAACAGGGGGTTGATTATTTTCCTTGAGGCACGTTGACTGTTAATAGAGAACGGTCTGTTGGGGGACAAGAGAAACATCGAGAACAGTTGGGAGGCTTATGCTGTGGGCAAGGCGAGGTTGGTGCCTGGACGATGCCTAGGGGTTTGACAGTGAGGATGTCGCCAAAAGGTGGCATTCAGGATGTTGTTTGAATGTAATGCCATCAGGACCTAATGATGGGTTGGATGTCAGGGTGTATGAGTCAGGGTTCTCCAGACAAACAGAACCAATAGGACAGATGGATAAATAAAAGAGATTTATTACGGTTGAGAAGTCCCACAGTCTGCCATCTGCAAGCTAGAGACCCAGGAAAGCTGGGGGTATAGTTCAGTCCCCAAACCAGGAGCTCAGATGTTCGATAGCAGGAGAAAATGGACATCCCAGCTCAACAAGAGAGAGTGAGAATTCAACCTTCCTTCACCTTTCAGTTCCATTTTGGACTCCAGTGGATTGGATGATGTCCACCCCACTTTGGGGAGGGCCATTCTACCCGGTCTACTGATTCAAATGCTAATTTCTTCCAGAAACGCCCAGAAATAATATTTTACTAGCTATCTGGGCATCCCTTGGGCCAGTCAAGTTGACACAGAAAATTGACCATCACAAGGGATTAAAGGAAAGATTGGACTGGAAAAAAAGGGAAGTCGCAGGAGGATGGAGTAATTGATAAATCAGTCCCCAGAAGAGATGGACAGTACTGGAGTAAGCTCAGGTGTGTATAAGATTTGATAGGTATGCTTCTTTTTAGTTTATGTTTTTTTTTTCAGCTTTATTGAGGTATAATTGACAAATAAAAGGGTAAGATACTTAATGTGTACAATGTGATGATTCGATATAGGTATACCTTGTGAAAGGTTTCCCCCATCGAGTTAACACATCCATCACCTCACATATTTGCTTTTTTTGCTGAGAACATTTAAATTCTACTCTTAGCAAATTTCAATTATACAATACAGTGTTATCAACTACGAGATGTTTCTTTTGAGACATCCAGGAGGAACACATAAACGAAAAAACATTCTGTAACTTTGGCAAATTCCTGAGCCCCTCAAAGCCTTTGTTGTAAAGCACAGAATTGTCATTGGGATTAAATTGTCTCATACGTGCTCAGATCCTGGCAGAATGCCTGGCACCGTAGCAGGTAAGTAGCCAGTAGAGTGTACATATGGGGAGAGAGAAGGATTTTGAAATAGGGGCAGAGGAAGCTCTGGGATTCCCTCCCTCTGAACAGTATTGTCTTAGCGAACCGGGAGAGGAAATTCTCTGAGGTTCTGGGGGGGTAGGAGCGGGCTCAGGGGCAGGAAGAGAGTGATAACATTTAGAAAGCTGCCGCTGAGGAGGCTGAGGGGGGTCGGGAACTGTGACTTGTAAGGTCCTCGCAACGCTGTGGTTCAGGGATATTTTTTCCTTCTGAAGTATTTTTTTTAAGCCAACAGTTTCATCCAAAACTGAAGTCTCTCTGTACTGAGCCCAAGAACAACAGAAGTCATGTTACAATTATAAGACTTGACAGGAAAACGGCACCCTTGGGAGCTGTCTCTGGGATATGCTTGGGAGGAGGTTTTCGTGTCCTTCCCTGTCCCTCTCCCAAACTGCCCCGAGTCTGGTCCCGCCTGAAGACTCGGAACTGACCTCACCTTGGAAAGGGATGGGCCTGGGTGGTGGTGGTGGTGCCTAGGCCAATTTCCTTCTAGGTCCAATCCATACATGGGTTTCCTTTACAGAGGGCATGAGATTTGATTACATCCAGTAAGAGAGAGTGAGGAAGGGGCATGAAACACAGTGTTTTGATAGACAATTTATATGGCACAAGGTCCAACTAGGGTGCATTTTCATGCACTTAAACTCCCAGTTTATTCTCTTTTTTTCCCTTTAAAAACTATTTCAGAGCTGGCCGTGATGGCCTAGTGGTTAAAGTTTGGCACTCACGACTTCAGCGGCTGGATTTTCTTCCCTGTCACGGAACCACACCACCTGTCTGTCAGCTGCCGTGCTGTGGCAGCAGCTCACATAGAAGAGCTAGAATGACTTACAACTAGAATGTACAAACATGTACTGGGGCTTTGGGGGCAAATAAACAAATAAATTAAAACATATTTCAAAAGCATGTAATATGCATATAATATTCTTATCCTAAAAAATTGCTTACTTAAAATTTCTGCCATTTTCTTTTTAGCTAGTTTTCTTTGCTCAACTAATACATGTAATATTGCCATTAAAACATTGTGCTTTGGGGGGCTGGCCCCGTGGCTGAGTGGTTAAGTTCACGCGCTCCGCTGCAGGCGGCCCAGTGTTTCGTTGGTTCGAATCCTGGGTGCGGACATGGCACTGCTCATCAAACCACGCTGAGGCAGCTTCCCACATACCACAACTAGAAGGACCTACAACAAAGAATATACAACTATGTACTGGGGGGCTTTGGGGAGAAAAAGGAAAAAAAAATAAATAAAACATTGTGCTTTGGGCCAGCCCCCTGGTGCTCCGCTTCGGCGGCCTGGGTTCATGTATTCAGATCCCGGGTGCAGACCTACACCACTCATCAGCCATGTTGTGGTGGCAACCCACATATAAAGTGGAGGAAGATGGGCATGAATGTTAGCTCAGGGCTAATCTTCCTTAAGCAAAAAAAGAGGAGGATTGGCAACAGATTTTAGCTCAGGGCAAATCTTCCTCAGCAAAGCAAAACAAAAACAAAAAACCATTGTGCTTTCATTTTCTTACTGTCCATTATCTTTGGATGAAGTCACTAAGTGAATTAAACGTCTTTTATATTTCTTATTTTCTTTAGATAAGAAAATAAAATATGGAAGTATTTCCATGTAGCTATTAGCAAAAGAAGTTCATTTAATCCTTTGTGATGCTGATTTCACGATTTTTCTTTTCTGTAAATTGCTGTAGCTTGTTTATGAAACAACGTGTGAAATTTCCTGAAGTACTATTGTTTTTCCTCCCCTTCCTTTTTCTCATATACTTTAAAATTTAATTTAGAAGCTCATAATATCCCTATTTCTGTATCTAACTGTTAAGGTTCTTATCCTTAAAAAAGTTTTCTCACACAGAGATTAAAAATCCAGAATAAATTTGTGACTTTAGACTTGTGTTGAAGTTGGGGAGCAATACTTACTGCTGATAGGTAGGAAAAAGGTCTTCACCAATGCAGCTCTCTTTGGCCTTTCTTGGAAAGTGACCTTTTTCTGTTAAATAGCATTTATTAGGAGAATCATAAGGAGAGATGGAAAGGCACTATATGGGGTTTATTAATGATGCTCTCTCCACGATATAAAGTCTGAGAAATACATCAGCACTCCAGATGTTGATGTCCTGCACAAATTCTTGGTTTGAAAATATGATCGGAGATCAATGGAATTGCAGTCTTGGACCATGTGGCCCCCTCACACTGGTGCTCTGATCCTCTCCGGCAGTCCAGGTGGCTCCACTTTCTGGACTATTTCTCTTCAATTTAAATGAAGTGGTAAGTTGATTTGTGTAGATGTATAATGGCAACTATGTATTGAATACCATGTCTAGGAACACACGATACCACATGAGCAGACTGAAAAGAAGCTGACCTTGCCAATTGTCAATGTTTTAACCTACAACACTATTTGCTTTAAGTATTTGAAAAATGTTTCCTTGCTATTTTCGGACTATAGTAAACTACGCGATCGTTAGTTCAGACCGAGCTTGTACGTCCGTTAAACTTCCATTCTTGGGAAAGTTAAAATATTCAGTGTTGCTGGTCAGTCTGTTTCTCTTGATTAGTTTTATGATTTGTCCTTTAAGTTCTGCTTTAATGACCACAACCAAATCATAGCTTAGCATTTGAACAATGGTCGCATGTTAGCTATTTTAAAGAACATGGACTTAAGATGGAGGAAAAGTGTGAAATAAAAGCATTGGGAATTCCGATTTTCTGGTCACCAGGGAATGGATTTTTTCCCTTTGGCGTGGTGACCATCAGAAAATGTGCTAGAAGTCAGGGTCAGGGAATCATGAAATTTCTGAGCTATAGAGAATCTTAAATTCTAATACAATCTAGTACAGCTCATTTTTACAGAGATGCAAGCAGAAGAGAAAGGAAGTGATTTGTCTGAGGGCTCTAGCTGTTAGTGGTAGAGATTGAATTCTGGCATCTAAATTCAATATTCTGCTTACTATACAACCAATCATCTAAAATGAGTCAAGGGGGAAAGAAGGGATGGGGGCAGGATTTTGAAAACAATTGTGATCAAATTCTCTTTGCTCACTCAGACCTTGTTTGGGACCTGTAACTCTGACCCAGATGTAGCCAACCAAGGAGTGTCAAGAAGAAAAGGAGTTGAGATATGCCTTGATGGGTTTCACGCCTTTGAAATCTGCAAGAGATTTGGAAACTAATCTCTGTTTTGACATTAATGATTTTAGGTTTAGATGTCTCAATTGCAAAATAAATGGCTTGGCCTAAATCACGGGTTCTCAAACTTGAGCATGGATGAGAACTGCCTGGAGGGCTTGTTAAAAACTAATTGTCTGGGCCCAACCTCCAAGTTTCTGGTTCAATGGGTCCCGGTGGGGCCTGCGAATTTGCATTTCTAATAAGTTTGCAGATTGTCTGAGAACCACAGTTTGAGAACTCGTGGCCTAGAGATGTCTTAAAGGTCTTGTCCTGCATGAAAAATTCTTCACCTTCTTACCTTATCTTTCTCAGCAAACAAAAGTTAATAACCTTATTCTTTCAAAGCACTTGGAAAGGATGGGGCAGGGCGATGTATTAATGAAACTAAGTATTGTGAGATCTTCAGATGAAAGACACCAGTTATTTTAAGTATGATTTTAATATAGTATTATGTGGAAAGTCACAAATGTTCTTGGAAAAGGAATGTGAGAGATTCTGTGCATCGGGCCAAAAGAAAATGTGGAAGAACTGCCTTGTACGGGTGCATTGCAGGTTTCTCAGTAGTGCCTTCCAGGGAAGCCGATCTCAAAACAAACCTTATTTATTTAAATTGGAGCCAGTGGGAGTTCCCAACAAGGAAAAATAGTTGAAAGATCAAAGCGCTAAGTGAAAAACCATGAAACAAGAATTTTATGTAACTACTATCTAAAGACTTCTTCAGTAAGACTTTGTCAGTTACTTTTATTGGTGTTCTTTCATAGCTAAAATAGCATGAAGCCATGGTTTTAATCCCACTTTTCTCCTTTCTTAACCTTTAATACAATTATGCATGGTCGTTTTATTGACTTAATGGCTGTTCTTTACTCATAACAAAGAAAAACGGGGAAATCCAAATGCATAGTCAGTCCGTTGTCCCTATCGGGATCCTGTTTTGCCTGTAGCGATCTTTCTGCAGGAATAAATATTGGCTGAAGCTGCTATGCTGCGGCTTGGAAACCACAGCTCCATTTTGCATTAGATATAACCTAATTGCTAAGGGGGTATTTACACACTACTTTACAATAAATATTCCCAAGAGTTGAAACACATCTTTCAAAAGGTAAAAAATGGCATTTAAGATGTAAAAATACACTCTCGATACAAAATAATTATTTTACATTCCTTTAATTGAAAAATGACCCCATATCTGATTTAAATCACTTAAAAAGAGATGGCTTTCTTTTTCGGGTAAAGTTCTAACGCACCGGTGATCTACTTTTGTCTTAATGAGCTATGACCCTTGTAAAATGCAAATTTATAGGAAAGAAAGAAAATGAACCATACTTCTCCGTTGGCTCTCTGTTGGCTGTGTAACAGTTAGTGTTTTACCCGTTTTTTTCACAGACACAGCAGGGAGGAAGACGTGAGAGGAAGGGTCTGCAATGAAAGTAGCCTCATTGATCATTTAAAGACCATCTGGAAACTCACCTCCAAATAGCTGATGGGCGTCCTGGACACTGAGTGTCTGGGCAACCCGTGTTCCCACAGAAGCACAGAGGAGCTCTGCCCCCAGGGTCGAGCTTCAATGGGGCTCCTAAACTCAGGACTTCCTTTTTTTCTTAATCTGGTTGATTTGTGACATTATCCAATGGTTTTGTTTTAGAAGCAGTTCTATCAGAAATTAAAAACAAAGCACGTCATGGCTATACTAAAAAAAAGTCAGATAAAAACAAACATTGATGAGGATGTAGAGAAATCGGCACCCACATACTTTGTTGGTGGAATGCAAAATGGTGCAGCTGCTTTGGAAAACAATCCAACACTTTCCTAAATGGTGAAACATTGAGTTACTAAATGACTGGGGGATTCCACTGCGCTCTCTCTCTCTCTCTTCTCCCTCCTCCTTCTTCCCATGTACTTTCAGACTCTCCACATTACAGTGTAAACTCCATAAGAGTCCAGGCCTGGTCTGTCCGGTCACGGCTCTATCTCCACCATCTGGATCACAGTTTGGTGCACAGCAGGTGCTCAACGAATTTTTAATTGAACAAACCAGTGAAACATAGGCCTGTGGTAAAGTTATTAAGAGCACAGACTCCAGAGTTACCCTGGCTCACAGTTAATTCTGGTCCAACTCTTACTGTGGGAACTTGCTTTCAGGATTCAACCTGTTTGAGCCTCAGTTTCTTCATCTGTGAAATGGGATAGTAACAGCACATAAGAGTTTTGAGTGACGAGCACTCAAAAAAACATTAAAAGTAAATTCATTTAACAAAATGTTATTGAGAACTGATTGCATGGAGCCAGCCTGGTGGCATAGTGGTTAAGTTTGTGTGCTCCACTTCAGCAGTCCGGGGTTCGTGGGTATGGATCTGAGTGCAGACCTGCACACTGCTCATCAAGCCTTCCTGTGGCAGCATCCCACATACAAAATAGAGGAAGATTGGAACAGATGAACAGGTGTTAGCTTAGGGACGATCTTCCTCAAGCAAAAAGAGGAAGATGGGCAAGAGAAATTAGCTCAGGGCCAATCTCGCCCACCACCCCCCCTCACCACACACAAAAAGAATTGATTGTATAACACTTTGTATCGTATAATATGGACAACATCTTTATGGATGAATACTATGTGGTCCCTGGCCTAAGGATCGTAAGGAACTTTTACCCTAGTAGGAAAGAGATCTATAAAAGCCAAGGATAAGCCTAGGTCCATGAAGAATACACCAAGGTGAACACACCACCTCAGCCAAACACATCAGGACTCACACATCAGCCAAACTTTGTTCCCAGTTTTCAGCATCAAGGAGACACAATAATTTTGAAATGAATTTATTTCTCTAAAATATTGTGGTATGTGTGAAAATATGAACTCCTACATATTTCAGGCACACAAAATTTAGTCATGACGAGAAAATTTTGTTTTATGTCTGGCCGACATACTTCATTTAAAAACAATGAAATTAGTACACTGAAGACAGGATGCATTAAAAAATGCAGCTTTATTTTTGTCTTCTACTCTTCTTTTAAAATGTATCTGGTAAGAGTATTTTCCCCTGCCCCTGCATCATAAGCTGGGTGGGTCCCGTGACTATGAGGCTCACTCTTAGATCCTCGTAGTTCTGTTAGTTGTATCACAGCAGCAGGCTGGGCCTCTCCTGACTTAAAGTTTCTCCTAGACCAAAGCTCCGGAAAACACTATAGTAAACAATTCACAGTTAAGAAGCTTAGTGTCTTACAGGAAAACAAAATGGAGATTGGGGCCATCATGGGGCCATGATTCAATATATTCTATCCTTAGACTCACCAATTCCAGCTAATGCCAATCAAATTGGGAAAATGAAGCATGAAAATAGCCCGAACTTCTGCAGGAGTTGTAGGATCACTTATAGTTGGAGAACTGTCATTAGGACATTTTGCAAAGTTTCGCAGAAGGTTATTCTGCCACACAGATGTTTCTGAATGTGGTGGCAAATGGAATCATTGCAAAATCTGCTACTTTGGATGCTCTTGACCTGGCTCTTAAACCACAGCAGATGTGTATCACCAACATCCTTAACAGAGAGGAGACTAATCTAAGAGGAAAGGACGACAGCATGGAGGGCTGCATGTTCCAATTCTTAGTAGACTGATATTAGGAACTTTTATAAGGATGTCATGACTGTGTTTTTACCAACATATTTTTAAAAAATGCATCATAGGAAATCGTGAAGCAAAAGTTGTTCTGCTGTTGCTAAGAAAATTACCATAATCGTAGGATGTCTAAATAATGGTTTACTGTTGTCACTATCATACCTAAAAAGTATCATATATATAGACAGAGAGAGAGAAAGAGAGAGAGTACATGCGTGCGTATCTTTTTGTAGTCCTAATACGGAGTGAAGGAGCCAAGTATCAACATTCTGCTTTGCACTTAGACAGTGCAGGCATTTTTACCACTATTCTGTTAAAACTAGAATTTTAGTGCTCACCGTCTCTGTAAGGGAGCCCCAATGCAGCTTTTCTGTATAAAGCAAGACTAATTTTGTACAAAGCAAAGATCCAACTATGTGACAGCCCTTGTGTGATAAAAGTTTACTTAGCCTTTACAAAGTTCCTTATGCATATGTTTGCATTTAATGAAATAAAAAAGTACACTAAATAAAAATGTTTTGGGAGCATCTTAAACATGTTAAACGAATAATAATGAATGGGGAACTATTCCTTGTCATTACTATAGCAAGAAACTTTCTTTCTCTCCTCTTTCTCTAAGATCTTTAATAAATTCATTTTACCTTATAACAAAATAGATCCCAAGAGTAGTTTTCCCCTTTTGGGTCCTCCATTCACATGTTCAGTTCCTCTCTGGGTTCAACACCCAGGGTTGTTAACGCTGGTCTCTTAGGTCCCAGTATGGTTGTAGGAGGTGCAGACCTGAATGCTTATGATGGGAAAAGCTCAGAGAAAACTTTACTTGATATATTTGCTATTTGATGTAGGTAAGCATTTCTCAATTTCCCAAACTCCTGTCCTCTTTGCTACCAGGACACAAGGTTGTATAGTCTTGGCTTTGCCTGTAAAAACTTCTTGCCAGGGGCTGGCCCCGAGCCTAGTGGTTAAGTTTGGCGTGCTCCGCTTCAGCGGCCTGGGTTAGTAGCTTTGGATCCTGGGCATGGACCTACACAACTTGTCGGCCATGCTGTGGTGGAGACCACACACAAAATGGAGGCAGACTTGGCACAGATGTTAGCTCAGGGATGACCTTCCTCAAGCAAAAAACGAGGCAGGTTGGTGACAGATGTTAGCTCAGGGTGAAACCCAAAACCTTTCTTGCCAACAAGCTTGAACCTCACTGGTCCTCCTAACACGCAGGAGGATGGTTCTGAGCATCAGGTTTGTGTTCCCATGTACTCACATTACTTTCATGATCTGTATAGGGCTTTATTACCAAAACCTCAGCTTCTGCTTTATCTATTTTTTTCTATTCCTAACTCACAGTATCTACTTTTCTGATTATTTCCAAAAGAATGTCTTATAATTCATGTGTACTACATCAATTTTTTGCTGCCACCTAAATGTCATATAAAAGTAAATCCACCCTATCAGAAAATAGCAAAAGAGAATGTGTGGTTGGAGAAGGAATTAAGTATGAAAATTAAAAGCAAATGAACAAATAAATGCACACAACCCCAAAAAAGAAAAGAAAAGAAAACAAAACCCTCTTGTTTCACTGATTAGCTTCTTAATATAAGATTTGCTACTTGAAAAATTATCATTGATTATCGCTAAATCTGTTCAGATTTTTATAACACACTGCAATACAAGCATTTTTTTTTTTTTTTGCCCTCCTCTTCTTTTTTTAAGCCTAAAACTTAACTGGAAATATAAAACTTTTTGTTCTGCAATTTCCTAGTGCCTTATTAAATGGGTCAAGGCCATAACATCTTATGTCACAATTACGGTATCCACGGATGCCTGACCCTTGTACTATGTTGTAATGCCTTTGAAATCAGGGCTGGGTTTTTACTTATTTTTGTATTTCCCCCTGGTTCTTAACTTGTCACATAAATTCATGGGGGAAAAATCTTTCTCATCACTATTTTTCTTTCCCTGGAAGATGATTTTAAAAAGTAATAAAGTCATTGTCAACATACACCCTCCAAAAAGAAGTAAAGTTTAATTTGTACCAATTACTTCTTTATTTCAGTAACGTGAAAAATTGGGAAAAAATAAGAGATGTAAAATCAGAACAGTCTCTCTCCATTCCTTTACAGCTAAAAATCACACAAGGACCCTTTTGTTTGAATGTTTTAGTTTGCTGCTGCCATTAAAATAACTCTTAAATCACTACTCCAGATGCACTTATTGTGCGTGAGTATTCAAGGCTCACCAACCTTTGCTCTTCTTTAAACCAAAGCAGGTCAATAAAAAGGGAAAGATGGAAGACACAGAAAGAGGAACACACACACACACTCACACAGGCGCGCCTTAACAAGGGGTTGCTTCTGTGATTGCCCCACAGGCTCAGCTGGAGCTTTATGGCCTTTGTTGGTCTTGCTCAGGGCAGGAAACTGATGACCGTACCACATGGTCACATGTGATGGTAACACCCAGATGCAGCCATGTGCTATCATTGTCAAAGAAAACAACAAAGGTCAGTTGACACATATCCAGTAATAAACATAATTATCACAGAAATGCATAGTAATTAAGCATAAGTATTTATCATTTTACATAAATTGCTGTAATTATTATTATATTTTTACAAAAAACACAGTTTTAATTTCTTGCGTTGTACTTGCAATCTGTCCCGAATGTTCCCTGTAAAACCTACCATTCTCTTTTGACATTGTCATCACCAAATCTAACTGTATTAATCACAGGGTCTTTGGGGTTCCTTTGCCTTCTATGGCATCCCTATCATACCCTGGAGCTGAAGTCCTACCTATGCACTGGGGCCCACCCTGTCTCCTCCAACAGCCCACACCGTGCTCCCATGCCCCGGATCCAGGGGAGTGAGTGTGAGGTTGGAGGGCCGTGGATCCCAGCTATGGGTGGGTAAGAAGATAACACTTCAATGCTCTAAAAGGGAAGCGAGGCCAAAGTTCAGGGATAGTCAGTCATATAGGAATAAGAGAATCTATTGAGATTAAGGGCTGGCCCCCCTGAATCCTTGAGTAGTGATCATGCGTGTTGAGGAAGAGGTGTTAGGAAGCAAAGAGAAGGCCCATCACAAGCACCATATTAACCCTCTGGCTCAGCGTTTCCACCCACTGACCCCAGACCACGACTTCTAACCTGGCTCAGCTTCAGGACACGTGGGGCGGCAGGGGCATCTCTGACACCCCCACCTGGTATAGGGGATGCCTAGCATGAATATTCTACAGTGATGTGAATTTCAGGGGGTTAATAATGATAATATGTCAATTTTGTTGGGAGTTATACCAGATACAAAGAGTGTTCTCATTTAATCCTACTAACCCTGGGTGGTGGGCATTACTATCACCCCCATTTTTTTTAAATAATTTTTTAAAATTCCAGCTTTACTGAGGTATAATTGACATATAAAAGTATAAGATTTGATATACGTATATATTGTAAAAACATTCCCCCCATCTAGTTAAGTAACACATTCCTCACCTACATATTTATCTTTTTTTTCTTGCTGAGAACATTTAAGTTCTACTCTGTTAGAAAATTTCAATTACACCCATTTTTAAATGAGTAAACTGATGCTCAGAGAGGCGACGTCCCACAGCCAGAACCCTGACTCATGTCAAGAAAGCGGAGAACACTGGGAGATCAAGCAGTGGACCCAGCGTGAAAACAAGAGAATGAGGAGGAGATGCCACGAAGGTGAAGGGCAAGAAAAGCGAAGATGGGAGCCCTGGGGGCATACTGGTGTCCTCCCACCCCGCGTTTGTTGTGCTGGACGGGGTTCATCTTCATCACTGTGCAGTCAGCTAAGACCTATGCACAGAGGTGAATTGGGTGCGTTGAACATCTACTTTTTCATCTCAGAGAGAATTATTAGCTGCAATTTTGAAAACCTGAAAAAATATCTATCCTATTTTTGGAAATTGCTTCCTACGGTTTTCATTCTAGTCATATTACCAAATTCTATTTATAATAAATTTGAAAGGATCGTAAAAATCTTTCAACTGTACTGACATCTGGCATCAAATGTGGCTTCTATGAGAAATCTTAGGAAGCTTTCTTTTTCTTGGGATAGTTGAGTCCTGTTGTTTGATCTTAATGTCACCTAAAAAGATTCTGCCGTAGATTATTAAATATTGAACTGCTTCCCTGCTAATCCTGCTCTTTTCTAATTTTAAAATAAGAAAAACAGGTTCATTTTGGTTTTAAATGGGGTAAAAACAAATCTGTTGTTCTCAGATGACAAAATATTCTTGGCCCATTCTTAGCAGTTAGAAAATTTGTTTTTCTCATGGACTTTTCTCTTGCTTCTTCCTCTTGCAATGTGACTTCCATGTTCAAATCATTTTTCTATAAGGATCGCCAGGTTTGTGTTATTTCTAATGTAATAAGCGGGTCTCTCAATCACCAAATCAGTAGTTCTCAAACATTTTCATCTTAGAATCTCTTCATACTCTTAAAAATTACCAAGAACCCCAGGGAGTTCTTATGTGGGTTTATGCGAGTTATACATACCAACGTTTACCTATAATAGAAATTAAAACTGAGAAAATTGTGAAATATTTATTTATAATTCTTTTAAAATAGCAATTATAATGTTAACTGAAATACCATATTTTTTTAATAAAAAATAACTATACCAAATAAAAAGAATTTATGAAAAGAATGGCATTGCTGTACATATTTGCAAATGTCTGGCTTAACAGAAGACAGCTGAATTCTCATGTCTGTTTCTGCATTCAATCTGTTGCAATATCACACGTTATGAAGCCTCTGGAAAACTCCACTGCCAAAAAGACAAATAACATCTTAGTTTTATTATGAAAATAATTTTGACATTGTGGAATGCCTGAGAGTGTCGTAGGGGCCATGACGGGTCCCCAAACCACACTTTGATGATCACTACACTAAATCATCATGATAAGGCTTAAGGGAACCTAAGAGGTCATTGCTAGTAGGCACGGTCACACTTAAACCGCTCCAAAGTGTTGGTTGTCTACAGGTGTGTTTGTAGATTGCCTTTTTGTGATGATGCTCCTGAGCATTCACATGCGATTTTTATTTTTTGGTAAATTCAATAATTTGTATATCATCAGGAGAGCTTAACATTTGGAAATAAGCAATACAGTCACGTGTCGCTTAACAATGGGGACATGCTCTGAGAATGCATTGTTAGGCGATTTCGTCGTGTGAACATCACAGAAGGTACTTACACAAACCTGGATGGTATAGCCTACTACACACCTAAGCTACGTGGTACTGATCTTACGGAACCACCGTTGTATATTTGGTCCTTTTTGTTACACAGCACATGACTGTGTAGAGTAGTGGTTAAGAAAAACATCTTTATGAGGTGCAGAATTTCTTGTGCTGTGTGCCACCATTTGTGTTAAAGATAAAAAGACTGAATCAGAGATGCTTTATAGACTTTCTAGAAGAATATATAAAAAACTGGTAACAGTGGTTCTTTTTGGAGTGGGGACTGGGGAACAGGTATGGAGTAGAAAGAACGGCTGTCACCCATTTACAGTTCATGATTTGTTTTTTCACCAGGTACATGTATTAGCTTCTCAATTAAAATATGTGGGTAAGAACAAAAAGAAAACAACAACAAAGCCTTTAGAATCAGAAAGATTTAGGTTAGAACCTTAGTCTGCCACTTATTACCTACATCACCTTGGCCTAATTACTTTACTTGTTTAACAATCAATTTTTTTACCTGTAAATTGAAGTTATTGATAGTACTTATCTCATAAGATTATTGTATACATGAGAAAATAAAACAATAACTTATTCTTGGCCCATAGAATCATATGTTTTACTTATTATTATTGCTAATCATAATTATCATCACTTTATAAATCAAAAGCTTACTTTGAAAGTCAATAATCATTCTTAAATTTTCCTTTTGTTGGGTGATTCTGCAGTTTCAATAGATGAATATGGTAATGTAATTACAGTCATGATCTGCTAATTGAGGGGTCGTTAAAAAGTTCAGGTTATTCTAAGTTTTGACTACATCTTCTTATCTTTCTACCTAACATCATTCGTGCTAGATTTCCATAATCACACTTCTCTGCCTCACATCTGTCCTTGGTCAACCCTAACCGGGGCCTGGCTCACAGGCCCATGGTTCCTTTACCTTAAGGCAGAAATCCCTAGCTCCAGGCCAGCCATCTGAATTGGCCTTTTGCCCTTTTTATGCTTGAATGTGCTTCACTCTGCCCTGTCATTCCTATATTGGATTTAGAGTTGTTTATTTTTAGTAAACTTCTTATTTCCTGATTATTCTGCTCAGCTAGGGTAAATTTGTAAGTTCCGACTCCTCTGGTTTTGATTCTGTGTATGTTCCTGTTCTGAATGCATTACTCACTTCCTACTTAACTTAATATCCATATGATTATTTACTGCATGCTTTCCATCCATCATTTGGGTTTGATCCTTGATGGTCAAAGGAATCAGCACAAGGGTCATCACAAGGGTCTGTTTGAGCTTCAACTGCTAATTCTTGGTACCTAACACAACTAAAGACTCCTATCTTGATATACATCAGTTTATATGAGAAGCAAATTACTTGGCTTGATGAACAGTGGAGAATATAGAAATATTGTTCTCTGATATATGTGAAATACACAGTGGACTCTAGTAGAGATGGGTCTGGTTGAGACAGCGTTCTATAAAGGGTGCTGTTTTTGAGATTTTCCAGAATCTTGATAGCAATTGTCATGAGTTCACCTAGTCCACACATCGGTATAAAATAATAGCTACGAAATTATTAGGAAGACAGAGGGATTTATTGAGTCTAAAATGAGAAATACATGCATTTTTCTATAGACCTATTGTAAATAAACTTTAATGGATTTATAGTGGGTTCAGATATCAATCTTCAGGTCCTTTCCAATAAGGAATTGGTGATAAACTTAAGGAGCATAGCTAAGAATATAGCCTCTATTTTAGTCTAGTTCAGTTTCTCAGCCTGGACCCTATTGACACGTTGAATGGATAGTTTTACATTGTAGGGAACTGTCCTGCGCATTGCAGGAGGTTTAGCAGCATCCCTGGTCCAACAGGCTAGAAGCCAATAGCAGCACCCTCTTAGTCATAACAATCACAAATGTCTCCAGACTTTGCCAAATGTCCTCTGGAGGGCAAAATCAGCCCCTCTTGAGAACCAATGGTCTAATCTTTATAAATTTATAACATTGTAGTCTAATTTTTGATTTATTAGCAAGATAATTGCAAGAATATTGGACTTAATTTCCTTCTTTAATTTTTTCACTTTTATGAAAATATTTTATGGTTGTAACTTTTTATTTTCATTCTTTTATTCCCTTTACTAGAATATTAAATTATTATACTTGCTACATATTCTTGTGAAATTACTTTATCATTATTATTACTATTATTATTAATCATTATCTGTTTTCCCCACCAGATTCTAAGCACCATGAGTAAAAAATGTTTTTCTGGACCAATGGATGTCCTTGTCTATATTAATGATTGTCATTTGGTAGATGCTTAATAAATATTTGTGGAGTGAGTGAATGAATGAATTCTTATGCTTGAAATGAGAGGCAATATGTTCCTGGAGAATTAGAAAAAAAGTCAGAAGGTCTGGATTCTAGCTTTAGTTTCACTATGGGATCTTTGGCAAATCTTTTTATTTCACTGGCTTTTGGTTTCCTCAGAGGTAAAGTGATGACCTGTGAAAGATCTTGTATTAGTTTCCCAGGGCTGTTGCAAAAGTATAAGTACTGGGCGCCTTAAGACAGAAGTTTATTGTCTTACTTTGATCTTAGGCTGGAAGTCTGAAATGAACATCTGAAACCTATAGGGGAAAATCCTTCCTTGCTTCTTCTAGCTTTCAACATTTGCTGGCAATCCTTGGTGTTCCTTAGTTTCCAGATGCATCACTCCAATCTCTGTCTCCATTGCCACGTGATCTTCCCCATGCATGTCTCTCTCTCTGAGTCTCTTCTTGACTTATAAGGATACTAGTCATATTGGATTAGGACTCAACCTAATGACCTCATCTTGACTTGTTAACATCTGCAAAGACCCTATTCCCAAATAAGGTCATATTCACCAGTACCAGCGTCAGGACTTCAATATGTTTTTTGGGGCGGGGGGGGACACAATTCAATCCGTAACAGATCCCATTTAGTCTGAATGTTGCTATTATGGTTTCTGCCTTTATCCATTGCTCTTAAATTGTAGATCATAATCAATACTGAGAACAGAATTATAATTTGAATTCAGTGTACTATTTAGGCCCTTTGAAAGTAATGGCTGAAATCTAATGGTGCTAGAGGAATCTCTGGGGGTTGACTTTACTGTCACCTACATGATAATGCTGAGCACACTACTCTGCTTTGCCTCTGCCCTTGGCCAACACCAAACCATAACCCTCAATAAAACCTCATCTAACAGTGACACTGGCCAGTGGCAATTCTATGCTTGTTGCCTGACTGCAGTATAGTCTGCAACAAATTCACTGAAAAATAAATTACAGAAAAGTGTTATCTGACATGGTTAAGAGTGGTAAAGTTAAACTTAGACATATTCTAGTCAAGAGAGAGTTGTCATAGTGGTTGAGAGGTCAAGCTTTGTAAACAGCTTTGCCTGGATCTGAATTGCAGCTCCATCACTTACCATGTGGCCTTGGGTAAATTATTGAACCACACTAAATCCACCTGTAACATAGGGGTAATAAATATTATCTACAAAAAAGAATTGCTTTGAGGATTACATGACATGGACATGATGTCAAAAGGACTCAGTGAGCCAATTTGAAGAAACTCTCACTAGCCAAAGGTGGAAAAATTTGAGCTTCAAGAAGGAAAAGAGTTGCAATGGATTGAAATCTATCAAATATATTTATTCTAAGATTTTGCAAATGGATATAATAAAAATAAAAATTAATGTTAGTCACCTTCTAAGGATGACAAAAAAATTTATTATCTTGAAAAATGCTTAAGAGGAAAAAATCAAGCATGTATCCTGTCTTTCCCATACAAACTATACCACTGGGTAACCAAATAGTAGATGAGAGGAAAAATAATCTTATAAAATTATTTCCTCTAATAAATAAAAGAAAAATGGTAGAACTAAAACAGCACCATTTTGTAATCACAATTAATGAATAGACCTAGGCACTGAGCGTCAGTAGCTGCTAACATAAAAAAAGTGAAAACTAGCTATTTCTCCTTGTGAAAAAACACAAGAACACTTAAGACTTTCCAAAAAGATCATATCTGAATCTGAGTTTAATGAAGTTTCTGGATCCAGCTGCCAATGTAGGAAATGCAGAGGACAGAGGAATGTGTTGAACTGAACCATGAAAATGCAATTGCTAACGTTCAGACGGTGGGAAACTCCACGTCAAATGAGCTGGAATATTGAACAGACAAATTGTAAGGAAAAGGAGTTGAAAGAAGGGAAATCTAGATTGTAGATTTAAAGATTTATCAGGTTTAAAAAAATGGGCAAGACCAAACTACAGTATGTAGGGATGAATGCTTGGATGATAAAACCATGAAGGAAGTGATTACTCTAGAAGCCAAGACAGTGCTTACTTTTGGAGAGAGGAGGCTATTAGGCTAGGAAGGGCACAAAGAGGGGGCTTCTGGGGCAGCTGGTAAAGTTCTGTTTCTGGACTTGGGTGGTTTCAAAGCCATTGTCTTATAAAAATTCACTAAGCTTCACATTTGTTTAGAGTGATTTCCTGTGGCAGTTTTATGTTAAAAAGTTAAATACCTGTGCAATATTGGAATATCATTCTATCAATGGGGAGTCCAGGTTTGGAGGTATAAGTCATTGACCCCTCAGAGTTCCACTCTGAAATGGTGTGGTCTTGGAGAGTTGGCCCTGGCCTATGCCTTACCCCACTTCTCTCTTATTCCTAGCTCCATCTCATACTTGAAGGGCTTTCATGTAAGCATGTGGACACCCAAGATCATCTACACTCCCCTACAAATAGCCCTACCTTAGAACTAAGGAGGGCACACTGGCGGCATGTCCACACTTGGGAAGATGGACTTAAGGAAGAACCCCGCACAGGCACTGACTGCTGACTTGAAGATACTTGGTGAGTGTATTAGTTTCCTAAGCTAACGGCTGCCAGAGCAAAGCACCATAACTAGATGGCTTAAACAACACAAATTTATGACCTCACAGTTCTGGAGGCTGGAAGTCGAAATCAAGATGTTCGCAGGGTTGCTTCCCTCTGAGGAACGTTAGGCCATTCCTCTTGGCTTGTAGACGGCCATCTTCTCCTTGAGTCTTTTCACATCATCTTCCTTCTGCCTCTGTGTGCCTCTGTGTCCAAACTTCCCTTTTTATAAGGACACCAGTCATATCGAAGTAGGGCCCACTCTAATGTCGTCATTTAAACTTGATTATCTATATAAAGACCCAATCTCCAAATAAGGTCAAATTCTGAGGTACTGGGGGTTAGGATTCCAGCATATTTTTAGGTGGCAGACACAATTCTACCCTTACCGGGCAGAAATTCTGGGATTCACGGAGCTTGGTTTGGACAGCGCTCCATGTGTTCCAGGTGGCCATGTCCTCTTAGCTCCACAGATACCTTCCCCTGTAGGGAGGGTCATAGCCAGAGGAGGGCCATAGGGACCCAGGCGGTAGTGTGCCTGTCAGTAATATACTCTATAATGTAGCATATATAATTAGAAACTGCAGCAAACTCTGCTCACCCTTTTTCCTCAGTCTTACCATTTCAGAGCAAGCTGGGCCTACAACCTAGTGCCAATGTTTACATCTCTTTGCCTGAAGGTTTTCTCTGGCCCAAGGAGCCTGTTCTGTGCCAGGGAATTAACACTCCTCTGGGAGTAGCACTCAACCCATGACTGAGGAGGTTGGGACATGCCCAGCTCCCTTGCTCCGTGGGAAAGATAACTCCAGGGCAAGGGTAAATATGTGGGTCGATATCAAAGACTTTCCCCCTCATTTAAAAATTTCATCAAAAGATATTAACATTGAATTATCATATATATATTTTTTTCTTTATGTATTTTATTTATTGTTTGTATCTTCCACATTAAAAAGCAAGCTCCAAGGGGCTGGTCCCGTGGCCGAGCGGTTGAGGTCGCGCGCTCCGCTGCAGGCGGCCCAGTGTTTCATTGGTTCGAATCCTGGGTGCGGACATGGCACTGCTCATCAAACCACGCTGAGACAGCATCCCACATGCCACAACTAGATGGACCCACAACGAAGAATATACAACTATGTAACGGGGGTCTTTGGGGAGAAAAAGGAAAAAAATAAAATCTTAAAAAAAAAAAAAAAAAGCAAGCTCCAAGAAGACAGGGATCTTTGTCTATTTGGTTGACTGCTGTATGCCCAAGCCAACACAGGGCCTGGCACGTGAGCACGTGAGTGACACTGTTGGGGATGTGGACTGTGGAAGAGCGGAGAAGGGCAGTGCTCGTGGGGTGGGGAGGGAGGTTAGGAGGCAAAGTCCAGATTACTTATGATGCTACACCTCATCATCTTATTTTGTTTTTACCATGATTTTCCTTCCCCCCAATATTATGATTACTTGAGAGCTGTTTGTACTGGGCTCATGAAGTTTATCTGCATTTAAAGTTCCAAAATAATTGATTAAGGGAGAAATGTGGTTGTTGCCTGACTGGGCCCATAGTAGTAACCACTCTAGCTATGAACACACCTCCAACCTCCTCCCTATTGTCTCCTCTTCCAAACATAAGAACATCCAACAATTCTTTTTTTATTGAGGTATAATTGACATATAACATTATATAAGCTTCAGGAGTGCAATATTATGGTTCAATATTTGTATATATTGCAAAGTGATCACTACAATAAGTCTAGTTAACATCTGTCACCATATATATTTACATAATTGTTTTTTCTTGTGATGAGAACTTTTAAGATTTACATATTCTCTTAGTAACATTCAAATATGCAATATAGTATTATTATCTGTAGTCACCATGCTGTACATGTCATCCTCAGGACTTACTTATCTTTTACCTGGAAGTTTGAACCTTTTGACTCCCTTTACCCATTTTGCCCGCCCCCACCTCCTGCCTCTGGCAACCACCAGTCTGTTCTCTGTGTCTATGAGCTTGTTTTCGTTTTTTTTTTTTTCATTCCACACATAAGTGAGATCATGTGGTATTTGTCTTTCTTTGTCTGACTCATTTCACTTAGCATAATGCCCTCAAGGTCCATCCAAATTGTCACAAATGACAAGATTTTATTCTTTTTTATGGCTGAATAACATTCTGTCGATATGTACCATGTTTTCTTTATTCATTTATCTATTGACAGACACTTGTTTCCATATCTTGGCTATTGTAAATAATGCTGCAATGAACATATAGGTGCATATATATTTTCAAGTTAGTGTTTTTGTTTTCTTTGGATAAATACCCAGAAGTGGAATTGCTGGATCATATGGTAGTTCAATTTTTAACTTTTTAAGGAACTTTCACACTGTTTTTCATAGTGGCTGCACCAATTTACACTCCCACTAACAGTGCACAAGAGTTCCCTTTTCTCCACATCCTCGCCAAAACATTTTTTGTCTTTTTGATGATGGTCATTCTAACAGGTGTGAGGTGCTATCTCCTTGTGGCTTTGATTTGCATTTCTCTATGATTAGTGATCTTGAGCATCTTTTCACATACCTATTGGCCATCTGTATGTCTTTTTGGAAAAATGTCTATTCAGCTCTTCTGCTTGTTTTTTTAATTGGGTTGTTTGGTTTTTTTGCTATTGAGTTGTATGAGTTCCTTACGTATTTTGGATATTAACCCCTTAACAGCTATATGATTTGCAAATATTTTCTCCCATTTGGTAGGCTGCCTTTTCATTTTGTTGATGGTTTCCTTTGCTGTGCAGAAGCTTTTCAGTTCGATGTAGTCAAACTACAAACTTATTTATTTTTGCTTTTGTTGTCTTTGCTTTTGATGTTAGCTCCAAAAAATTATTGACAAGATGTTAAGGATTGCCAAGATGGCAAGGAGCCTATGTTTTCTTCTAGGAGTTTCTCCGTTTCAGGTCTTATATCCAAGTCTTTAATCCATTTTGAGTAAATTTTTGCACATGGTACAAGGTAATGATCCACTTTCATTTTTTTGCACGTGGTGGTCCAGTTTTCTTACGCCATCTATTGAAAGGACTGTTGTTTCCTCATTGTATATTCTTGGCTCCATTGCTGTAAACTAATTGCCCACCTATGTATGGGTTTATTCCTGGGGTTTCTATCCTGTTCCATTCATCTATGTATCTGTTTTCATGCCAATGCCATGCTGTTTTGAGTACTATAACTTTGTAATATAACCTGAAATAAGGGAGCGTGATTCCTCCAACTTTGTTCCTCTTTCTCAAAATCTGCTTTTAAGATCATTCAACAGTTCTAATTCTTTCCCCAGGCCCCAGTAATGCATAAAGAATCAACTGCCATTTTTTAATTAAAGGTGGAACTCCATTGTTAAGTTAGGTTTTATGTCTCTGATTTATTTGTGCACTATCATTTTTCTCTGTTCATTCTGTTTTTCTCTTTTTATTTTCTAGAAGTGTTTTCTTCAGGACACGTAAGTAACTCAGGTTTTAGCTCAAACAACCCATACAAGACATGGCATTAAACTTTTTTTCTTTTGAAATGTTTACTTATTTCTAATTTCACTGAACTTCCATGGCTTCCATCATCTCTGTGATATTACTCAACCAAGAAGTTGAATTAATACACGATTTCCCCAATTGCCCAATATAAAACTAGCGTGATGACCTTGTTTACTACAGTAACATTTTTGGGGTGGGTTATATTTTCTTTTAGAAAAGATTATCTCATTTTTAAAAACGTTGTTTCGTTTATATCACCTAGAACAGAAGGAGCTGGTGGTAGACACTCAGCTCCTTGTTGAGTCGGTAACAAGATAATCACAGACATTTTAATGCTCTTAGACTTGAATGGTAAATACAGCATAGTCGTTTACTAAACGTTTCTTTAACGTCCAGTGAGTACAAAGAAAGAAAAATGGCACAATGACTGCCACAGAAGAGCACAGAGGAATTGTGCAACTTAAATAGTCAGTTTAGGAGAGAAGGATTTAGTTGGACACGGGTGGAAAATAATTAGATTGATTAGATGGGTCTTTCGATACAAACAGGGAAACTGTTGAAAGAGAGAAAACCAATGGACCTATCTGGCTCTGACGCGTACACAGGAAACAACAGCTTTGTAAATGTTGAAAACGAACACCGCACTATTTATTTTGGCTCTTAGAAGACTTACCACATTGCGCTCATGTTACATCTCTCAGCATTTTCCAGTTATCAGTCAAGTTAACTATGCGCCTTAGAGACTTTTTAGGCCTTTCTCCCACCCTAGGTTCTGGAGTGTTGTGTGTGTGGTGTGTTTGTGTGTTTTTGGTTATTGTTCTCATTTTTGTTTGTTTTTCTGTAGAACTCTGTTCTCATACTTGTTTGCTGGTTAACACTATGTGGAGAGATTACAGGATTTTATCTCCAGTTGAGCCTTTTCCTTTTGTCAACAAATAGATTTCACAGATACTGTACCTATATAATAAAATTATCTTAATGTTAGAAAGGTTATTCCACTTTCACTATAAATATTACCATTTGGCCCTTTTGCTGAAGTTTATTTAGTTTACTGCTGATGAAATGATGCATAGTTGAAAATGTTTTCTGTCCTCTGCTGTTTATCTGATAAAGATTATGACAAGTTCATCAAATGACTCATACATTCAAGAAAGGTTTATTGAGCATTTACTCTGTGACATGCACTGCTTTTCACTCTAAGTGCCCACAGCATTAAACAAAACAGAAATTTTCTGCTTTTATGCAGTTTACATTCTAATGGAATGGGATCGACCATGGATAAATTAGTAATGTTTGTGATAGTGATAAGTATATTAAGGTGACAGAAATCTTAATGTAGAAATGGCTCAAATATTCTGTATTAGTTATCTATTGCTGCAGAACTTATCCCCCAAACCTAGCATGTTGAAACAATTAATGTCTGTTATCCTACCCACTTTCCACAAGTCATGGATCCAGGATCAGCTTAGCTAATGGTTCAGCTCAGGGTCTCTCGTGAGGTTGCAATCAAGAGTTGGCCAAGGCTTCAGTTATCTGAAGCCTGACTGGAGCTGAAGGATTGCTTCCAAGGTAGCCGACTTCTATGGGTGGCAAGTTAGTGCTGGTCATTGGCAGAAGGCCTCCATTCCTTACCCGGTGGACCTTTCGGAGGGCTTCTTGGGGGTCCTCACATGGAGGCTGGTTCCTCCCACGGGGAGTGATCCAAGAGCATGATAGTCAGAAGCCACACATTCTTTAAGACAGTCTCAAAGTCACTATCTTCACCTCGGCCCTTTCTGTTAGGAGCGAGTCACTTGCTCAAGGGGTGGGAAATTAGACTGTACCTCTTGCAAGAGAGATATCAAAGACTGTGCAGATGTATTTTAAAACCACCATAATTACTCTGATAAATTTAAGAACAAACTAAATGGTATGTTTCAGAGATATTCAAAATTATTTAAACCTTGTTTTATACGCATTGTTAGTACACAATGTCTTGTTATGCCTTATTTTACAGCTGTTGCTTTCTTATTGTTTATTATTATAATTCTTGGAAAAAGAATCATTGAAAATGTAGGTTTCTTGAGCTTCACTCTTTTCTCACTGTTTTGGTTGCGTTGCTACCACTCTGTCAACACTGGTTAGGGTTCCATTAATGAAAACATTTGAGGTTTTTTTTTCATTTCTAGGATTAGTTGATGGATTTAAGATCATCTATTACTGCTTCATTCACATTTGTGTTGAACATGATTTGTCTGAATGACTGGAGACTGGAATTACATGGCCCAGGGGTAAGATAAAATCCCCTCTGGTTTTCAGATAAGTCACTTTGGTGGGGCATCTGTAGTCTGCGGAAACAGCTCCTGTGAGGACCCCACTGAGGTTTGTCTGTACATAGATGCTGTACGATGGGGTGAAAATTTAAAATGGTCGTCAGCTACATTTTAGCCCAGAGCCTTGGTGAGAGATTGTGTATGGTTGCTCAGTGGGTAGAAATAGCACACAGAGAAATGTGAGTGAAGGAGTAATTCATTGGTTACTGGGCTATAATATTTGCATCTTGGAGTGGAACTCAAGAGAGCCTCCTCTTTGTGGCCCGAGTGTGAGGACAGTTCCAGGGCTTGTCTCTTAATGACTGAAATGGCCAATTTAGAATTCCTCAAGCTCCACTTTTCTCCATGACTGGACTTCCCCTTTGGGGAGTCTTCCATGGGGAGCCTTTAAGGAGTCTTTAAAAGTATGGCAGTTCTACAGCAGATTGATAATCATTTAGCCTCCGGACCTTTGAAGATAAAGGACTCTTGTCAACTATATAAAGCCCCCTTTTCCCAGAAGGGAATGCTTTTAAGTTTCTTAGTGGATTAATTAGTAACTGAAGATAATACCATTCTTTGCATTGTTCCCACTTTCATAATAAATAACGGCAGAAACGAGTGCTATCAGAAGAAGAAATAAGAAACAAACCACATAAAAGATAGATTTCAGATCTTGTCAGTTATGTGGAGATTTCATCTCTACTCCTAAGTCCTGCCCTAAATAGAAGAAGATGTTGATGGAGCCAGATGTTAAAGAGAAAAGGGAGAAGAGGAGAGACACTTTCTCCCCAATTCCACTGGTGGAAGTTTAGCGTCTTGAGTATCTGAGATATTTCTAGTTGTACAGAGACACTGACTGAGGAGGATGCATGCCCATTGTCTCAGAAAGACATAATATTTTACAGAGTGAGTGCAAAATGAAAAAAAAAAATCAAGTGCTAATTAAAACCATACTTGTATCCAGGAATTCTTTTGGGTAGGAGGGAGCAAACCTCAGATGTACTTACGTTGATTTTAAAAAGCGTTAAGCAGTGTTGCAATGGTTAAATTTATAACGACATAGAGCTGGGAGAGACTTTATAGATGGTTTGGTTCTGACCCCACAGGGATGAAATGATTTGGCAAATCACTACTTGGTGAAGGGATGTGGGCAGAGCTGGTGCTAGAACCTCCCAGTACATTTTTTCAGGAAAAACAAAACCACCGATTTTGTATTTTCACTCTTTGTAAAATAGTAATTTAATTTGAGGTCATTTTGTGAATATGTTTTTGTCTGAGGGAAAAAAAGGAACAGAGCCACAGAACTAAATAGAATATAAATTATCAAAAGAGGAATCTAGTAAAGTTAAAATTCAAACAATATTTGCGTGTGCGACCACCTGGGTCGGGGTAAGGCAGGGCAAAGGGGACTTGAAGAAGCGGTTTGGGTCCTAAATGAAATTGAGACACCTCACTTCACACCTGGGGACATTTCTTTCTGGGGGAGCCAGCCCCTCAAGGAGGAGCAGAGCTGGCATCTGATGACCAGGAATAGTAATAAGTACTTCTCTGGGCATTTAGAATTTTTACTTATTTTATTTTAACATTGACAGACGTGAACCCTCAGTTTGACAACCAAAGTATGTTTTGCTATAATTACATGTAATAAAATAGCCTCCATCAAATTGCATATCTTCATTCTATGTTAAAATCTGTGAACAATATACAGAATCCTGAATCTCCCCTTTTTCTCCCCTTTATTACTATTCATGTCCTATTTTCAAAGCCAATGTCAGCACGTGAGGTTATACACCCACGGGAGCTTGGCAGACTTAGAGCAGACAGGAAGGAATTCATCAGCTCCTTCGTGCAAAACTGCCTGCCCCCTCGTCTGCCCTCAACAACTGATATCTCACTATTTTGGAAAGGAGAATTGTGAAGCTAGAAGGATCCATCAAGTTCCTTTGGACCTTAAGTCTTCAATATTTAGCCCCAAAGGGGCTGACTTGCTCAAGATTACATGACCGTTTACAGACTAAGAGATTGGGATAATAAAGTTAGTTGGGACCTCAAAGAGTTTCCCTTCAACATACGAATTCTCCAAGAAAAGGGCCGTCTTAGGCCGTCTCCATCTTAGTGGAGATGAAGTTATCTAACCACAGGACATGGGCACAAAGGGAGAGGGGGTGGCCCCTACAGAAGGCAAACCTGGCCTCTCCTCTCTGTTGCCTGGGTCCTTGCAGGTGAGGCCAGCACTGTAATTATATTTCTCCTGTTCTTATTCCCTGCTCCACCTGGCTGACCACGGTGTGGCATCCACAGGGGACATTATTTGGAGAAGGACAGAAATGAGGCCTCCTGGCCTACCTGCCTGGGGTTATGCAGGTACCACCTTTGTTTCATTCCGCCCAGCAGCAGGGTTTTCCTGGGACTTGGGTATGAGCTAAACTACCAAAGGGCTTTCTGTTGGCCCCTAAACTGGGGTTCCTCCAGCTCCTGGATTCTCCCCCACCCCCCCCACACCGCTGTTTCTCTAGGACTAAGCTCGGGAGAAGGAGAAAAACGTGGAAAAGGAACGGATGTAACCCCACTCCTCTGTAACTGAAAGCAAAACTTATATAGAACTCAAATGGAAAAAGAGATTTGATCTGGGAGTTTTTTCCGGAGTGGAACGCACACTGTAAAACAATTACTGTTGCCATCATTTGTGAGCTGGTTGTGGGTTTTAACAACCATTTTGCTGACTTTTGGCAGCAAGTGTGCGTTTTCCTGTTCAATTAGACCTTTGGGAGTCCTCTTAAAATCCTATGGAATCATCTGACTCTCTACCGGAAAACACTGATTGGTATTAATTTTCATCCTTTCCCTTTTGATGTTGAAGTAGACTGAAATATTTCCTGCTTTTCTAAGATGTTCTTTTTCTTTCTGCCTTTCTCCCATCCCAAATGGCTATAGAATTTCCAAATATAAGGAGCTAGTGGTGGA
This sequence comes from Equus asinus, assembly GCF_041296235.1. Lineage (NCBI taxonomy): Eukaryota > Metazoa > Chordata > Mammalia > Perissodactyla > Equidae > Equus > Equus asinus. Next base: position 34,635,065 of record NC_091790.1, read on the forward strand.
AAATGAAGGAATAGAGCGCTGGTACAGGCTCAAATATCCTAGTGAAAATCTAGATGCATTGATTAGCATTGGGCGGCAGAATTTAAATACTCTTGATGGGTTAAAACTAGAAGAAATTTCTCTCCTCTGTATGCAATTGTAGCTAAGGAATGAAGGGGCAAACATCTTTTAGACTGAACTCAAAGTTCATTAAAGCTCCTTGATTATAGTCTGGAGCATTTGGATATATATTTCCACCTGATTTGAAATGGCATTATAAAATATTTCTGGTATGCCAAACTCAAGTTAGAAAAGTGCAAAATAGTAAATAAACAATTATTTTTAGGTTCTGCTTGTTCACACAAGAGAATTTTGTAAAATTCTTAGTGTGTTTATGATACTCAAATCTATTTTATTTCTCATGTTAAAAGTTACCTTGGCCTAACTTAATTCTAGTTTTATTTCTAGGTTTAGAATGACTTACATTAATCTTTTTTCACCCTGAAGTTTTGTCCATGTTAAAACATGAACATGGAATTTATGTTTGAAACAAAAATCACTGGGTCTGAACTCTTGGTCTCCTGTTTACTTGTTCAGAGATTACCATTCCCACGCAGTTAAATGGAAACCGTAAGAACAACGGGTGCAAATGGCATTCTGTTCTTTTTGGACACTCTGCAACTTGATAGCTGGAACGAAAAGTAGCATAAATCCCTGGGGGGAAATGCAGGATTGATCGTTCTGTCCTTATCCATGGCATGCTCCTTTGTTAGCTTCTTTTGCACTCTCCAGTAAGCTCAGCTCTTTTGTGGGTACTGTCTCCTATAACAACTGTTCAAAAATACAGCTTTAAGTCCTGGAAAATAGGATTTAACAGTGTCAGTGTTTCTGCTTTGTGTTAGAAAAGTTGAATCAACTTCTCCAAGTCTGATTCAAAATAGGTGAGGTTTTTGAACGTGGATCCAACTGACATTGATCTCTGAGTTACAGAGAGGGCTCAGTACTAGAAAGCCAAATATCAGCTTTCTTACTGTAGGATGACTTCATTAATGTGACTGAGTGATCAAAAGAATTCGAATAAGTAGGGCAGCACTTGTAAGGCTAAAAAAACTGAAAAAAGTTGGAGGATTTTACTACCTGAGTTATCTGATGGGGAACCTGGTGGTCTTTAGGAAGATAACTATATTACTGTGGCGTGAAGAATTCAGATCAAAAGGAATTGAACGAAAGACAAGATCATCAGCCGCCTGGATAATTTAGTTAACCCATGACTTTGCAGTGAGGTAATATCAGAGATAAGAATGCCTAGCTCTAACTGCAGGAGATTTCCCAGGCAATATTTTGCAGGTTTGTTTGGGATTCTCAAGATAAAAGACAATGTAAGAGACATACGTGAGACCATCATATGTGAAGAAAATATTAAGCAATTTTGAATGTTCTGAAAAAGCAATGTGATGGGAGGAAAATGACAATCAAGAGAAGGACCTTAGAATGTGGGTTAAAGTGGAATATTTGGAGCCGCTTACTTTATGTATTCACTTTCTTTTTTTTTTAAGATTTTATTTTTTTCCTTTTTCTCCCCAAAGCCCCCTGGTACATAGTTGTGTATTCTTCGCTGTGGGTCATTCTAGTTGTGGCATGTGGGACGCTGCCTCAGCGTGGTTTGATGAGCAGTGCCATGTCCGGGCCTAGGACTCGAAACAATGAAACACTGGGCCGCCTGCAGTGGAGCGCGCGAACTTAACCACTCAGCCACGGGGCCAGCCCATGTATTCACTTTTTTCTTCCATTCCGAAAAACATAGTTTTGGACTGGGGAAGGAGACTGGGTCTTTGAAGATTAGTAATTTATTTAAAAGTTGGCTTATTTTGCTCCTCCTGTGTTTATCAAACAAATTATGGTAATAACCACAAGTCCAAAATGCTCCATCCCTAGTTCTCAAAAAAATTAATGAAATATGGACTGGCTCAAAATGTTAATATCACATGCATTTTTAAAAGTCCCTTGTCTGGGTTTACCAGAGTACTTTGCTCTGATTAAAGACTACAGCGGAAAATCTCCCCTCAGAACATCACATGATGCCTTTGATCTATAAAAGCTGCTCAGCATGTCTTTCTGAATCCTCCTTGTGCCCAGTTTAGTGCCTAACAAGTACTGAATGAATATTTCATTGATGGAATAAATGACCTAAATGTGCAAGGAGACCCAAAGTCAGATAAATGAAGGTGCTGGAAAGAGAAATCTAGGAGACCAGGCTCCAGCATCAGCTCTTCCACAAACTCAATTCAATCTATAAAAGGATTTATTCAGCTCCTTGTTATGTGCCAGGAATTGTGGTAAACATTAAGGTGCAAATGAATTCTGCTTCTGAAGATGGCACAGCTGCAGTTCCGTAATGTGCACAGATACACTGTAACAGTATAGCTACAGGTTATAGCAGGGAAGAGAAGTTAGCAAATTTATCAATGATCATTTTGTATGCACTTTGATTTCCAAAGCTATTTACCTAAGATTCTGGCTTTATCATACATCATTAGTCACTTCAGATGTCTTCAAGTTTGCATTTCAGACAGGAAGGCAGGTCTCCCTAAAATTTTCACATATTAACAGCTGTAATTAAAGTAGAAGGCCTTATTTAAATAGTAATTAGCCTTCAGGACCTGAAGTGTAAACAGAATGCTAATTCGTTTAGATAGTTAATTGATCTTCCCAGTTATAGACGTTAGCATGGCCTTCCTCTCGCTATGATGTGTTTATTCACTGAGTATAGACAGAGTGTTCACTCAGTGGGATGAAATTTTGCAAACTCTTGCTTGACTCCCAGAATTTTAGCTTTTACTCTCCAGTAATGACTAACGCAAATGAATTTGAAAACACTGTGAAAACATCAAGTAAAATTCCATGGCAAAATCATTAACACTTGATTTTTCTTCTTAATTACGGGGACCATATTGCCCAATTTATTCATGTTATTCCAACATAATTATTGATAGCTCTTATTTCATACTCAGAAATATCTTGGTTTGGAGATAAATTATGTGGTCGCCCTAATTATAATCAAAGATGACACAACATACAGCGATTGCTGTAACTACAGATGTGGATAAGATTGGTTAATTTTCCAGTGAATCCAACGACAAATATCAAGGTCCTTCTCCCTACTACCTACAATAAAGATGGCTAGTAATGAAGGTTATTAATTTTAAAAGTCATCTTTCCTTTTGAAGGACAACTACTCTACCGGGAATTTTGTCATTGCTTTTCCCAGGTTTTCTGGTCTGCCAGTCACTCTTACTCAAAAAAAACCCCCAAAACCCAAATAATTGTATTTGATAACTGCATATCTCTGTGGTTCCTCAGTTCTGTAGATAAGTTGCAAGGAAGGTGGGTCTGATGTTTCACTTTTTCAAATGTTTATTCTTCTTGGTAACTCCAGCTCATCATGCTACATAACAGATGCTTAGGCCTGCTGCTAGCCATCTTTCCAACACGTGCATGCAAACAGACCTGCATAAATAGTACATATCACACTAACTCAACAACTATTTAATGAAGGCAGCGACTGGGCACACAGGAGGCATTCACAGATCTTTACTGAATGAATAAATACCAACCACACCTTTGACCCTGTGCTAGGTGCTACCAGCTAGGTGGTAGGAAGAGGGAGAGGAGAGAAAGCTCTGTATAATATCAAGTAGGTTCTACCCTCAAGGGGTTAACAGTCTGCAGGCAGAAGATGTAAATAAGTAACCATAATTGAAGGTAAGAATTATTAAGTGCCAAAGAATCTCTAACTCGGAGTGGGAGGTAGAGCTCCTCGGGGCTGGAGAGGGAATGCAGGAGGGGCTTGAAGGAGGAGAGCTAGATGTTCGAATTTAGGATTTTCTCCCAGTGCGGTGTTAATCCGACCTCAGATTGAGTCCTGTGAATAAGGAAGGGCTCTGTTTGTGTCAGCGGCTGAAATTGTGCACACGATATATTTTTTTGGCTGGCTAACAACTTTCCCTTCAAGATTGATGACTAATCCAGATGAGCATTAGCTAGCTTTGCAAATATGAATATTACATTTCTGCAATATATAACACTAAAAGATACCAATTCATTATGATTCATTTTCCTTGTGAAGCTGAAATATTGCAGTCGCATTCAAAGAGAAGTGAGTTAAACTGTCACTATGTCATCCAAAATACAAAGTGAAATAATTTTACCTTAAGAAATTTAAAATGAGGAAGGCTTAGGCGCAGAGCAGTATTGATACAAAGCATTGAAAATGAACAGAACATGCAGATCCTACTTTTTTTAGTGTCTTGTTGCTCACACCGAGACGCACTGTTCTACCAATGGGACCTGGGCCTCCCTCAAGCCAGCGGGCTCTCCAGGATGCACGCACGACCTACAACCCGACCCTTGAAAAGGAAAGTACGGCCCGGCCACTCCGGGTGTGTGCTAGGAGGGCTTAGAGAGGGAAAGTAACCGGAGGCGGCCGTTTCGGGCGGACCCGCCCCCTCCCACGAGTTTCGCTGGCTCCTCGGCCCCGCCCCCTCTTTTATTCCGAGAGCAACGACCGGAGCTGAAACTTTGTAACCCGAGCGCGCACGCTCTGCCCTGATCCTGCCCCAGAGCGACCGAGAAGGAGGCGCAGAAGGTGGGGCGTGCGGGCGGGAAGGCTCGGGGACGCCAGCGCACGCGGAGCGGGGACCCGGGGAGAGCTCGCCGCGAGGAGGAGGAGCTGGAGGGGGAGCGGAGCGCGCGGCCGGGGAGCCGGAGGAAGTGATCCGGGCCGTGGGCGCAGAGTAGCAGCCGGGCCGGGAGGGTCCCGCGTCGAGCCGAAGCCAGGGTCTGGGGTCGCGTCCCCGCAGCTGCCGTCGCCCAGGAGCAGCAGCTGTGCCCGGGCTCCCGGCGGCGGCGCGGGGAGGAGGAGGAGCTGCAGCTGGACGGCGGCAGCTGGAGGAGGAGCCGCACGGCTGTCCCGTGTGCCGGGGAGAGGGCCGCGCAGCCCTGGCCGAGTGGCGCCGGGATGACCCGCTGACCGCGGCCATGCAACCTTGACGGGGCGCTCGGGCGCGCGGGGACAAGCCGCAGGGCGCGCTCTCCCGGGAAGGGGCCGCGGGCTCAGGCAGCAGGACTTGATCGCCGATTTGTAGCCCAGCGGGGAGCGAAGCCATTTACCATGGAACCCGTGACCAAGTGGAGCCCCAAACAAGTGGTGGATTGGACCAGAGGTGAGCGGCCTGGGGGGCCCGGTGTCTCCAGTCTCCGGAGATGGGGCGAACGGGGAGCTGGGGTAGGGGGTGCTCAGCGGCTCCTGCAGGCGAGAAAGCGTTGAGGGCGCAGCGCGGTGACAATGCAAACTTCTTCGGAGTCGCCTGTTCACCCCTAGCTCTTGTGCCTGTTTTCCGGGGTGCGGGTTGTGGCGAGCCGAGGGGAGCCCCATGTTTAACCCGGGGATCAGGGATGGCCTCTCTTAGGGACCGTGAGGGTTGGGGGTGTCGATCTCAGGACTGGCTGGGGGGCTCTCCGGGGCGGGGGCGCCCTCCCTGCCGTGCCTGGGTGCGGTGCCTGGCGCCCCGGCTGCCCGTCCCGGAGCGCAGAGACACAAGGCGCCTTTGTGTGGTGACTCCCCTCGGACCTCGTAAATGCCGCCTGCCCGGAGCGGTGCGCATCGTGCCGAGGCGGTTGGACAGGTAAAGGGAGACTCCGGCGGCTTGCCGAGCCTCTGTTTTTCTTGGAAAAGGCGAGAGAGCTGCACGAGTGCCAACACTGAGGCATTCGCGCCGGCGAGAAACCTTGAGTCAGATTCCCCGGGACTCGGTGACTTTTGCTCCGGGAAGGCGCCAGTACCCCCGGTGGCGCTGCATTTTTAGGCCACATTTAAACCCTGGGAAGAAGAAATGTGTTTTGAACCACTCGCCTGAGTTATGCTGTATTTGGGATGAGAGAAAGCGGCGGGTGTGGTGGTAATGGGGGTCGAGCAGGGGTAGAAGCTTGTCCTCTGAGCTGTCACCCTTAGATTTTGGTACCTTTCAAGCTTTGGAGCAAAAGGGCATAGAGGTTCCTCAAGCCTCTTTGTACTCTTACAAGGGAACGAGTCTATCCAGAACACACAGTGGTTTCATGGGTTCCTCCCTCCCAGCTCAGCATCTCTCTGTTTCAAGTCACTGTTTTTTTCTTTCTTCTATCTGCTCTTCCAGGTGAGGAATGGTGTCCCTTCTCAATAATAATAACTAGAATTGTATAGCGCTTTACAGTTTGCTCAGAGCTCTCTCTCTGTTATTGCCCTTGGTCATCCCAGTAAGCCTGTGAGGTAGGTAAAACTGGTAAGACCAGGTCATCTTTCAACCTCTCCCACCCATGGCTGCGACATAATGAGCACCGATCATCTCTACATCTCATTCCTCATGCCTGCTCAGTGCACATGGACCACGTGCAGCGGGATGTCCTGGGAATACGGGATGTATGGGTTGTGTCAGTGGGGTATGTCTGACCATTTCCTGCTCCTCTGGGATGAGGGAAGGGATCCACTCTTTTTCTGAGAAGAGGTTTGTCCAGGGACCAAAATTTCCTGGGCTCTTACTTAAAAAGAAGCTGAAAACAACAAATACTTGTACGTTGGATGAAGAGTAAATGGCATTGTCGGTGCTTGGCACAATACATTACCTTAAAAGCTATAAATACCCAGACCCAATTTTGAAATGGGGTGTATTCTCCCATTCAGGACACTACTGGATTCCTCAACTAGCAACTTGCTGAGGCTAAATTAGTTGATCTGTTTTACCTGTATGCCCATCATAGAGGCAATTTAAGAAATTGATGGTTTCAGCAATTTTTGGCCTCAAGAGCTCCTCTGTCTGATATGGTAGCCAATAGCCACACGTGGCTCTTCAGCCCTTGAAATGTAAGCTGTTCAGAATTGTGATGTGCTGTAAGTGTAAAATACGCATACGTGTGCAGACTTGGTATGAAAAAAAGAAACTAAACTATCTCAATTTTTTATACTTGTCTCCTGTCGAAATGAGAGTATCTTGGCTGTATAAGGTTAAATAAAATTTATTATTAAAGTTAACTTCACCTCTTTATTCTTACCTTCTTAAATATGGCTCCTAAAAACTGAAAATTGCACCAGGCTCACATTTGTGGCTTGCATTGTATTTCTATTGGACAGTACTACTCCAAGTAGGGAAAGGGTTACAATTTATCACTCCTTGCTTTTCCTGATCCTCTGCCAGCCTACTTGATAATGTACAACCAGAAAAATTGTAACAGGCACATGGGAAGATTATGGAGTGAGATCTTCACACCTGCAAGATTTGTCTTTTTTTTTTTGGTCCCTCTTGGGACTGAGGGAGAAGTGTAAATTTACATCCTGTTATGTTTGTTTAGCATTTAAAAGGAAAAGCAGATTAAAATGCTTTTGGTGTCCCATTGCCTTAACGTTCTGACTTCGTTGAGATTGCTTTTATCTAGGGAAAGTTTCCTACTGACCTGAAAGAGCAATGACGGGTGCTTCGGTATCTTGGTGTCTGGAGCATTAGTTACTGACTAGGCTACATACCTGTGATTATCACGTGGCAACTTTACACGGAATGCTTGTGCCCTTTTGGACCCTTAAGTACAGCGTCACAGGATGACCTGGATACTTTCTGTGTTATAATCTAGAAAAGGTACAAGGAAAAGTGTGTGGCTAACTCTTAGATGACAAGAGGCTACATTCTCCCAAATTGCGTGACACATGAATATTTTTTATAGTAGTGATGTGAACGTATTGACTTTTTAATTAACTATTGACTTATGCAAACTTGTTTGCTTATAGGACTATTTTTAGCTGTCTTTGCTAACCTCTTCACCCAACCCCCATTTTATAAATACATCCTGCTGATAAACAGCTCTTCATGTAGACTTTGCCACCCTTGGTATTGCCTGAGTATAGATATGATGATTATGGGCGCTGCAGAAAGCCTAGATTTAAAACTATCTAACCCTGGCTACAATCGACAGCTTGCTCTGTGTTGATGTTATTAGGCAGATACCTACATTAGGAAAAAGACTCATGTCTACAGAATGAATTAATTCATCTGGCTTTTACTGTTATTATTTTTTTATCATTATAATTTTTATTTGTATTAATCCTTACTATACTGTGACCAATTTTATCATAATATTAGTAAATCCTAAGTGTTCACAATGTGTCGGCACAGGTCTAAGCATTTGCAAGTATTAACTCATTTGATATGCATAACCACTCTTTGAGGTAGGAAATATGATTTCCATTTTGCAGTTGAGGAACCTGAGACACAGAAAGGCTAAGTGCCTTGACCACTGTCACACAGCTGGGAAGTGACAGAGCAGTGTTTGACCTCAGGCGATATGGCTTCACTCTATTCCATCTTCTCAGGAGGTTCTTGCCAGAGTCCCTCCTAGAGGACTCTCACAATCTTCACCACATTGGTGAATAGACCTTTAGCATTCCCGTGATGTGAGATATTAATATCATACGTTAGTGGAGGAGAGGCACCTGGTAATATGTGTGCCTTATCCTACATATTGGGTATATGTCAGGAAAGTTATTTGGAAGTCAAATTAATTCATACTTCATGGCACCTTGCCTTTCAAATGACTCAGTCAAGGCTCTTGCAAGGCAAATGACCTTTTACAACATGTATCAGGTAAGAATAAGGTCAGCCGCACATAACCAAAGACCCAGTTTACAGTGGATTAACCAGTGGGAATGTTGATTTTCCCTTGTAAAAGAAGGCTGGAGATAAGGAATTCAGGACTATATGGGGGCTCTGTGGTGCTGTCAGGGGCCCAAGCTCCTTCTGTCATCCTGTTCAGCCATTCTTAGCATGTGGCTTAGCGTGTGGCACTCATGTTCATACTAATGCCTCAGTGCAAGATGGCTGCTCCACCTTCAGGTCACTTTCCTATTCCAGGCAGGAGAAAGGAGACCCAGCGAGGACAAAAGACTGGTGGTAGCCAAGTCTTCCCCTTTAAAGAGGTCCCTAAGAAGCTCCATCAGGTGACTTGGCTTACATCTCAGGTGCCAGAACTGTCGCGTGGCCATCTCATGCTGCAAGGGAGGCTGGTTGCTGTAGTGTTTGTTGAGTTGGCCCTGAAAAAAATTTGAGTTTGTTCAATAAGGACAAAGGGGAGAATAGATATTGGTAGGCAGCCAGGAGTGTCTGACACACAGTCATTTACATGTACTGATTTTCATAGATCAGTTCTCAAAGTAGGACACATGTCACAATTTCCTGCTTTCATTCAGTCTGTAGGTCAGCCCTGTTTTAGAAATAGTGTTATGTTTTCATTCCTGTTAAGTTTTCTTGGGTCAAAACCTTAACTTGCATGAGGTCTTTGTCTCTAAGCTTGATTTAAATATTAGAAGTTGCATTGTAAAAAGCAACTACCCAAGCTATGCTTGGCTTGCTTTCAGGCCTTTGGGGAGTATTGTCAACAAGGAGGAAGGGCCATTGGTTTATCCCAGCAACCTTGTCTGTCTTGCTCTTGGTCGTTGATGAGCCTAGAATGGGCAGGCTCTCAATAAGTGTGTTGTTGAGTGGGCACATCTATAAAACCAGCTTTAGTCCCAGAACAGAAGTCTCTCTGCCAGTTTCTGGCGCTGCTAGCGTGGGTAACATTTCCACATCACCAACCAAGAGAAAAGGGGGCTTTCTTGCTTGAGGTCTGAGCTTGTGGGATTCAGGGAGTTTGTCCATTCTCCGTTATCTGATCATGGTGGGCACTGCTGTTTCCCTGTGATGTCTGTTAGTATGTGGCACTCACCATTTTGGTCATGGAGGGACTGGAATTTCCACAGTAACTATAGGGATCTGGTACATTGTAGATCACCTGCAGAGTAGCACCTCGCTCTGTTGGCCCGTCACACAGAGGTCCCTTCTTTTTGTAATCCTGCTTCCACTTGGGTTATGTGTTTTCCTTTAGCCTCTCTGGTCACTGAAGAAGGGAGGTCCTTTTCTTTTGGCAGTTGTGACCATCTGGCCGTAGGTCAAGAACTTTCCTCTTTATTCTACTCTCTTCCCAGTTCTGTTCTATCTCCTGGACTCCAGCCATAGAGTTTTCTTAATCATAATAATGGAAAAACATTGATTGAAGCATTTATTTTGTGTCAGACGCTGTGCTAAGTGCTTTATCTGGACTCCCTCATTTAATCCTCGGAAAACCCAGTGAGGTGTACCAACCGTTAATAGCCCGTCGTAAAGACGAAGAAACTAAAGCAGAGAGAGACAGAGTATTTGCTCAGGGTCCCTTATTTATGGGTCATGCTCTTAAATGCTCTCCTCTCCTCCATCACATCTTCGCTTCCATGGCTTGTACCAGGCACTGGAACTTAGTAGTGGGTGTGGGTTCTGGCATCCGACTCTGGGTTTGTGTCCCAATTCTGCTCCTGACTGTGTGGTCTTGTGTAAACTCTCAGTAAATTACTACTCCTTATTTTTACTGCTTCCTCTCCTCTTTTATCCTATAGCTCCAGGACGTAATCATTCTCCCCGAGCAGTCACGTCTGTCATAGGTTGATTCCTACCATTCAGGAGCACCAGTTGGTGCCAAAGAGGTTGCCCTGCTGTTTGCCAACTTCCAGGAGGATCCTGGGCAGGACTTGCATCTGGCCAGGAAGGTTCTTCGTTCGCTGACTGATAGATACCTGTTGCCAATATCATGAACCTTCTTTGGGTAAAGAAATTCAAACCTTATTTTCTCAACTTCTTTCTTATAGCAACTGGACTTCCAGTGGGCATGGTATTAGGACTGGCTGTTGCTTTGACTGCTGACTCCTGTCTGGTTCCTGGTTCATGACCAGCAGCATCCGTATCACCTGGGAGCTCGTTAGGGATGCAGAAGCACAGGCCTGTTGCATCAGAATCTGCCGTTTAACGGGATCCCCGGGGGATCTGTGTGCCCGTTCCAGTTTGAGCAGCCTGCTTTAGCACGCAGCTGCAGACACCTTTCACGATCCGCTGGTGGGTCCTGCTATCTGCTCTGACATGGGCTCGATCTATTTTTTTTAAGTTCTCCAGTGACGACACTTAATTTCAGGATGCTTGACTTGGCTGCTAAAGCAAAAAAGCAATCTCAGGGCGTGTGCTTATGTTTATAAGCACCACCTAGCAACAGCATCAGGTAATTCTCAGCAAGCTAAACGAGACATTTCCCCTGAGATTTCTTGCATATTTCTTGGGACTTGAAGAGTTCTCATTACAAGCTTTTTTTTTTTTTAAGACAAGTGGTAAGAAGGGAGTTATGGGGTGATCAGTGGGCCCTGTGGTCCTAATTTCTTCTCAGGATCCTCTGGTGGACTTTGGGGGTGAGATGAGTCCTTGGCCAGTCACACTATCCTATGGTCTGGGACTTCTTGGGGTTCATCACCTTTAGCTGGTTTTTGGGCAGATTTCATTGTTGATGGAAAAAGACACCGAATGTCTTTTCAGGAATAAATAACCAGGGCAATTCTCAAAATCTGAAAGTATGTGTCATCCCAAGGCCAGGTGTCTCAGTTCTGTGCCCATGGAGACTGGGAGGTGACCTCTCTGTGCACTTGTATGCCTCCCTTTCTGCCTTCGCATCATTTCTTAGAGCTGCGAGGGCCTTTCCTCTCTGTCTTACCACTTTTGCCTGCATTTTTGACCATTCTTCGCCTGTTGTGTTCTAGCTCTGGGGCGTTCCTGTTCTCACCTGGCTTTCCCTTTCCTCTCATTTCGTGCTCTTTCTGGAGTTTTCACCACCGTCTTAGCCACTAACTAGGCTTTTAATGAATAAAGCAAGTTTTATTTAATTTGTTCTCATTTGATTCTTTTCACAAGCCCGAGAGACGCCCAGTGAAGGCATCTCCTTTGCAGCTGAGGACATTTTGACTTTTGGATGTTAAATGAGTTGTCCAAGGTCAAAGGCCAGGATTGGGACCAGATGCCACAGGCTTCTGTCTGTTGTTCCGTCCACTTCCTGGTTCCTCTGGCCAAGGTGGATGCTTCTAGTTCTCTCTGAATTGACGAGTGTGGGAAGTGGCGGCTTCAAAGACCTTCGGACTTTGGTGCTTCTGATTGTGCCCTCAGCATTTACACTCGTGGGGCACCTTCCTTTCCTTTTTTCATTACACAGTTTAAGCGGGACCCTACATATTTGAACCTGACCTGTTAGCCTTTGAGACTTACTATCAGTTATCTATTTTATTGTAGTTTGTTAATTGTGTTGCGTTATTTCAGAATGCAACTGAGGAATGGAATGAATCATTTCTCTTTGTTGACTCTCTTAATCTGATTTTTATTTTGAGTATCATATTGCAATTTTTTTGTCCATGTGATACAATAACATTTCTTATTTGGTAGAATCATACACACACACACACAAATACATTTAACTTTCTTAAGTAAAACCTGCAATTTTTGTGGCCCTGTTTTCTGCCTGTCTTTCACTCTTCACAGCTTCTTCATTTTTTTCTTTTTTGAGGACGATTAGCCCTGAGCTAACATCTACTGCCAATCCTCCTCTTTTTTGCTGAGGAAGACTGGCCCTGAGCTAACATCCATGCCCATCTTCCTCCACTTTATATGTGGGATGCCTACCACAGCATGGCTTGCCAAGCGGTGTGTAGGTCCGCACCCAGGATCTGAACCAGTGAACCCCAGGCCGCCAAAGCGGAATGTGTGAACTTAACTGCTGCGCCACCGGGCTGGCCCCCACAGCTTCTTTGTTTTAACTGCTTTGGGAGAGAACATCAGGCAGCTATAGTGAACAATACAGAGGCTTTGGAATAAGTTAGAACTGGATTCAAATTCTGTACCTGACACTCACTGGTTCAAAAGCTTGGGAAGTAACTTATCTTCTCCAAGTCTGCCTTAGTTTCTCATCTGTAAAGTGGGGCTGATAATAACCAACTCACAGGGTTTTAGTTAGAGTTAAAAGAGGTGATATAGGGAAAGCACTTTGCTTAATGTGCGGCATATAAATGTACACACGCTTATTATTGTTTAATTCGTAATAAGGCCAAGTAATATAATTGGATTATTTTTGCTTAATTATTTAATGGTAGTCACTTTTCACATGTTTACCAATAATTTATGACAATTCCATCCTCCTCATTGGTATATAGGCAGCGAGTTAAATCAACTTCATTTTCTGTCTTCTCATCATTTCCTTGGATACTTTCCCCTCACTTCCTCTGAGGACCTTGTAGATCTAAGAGGAAGGTGGTGTCCCAGAAAGACCAAGTACTAGCTCTCTTGGAAAGGGCTTACGAAGAACACTTAGGCAGATGACAAATTCCACCCTGTGGTAAAAAGAGAGTTTCATTCATTCAACAAATAATTATTGACGATGTCCTGAGTTCCAGGTGTTGTTCTAGTGCTGGAAATCCAGCTGTGTTCTACGTGCAGGGGTCCAGCTGGGTCCTTGCTTTAATATGGTGACTGTGGGGATGACAAACAACTGTAGCAACAACCACCACCACAGCAAAACAGATGAACAGGAAAATGTGTGCTATTGATAAGTGCCAAGAAGAAAGGAAAGCAGAGATGTGAAGGAGAGTGACTGAGTGGGGGACTTCTTTGGTTGGTGTCATCAGGAAAGCCTCTCTGAGAAGATGACATTTAGACATGAATGACAAGAAGGAACCAGCCGTTGGAAAATTAGGTGGAAGAGTATTGTAGGCAGAAGGAACAGCTAGTGCAAAGGCTCTGAGGTATGAATGAGCTTGGAGTGTCTGAGGAAAGGAAGTATGGTGGAGTCATGAAGAGCAAGGATGGCAGGGTGGTGGTGAGTGGAGCTGGGGTGAAAGAGATACACCAGATCATGTAAAGTCTTATGAGTCTTGGTCAAGCGTTTGCAATTTTTTCTAGTTGTTATGGAAAGCAGGGGATGACATGACCTGATTTGGATTCTTGGGGCAGAAGGTAATTTAGGAGTCCAGCTGGAAGGCACTGCCGTGTTCTGGAGATTCTGGTATCTTGGACTAAGGTATCGATGGCTCCAGTGTTTGAGAAGCTGAGTTCTAGGTACAGTTGGTTCATTGACAGCTTCACCTCCAGATAATTTTAAAATTATGTTTGAAATTGAGATGTATATTCATTTATTCTTTTTCTTTCCCTGCCAGGGTTAAGAGAACCGCCTCCTCCCTTCATGCAGGTTACGCTCTTGTCATTTAAAGGAGAGAGGCGATCTCTCTTTTCCATTCCCGCGCTTTGCTCGCATCATTGTTCTTTCCTGGCGCGATTTGCTGGGAGCTGCAGTTTCTGAAGCTGCTTATTCATCTATGAATAAGGTTTTTGTGAAAGTGGACTTAGTCTAGTTTGTTTTCTTTGACATCAAATGGCTGATTGCAGTTTTTAACCTGGGATCAGAAGGGTAAACACAGTGGTGTTTATTAGAACAAAACGGTTCCTTCGAATGTGGGTCAGGAGGTTGTAAAAATTAGAAAGCTTTCTATGTGAAAATCTTAAAAATATTTGAGTCAAAAGAACTAGTAGATAGATGTGATTTAAAATATTTTGTTCCGCTGACAGACTATCCTCATTTTACTTTAGAAAATAGAATCACCATGCTTCTGATTGAATAGATGGTATTTTGAGAAATTTTCAACAGGTGAGAGTCCAACACAATTTTTTAACACTTGACGCATCAGTTAACAGGCGGGCATGAGTGGGAGAGAGTTGAACGGAGGTGGGCTCATATCAGAATAACCTGGAAGCTTGCTACACACACCTGATATCACCCTCCCCTCCCCAGGGAGTGTCTCAGCCCTCTTGGAGGAAACCCCCTACGTGTTGTCTGTCAGAAAAGGCGGCGATTATGATAATCTGCATCATGCTTTCCTCAGGAAAGCCTTTTAGTGAAAGGAAATATTCTATTTCCTATTTTCAGAGATTTGTAGCAGAGGGGAAATTCAGTGCTTTTGGGTTTAGGAGTGGATGTGTGTGTGTGTGTGCATGCATGCATGCATGCGCTCGCTTCTGTGTTTTCAACTTTAACCCCTGTTAATTGAACAGTCTTTCGTGTTCACAGAGCGATTTTATATGACGATATGTTAAAGAGAATCGGGTTAAAAGACTACCTGGAACGCGATCTTTGGAACAGAGGAGAGCTGGTGTGTAGAGTGGTCCAGAGTTCATGTAACACCTGTTGGTGTTGTCAGCACTGTCTTAACAAGGATTCCAACTGGAGTCTTAACCTAGCCGTGAGCAGCTGACACGACTGTGAGTAGCATTTATGAATACGACTGTCTACACCAAAGCCTAAAATTGTTAGTAATACACATTTGAAAAAACACAGAGACTCCTTGCTAGTGAGACGTCTAGAGACATAAGATGTGAAGTGCTTTGGTTGGAAGCGCCCCTAGGCCAAGCTGAGGAACCTTCTAGAATGCTGATGTGTAAAGAGAGACCCTTTTTGGAGGTGGAGAATCTCTTCATTCTTATTCGGCACCATCTAATCGGGACACTTAAGGAGCACCTATAAATGAATGGCCGTTGTGCCTGACTCCTGACGTTTTTAGACTGAGATTTTTCGAGAAATTCTTTCCTGGCCACATATATGTGGTGCTTCTCAACGTCTTGTCACTGTTGTCCTTGGACTTCCTTTTTCAGCATCAGCATCACCTGGGAACTTAGACATGTGACTTCTCAAGTCCTGTCCCAGACTCACAGAACCAGAAACCCGGGGGAGGGACTCAGGATGCCGCGTCCCTCGGGTGATTGTGGTGCCGGCTAAAATCTGAGAACCAGTGGTCTGTGTCACTCATGTGGAGCATACAAAAATAAGGGAGGCAAGGCAGACTGTCCCCCGTAGGTCCTGTCTGTAGTTGGTCTTTAGCTGATAGATAATGATTGCTTAGGAAGGAGAACTCTTCTAGAAGGGACAGTTACGTATTTCACTGGATGAGGTAGTGCACCTAGGTATGTCCGTGTCCTTTCCACAGAGTGGGCAGGGAGGGGTTACAGCTGTTACCCCCCTGGGCTCCTAGCTAGCTGCTACAGTCCAAGCCCAGGGGATGCTTCTGTTGTGCACCTTCGTGAGCGCTCAGCGCCGGGAGCGCAGAAGGAGGGCAGTGTTTGACAGTCTGCAGGGACCTGGTTGGGTTTTGTGTAGAATATCCAGGGCTTGCTCTAATAGAGGAGCAGAATGTCACACCCCCTCCTTCATTCCATTTTGAGAGAGAGTGGCTAGTTCTTCTCTCTTACTGAGCACTTTAGGTTTTGGCTTTGAACAGGGCATCCAAATGCAGAGAGAAGGGAAGGAAAGAAAAAGCGGAAAAGAGAAATACTCAGAGTGGCAAATACCTTGCAGCTCAAGGTGAAAAGCTCTTTGGTTTTAGTACATGGACATGGCATCAGTGTGGGTGAAGTTTGAGAGCCCCTGCAGTTGACAAAGGCTGAGAGAGTCTGACATTAAAAAGAAACTACAGAAGTGAACGCTGAAGACCAAGAATGGCACGGAGACTTGCAACAAGAGTTGCAAACTCAGATGCCAACAGGAGACAGGTGGGCAATGTCAGAAATTTGAAATTTGGGTCATGTGAGACAGTAGGGAGTGGTGGAGACTGCAGCAAACCCAAAGACACATTTACTGCTCAGTTTCTGCTGACTGTGGACCTACCGTTTTCAGATCTTCTACTTTTTGATTTTTGTTTTTTTTTTTAAAGATTGGCCCTGAGCTATCATCTGTTGCCGGTCTTATTTTCCTTCTTCTTCTCCCCAAAGCCCCCAGTACGTGTATATTCTAGTTGTGAGTGCCTCTGGTTGTGTCAGGAGGGACGCCGCCTCAGCGTGGCTTGAGTCGTGCCATGTCTGTGCCCAGGATCCGAACTGGTGAAACCCCGGGCCGCCAAAGTGAAGCACATGAACTTAACCTCTGTGCCACCGGGCCAGCCCCTGTACAGAAAGATTTTATGTATCACTTGAAATAGGGCAGATTCCCCAAATTTCTGTGCTGGTTGGTTGGGTCC
Organism: Equus asinus; assembly: GCF_041296235.1. Classification (NCBI taxonomy): domain Eukaryota; kingdom Metazoa; phylum Chordata; class Mammalia; order Perissodactyla; family Equidae; genus Equus; species Equus asinus. Next base: position 34,651,995 of record NC_091790.1, read on the forward strand.
TGTTTGAAGCAGGAAGGTGTCAGTTGACTCAAGGTCTTTCCGTCTTCATGGTGCTCTGAACTGGGAAACAAAACAAAGAAAAGCACTAACTTTAGTACCTAAACTGGAATAGTACTCAGTCAAAAGTACAATCTACGATTTCATAAGAAAAACTATGGAGTATTTTGACCTTTCACTGGCTTTGTAAGTGAACAGCCCCCCCCCCACCCCACACACACAAGTATACAGACTATACACATACACGCATGTATGTTCCTTATAGATGACCTTTGTTAAACCTTCATTAGATTTTTATTTCAACTATTAATTCTCTTTTAAAAACCCAAAATGAAAAAAATTTATAGATTTCCTTTTTGGTACCAATTACTCTGCTTCATGCTGGGAACAGAAAGATGAGTTAGATGTAAATGAAGCCTGTGGTCACGAAGCTCCCAGTCGGTCAGGAGGCAGCAGTTAGCAGGTGGCATTGAGCTGCTCTGTGTGCTGGGCCCTTGCTGTGGCCTTTGGTGGCTTAGTCAGTCCTCACGATGCTTATTTGACAGTGACACTTTTATTGTCTTTATTTTAGAGTTCAGGAAGCCAAGCCCTAACCCTCCTGAGGTTGCGTAATTGGTATGTGGCTTTGAATCCAGAAACACTTGATTTGAGAACCTGACCTCTCACCTGGCTGGTCTTTGGTCCCAACATAGGTTTGGCCTGGTAATAAGTTTCAAGGACAAGGAAGAAACATGTATGTTATTAACAGTATGGTTTGAATTGATCTACTTAAATTTAACCTATAATTTCACCACTCAGTAAAAAAATTCTAGAGAAATTCTTTTCTCTTTATCATATTTGACTGGGCTACAGTAAATGGGAAAAGAGGGGGTTTAAAATATATTTAATGGGATTATGTAACTTTTGGATAGTAGCTTAATGTTTTTAGGTTCTAGTGTTCTCATAAGTTAGATTTCTGGGATTGTCTGAATATGTATTTTAAAAGACTAGAAGGAAATAAATACATCACAATGCCAGCGTTGGTGTTCTGTGGGTGATAGCATTAGAGATGGCTTTTATTCTCTTGTTGGTACGTACCAAGGTAAATGATTTTTCTCGTATTCAGAGCTATGACTACTTTCTGCTTGGCTTCTCATCCTCAGCTGCTTGGGAATCCGAAAAGCCACAAAGGGCAATGTGGGAGAGAATATTGGGCTCACTTTCCTGTCTTTCTTTCCAGGATCTTGAGCCATCAAGTCCTGGCAGCTGTAGCGGCCTTCCAACTGTTACGTTCCAACTTCTAGCCTGTCTGTTAGATTTCTTTTTCAGTCTTGTCTGGTTGGTTTGATGCATGTTAATCCAGCAGAGCCAGATGTATCCCGTCACGAGGTCTGGAACTTAGGGTGTTGGAGCCCAGATTTTAGTGGGCATAAGAGTCACTCACTACAAGGACCAATGACTCCTGGGCGACTTCCAGAGAGTTTGCTAACGTAGGTGTGTGGTGTGGCCCTGGGAGCTACGTGTTTCACAGGCAGCCCCGTACATCTTTTCCAGGTGGTCTGTGAACCACAGTTTGAGAGGCACTGACTTTTTTTTTTGTAATTTTTTTACTTAGTTTGACTTACGGGCTGACTTTATTTGTTTTTCTTGTTTTTTATTTATTCTTTTTTTTGAGGAAGATTATCCCTGAGCTAACATCTGCCACCAATCCTCCTCTTTTTGCTGAGGAAGACTAGCCCAGAGCTAACATCTGCAGAGGCACTGACTTTTAAGAAGTTTCTTCTTAATTCACTGGATAATGGGGAAATAATACAGGGGTTTGAAAGGAAGCGTCTTGCTGACAGAACTGTGGGAAGTGGGGAGGGCTATGAAGGGAGGGTGGTTAGGGGCTGAGAGACCAGCTCTGGGAGGCGTTTGGGGTGGTCTCTCAGGGAGAACTGAAGAGGCCTGAGCTAGAGCAGTGGCGTTGGGAAGGAGAGGAGGGAAGAGATGCCGAGAGAGGCACAGCCCATGAGCAGCCTGGAAGGCTTGGCAGGGTCTGAATGTGAGAGTAGTGAGAGGGGGATTTCAGTGTCCCAGTTTTGTACCTGAGTGGCTTAGCATGACAACACTGTTAAAAATGTATTGAGGGGCCGGCCTGGTGGTGCAGCGGTTAAGTTCGCACGTTCTGCTTCAGTGGCCCGGGGTTCGCTGGTTCGGATCCTGGATGCAGACATGGCACCGCTTGGCAAAAGCCATGCTGTGGTCGGCGCCTCACATATAAAGTAGAGGAAGACGGGCATGGATATTGGCTCAGGGCCAGTCTTCCTCAACAAAAAGAGGAGGATTGGCAGCAGTTAGCTCAGGGCTAATCTTCCTCAAAAAAAAAAAAAAGCAGTGAATTCTGGGAGGAGCTGCTTTACGGGTTCAAGCGTGAGCACACCTTACTTGTACCAACCTCAAAAGCTGTTCTCGTTTGTCAACGATACATCTTGCATGGCACCAACATCTTGGCTGATTCAAACCCTTAAGAATACACAGAGCTGTCTCTTATTGCAGCACTATAATTGTCTCATGTTTTAATGAGGTGTAAATAGCATGCATCTTGGCACATGAGATGTGTTAAAATAGGAGAGTGTTAGCTAAAATTCAGGTCCTCTAACTTGAGTGCGAAATGATGCAATATACATGAGTATGACACCCAGAATTATTCCTGTACAGTGCATTCTGAGACACAGAACACAAAACGAACTAGAGGATTAGAGTCCTGCAGGACAGCGTGTAAATGGAGGTAGGAAATCAGTGCTGATAAATGCAAAGTGCGTCTTTCAGGACTCCCTGAGTCTCGTCCAGTGCTTTGTGAGATGAGCAGTTCTGGCTGACAGGTCTGGCTGCAGTTGCTCTGTGGGTGGGTGAGCTGGTTCTCTGAGATTAGTGCCTTCTTTGGGTTGCCAAAGCAAACCTGTGAGTGGAAACACCAACCGGAAGAGAGCCGGGTGTGTAGAGCTCTTCCAGGGCCTGGCATGAAAGGGAGGGGGTGGCGGGTCTTTCCTCCACAGGCATGATGTGGCCCATTTTCTTACTCATCGTTGGTCCAGCCAACCCTCAGAAGTGGATGTGATTTCCCTCAGGTAAAGGTAACAGATTCTTGACTTCACAGGATCAGCTATAAAATGAGAGCTGATTTTTCTTATAACGTCTTCCCCAGTATTCTGCATGGCTGACCTTTCTATGAAAACTGGTTACTTTCTCACTTATGATTTTTAAATTAATACTAACTCCACTTACCTGATATTCTGAAACGAGGCCGCTTGTCTTTCACATCAATTTTAGGTCTGGAGACGGTTTTCGGTGAAGTGCCGTATGACAGAGACACGTTAGGAAAAGTCTCACTCTGACCGTTTGCACTTAACTCACTCTTAGTCTGTTAACTAGAGTACTCTGTTAACTGGCGCTTCCACCAAGTCTGGTGGGGGTTGAAAGTCACCATGCATTCATTCAACAAGTATTTATTGAGTACCTACTGAGTGCCAGCTACTGTTCCAAGAGCTGAAAGTACAGCGGTGAGTAAAGTAGATGATAGTTCCTGTCTTCCTCAAGCTGATAGTCCAGTGGGGGTAGACCGACAATAAATGGAATTCGCAGCACAAAGATGTGGTCCCCGCTGTGGGGAAGGCCACAGGTGGATGCCGGAAGGGAGTGGGGATGCAGTTTTAACTAGGCTGACCAACAAAAGATTTCAGTGATCAGTGCTTCTAGCAGGTGGAAGAATGGTCTTAGCCGAGGGAAGAGCAGGTACAAATGCCCTGAGACAGGAGAAGGCCTGACACGTGGAAGGAGCAAGGAGGCCAATGTGGCTGGAGCAGAGTGAGTGAGGGGAGATCAGAGAGGAGAGGGGAGGCCAGATGGTGCAGAGCCTTAGGGATTATTATGTATATTTTGGCTTCAGTTTGGTGTTTTGGGGAGCCGTTGGAGGGTTTTGAGCCAAGGAGTGATAACAGATTTATGTTTTAAGATTACAGTCGTTGCTGTGTTGAGAAGACTGAAGGGGCAGGAGTGGAATGCCATGGCCATAATCATTTGAAAGATGATTGCTTGGACCAGGTGTTAGCTGTGGCCACCATGAGAGGTGGCCATGTTCTGGGTATTCTGAAAGGCCAATAGGATTTACCGAGAGGTTGGATATTGGTGTGTGAGGATGCCCGTCAACTGTTTGGCCTGGGGAGTGGGAAGGATGGGCTTGCCATCCACAGAGAGGTGGAAGAGTGTGGGAGGAGAAGGTTGAGGGGATGCTGTTCACATTTAGATTGACAGTGCCTGTTAGTCTGTGAAGGGAAGTAGGTAGTTGGGTATGTGTCTCTGAATTAATGGGGGAGGGTGGGGCTAGATAGAAATTAGGCGGCTGTTGAATCTTTGAGACTAGATGATGTCATGAAATGAGTGAACAAAGGGAAACAGGAGAAGAGAAGAAATCTGGGGCCTTCCAACTTTGAGAAGTCTGGGTAGTGAGCAACCAGGAATATTGCTGTGAAGTTGTTACCAGTAAGTAGAAGGGAAACTAGGAGAGGGTGGGGTCCTGAGGCCAGTAAGGGGAGGACTGAGAGTCGACCAGTGTATTTAGCTGTGTGAAGGATGTTGGTGAACTTGACAGGGTAGTTCTGGTGGGTTGAAGGGGGCGAAAGTCTGAGTAAATTCAAGAACCAATTCAAGAGTAAATGGCAGAAGAGGACTTGATGTCCCGAGAGGCCACCCAAGTTAAAGCATCTCCCTGAATGAACACAGTGCTCTTGATTCGCAGTAGGACTTAAGTACTGAATGCATTTTATTTTAGTTCTTTAAAATGTGTCGTCAACTTTTGGAATAGGTAACTGTTTGGTAACTAGATATTTGATAAATCGGGATATGTCACGCCCTCCTGTGCTGGATAAAAGCACACTGCAGATTATGCAATCTCTGACTCTAATACTAACAAAGCCATTCATTTAGAGAATGACTGTGCCGGTGGCTTCTATAGTGAAGAGTTACTCAGCAGAAATTCTGTCTGCATTTTTTTTCCCACATTTATTTGGAAGAGTAGCTCTCTACCTGAGTTCTGTGTTATTCCATAGATTACTCATTTAGGTAGAAAAGATATGTTACGGACAGATCCAAAACCTTGGAAGAATTTCTTATTGCTGATGATTTGCCTTCATGTATGATAAGACTTATCTGAAATATTCAGAATGCCATGAAATCGTATATAAATAATGTCTATTACAGCCTGTACGTGGAAGCCATTTGGTAGCAGGAAAATTGGTGCAAATAGAAACTAGCTAACTTTAAATGTAACTCATCCAATCTTTATTGAGCACCTCTCATTTGTAGTGTTCTCTGCTAGGTGCAGTGAACAAGACAGGCCCCTGTGTCTTTGGCAGCTTCCATCATGTGGTGTACACAGACAAGTCCACAGGCATTTAAGTACAGGGCATCCTAGGAGCGCACAGGAGGAGTATATGTAACTCCAATTTGAAGGGAAGCAGCATAGAGGGCTTCTTGGAGGAAGCGACATCCAAATCAAGACCTGTAGGATGAGCAGGAGGTAGCCAGGCCTAGAGTAGGGGAAATAGTATTAGGCAGAAGACTAGGAGGGAAGGGAGAGGTGGCATTTGCTAACAACAGAAAGAACTTGGTTGTGTTGGATCTATCATGAGGTGGAGTGGAGAGAGGTGAGGCTGGAGAGGTGGTGTGTGGGGAGGGGCCTAGATCACCGGGCCCTGTTTATGCCTCTGAGCAGGTGGAAACCAGTGAAGGGTTGGTATCTATGAAAGGCTTTCCTTTGTGGAGGAAGTGTGTGTGTGTGTATACATACGTAATACATATATATACTCACACACGTACATGTAACTATACATATATATGTATATATGTTTTAAGGCTCCTATATGTTGTTTGATTCAGGATTCTATTAGGGAGACACCTGCCCCTTTTATGGAACATGGCATTATATTGGCTTTTGGACCCGGAGTGAACTAGTCACTCTTCTGTAAAGGGGGATCCCCTGAATCTCAAGGAGAAATATCAGTTAAAGGCTCTGTGCAAAAATTACCTTGACTTCCTGGGTATTTAGTTCCTTTGACCTGTGAAATGTGAAACTGATTGGACTTTTAGCGTAAAGAAACATAAAACATGAAAACTCTTCATTATAAAAAAGAAGGAACTACTAAAACTTTGACTTGAGTTGAACAAGAGATAGGAATGGGCTGCCAGGCAGTGGGAGAGAAAAGGGAATGTAAGCAGTGTGGTAGCGGGAGGAACAGACCCTGGGGGCAGACGGGGTGCGGATGGTGGGATGGTGTGCCCAGAGGACCAAAGTGCTGAGGGGAGTGTGGAGGAGTGTGGCCTGGAGGTCACACCTTGAGCTGTGGGTGTTCTGTGTGTTATCCCCTGTAATCTGCTACCCATGGCTGATTAATGATTAATAATTGTTTCTAGTCAGCATAGAATATAGTCTTTATATATTCAGAGTCTTCACTCCAGGGGGTGAGCCAGAGCATAGCATAGTATTTGTAGGAATTTATTGTCTAGAAGTGATCAGAAGTATCATCCAGGGGTTTGGAAGGCTCCCCCTAGAAGGATGGTCCAGTATGTAAGACACATTGTCCTCCTCCCCCCATTTCCACTTTTAGCTTGGTGCCATTTTTACCTAAATCTTGCAAATGCTTACTCTGACCATTTCACACCCTAGTTGACTCATGCTTGCTATACCAGATCCAGAAGGAGTCTCGTGGGTATTCATTTCGGAGGTCCTGAACTCTGGGAGAACACACAGATTATACTTAAAACTAATGGGGCTTGATTATGGTAGGATGAAAAAAAAGAAAATAAGAACCCGCCTCTGCAGGGTGTGGCTTTTCTCTTGCTTTGCGTTGTTTCCCAGCTTGTTGTGGGTGGTTGACATTGCCACATCGTTCCCAGGGTTCAGCACAGACTCAGTTCTGGGAAAGCATCCATCTTCAGCAGTCCATTGTTATAGTTCATCGGAAGGTGGGTTTAAAAATATTTAACAAGGTAAAATTTTAGTTTCTAATAGTTACCATTTAGAAAAAACAGCCAATTTTTCTGCTCCTTTGTAACTTCTTTTTGTATCAGTGGGCTCGCTGGTGACAAAAACATCTCGAGGGTGTTTTTGCTTCTTCATCTTTTTTTAAAAAGCCGTATCATACGTATTGACACCTTTTTTCGATTTTCTGATTTTAAAATTAAGTTGATCTAGTATGTATTGTTCCAGCTCTGCCATAGAAATTCTGTCTCGTAAAATCATGGTCTCATGAATCAAGGAGAAAAGGAACATTTTCTAAGACTCCTAACAAAAAGAAAAAAAGTACAAATGCCTTTAAGTAACCTTAGGAATTCAGGGAGAATTCCTAGAAAAATCTATCTGGCTAAATGCAATTGTGGTGTAGACTTCCTGGAAGTGATAAATGAGGTGAAATCCATCTTTTGTAATGACTTAATTGTCATCAGAATATCTGAAAACAATTTTGTGGGTCAAGGTCAGCAATTATCACTCTTGGTGATAACTAACTATAATGTTATAAAAACATAAGGCTCTTTTTCTGTAAAAGAAGATTACATACTATAGATCTTATTATAATTATTGGTTTTGTTTGCTTTTTACAGATACAAAGTTATAGTGAAAGTGACATTGTTGCAGTGAGATATAAGGAATAGAGTTGTTTTGTTTTTTTTTTGTTCCATACAGATAACATTCTTTTTCTCTTTTAAAAATGGTCATTTTGATCCCAAAACCCAGTGATAGGATTAACATGCGTACTTGAGAGGGTCAGGGATGGTGTCTGTTTATCTACTCAAATTAGGGCCAGGCAATAAAGGTCTTTGGTAAACCCTTGATAAGGAGGAAGGTGAAACCTAAAAGTCAAAGTTGGAATCAGCTTTTAAAAATCGTGACCCTCGCTGGAATGTGTCTGCTTTGGGGGAAGGTTGGAGCGCATGCCTGTTGTTAATTGCCTGCCGTAGAGTACTATTTGTTTCACTCTTAAGGATTTTGCCTGGAGAGAAGATGCATTCATGCATCCATTCATAGTCTCCTTCTCTCTCAGTGTCTCTCTGTTTGGGTTATGTAAATTTGTGTGTGGGGGCGCCATTCCTCATTAAAACCTTGGTGGCTGCTGCAACACTGCATAGTGTTTAAGAGCCAGGGCTGACTGCTCCAGTTTGAGTCCTTACCATCACTTCTTAGATGTGTGATGTTGGCCAAGTGACATACAGTGTTCATCCACTAGCTTCTTTTTCAATTTGGGGTCTCACAATTACTAAACTTGCAGAGTTTATGTTGGGGGGGGGGTACGTGAGATAACATAACGCAGGTGAAACATTTACCACAGTGAAAGGTAAGCTAACCTGTATGGCGTATAGTAAGCACCTGATGAAACCCAGCTGTTGTTTTGTTGTGTAGACTACAGGGATATCCTGGAGAAAAAATTTCACATTTCCAACAAAATAGTTTCAAATTAAACAAAGATACCCTGCCTTCTACAACAGCCCAGTGGGAAGAATGGTAAAGAGCAGAATGTGGGGCTGGCCCAGTGGCACAGTGGTTGAGTTCGCATGCTCCACTTTGGTGGCCCCAGGTTCACAGGTTTGGATCCCAGGCACAGACCTAGCTAGCACAGCTTGTTGAGCCATGCTGTGGTGGCATCCCACATAAAACAGAGGAAGATTGGCACAGATGTTAGCTCAGTAACAATCTTCCTCACCAAGAAAAAAAAAAAAAAGCAGATTGGATCACGTATCTTTTGGGGCGTATGTTGATATAAAACAGCACTGGAAAGAGGAATTGCCAATTATACCTCTTAAACTACAAGACGTGGATGATTTCTTAAATTTCTCACCCTAGTTATTCCACTAACATAGTGTTCTGAGACTTGACAGCTACTAAGGGTGATCTGCGGAATCATTAAAAGTCAGGGAGAAGGCTGTCGCCAAAGGGAGGCCCTTGAAGTTTATGTTGCTTGTATCACAATTAATGTCCCCGACTTGTTACATTTCCTGCTTTACTGTGGCTTTTGATAACTGGTGGGTGTGACAGTAATCCTTGGGTGTGGCCACGGTGTAGTATGTATTCCACTGAGTAATCGTCTTCTGTCATCATCTGGCCGGGCAGCCCCACATGGCAGGCACTCCGTCTCGCCAAGCCCAATTAAGGAAACCAGTTGGTTTCTTCTCGGGAGCCAAGAAGTGATTTCGTAAGATCTGCTCCTGTAAGCTCTGTGGGAATAGCTATCACAATGGTGATCACTTCTGTCCTTGTCACCAGAGTTGCTTCCCCCAGTTTCAGAATCGTAGAAAGTCACAAGCTTCTCAAAGGTCTTTTAGGTTACAGACGTGAAAAAGGGAGGAAGGGTGATCCCCACAGGCCTCAAAGAGACACCTGTGCAGGTAGGCACCCGGAGTGATGGGCAACCTGTTGCCACTGCTGAGTAGACCTGGGCTTATGAGTAAGACTCGGACCTCATGTTTGTTTTGAGAGGCGTGGGGGGTTAAATAAAAAGCTTAACTATAGACTTTTTATAAGCCATCTTTGAGCCGAGGGAAAAAGTGATTTCATATTTTAGTTCCTGTGTATGTGTTTCTGGAACAGAAATTTCACTGCAATTAATGTAGAAAAGTTGTCTTCCAACTGGATCAATCTATACTAGCCGATAGAGAGAAACTTCCCCTGGAGAAACTTATTGGCACATAATTTCTTCTAGGTCAGTTTCCAACTTAGTATATTTGCTTATTTTATGTTTATGGATTACTTTAAAAAATATATTTGTAAGATGTCTATTCCACTCCCTGCCCACCACCCACCCCCCACGTTATAGCTTTAGATCTCTGTGTAGGGAAATGCAGTCCATGATTAATGGATTAAAGCCCGGCGTGTTCTAGATGCTATCGGTTTTCAAACTTGTACGCTGAATTTAGAAGTTGAAAAAATCCACAGAAAATCTCATACAGAGAGAGTTAAAATCTGTTCTGATTGGCAGCACCGTCTTCAGTGGAAGAGGCAGTTTAGCCTTCTAAGAAAGCAGGGCTGGGGAGTGAGGCTAAAAATCCCCTCTCTGAAGGCCCGGAACAGTCAGACCAGGAGCAGCGAGTAGGCCTGGGTGGCTAATTCACCATCTGTTCACAAGCCTTGAAGACCCAGGGTTTGCTGTCATGCCTTTTTCTTACTGAAGATAATAGCAATTCAGTTTTATTTTCAAATTTTTCTTCATTTTATTTGGAGGAAGCTGTAAGGGAAAATCATATTAGGTTTGAGATGAGTGAGACCAGGGGATCCTTACAGTGAAGAAATGTTAGGCGTTAGGCAGTGCTGAGATGCTAATCCTAGTTAGGTCTGTGAAGTGGGAGGCGGCCTGTGTCTTAGGAAAATTGGGCTCTGTCTTGACTTCTACTGGGAACATAACAGGCGAGGGTGTTTTTCTAGGACTGTGGTTCCAGCACTATGATTTCCATGATTTTTCCCGTCACTAACTATAATTTTGAGGGTTGGTGATAACCTTAGATCATACAGTCCAAATCATGTTCTTTTGAGTGAATAAATTGTTTCATTTTATACTTAAAGAAATTGTGGCCCCGAGAGTTACCCGGCTAAGGTGTGGTGGCGGGACCGAGACTAGAACCGAATTCTCCAGACTCCCAGTCTAGAATGTTTCTGATTATACTATTTTCCCAACTTCGCTCTAATCACACCCTTCCTGCTGACGTCCTATAAAATTTACAGCCTTGTAGGTCCCACCCGCAGCAGTAGTGGGGAGCATCCGAGCTCTTTTCCTGTCTGGACTGTGGTCCACATCAATAAGCCTGTATTCACTGCCAAGTGATGAGGAGCTTTCCGTTTACCAGGGGACATGTCAACACTAATTACACAATATGGTCTGGGACATTCAGTAACGGACATGTTTACAGGCCTAGGAGCCGTTCACAGGAGCATAGAATGCAGTGTGTGCGTGTGTGTGTGTTTGGGGACATTTGCTTTGGGATGGTTTAAAAGGCTAGAGGGGGGTTTGCCAGCCACATGGGGAGTCGGGGTGGGGTCTTCTAGGTGAAGAGATCTAGAAAACTAAAAACAGTCTGTTGGCAGTGGTGGAGGGTGAAGTTGGCAGTGGGATCCTGGCAAATTGCAGAAATCAGTAGGTTGTCCTCACGCTGTCACCTTCTCCAGCCTGTTTCAGAATGGAAAGAGATTGTGGAAGTTTTCTCCATGACCCTGTTTTCTTTTAAGCTGAAGGATGTTAAATGCCTTTGAGTATGATGGCTCGTGTGACAGTGAAGAGGTTGTGTGGACTGTTGGGTGCCTGGAGGCTCCATGGCTTAGGTGTGATCAGGGGAGAAGGTTCCAGAATAATGCCTTGCCTCAGACTCGGAAATAAAAAGGCAGCAGGTTCTATCTGGAGCCTTCCTGCCCTTCCGCCAAGATGCCATTGGGGTGAAGGTGTGGATGCAGGTTTCCACGTTCAGCTTCTGGAACCAGACAGAACTGCCTCTCGGTTTTCATAGCCTTGGAGGAAGCAGATAACAAACGATAGGAAACAGCTGCATCTCACATGGCAGGCGGAACTGCAGCCTCCTGGAGCAACTTGGTAATCACAGAGTATCAATGGAAAGTCCTCTCGGATGAGACATTTGGAAGCTATGGAATGTGGTTTGTTTACACATATTTACCCCAGCCTCCATTGTCCTTCTGTTGCCTGCAGATATTACTTTTGTTTGTCCAATAATACAGAAGTTCTTTCTTGTAACAAAAATTTAAACAACGTAATTAGAAAAGCCAGTCCCCCTTTCTACTAAACCTTCTCCTCTTCCAGAATTGGGGTGAGCACTTCCAGAACCCTTCCTAGATATTTGCCTAAATGTTTAAACATATTCATGGATAATTATTTTCTTTCATATCAACGGATTTGCGCATAGTTTGAATCTGATCCATAGTTTCTTTTTACATGTGATACTGTCTTGAAGATCTTTCCACATCAGCATATATGGATAAATCTCAGACATTTTGGAAGTCAGTTTTATACAATCAGATTTAATGAACTTTATCAGTAATCTAGGAATGGCTGTATGAATATCTGGGTGCTTCTTAGGAATAGGAGGGTGTCATGGCCCACCCATGTGGGTGCTGAACATTAGATGCAGGATGTTTTATTCCAGGCTGGCTGGCACCTGGCAAAACATCTTGGGTTAGCCTGGCAAGGGAGAAATGATCTCTTGCCATGAGAGTTTATTCCCGTGGCACCAGTTCTGTTTCAAGCATTTAGTCTTGTTTTTTAAGGCAGGATCGTGTTACAGTGAGAGGTGACTTTGAGATCTCCTAGACATAGGGAGAATATGGGACTTGTCTCTTTCTCCAAAGATTGCTTCATAATTTTGCCAAGCCTGTTTAAGAGAGGGTGGTCAATTTTTGACCCAAAGGGCAAGGTGACTTCTTTGAATTTTGACGCTGAGAAGTGGGACCCAGAATTGATAAGGGGAACCCTTTGGAAGGAGAAATGGGGCAGGTCATTATTGTGATATGTTCATGGGCTGCTGACATGAGAAGCTTTGATGACAACTTGCTAAAATTGATGACAATTTGCTAAAATTGCGTTGTAGATTCGAGCTTGCCAAACCCCAAGAGACCATGGGCATTTGTGGCAGTTCCCTGAAGTGCTCCCTGAAAGCAGTTGTCCCTGAAGCAGCAAGTGCTGTTGGAATGTTGTCATTGTGACATCAGTACATGTTGTGTAGACAAAGGGGGAAGATGCTTACTGGCTCCACAATTTGCCAGCCACCTGTTGTCATTCTTTTTCTTCAGTGCTCTGAAAGTGACCAGAATCTGGTAGGTCTCTTTTAAAAATAACAAAACACAAGCATACATAAAATCATAAAATCTGAAAAGATGATGTAATTCTGAAGGGCATAAGGCAGTACGTGGCGATATTCCTAATCTCTACTCTTTTTTTTTTGTTTTTTGTTTTTTTTTGGAGGAAGATTAGCCCTCAGCTAACTACTGCCAGTCCTCCTCTTTTTGCTGAGGAAGCCTGGCTCTGAGCTAACATCCGTGCCCATCTTCCTCTAGTTTATACGTGGGACGCCTACCACAGCATGGCTGCCCAGCAGTGCCATGTCCGCACCCGGGATCTGAACCAGCGAACCCCGGGCTGCCGAGAAGCAGAACGTGCGAACTTAACCGCTGCGCCACCGGACCGGCCCCAATAATGTTTTGAGACAAAGACAGATTTTTTTTTAAGATTTTATTTTTTTTCCTTTTTTCTCCCCAAGGCCCCACAGTACATAGTTGCATATTCTTAGTTGTGGGTCCTTCTAGTTGTGGCATGTGGGACGCCACCTCAGCATGGCTGGATGAGTGGTGCCATGTCCGCGCCCAGGATTCGAGCCAACGAAACACTGGGCCGCCTGCAGTGGAGCGCGCGAACTTAACCACTCGGCCACGGGGCCGGCCCCCTAATCTCTACTCTTGAAGGCATCAGCTCGCCTGTATTTCACTCCCATTTGCTGCTTCAAAGAGAGAAATTCTAGAGGAGAGATGGACTTTCATGGTCAGTCACTTAGATCTTTTATAGGAACTAACTGTTATCACATAAGCAGAGAAAGACCTTCACATTTCTTGAAGATGTGGGGCCGTGTCATGGCTTGTTAGAGAAATTGTGATCTCTAGATATGACGGCTCATACTCAGTTAACTATTTTAATCAGGCTTTCAAGGAAACTGGGGTTTGTGGGACATAAAGAGAACAGGGTGTATCTTCTGTTGAATGTGAAATTGCTATTTACAATTCAGTAGTGTCACCTCTTTGACAGCAGATACAGGGACATGGTCACGCTGTGGTTAATATGGGTTCTTCAGACATTAGATTTACATTCTGCATTCATTCGTTTATAAACAGCAGTCACTTTGATCACGTAGAGAACAAATCAAGGAGACAGCTCTGTTTCCCTATATCCGTGCTGCTCCTGAGACCTTCCCGCACTCAGGATTTACTTGCCTGGAGAAGTCACCCTTCTGGACAGGATCTTCACCTGCTGTCACCTGCTGTAGGGAGAATTCAGAGCCAGCCTGCGGCAGGGTAGAAAACCTGGCATGGAGTTCTCACTCCAGTGCTTACTGGTGGTATGAGCTTGAGGACTTAGCTCTTCGGAGCTTGCTTCCTCATCTGCAAAATGGGGACAATAATATATCATATGATTATTATGAGGATTAATGAGACACTGGAAGTGAGTGGCCTGTTCAAGTTATGGAATCCGGAAGCCCTCAGGAAATAGTACTTGTGACTTCTTTCTTTGTTTTTCTTTTGTATTCCTGTGTCATGAAATGAGATGGCCTCAGCCCCAGACATTCTGGTGCTTGGTTCTTAACACTGTTCACTGGGAATAACATTTTGTTGCTGACAGTCTACAAAGAAAGTTGGCTTCTCCAAAAATTACCCTTCTGGAGTTGCAGCCGTCCTGTGATTTATTTGCCTCTCTTCCTCCCCCACCATGACCCCTGCAGTGCAGTAAACTGCAGATCTGTTCAAGGGCAGAACTAATCTTAACCACAGTGGGAAGGAGGCTGGGGGCTGGGAGAGCGGACAATATACACTTACAGTAAGTTGCATGCACAAAATCTCAAGTTACTTTGGCACAAGTTTTACACTTGAAAGTCTCTTCCAGGTGCTTCCTCTTGAACAAAAAAAGTTAGAATCCCGTGGAAAAGGCCACTTTCTTTTTACAAAAGCCATTTTGAAATATGTAAACATAAACATTTCACAGGAGGGACGTCCATCGTTGTTCTCGGTTGCACATTCTTGTATTAATTTTTAGCAGAGGCTCGATTTGTGCAGTAATCATTGTCAGCCCTTGTTTGACTCATGCATTCCTCACAGCCGCAGTAAGATCTGTGTTTATGTGAAATATGGAAACGATTTTTCCCCTGTCTTTGTGCTTGAGTTCCGATGGAGCAGCTGAATTTTTCCTTTGTTATTTTTGAAGGGTCTTCATTTCAAAACTCTAGTTTGGGCTTGCGGAGCGACAGCTGGCAGCATGGCCCAGGCTGGTCCTCATGGAATCTGGCTAACATTTCTGTAGCTAAAACCTGGCCCTGAATCCAGCATCCTTACGCCGAAACAGGAGGCTCTGTGCCTTCTAAACTTTGACTTGTTCAACATTGCAAACAAAATGAAAACTAAAATAATGACAGAGGAATCTGCACTGAAGGAAAGAATTTTTTACCCTGACTTTGTCTCCATTTTTGAAAGCCATATGTGTTGTGTCTTTTTTTCCCCGTCTCCTTCAACTGCCCTTCTGCTTGGGTACCAGGAGGATGGGGAAAGTGTAGGCTGAGTTGTTAATGGTCCAGAGTTTAGCTGTTGGAAAAGAAAAGCCAGAGAAGAGTATGTGTTTCCTCCTCCCTTTTAAACAATTTATCATCCTAAAAAAGAAAGTTTTATGAAAATGATCCCATGCTATAAAAGACAGGATAAGCAGCTTTCATTGTGTCCAACACTACATTCTCATTGTATCGCTAGCAATCCTTGTGGTGTCTTGGCAGATAGGGTTTTTCCTTTATAGCATAATGTTTTTCCCACTGCAGGGTTGTAGCTGGTTCATGTGCCACGACACATGGCTAGGTGTCAAGATAATTTTATAGAGGGGAAAAAAACCCAAGAAGACTTTTAAAATGTGCAGCGTTCAAGAAAAAAAGAGTCGGTTTTACAAACAGAGTTTTAAATAAAAAGGCATTCATGGGTTTATGCTTTCTTCGTGAGCAGATCTTTTCAAAGATGGCATTATAAAAAGAGGACATGCGCCTCATTCATTGAGTCCCCAAAGGTGCGGCTGTCTTGAAGGACCAGGTGCTGGGGACACTGGGATGGATGTCCCCACCGAAGACACTCCGGCCTGGGCATAGCTCCGTTTTACTAAGGGCAGAGACATGAAGGAGAATACACGGGCTAGGTCACAGAAAGGAGGGGTGATGAACCTTGCTGGGGCGGGAGGTCGTATGTCACTGAGTGTCCAGAGAGGCCTCATCTCAAAGTGGGAGAAGCTTCGGGTGAATCTTGGAGGGTCAGGAAGAGTTTGCCAGATCAGATAGGAGTGTGGGAGGTATTGCAGGCAGAAGAAGAGCAAATACAAAGGCACGAAGGTAGGATGCAGCCGGGTGTGCTAGGAGCGTGAATCCTAACTCAGAGAGGCTGGGGTTACAGGATGGAAGAGGGAGAAAGGCAGGGGAGGAGCTGGGCCAGGAGGCCTCGGGCCAACTTTAGGAGGCCTTTGCATGCCATATGGTCATGCCATTTCCTTCGTGACTTTGCTCCCCTCCCTTGAGAGGCCTTCTCTAGCTATTTATTTTCTTTCCTTGCTTTAGCCTCCTTCCTAGCACTTACCTGACCTGTTATAGCTTAGTGTGTTTGTTGCCTGTGTTGCATCTTTAGGATGGAAGCCCTATGAGGGTATGGACGTTCTTCTGGTTTGGCTGAATACCCAGTGCCTCGAATAGTGTCTGGTGTCGAGTGCTGTTATTGAGTTTGCACTTCATCCTCTGAGTGTTGGGGAACTGCTGAAGGGGCTAAATTGGGGGTGAGGTGTCACATGAGTATTTGGGTGTCAGGAAGAGCAGTGTGAATGACCCATAGAGCTGATGACAAGTCTTTAGGAAGGGAGCTCCTTGGTGCGTATGGAGGGCAAGGGAAGGAAGTGTGTTAGTGATCCTGCTCCTTGGGCAGCCTTGGATGAGTTCCAGCTTGCTGACCTGATTAATTATCAATAGTTAGTATCAGTCTCATTCTATTGGAGATGTTTGAAACTGCTCTAAAAATTACAGAGAAGCTCCAAGAATTTATATTTTTCTACTCTACAATGCCCACAGCTGCCCAGGCATTCCAGTAGATGTCATATTGTTATAGTCATTTACTGTTATTATTCTTATACTGTTATAATCATTTTCTTCATTTATTGATAGTTCAGTGATAGAAAGATTTAAGAAATCTTAGTGAATGATCTTTCTTTGAAATGCATTGAATGCTTTGATATAAAATGGGTTCTTTATGCAAAAATAAGTTTTAATGGGCTTCAAGATAGCTGACCTCATAGCCTTTTGTGTCTTGCAGTTAGTAGGTTGTCTGCAAAGTTGAAAAAAGATAAGAAAGTGGACATTCTATACTTATTCTGAGAGAACTGATAGGATGTATCATCCCGTTTACTGGGCTTAATGAAGGAGTGAACTGTTCCATATACAGAAATTTTCCTGATAACTGAACTTTATCACTTTAAGAACTGGATATTTTTTATTTTTCTCTTCAGTTTGGTTGGAAATCTTTCTAAAAGAAATAATTTACTTTCTCATGCTTACAAACAGAGTACATTCAACATTCCTTGCTTAGGAAAGAATGAATTTTACATAATTATTGAAGTGTGGGATTACTGTAATGATAATGTATTGACATTGTGATTGTCTTTATTTTTTTTTTTTCCAAGGAAGATTAGCCCTGAGCTAACTACTGCCAGTCCTCCTCTTTTTGCTAAGGAAGCCTGGCCCTGAGCTAACATCTGTGCCCATCTTCCTCTACTTTATACGTGGGATGCCTACCACAGCATGGCGTGCCAAGCGGTGCCATGTCCACACCCGGCATCCGAACGGGTGAACCCTGGGCCTCTGAGAAGCGGAACGTGCGCGCTTAACCGCTGCACCACCGGGCCGGCCCCACTTGTGATCGTCTTGCTGAATGACCCCAGGATGCCATGTTTTCAAAGTTACTTCCCTTGGTTTTTAGGTAGTGGATGCTTCTAGCAGCATGCCCATGTGTGCCTTTCGTGAATTTACAGTCATGTGTCACTTAACAATGGGGATACGTTCTGTGAAATGCATTGTTAGGCAATTCATCTTTCTATGAACATCGTGTAGCGTACTTACACAAAGCTAGATGGTGCGGCCTGCTACACACCTAAGCTCTATGGTACTAGTCTAATGGGACCACCGTTGTATATGTGGTCCATTGTTGACCGAAATGTTGTGTGGCACATGACTGTACTCAACTTGTCTCTTTGAAGGCTGAAAACAAAATAACTTATTTTCTTTCTAAAATGAGAGTAAATAGGCTTTGGGTGAGGCTCTGTGGAGAAGTCCTGTGTACGTCAAGAGAATGTACTTTATCGCATAGGCTTTATCATATCTTTAACATTTCAAAGAAAGAGGACTCATTTTATAATGTTCAAGTCTTTCTAACATTATGCCATCCATGTCTAGAAAAAAAAGATTATAATATTATTACTTCTACTGGCAATGCTGCTGGGTTTGCAGAGTGAAGAAGAAAATCTCTTGGGCCTCTTGTACTATTTGTCTCTTTGGGCTCCCAGGTGCATGAGGTGAGGTCTCTGGAGGCATCATTATACTAAAGGTTGTTTTTCATCATCTTTGACAACAATAATTATTGATTGGGCATCTACCATATGTAAGGCACTGTGAATAACATGGGGAAATGACTTCTTCCTAGAAATTTAAATTCCAGTTTGGAAGAGGAAGTACTGGACGAGAAACAACTACAGTACGTGGAATTTGTCAGAGGGTGCGGTAAGGTAGCACGGCCCTAGATAAGCTCATGGCTGAACAAGAGTCCTCATCTCTCTAGAAGGTTGTAACCTTTGACTGGTTACAGCTTCCACGATGACTCAGTTGGAGCTGAGGGGAAGAGGCCCCAGGGAAGGCGCAGCTACGGAATCAGCCCTGTTCATCAGTAGGATGGCACATGGTGGCCAGATCAGCATCCCTAAGTTAAAGCTTGTCTGTACACGCCAGGGGGGTGGGGTGGACAGCAAGGGCTATGGGAGTCAGGGGGAGGTGATCACTTCCATATGGCTAGGAGGGTGGTTCGTGGAAACTGCATGGGATGGGAAAGATTGTCATTGGATCTTGACTAATGAGTACAGTTGCTGAATTGGAGAAGGTGAGGGAAGGCTTGCCAAGAGAATAATGCCCAGGATGGGGGGGAGGTGGAAAATGGCCAGGTGTGTGTTGTAACTCTGATCTGCTCATTCCTCAGGAGAGCTTGTTCATTCTCCTGGCTAGTCTGCCTGAGCCTCCCAGTGGAAAGACAATGGGTTCTGGAGTTGGATGAAGCTGGATCTAAAGACCAGTTCTACCACTTTCTGGTTTTGTCATCTTCAGCAATGTTTAGTCCCTCTAACATCAACTTCTTCGTAAAAGGAAGGGAGATGATAAGATTGATCTTGTGGACCATTCAGAATAATTGAACCTTGTGTTTGGCCATGTGCTCTATAAACCTAGTGTATGCTCAGTGAATGGTAATTTCATGGGCAAGCCCTGCCTCAGGGTCCTGGTCTGGAGCCTCACGTCGCCCACAGGCTGTGCCCACTTACTGACTCACCTATAGGTACAGTCAGCTCAGCAGGTGCAGGAGGAAACACAGTCCCTCAGCCCTCTGCTTCCTACACTCCGCTCCCTTTTCAGATCTGTTCATCCTTTTATGTTGCCATTTTCTGTTGGGCTAGAGTTTGAATTCTTATCGTTAACCTAGCTCAGACCCACGATGTCAGCTTTGATTAATTTGGCTTTTCATGTGGCATTTCTAGTCCATCATCAGATCCTGTCCATTTCTTCCTCTTGTGATGCCATAGTCCCCATCTGCGCTGGGCTCATGTCACTTCGCAAATGGATTGCGCAGAAGCTTTTCTGAGGGAATCTCTGATTTTCAGCAGCCCCGTCTATCTTGCACATTCTGCACGTCCTGCTGAACTCCTTTCTGCTTCCATACTCCTTTGATTTGGCCATCCCTCCTCTATCTAACCTGGTTTTTCATTAGTTCCGAGCATAATAATAAGTGACATTTATTTGTGTTTGTTGTGTGTCAGGTATGTGTTAAGGACTTTATTTATATTAGCTCGTTTTCTTTAAAATAGCCCCAAGAGATAGATACTATTATTATTGCCAGTTTGTAGTAGAGGAAACTGAAGCACAGGGAAGTTAAGTAATTGCTCAAAGTTGCACAGCTAATCAGTGTTTCAACCCAGGTGACCTGGCTCCAGACCCTACACTCTTAAGATCTGCTCTGTCTTCATTGTCTTCCATCCGTATAAGCTCCTAGAGAGCAGAGGTTATGTCATTCATCTCTGCTCACCACAGTGTGTGCTTCATCTTAGCATCCAGATGCTTATTAAATGCATGCACTGCATAACTTCCTCATTCGTCCTCTAAGACCTAGCTCATGCCATTCTCTCCCAAGCATCATGGCAGGAGATACTTACTAAGGGAGATTTAGTGTGGAGGGCCAAGGATGTATTCCCATTGGAAGGGATGTTTGAGCTGAGATCTGAGGACTGAGTACTCTGCCCAAGTGTACCCAAGTGCAATACCTTAAAATTTAATACTCTTTTTTTTTTTTTTAAGGTGAGATGCTATTTAGTGTTTTATTAAACTTGGATGATGACAGATGATAATTAGTCTTCACATCTGCCTGTTTTTATCTAACTTGCGTATAAATAGTATGTGTGTCAGGCTGGGTGAGAGAGGCTGAATGTATTTGAGCACAACCAGGTATTGTGTTTTTTATTACGCTTGGGGCCAGTGCTGTCAGTCAAGCCCATCCAGGCACTTTGTCGCGTTACAGGTCGCATTGTCTGGGCTTGCCTCGCCGAAGGCAGGTGCTCTTTATTTTAATTTGTATTACGTCCATTTGCTCTGAAAGCTGTTTTTGTTGAAACTTGAAGAGCCAGGTGCTTGCAGCTAGAGTATGGACCGACTTATTGGAAATTTGAACGAAGTTTGTTGACACGAAGAAGAGGCCCCCTCAGCCAAGTGTACTGGGCTTCTAAAGCATGACAGCTGTTTAAGGCATTGTCCTTTAAAACTCCCAGTATAATTATCACTATGGAACTCATTTTCTGACCTCTTTCGGGAAAGGTATTTCCTGAAATGTTATAGCGGAGTCTTCCAAAGGGGGGATCCTGTGATGCTTCTAGAGAGATTTTAGAATATCTGAGTAGGTCAGGAGAAGACTCTATAGTTGCATTTCTTCAACACCTGTCACTTGCAATTTCCCCTTTAACTTGAAGCAGGCCCTGGGAGACAATTATATCCAGCTAACTTTGCTTTGTTTTTATCATGTTTATGATAGTTTCTATTTATGGCAAGTGATAGTAACTTATGGGAGTGATTTAAAGATTTTTTTTAAATGATGTTAAAAATGAATTGATTTTTAAAAATTGAGTACGTAATAGTGGAAATGGCACTCGGATTTGGCAAAATCGTGAAGGTGTTTCTTGAATGACTGAAATTTAGGAATGCCTTTGTGTAATCTGGATTTTTTCCTGCTATCTGACATTTGGTTTCTATTTCTGAGGACCTGTTTAAAATTTTGATGCCAAAATCTGGTAACACAATGAAATATTACTTTACACCCACTAGTATGGCTCTAATCAAAAAGATGGATAATAACAAGTATTGGTGAAGATACAGAGAAATTGGAACCCTCTTAATTGCCAGTAGGAATGAAAATGGTGAAGACCCTTTGGGAAATGGTTTGGCCATTCTTCAGAGAGTTAAACATAGAGTTACCGTGTGACTCAACAGTTCCGCTCCTAGGTATGTGCCCACGAGGATTGAAAATGTATGTTCACATAAAAATCTGTACATGAATGCTTATAGCAGCATTATTCATGATAGCCAAAAAGTAGAAACTGCCCAAGTGTCCATCAACTGATGAATGGATTAAAAAATATGTCGTATCCATACAATGAGATATTAGCCATACAAAGGAGTGAAGTACTGACGCATGCTATAACATGGAAAAACCTGGAAAACATTATGCTAAATGACATAAGCAGACACAAAAGGCCACATGTTGTATGATTCCATTTGTGGAAAATGTCCACGATAGGCAAATCCATAGAGACAGAAGATAGATTAGTGATTGCAGGGGTTGGGTGGAAGGGAGAATGGAAAGTGACTGCTAATGGGTATGGGATTCTTTTGGGGATGATAGAAATGCTCTCAAATTAGATAATGGTCACATAACTTTGTGAATATACTATCAGTCACTGAACTGTACACTTCAATTTAAAAGGGTGAATTTTATGGTATGTGAGTTATACTTTTTTTTATCTTAATAAAAAAAATCCAGCAGCATAAAAATGTGTGACTAGTCTTAGGAGACTTTATGTGGAGGTGTTGTCTACCACTGCCAATGGAATGGGACTCTTGTCATTGTCCCTTTGCTATTAAGATTGTGCTTTTCCCAATGGTGCCCATGTGGGCTTTGGAGCCAGAATCCTAATATAGATTGACATGGGTAAGTTCTAACCTGCTGTGCAAATTATAGCATGTTTTTATCATCACAGTAGTACTCTAGGATCTGTGGGTTATTTGTGTATCTATTACTCATCTATAATTGGGGAGGTTGAGCCTTAAAGAAATTGAATGGTAAAGCAGGGGCTTGACCTTGGGTCTTTATATAATACTTTCTACTATAATTTGTAAACAGATTGTCACACACTTGAGAGGTGGCCAGCCAGGGTCAGGATTGCAAGATGGGGTTGAAGATGAGAAAACTCACTCTTGCCAGGTTAACTCACTCATTTAAGGATGTATTCTAATTACCTTTTCATTGGTGCCACTATAAATATTGACTCAAGATGTCTTTAAAATCAATAATAGAGTATGTCATAATTAACAAAGTACTCTCAAACACAGTATTTCATGTTAGCTTAAAGCTAAGGAAACTGACGTCTAGAAGTTAAATGACTGTTCCTAGACCTAGAAAATTAAGAAATCAAGCTGGATTTTAAGGCAGGCGGTCTGAGTCCATGTCCGCGGTGTTTTCATCGTACCCGCACGTTATTTTGGAGCGTGTGGATCGGTGATTCTTCATTCACTCAGCAGTTGCTAACTCAGCGCCTCCTAGGAGCAAGAATCTGTTCTTAAAGCTGGAGATGCACAGGTAATAAGATAGATGAGGAGCCTAACTCTTATGGGGCAGGCGTTTTTAGAGAGAGCAGACAGACAGGAGGCCGTGAGCCTGAGAAACAAGGTCATTTCAAATAGTGATGTCTTCAGATGAAAATAAAAAGGTGGTCTGATAGAAATGACTGTGACAGATAGATGGACTTTTTTAGATTGGATGGCCAGGGAGTGCCTCTCTGAAAGGTGACATTTGAGTCGAGACTGGAAGGACCTGAGAAAGTCAGCCAGGCCACGATCTGGCAGAAGACTTTCGAGGAAGATGAATATTTAGGGCGGCATATACCCTCAGCGTTTCCTGGGTTCCTTATGGGAGCAGACTCTGAGACCAGAGTTTAAACCATTGTTCTGGTCTTCTTCTGTCTATACATCTGCTATTTTCCACTTTTTGGCTATGTATATGTATTTATATGTGTGTGTATATATATATATGTAAACACACACTTATAGTATATTATTATAGTATAAATACATAATAAATATATTATGAAAATAAATTTCAAATTAAATACTTCATTTTCAATAGAAATATATCGTAGATGTGCGATTTTCCTATCAGGCATGAGCCTCATGCAAAGTCACTTCAAGAGGTTACTCCTTATATGACCCATGGTTTTTGCTTGGGTGACTAAACAGTTGGCTGTGATGACCTTAAGAAGAAGATGGCATCTCCAGTTGTTGGCCCTCCTCAGGACCACCTGTTGACCATATATTTCGTGAGGAGGCATTTCTGAGCCCTACACACACGAGTGCTATAGAGCAGTGTCTAGTTGATGTTAAATAAATATGTCTAAGTTGGCTTGGATGGAATGAACTGTTGGTTCTGGGGTAGTGTCATTCTTTCAGAACTCCCAAACAGAAGGCTTTTGTTTTGTTGGTAGTGCCATGCCTCTCCAAAACAAGAAACAGGCAAATGAAAGGGCGGAGGTGATTTGAGGCAAATATCTGTGAGTTTTGGGGTGGGGGGTGGTGGTGGTAGTGTTTGGGGAGGATGGGTTGGGAGGTTCCATGAAAAAGTTGCTGTTGTTTCACTTAAGTGCTGGTCTTGGTAATTGTCAAGGTTCTCTGGGGCTCTCATTGGAAACAGAGTAGCCGTCTAATCTGTGTTTCCTCTTCCTTAAAGCTTCACCTCCCTCCTTGATTTCCGGATACCTGCCTCCTGCATTCCTGTCCTGTTTGTTCTCTTTGGTTAGCTCTTTTTCGCAGAGTGCCACTCCCACATTTTCTTCCCCTCTATAAAAAAATACAAGTGGAGGAGAATAGCTCAATACATCTTTCTTCCCCACCCTTCCTCTTCCTTCCTCCACAAAAGTTTTCTTTCAGGGAGTTCTCAATTCTTTCCCTTAGGGCAAAGCCTGGGTCCCAGACTGTTGTGGAGTGAACCCTCCACTTTTACCGTATTTCCCAACTTTTACAGCATCCTTGCGTCTGCTGGCATGCGTTTCTGTGGGGCACGTGCTTCTTTTGCTTTTGTTTGTGTGGTAGAGGCAAGTCAGTGCTTGCTCTGGTCGAACTGGGCTGTTCTCTCTTCAGGGAACACAGCACAGACAGGGGTTGTTTTTCTTTTTTCTTTTTTTTCCATAGCCCTCAGGATATACAGGTAGGTATTGACCTGCTCTGACAGCTACTTCTCATTTTCTTTTTTTTTTTGTAATATTGTCTCTCTCTGCCTTTGTCTTTTCCCGGGGTGCTTGTGGCATGCAGAAATCTTGAAATGCACTGCCTAAACAATTTCAGATTTTTTTTTGGTTCCAGAAAGGGATAACTTACCTTTTTTCTAAATTCAAGTTTTTGAAAAACAACTTGGGGAAATATAGGTGGAGAGTTCTCTGGATTCCACAGATGTTTGACCCTTTAAAGGCAGTCAATTTTATTGGTGTCTCACTACGCTCCTATGGTCACTCCTGGCATAAAGGGCTTGTTTCTAGAGCCACATTCAAAAGTGAAAGAGCTAGAAAAGAATTCTATCCAGATTTCCTGGAAAGAAATGTAGTGAGTCTATCTCAGCTCCATTTCAGAAGGTTAGTAAGAAACTTGGACACTGGCTCCTGCAAACTGGTTATGATTGCGTGACTCTGAAAACACCCAAACTCACTGAATTGTACACTCTAAAGAGGTGAATTATGTGGTCTGTGCATTATAAAAAAAACAAAAAAGACTTTAATGATGCCCGAAGAAACTGCTCCATTGTCTTAAGCAACTGTCCCCAATTTAGCAGCTGGTTTGACCTTTCTCCACCCTCCTTGTATCTGGGCATCCCCTTTGACCCCCTCTCCTGCTACCTCATGAAGTAAAAGGCCTCATCAGCTGCTGACAATGTCAGATTCTTGCCCTCAAACCTCCAAATCTCCTGATCCCATATAGGCTTCTGTGCTGTCCTTTCACAATGCGTGGAATTTTTTTTTTTTTTTTCTGAGGAAGATTTACCCTGAGCTAACATCTGTGCCAATCTTCCTCCACTTTATATGTGGGTTGCCACCACAGCATGGCTGACAAGTGGTGTAGGTCTGAGCCCGGGATGTGAACCCTGGGCCACCAAAGTGGAGCACGCTGAACTTAACCAATACGTCATGGGGCTGGAAATGGTTTTAAATCCCAGCTCTGTTTCTTATTGGTTGTGTGACTTTAGGCCAGATGCTTAAAAGCTCCCTGAGCCCCCGTTTCATTTCCTTTTTTTTAATTTTCATTTTCACAAACACTTAAATAGCACTTACTATGGACCTGTCATTAATATTTTCAAGGGCTTTAAGAATATTAACTCATTTACAAATTTTAACACGTTTAATCATCCAGATAACCCCACGAAGTAAGTAGTTATCTTCTCTGTTTTGTAGATGAAAAAACTGAGGCACAGAGAGGTTAAGTATTTTGCACAAGGTCACACAGCTGGGAAGTAGCAGAACTGAATCCAGCAGTCTGATTCCAGAGTCCCACTTCCGAACACTCCACCTCCGTGCTGCCCTTCCTGGCCTGTAAATGGGCCCCTTCCTTACTTTGTTGATAATCCTTTGATCTTCAATTTCTTGAACAGCAACTATATCTTATACCATTTCTGCAGTACTCAGCATGGTGTCTGAAACATATCTGTAAATTAATGTACTTAATTAGGTCATTCTTCCCTCCAGTCATTTCTTCGTTGACCACCTCAGATTCGAGGATTTGGGTGCCCAGTTGAGGTCTGGGTTCTGCCGTAGCTCTGTCTTTTTCCTGATGTGATGTCCCAGGGAAGCCATGGGAGAGATAATAATAACCTGTCCAGCATCCTTCCTGGGGTCATCGCCAGGATCCATGACACATAGTACATGCGAGTACTCTGTAAACCTTGCAGCCCCCAGTTAATGTGGGGGCCTCATTTAACGTGCAGCCCGGCTATTTGGACGGTGCACTTTGAGATGACAATGGCAGTTGGTAGAGGGTTGGATACATGGCAGTTTTCCCACAGAAATCCTGATGGACCCAGGTGGAATGGAGGTGACCGATGTGCTGTGTGTTCACTTCCGCAAGGGGGAACTCTCCACTGGGCAGTGTTGACACCCCAGCAATGGGCGAAGCAGAAGGTCCCAGGCTTGCTGCCGTCCTGCTGCATGGTTCACACGCTGGCTTGATTCCCCCCAGTGCTATAGGCTTAAATTTGCAGTGTGTGCAGGGAACTAGTTAATTTTTCCCTCCGTTCGGTGTAAACTTGCCAGTAACAATATTTGTGACCAATGTTTGGCTTTTGGACCAAATCTAATTTATAGTTTTGGCAAAATAAGCTGTGCTGGGGGCGGGGAGTACTGCTTATTGGGTAAAGCACATTCTTTTCTCCTCTTTCACATGTTTCTACTCCCTTTCTCCCCGTTTTGGTCCAAGTATTGCAGAATTGGATACAATGGTTTGGTTACTGAATTACAACAACCAACCTTGGAAAGTACATAGTTCTTTTACCAGAGGATCGTGGCAAGCTTTGTGTGCATCTCCACAACTGGGGTTTTGTCTTTAGAATCTAAAAACTTGTTTTGCCTTTTTTGTTTAACTTGTACTGTGATATATATACATGCACACAAACACGCGTACCCTCAGACAGTATATAAGTCGATGTTGAATTTCTTCTCTGCTCCCCTCTGTGTTATCATTCAAGTTCGTCCTACGTTTTGGGGGGAGGGTAAGGGAAGCGGACTGGGCTGTCATTATATTCTGAATTCTGACCATCTACACCGTCGGTTCTTTGGTTCATTCTGAATTGCTTGTCAATTCCTTTTTAGTGATTTAGATTAGCCTCGACGTCAACGGAAAAAGATGATTTCAGACAATACCACCGTCTGTCCTTTGCCCTGTCCCCACTCTGGGCACTTCTCCGCCCTCATGGCTGGGCTCCGGAGGCTGGGAGCATCCTGGGAGGGATGGGTGTCTTTCACAGCATCGGAAATCGGTGGGGGTTGGGGCAGGGGCGGCCGAGGCCTACAACTTGGAAGCCAGA
The DNA here is from genome assembly GCF_041296235.1 of Equus asinus. Lineage (NCBI taxonomy): Eukaryota > Metazoa > Chordata > Mammalia > Perissodactyla > Equidae > Equus > Equus asinus. The sequence continues at coordinate 34,679,404 of NC_091790.1, forward strand.
GTTTCCTGGTTAAAATTGTCAGCTGGGATGCATTACTTACCAGTTCAGAAACCTCAGATGAGGACAGTCCATCTGATTGTTGTTTTCTGGGTAACTGGAATCCTTGAACTAAGGTACTCCATCTATTTTTACTTGCTTAAATTATCCTGGCATGGATACGTTTGCTATTTCCAAGTTTTGTTTCAGTAAAAGATTGTCTGCTAATATAGTGAAACCCAAAGGGGGGTTGTCTCTTGGTTACGTCTTCGGGGTGACCTAAGTCTTAGAGGACATTGGTTACTAGCAAGAAAGTGCAGTTTGCTTCAGGAACAAAATCCTGACTGCTCTTCTGCTCTCCCTGTTGTAAGAAATGGAAGCTGTGGATTTGTTGCTCCATATTTGGTAGCTCCTTAGTGCTGTGGGGACCAGTTTTTCCCAGATGGTTAAAAGCGCATACTTTTGTCTTCAGCGTTACTGTTCTTTCAGCTTCGTGCCCTAAAAAATGGCCGGTAGCTTGTCCCTCCTCCTCAAAATCAGTTGCTGCCTTCCATAAATATAGCAAAAGAGCTGTGTTGATTCTTCACGGGGCTTCCAGGGCTCTCGTGGCTGGACCTCTGGACAAGTTTGGATTTCCTGTGGCTCCTGCGTTGAAGGCTACAGGGGTCTCAGCAGTGGCTTCGTGTGCTCACAGCTCTAATCGGGGCAGAAAACCTGACAAAGGTTTCCTCAAGACCAAGTTCATTCATTTGCTAATTAGTTTTAGCTCCGAGGATGTTTGGCATGTAAGTTTCAGGGCAGTTTCTTTCCTTCTTTATACTGTGCTATTGTAAGTCAAGGTAATTTATACTGGCTCAGACATGATGTAGAAGCACAGACTTTTAGACCTGGAAGGAACTGAGAGGTCTTCCAATCCAGTTGTCAGACATCGTGTTTAGAAGTCTTTCTTCACATTAGATTTAACCAGAAGCCTGTTAGGATGACTGAAAAAATCAGATCTGCCAGTGGTAGTGTGTGGGTGTCTTTTTGGCGGAAATTAAAGAAATCTTAATTAAATTGGAGTCAAGAAGGCCTGTAGGGGGAGCTCTCACACCCTATCACACATCTTCAATTACACCAAACAGGAAGAGACAGACCTTGCAGCTTCCACGGGAAGTAAAACTACTTTATTACCGAAGGAAGATTTCTCTCCTTGCCTGGCAACAGCCCAGCCAATGAGAAAAGCCACAGCTCAGCCAATGAGGAGCGGTTGCTGCCCTGAACTGCTGCTTTCCCCCAGTGGACTTTCCTTTAGGACAGCCTCTCCCTGGCCCCCTTTTTCTCTATAAAAGCTGCTCCCCTCCTTTGTTTTCTGGATTTGCCTATGGTTTGCCATAGCATGCACATCCTGAATTATAGTTCTCTTGGCTGTTCCCAAATGAACTTTTTTGAGATAAAATAACAGGCAAATCTGTGCTTTTTCCCCCCCTTCTTCTCCCCAAAGCTCCCAAGTACATAGTTGTATATTCTAGTTGTAGGTCCTTCTGGTTGTGCTGTGTGGGATGCCGCCTCAGCATGGCCTGATGAGTGGTGCTAGGTCCACGCCCAGGATCTGAAGCAGTGAAACCCTGGACCACTGAAGTGGAGCACATGAACTTAACCACTCATCTGTGGGGCCGGCCCCCAAATTTGCCTTTTAAGTTGTCAGTTCTAATTGAAGCCTCTTCATCCACACATGAGGAGCCCAAGAACCAAGAGTAAGTGGTTTAGCCAGTGTTCCACAGGGAAGACATGGAGTAAAGTCAGGATAAGAAATCAAGTTCTGGGGCTGGCTCCGTGGCCGAGTGGTTAAGTTCACGTGCTCCGCTGCAGTGGCCTAGGGTTCAGATCCTGGGCGTGGACATGGTACCGCTTGTCAGGCCACGTTGAGGCGGCGTCCCACATCCCACAACTAGAAGGACCTGCAACTAAGATATACAACTATGTACGGGTGGGGGGGGTGGGGCGGGAGGGTTGGGAAATAAAGCAGAAAAAAAAAAAGAAAAAGAAAAGAAAAAAGATTGGCAACAGTTGTTAGCCCAGGTGCCAATCCTTAAAAAAATAAAAAATAAATTTAAAAAAAGGAAGATTGGCAACAGTTGTTAGCCTAGGTGCCAATGTTTAAAAAAAAAAAAGAAAGAGAAATCAAGTTCCTTTTGTTAGAAAGCAGATTAGTGACTGCCAGGGGCTGTAGGGAGGGAACTGACAGCAGAAGGGCATGAGGAAACTTTCTGAGGTGACAGAAATGTTTATATCATGATTGTAGTGTGGTTACAGGACCGTATGTATTTGTCAAAACTCATAGAAATGTACACTGAAAATTGGTCAATTTTATTATACCTCAAAAAATCTGACCAAAAGAAAATAATAAAGTGGATAAAAAGTTGTAAGGGTCTCCTAAAACATGTTCAAGACTTTTTTGGTGACGGAGGGGGTTAACATTTTCTCTGCTTTGTAATATAGTGTAATTATATAAAATGATTCTTCCAAAAATATAAAAAGAAAAGAAAAAATCAGATTCACTTAATTCCTGGTCTAGTCTATTTTTTCCAGTTGGCAGATTGGTCACCACCTTTTGCTCTTTGCTGCTGTGAGTTATACCAAGGGTTGGCAAACTTTTTCTGTAGACGACCAGATAATGAATATTTTAGGCCTTGTGGGCCATTCAGTCCGTGTCACGGCTACTCAGTTCTGTCATTGTAGCGTGAAAGCAGCCAGAAACAATATGTAAATGAACATGTGGCCGTGTTCCCGTAAAACTTTGCTTACAAAAGCAGGCAGTGGCCACACTTGGCCCATGAACTGTATTGGCCAACCTGTGAGTTACACTTTTTCCTTTCGTAGAAACTCAGCAACATGGGCTTTTTCTATGTCCTCTCAGAAGGATGAATGTTAGAGCAAAGTGGGACTGTGGAGAAATTTGGAAGAGGCAGGCCCTACAGGGCCTGGAATGCCCTGCTAGGCTCACGGACTTGGATCTGTGAAGTGTAGGGTGGTTTTGCTCAGATGGAAGTGGAGGATAAGCGAAGAGGAAGAAGAGACAGAACATGGCAACCAGTTTCTAGATTCTTGTAGAATCCTGGGCAAGAGAGCAGTTCAGCTGTGACCGTAAGATGGGAGGGCGGGGACCTAGTGAAGGAATACTCAGCAGGTAGAATGGAGAGAACTCAAAGACTTGGAGACTTGAAGTCCTTGGGACTGAAGAATGTGGAGGAGGAGGGGACGACTCCCAGGTTCTGGCTTGGGCAACTCTGTAAGCCTCAGGGTCGTTGACCAAAATAAGGAAAATGAGAGAGAGGGAGGCAGACTTGATGGGAAAGATGAGGAGTTCGAGTCTGGATGTGTTGAGTTTTTGATGAGAGAGCAGAATCTGGCAGGCATCATTGTACAGATCTGTAGCCTCCAGATGTTTGATCATGCTTTCCTGTAAGTAAATAACTTGTGGGCAGGCATCAAGAATAAGTAGACATTTATCTATAAGTAACATATACATTCTGCTGGACTTGCATGCTTATTATAAAACCTAACATGAGAAATGGGCATTTCCAAAGGATAAGATAAAGATTTAAAAATATTTTAAAAATATATATATTTAGGTTTGATTCTTCATTAACATTAGGGGATGTGACACCATATTTCAAGTAGTTCTCATTACATATGATCCCCATTGGTTAGAAACTTCAATTCTGCCTTCTTTTTTGGTGAGGAAGATTGGCCCTGAGCTAAAATCTGTGCCAATCTTTCTCTGTTTTGTTTGTGTGGGATGCCACCACAGCATGGCTTGGTGAGAGGTATGTAGATCTGTGCCCCGGCTGCTGAAGCAGAGCATGTGAACTTAACCACTATGCCACTGAGCTGGCCCCTCCATTCTGCCATTTTTGATCGTTAGCATGTGCTTCTTAGTGTGCAGTTCATATCACTTTTCAGGCTCCTCTTGCCCTCTTGAGACCTGTGGGGGAAGACAGTGGCTCCTGAGCCAAAGAAGGGAGGTCATGATGCAGTTTCTCCTCTCAGAGCGGATACAGGATATTCTGACAGGGGAGAAAGGATGGGGTGTGAGGAAATTAGGTCCTTCCATGTCTAGAGGGAGGAACTGTGCTTCCATCAGAGGCCTCAGCAGGTGCAAGGGCAGTGGCCCAGCTGGGTGTCCGCCTTTTGTCTCAGGCTGCCCCTGAGAGGTGGCCCTGCCCTCCCACCGCCTCCTAGAGACGCTGGTTGTAGTTTTGACTCATTAGGAAAGGTCAGTCAGTCAGGAGGAGCCTGTCTGATGAGGCAAAAGCAATTCCGCAGTCCTTTAAAATTCTATAGCCGAAAGTCAGTACAGCCTGTGTTTCAAACATGGTGTTATCGCCTCAATTCAGATTTCTATTCTTACACAAGTTTCCTCAGCTCGTTTTAAAATTAAGGCCTACAGGCTTCAACAAAATAAGGGTGACAAAAGAAAGTCATCCTAAAAAGATATCATTGGGTGGCTCACTTCACAAAAGGGCACTTGGAGGTCCTACCACGCTTCTGAATTTTGGCATGCTCTGATGTCAGCTTTGCTCCATTCATCATGTTATGCCCCTTTGGAAGCCAAAGCATGTTGCGCTTCAGTTTGAAACCTGATTTTATTATTCTTAGCAAGGTGCTGTGTTTGTAAGAAGTTATAATATTGGGTATCAGAGGTGTTAGCAAGTTGGGAAGGCTGAAGAGGTCTGATGTCAGGTCTTTGCCGTTCAGTGTTTTCAAAAGTGTCGGGAATTCTGGGAGTATCGTAATTAGGTGTAAACGTGCTTTCTTTCCTCTGGTTCACACCATCAAGAACTGGCCTAAGTTCTCAGCTGCTTCATAGCGGAGGGCCCGCCTCAGTACAGGGCCTTGCACGTGGTGGTCGCTCCAGAAATTTTGTTGAGTTAAATTGCATTTGTGTGATCTGATTGATTCTCCTAGTCGAAGAACATGGTATACCCAAATCCTGTTTGCATCATTGGTCACTTGTGGCCCTTAAAAGTTCTGATGAGATGCGAGTCTACAAGCTGTGGCTAAACCAATTTCTGAATCAAAACATTTCTTTATAAAAACCAAACCAAACCAACACCCTCTCGTTACCACATGCTTTTGTGATAAAAGTACTTGATGTGAAATGCTGTATGGACAACTCTGGGCTCACTCTATTTGTAGAATTAGAGCTTTTGCTGACTCGAGCCTGTGGGCTCAAAGCATAGCTATCTGAGATCCTTCCAGTGGGTCTCACGTGGCAGAACAGAGGGTGGTCCAGTCAATGATCTGATTTCTGTCTCTTAGAGAAAAGAAGAGAATAGCTCTAGATTTTTTTGTACTGGGGGCATTTACTCTTACTTCTTAATCCTCATGCACATAATCCTTTCCACATTTGGGAGAGATTCATTAATTAATAAAAACTGATTCTTAGTACAGGCCAAGTACCTTGTCAAAGATTGGAGTTTGATTTTGTTTATAATATTTCTCTTAATGTAGAAATGACCTCCTTTAATCTTGAAACATTGAAGCTTGCTGCAAATACCTGTAACTGATAGCACAATCAGGAGTTCCGTTATCCATGGTTACTTGCACGGGAAAATAAAATCAGGTAACTCGTGCATTGGTGTGACATTAGTATTTATGTGAAGTTCTTTGTCTTCATGCATTCATTTGTTTATTTCACAAATATGGTTGTGCACTGGCAATGTTCTAGATGCTGAGAAACAGGCAGTGAACAGAGAAGCCTCTGCTTTCGTGGTGCTTATAGCCTGATAGAAGTCCTAAAACATTTTTAGGTGGGATCAATGATTATGGCAAGTTCCCAAATTTGGGAATGCTTTCTGGGGAAGGTAATAACATGGGTTGTTGAGATTTTGTTTCATCTCCAATTTACTCTGTTCCAGAGGGGACTACCTAAGCATTAGGGAATTTCTGTCTCTCTCTAGCAACTTCTATGCAGAACATTTAGGAAATTGAGGACCTGAACAAATCACACTTTTTAAATTTAACAAAATATATAGAGTATTATGGGCTTCATAGTGTTCTAAGCCCTTTATAAATATCAACAGTTAATTTTCATTACCGATTTATGTAGTAGAGAATATTATTGTCCCCGTTTTTACAAATGAGTCAAGTGAATAACTTGCCAGGTGCCTAGTTATCAGGAAGTGGAATTGGGATTGGAAATCAGGCTCTTAGCCACTGCCTATCACTTGCTGATATAAATCCTGAAATAGTGTTTCTTTAAATCATGAAATGTTTCTTTCGTTCCTTTTTGCATTTGAGATTTCTTTGAAAGTTTAGGATTATTTCTAGCCAGATTTAGTGACAGTCGAGGAAGCCTGGGCTGTCTCTTACTGTGGCTTCCATTCTGTGGCAGCTCCTTCTCCTTTTCCTTCATGATTCTTTTCACATTGAATTATGTGTTTAATCTAATTTTATTTACTTGTGTGTTTCTCTTGGTCTGCTAGACTTTCTTTAAGTTTCTTGAAGCAAGAAACTAGCAAATAGGTACATTTGACAAATAAGTTAAAGTGTATGGTTTATTGCAAATTCTGAAACCAGTTTACTTGAAATTGGGGATTTTCTCCTCCTTTGTGGGCCCACATAATAGCTTGATTTAGCTGTTTATGAATGTTTAATTGTATTCTAAACAATAGGCTAGCTGAACAATAAGCCATAACGTATTGGAATAATAAAACTGGGGGCAATACTATTTAAAACCTAGCATATTCAATATATGTGTCCCTTGAGGGGACAGTCTTTAAGCCACTATAGCGTCCATTTTTAGATAGGTAACAATGTGATATTTTCAGTTGATAATTCCTCTGTGTCTTGGGGATCTTTTGATTATTTAAGGGTAGATCATTTATATTCCCTCAGAATCCGCAAGAAGATTCTGGCCTTTTTAGGGAATGCTCTGTATTCTTCAGTTCTCATTCTCTGATCATTTGCAACCTTTGTCCCATCTAGAGCCCTCCTCACACCTCCTATCTCAACCTTCTTCTCTGTGTCCAAAATATTTCCCTAATGCTCCAAAGCTACTTCTGAAATCTTGTTTCTTCAGTGAAATTTTTCCCAGTCAGTTAAAAGAGATATCCAGCCTCATCTTTATTTCTACTTATTATTCAGGGATGAAGTTTGATGAACATCCATTGTGCACGGTTTCTTCACTTTAATTTTAATGGGCTAATTTATTCTGCACTTGAAAACTAATGCAAGTCTCTCAGTCTCATGCTGTGTTTTGAGCAATGAACTTACTTGGCACAGTAGACTTGACTTTCAATTCTATTGGTCATTGAGCCTTGTTTATTTTATGTAAGAAAGTGTTTATCACGTGTGGATGAATATGAAATAAAATTCTCTTAGGTTTGTGTTGCTTTGCTGGGGCTGTCATAACAAAGTGCCACAGACAGGGTGGCTGAAACAACAGAAATTTAGTTTCTTGTAGTTCCGGAGGCCAGAAGTCTGAGATCATAGTGTCGGCAGGATTGGTTTGTTCTGAGGCCTCTGTCCTTGGCTTGTAGGTGACCGTGTTCTCCCCGTGTCTTCGCTTGGTCTTCCTTCTGTGCATGTCTGTGTCCTAATCTCCTCTTCTTATGAGGACACCAGCCATATTGGATTCAGGCCCACCAACACGACCTCATTTTAACTTATTGTCTCTTTAGAGATGCTGTCCAAATACAGTCGTGTTCTGAGGTCCTGGGGGTTAGGACTTCAGCATGTGACTCTTGGGGAGACACAATTCGGCCACAGCAAGGTTTAAATGTATAATATAGTTATCCTAAACTTGTAGACAAATTAAAAAAAAAATTCTTTTTAAAGCTTGAAAGTAGGCAAGGGGAGAGAACATTCTGAAGGTGAGATTGTAGGATATTAGTTGTGATGTGGCTTAGAACTGGCAAAGTGACGTAGGGTAAAATTGACAGTAATTGATCTTTTGTCCTTACTTTCCCAAGTTTTTGATTCGCTGACATCTGAAGTACCTTCTAAGTAGCTCAAAGATTGTGTGATTCTATTTTAATCATTGTTTTGTAATGAGACCTTACTGCTTATTTAGGAAGACGGTTGGAGAGGAATTTTTATAATTCTCTGTTTACCAGCAGGCAAACAGACCTTGATTTGAATTCAAGTTCTTTTTTTCTTCATCAAGCTGAAGAAAATGGCTATAAAAATCCTTCTCTTGGCATCTTCCCAGCTATGTGACTGTGGATGGCATGTGCAGCCACACGAGCCCTAATTTAGTCATCTATAAAATGGGACTAGAGTTGTACGGAGGCTCTCCTGGGCTCTTAGCCCTTGTCACTGTTGCTTGCTACAGTTGGATACTGCCCCTCTGCAGATGGCCCTGGGTATCGGGGTGCTGAGACTCTGCTGCCCAGGCGGAGCATTCCCCTCAATACCTGCTGACTTCTGGGGCCTTAACTGCCCGCCCAACTCACATGCTATGCAGGCCACTTGCAGCTCAAGGCCATCAAAGCAGAGCTGGGTTTATATCAGTGTCCCCAACCTCGGTTGCTAAGTGACAGAGTTCCTCTGCGAGACAGATGTCAGTTCAGGGAGGATGGGTTGGTTCCAACTGGTTGCCATAAAATTAATTTTTTCTTACCTCCTCTTCCTGTATGTGATAGCCCCAAACGGTTATCAGGATGTTGTTCCTCTTTCTCTATCTTATCAGGAAGCAAGTGGTGAAAGTTTGTGGAGCAGAGATGTTGTTTAGCTTAGCACATGAGATTTTAAGATCCACGAACTTTAATATTGCCAAGGGTCAGTGCTGGACTTGTGTCTACTTTTCCTAGTCCAGGGTGCTCACATAGCAGAGGCACCCTGCTATGTGAGGGGTGAAGGGTGTGGGTGTGGGTGTGGAAGGGAGAGGGGACAACGGTACCTTCTACATACTTTGTTCCAGTTAAATCGAGTTTTCATCTTTTGTGTTGGGATTGAATTTGTATAAATCTAGTCTTTTAAAACACTAAGGTGGCTTTTATTATTAGGCTTGAATAGATCAACTGATTCAATGTAAAATTTTACTCCGGTAAAAACCATTAAAACAAGTTGACCAGAGAATTCTCTATACAGAAATAAAGATTCCCAAGTTCTATTAGGCTTACCTATTTTAATGATATATAAGAGCATTAAAATACAACCCTGTTGCAGCAGTATTTGACCTGGAAAAATTCCCGTAAGCTAACCCATTTAACATTGCCTTTCTCTGGTACCATGCTGATACCTTCTCCTTTGGATTGTGTATTCATCAGGATTTTTTCGGTTGCAAAGGACAGAAACTCAGCACAAACAAGCTTAAGCTAAAAAGGGAATTTATTCCAATTTAAGTGAAAAAATCTAGGGGTAGATATATCTTTAAACACTGTTGGATGCAGGGGCATGTAAGATATTATTGAGGCGTTTTCTCTGTCTCTCTCAAATGAAGTTTACTTTCAGAAAACTGATCAGTAAAATGACCATCAATATCCCCAAAGTTGTGTCCTTATGACTTCTGATTGGAAAGGAAGAAAGAGCCTGTGTCGTCCTGTGTCCAAATATCAGATATCAGGGAAGATTTTGATAGGTTCTGCCTGAGTCACATGCTCATTCTTGAACCTATAATTGGCTGGTGGATAGAGTATTGTGGCCAACCACTGTGGCAAAGCATCTTGATTGGCAGGCCCACTGGGAGCACATGGGCTGGGAGAGGAATGGTGTCCCAAAGGAAGAGTTGCTTAGCAAATAGTCAAACATGTCTAGTACTGGTAACTAGCATTTCAAGTCAGCAGGGGTTAGTGTTTATTTTTGTAGTTGAAAGAGAATGGGAAAGTAACTGTCATAAAACTCTGCTGGATTTATTTGGAAATTTTAAACTGCCCATTTAAAATCTGTTTGAGGTGAGAAGATGAGGACGCACTTGAAAGATGTCCCTCAGGTGGGATACACGTTGTATAGACAATCAAGTAGTGGAGCGTAGTTGGGGATTCCTGAGGTTGATTTAAATGTGAGCAATTTTTCGAATAAAGAAACAAAATAACAATTATGGACTTTCTTTGCTCTTTTGGTAGGTTTAGATGATTGCCTGCAGCAGTACGTCCACAAGTTTGAACGGGAGAAGATAAATGGAGAGCAGCTGCTGCAGATTTCCCACCAGGATCTTGAGGAGCTGGGTGTCACTCGAATTGGACACCAGGAACTTGTGTTGGAGGCTGTCGACCTTCTCTGTGCACTGGTTAGTTCAGAATAAGGTGATCTGTACTGTGATGGCGTTCTTTAGAACCTTATTCTCTTAAATCTTCATTGTTTGTGATTTAACGTATCATCATTTTCTTAAATGATCCATTGAAGTGAAGCATGAGCTGAAGATAGTATAAGAAGGGAAAAAAAGAAATCATTTTCTAGATTAAGAGTTGGCAGACTGTGGCCTATGAGTTAAATCTGGCCCATCGTCTATTTCTATAAATAAAGTTTTATTGAGACACAGCCATGCTCATTCATTTATGTGTTGTCAGTGTCTGCTGTTGTGCTACAATGGTAGAATTGAGTAGTTGTAACAGGGAGAGTGTGGTTCCCAAAGCCTAAAATATTTACTGTGTTGCCCTTTACAGAAGAAGTCTCTCTTAGTCTTATTTTCTTATCTTCTGTAAAGAATAAAAAGATGGAGATAGTCCTAAATGAAAATGTCATCTTCTAAACGGAAATGAGAAATGGGTTCGGATTTTCACATCTGTTTTTGTTGCTATAAAAATCGCTTTTATGTTTCATAGATAGTTGTAGTATTTAAATAACTGATGTTTGTGCTTGAAATAGTCAACCTATGAAATGGTAGCTAGGTGGGAAAAAATGTAAACTTAGTTACGTTTCTTAGATGCCTGAGCTTTGGCTTGAATGTGAATGAGTTAAATTTTTCCAGGTTCTGATGCTTACATTGCACCTATGGCTGCAGAGGGAGCTGTTTTAGGAGTGGGCTAATAACACCTGTAAGGGCATTGTGTTTATAGACAGGTTAGCACGGGGTGGGATCCACATCTGTCTGTCCTGGTGCCATGCTAAGGATGCAGTTTCCCTAACTGTCAGGATTTGGACAAACTTGGCAGCATTCAGGCTGGCTTAGTAATGCTATGAACCTGAGCCAGGGGTATATACAATTACATCAGTGAGAATGGTGGGAAAGAATGTGCTCCCAATTATTTTGCCATTGCTGGTCTGCGTTCCGTTGATTATATAACACTTACTGCATTGTGCGTATTCTTCTTCTTAAAATGGACAGAGACTTGTCTTCTGCTCTGAGATGCGCTGCTCTTGTTTAGGAAAGTAATGGGGAAATTATTTGTGGTTGATAAATGAGCTGCCACAAGGCAGACGCTGTGGCCAAGTGGTGTGAGTGTTGGCCTGGGAGGCAGGATTTTTGCATTCTAATCCTGGCTCTGCTGCACGCTCCTCACTCTGTGACCTCCAGGGAAACGGGCTGTCTGTTTTCCCCATCATTTCCCTACATGTGGCCGTGTGCTAATGTGTAAGTGTTGTGCGCTGTCCAGAAGATGTCTGAGAGTCCTGTTTATTATTAAAACTGTATGTTTTTTGTACGGTAAAACAGATTTGACTTTACTCTTAGTATGTTTTCTGGATAGGTCACTTTTTGGTCTTTTCTGCTATTTTGAATTGTCTCTTTCACTTTGTTGTAGGACTTTGAGGACAGGTAAATTCCTTTGAAATTCACAATATGAGAGGCTAGGAGGAAGGATGGGCCAGAGCACATGTGCACATCAATAATGCACATAACAGCTGCCTCCTTGTGCTTTCCCCCTTCCCTACCTCTTAGAATATTAGACCAAAATGAACAAAGCTGGACAAATGCCAGAACCTAAAGCTGTGTTTTATCTCCTACAATTTCCTTCTAATTTCCTTTGTAGACAAAGTTTTGACCTCAGACTCATTCTGGACGTGTTTTGTGCAGTAGAGTGCTGGTGAATGCATTTGACAGGAGGGTCACTGGAGAGTTCTCAAATGAATGTGCCTTTTCTGGGTTGGGGAGGGCTTTAGAGTTTTACTAAAGTACCTTTAGTCTTGCTGTAATCTCCTTTTAAAATATTCTTATTGCAACGCATATATTAATTATACTATCTGTTTAATCCATTTGTACCATATAGATCTTCGTGTATATAAATTGATGATAATTTTTTGCCTTGAACAGCCCATTCCCTGGACAGTTAATGTGTATTTGCAGTTGTCCCTGGTGTTATAAAAGACGGTTTGATGTAAACTTAGTTTCGTGGATGTTCATTTTATGATGGACAGGAAACGAATAGGATTAGAAGTAAGGAAAGGGAGAGGAAAAAACAAAACCACTGGAAAGTTTTGGAAAGAAAAGGGCAGATAGAATGGATAGGAACCTAAAATCGGGAAGAGCTATTGAAGATTCGAAAACCAGTGAGCAGACAGACCCCAAATAGCTGGCCATGGTTAGAGAGCAAGGAGAGGAAGTGCCTTTGGGGACCATTGATCTTGGCTGGCTCGAGTGGCTTAGCACAGTGGCTTGTATTATGAAGCAGAACCAGGACCACCTCTCAGGATTGAATTCAGAGTCTGAGCCCAATTTTTTTTCCCTTTCTCTGGGGCAGACTCTAGAGCTGTTCTTTCTAGTAGTATAGCTTTAGCCACATGTAACTAAATGGCCATTAGAATGAAATAAAATTCAGTTCCTCAGTTGCACTTAGCTACATTTCAAGTCTCAATGGCTACCTGTGGCTAGTGGCTACTGTATTTGGATAATGCAGATAGAGAACATTTTCATCATTGCGGAAAGTTCTATAGAATAGCGTTGGTCTAGAGGGTGTTGAGAGTAATAAAGTATAATCGTAACCCATTTTCTTTGCCAAATCAAGCAGGTATTAGTTTCCTGAAGACTGAGGCAGGGATATGTATGTTTTTAAGGTTAAAGTAGGCTGAGAAAGTGAACAAGGTTGGAATCAATCATGTGTGGAGTGATGCCACCTAAATGTGTCCTTAAATGAAATACCTGTGATGTGTCTACCTGCCCAGAGTACTTCTGTGTACCCCCAAGAAGATTCATTTTCATCATTTACCCATCCATAGCAAATCATTAAAAAATGTTATCCTTCTTTATGGGGAGAAATCATACAGGAAGAGGAATCTTTGCTAGCAATTTGTTTTTAACTTGATTTTGCTTCTGAGCTTATTAAATACTTTTAAGAAAAATGTGAAGTATATTTCTTAGGCTGTAACTCAATTGACCCAAGTCAATAGGAAGGTTTTGACTATGTGTCTGTGACGCTCCTTAAGTTTGTTAGGTCATGAATAGAGCTAGTAGGAATGGGAAAAGAAAGGAGAGGAGAAGTTAAGATTTGTCCTTAGTTAAAATGTGTACAATCTTAAGGCAGCAGAAGAATGAGAATCTATCTGCCTCTTTCCTTTTCTTCTGTCTTGTTTGTCATTTCTCTAGCCAGACCAGGAAGCGACCCCAAAGGCTAACTTTTAATGAAATGAGATCTTGGTGGAAGGTTTTTAGTATGTATGTAGATTTTCAGAGACTCATTTTGTTTCTTATTTAGTTTCTATCTTCTTGACACCTTATCTTAAAGCAATTTCTGAAGGAGACAGGTTTTGAGGGAAAAAGGTTAGTGAAAATAATCAAATCTGGTCTGGGAAATTATTCATTTTCTGTCTTTCACTGTGGGGCACTTAATTCAATAATCCTTTCCTGATTATGTTTCTACAGTAGAGGTTCTTTTGAGCTAATATAATCAGTTTCTTGTTCTCTTCTTATTGTGGAATGGGGTGGAAGGGGAAGGAATTTTCCTTCCTTACTTTGCTCCCTCCTTCTTTGAAAAATTATACTTTGTTACAGTCCATCCATCCATCCTTCCGGCCCCATGATTTGTTTTGGGGGAAAAAGAAGAAAGAATCAGCAAATTGGATGAAAATGAAAAGAACCAGTTAATAAGAAGCTATACTCATCCTTTATTTTAATGTTAAAAGTGGTAGGTTTGTAGAAGACTGAAGTTTAAAACTTTTTGCAACACTAAAATGCATTTAATTCTCCTTGAGCTCAAGAAGTAAATGTTGTGTATGGTAATAAAAGTTCCAAGTAATTTATGGTGACATTGACTATAGAAAGCTGACTTTCCTGCTTTTAGTTCAAAACACTTGATGTAAGTTGGCAGGCTGAGTAATTGACTGAATAAGGGGACATTTCTCTTTAATCATAGTCCTTCTAAACAAGCTGTGTCATGTGGTGCTTTATCCATTCTTTTGTGAGTCTTTGATTCTTTGACTTTAAAAAGCCATGATGAAGATCCATCTTTCCATTTTTGTCTTCTCTGTTGAAGGACGATATCATGTGTTAGTCTCTAGAAAATAACAGTGAGAAAATAAGTGAATGAATATAAGGTTTAAATAGAACATTACTGTTAATACAGAACACTCATTTTTATTATGAAATTTAGTGTTTTTTTTTAAAGCTTGCAAAAGATGATTTTCACTTAATGGCTCTGGGAAGTTTTTTTATATTTATACTTAACTCTTTTTAAAATTTCTATCCAAATTTTTTAAAATATTTTTTATTTGACTAGGAAGCAACATAAATTTAAACTTCAAATAAAATCTAGTTAAAGTTAGAATTGTTTTCATTAAAAGAAGAGTCATTAAGATTGTTATTACTTACCGTTTTTCTTTTTTTCCCTTCATTTATTTGTTTATTTTTGGATGTACGTCATAATATATTTCAAATTTTGTATAGATCACATCATGTTCACCAACTTACTGTTTTTCATCTTGCCAAAAAAAAAGTTCTCGCAAACTGCGTGGTATATTTATGCTTTACATATCTTGATTTAGAGACATAGCTTATCCTTCCCTAGGGCATTGGAGGTGAGGCTGTACGAGGAGGGGGCTAAGGTACAGGCCAGGTGCCCTGGCTCTCAGGACAGTGAGGTCCCAATGGCTGAAACCAGCTGGAAGAAATTTCTCACACTTCAGAGAGGGTGGAGTACATCAGGATAGAATTGAGGGGAATTAAGACCCGCTTGTTCGTTTGTGCTAGATCCAGCATCACTGGCCGCTTTTCTTTTTTTCTTTTCTTTTTCTAGCACTTAGAATCCTACCCCTACTACTGATGAGTAGTGTAATTTTAGGGAATTTATTTAAATGTCTCTGTGCCTCAGTTTCCTCACCTGTAAAATAGAGAGAATATATCCACCTCCACATGCTGCGTTTACCTGAGATAAAACTTGTCAAACACCTGGTCCAGTTCCTGGCATGGAGTAAGTGTTCCATCCTGTCAGCCATTTTGTATTATTCCCAAGTTTTAAATGGTACCCCATTCTTGCTTTGGGATGCTGTTGATACAGTTGTATATACCCCAGAAATATTTTCACTTTTTGTTAAAATGATGAAACACCAATTTAGGCACATGTAGTGCCATTGAATATAGAAATTTCATCCCTGAGCCCCCAAGTTAGCTCAGATTTATGCGTTGTTTCCTGAGATTTGTTCTTTATCTGAAAGGGAGTCTGGGACAATATTGTCACGTGAAATTGATTTTTTAAAAATACCCAAGTAGGTTGAACATTGTTCAGAAAGAACACAGGTTAGAAGCTCACGAGACGGAAATGACAGGGAAATTGATGTTTCGTCTATGCTGCCCTGTTTCCGTGTGAGCGACTCTCCTCCGATGGAAAGTCATCCATTCGATGACTACTTTATTGTCTGCTGTGCTGGAAATAGAGTCGTGAGCAATGTGCTCAGAGCTGCACGCTCACAGACCTTGCATCCCTGTGGGGAAGACAGCAGCAAAGAAGGTGCCTCAGAGAGATGACAGGTAAGTGACGTGCTAGAGAGTGCCCTGAGGAGGCACTTGGCAATGTCTGGAGACATTTTTGGTTGTCACAACTGGGGAGGGAGTACTACTGATACCTATGAGTAGAGGCCAGCTCAACATCCTGCCATGTAGAGGAATCCTCCCCCGCAACCCAAACAAAGAATTATTCGGCTTAAATGTTGGTAGGGGCTAGGTTGTGAAACGCTGCTCTAGATGGTCTGAGAAGCCTTGAGGAGGATGCAACATTTGGGCTGGGATGCAAGTGGTAAGAAAGCGATTTGAGGGAGGAACATTTCAGGAAGAGGAATGAGCAGGAGCCAAGTCCCTGAGGTAAGAGTAGGCTGTGGGAGGAACAGAGAAAAGGCTGGTGTGGCCCAAGTGCGTGAAACCAGCACTGCTGGTAAATTACGTAGGGTTTTGTGGCTGTTGTAGGAGTTATTCAAGTTGTTTAGTGAGCTGTTGAGTTATTATGAGAGTTTGAACATTGTTGTCAGTTTTGAGTTTTTCCCTTTGATTTTATTTTCCACAGAATTATGGCCTTGAAACTGATAACATGAAGAACTTGGTTCTGAAGCTGCGTGCGTCTTGCCACAACTTACAGAATTACATAAGTAGTCGGCGGAAGAGTCCAGCTTATGACGGGAACACCTCCCACAAGCCCCCCAATGAGTTCCTGACTTCTGTGGTGGAGCTCATAGGCGCTGCCAAGGCCTTGTTAGCTTGGCTGGACCGGTGAGTCATGGGTGTGCTTTACTGTGCTGTAAAAGGAGGGTCTGAGATGCATACAATAGCCTGTACTTTGTCCCAAGAAAATGGACCATTGCTCCCTTCATGTCTTTCCACCGGATCTCTCCAGGAGTTCTGGATCAGTAGTAGTCTGTAGGGTCCCTCTGGAAGTTCCTGAAAAGGTAAATAGCAGGAACAAAATAACTTCCGCTTAGAAGAGAGTGGAACTGTGCTAAAGTTGTGTTTTGCTGAGGTTAAACATTAGTGAGGGTCGGCCCTGTGGCCTAGTGGTTAAGTTTGGTGTGCTCAGGTTCAGTGGCCTGGGTTCGGTCCCCTGGCATGGACCTACACCACTCATCAGCAGCTGTGCTATGGCGGTAACCCACATACAAAATAGAGGAAGACTGGGACAGATGTTAGCTCAGGGCAAATCTTCCTCAGCAAAAAAAAAAACCAAACCAAAACAACAACAACAGAAACATTAATGAGTATTTGATTGGTATGAGGACTGTTAGTTGACTTCGGAAGGGATGTTCATTCTCTTGGCTCATTTTGTGATGTTTTTATCTAGCACTTCTCTGTCTCTTTTCTATTCAGGTTCCCATTCTGTGTGTTACCTGAAACAGTTACACAATGGATAATTTAAGCCAGCCTGTTGTGTAGGCATGCTTGTCAGCACACAGTGTGGGATCCCAGTGGGTTCCCTCCCCCCGGCCCCCACTTTTCTTTTTTAAGAATTGTTGTTGCTTTCTAGGGCTCCATTTACAGGGATCGCTGACTTCTCAGTAACGAAGAACAAAGTCATTCAGCTTTGTTTGGATCTGACCACTGCAGTCCAGAAGGTCAGTACATCATTGTCGCTTTCTCAACTTCTTTCCTCCCTTCTTTCCTCCCTCAAAGGGTTTACAGGCAGGCATGAAGTACCATTCTTTCTCTCTCTGTTTTTTTTTTTTTTTTTTTTCTCATCAGAATTGGGGAGAGATGAAAGGCTTTAAGTCAGATGTATTGTGTAGATGGTTTCTGAAAAATGACCAGTGGGCTTTCCATCAAAGATGGCCTCTTTTGTTTTAAAATAGTTGAGCTAGGAGTCCTGTACTTCCTCTAAAATGTTAGAATACTTAATTTTTTAAATAGAAATGCTAGAGTAACTAAATTTCACTATCCTCTTTATTTTAAATACCTTACTGTGTCTGCTTCTTAGTTTTCTTTTCATTTCGACCTCTGTGGTTGGCTTTACCAGTCAGGATGTGCTAAGTTATGATGTAGTAACAAATAAGCCACAAACCTCAGCACTTTATTGCTTGATTATCTGTATCCCAATGGGTCAGTTTAGGGATCTGCTTTAATTCTCCCCACTTCAGGATGCAGACTGGCAGAACAAGCAGTATCTCATGTTGCTTGAGCCTGTGGCAGAGGAGGTTCTCACACTGACACATGTCCTGGTTTGGAAGTGACTCATGTCCATTTCACTCCCAGCTCATTGGCCAGACCTAAGTATCTTAGCAAGTATCTTACCAGATCTAAGTATCTGCCTAATCTTCCTTAGCCAGGAAGATTTGTATCAGTCGGTCTGTAACTCACCTGGCTTCTGTAACCTGAACTTTTAAAAATATTTCTTATTAGACCATCAGCTCTTAAGGTCACTTGCTGTCATATTACCTGGCACATAGCAAAGACTTGTAAAATATTTTTGAATTGAATTGAGGCTATAAAATGTAAGGAAGAACGTGTTCTTTTTTCCCATCTCGCTTGGTTCTAAAATTCTGTGACTCCACATTTGTTTCCACTGCTGAGTTGGCAAAAAGTTAAGAACATCCTTTCCTTGGTCCCCACCGTATTACTGCATCTATAATGGATGTAATTCTGAAAAGCTTTGTACTTTGTGTCTTCCTGGAACTTGAAGAGTGAAGTTGGCTTTGCACGTGGCAGCTGTATGTGGTCCAGTCCTGAGCCGCCATTGAACTTAAGGCACGTGTGGCTTCATTATATGCTTTTGAGGCCATGTTCTTAGAAAGGAGCATGGAGCATCTCATGGGACTCTGTGTTTCTGCTCTTTTTTATGATGTGTAAAATAATTTTGACAAAAAGAGTCTGGTACCAATTGTGGTACATTAATCATACAGCCACGGAGTCCTGGCGTTGGTGGTAGAAGGCATTTATTTCTCTGATACCTTGAGCTTTCTTTTTTTTTTTCCTGCTTCTCTCTTCCCACAATATCCTGCCTCCTATTTTGATTTTTAACAGAATTTACTTGCGATCGATTAAATGACAGTGTAAGAGTTAAACATCATAGTTAGCAAAAGGGGAAGTTTTGCTCTTGGGTGCATCTGTGTTTTATTTAACGGGTCCTAGACTGAGTGATTCATTGAGGCGGCCCCTGCTGTAGTGGGGGGGGGAGGAGGAGAAAGGGATGCAGTTGAAAACAGAGGTGGTAGCAGTTGTTTTCACAAGATGCTGCTGCTTTGCCTAAGCAGGTTGATGTTGGCTTCGTAGGTGTTTGGACTGCTCCTTCAATAAATATTTACTGAGCACTTGCTATGTGGGTCTACTGCTCTTCTAGACAATGGGAATACCAGAGTAAATAAATGGATGAAAAGAATCCCTCGTGGAACTTACAGTCTCTGGGGGAATGAGAAAATTAAAAGATAAATACGCAAACTATATTTCAAGTTCTATGAAGTTGGAGAAGTGCTAAGGAGGAGTGCCAGAAGGATTGAGACGCTGGCTAGAGTCACCTACGTTGAGATGTTGACGTTGAGTAATCTGACCACCCTGATTCTGTTCTTGTCTGGACAGAATGGGCTGATTGCATTGTCTCAGGTGGCTTTTCTTCTTGTGGTCATAGAGGTGTTGATATGAACTGATGATAAGAAAGGCTCCCCGTGGGAGGTGCCGAACCTGACCTGCTTCCATCAGGAGAGGTGTCCACTGAGCACCCTCATGTCGCTCGACCTGGGTAGTTGGGGCCTCATGACGCCTGGCATGTGATTAATGGTGATATTTTAAATGTGCGTTTAAACAAATGAAAGAATGCTTTTGACAAAGAAGCGAAAGAGAATTTGTCTCTTAGGAAAAATTTAATCCCAACTTAAGGGATACAAGAGGTCTTGTTTTTGTTTGTTTGTGGTTTATTTTTTGTTCTTGGTTTCCCTTTGGTGGTCATTGAATGTATGCTTCAGAGACAGCCAGCCATAAGTTCAAATCCTACCTCTGCCGTTAATTAGCCCTGGGACCTAGGACAAGTCACTTAAAACCATAAGCCTCAATTTTTCTCATCTGTAAAATGGGAATACTAATATTTACCTCACCAGATGATTTGGTGGGATTTCTACAAGTTATTGTTGAGGAAAGAAAACGTGTAATGTGAAGAAAAATAGTGACCCCCCCCAATTTTTTAATTGTATATATATATATATGTGTGTGTGTGTTTATATTACACACCTGTGTCCAAAAACCTGTATAAAAGGCAATAGATAAGCACAGTGGGCAATTTGGAAGAAAAATTGAGTCTATCTTAGGGAAAGAAGTGGGGAGGGAACATGTCAAGCCAAAAAAAATTTTTTTTTAATTTACAGAAAGTGCACGTATGACCACATTTATGCATTCGTGTAAAATTAAAAATAGAGAAATAATATAAACTGTTTTAAAAATAATATCTACCTCAAAAGATTGTTATGAAGATTAAATGAGATATATATAAAGCACTATGCCCACTTAAGAAATAGTAACCTAGGGGCCGGCTCCGTGGCCGAGTAGTTAAGCTTGCACGCTCCGCTGCGGCGGCCCAGGGTTCAGATCCTGGGCGCGGACATGGCACCACTCGTCAGGCCACATTGAGGCGGCGTCCCACATCCCACAACTAGAGGGACCTGCAACTAAGATATACAACTATGTACCAGGGGGGGTTAGGGAAATAAAGCAGGAAAAAAAAAAGATTGGCAACAGTTGTTAGCCCAGGTTCCAATCCTTAAAAAAAAAAAAGAGTAACCTATAATAGGACATATAAAAACCTTGCCCTGTATTCGTTTTCTGGAACCAAGCTTGATGGTTTAAGAAGAGGCAGTTACCAAATATGTTCCTCTTATAGTCTGGTATTTTTTGGTTTATTTAAATTTGAACAATTTTTAAGGATTAAAACTGGCAACATATAAATACATATGAGAATATCATTTTATGAACTTGGATTGAAAAAACATCTTTAACTCTTGATGAACATATGCTTTCTGTAGTAATTGGAGAATGTAGGGGCTTTGGCAAGTGCTAATATCTGTGAGTGCACAAATTAGAAATAACAAACTTGATGAATGAGTTGAATGTCGTTTTTCAATGTGCCGAGTAATGGCAGCAATAAGACTGAATGAGCCAGGAGATTTCACACTCTCTTACAACTATGTGAAGTACTGTTTTCCTCTAAATTTCTTGGCAGAAGATCTGTCGACTCATTGAGAAGAAACCTGTCTTTTCCATTTATTCCTTTTAACTGGGGAATGAAAAGAATGAAAGTTGTATCTTTCTTGCCAGTGAGAAGGAACATGTTCTCCTTGAGTCTTGATTTCTTGTGTCTCTGTCTGTGAAGACAGATGTATGCTTGTCCTTTTTCTCCTTTCCCACCTATTGCCATTTCCCCCTCCTCTTTCTTGTCACTTTCTCCGCATCCTTCCTTCTAAGGATAATGTATCAGGCTCCTGATTTGAAGGATAAATGGTTGCTGCTTTTTTCCCCCCTGTAAGGAAAGCACACACTTCTTTTGAGCATGGTTCAGCTAGTTGCACACCTGGTCCACGGATGAGTCTTCCATTGAGTTTTCAGACTAGAATTTCAGGTGAAGGAAACTGAGGTGGGAGGGGATTGTGAGCTGTATCGTCAATGTATCCTCCTAATGTGATGACGTGAAAACTGGAATCTCGATGGGGAGAGATGAAATGACAGTGGCGGGTGCTGAGTTCCCTTGTGGAAAAAAATGGGGGGACATGAGCAATGTAAAGCCTAAGAAAACTGAACGGAAAGAAAGATAGCCATGAAGGCCGAGGAGGAGAAAGCCATGAGACCATTTATTGAGTGTGGGCTGTGTCTCAGGTGTGTGCTGCATGCTGACACGTGTTATCACATTTGGTTCTCAGCAGTTCTCTGAGGTAGGTTTTCAGCCTCCCCGCTTTACAGAGTAGGAAACGGAGCATGGAGAGGTTAAACGGGTCACCCAAGTCTTCTCAGTGGGTAAGAAGGTAGAATAAGGAACAGCCAGGGAAGGAAGGGGCACCTGATAGCTGCCTTGGCTGGGTCTCTGCCAGGTAGGCTGGCCTGTCTGCCAATCCAGGTGACCAGGGAATGTGGCAAGGCCCAGCCCCACTGTCTGGCTCATGATGGGGGGTGACTTGGTTCCTCCACTTCTTTTTTCCATTCTGTTGCCTTCATGCCAGATATCATGAAGTCATGCCTGCAGCTGCTTCCTCCCAGTAGGAATGGGTGTGGGAACCCACGTTCACAGTGGCGGAAGGTGAAAAGTGAGCCCTTTCACACACTGACTTGAACAATTCAAGGAGGAAGGAGAGCTCCCCTCGCGCATTGGCTCCTTCACCATCAGGAGCCCATTTTCTTGGTGGCTTCTTGGATCTGTCAAGGACTCAAGTATCAGAAACCATGAGGTCAAACATCCATCTTGAATCTTGGGCCCTGGCGTATGGAGAGGAGCTCTCTGCCTGTGGGTGATTTTCTCCCGAGGGTGACAGTGCTCACATCGTTGTGGGGTTTGTAATGAAAAATCGCGAACACAAATTATTAGTTTTATTTCTAGCACGAGACCATGTAAGTTCTGTTTTGCTAAAGTTGACATTGATTTCATAATTCCCTCCTTCAAATGGTGTTAAGAGGGGCTGAGCCATTATGGTAGTTGATGATTTAGTTCCTTGCACAAGATGGAGGAAGAAAAGCACATTTTTGAGCTGTAATTATTCATATTTTCTCCTGTAGTTTGAATTTATATCAGATTCACGCATTTTAGCATTACATAGTATATTTTTATATTTATGTAAATTATATCTATTTTGTATTTTAGTACACATGCATTTAGTGTTTTGTCACTTGGCTTCTGTTTTGCTGAGAGTCAGTGTCAATTTTGGGAGCAGGAGAGTAATTGTTATTGTTTCCCACATTTTTACCTAATAGAGAAAATGAAAAATTTTTTTAAGCCTCTGATAATCTGATTATAAACTCACATAGCATAGCAATTGGTAGCCATTTCCACCCCTCCCTCCCAGTGGTAGTAAAAAATAACCTAAAAAGACTTTTTTTTTGAGGAAGATTAGCCCTGAGCTAACATCTGCCACCAATCTTCCTCTTTTGCTGAGGAAGACTGGCCCTGAGCTAACATCCGTGCTCATCTTCCTCTACCTTATATGTGGGACGCCTGCCATAGCGTGGCTTGACAAGCGGTGTGTAGGTCCACACCCAGGATCTGAACTGGCGAACCCTGGACCGCCAAAGCGGAACGTGCGAACTTAACCACTGCGCCACCAGGCCGGACCCTAAAATGGCTTTTTGATTGAGGTGAAAATTTTTGTCTGACACTCCCAGCGTAGTTGATTAATATCCTTCATGTACATGAAATAATTAGCATTTTCCATAGGCTGTCCCCTTTTGGGATTATGCTTAATGGTGCTGAATAAACTCTAGAGTCCAGTTGGTGTCCCTTTTCTCCTGCATGCCCTCTGCTGTGTGGATTGAAATCCTCAGCTGTAGACAGTTCTGGAAGGTTAGCTGTGAGAGCTTCACAATGGCGGTTTCAGTTTGGCTGCTTTTAGATGGGACAATGCTGATTCCTATAATCAGCTAACCGGTTCATACAGTTCCAAGTCTTTTGTTCTTAAGCTGAGTAAATAATGCTTTGCATTCCAGCCCTTTATTTAATGTCATCAATAGCATACCTCAAGACCATTTTTTTGGCAGTGTGTTAATGAATGTTTTGTTGAACCTTTTTCCTCTATTAAGGACTGAAATATCTGATTTAATCTCAGTGGTGCTTAAAATAAACTTTTGTGGCTAAGTTTACTCAAGCTCTTATTTGAAAGCTGTTCTTATAGGCAGGCCCAGAGCAAAAGACTCCTGGCTTGTTGGCCCCATGCTAGCCGAGCCTGGGGTCACGTTTGGCAGCCATTGTCAGGTTTCTTGGACTTGGACTTCTGACTTACTATTCTCTGCACAGTCTGGACAGTAGGTATATTTCAGTTCAATGATTTTTGTAGGTTTTCTGATTAAATAATCAGTCAAATGGGTTCTTTGGGTGATAACCTCCTTGGGCGAGGATTGAACAGAGCCTTAGAAGTCACTGAATGTCAGCCCCATTCCTGCTCTTCCCTCTCTCTCCAGTCGAGTCTCTCCTCCCGACCACGCATGCCTGCTCAGGCTACAGGGTAGGGTGCGTGTCAGGCACCATCTTGGGCTCCAGGAAATATGTAGAGAGCTAAGCCGACAGTTTTTGAAAGTTCTTAGCTCTTACAGTTGTCATTTTCTTCTTTCCTTCCTTAGGATTGCCTTGTAGCAGAAATGGAGGATAAAGTTTTAACTGTAGTAAGTATACCTTCTAAAAGTTATTGTAAAATTCCTTTGCCCAAAACAGTGGGAATCACATTAATTAAAGTAAATGCACTGTGGCTCATTATTTTAGGATATACTTTGAAATATTGGCATTTGGGATAGGAGTCTATTAATTTAGACGGAAAGGGAAAAATAAAGTTGTTTAACGATAAGACCAACTGTTATGAAAATTCCTGTGCTTAAATTGGATATATTGGGGTCTCTGTTTTGCTGGGGTTTTTTTTTCCTCTGAACATTTCCTCAGGGTACAGTTGTACTTAAATTGCTAGCTAGCCTGTTAATCAGGGTTAAACTGATCTGCAAATTTCATTTTAGGCCCATTTTGATTAAAAAAAAATTCTTGGCAAAAATCTTATGATGGCGGGGGGTGTGCTGTGACTGTTTCAAGAGCGTTTTGGTAACTATTCATCATCGCTTCCTCCTTTTGACATAAGCCAGCCTGTGCTCTTTTGATAAGGCCTTCCTCCTACTGATGTTGAGGAATTTAGCAATGAAACTGCTATAAATATATTTTCCATAAATAGAGAGGTTAAACAAATTAGAGGAATGTAAAAAGTGTCGCTTCTTGGATTGTCCCCCCTTGGAAAAAGAAAATCACTCTTTGGAATTTCCTGGTTTCTTTAGTTGTTTAATTTTGAAAGGTTAGATGAATCTGATTGGGAGAGGTAACCACACGTAACCACTGTGATTTTTACATGGAGCCCACTTAACAGGGATCCTCATGTCTCAAGATTTTACCTTGTCACTGTTCGGTGTTCAGAGAGTATGAGCCATTGCCAGAAAGACTGTAGACGTAAAGGTAAAATGCAAACTATAGAACTCCTAGAAGATAACAGGGGAAAATCTAGGTGACCTTGGCTTTGGCGATGAGTTGTTAAGTACAATGACAAAAGCACGAACCATGAAAGAAAAGTTGAGGGGCCGGCCCCGTGGCCAAGCGATTAAGTTCACACGCTCCTCTTCGGCGCCTCAGGGTTTTGCTGGTTCGGATCCTGGGTGCGGATGTGGCACTGCTCATCAGGCCACGCTGAGGCGGCATCCCACATGCCACAACTAGAAGGACCCACAACTAAAATGTACAACTATGTACTGGGGGGATTTGGGGAGAAAAAGCAGAAAAAAAAAAGTTGGCAAGAGTTGTTAGCTCAGATGCCAATAATTAGGAAAAAAAAAAAAGAAAGAAAAGTTGATAAGGTAGACTTCATTAAAATTAGAAACTCTGCTCCTTGAAATCCACTGTTAAGAGAATGAAAAGACAAGCCACAGACGGGGAGAAACTGTTTTCAAAACACATATCAGATAAGGGACTTGTATTCCAAAATATACAAAGAACTCTTAAAACTCAATAATAAGAAAACAAACAACCCAATTAAAAAGCAGGCAAACCATCTGAACAGATACCTCACCAAAAAAGATACACAGCTGGCAAGTAAGCATGTGGAAAGATGTTCAACATAACGTTTCATTAGGGAATTGCAAATTAAAACAATGAGATACCACTACACACCTAATACAATAACATGATAACAAAATCCAAAACATGACACCACCAAATGCTGGTGAGGATGTGGAGCAATAGGAACTCTCGCTGCTGGTGGAAATGTAGAATGGTACAGCCACTTTGGAAGGCACAAAACTAAACGTACTCTACGATCCAGCAAACCCAAATAAATTAAAAACTTATAGCCAAAAAAACCTGCACAGAATGTTATAGCAGCTTTCTTTATAAGTGCCAAAACTTGGAAGCATCCTTTAGTAGATGACTGGAGAAACAAATTGAGACATCCAGACTGTGGAATCTTATTCAGCACTAAAAAGAAATGAACTGTCAAGCCATGGAGAAACCTTAAAAGCATATTACTAAGTGGAAGAAGCCAGTCTGAAAAGGCTATGTACTGTATAATTCTAATTATTTGACCTTCTGGCAAAGGCAAAACCATAACAGTGATTGCCAGGGGTTCATAGTGGGGGAGAGGGGAGGGTGGAGAGATGAATAGGTGTAGCACAGTGGATTTTTAGGTGGTGAAACTATTCGGTATGATAACTGTAATGGTGGATACATGACATTAGGCATTTGTCAAAACCCGTAGAACAATAGACCACAGAGAGTGAACCCAACATCAACTAATGACTTTCGTTAATAACAATGTATCAACCTTGGTTCACCAGTTGTAACAAATGTACCACACTAATGCAAGATGTTAATAATATCATGTTGGGGTCGGCCCAGTGGCGCAGTGGTTAAGTGCGCACGTTCCGCTTCGACAGCCTAGGGTTCACCGGTTCGGATTTGGGGTGCGGACATGGCACCGCTTGTCAAGCCATGCTGTGGTAGGCATCCCACATATAAAGTAGAGGAAGGTGGGCATGAATGTTAGCTCAGGGCCAGTCTTCCTCAGCAAAAAGAGGATTGGCAGCAGATGTTAGCTCAGGGCTAATCTTCCTCAAAAAAAAATAATATCATGTTATTATTAACTGTGTTATAGTAATATAACTGTATTGGAAACTGTGCTGAAGTGGGAGAGGAAGTATATAAGAACTCTGCACTTTTGGCTCAGTTTTTCTGTAAAACTAAAACTGCTTTGAAAAATAAAATATATTTTAAAAAATGGTGCAGGAAAAAAATATTTTTTTTACCTTGTCAATATTTGGTATGCAGAGAATGTGAGTGATCGCTAAAAAAGCATACAAATGGCTGGGAATGGATCATTCTCCTTAACTGCCAAAAGGGGGTTCTGCCCAGCCTGGGCTCTTCAGGGGTTGTAAAGAAGTTAATATGAAAGCGGCATTTTTAAACAAAGCTGAAATACTGGCACCGTTTTCACAGATTGCAAATACGGAGTCCAAATGCCATGCATTCACTGAGCAGTATTATCAAAACGATTGCCAACCAGAGCTAAAGATCATAGGTGAAGTGCGTTTCTTTAAAATTCAGCTTGAGATAAACTTGGTTAATGATTGACCCTTTCCTGACTATTTGCCTCTCCAACTCTAGGTCAAGGTTTTGAATGGCATCTGTGACAAAACAATCCGATCTACCACGGATCCTGTTATGAGCCAGTGTGCGTGTCTGGAAGAAGTTCACTTACCCAACATTAAACCTGGGGAGGGCCTGGTAAGAAAATTCTAACAACACTTCTTTTATTTTCAAATAACAACACATTGTCATTTTTTGGGAGGGACATGGGGGGAGATTAGCCCTGAGTTAACATCTGCTGCCAACCCTCCTCTTTTTGCTGAGGAAGCCTGGCCCCGAGCTAACATCTGTGCCCATCTTCCTCTGCTTCATATGTGGGGTGCCTGCCACAGCATGTCTTGAGCAGTGGTGCCTAGGTCCACACCTGGGCTCCGAACTGGTGAACTCCAGGCCACTTGAGTGGAGTGGGCAAACTTAACCACTGTGCCACCAGGCCAGCCCCACATTGCCTTTTTTTTTTTTTTTTTAATAATTCCTTATTGCTTTCATTATCGTTTTAAATGGTAGATGAAACTAGACTGTCTTCCATTATGTAGTTAGGAATGTGCCATCTTGAACTGTTGATGTGTTCTATGTTTTCAAAGTATAAAAATAAACAATTTTAAAACTATACTCATATTCTGAAGGAATTGTCTTAACAGTTTTATTTTTAGGGCTTAGCAATGTAAGGAGATATAAAACATTTGGACAAAGGAAGGATAGTCCCTGGGTAGGAAACATTGTCTCTGCTAGTCTCTATTGGCACTTAGGACGAATGTGAGAAGAGGCTGGTTGAAAGATATGGTCCTTGAAAAATAGTTCAGAGGGGCCAGCCCAGTGGTGCAGCGGTTAAGGTTGTGTGCTCCATGTTCGGCGGCCCGGGGTTCCCTGGTTCGGATCCCTGGCATGGACCTATGCACTGCTTATCAAGCCATGCTGTGGCAGGCATCCCACATCTAAAGGAGAGGAAGATGAGCACGGATGTTAGCTCAGGGACAGTCTTCCTCAGCAAAAAGAGGATTGGCAGCAGATGTTAGCTCAGGGCTACTCTTCCTCAAAAAAAAAAAATGTTCAGAAATATTTCATCAGTAATATATGAGCTCTATAGTAGCAGGGTCTGAGAATACATACAGGTAGATACCTGGCTACCTAGATCAGTACGTAGATACCCAGCTCTCCCAGGACCTAGCCTGCATCCAATGTCATTAGTTTGCTGAAATTTAAGTGAAGGAACGGTGAGGCTGATGGATGAGCTTAGAGACTTTGAGTCAGAGACCTGGGTTTAGATCCGGCTAACAAGTGACTTTGCGTGTCAGTTTCCTCATCTGTCAAAGGTTAATCATAATACTAACTGCCTCACAGGGTTGCTGAAAGTGTTAAATTAGATGACGAATGTTGAGCACCAGGTGCTGGGTGGATAGGACCTATGCAGAAATTGGTGGCTGCAGCTGCTGTTGCTGGTGTAGATGATGATGAGGACGAGGAGGTGGGGGACGGGTGCCTAGTGTGTAGGTGGCAATGGGGAGATATCAAGGCTGTCACTTCTCTCAGATAGGAAAGCAAAAATCGGCCAAATATCGACAAACCCACATTCTTAGTTAAGTGGGTTTCTAAGTAAGAAATATGATAGTAAGACTGCTCGGGTGTCAGAATAAATGATGGGTTGTAATAGATTCGACAGGAACACTTCCCGGAGGTGAGTTTACAGTCAAGTGTTGACGTGGAGAAATGCTCCAAGCGGGCAGAAATGGAGTTGTCCTTTCAGATGGTAAAGTTGTACAAGCTGATGCTCTGGGAAGAGGATTAGTACTGTGTGTAGGAGAAGCTGCTTTCTCTGCGAATGAAAGTAACAGGAGAGGAGAGGAATGTGGAGAACCTGGAAGGTGTTCGTATTTGAGGAGATTCTCATTACAGAGTGGGACAGGTTGCTGAGCAGAGCAAGGTCCGAGTCAAAGTGATTTCTGAGGAGGAGCTGTGTTATTGCAATACAGATACCAGGGTGAGCAACTCCTCCTTGGCCAATCTACTTTTTCCGCTCTTCCTCCATCTAATAAAAGTTTAATAGAAATTTTTTATGCTTGATGTGTCAAACTGCAGAAATGTTTCCTCGACGATACGGCATTTACCGCTGAGTTTACCTATCAGGGTTTTTAGGAAGGAGCGTATTTATTTTTATGCTTCCCTTAAAATTAAGGGATGTGTGTTTCTAATTGACTTCCGATGTTGTGTTACTTTGCAGTCTTCGCTCACTCGTCCTGGTCTGGGTTGTTAGCGGCTTGCCTAAGTCACCCTGCAATGATTGTTAATACCAAATTTAACTGGATACGTTGTGTCACTAGACAAAGAGACGGTCAGGAGCGAACAGTCCTTGTTTGAAATGCCTCATTCATTCAGCAGGTCTGAGAAGATGCCTTCTGAGTCCCTGGAGTGATGGCAAAATTCTGTGCGCCTGATACACAAATTATAATATCAAAGAGATCCCCTTTCTGATTTCTTTCACTAGTATTTCGACTTTAGTTTCCCTTCACCGCTCTTTGGATCTTGTTTCACAATCTTTTAGGAGGCTTAAAAATGAGTATTGTTCTGACAGGACTGCCTTTAATGTTTTATAAGTTTAAGTCTCACTTGCAGCTATATTTCTAAATGTTGGAGTAATGAGTTAATAGGTTTGTGACTCCCTCTAGGGCATGTACATCAAATCGACCTACGATGGATTGCACGTGATTACGGGAACCACAGAAAACGTAAGTGCATGTCTGTTAAAAGCTGTTGTATGTTTCAACCAGTTCCACACAGAATCTCTCTAGTTTTCATTTAAATATGTGCGTGCTGTTTTATTATCTGTAATGAGAGCATGGGTGCCTGTTTTGTTTATTTCTTTTGCTAGCACACAGCTTATCACCAGCTGTTGTCAATTTCTTATTTAAATTGTCCTTTATTGCTCTCTTTCAAACACCTTGACCAGTTTTAACCCCCGCCCCTGTGTTAATTATTCCTTTCACATCCTGGGAGTGTTAACCCATAAATACAAAAATAATGATCTCTTTGTTGTTGAGAATCATTCTTAGAAGAACTGGAATTGGTAGCCATATGTGTAAAACACAGTGTTTTTGGTTTGTTTGTTTAATGGAATTTACATGTGTTACCAAAGCAACTATTTCGGCATTTTTGCATGACATAGACTCTTTTTATAGAATTGTATTTCATAGTATTTGGCATGATATTAAAATTTAGTTTTTTCCCCTAATCCTTTGAATAGAAAAATCAGGGCTTTTTCTACTGTAAGAGACTTTGTACACTGTTCTCTCCCCTTTGGAAATTTTGCCACATGAAAGGTTTTTCTTTAGCCCCTCAAAGTGTTTTGAATTTGTAAAAAGTAGCGCCAATTGGATGCTTTCTTTTTGCAACCTACGATATGGCTAGCTTTTGAATGACATTGATATGAAGCTAAAAATGTTCAAACAGCTTCTTGGATCTGTGTAAAAGAAGCACGTGTATGTGGAATTATCTATTTAATCAACTAAGACAACAGGAAATAATTCCTGAAAACAGAAGAAATTTGGTAACTACTTTTCTAATCTGGTGGAAATACGGGTTGAATTTTGAGCTTCAGCTGCTAGGTCTTTTGATAAAATAAAATGGCATGATCGTTGATGAGGGTTTGTGACACACTTGATTTTTGTAGTAAGAAAAAAATGACATTGCTTAAGGCAGTCAATGAATTATAAATAAATTGAGTGGTTCTGGCAGACGAATGAGTGGAAGATGGTAGTGTCTTTATGCGTTCTTTGCTGAGTTACAGCGAGAATATACTGAGAACCACTAGGAATTTTTATACTGTGTCACTTGATAGGCAGTAACAACACAGGAAGTTCTGCTTTGAGGCTGGAGATGGTGCAAAAGAAAAAAGGCGTAACGCATTACACGGTTCATCCCTTATCCTTGTCAGAGACTTCGTGTATTTCAACTGAACCGTGTCAGGAACATACTTGTGTCCCACAGAGTGCATCGTTTTGGAGTTGGATGGGTTCAGAAGGACGGCGAATGTCATTTCAGTCTTTAAGGAGTTGAAGTTTTCCATCAAGTGCTTTGGTGATGGCATTGTTTAACAGCCAAACCTCTGTGGTTCCAGACTTTGGTCTTCTCCAATCTTGGATAAACGTGTAGAACACTATAATATTACTACCAGAAGGCACACAGATTTCTCTTCTTCACCACCCCCCCTTTTGTTTTTAAGGATGTGTTGAGTGAGAGACTCAACAAGCTGTTTTGGAAGCAAATGAAATATCTAATATAATGATACATTTCCTAGAATTTCTGCCAGAAGCATAAGAAAGGGTCAGGGATTCAAGGTTTACCTGGATATAGTCAATCCCAGTGCTCCCATACAGGACCGTACAGACGTCATCCCAGAGAGAGTTGGTTTCCATTTTGTTAAAGATCAAAAAAGGAAAACTTGTCTTATTCCATCTGGTAATCCATTTGAAAATGTCATTCATTCTTTCAGTCATTCAGCTTGTGTTCACTGAGTACCTGGAATATGCTAAACACTTGCTAAGTCTTGTACATGAGGGTGGGAAGTTGGGTAAGAGCCCACTTCTGAGAGGCTTAACCTGGATATTTGACACTTAAATGGCAGTAGAAAGTGCCAGATCCAGGACAGCTTTCCAGCTATCACCTAAGGTCATTATGACTTCAGAGTCACAAAGTTTTAATGGAAGACTGGTATGGAGGGTGGTAGTAGATGGAAATCACCCATGGCGTTCTCAAGGGAATTGTCTCCATATGCCTCTATCTTGCACTCCAGGCTGAAACAATGCCAGTAGACCACCTCTGGCCTCTGGTCCATTTTTTTGGGAGGTTATCTGAGAAGCCAGGATCATTCCAGGGTCAGACTAACAGTATCTAGTGATTCTCTATCTGACTTCTTTTTTGATGTTGTTTAAGACCTTGAAAGGATTCTTGACAGGATCCCATCCATACTCCTGTTTCCCACCCCCAAGATGAGGGAGAATGAGATTAGCCTCAGAAGAATAGATGCATTCTTCTTCAGGTCATCACCCTTGTGCAGCAAACCAGAACAAGCATCATTTTTCAGTAGTCCAGCTCGTGGTGAAGATAGGCGAGATCTACTGCCCTAGGGAGAATTTTGGTATCAAGCTCTCTCTTTACCCGTGTTCTGCCAAGCTCAGCTCTTAATCACTTGGTAGGACATTTGAGAAATGAATGCATGAGGATCCTTAGGAAGGCAAGTCAATTGAGGTCACTGGGGCTTGGTTTTTAAGATTCCACATCTATAATTAGGCACTTCTTGGCCTCAGGGCCATCATTTATAAAGTGAAGCTTACTTTAAATGAATCCCTAGCCGAGGAAGATTAACTGGGCTAGACTGATTATGATCAGACTTACCAAAATTGGTCTGTAACTATGGGTTAAGCATCTGATGCCACGGCAAAAAGAAGCATTGATACATTTTTTTTTTAAGTGCCTCGAGAGGAAGAGATTTGAGGTAGGCCATCTCCCTGTGGTACCCAGGATGCTAGTCTCTGAGGTGAGGCGCTGCTGGTTGTTAGGGCGACAGGCTAAATGTTTTTTAAAATAACTGTCACAGTCACCTGTGCCTTGCGTTGGACCTAGATAAACCAAATGGAATGTTTCTGCAGTTTAATGCCGCTCCTCATTTCTTGTTGAACCTCTCACAAGAGCTGAGGGAGAAAATTCAGCAGGTGTGTCTTGGGTTTTATGGCTGCCTCCTTACCGTGTTCAAAGGTGCTATTTTTTTTAAGGATAGTTGTAATCTGTTTCAAGATTCAGCCAGTTACATAAGTTATCAAATAAAACACTCTGGCCTAGGTAACGTTTGATTATAATTTGAAATCAAAGGTTTATTCTTTCCTTTTCTTTTGCTCCTTTGAAATGTCTTAAACTTTAAGAGTTCTAGTTTGATTAAATCAGTAAGAATACTATGGGCAAAATATTTGACAAATAAATTACATCTATATATTGATATATACACATATGTGAACATGTATATGTGTATGTATTTACAAATTTATAGCAAAGTATTATTGAGGGGAAGCAAAATATGGACTTCATCTCATACTGAAAACACATTCATTTTGAATGCAACCTGAAAATGAAAAAAATTTCGTTTTCTGTAAAGAATTACATTTTCTCTTGTCGCCAGATTTCTGTTTTATTTTATTTTTATTTATTTATTTATTTTTGAGGAAGATTAGTCCTGAGCTAACATCTGCCACCAATCCTCCTCTTTTGGCTGAGGAAGACTGGCCCTGAGCTAACGTCCATGCCCATCTTCCTCTGCTTTATATGTGGGATACCTGCCACAGCATGGCTTGCCAAGAGATGTGTAGGTCTGCACCTGGGATCCGAACTGGCGAACCCCGGGCCACTGAAGCGGACGGTTAGAACTTAACTGCTGTGCCACTGGGCCGGCCCACCATCTTTCTATTTTAATAGCATTGTGATAACATATAAAACGAAGTTGAGTAAAAATAAGATTTAGTTTTAATAATTACTTAAAAGGAAATGGGGTGACAGAGTTGCTATGATGATCTTTACATGTTAAACAGTGGGTCAACTTTGACAAGATTAGTTTTGATAGGGATATCTGTAAGGTATTTTTCAGGTGAACCAGTGGCTTTCATCAGCTCATCATGTCGACAGTGTGTCCCCCTCTTCCTGATAGGTTAGGTGAACCCAGCTGTTCTGACAGATGATCTATCATAACAGGCCACTAATAAAATAGATAACGCAAGTATTCATGTGCCACGTTCTAAAGACTGTATCTCAGGGAACTCAAGTATACTGTGTGATATTTCTTGAGAAAATTGTATTTCCATTACTCGTTGTCTACAGAAGAAAGAAGGAAGAAGAAATAGAAGCAGCAAGAAGTAGAAGGTTTAAAAATTAAAGCAGATCTCTGTTTATTTCTAATAGTCTCCTGCAGACAGATCTCAGAAGATTCACGCTGGGGATGAAGTCATTCAGGTCAATCAGCAAACTGTGGTGAGTTTGTTCGTTGAGACTTAAAAGTGACTATTTCCCTCTAGAACTTTTAGCTAAATCCAAAGCCATTTTGCTTGAATTTTTTAAATTTGCAGTTTATATCCAGTTTTCCATAATTTCAAGTAGTGCTAAGATGAACATATTTGTATCTGCCTATTTGTACCTACCTTTGTGCTCACAGCTGATTTCCTTGAGAGAAATTCATAGGTCCCATTTTTCTTCATTCATGAGCGACTCTCCTCTCCTCTTTTTCTTTCTTTGAAGGTGGGATGGCAGCTAAAAAATCTGGTGAGAAAATTGAGAGAGAATCCTTCAGGAGTTGTGTTACTGCTGAAGAAGCGCCCCACGGGTACTTTCAACTTTACTCCTGCTCCCCTGAAAAACCTGCGGTGGAAGCCGCCTCTTGTCCAGGTATCTTATCAGTTGCAAACTTTCATCTGGCCTCTCAGCTCCTGAACAATGTCAAATTTCTGATATGTCTCCAAAAAGCAAGATTAAAATTTGAAGGTGATTGATTTCAGGAGTTTGTTTGTATATGCCTAATTATCCCAGAATCCTACTTATATGAAAATATACATTCTAGATTTGCACTGAATAGTTTGGGAGCCACTGGCCACTTGTGAATATTTAAATAGTTGAAATGAAAAGTTCAGTTCCCCAGTCTCACTAGCCACATTTCAGATGTTCAGGAGTTAAGTATGGCTAATGGCTGTCATGATCATTGCAGCAAATTCATTCTAGTCTTTCTTCTCTCTCTTTTCAAAAGCACAGTTAGATAAATGTGTACAGTTTGAACGCTCACCTTAGAGCACCTGGGACATGGGGTTGAGTCCTTAGCAGAGGTTTACCGCAGCAGGGGTAGGGACTGTGGGAGTAAAATACCCAGCAGAGAGCTGTATCACTCCCTTGTTTAGAACTGGCAGTCTTGGGTGATAATACAAAGCAGACCGACTTTTAGTGAATTTTATTATTTAAATTCTCTCCAACAATACACTCCTTTATTGCCTACACCTGGGTGGACCATGCTCCTTGGCCAACCCCCCTCGTTATGCCGTGGGTCCTAAGTGTTTATTTCATAAACTGTAAATGAAAAGCAATGACGTTTTAATGCCCTTTTATAAGACTGAGATTACAATTTATATGTAACTGTCTTGCAATTTATATGTAACTGTGATTTTATTGTACATCCTCAAGTAGAAGGAACAGTAGGAGTCTCAAGCTATCAATTTGGACATTTCATGATACATAGAACACTGGAAATATGCCTACATGAGTACATTAATAGGGGAGAGTGTTAAAAATAAATAATAGGTTGTGGAGCGTGGAGCAAGGAGGGGGGACAAATAATTAAAATCACTTCCGAAATAATAACCGAGCATATCCATTGACCCCCAGCTGCTTATACTTGCGTCACTCAGTATAAGGTGTACTTGTAAATTTTGGGGGAATTCTCAGAATGTGTTACTTAACATCGAGAGATCTTAATTCATCATCAATAGTTGGAGTATCTGCTGCATGCTGGCTCTGCCAGCTACTTGGTACATGGGATAAATGTATGGTTCTGAAGAAGGGGAGATGGGTATGGACTGGGTAGGTGAAGGGACCTCTTCTCGAGGAGGTGGGAGCACTTTGGAACCTGGAAGGCTAGGTGGGATTTGACAGATGGGAGGCCATGTCATGGAGATGAATGGTATTCTCTCTTTTTGGTGAGGAAGGTTGGCACTGAGCTAACATCTGTGCCAATCTTCCTCTGTTTTGTATGTCGGATGCCACCACAGCATGGCTTGATGAGTGGGGTAGGTCTACGGTTGGGATCCAAACTCATGAACCAGGGCTGCCAAAGCAGAGCACACAGAACTCAACCACTACACCACTGGGCCAGCCTCAAGAATGCTATCCTTTTTTTTTCCTGAGGAAGAGTTGCCGTGAGCTAACATCCGTGCCAATCCTCCTCTATTTTTTTATATGTGGGACACCTCCACAGTGTGGCTGGTGAGTGGAGTAGGTCTGCACCTGGGATCTGAACCTGCAAACTCCCGCTGCCAAAGCAGAGTGCGTGGAACTTTAACCACCGGGCCACGGCACCAGGCCCAAGAATGCTTA
The DNA here is from genome assembly GCF_041296235.1 of Equus asinus. NCBI lineage: Eukaryota > Metazoa > Chordata > Mammalia > Perissodactyla > Equidae > Equus > Equus asinus. The sequence continues at coordinate 34,715,607 of NC_091790.1, forward strand.
AGACACACACCTGCAAACTGTGGGTATGCTGCCATCAGCAAAGGGTGGTGTCTTAGACAAGGTTTCCTAAGCAGAATCTGTGACCGAGATTTTTGTGAAAGTGATTTTTGAGGGCACGTGCTTCAGGTAAAACTTGTAAGGGAGGGAGGGAAGCAGAATAAGGAAGGGAAGCCAGCAAGGTGCTGTCTTAGGTAAGTGTAGGCTTGGCATGTTATACAGGTGTGACCACACAGTGATGGGCTCCAGTAGCTGTCCTCGGGAGAGGCAGCTGTCAGCTGAGGGCTGAACGGAGAAGGAGGCAGCTGTGAGCTTTCAGTAAGTGACACTCGTGGTAGCGGGTTCGCTGGCGGGCAGAGGGGCCCTGAGTAGGCACCGTAGCCCACTGTAGGAGTGAGTAGATCTCTCCCTGGGGCAGAGGGCAGGACAGAAAGCTGGGCTTCTGGGCTGAGATGGCACAGAGTGCCCGGCTAAGGAGCATGGCCTTCGTCCTACAGGTGCCATGTTGGTGGTGGTTTTTTACATTAATATCTGCATTACTTTGCTAGGGCTGCCATAACAAAGTCCCACAGGCTGGGGGCCTAAAACAAAAGTTTATTTTCTCACAGTTCTGGAGGCTCGAAGTCTAAGATCAAGATATCAGCAGGATTGGCTTCTTCTGAGGCCTCTCTCCTTGGCTCGTAGACCGCCACCTTTTCCCTCTGTCCGACATGGTCCTTCCCCTGTGTGTGTGTGTCCTAATCGCCTCTTCTTATAGGGACACCAGTCATACTGTATTAGGGCCACCCCTAATGACCTCATTTCAGCTTAACTCAGTCAACCAAATACAGTCACGTCCCGAGGTCCTGGAGGTTAGGACTTCAACATGGGAGTTTTGAGGGGGTCACAGTTCAGCCCATGACACTGTCTAGACACAAGACATACCAGGTGGGAGCTGCTGCACGTCTAGATGATGGGTGATGAGGTTCTTTTGGGTGAGGCTGGTGACAGGGGCGATTCCAGTGAAATATTAATGCAAGAGGCCATTTGGAAGAAGCATCAAAAAGACTCACAAAACAGCACATAGTGGTTAGGAGGGGGTGTCTGGAGTTGAACCCCTGGAGTTCCAATCCCAGCTTTGCCATTTATTAGCTAGGAGATGTTAGACATGGTATTTAATCCTCTAAACCTCCCTCCTGATTATTAGTGTTGACTGTTAGAAAGCCTTTGTGCTAAGGGATGAGGAAGGCAAGCCAAGCAGGTGTGAAATGTGACTGTGAACATGAGTCATGATATCGGTGACAGAAATTAGAACATCAGGAAAGAGCCGCCTGGAAGACAGAGATGATGGGTCTTTTAGGCATCAGTGAGTTTGAAGTGATAGAGGAAAATTCAAGTAGATGTGTTCAGAAGGTAAGTGAAAATTATTTCAAAGCACAGGCTAGAGTTAGTCCCTTGACCCCTGGAAACTCAGGAAGGGACACAAGTTCGTCTTTTCCAGTTTTGTCTGCCTTCCTGCCGAGTTCCACTAACTGAAGTTTGGGCAAGAGGTGATGGTGAGAGATGAGACACCGAACTTTGCTTCTGACCCAGGGAGAGAACCACCATCAAAATGCAGAGGTCGTTTTACAGTTTAGCTACCAACTGTTCTCGCGATGCGTCGGGATATTTTCAGAATATAAACTCTGGTCGACCAGTACTCCGCAGACGTTCTCAGCTCCCTACCTGGGCGTTGCTCTGTGTCTCATTCTTCAGGGTCCTTTGTGCCTGGGTGCCCACCTCTCCTTTAATTCTTGTCAACATCATTAGAGTTGTCCTGTCACAAAAAGGTGTTCCACGTTCTGTTTTTAGGCCACAGTCCTGGTAAATGAGGATTATTGGTGCAGAAGTAGTCATCAGTGTTGCTTTTGGAGAGTTCCTGTTCTGTGTAAATGTTTCAATTCACTTTGGCTTCTACTTGTCGAGGGCCTGGATTCTGGCCCCGTGCTTCAGACACCGTCTAAGATTGGCAGATTGAGATGTTCATCAATTACGTATTGACTAGAGTTGACAGACTGTACGATAGTGGCCAACATCCAGGATATGGGGATTATGTTTCTCTGTGCCTTGGGGTCTCCCCCAAAAACGGGGCTGTCACTGTGAACACTGGCTATCCCAGTCCTTCTAGTCCTTAGATCTCGTTCACAGTCTTACTTCGGGGAGCCTTAAGGGTCTTGCATCACCGTCTGGGCTAGATAGGGTTTGAGGTACCTTTTTATGTCCATCCAGGCCCGAGCACAGTTCTCATGTGGTGCCTCCATTTCACCGAGCATTGACTTCGTGCCTTGACTCCGATTTCCTTGCTGTTCCTGTCCCAACCAGAAAACACTGACCGTTGTTGTTAGACTGTAAAAGAGAGAAGATTGAAGTTCTTACACAAGATTTTAAAAAACAGGTTCTTGGAGACCAATGACATAATTAAAGTGAAGCTGTGTGGATTTAAAATTTAACTCATATGTCTGTGTGTATGTCTATCATACTAAATTAAACAGCACAAGGGTTGCACACTTACTGTGTGACAAGCAATGTGCTAAGCCAGTTACATGTATTATATCACTTAATTCTCACAGCTACCCTGTGTGGGTACTATTCTTGTCCCCATTTGTTCCCATTTTATAGATGAGACACAGAGAAGTTAAGTAATTTGCCCAGGGATACACAGCTAATAAGAGGTAGCACCAGGGTGGCACCCAGACAGTCTGAGCCCACACTCCTAGTCAGTGGAAGCATTGTTAGTGATTTGTATGAATGAACTCATTTAATCCTCACTGCAACCCTATGCAAGAGGTAGTGTCAGTGTGGCTGTTTTTCAGAGGAGGAAACTGAGGCACAGGTGTTTAAGTGATTGTCTTAGAGCTAGAATTCTAACCCGGGCAGCTGGCTCCCGAGCCTCTGCTTCCCACTGTGCATCTAGTCTTTCAAAACTCCCAGGGAATTCTGAGTGTCTCAAAGAAGAATGCAGTTGAATGTGGCTCGTAGCTGTAAACACGTGAATGACCTCATTCCCTGTTTCCACAGGGGCCGGTGTTGGTTTTGGGGAGGAGGAAGCGTGTACGAAGAATAATCTTCAATTCAACCTTCACCCTTTTGCCTATTTCAGACCTCACCTCCACCCACGACAACCCAGTCCCCTGAAAGCACTATGGATACCTCGCTGAAGAAGGAGAAGCCAGCCATCCTGGATCTTTATATTCCTCCTCCACCGGCCGTTCCCTACTCTCCCCGGTACGTCCTTGTCCTTTCCGTGATGTGCACGTCTCCTGAGCATGGAGATTCTAAGTGGCGGTGTGAAGACCACGAGGATCTTGAGAGGACAGGTCGCTAAACTCCAGTGTGACAGGGCTGAGTCTTGAAATTTCTGTTAAGAAGTGTGATCCTGGGGTGGCAGTTGGGGGGAAAGGTTGAAGGTGGTCAAAAGATACAAAATTCCAGTTAAAAAATAAGTCTTGGGGTGTAACGTACAGCATGGTGACTACTGTTAGCAATACTATATTGTATATTTTGACAGTTGCTAAGAGTGTAGATCTTAAATGTTCTCACTACGGGGGAGGAAAGAATTTCTAACTGTCTGTGGTGATGGGTGTTAACTACACTTACCGTGGTGATCATTTCTCCATACAGTCCCTCAGCATCTGCAGGGGATTGGGTCCAGGAACCCCCTCCATAACCAAATCCACGGATGCTCAAGTCCTTGTGTCAAATGGCTTAGGACGATGGATACAGAGGGCTGAGTGGACATACATAAGGCATTATGTTTTACACCTAAAATCAATACAGTGTTATATGTCAATTATATCTCAATAAAACTGGGTGGAAGAATGTGATCCTTTAGGGAAAAGTGTAGGTTCAATGGGTCTTGAGGCTGCACAGTTTGGTGGGGGAGGGCCGTTTACGAAGGCATGTGCTCTTGGCATGCATGGTTTGGACTCCTCCTCGGGCCTCTCAAGGGGCTGTTTGGGGGTCCCTGAAGCTGAAGTTTTATTAGTGACATGGCAAATTCATCTTTGGGAAGGAAGATAATAACTATTTCTGTGAGGTTAAAGGTACAGCTTTATTTTGCTGAGAGAGATGTGTTCTTCACAGAACTTAAAAAAATATGTGAATGTGGGTGTGGACACTATATTTGCATGTGTGTGTGTCTCTTGTAAAGTCTTAAAGATCATTGCTTTCTTAATGGCTTGCTTAAACGTTATATGGTGCAATAAGATGGACATATTAGATGTTCTCTAGGGGATAATTTAGGTCTGAAATAAAGGCTTATTTATATCAATTTACATATTTACATATGCTGGTAAAACTAGAGAATCTCACTCATTTATTCAACATACTTATTGAGCATCGGGCCTGAGTTACCACCTTACATAAAACAGACATGGTTCTTGCCCCAAGAGAATGGCCAATGTCTTGGTCAGCCGTTCAGGAATAAACTGAGAAATATGTAATTATGTTATAATATTTCATAAGACAAAGTCTGAGCTGAACTTACTGTGATGTTTTACTTTGGAGTTTTTTATTTGTTTGTTTTTGTGCTAAGCTGAGCTGTTTGCTTCTGTTGTGTTTCTCCCCTGGGCACAAGGAAGAATTACAGTCATTTTCCTCTCCCTTGAGTCTTGGTTTGCCCAGAACTGATTGCGGCAGGTAGAGCAGTTGCCTTAGGAGCTCAGAGGCCTTCTGGTTGGCGGACAAGACTCTTCCTTGTATTCACAGACCAGAGTCCTGTGGCCACGGGGTCCTAAGTTTGTCTAAAGCTACAGGGAGTTGTTGCCCCTACACATGAACAATACGAGTTTCACTGATGACCAGTGTCTGGATTATTCTATCAGACATTGTAGGGAGGACCCTCCCAACTCCTGAACCCTGAATATTCTTGTGTGGGTCTCAGTGAGGCGTCACAGGAGCAGTGGTAAGAAAAAGGATGTGTACACAGTGAGGAGTAGGGGACCTGAGGCTTTTAATCTTCTTAGGGGAGACACATGCGCACACACGTACACACCCATCATTTTTTGCTTGAGGTAACATTGGTTTCTAATATTATATAAATTTCGGGTGAACATCATTATATTTTGATTTCCGTGTAGACTACATCGTGTTCACCACCCAAAGACTAATTACCATCCATCACCATGCACACGTGCCCTTTTAGTGCTTGGCCCTCCCTGCACCCCCCTTCCCCTCTGGTAACCACCAGTCTCATCTCTATGAATATTTTCTGAGGAACAAAACTGCAAATGGTTACAGAGAAAAAGTTGGGAGTCATGAAAACTTTGTGAACTGGGAAGTTATATGCCAGACTTAAAATGTAGGAGACAGATTCATGGGGCCAAGGGGTGTGCAGACAGCAGGCTTACTGGGAATACCAGTAGACAAGGGTGATTAGATTATTTTTGGACTCAGTTGATTCTGTAGTTTTTGCAGTGATTACCTAATGGAATTTACTAAATGCAAAAAATTTAACCAGCCAGTAACTTGGACTCAACTGAAATTAAGTTGTATTGTGAGCTGACATTTAGGTAGAGTTAAGTTGGACTCAGTGATCTGACTTTGGCTGGTTTCCGTACTTAGTTCAGAAATCAGACACTCTCCGTTGGGTACTATAAAGGCCCCTTTGTATTTTTTGATGTAACTTTCAAATCTAACAACTCCATTACACGTCAGGTGTCTTCTTGGCTGGATCTTTGCAATGACATTACTCTTGGCATGAGAAAAATGGTTCGAGGGAACATACCTTACCTTGTAATTCCTGTAGTAAATAGGAGATTCAATTATGGGACAGAGGTACAGGGAAAATAGAGCTATCTTTTCAAAAGTATATTTGTACCATTTAGACCTCTATAAAAAAAATTTCATTTTCTCTTATTTCATAGGATCATGGCATCTATTCTCATTTAACAGGATCTCTATGTATTTGAGGGGCAACTGGGATTGAAAAAGTCATGCTTTTTCCTCCCGTGAAAGAGGAGGATTTAAATTTTCTCATGTGTGCAGGAGGCAGTAAGTCTCTGCTTCCTCAGATGAGAGGAGCTTTGAGAACAACTTAATTATCGCCCATCATCTTCCAGGGATGAGAACGGAAGTTTTCTTTATGGAGGATTCAGTAAGTGTAAACAGCCGTTGCCGGGTCCTAAGGGTTCAGAGTCCCCCAATTCCTTCTTGGACCAGGAAAGCCGAAGACGCAGATTTACCATCGCTGACTCGGATCAGTTGCCTGGGTATTCGGTGGAAAGCAATGTTCTGCCCACAAAAATGAGAGAGAAAACACCATCTTATGGTACGTTTCCGAGTGTTTGTTTTGTTCTGCCGTTGGCTTTTTCTTCTCTTCCCCACCCCCTAACTTTTTTGGAACTGTTGGATGAATTTGGCATACTTTACGGGTAATCCGAGGAAAACATAAACCTCAATGAAATTCTAAGTATGAGACCTTTCTGCGTCTCTGAAGCACAGCCTTGTTGAGTCATCACTCTGCCTGGCATCAAAGCCCAGCGGGGTGAGATCACGTTACAGTTTTAACTTTCAGTGCCTGGGTTCTAACTTGGAGTTGCTCTGCTCTGTATACCCGCAGACACAAGTTCAGAACGCCCCTGCCCTCATTGCTTGCTTTGGAAAGACGATGCCTTAAAATACTTTCCTGGTTTTAAAATATGTTCTTGCTTATGCTTAAGGGATTGTCATATTGGTGGTGGCAGAAGGGGGAGGGTTTCCTAAGTTATAACTAAAGGGGAGGATTCGCTAATGTCCAAAATCCCTGTCGACTTGTCGCTTTCCTTCCCCTCTCTCTGAAGGCAAGCCCCGGCCTCTGTCCATGCCTGCGGATGGGAGCTGGATGGGGATTGTGGACCCTTTTGCAAGACCTCGAGGTCATGGGAGGAAAGGTGAGATTAACTTAAGCAAATAGCTCCAAATAGGGAGTCAAAAGACCCAGGCCTTACTTTCAGCCCTATTCCTAAATGTATTGCAATAACTGGATAGAGGCCTTAGTCTGTCTGAGTCCCATCTTCTCATTTATAAAGTCAGGAATGCTGAAGATCTCTAAGGTCCCCCCTATTTCTAGAATAGCAGAATTATATAGTCCTAGTTAGTGATCATAAATGTCCTCATTAGTATTGTGTGTTTTTAAAAGGCTGTAGACACTGATGGTCCAATTTCTAAACAAGTAGAGATACATTATTCAATCTCCTCCTAAATTTTCTGACTATTATTATTGGAGTCTGATTTTTGATGAACAGACATGGATTGTTTTGGTCCCATATCCTTCTTGTGTTAGAGAGTAATTGCTATGGGAAAAGAAATTTGTATTTAATTCACTTTGCTATTAAAGTTAGTAGTTATTACCCTCATCTTGAGGGAAATGTTTATAAATATTCTTATTTTTTGCCAGATCATATTTGATTATCGATGCTGGCAGGACAATATAACATTGCTTTTGCAGTGCTAAAACAGAGAAAGTTAGAGTACAGGAGACCTTAGGTAGTAAAAGGAAGAAGAAATAAATTTTGGAGGCCCAACTTCCAAAGCAATCAACCCCTGCCATCTCCCCGGGACTGGGTCAAGTTTGTCATCCAAACACCCCTACCACCTGGATTATGCCAATGAGGAAAAGGAAGAGGACACCTGGCTAAGGTCCAAGATACCCTTAGTTGACATGTGAAAATTTCTGGAGCAGTCAGCAGGTGGCAGGGCTGTCCTTTGTTTAGATTTAGAAATGTCAGTGTCTTCATTGCCATTCTTTTAGCCTTTTGAGCGTCCATGTAGCCTTTTATTTCCTTCATATGTTAAGAGTTGGGGGTGGGGGTAAGGAACGTGAAATCGAGATATGAAGAAAATACTGGATGCCCTATCTCACCTTCCACATTTTTCTTCTGTGGTCATTTTAGAATGAAAGGTTTCCTCACAATGGGCACTTAAAAAAAAACAGCTTTATTGAGGTATAACTCACATACCATAAATGCTCATCCTTTAAAGTGTAGTTTAGTGGTTTCTGGTACATTCATAGAGTTGTGCATCCATCACCACTATCTAATTCCAGAACATTTTATCACATCAAAAAGAAACCCCAGGGGCTGGCCCCGTGGCCGAGTGGTTAAGTTCGCGAGCTGCGCTGCAGGCGGCCCAGTGTTTCGTTAGTTCGAATCCTGGGCGCGGACATGGCACTGCTCATCAGACCACGCTGAGGCAGCGTCCCACATGCCACAACTAGAAGAACCCACAACGAAGAATACACAACTATGTACCTGGGGGCTTAAGGGAAAAAATAAAAAAATCTTAAAAAAAAATACTCAGCTTTAAAAAAAAAAAAAAGAAACCCCAGACCCATTAGCTGTCAGTCCACATTCCCTCCTCCTTCGGTCCCTGGCAGCCACTAATCTACTTTCTGTCTCTGTGGATTTGCCTATTCTGGATGTTTCATATACAGACTTGTACGATATGTCGCGTTTTGACAATGAGAACTTTTTAAAAGTAACTTTTTCAATTTGATTACAAAAGCGAAACAAGTAGTTTAAAAACATCTAGAAAGTACAAGAAAATAAGACTCAACTGTAATCTGCTTCCCCAACCTAGAAATAATTACTCTGAATTTTTGTGTATCTTCCAGTTATTGCTATATTTACTTATTAGACACTTGGAAAAAATGTGCAAAATGGAAGAAATAGATGTTCAATAATACTATGTAAGGTGAATGTTATCTGGAACATTTTTTTTTAAATAGCTGCGTTAGTCATCCATCTTAATGACGATAGCATCTATTGATTCAGTCTGCTATGTTGTTGGACATTTATTTTCTGTCCCCCCCTCCCCAATTATAAATAGTGCTCCAGAAAGCATCCTTGTATGTAGATCTTCACGCATTTTTAGGAGTGGAATTTCTGAATCAAAAGAATGTTATGTGTTGCCAAAGTGCCCTGCATTTTAAATTTCTATTCTGTTTCTTAAACAGCACCCCCCTCATCCCAAAGAATCTACTGACGTTTAGGGTGGGGTCATTCTTCCTTGTTTGGAAATGTCCCGAGCATTGCAGAGCAGTAAAATCTTTGAACCTCATCCATTAAAGGTGAATAGAGCCTGGCTTTCATTCAGGATGACACTTAAAGGTGCCCCCACCTTTTTAAATGCTCCTTAGGGATGCTCCAGGATAAGGACCACTGTTCTAGAAGTATGTGTGACATGCTGCCTGCATAGATCATGGACAGATGGGGAAGGAGTGATAGAATTACGTGGCTTTCTCTCTTTGTCTTTTGATTTCAAGTGAAATTATGAAAATTCTGACACTGCTAAGGAAGCGCCAGCATGCTGTGAATCTGTTCTGCCCTTCGTTACCTCTTAGGTGTGAAAGCAACCTGAAGTATGATGAACCTCTACCATTTCTGCTTTCTAACACCAGTGGGGTGGGCCTGGCCATCTTCGAGGCCCTGTAGCCCCTCCCAGGGAGGAGGGCAGGGTGTGTTACCCACTTTCAGAGGGCGTCAGAAGTCTGAGCAGGCTGCGGGCCGCTGAACAGCAGTGGGCAGTGGACGGGTTATTTTAATGCACTCGTGGGCTTTGTCTGCAAACAGGTGAGGACGCCCTTTGCCGGTATTTCAGCAATGAGCGGATCCCTCCGATCATCGAAGAAAGCGCCTCTCCTCCCTACCGTTTCTCAAGACCCACGCCGGAGAGGCAGCTGGTCCGAGGCGCAGACTACATCCGAGGGAGCAGGTGCTACATCAGTTCAGATCTCCATAGCAGCGCCACGATTCCATTCCAGGAGGAAGGGACCAAAAAGAAAGCCGGCTCCTCCGCAGCCAAGTCCTCTTCTACAGAGCCGTCCCTGCTGGTCAGCTGGTTTACTCGCCTGAAACTGTTGACTCACTGAGCCCGGCCCTTCCTGGACTCCTCAGTGGCTCCTGCTACCAAGTGCCTTGCTCCTTCAGCTGACGACCTGCTCTGATTTCACCCACAGTATTATGTAGCGACCTTATACGATTTCATTTTTTGTTTTGAAAGTTGCTTACTGCCTTTCTTGGAATTTTGAAGTAAATGAATGGGAACAAATCCAGAGGATCTGAGATGCTGGTTTGTGGAGACAGGAGGAGAGAAATGGGTAGAGTCTGCTTTTCTTGCTTCCTTAGGGTCGGAACACAGAGACACACTCACTCTGTAAACTGGAGCCTCGCCAGGAATGTTTTGGTCATTAGAAGGAACTGGGGCATTGTTTGTTTTTGGGAGTGGGACTAAAATTGGTGGCCATTGTCACACAGATGTGTTGGTTTGTGGTCCAACTTCTTCACCTGAAAAAGCTAGTGGAGAAAACATTTTTTGTTTTGATTTTTCAAGCTATATACCGTATTTGTAAGTGTAGCAGCTTTGACTTTGAAGTAAGATGTGGCAAGTGTCTGATATTCTTTCAAAGCAGAGGTTTACGTTTAGACCTGTTACACTTGGTTAATCCCCTTTTCATAATGATCTCTCAGTATAGGTCAATTAATACAGAAACACAGGGACACATTTAGATAGGGCTTGTTACACACCAAGAAGTTTATGGTTATTTGTGAGGGGTGTCGTTGTTATCGTTATATATTATTATCTTTAAGGAGAAAGAAAGATTTATAAGATTTGCTGACAGCCAAAGTATCATTCAGAAAGATGAAGCAACAATACTTAGGTTTATGAGAGATACATCAGTTTTGCATTTTGACCTGTTCAATGTCTATCTTCCAGAAAAGAATGGACAGTTCTTTAAAATTGTACACATTTTGCTAATTAGAAATTTCTCGGAAAGTCTCATGGTCACTAATTTTCAACTAGCATTAGCTATTTTGGATAAGCGTGTCTGGATATTAACTCCTGTTTAAACTGAATGTATGATATTTTGTTAGAATGGAAAAGTGCTATCTTGTTAATTTAAGTGTTTTAAATATAGTTGTATATTTTTCTTACTCCTAGTCACATGTAATTGAAATATTTCTGTTTTGCGTCACTGACAAAGCTAATGAAAAAGAGTGTTCAAAGTGTTTTCAGATTCACAAGTGGCCACCATGGGCCACTTAATTAAAAAGCAAAATGGGGTGTGTCAGGTGGCGCAGTGGTTAATTCATGTGCTCTGCTTCCGTGGCCCAGGGTTCACAGGTTCAGATCCCAGGTACGAACCCACACACTGCTCATCAAGCCATGCTTCGGTGGTGTCCCATATACAAAATAGAGGAAGATTGGCACAGATGTGAGCTCAGGGGCAATCTTCTTCACCAAAAAAAATAAAAGCAAAAATAAACCCTCCCAAACATTTTGGGATTTTATGGATTAGAAACAGGGACATTGAGGAAGTGCGTGGAAAGTAAAATTACATTCGGGGAATTTTCTGAGGTGTATTCCTAGGCAGAGCTGGTGTCCCCTACTCAAAAATATCCTCCCCCTCCCCCCGGGATTGTTTACTTTGCTAAACTGACTTGAAATTCAATGAATTGGAGATTCCCTAGAGTTAGCACACATCTGCCCTTTCAGATGCCTCTGCTGGGCTTAAAGGAACTAGGAACCCTCGTGTATGGGTTCCTTTCAGTCTCTAAGGAACTGCAGAGAAGACGTGGGTGTTTCGTGGGGGACGGAAAGGAGTTTGGCAAATGGGTAGAGAGGGTGGGAAAGTGTGATTCATTGGGTGCTGAAGGACACAACATAAGGGCAGAGCGTGGGGGCGGGGAGCTCTGGTAATAGGGTCCTGGTGACTGGGAGGGGGCTATGGAAAAGGAGGCGCGCCAGCCGGGCCCATTTTACTGTTAGTGTGAGCTGGCTTTATGCCCAGAAAATGGGGTGGCAACACTTCCTCTCACTCCCTGGCTGGGGGGCGGGGGGACTCTGAGGGCTGCAGTTCAGCTGAATAATGAGTTAAACAGCTTTGGAGGTCTTAGCTGAAGGTTAGCCCCTTTTCTATGGAGAAAATGCCACTTGTGATCAAATGAGCATCCTCAAAATGAATTTTCAGCAGCCAGTCCTAACTATAGGCAGTGCCCAGCTTAAATTACTGTATTAGATGAGTGTTTTTTAGACTCTGTTCCCTGAAGCCCTAAAAGAAGACCAGAGAGATTTCTGAGTCCTCTCTCTTCAGTCAGCCTCCCCAGCTTCATTTTTTTTTTTTTAAAGATTTTATTTTTTCCTTTTTCTCCCCAAAGCCCCCCGGTACGTAGTTGTGTATTCTTCGTTGTGGGTTCCTCTAGTTGTGGCATGTGGGACGCTGCCTCAGCGTGGTCTGACGAGCAGTGCCATGTCCGCGCCCAGGATTCGAACCGACGAAACACTGGGCCGCCTGCAGCGGAGCGCGCGAACTTAACCACTCGGCCACGGGGCCAGCCCCTCCCCAGCTTCATTTTTATTTATTTATTTTTTTTTAATTTTTTTTTTTATTAATTTTTTTTTTTTTTTTTCCTTTTTCTCCCCAAAGCCCCCCGGTACATAGTTGTGTATTCTTCGTTGTGGGTTCCTCTAGTTGTGGCATGTGGGACGCTGCCTCAGCGTGGTCTGACGAGCAGTGCCATGTCCGCACCCAGGATTCGAACCGATGAAACACTGGGCCGCCTGCAGCGGAGCGTGCGAACTTAACCACTCGGCCACGGGGCCAGCCCCTTCATTTTTATTTTTATTTGGAGTTTTCTCCTGAATTGTGTTTGAGAGAGAGATTGCTGCTAAAAAAAGTTCGTATATATTTCTCCTGTTGAGATATATAAACAGTACTTTCATACTAATTTCTTAGAAATTAATGGAAACTGCTTGTCTCAAGAGCAATCCAGGTTTAATGGTGGACATCTGTTAACGTACGAAGATGCAGAATGACGCTTTTTGATTCGATACTTTAAAACAGTGGTTCTTTTTTAACCCTACCAGACCCAACTCAACACACACCACTTTTTATAAAAAATATTCTATAGCATCACTACAATTATTAAATGAAAGTCATGGATGATAAAAACTACCTTCACACATAAAAGCATCACCCCCATTTACTGTTCCCAAATGAAATTAACGGGTAATATAACTGACCTCTATACGTACACATCAATATAATGTCCTAAGTGGAATATAAACAAATACAAATATTTCATAATGAAATAACTGTTTTAATATGTAAATCCTCTAGGATGATTATATTACAAGATGCAATGAAATAACACGGCACATACTTGCGTCTGTATATAACATCACCAGGTATGTGGCAGCTGCAAGTGCAGACCAGGGCGGTCCGGCCATATTGGCAACTCAACACCAGGAGCAGGATTGATGTTGGCAATATGCTTTTCTAAAATGTGGCCAGTGTTCCAGACCAAGCAGAGGTCTCCAACAGCGACACACATACAATGCTTGCTGGATGCCTGGCATTGTTCTAAATACTCACCTAACAACTTTATGAGGTGGATGCCACTGTCATTCCCATTTTACATGAGGAAGTTTCCAAGTATTCGCAGCTGATGCTGGCAGAGCTGGGATTAAAATCGAAACAATCTAGCTCTGGCATCCTTGCTCATAATCACTTTACTGTACAGGCTTCCTTCGATTTATAGAATAACTGCGTTCCTGAAAAAGCCAATGTATATTAAAACCGGGCTAAAAATTCCCTGTGTGTTTATATGTAAAATAAAATTATAGCCTCAGATAATTCTAAAGTGGGTTTCCATCTCCATGAACATTTGGTGGGGCAATTGAAAGTTGTGCTGAGCGGGGTCAGTTCTTAGCTGAGAGGGGTCGAATTCGCAGGGCTTGTGTAGCATCCAAACTCCTCCGCCTGTTACATGCACCCTCCCCATTGCTGGCACTTCGTAAGCCCGCACATTTCCAAAACTGCCTCTAGGGGGCAGTACCATCCCTCTGAGAACAAGTGATTTAAAAGAAACCTGTTGCATCCCTGAGTGGTGTTTCAGTCTTCATCTTGTGTATCCGTCCATTTTCTGTCTCTGCTTCTCTCTCCTTAGTTCTCTCCTCCCCAAACCTGAAGTTTTAATATTTGTTTTGTGGGGTTTGTTTTTGTTTTTTCCCCCTAAGAGCCAAGCTGGTGTTGCCATCTGGCCCAAAGACCATGAATATCCTCAAGTTTCAGTTTGTTGACCCTCAGAAAACCCTAAGAGGTATTTATTTACACATCACTTTTCATCCCCTATAGAGTTTGAGTAAGTAAATCTCTCTGTTTGACACTTGAATATTACCAGCAAAGGATAAACATCCTGTTGCTTTTTTTTGGCCACCAAGGGCATCAATAGGATGGCCATGTCGGCCTAATTTGGATGTTTCCGTGTATCTGTGATTGGTCGTTACAGACAAGTGGTTCACAGTTTGCTCCCAAGCTTGTGAATGCAATCACAGCATCCTTTCCTTTGGGATGAGACCACGGCAAGCTACTTCCTTGGAGATTATCTGGAAGGTGGACATCTTGAAAAAGAATAAACTACTTTTGGTATGGCCGCTTTTTGGCTTGGCCAATGACATTTGATTTTACTCATTTTTGGAGTTACTCTGCTTTTGTGTTTTTTTAATACATTCATGCTAATCTCCTGGAAGGTGAGTATTTAAAAGTCTGTTGATTAAAAACCAGCTTAAAGAGTACACAAAAGTTGACCTGTCTCATGTTTCTTCAAATATGTGGAAGGCCTTGCATGATGGAGCAAGCCTAGCAGGACCATAGTACATGTTTGGTGATACCCAAAGGGATTAAAAAGTAGATTTTATGACCTGTAGGGTATGGGATTAGAAAAAATATGAATCTTCTTGTAAAATTTACCTTATCATTTTCTGGAAATGTCTCAACTGCTAAGTTTTGCCTTAGGGGTTTTATTTGGGGCCAGAATTATTGCTAGAAGTATGCTGGTTTGACAAAAGTTAAAAAAAAAAAAGATTACGTCAAATTCAGATTTGCTAGAAGACCATGTTTTTCTCTGGTTTTAGGGATGTGAGGTCTATCCCAAACCCAGTTTGTGTGTGTGTGTTTATAGAAGATAATTTTTTCCTACTACAAAAATCTTTCTAGGATAATGGCCTATGGCTTACTGATTTGGAAAGAGGAGAGAGATTTTGTCCATAATCAACAGAATAATGTCACTCAGCCAAGAGGCTGGCACACACAGCCTTTCAGAACCTCTGGGGCACTTACTCCTCTCTGCTTACGTGGAAATGCGCATGATGGTGGGTTATTAAGGACAAGATTCTGGTTGTAACCTGATCATCCCTAAGCATATTCTGTAATTCTGTGGCAACATTTATGAAGCTTATCTTCTGAGTTGATCAGCTGTTCATGTGCTGTCAATTTACAATGGACCTCAGATTTAAAACATGAGCTCCAACTGAAGGAGGTGGGGTTTAATCCTACTTTCTCTCTGGATCCCACCAACCATGCTGGAGTCACAGCTCTGAGAAAGACAGTTCACAGTCTGAGCAGGCATGTCACGCTTGCAGCCAAATATTACATTCCTTCTCCTTTACCGAGCTTCTTGTTTCTTCGAAAAGTTTGGAAACTGAAGTTGTAGGAGAAAATTAAGAGATAAACCTCAAAGGTATTTTTTTAAAAAAGAAGGGGTACATTGCTTCTGGAATCCAGGGATCCGGAGATAGGGATGTTCTCATCGTTTTCTTTGCCCTTGCTCGGCGTATTGTAAGTGCTCAAATGCTTGTGAAGGAATGACTAAAAAGAGAGAAACACATCAGGAAAAAACTCCATTTTCTTTGTTCTTCCACTGACTAGACCCATTAAAAGAGATTTACCATTTCACTTTATTGTTAGGGTGATGAGACGGTATTTTGAGCTATTCCTTCACCATTCAGACATATCTTGGTCTGAACATTTTGATTATTTTAAAGAAATATGAAAGAGCTTTAAAGATGAAATCTAACAGAAAGGAATATTGTCTCTGAAGTAAGAAATTGTCCTTTTAATGTTGTGGTGTTGCGTCGTTTTCTTTCTCATAGATACTTGTCTGTCATTCCAACTGAGGCTGTGCCAAGATAAGAGTGGAGAGATTTCAGGAATTAGTACTAATTTAGAAGTCTTTGACTTCTGGAAATTGATATCGAGTATTCAGAACCAGTTGGGGGCTCAGCTTTTGAAGTCATAATCCAGCTGTCCCTCTTTACTGCTTCTAAGCTCTGTGACTTGAAGCAAGTTACTTATCTCACTCTTTCCCAGTTATCTATGAAATGAGGATAATAATAGAAGCTACTTCCTAGGCTTATGGGGATTAAAGGAGATAATGTTTGTAAGGCCCTTAGTATGGTCTAGCACACAGCACTTCATAGATGTTGACTCTCCTTGAAATACTCTAGTAGTGTTTACACCATCTTAACCTCTAGTAAATAAGACCTTCGGAGCCAGTCAGCAGAGAATTGCTCATTCTTTTGTCCATAACCAGCAAAATAATACCATTGTCACACTGTCAGAAGACTGCTGTGTAGTCTGTGGCCTGAAAATGTGGTTTTTACTGGCACACATCTCCATTACTCAGAAGTTCTGGCTGAGTCAGAACTCAAGAAATGATAAAAGTCTGTCTATGATTGGACACACTCAGAATAATAGAGCATTATTTTAACATTGGCTTGATTTGTCATCAGCATGTCTTCTCTCTTTAATCCCCTCAACTTTCTTCAACAAAATGATGTATGAAGACAAAGGAAATCTAAGCATCTTCCCCATCTCCTATTTGGCTGAGTGACTTCTGCCTCCTGTCCCCGGCTTGAAGTGGTACCCCCGAACTTATTTCTGTGTGTCATATAGTTAGGAAAAAAGGAAACATGGAGAGTGGTACCTATTTTGAAAATTCTCATGAAAAGGAACTCTTCCATAATTGTAAAACTAATAGATTGTGTTGCCTTTGCGGAAGCTGAAGAAGGTTGTCCTCAGATGCTTCCCCTAACTAATGCTTTGCTAGGTCCAGGGAGAAATTGGGAAAGAGAAACTACGAGAGGGACAAAGGGAACTGGAAAATGATTGTTAGTCTTGGCTTTCACTTGGTTTATTGCGTTGTGCGTGACTTCCAACCATCTGCGCACGTGCAGCATATCAGCCAGCCTGAGCACAGACCAACAGATGCTTGGCTAATACAGACACAGTAGTCATGAATGTTGTTTCTGGAAAGACTTTGGTGAATAGAGTCCGTTTCTGATTGCCCGTGAGTTGAGATTTATTTATCTGTGCCGTCCGATGGTGGTGGGACTGTGGCTACACTTTTTACAGTGAACTTCCTGGACCCATCACTGCTTGAGCTCCTGTGTTTACCTTCTTCCTGTATAGGCAGAACTATATGAATGTGTGGTTAGTCGGCCATATTAAAATAAAAACCTACATCATCAGCAGTCCATAAAATTCAGCGTAGTACATTGCAGATGCCCCAAGGACAGAGTCATATTTTTTCCTTCATTTCTCCTTCTGGCAAAACTCAGTTCTGTTCTGTGCCCTGTGTCATGGTTGCATTTTGTACTAATTGTCTGCCTCCCTGGATCTCTCACCCCTGACTACGCTGAACATGTAATGATGACCCTCAAATTTGGTCTACTCATCTGTTCATTTCCTAGGAAATAATTTGTTCAATTCTTAGGAAAAAGGGAAGACCGTCACAGTGGATTGACTAACTTGGCATTTTGTCCTGTTTGTGCTTGTGGCAATGCCAAGGGTAGACCATGGGCATTGAGACCAGATGAGCAATTACAAAAACCAAAGCAAACAAAAAAACCTAGAACCTGATTTTTGGAGAAGAAAAGAATTAAACCAAACCTTTCAAGGTTTGCTTCTCCTTTTGCTCTTAGGGCATTTAAATAAATGGAGGAACGTTTAAGCTAATCTTGTTTGTATTTTACTTGGAAGTGCTGATTTTTTTCAGATTTCTCTCAATGAAGGAATGCCACCAAGGCCCCCAGAGAGGATATTCAGTGATATTAATTGAATTATACTCTATAGACAACATAAAATACAAATGTGAGGGTGTAAGATTTGGTTTGTGTATTAGTTTTAATTAGCACCTAGTTAATTTTAGCTCACGCTCTTCCTTAAATCCTGACTTAGCTCTTAGTTCTGGATTCTTAAATCCTGAGGATGGACCCATCCTTCCAGGTCTGGTCACCGAAGTGAGTCCCAAGGTCATCCAGGCTCTCCTTGACCCTCTTCTGGACAGAATTAATTGGTCTCTCCTGTTTTTCTATGGTCTTGACTCATCCTGTTAGTTAGATGTTTGGCTCTGTAGCTTAGAATATGAGCCTTTCTAAAGCAGGGAATATATAACTCACATGGTAGGTAGAGAAAATATTATTGAACTAACTGGATGGTAAAATTAATGACTGTGTAGTCAGAAAACAATTAGAAAAAATTATTAAAGTTTTGTGTGAAAAAAAGATTTTATATTAAGGTTTTTTTTGCAGACTACTATGTATAGAATTTCATTACATTGGCTCTCATTCTAAAGAAAACATTATACCAGGTGTCAGAACTCAATCATATTTATAGGAAGAATAAACTTTGGCCATCGACAACAGCTGCTTTGGTTCCAGGATTACAGTAACTGCTGGGAAGGTAAGCCCTTTAGAAGTCTACAGAGGACTCATTTAAGACTCATGCAGGCAGTTTCAAATGAGGCATAGAAAAATTAGTAGTAGGGAATAGGGGCAAAAGAATGTTCCTATAAATTTAGGCAAGAGGGAAAACCATTCCAGTTGTATGACGTTTGGTTGAAGGAGATTTGGACCTGAGAAAACCAAGTGTATAAATACTAAGGCTGTTGACTAGACCATGAAATATTGCTAAGAACCTTCATCCCAGGGGGTCGGGTGATGGAACTACTGAGAATATTGTTGCTGTGTTTTAGAGACAACGGGCTGCGCTGCTGATGCCATCTGAGACATGAAAGTCTAGTTCTAAAATAATGTTGTCCTTTGCTCCTTGCTACATTCGGCTCACTCGAGTCTGTGGGAGGCTATTTTGTTGATGTACGAAAACCAGCAGACATTCTGCTCCCCTAGGAACCCTGCACTCCAAAAGGATGACAAGTAGCAGGAGATGTTCAACTATGATGCACTTCAATAAAGAAAAACAGATTAAAAGGAAGAAATATCAAATAATTAAATAAAGAAACTCCTTTGCAAATTGCATTAATGATGACTGGACCTTCTTATAGCTGCTTTCCCCGAATACATCTGGGTGCTTTTATCAAAAGCACTCTTGTAGAATTAACTGAAAATGTGGGCCACCCTTATTACATGAAAGATGGGATTGAATTCTGTTCCTGGCAGTGGAAAACAGTTGGTGCACCCAAATGACCATACTCTGCTTTTGTCTTTTCTCCTTGTGTGAGGAGCACTCATCCTCAGCACCATAGGAAACCCTGCTCCCCTGCCCCGCCTGCCTTCTTCCTCTTGCCCTTTTTCACCTTTGCTCTCTGACTTTTGACCTCTTGCTCTGCTCTTTTGCATTTGTGTTTTCTTGATGCCCTTCAAACCACAGTTACTGATTTGCTGTCTATGCTCTGTGCATTTCCCACCCTTTGGTTCCTGCAGTGGGAGAAAATCCAGTACATTTATTTGGCAGTTGGAGGAATAAGCAACAAATAATCCAGCCCATGCAGCTTCATATACATAGGCTTTCAGTGTGTTCTTCTTTTGAGCAGCATGTGCTGGTGGAAATACATTTGGTGAGGAGACTATGAACAGAGTTGGGCAGTTAGCAGATGGCTTTTCTAAGGTTCGGGAAAGAACAGCTAGCTGTCCCTTTGTGGAGACTTTCTGCTGCTGCTTTGTTTTCCATTTCATTAATTTTTGCTCTGTTATTTTCTCCTTGCTTCTATTTCCTTTGGATTTATTCTGTTTGTTTCACTTCTTGTTTTAGGCTTATGACGTAACACTCCCAATATCGCAGTGACTTACACTACGAGCGTGCATTTTCCTCATGCAAAGTCTACTGTGGATGTTCCAGGTTGGGCAACACTCGTTGATGGCCCTCCTCCAACTGGTGACTCAGGGACTCAGACCATCTTGTAGTTTCTCCAACCTGGGGTTTCAAGCTTACTCTGCATTATTCATGGGGTAGGTTGGGGTGTGGGACATGGGGAAGTAAATCTTCATAGTTGAACAACTTGGCCTAGAAATGACAATCATGGCCACTTTAACTGCCAGGGAGATTGGGAAAGGGTTATTGGTGAGGACTAATGGGCTCTGCCATGTTTCTTAAGTTGGATACTTAGCTCATCAGCATACAACTTTTCTTTTCTAATATCAACACTTAAAAGTATAAATTTCTCTCAAAACATTACTTTTGCTATATTTCACAAGATTTGGAATGTAGAATTTTCATTCTCATTCAGTTCCAACTAATTTTTAATTTCCATTATGATTTATTCTTTGGTCCATGCATCATTTTGAAGTTTATGTATTTTTGTGACATTGGAATTAGGAAGGATTTCTTACACAAGACAATAAAAAGGCCAACTATGAAAGAAAAAATTGATAAATTCAACTACATTAAACTTAAGAACTTCTGTTCATCAAAAGACACGGTAAAGAAAATATTAAAAAGGCTACAAATTGAGACAAGATAACAAATCCTAAGGGTTAGCATCAAGAATATATAAATAATTCTTACAAATTGATTAGAGAAAGACAAACCAGTGCAAAAATGGGCAAAAGGCATTTCACAAAAGGAAATGCAAATGGTCCATATGCATATGGAAGGATACTCATTAGTCATCAGGGAAATCCAAATCAAAACCACAGGGAGATATTCTTCTATACCTAATTGATTGGCCAAAATGAAGTAACTAGAAAATACTAGGGGGATGTGATAGGAGGATAGGTGAGACCTCATGCATTGCTGTTGTGAGGTTAAATTAGCATTGAATACTCGTATTCCAGATGACCCAGCAATTTCACTCCTGGGTATATATTCTAGAGAATAAAATGATAACCACCTGAGAGGTAAATGCTAATGTGTCAAAGACTGATCTACAAGCTGGAATCCCAGAAAAGGAATTGGGCTCCTGCAGGGCTGCATGGAAATTGGCAATGATCTATTATTTAGGTCAATAAAGTCTGATCGAATCCCATTTTCCACTGCAACCAGCGGGGGCAGAGCTAGTTGCCCCCCCGCCATGGATGCTAACAAAGCAAGTCCTGTTGCTAGCTGGTAGTGTCACTCAGCCGCAAACACAACTTCTGATGACACCAGCAGAGGGTCTGGTGTTTCCTTAAACATGGAGCTTAAAAGCCTCACTAGGGTTAGGTACCTTCTCCTGGAGTCTGGGGTTGGGCTTTGTTAGATTTCTGTCCAGTGCCCTCCATGAAATCTACAACATTGAATGTTCAGCTGCTGCTTTTTCTGAGTGTCCCCAGCAGGCCTGTTATATGTGCTGCTAGGCCATCTGCCTTTGTTTGCACAACACAACCTAGTGTCCATCAACAAAACAATGTTTACATGGTGGTTTATTCTTACAATGGAATAATCTGCAGCAAGTGGAAATGAATGAATTACAGTTGTTCACATCAGAGAGATGAATTTTCTTAATGTAATGTTGAGTGGAAAAAGTAAGTGCCAGACTTCAACATTTAGTTAACACCCTATAACACTCTAACACGGGTAAAACTGGAGAAAATATTATTCAAACACAGCATATAATTGAAAAGTGCAAAGAAAGGGAATGATAAACCCTGAGTTTAGGATGTTGGCTACCTCTGGTGGGGCTGGGAGAGCATACCCACAGGAGGGTGTACGGAATGGATTGTTGTGTTAGCCTAATTCCTGCCGGAGTCAAGGTTAAATTTATTGCTGCTTTATTTGGAAGGTAAAAACCCAGCCCAACTAGAGTGAGAAAAAAGGGAAGTGAGGCAAAAGAAGCTGTGAGACACTAGAAAGTGTTATGGGCTGAATTATGTCCCCCCCAGATTCGTGTATTGAAGTCCTAACCCCCAGTACCTCAGAATGTAACCATATTTGGAGATAGGATCCTTAAAGAAGTAATGAGGACTTTAGGATGGGCCCTAATTCAATATGACTGGTGCCCTTATAAGAGGAAATTTGGACATAGGTGTGCGTGTGTGTACCAAGGGAGGACCGTGTGAAGGCGTGGGGAGAAGATGGCCCATCTACAAGCCCAGGAGAGAGATCTCAGTAAAACCAACCCTGCTGATACCTTGAGCTCAGACTTTTGGTCTCCAGAACTTTGAGAAAATAAATTTCTGCTGTGTAAGTCACCTCATCTGTGGTACTTTGTTAGGGAAGCCTGAGCAAACTAATACACAAAGTGATGACCAGCCTTATTGTCCACCACTTCAAGATGAGCCATGAGGAGACACGAGGGGTCTCTAGGAAACTGTGTCCCACTCAGTGGGGCTTCTCTGGAAAGCATTAAAGAGAGAGGATGAAAGGGGAAATTATCTTCCGGGTGCTTCCCATCTCCTGTCTCCCATTGGTCAAGGTTTGCCCATGGGAAGTTAAGGTCCCTGTACTTTCACATTGTGTCACCTAGCCTCTTTGGTGGCTGCTTGAGATGCCAGAGCCCATGCCATGCAGTGTGGCCTTCCGTCTGAGTCCAAAAAGGGCAGGAGGAGCTAGGAACCTGGATGCGCAGGTGGACGGCCTGGCTGCATGGTTGACCGTCAAGGGGACATCCTGAGCTCATCAGCCCTAGACAGGGGAACCCGAGTAGCCTGGGTAACTTGGTCAGGCATGGGCAGAAACTGAGGCAGAGCAGGTGAAGAGGGCCTGAGACCTGGGGCGTGTTGAGGAGGTGTGCATGATTCATGACGGGTCAGTAAAATTCTTGTTCTTGGTTAGGAAAGTGGGCACATAGGTATTCATTTTATTATTTTTAAAATGAAATTTAAAAAGTAAAAAAAGGGACACACATGGACCGATGTTGATGATGATATATAAAGAATCAAAGATTAAATTATGAGTCCTTCGATCCTGTGTTCTGTTTATTTTTCTGTACACCAGAGAATAGCAGTTGCTTTTTAATTCAGAGAACCCCTTACTCTTTCATACATCCAGGCAATTAGCTGCTTATTTTGAAAAGCTAATTAAACGTATTTGGGAGAGAGAAAGAGTCCAATCCCCTAAAAATTCAGCCATTATGTCTCTGGCCACTTTTATTCAGAAGACATTATTTTAGATGTTAAAAAAATAATGTACAATACATTTGATTATAGGAAACCTTTCTCTTTAAATAAGGCTGAATAAAATAATTGAACACGTATGTTTTTAATTTCCATAGCTTGTCAGTTTCTTGTGTTTCATTAAAAGTAGAATTGTTATAAATGCATGTTCATATCCATTGTGAATTACTCACGTGACTTCAACATTCAGCAATCTGTTTATCATATACCCTGAACTTGACAAACATTCTTGCTTTTCTTAACATTCCTTTCCTATTGCCTCAATGAAATAATGTACACAAGAAAACATCTTTCTTTAATTTTCTTTGAGGTAATGCCTAAATTATTTTATTAGTTATGAAGAGTTGTGCACCCTATGTTTGGCTTATTCTTTTCCTTTGTAATTTATTTTTCATTTGGAAAAGAATGATATGCTTGATGCATTGATATGAAAGCTAAAAAAGCCAATCATGCACAGTACTGGTCATGGTCACTGCAGGAAACAGATGACGCTCTCAAAAGGGGTCATTGATGAGAGTCTCATGAATGGGTTATTTACAAAAGTGTTGGCAGATGCAGAGATACCACAAGGACCGTGAAGCATTTCAGGACCAGCAAGAAAGACTAAAGATTAGGAGAGGGAGAGGTCCCTGGAACCCAGAGAGAAGGTGGCAGTAGGAGAGGGAAGGATGCCCATTAGGAACCATGATCTTTGGTGGAAGATCACTGACAGTTCAGAGGAGGAAGAGAGGTAGAGAGAGACAGAGAGGGTCATATGTGTCCTCATCTTTCTCTCCTTGGGTCAGTAGCCCCCCATTGGCAGGGCACAGCCAGAAGCCAGAGGGTAGGAGAGCCCCATTGATGGAGTGGTCCATGGAGGGCAGCTTCCTGGCCCAAGGCAGGGGTCTGGGTAGAGGGGAGGTTCAGGCTGTTCAAGAAGAGTGTATTTGAAGGAACAAACAGAAGACAATCTGTCACGCGCACAGGGCAGTTGCTAGAGTGGTAAACAGGTTTTTAATAATTCTTATTCAAATAGAAAAAACTACCTGACCCCCCATGTTCTGATAATTGCCATATTTGTTCAGAGACTTTTTCTTTTTTCCTTTAAAATTTTAAGTTTTGATGGACTGGCCCAGTGGTGCGGTGATTAAGTTCGCACATTCCGCTTTGGCAGCCTGGGGTTTGCCGGTTCGGATCCCAGGTGGGGACCTCACACTGCTTGTCAAGCCATGCTGTGACAGGCGTCCCACATATAAAGTAGAGGAAGATGGGCACAGACATTAGCTCAGGGCCAGTCTTCCTCAGCAAAAAAGAAGAGGATTGGCAGCAGATGTTAGCTCAGGGCTAATCTTCCTCAAAAAAAAAAAAATTTAGGTTTTGCTAACTGAGTCCCATTTCAAAAGTGAAGAGCTCTGAAGGGGAAAGGGAAACTTGCCTTTGGACTTTGAGGAATGTCTGTTGTCCTTTTTGATCCTAGGTACTGACAGGTGGAAGGATGCAGTAGGAAACGTGTGCTCCTTGTTAGGGAAGAAGGACAAAGGAGTGCAAAATGCTAATAATTTTGTGTGAATCTTTGTATTTATGTAACCCATAAGTGCTTTAACATTGCTTTTACATGGAAGGTTTTAGGATTGTTAATTTGTGATGTAGAAAGATATCTTTAGCAAACACCATATGATCTCACTTAACATGAGGAACCTTAAAAAAAAAAGACCTCATAGATACAGAGAGCAGATTGGTGGCTGCCACAGGTGGGGAATGTGGAGTGAGTGAAATGGGTGAAGCAGGACAAAAAGTATAAACTTCTGGGGCTGGCCCCGTGGCTGAGTGGTTGAGTTTGCATGCTCTGCATCGGCGGCCCAGGGTTTTGCTGGTTTGGATCCTGGGTGCGGACATGGCCCTGCTCATCAGGCCATGCTGAGGCGGCATCCCACATGCCACAACTAGAAGGACCCACAACTAAAAATATACAACTATGTACCGGGGGGCTTTGGGGAGGAAAAAGGAAAAATAAAATCTTAAAAAGTATAAACTTTCAGTTACAAAATAATTAAGTCCTGGGGATGTAATGTACAGCATGGTAACTATAGTTAATAATACTGTATTGCATATTTGAAAGTTACTGAGAGAGTAGATCCTAAAATTTGTCATCACATGAAAAAAAATTTTCTAACTATGTATGGTGATGGATGTTAACTAGACTTATTGTGATGACGATGTCACAATATATACAAATATCAAATCATTAGGTTGTATACCTGAAACTAACATAATGTTCTATGTCAAGTATATCTCAATTAAAAAAAGATTTCTTTAGGAAATTTATTTATTTTAAGATGAAATAGACTAACTGCTCCACTTCATAACCCTAGCTGCTTTTGCATTGTGCCTTGTTCTTTTCAAAGAATTCAGAGTGATTTGAGGGATAGATAAGAGGAGGAGAGAAATTGATGCATATGAGTAAGATAACAAATTGAGCAAGTCTGGAGTTTGGATGGAGTAGGACTACTTTTTTCTTCCTCAGGAGAAGAAGTCCCTAGAATGTGTGTAAGCTCAGAGAGCCCATTTGAAAAAGCCATTGTTTCTGCCACTCCTACTCTCCTTTCCTTGGAAGGCTGTCATTCTCTGGCACCAGGACAGTTGTTCCCAGCTCTCCAGGCTGTGGTGGAGTCCCGGACACGCCTCTTCTGTGTAAATTACCGGGGGCTGAGATTCGCTTTCGGTTGCTATTGTATCGCACAGCTGCAGCACCAGCAGGATGAAGGGTCGAAAATCTGAAATGTTGAAATGTTGAGTGGATTTGGGGATTTGGGGATTTAGACAGAATGAGACTCCGAACATATAAGATTTGAAAGGAGAAACATTCCTAGAGCCAGCACTTGCCCTCCCCAGGCGTGCTGTTCCAAGGAAAGAAGGGGTGAGGGGAGGAAGAAGGGGTGGAGTAAGGAAGAGGCCTCCTAGTTGAATTCCTGCATCACTGGATTTTACACCTTATTGCTAGCTGACAAAGGGGAGCAGATATGAAAACCACCACGAGGCCTAAGAGGTTTCCCACACTGAACAGAGATCTGCTAGCTGGGAGGGCAGGATCACAGCTTTCTTGCTATCTGCTGGAAGTCTAGGAAAATGTCTGGGACATTCTGGTGGTAGAGTCTCTCACCAATGTCTTGAATTTCATCATTCAGGGAGAGGAGAGGGCGTGGAGAAGATTGCTTGGTGATGTTGATGCACCTTGTGAAAAAATCTACCGGTTCTTCAATGGTTTGGCAGCTAAACAAAGTCTTAGACAAATATTTTTAAACTACTGCTTTGTTGAACTTTGCCAGATTTCTGGCTTGCTAAGCCTAGCAGTTACAAGGCTAACATTGTTTTATAATTAGACTTTATGGCTTTCTACCTCAGAAGATTGTAAGGAAATTCCAGAAACTCTGTGGGTGCCATCATATCAAGCATTCCAGAAGGCAAAGCAAAACAAAATGTAGTCTACCACTATTCTATGATGACAGTTACTGTCAGAAGTAGAAGGGCAAGAAAATTGTTCATTGAATGGAGGTTATTATTCTGTGGAAAATAACTAAACCAAAAGACTCCCAAGATGAATACCTAGAAACCTTTGAATAGCAACTTTCTGCTACAACCCCATTGTTTCTATTCACTCTGCTGCTTCTCGCTCTTTAGTTATGAAATGTAATTTCATTTTTGGAATCTCAAAAAAGATGTAAGGTGATAAACCCCGAAGCTATGAGATTTCTTGCAAAAATGCAAAATCATCTTCTTCTGCAGAGGAAATGTAAAAGTTTACTTTCTGTTTTTTCTCTGCATGATGGAATAGTTACCAACCATTATGCTTCAGTCTTTGGGGATCTTTGGCTTTATACCCCTTTCAAAGGACAAATATTTGTCAGGCACAGTGGTCAGCCTACAGGAAGACCTCCAACGATCTCCATCACGAAGTGTTCATCCTCTTGCGTAATTTCCTCCCACGTTGAATAAAGAGGACCTGTGATACGTGGAAACGACAGCATGTGACTTTTGAGGTAGGTCATAGAAGACACTGAGTCTTCCGTCTTGCTCTCTCTTGGGTCGCTGAATTTAGGGACACCAGCTGCCATGTCGTGAGGACACTCAAGCAGTCCTACAGAGAGGACCATCTGCCGAGAAACTGAGCTTTCCTGCAGCACTCAGCTCTGACTTGCCAACCATGTGAGTGAGCCAACTTGGAAGCAGATCCTCAACCCAATCAAGTCTTCAGATGACAACAGCCCCGGCTGATATCCTGACACCAGCCTCCTATGAGATCCCTAGCCACCCAACTGGCTATCCCCAAATTTCCTACTAGCAGAGACTGGGTGAAAAAGTAAATGTTTATTGCTTCTCCAAGCTGTTAAATTTTAGAGGATTTGTTACCCAGCAATCGATAGCTAATATACCAAGTGATGGTGATCAACTAGGAATCAGAATTAGTTATTAAGAATGATCAGAATAGGATCTAAGGTGAGGCACAAGTTCAGTTAATAAAGTATTTCTTCACTGCATAATTTTCGCTAGGGTTTAGGAAACCAAGATGATGCAAAGAGCTTGAGTTGGGGAGGCTGATTTGTAAGCAGTGCATGAATTACAGCAGGGCATGAATGAATGAAGGATAAGATAAGAAATAGAGGGAGAGAGGATGTTTGTGTTTTTAAATTCTTACAACCTTATTAATGACTAGGGCTCAGAAAGTAGATTTAGGTAATCAAGGGCTAATCTTTGAAGAGTAAAATACCAAGCAGTATATATTCATCTGAAAAATACAGAGGTTGGGACTTAGACTGTCCAGGCTACATTCTTCTTAGGCTGTCAGTCATCATATGGATATTCACGGTAGAAATTGAGCATGCATGCCTGAAGAATTTAGAAAACAAATCTCAACTTCTTCAAGGCAGAATTTTGAAACTGTCATAGATAATAAAATTTTTAAAGGGTATTAGCACTGGAACCAGATTTGTTGCAATCCTTCCTTAGAATATAGCAATGAAGGGAGATATTATCGCAAGACCAGAGGCAAGAATTACGAAACCACGACTTCCACGCACAGCAGTCTGGGTTACTACGAACTTTGAAACACCTTCCTGCTACCCTACAACTAAGTCTTGCATTAATCACAGTGAAGGTATTTTATCAGGCATCACTGGTTTGTAAGAATATATGGGACCTCTAACAGTGAGCAGAGAGTGATGAGTCGAAAATGGACAGGAAAGTGGTCCTGGGGGCAAATTCTTACATCAGCCCTGGGGTGTGGAGCCCAAGCCTTGCTCATACAACACAAAGTCTCACCCATTAGGACCCAAGGAGGCAAAAATTGCCCAACGAGTCACCTAACTCTCAGCAAATGCAAACATACCTGCTCTTCGAAAGAGGCTGTTAGGGGAAAGGAAGGAGAGGGCGGCGCAGGACCATGAGGCAAGCCGGCACTTTGCAAAGTGATCTTAATAATTAATGGAAAAAGCTCCTATTCTTCTGTGAACTTAAAAAAATTTTCTCAAAACCTCAAACGCGCTCTTTCTGTCAGTTATAAATGCATAGGGAAATGCAGAAAATAGTATAACTGATATACACTTAGTGCCGTGT
This sequence comes from Equus asinus, assembly GCF_041296235.1. Lineage (NCBI taxonomy): Eukaryota > Metazoa > Chordata > Mammalia > Perissodactyla > Equidae > Equus > Equus asinus. Next base: position 34,744,299 of record NC_091790.1, read on the forward strand.
AATTTAAACTGTTAGAAACACTGAGAATTAAACTCTTTTACTTCTCTGTAAAAAACTCATCAAGAGTAATTTGTGAAGTGCTTGCCTTCTTCGCGTCTTTTGTGTCTTGGAGAATTGTCGTACTCCTTTCTAAGTTTGAATCAGCTCCCAACATTTTATCCTTTGTGGTTTAATGAGGAGTATCTCTCAGAGTTCTCTAACGCATTTTTTTTTTTGCCCACATCACTTCCTTTGGGACATCTTCTTCTTCTTCTTTTTTTTTTAATTGTGGTCATAATAGCTTATAACATAGTGAGATTTCAGTTGTACATTATTGTTTGTCATACACCATGTAAGTATGCCCCTTCACCCCTTGTGCCCACCCTCCACCCCCTTTCCCCTGGTAACCACTAATTTATTCTCTTGGGACATCTTGTTTTGTGTCACAGCCACATTCCTCGCTTACGTGGCTGACCTCACCTTCACTATGCGTCGGGCTGCACATCCCGCTGTGCAGAGACCCATCGCTGATAAACTACGGAAGAAGTAGGGTATCTGGTCACTGATCATGATTTGCATCTGCTATTTACGTAGCGATTTGGGAACCAAAGAGCCAGCAGCGAAATTTGTACTTTATACAATTGCTTATAGTTGATCTTTGGTAACTGCAGTTTATACCCTGTCGTGGAACTGGTGTCATTTAAACTGTGGTAACTGAAATTCATGCATATGGGAACCACGCGAAATGTGGATTACCTCTATATAAGATTGCAGTATCTGGATGGGTTTTATTTCCTAATTTTTGATAATGACAATCAGACCAAAAAGCCACCTACATATTATCATCCTAATATAATTTTTTAAAGTTTATTGGCAAAAAGCTATCATTATTGATAAAGTTTTATTGGATTAATTAATCTCTGACACAATTTCTCCCCAAACTTTTTCTTTCTCTGGGTCAAAAATGACCCCCAAAGCATTTTTCTTCCTGCACTCTTAATTTCAAAGACTGAGGTGAAACTTACAGATGTGCTCTCGAATTCCACATCCAACTTTACGGTAATTTGTCCCTAAATGCACTTTGCTGCCACTCATGGCCTTTTATTTATAATCTTAGTTTGGACTCAGTTTGTCAAACAGAGCCAGGGTTTTCAGCGTTTGCTTTCCTTCTCCCAGTGCCTGTGAGGGTCTCTTTGTAAACTGCTGTCAGGAGTAGGATGCGCAGATTCCAGAGGAAGATGCTTGGACCACCCTGCAGGAGGGCCATCTGCTGTTGGCAGCACAGATCTGGGAAGCTGTGCAACCTTCGGTGGGAGGAGAAGTTCAGCTTCTCACTCGGTGGGGATGCTTGGGGTGGGTTTTGTGAGTTTAGCCACGTGTCTAGTTCCCTCTGCCTCCCTTCTTGCTGTCTGGAAGGACGTGAGAGCAGCACAGGCTGAGAGCAGGGAGCCTCCAAGAAGATGCTCTGGTGTTTTTTTCTCCTTGAAATGCAGAACTTAGAGCAACAGTCAGATCTGTGGGAAAACAGGGTTAGACTGTTCCATAGTAGGACACTGACGATAAAAGGAGGAAATTTTCTAAGGGAGATTTCATTACACAAATTGCTGACAGTTAACTTGAGAATTGAATGGCTGTAAGTCCTGGCTGGTTTTTGCCCAACCTACACAGGGGTACAGTCCTTTCAGCCTTCCAGACTCTTTCAGGTATGTTTCCTGTGCTTCTCTGCTCTCTGGCTGATGCAGCATGGGTCCTAAACCTGACTGGTTGTCTGATTCTCAGTTGTTTTCCTAATTATTATTAACATGTAAAAATCTCTACTTCATTTGGGTCTACAAAAATTTAAGCCAGAAATTTCATGATAAAAAAAAAAGATTCAGCTACATTTTAGCTCATTTGAATTTTTGTTGCCACCTGGATTTCCTGACTTCTTGGCAACCCATTAGGACCCATTCGAGGCGGTAACAGCATAATCATTGAGAGGTCGTAGGTGAATATCTTGGGCTTCAGGAATTTCCTGAGTTAATAGCTATGTTTCAAACAAAATCGAGAGCTGCCAGTTTACCAAGAATTATAATCCAAATATGTGCAATGTTATTATAAATATTTTAAAAATTTCTAAATAGGCTCACACAAGAGAAATGCAAAAGGCAAAAGACAATGGACAGTGCCTGTTTAAGAGGGAAAATGAGCCATGTTGCTGTTCGTACATGTTGCTCTCCTCTAATTCTGTGAATTTAGTCAAGATGTTTAATCTTTGTTTGCCTTTCCTTATCTGTCAATAATACAATTCCTTTTTTGCATAGGCACATTTCAGTAGTCACAATATGGCTAGAGCCTGCCATATTGGACTGTGCAAATCATAAAACATCTCCATCATTACAGGAAGTTCTGTTGGACTGTGCTGGGCCTATAGGTAGACTTATCTTCAAGTACAGCTGAATTCAAGGGTTTGAACAAAGCCTCTGGGACTCTTGTTTCTTTCTACCTCTCAACTACTTTTTCTATTGTGTTAATTTCATTCTTAGTCCAGCAAGGTGGCCATAGCAGCTCTAATCACACATCTTGACAAGTTTAAGTTCGTCATGAAAGAGATTCTCTTCCCCAGAGCTCCTGGACACATGCTGGGATCACAGTGATTGGACTAGCTCAGATCACATGGACTTCTCTGATTGGCTTAGGACTAGCCACATGCTCTTGCTCTGCAGTCTGGAATGCCAATGGAGCACAAATAAGCAGACAGCATAGAAGAAGCTGAGAGAAGAGCAAATACAGCAGTTTTAACAAACACAAGTAGGTACAAAGCCTTAAAGTATGTTTTTTTGTTGTTGAATGGATTCCAACTGCTAGTGTCCCTGTGTACAGCAGAGAGGAATCCTGCCCGGTCTGTATGCACCATCCTCTCACCTTTCAGTGCTGTATCAGACAATGCTCTGCTGCTATTCATAGGGCTTTCATGGCTACTTCTTTCGAGGTGGGTGGCCAGGTCCTTCTTCCTGGTCTGTCTTAGTCTGGAAGTTCCACTGAAACCTGTCCCCCATGAGTGACCCTGCTGGTATTTAAAATCCTGGTGGCAGAGCTTTCAGCATCACAGTAACATGCAACTGCCACAGTATGACAACTGACAGACAGTGATGCGGTTCCCTGACTGGAAATGAACCTGGGACCCAGTGGTGAGAGCGTGGAATCTTAACCACTAGACCACCAGGGCTGGTAAAGTATGTTTTTATAAAGTACTGAACTATATACTACAAACAAGGAAAAAAGGTCAAAAATATAATTCTGTAGAAGTATTAAAAAAAAGATGGGCAAAGATTAGTCATGAAAACAAAAGAAAATAAGCAGCAAGATTAGTTTCAGATAAGATGAATTTCAAGGCAAAAGCATTAGATGAGATAGAGTGTCATTTTAGAAAAAATGTACAATCTACAAGGAAGATGCAATAATCAAAACCTGCATGAGCCCAAGTACATGGAGTTAAAACATGCAATGCAGCTTCTATTGGAAGATCAAAGCGATGTTGACAGATACCCAAATGCCATAGGAGTTAACACAGCTCCCTCTGTCAGTCTCTGACAGATCAAGTAGACCACGTCAATAAGGATTTAGTTAAGAGCAGTGACATAATTTGAAAGTTGAATTAATAGATACAAATTACTTACAACACAGAGAATTCACCTTTTTTAAGGTGCTCATTGAACATTTACAATAATTAATCATGTACATGGACAATAAGAATATGTAAATCTATTTTGCAAAGCATAAATTATTCAGTTGACATTCTCTTACTGTTTTCTAATAAAACTAGAAATGATTACCAAACTTTAAACAATAACAAAAAAATTGCTCAAATGCACCAAACTTAAAAACAGAAATAAAAAAAAAAATCAAAACACCTTTATTTGTTCTCAAGGAGCAGAGAGTCACGTAATGTACCTCAGAAAAAAAGAGGCATATTGCTAAGCTATACGAACTAGACCAGGAGCAAAAATGCCATCAGAACCCAGGTCCGCTTCTCTCTGTTAGGAGGCATCTGTGTGTTCCCCTCCTCTTTCCTCCTGCTCCTGCCCCCAACTCCTGATACAGGTATAGAAAAAAGTCGTCAGGCTACTATCAACATATAATGTGTTACATTTCTTATATCAAATGAATACATCTACTTTCAGGCTTTTGTGTGTGACTTGGTTAGGAGAAGGTGGAATCCCTGTGGTCAAGAAACCCCAAGACTGGGACAAAATGGAGTGTCTGTTCCTGCAAGGATGGGCTGACCCTGGACAGTGGTGAATTTACATTGTGACACAGCAGGAGCCAGCTCTTTCAGCGGCTACTGGCCTTCCACGGCTGCACCAAGACAAACAGGTACATCATTTGGTTCTAATTTCTACTGCAAGGAGGCATCTATGCATGCCCCTTCCATATGGTTAAATTGTAAAAATAAATTTTAATTCTTAAGGACATAAGCTTGAGTTACCTTGAAAATAACCATCCACATTGTCATAGTCCCTTTAATATCAAGTAAATAAGATGTTATTGTGTTTTGTAATGTTGAACATGGAACAGAAACTACAAGTAAAAATAACTGATTTCTATGGTGATGTTCACACGTATTTTTATTTCTTTTTTCCTGCTTTGACATAAAAATCCTGACAATTGCTGTTCTGAATCTCAGCTCTCACTGGGCCAATGAAAGTTTGAGATACATTTCATGGTCTTCTTTATATATCTAAGGCTGTAACAGAAAATGAAGGAGGCTGCTGTGTCCCTGTGCTTGTCATTCCAATGACAACATCTGCCACTGGGTGGCAGTGATGTTTGGTCCAAGCTGAGGAGTCAGTCACAAACCCCTGTGATTTACCCTCTGAATCTTAGAAATCTGATGTTACAAACGGGCCTCCTGTGGATTATACATGACCTAATCGCCCAGACTCATGGGCTTTCTTACAAAACCGAACACATCGTAGAAACAGGTGAGATCCAGTCAGAGTAATCCCTCACAAGTAAGGACTCAAGTAGCAGATCCCAGGTTATAGGAGCCATGTTTTGAATAACTTTTTTTTTCCAAATCAATATCTACTATCACTAGTTCTGTTCAACAGATATTTCAGCAATATTTCCTGAGGCACTATGTGTAGCTCCTGGGGAGTGACAGGTTTGCATGTTGGCAAGATCGCTCAGAATCATCGAGGATGGCTAGGAGAGACCCACCTGGAGGTGAGGAGATCGGCTGGTAAGGGCAAGGACATGGCCTGAAGGTAGAGTGAGGTGGCAGAGTTGGTAGAAGGGCATGGGCTCCAGAAGGAACACAGCCTTGGCAACCCATTTTGGACTTTTGACTTCCAGAACTGTAAGATAATAAATCTGTGACTCTTTAAGCCACCAAGTTTGTGGTAATTTGTTATAAGAGCAATAGGAAACTAAACACCCATTTAGGTTATTTCTTCACTTCTTTCATCTTTCACTTTTTAAACAAATATTTGTGGAGTGCCTACTATGTGCTAAGCATTGTGAAATATATCAATGTACAAGATACTGACCCGGGCTTCTAAGAATTTTCAGTGGAGAGAGAATTGTAATCATAGAAGAATTTCAATTTATAATGCAGTAAGTTTCTGGACCTGTAGATGTTGAAGTCACTTTCAATAACTGCTTACCTTTAGATGAATCTTGTTCTACGACACTTCTGACTTCATGCTATACCAACCCTAGTTTCTAGTAATATCTTGATAATTCAGTCAGCATAAAATATTTTATACTGGAAACCTTATTGCAGATATGTTTTAAAAAATATTTCCAGCACCTGCTCCATTGCTTGTGTTTCCAATTCTTTGATCATCCACTTTGTGAGAGTGTCTTATCTCGTCTCCACCATGATTCATCTTTATGGTTTCCCCAGGTGTCTGCTGATTGATGGCACTCATAATCTAGAAGATCCAGTGAAGCTGAGCCTCTGTCTGGGCCAGGATAATGGACATAATCGTATCTGGAAATGTAGGAAGTAGGGAAAGTACTTAGCAGAGCTCTGCTACATGTGGCTGGAAGGGATCCTTTGGGAAAAGCCTTTGTGGGTGAGAGATGAGACCCCTACTTGCCAAAGATCTGCTTCCCTAACAAGTTACAGCCTGACTTGGGGCTTGTATGCCTTCGTTGGGTCCTGGCCTCACCTATGAAATCTTGGCCGTCCTGTCCTCAAGACCAAGGAAGGGAAAAATGGTCAAGATGTTGTGTCATGATGTGGGGGTGGTCTTCCTGTCATTATTGGTTAAAACTTGGTTCAGACGTAGTAAAAGAGGGTTCTTAACAAACAACATTGCGGACTCCGTGGGATCTGTCAGCATGTCGCTATTAAGAAGCAATCCAGGCTGAAATTTCCCCGTTGCGATCTCTTACTGGAACAGGGAGTGACTATTGTAAACTTTGGAATTCTTAGGCATAGGGGTATCTTAAGGTGACAAAATAACCCATTAGGTGAGACTAATATGGGGATCTTTGCTTTTTAAGAGGAAGACCACAAAGGTATGAGAATGGAGCTGTTGGTTTTTCTAATTAAGTGCCTCAGGGCTGGAGCGTGGAAAGAGAGGCAGAAAAAACAAACTTTTGCATTCTAGCCTTTAATGCTGGAAAATATAATTAATTCAAGCAACATTACTTGACCACAATGTGCCAGACAGTGTATCTTGGGGTTTAGAGGTAAAAAAAAAACAAAAAGACCCCTGCCTTTGAGAATCTTGCTTCTTTTAACAAGGAGAAGATTTCTGCATGGAAAAATGATGGAATGTTAGGACGGTAAATTAATTCAGAATGCTTTTTATTCAAGGAGGTTGGATCTTTCCAAATGACTCCTTCCACACTCAGCTTGACAGTCAAGGTGTGCCTCGGTCTAACCCTCAGCCATCCTTTAAGTCTTATTTCTCATTTCTTACTCCTTCACATTAGCTTCAATTTTCAGCTATTCTAATAATTCTCATCTTGATCAGACTCAATGCTTCCCTTTTCTTTAAAAAATAGATGTTGAAATATCCTTTTTACTATCTTGAAATGAGATTCATAAACAATATAGCTTGCCTACATATAAATTTAAAATATATATAACACAGTACAGTAATCTGACTAAGGGCATGAGGCCTGGAGCCAGCTTGCCCAGCTTTGAATCCAGGCTCTGCCATTTGCTAGCCGTGGGACCTTGGGCAAGTTCCTTGACCTCTCTGTGTCTGGGTTTCCTCATCTCTGAAATGGGAGCAATAATACCTGCCTTAGGGAGTTATTGTGAGCATCGAATGCTTCTTAGAATATGTCTGGCACACGACGAGCTCTCTGTTATAAACTCTTAATGTCCCAAATAAAATATTAAGGAGAAATAAAAGTAGTTTACAATAAAATAATACATATTTTAATATAGAAATGCTCAGGCATGACCATACTAGAAAAACAAATGAAATTGTCAGAACTTTGCTCCAATCTATAAGCAGTAAGTTTTGATTTAAGCTAAGTAGATAATATCCAACTAAATGTTGTTGGTGCTTTAAACAAACATTTGGGGGCCAGCACTGTGGCCGAGTGGTTGAGTTTGCGCGCTCCGCTGCGGCAGCCCAGGGTTTCGTCGGTTCAGATCCTGGGTGCAGACATGGCACTGCTCATCAGGCCACGCTGAGGTGGCGCCCCATATAGCAGAACTAGAAGGACCTACAGCTAGAATATACAACTAGGTACTGGGGGGCTTTGGGGAGAAAAAGAAGGAAAAGAAATATTGGCAACAGATGTTAGCTCACGTGCCGATCAAAAAACAAATTGGCTTTTGAAGCAGCACCTAACTAACTCTGTTCACATCCGTCAGATGACCGCGAATGTGACCGCGGCTAACACGGGCGGGTACGAGACTGACTCCACAAGCGAGGCTCCTAGGCCACTGTGGTTTACTGAAATGGTGAGCAATTCTTCATCAATTCCCCCCAAAAATAAATTTACAAGATGAACTTGGAAGTAATGATGTTTCAACGTGTATTAAACTCATGCAAAACATACTTTGTTTCTAGATTCGGGCAGCTAAAACGTATCTACCATACATATTTATGACTGTTGAAGTTGGGTGGGACATAGGATCACGCTTCTTTGTCAGGGTTGCCCTTTGGTTTGAGGTGCATCCAACTCCTCTTGCCATGAAACCCACTCCCCCGCCAAACTAAATGCCAGGAGCAACTCTCAACCCTGCTAACAAAAAGTGCCCCTACAAGTCTCCAAATTGTCTCTTAGGGAGCTAGACCGGCTTGGTGAGCACCACCGAGCTGATCAACTGGCTGATCTCCTGAACCTTCTCTCACTATACAGATTGTCTTCCGCTGCCCCGTCTCCCCATCAATGTTTCATCTGTGCTTCAAGGATCAGTGCATATGGCATCTCCTCTGTGAAGCTGGCCCAAGTAGATCCAGTCAGATTTTCTTCTATCTCTGCCCTCTCCTAGTCCCATGGCGTCTATCCCACCCTGCCTCCTGTTCTCCTTGTCTACTTAGGTCTCTGAGCTCTCCTCCTGTCCCAGCTACGTAGCCCTCAGGTTCTACGCAGTATCTTGAACTCAGGAAACATGTTCCATTAATATATTGAATAGTAAATAAGCAAGTAAGGGTTTTTATATTGATTAATGGAAAAGATAAGAAAATGTTTCAGGCATAAATTAGAGATGATGCTCTATGTGTTAGAGACAGTGTATACTTTTCAAAAAGATCTTATGTATTAATATATTTTCATGTGCAACAGTAAAATTTTCACTTCACCGTTTGCAAGGGCTGAGGCTCAGGAAGCTATTTGAGTTATTTGTATACATGTTTTACTGACATCCTCCCAAGTGAGTAACACAGCTGGGTGTTACGAGTTCAAAGTGTGAACTTAAAAGGATTCACCTGCCTTGAGGATAGGGGGCTTCTGTCTGAACTGAAGGGATCTGACAAATTTCTATTGGTTAAGGCTCACTAATGAGGTCTACAGGCTACCTCTCCCAAAGGAACTGACTGTGCAAGAGAAGGAAATACCTTACACAGAAAGGAATAAAACTGTAATTACAGCATTTCAGGCATCAGAGAAAGAGTCAGAGATGTTATAGGGATGGTGTTAGAGTGACGCCTGGCATACTACAAACCATAGCTTTTCTGAAAGGTGGATTATGTTCTTGGATCTTGCATATAAAATTATAGCCCTCACAAGTAAAATATACATGAGTATCCATTAGGCAAATGGTCGTCTACTGAGGGCCCTATGCTCGTTCATGGGGATACAAATTTCAAAAATAAACCATCCCTGCTTTTAAAGACCTGGCAGCCCAGGTAGGAGCCAAACTTATGAACAGGACAGCTGCATAATTTGCAAGGCTCAGTTCAAAATGAAAACATGGGCCCCTTGTTCACAGATGACTAAGAATTTTGAAAGGGTTATGTCAGAGCATTAAACCAAGCATGGGGCCGTTCCAAGGACAGGGACTTGAGAAGGCACGTGTGGCATGTGCTTATAAAGATAATTATAAAAAATATGATAAAGTTTGTTTAGAGATGTGTACAGAATACTGTAAGAGCAAAGAGGCGAGAGTAACTCAGTCTGCAGGATGGGAATGCTCCCCTGTGGAAGTGACTCGTGGGCTAAACCTTGAAGCATGGACAGCTCAGGGCGGGGAGCTAGGGTGATCTGGGCAAGGGATGCTAAAGGAAAAGCAGCTTCTGCTGCAGCAACCCTCTCCTCTCAACCAGATCACAGGCTTCTCACTCAGCAATTCTGTTTTTAATCCTTCTTGTGATTTCTATGCATCGTGTGCATGGCTTCTTTTTTGTCAATTTCAGACATTATCTATTGGCCTCAGGGAACAAGAGACGAGGGTTTGGCTCACTTGACAACTCTCACCTCCGTCTTCCTCCCATCATAATTACATCTCTATTTTTAGTGCTTCTGTCAGTTACTAGGGTGACTTTTTCAGACCATATGCTTGCACTTTGGATTCTTGCCTACCTATACAGCATCTCCTGACTCCTCACACAGTCACCTTAGTATCTCAAACCTCTCTTTCCACTTCCCAAATTCTCCAGTGCTCTCCAATGGAACTTTCTGCGTTAGTGGATGTTCCATATCTGCACTGTCCAATATGGTAGCTACTGGACACAAGTGGTATTGAGCACTGGAAATGTGGCTAGTGTGACCGAGGAAGTGAATTTTTAAATTTCATTTCATTTTAGTGAACTAAAATTTAAATTTCAATAGTCAGTGGCTACTGTATTACACAGCCAAGCCTACTTTAACTTTCATATGATCAAGGCTTATTTACACAGTCTTTTCTAATTTTACATGTTTTCGTCATACCTTGATTATCAAAGTTGAAAATCACTTGAGAGTTGCATTGGTGTGACTATATAATTACTACTTATTTTACAGGCAAATAATATAGAGTAATACATTTCAGTTCTCCTACTGTTTTATTTTTATTTTTGGTGGTTCTTAATTACTTTCAGTTTTGTTTTTTTTTTGCTTTGCCTTTACTGTCCACTTAGGTTACTCCATATGTGCAAGCAAGGTACAGACACTCCTACTCCATTTTTCCCAGATATTTTGCTTTCGAGCTTCTCCTCTCATGCTCTAGTCTGATGCTTTGCCATCTAGGCCAGCTGCTTTATTTCACCCATTCACTGTACTCCTGGAATGAGTCTTCTGTTTCCTGGATTCTCTCTCTTCCATTTTCTGGTTTATTCCCTTTTTTTGCTTGGGTGCATCATCCAGCAACTTCCTAAGAAAGGATGTATGGGAGGTCATCTTTCTGATTCAGCTCTTGTGTGTCTGAAAATAGGCATATTCTACCTTCATACTTAATCGATAGTTTAATTCAGGATCAGCAAGAGACTCCCCACAGGCAAAATCTAGTTGCTGCCGTTTTCTGTATAGCTCATAGGTTAGGACAGTTTCTTACATTTTTAAACGGATGAAAAAAAATCAAAAGAAAAAGAATTTGTCGTGACACATGAAAATGATAAGCAATTCAAATTCTAGTGCCCACAAATAAAGTTTGATTGGAATACAGTCTTGTTCATTCATTTTCTCATTGTCTAGGGCTGCTTTCACACTACGATGGCACAGTTGAATAGTTGAACTGTGACTATTTACTATTTAAATACTTACTATGTAACCCTTTACAGAAAACGTTTGCCGACTCCTGGTTTAGATGGTCAGAGACAAAACCCCAAGTTCTCACTGTGACCCCATGTGACCTAACCATAGTTATGCATGGCTCTCCTTTAACATTCTGACCCCTTCTCCTCTGCTCGGGCCAGACCCACGTCCTTGCTGTTCACTCCCCGCTGTGTCTGCAGTGCGGAGAACGGTGCTCCAAAATATTTGCTGAATGAGTGAATATGGAACTCTAGCGTGAAATTAAGGTTCTGCAGAACTTTGGAGGTTTTGCTCACTTGTCTTCTAACCCTCAATGCTACTTCCAGAGAAATCTGGAAACTTTCAGTTCCTTGTTCCTGTGGAAGTGACTTGTTTTCTCTATTTGGAAGATTTTAGGATTTTTTCGTTGTCTTTGGTGTTTGGGAATTTTACAATAACTTGAAATTCTTTATTCTGGGCACTCAGTGAGAAGTTTTAATCTAAATACTCATCGACTTCACTTAAGGGAAATCTTTTATGTCATTTCTTTGATGAAGTCATTGAATATTTCCTGAAAGATTTACTTGAATTAATCACTCAAGCCTTGCATGAAAATCTTTATTTGGCAAACATATTCATACTATCCAAGGTTCTTTCTTGTTCTCAGATTATTTATCTTCCTTAGTATCCTGTTCTTTTTTATGGATACAGTATCTTCAGGAATGCCTGTAAAAATACTTATTAGAAAGCCATTTTGCCCGCTTTTCTACATTTCATGGTTACCCAACAGGGAGATGATGTTGTGCTCCAGCACATGCTGGATGATGCTCTCATACCAGAATGTGGTCACTGTGGAGTGCCAACATGCACATATAATAGCTGTATTCTCTGCACCATTTCCATTTGTTTAGAGAAGAATCCTCCATAATATTGCTCAGGGTGGGGTGAAATGGCTGCTGGCCATTTTATGTGTTTGCTGTGTAAAGGCTGGGCTGATGGAGATATTTGAAAGAGGGGTATGGGAGAAGGGCTATGTTCTTACAGACTTTCAATTAATCTTCCTATTTTCAACTCTTTCACTTAAGTGGATTTTCTAACTTCTCTTGGCTTTTTGAGTCCTGATCCTCTCAGGGATTCTGCGTCACAAATGGCCAGTTTCTCCACTGTAGTGTCCTTCTTACTAATGGAAAGCTGTGGTTCCCCCGTCTTCCTTCATCCCATCCTCCACCATCCCTTATTTCAGAAATCTATTGAGGTTTCTCTCAAGAACAAAATTTGAGATTTCTCAAAATCTCTCAAGCTCTAATGCTCTTCCTCCAATTTTTCGTTTGTTATTGTTGGTTTATGTATTTTCTATGATTTTCCTATCATTTTAATGGGGTCTTGGGAGGGAGGGAAAGGGGCGAAAAGAATCTGTACCAGTCCATCTTGAACTGGAAGTCCAGCCACCTGGAGGACTATTCCACTTCACTAAATCAGGTGATCTATGCTCAGAGAATTTAAGTGGCTCCAATCCGGGCCCCATAACTATAAATTACATGCCCTTTGGGGATATCTTTGATGATGGCATCTAAAAGCCTGATGAGAAGCCTCTGCCGTTGATGTCATTAAATACTTTTTAATATCATCTAGTACTTTCAGATGCTACCTAACACAGAGAACTAGAGAACAGCTCAATGTGGGGATAAGATGAGGCAGCACTTTTGAGAAACACAAGTTTGCGCAAACAAGAAGGCACTGAGAGAATTTTCGTTTTATTCCTGGTCAAAATGTACAGCATCTTCTTTTAATCCTTTCATTCCTCCACAGATTTAATGAAATTTTTATCTTTTCATGAAATGAATATAAGGAAAATGAGAGGAAGTCTGAGACCAGAAACTGAAGTAGTTTTCAAACTATTATCTGTTCCCAAAAGGCAAATCTTTTACCAGATAGTAACTTTGTTATATAGTCTCTCTTTCTCTGCTACCCCAACATGGTTATTTATTTTTAACACAGTTTTTATTTGGATTGGGCGGTGTGGGGTATGTTGGGATGGAGGCTATGTTTAATCTGTAAATTAAAAAATTTCTGAAAAAGCAAGAGACACAAAACATGCCACCCAGAGGATTTCCACTTTGCTTTCGAAAATGTTGCCCTTAAGCTATTGCCAGTCAAGTGACACTGGCTTCTGTCAGCTGTTATCAGCGTACCTTCACATTAGGAAGATCTAAAGTCAACTGAATGATTTACTTCTCTAGGAAGAATGGCCCCTTTCTTCTTATCCCCAGTTGTTGCAGTTCAGGAAACAGATCTTCTATTTGTTCTGGTTTAAGCAGTTCATGCTTACAAAGGAAGATGGAAAGAGTGATCTGCTTTTGTAGTGTGCGGGGCTGTTGGGGGCTCCAGGCAGTAAAGCCCTGCCTGGTCATTCTTAGGAGGGAGCAGATTCATTGAGTGTCAAGAGGAGAAAGCCCAGGTGTCAGGAGTTCTGATCCTAATGGGATGAACGCTTGAGGTGGCCATATAAACCCACTGAGAAAAGTCCAACTCTGGACTTGCTGTGAGGCTCGCCCGGGCTTGTGGTTAGGGGAAAAGTTATTCTTTTTTTTGAAATGGCTTCAGCCATCTTCCAGATTCTAGGCTAGATTTTCAGGGTAGTTTAGGTTTTTACTTGTGTGTTAATTTGTCTGTTTCTTGGAGATGAAATGATGAGGTCATCAGGTTTTCAGGTCTGAGCAATGTGATCTCGGGTATGACTAGAGTGGGCTGCAGGCTGGTATAATGCCTGGATGAAAGTCTCAGATTTTCTTTTAGTGGTATGACTATATTTATGATTTTATTCTTAGATGAATCTTTCCTTTTGTGAATATTTGACTGGACAGGGGCAACTTGAGTTTGGATAAAATATTATATACTGTGTCTAAACCTGTGAGCCAGTCCTCTATGATCACCACCTCTTGGAATGCATACTTTGTGTCTTCTGCTCCTTTTGAGTATAGGCTGGACCAAATGACTTGCTTCTAACAAACAGAATGTGGCAAAAAGGATGTGATACCACTTCTGAGAATAGGTTTCAAGTGATTGTGACTTCTTTCTTGCTCACACTCTCTTTATGTCAGGAGCTCAACTGAGCACAGCTGATAAAAGCGACAAGCCAAAAGTGAAAGAGCTAAGCCTTTGGTCACTTACTGTGAGGGCATAAGCAAGAGTCTACAGCCGGAGGAAGCGCCGACTTCCCCTGTTTCCTTTTCCCCATGGAATGTTGCACTTGTTGAGGGTCAGGTGGATCAGCACTTGATGGATGTGGGGGGTCATCTCAATGTTGAGGGAACCTCTAACAAAAGGCTCTGGCAGTTTTATGGACCCTGAGTTGTGTGTATGTGTGTAGGAGAATAGAATAAAACAGTACTGACTGAGTAGTGGGGAAAAGTGTCTTCAAGGTTTCTCTCTTGTCCCTTCATAAGGACATCTCAGTAGACGTACCTGAAGGGGACCTTGGCCTGCGGTCTCAGATAAATAGACCTGGGAACGAAGACACTGGAGCTGAGGAATGTAAATATACAAAAGAGCATGGCTGACCAGGGGGCCTTGAGACCTTGACTATAGCTCCCCTCAGAGGCTGCCATGCACTGGCTGTCACCAAGTCTGGTGTGGGAAGGGTGCCTTTCCACAGGGAAACGCTTTGCTGGGGGAAAGCCTTTGTAATTATGCATGGGTAGGCCTGAACGTTCACACAGAGGATTTAACCAGGAGCCAGACTCCTCACTCTCATTCTCTTTCACTCTTGCTTTTTCCCTCTTATGTTCCAGCTGCCATGCTGTGAGCTGCCCTAAGGAGAGACCCATGTGGTAAGGAACAAAGAGTGGCTACAGGTCAACAGCTAGCATTGAACTGAGGCCCTCAGTCCCATAGCCCTTGAGAAAGTGAATCCTACCAACAACTATGTGCATGAACTTGGAAGAATTTCCTTTTCCAACAGAGCCTTGAGATGGCCACATTCCTGGCTGACCCCTGACTGTAACCCTGTGGGAGGCCTCTTGGCCAGAGAACCCAGCTAAGCTGGGCCCAGATTCCCGACACACAGAAACTATGAGGTAATAGGTGTTTGTTGTTTTAAGACTCTAAGTGTTGGGTGTAATCTGCCATGTAGCCATAAATAACTAATACACATGCTAATGATCTAGTGACCACATTTTGGAAAACTGCATTGATCATGGGCCCATTTCTAATGATTTCTTTCCTTTTCTTGAAAGTAGGATATAAGAATGATGAAATTGTGTTCTTTTCCCAAGAAGGCATAAAGAAACAAGATGCTGGTCTGGAAAAGGAGAGGTGGGAGGGCAGGAATTTATAGGTGATGAGTTCAAATATCTCTAACTATCAGCCTGTCATTTTCCTTTTCTGGTATGTGAAAGAAAAGTTTTGAAGTTAGAGAATCTATTATGTGTGTTGCAAAAGAATGGCAGGCTAAGACTTATTTTTATCCTAAAAGACTTTTCACAAATTTATCTGCACCCTCTACTTATTATGAACTAGTATTAGTATTATGAACTAGTAGGAAAGGAGGAAAAAAAAGGGAAATTTGAAAGAAGATTGAACCTAAAAGAGGTGGATGATAAAAGAGTGGCATCTCAACTAAACACACTGAGAACAGCTCTTCAGATGATTTCACCCTCCGTGCCTGTAAATAAACATCTTTGCCTCCCAAACAGGAAAGCAAAACCATGCGATGTTTTGTACACGTGTCCTGGAAATGAACACAGTGGGTCGTGGTTAATGATCAATGAAGTCAGACAGATGGCATGTGCCTGTTTTGCATGAATTGTGTCCTGGATTTTGGAATCAAAGAAGGGTTCAAGAGCAATAAGAAGGAAGAACAATAAGATTGGGGAAGTACAGATGACACTTCCTCTTCTTTCGAAAGAGCTTTACTCTCTGCTCAGCTTCTCATGGAAGTCCTGTGTAGACTGAGCCTCCAGGGCAGTGGCTGCTTAGAGTGGAATCCTCAACCTTTGCCTCAGAATAACATGAGTCTTCTGAATTCAGGGATAAAGAGCCAGCTCTTGGATTTACTCTCATTTCATTGAATGTAAGTAAAATCACTCCTTGGCTGCTGTATGAGAAGTCATTGGTTGGCATATCAAGATGGAAAAGAAATAGATTCTCTGGCACCATCCTCAGAACAGTGAGCCCTAAAATGTGACTCTTGGGACATCATATTGGCTCAGCTCTTCACAAACCTGCTGCTGTGAAATCCAGGGCTAATGGAGCTCTTTAATTCTGTTAGAGCTTCGAAGGAGAGAGTTGTGTTGTTCTCATCTGCTTTTCTGTTTCTTAAATTGATGTATTGATAGATGCTTGGACTGCAGACCATGGGTTTGATTTAGAAAAGCACAATTCCGCCTGTTTGGGTCCTGAGGAGCTCACTTGGAGAAACACTCTGTGGCCATCCCCTGGGGAGAAAGTGTGTTCTTTGTGGAGAATCCCCTTTTGTACGTAGGCAGCTGGAGGGGATTTTACTTTTAGCCAATAGTCACAGGCTTGACAAAATATCCCTGCATGAAAATGAGAACTTTGGTGATCTTGGTTCAGAGGTTTTTACCAAGGGCATTTGGGGCATTGTGTTTTCTTTGCTTGTGTATATTGTGAAAGAAATTTAATTGTAGGAGTCAGAGTTAAAGCTCACCAAGGCATCTTTGACTACAGCAGTGGACTTTATTAGTCTGTAGGCGCCTGTGTGTTTCCAGTACTGTCCTTGGCATTGTAGAGTCATAGACAGAATCTGATTCCTCTACAATTATTTATTTTACGCAGAAAATCAAAAGAACATGAGTTTCTTTCTGCTCGCATCATGCAAATAAAGAGGAAAAGGACTTCAGTTTGTGTGTTTGTTGACGTATTCATTCTTTATTTTGTAGTTTCCTTTCTTTCCTCTCTTTCTTTATATATCAAAGGTCTTTTCTGGAGAGGGTCCACGTATGAATTATTGCAGGCAAGCTGCGTTAAGCAAATACACATCATCTAAGTATGGAAATAGGAAGTTCTTTCCTGCGGTAGTTTGCTGTTGCAGTAAGAGATAAGAAATTACTTCATGACTATTGCTTGAGACTTTCCTTTTGACTTGCATCTCCTTCTTGAACAGCTCACTTCTGCTTTCCATCCTGTTGGGAGGCTAGGCAGTGTGATCTTATAACCAAAGCACATGTTGACCATTTGCAAGAAAGTTGGACATAGCAAATGGTGTGTGTGAGTGAAGAAAATCCTACACAATAAGCTTTATGGCGTTGAGGAAATTGCTGCAGTTGGGGGAATTACTGTACTCCCAGCACTCAGAGCAGTGCCTGCTCCATACTATGTGCTTGGCAATCATTTCTTGAGTAACGAATGCTCAATGTTGTTCATAAACTGAGTGTTTATGGGTAGGGTCGTCTTTCCTTTCTCTCTGTTACCAACGTACTTAAGGAAATGCAGGTTGGAGGAGGTCAGAGTGAAGCAGGAGAGGAAGAGAATATGAAAGTGTGAAGAGAAGAAATGGTATGTAGAAAAGAGATGATAAGAAGCCCTAGGAGTGGGATATGGTGTGAAGGTGGGGGGGAGGACGTTGCGTAGGTGGTAGAGGTAGAGGTGGTAGTGTACAGGTGGAGCTGGTGGTGAAGGCGGTGGTGGAGGTAGTGGCATTGGTGGTGGTGGAGGTGATGGTGGAGGTGGTAGTGGAGGTGATGGTGGAGGTGGCACTGGAAGTGGTGATGGTGGAGGTGGTTGAGGGGGTGTTGGACTCGACGGTGACGGTGATGGTGGAGGTGATGGTGGAAGTAGCATTGGAAGTGGTGGTGGTGGAGGTGGTGGCAGAGGAGATGGTGATAATGGTGGTGGTGGTGGCGTTGCAAGTGATGATGCGGAGGGCAGTGTGATATAGCCAGGAGGAAAAATAGTTTTGGGATCGGACGCATCTATTAAAAATTTGTATCAAACACTTACTATCTCTTTTGGTCTCTGAAACTGTAAAGTGGTGATTATAATAGATTGAACTTTTTGGGTTGTTGTGTGAGGTTTAGAAATATGATTTCACAGTGCCTGACACATCATGGATTTTCAATAAATGGTAGTTATCGATATATTTTCTTCAGCTTTCGAATCACCACAGCCACTCATAAATTTACCCACCAATTAATCTTTTCTTCTTTATGCTTTTTTCTATTTTCTAAATTTCATAAAATAAGCAAGATTCTTTTAAAGTATACTTTATTAAAAATAAGCATTATAAGCCTAGTTATCAGGATGGTTAAGCACATGGTGATATATCTATGTAAAGAAATACCATCAATAAAATTATGTTTATGGAAATATTGTCATGATTTAATACCGTCAAAAAAGCACAAAGACAACTTTTTCAACTATGTAAAAATACTGCAGGGAAGCAAAATCGAGGTAAATTATGAATTGTGGGTTTATAGCTGATGGTTATATTTGTCTTTGTATGTTTCATTTTTTTCCGCAATTTTTCATTATTGGAGAATATTTGGACTAATTTAGTAATCTGAAAACAAAATAAATATTGAATGAAAATAAATTAACAAAAACTTAACCCTCTTTTAATTTCACATCAAAATAAAAGTATTTTTTAGCTTTAGTGTGCTAAGGTTTGTGGTTCATTGCAATCTAAGAAATGACACAATTTATGTTATTTAATCTTTGTAGGGGTATCCCCTTTGAGATGAGGACTGGTACAAAATCATGTAACAGCTGTAGGATGAGAACAAGCAAACGAGATCCCCTCTGGGACTAGTTGGTCTAATTAGTTCCTAGAATCACATAAAAATGGGTTGTTTTCTGTGGATGATTTGTAATTGCCTCCGAACCTGAATTGGATGACTGTCTAGCAAGTTCAACTCTCAATTTAATAGTTAATAGTTCTAAATTAAATTTAGATTTCCCAGAATAACAGTAATTAATTTTTTTAGGGAAGGTTGACATATCTTTATCATCTTGATGTAAGTGAGGAGAGGTCAAAAAAACATTTTTGTGAAGTCAAGAAATAATTCCTGTTCTTGGATCTTGATCCTCCCATCTCACAAAGCCAGCTTGTCGGGGTGGAGGAGTCCCTTATCAGAGACAACAGAAATCGAGTATTTTGGCTTGTAGGTATTGGGACGAATCTCTTGTCTTTGTCTTAGGAACGATCAGATGAGAGAGAGTTGGCAGACGAAGAGGCAAAAAGATGAACGAATATGAGCAAAGGCAGGCCTCCCCAACCGACACCGGTGTTGAAATAACAGTAGAAAGGCGAAAAGTTAGCCTGCTTAAACTCACCCCCAAGTTACTAGAATGTGGATGAGCACTTTCAAAAAAGTCTGAATGAACAATGGCCAGATAGTCAGCGAAAGCTGGTTAAGGTTAGAAATGAAGGAACTAATCAGACAGATGACAAACCTCATTCCCAGGAGGAAAAACCAAATATTACCCAGCATGGAATGTGAACTGAACTAGAAATAGCAGCCCAGTAGGCTTTTGAATAGAAAGTCCGTAACATTTTCTGAATATTTCATGGTAGAGCACTGAATAAAAACCCATATTGTCAAACACTTGCTGTGTCCCAAAAGCACTGTAATTAGCACTTTCGTTATTTACATGAACAATTTCAGTCACCTCTCAAAAACAATTCTGGGAAACAGCACTGTTGTTATCTCCATGAAACTGAAGCTTCTAGAGGTAAAGTACCCAGTCTGAAACCACCCTGCTAGGCAGGGGCGGAGACGGGATTCAAACCCAGATCTTGGTGTGTCTCCAAGGCTGTCTCCTAATTACCATGCTGCACAACATTACATTGTTTCCATTTGCATTAAGGATTTTCTTCTTTATCTGCACCCATTTAAAAGATACCATCAATTGGAGTGATAAATGGTAAATTATAATTCAGACATAGTGTAAATCCAACTACAGAGAATCTATGTTTATTGGGATGGTGGTCAGAAAAAATATAAGTAAAAAAGATTTTCTTATATACAATAGTGATTTGACGCCAAGAATTGGGACACAAAGGATGAGTATGAGCAGATTCACTTTTACTTTGAAATCTCCTTGAGTGAAATTCCGTTCCATTTTGTTATTGACAAGATAGTGGAAAGGAATTTTTCTCTTTTTCCGGGGAACTACCCGTGCTCTGACATGACTGCACATAAGTGGTTGTCAGTGTAGCCTAATTCTTGGGCAGCCCAGTAATGTTATGTAAGGAGTGCTTCCCAACCAGCAGGAACAAGGTGTGGTGGGGCAGTGGGGTTCACAGCTATCAGAACCATCTTGGGTAGTCCACAGCTGCGGTCAAGATACATAACAGTTTTATCACCACAGGATTCCTTCTCTTGCCGTTTTATAGCAATACAGGATCTAATTTGAAAACATTCAATTTCTACGTTGCATGTCAACGGACCTGTATTGATGAGAATTTACAACAGATTTTATTAGTGGGAGTAGCATAGATCTAAAGGTTAGGAGACTTGAGTGTTCTGCCTGTGGAATAAAACAGTTGTGTGTTACCAACCAAGGCATTTAACTTCTCCACGCTTAACTTGTCTCATGTATAGGAGCTGAGATAAAAATATCTAAGCAGTACGCTTTGTTGTGTGGACCAAATGCGATTAAGTGGAAATGCTTTGAAGAAAGCAAAAGCATTATAAACCAATGGAACCTTCTGCCTTTGCTCGTATTCCATTTTCTTACCATGTAGAGACTCGATTGGCATACAAGAACTTTACTGGCAGAAGAGGATTAGAATAAAGATAGTAGGGGGTGTTATTGGTTGAATTGTGCCTCCCCCCTAAAAAAGATATGCTGAAGTCCTAACCCCCAGTACTTCAGACGGTGACCTTATTTGGAATTAGAGTAGTTGTGGGTGTAGTTAGTTAAATGAAGATGAGGTCATAATGGCCCTAATCCCATATGACTGATGTCCTTATAAGAAGACAGTCCTGAGAAAACAGAGACACACAGGAAGAACGCCATGTGATGATGAAGACAGAGATTGGAGTTATGTAGCTGCATGCCAAAGAATGCCAAGGAGCTGCCGACCACAGGCAGGAGCTAGAAGAGGCGAGGAAGGGTCCTCCTCTACAGTTTGAGAGAGATCATGGCCCTGCCAACACCTTGATTTCAGATCTCTAGTCTCCAGAACTGTGCAAGAATAAGTTTCTGTTGTTTGAAGCCACTCAGTTTGTGGTATTGTGTTATGACAGCTCTAGGAAACTAATACAAGGGGTAAAGAATAAAAGTCATTTTACGTGCTAGTAATAAATTCATCTGTATTGCTGGCAATCACTTCCAGGGACCAAACCCAACATGACTCATTTCTCTGACTAACCTGTGGCATTGGTCCTCAAACAGTGGTGTCACTTCTTCATTGAATGGGAATGAATAAAGACTCTAAACAATGAAACACACTTACAAAATGAAAATCAGCTATTGTGAAATCTATAAAAGAGCATCCTTTCATAGATTGAGTCTAGCTTGGGATTCCAGATTATTACACCCATGGGGTCATTTGCTGGATGTGGAACATTAGTGTCTATTTGGGAGGATATTTACTTCCCCAAGTTCTATACTGAATGAAAAGTTCAAATATTTTGAATTAGAAAATGACACAATGTGATGGTGCTTTGGTCCAAATATAAAATCAAAGCCTCCAATCTAAGCATATAGCAAATGGAAACTCCCCAGTTAACGGGATGTCAGGTCATTTTAGCAGTTTCGTCTATAATTGTTGATTCTTTTGATGCATAAAGTTAGTCTGGTACCTGCATAGCTATTTTAATGACAGCATAAATAGCCAGGATTTTAAGCACGTTCTTGGGTTTCTCTGCAATGTAAGAGTCTCTTAAATCTCCTTTTTAGTAGAGTTTAAATTACCTTAATTCCTATTACCATAATTATCCCTAGGAAAACAACATTCTTTTACCAGGCAAGCAGCATTGTTGGAGGCTAATTCATTTAATCTGAGCAACTAAAAACATTTTGCTCCCCCTTCTAATTGAGCCGTGTTCATTTTTCCTTAGACGTTATTAATTTTATATAATCTCTTTCAAAATGCCCAACAGAAATTTGTGACTGGATAGATTCTTTCAAGTTAAACAGTGTAGAAGTTCTTTTTTTCCCGACTCTCATGAAAAAAAGGCTTTCTTAGGAGCCTTGTGCACAGATCTCTAATGTCAGAGAGGAATAGAACATTTAACCATTTGTAGGCAAATTTATATATTGATACGAAATTTTGGTTTAAAATAAAATACAGACTTCTCAGAAAGAAAAGAAATGGAACTGACTCAAAATGCTTCCCAGAAGCGTAATTTAACATTATTTCCTCCTACAGAATAGAGCTTAGTGTTAGGTGTCACGACGCGCCCAAAAGACACTTGGCTGCACTTATGCTAAGCCACGTTTTGAGGAGAAAACCTACAATTCTTTCCAAAAACTGAGCAAATGGCCATGAACCTGAAAAACATCCTTTTTAGCCTCCTTGTTTATGATTGCTCTTTGGATAGTTCAGAGCACAGCACAATATTGCAGAAGCTTGCGATAGTTTTATTGGTTTGATGACCATAGGTAGTCTCATTAATTTCTTGAACATGTTTGAAGATTCTGCTATTCTAATAAATTAATGATTGCAACAGGAACATTTTCTCAATTCCTTTAAGGTGCAGGTGAGTTATAACAAAACTTATTCTTTCTACCTTTTAAAAGTCTCAAGCAAATTATGCTAAAAGCCGTATTTTCTGTTTCCTTCTGAGAATATAAATCCCAACCACTCTTACTATCCCGACAAAATAGGTAAAGAGTTGTTCTCACTCATGAGCGTGAATGTTAATCATATAATCATATATGATGAGTGCCCATGTTTGAGTATTTAACATTCACCAAATGCCTATTGAATACCTAATATCTTCCAGGTATTTCATTGCAAGAGAACAAACAAGATCACCTTTTAAGTTCTCTGATAATCATGTGAATTAAAACTACCTTTTCTTGGTTAGATTCATTTACAGCCATTCTCTGAAAGAGAAGGATATGAACTTGAACTCTCTTGGTCAAATATGGCCCAGGTTTCCAGCTACAGCTGGATCTCACCCTGGAACACAAGGTACCAAGATTTCCTGCACTTGCATTTTCCTTTTTTTTTTTTTTTTTACTGTACAGGATGTTTATTAGGTCGTGTCCTTGGGTCAACATATGTGGATAGAGTAACCAATTCATTCTGGTTTTCCTGGGACATTTTTGTTTTTAGCACTGAAAATCCAGCATCCTGGGAACTCCTTCGGTCCATGGAAAACTGGGACTGTTGGTAACCCCACCTGTGAAAGGGAGGGGACAGAAGCAGGATTGAACAGAGGGAGAAGTCAAGCTGCAGTGCAGGCCCGATGACCTCTGCCAATCCCATGGAGAAAGAATTCTGGAATTAAATTGGTCCATCAGACATATCCAGCATCAAGCTGAAATGGCCAGGCCTTGTTAAGCAAATGGGTAAAAATTTTTAAATTCTACCAAGTTTATCCTCTTATTTTATTTATTTTGTTTTTTCAATTTTTATTTTTTTCGGATGTACATCATAATTCGAATTCTGTATACATTACCTCATGTTCACCACCCGAACACTAATTATAGTGCATCCCCTCACATGAGACCCTAATCACCCCTTTTGCCCTCCCCCGTCCCCGCTTCCCCAATGGTAACCACCAGTCCAATCTCCAATGCTATGTGTTGTTTTTTTTTTTTTGTCATTTTTATCTTCTACTTATCAGTGAGATCATATGGTATTTGACTTTCTCCCTCTGACTTATTTCACTCAGCATAATACCCTCAAGGTCCATCCATGTTGTCACAAATGGCCGGATTTCGTCATTTCTTATGGCTGAGTAGTAGTCCATCGTGTATAAATACCACATCTTCTTTATCCATTCGTCCCTTGATGGGCACCTAGGTTGCTTCCAAGTCTTGGCTATTGTGTATAATGCCTCAATGAACATAGGGGTGCAAGTATCTTTATGCCTTTGTGTTTTCAAGTTCTTTGGATGAATACCCAGCAGTGGAATAGCTGGATCATATGGTAGATCTATCCTGAATTTTCTGAGGATACTCCAAACTGCTTTCCATAGTAGCTGCACCAGTTTGCACTGCCACCAGCAGTGAACAAGGGTTCCCTTCTCTCCACACCCTCTCCAACATTTGTTGTTTCCTGTCTTGTTAATTATAGCCATTCTGACCGGAGTGAGGTGATACCTCATTGTAGTTTTGATTTGCATTTCCCTGATAGCTAATGATGTTGAGCATCTTTTCATATGCCTGTTGGCCATCTGTATGTCTTCTTTCGAGAAATCTCTGTTCAGATCTTTTGCCCGTTTTCTAATTGGATTGTTGGTTTTTTTGTTGTTGAGCTGTATGAGTTCTTTGTATATTTTGGGTATTAACCCCTTATCTGATACATGGTTTGCAAATATCTTCTCCCAATTGTTAGGTTGTCTTTTCGTTTTGTTGGTGGTTTCCTTTGCTGTGCAGAAGCTTTTTAGTTTGATGTAGTCCCATTTGTTCATTTTTTCTTTTGTTTCCCTTGCCCGGTCAGACATGGGACTTGAAAATATGCAGCTCAGACCAATGTCATAGAGCGTACTGCCTATGTTTTCTTCTAGAAGTCTCATGGTTTCGGGTCTTACATTCAAGTCTTTAATCCATTTTGAGTTGATTTTTGTGCATGGTGTAAGGGAATGGTCTACTTTCATTCTTTTGCATGTGGCTGTCCAGTTTTCCCAACACCATTTATTGAAGAGACTCTCCTTTCTCCATTGCATGATCTTGGCTCCCTTGTCGCATATTAGCTGTCCATAAATGTATGGGTTTACTTCTGGGCTCTCAATTTTGTTCCATTGATCTGTGTGTCTGTTTTTGTGCCAGTACCATGCTGTTTTGGTTACTACGGCTTTGTAGTATAATTTGAAATCGGGGAGTGTGATGCCTCCAGCTTTGTTCTTTTTTCTCAGGAATCCTTTGGCTATTCGGGGTCTTCTGTTGTTCCATATAAATTTTAGGATTCTTTGTTCTATTTCTGTAAAAAATGTTGTTGGAACTTTGATAGGGATTGCATTGAATCTATAGATTGCTTTAGGAAGTATGGACATTTTAACAATGTTAATTCTTCCAATCTGAGAGCACGGAATATCTTTCCATTTCTTTGCGTCTTCTTCGATTTCTTTCAACAATGTTTTATAGTTTTCAGTGTACAGATCTTTCACCTCTTTCGTTAAGTTTATTCCTAGGTATTTTATTCTTTTTGTTGCAATTGTAAATGGGATTGTATTCTTAATTTCTCTTTCTGCTACTTTGCTGCAAAGAGTGACAGTTTCACTTCTTCTTTTCCAGTGTGGATCCCTTTTATTTCTTTGAATGTTTGGTAGAATTCACCAGGGAAGCCATCTGGTCCTGGACTTTTATTTTTTGGGAGGTTTTTGATTGCTGTTTCGATCTCCTTACTGGTGATGGGTCTATTCAAATTTTCTGCATCTTCTTGGTCCAGTTTTGGCATGGAGGCACTCAGGTGTTTCAGGCTTTGGAAGGTGGGGCTGATCCTTTTTATGGCTATTTGTGAAACACAAGTCTTCTGCCGCTGATAAGCCTCACCCCACTCTGGACCACATACACAGTCAGCACAGTCCTGGTCCGTGCACACTTCTCAACCCCCTGGAGCATACCCCACTGCCACACTGCAGAGGCCCCACCTCTGCCCCAATGCCCCTCACAGTTCCCCTGGTCCTCATACAAGCCCTGCCCCACAGAGGCAGACACCCTTGCCTGCCTGTAGAGGATCAAGGCACTCAGTCAATGCAGGCTGAAACGTAGCCAGAGGGCTTGCTGTTAGGTGGGGCCAGTCCCTAGGGCAGGTTGCCTGCCCTGGCTGAACTGGATTAAATCTGTGCTCTAGTGGGTGTGGCAGACCCCTGGGCTAACAGCCCAAGGGGCGCACCTCAATGGCCCCCACCTGTGGCCGTATCAGCACGCCTGGACCAGCTCAGAACAATGGCCCCCACCAATGTATCAGTCTCCAGAGAGGTCCCTCCTCTCACCAAGATGCCCCCAGAACCCACCACGTGAGTCTCGTTTCACCAAAGGACAGTCAGCCTTCTCTCTGGTGATTTTAGGTAGCTGCAATGAGTGAGTTTGTGCGTGGGCCCTTTAAGACCCGGATCTTTTCGGCTTTCGGCCGATAGCTTTTCTGGGGGTGTCCTCGCTGCAGTTAATAGGCTGAGTCCAAAGGATGGTTATAGCAGTATTGCCCCCGCTCTGGACCTCACTCCTCCAGGGAGGTCTGCGTACCTTAGGTTGGCTCCCGCCTGGCCAGCTGAGAAGCTTCACTGCTCCCAAAGGTGGCTTTTTTCCTATCTGGCTGGAGTTACTGCCTCTTCTGCTTTCGTCAGGACTGTCCCTTGTCGTGGGGGTTCTTTTTATCCAGTTTTCAGTTTTCAATCCAGGGTGATTCTTCCCAAAATTGTCGTAACCTGGTTGTGTTCGTGGGAGGAGGTGAGTGCAATGTCTGCTCACAGCGCCATCTTGATGAGAACCTGCACTTGCATTTTCAACTTGATAGTCAACTAGAGCTGCTTCTGCATAGGTAACGGGCGCTTAAGAGGCAATCGTCAAGCAAGGTTTGAGCTAGGCACTAGAGTACTATTTAGTTTTCTTTTGTGAACACTCACAAACATTCCAAAGTTATGTGCAAATCGGTTGCCTTGAGAGGAATGCCAGACCCCCAGCTCTTCTGAGCCAAGAAGCCAGCATGAAGAGAGAAACACGAGAGCATTCATCAAAGAGAATAAGTGAGTGGAGCGAATAAGGCATTCCCTCCGGAGTGACCTTGCTTTCAGGTTTTGGTGTTCCTGGCAGTTGCTAAGTCCTAGACATGGGGTATGGTTATTTCCACTTTGCGTTAAATATTTACTCCTGTGTGCTTTGCTTTGGGAGCAAATTCGCAAGAGATTCCCCTCTCCATCCTGGACCAAGTTCAGGCATTGAGCACTCATGTCTACTCCCCACAGCTGTTTCTTACTGTGTGGACATGGGCCTTTTACCAATGGATATAGACCCCTGGCCAGTGAGGTTTCCTCAATAATGCTTGGGACTTTCTGGGCAGTGGGAGCCACTGAGGTGAGCCTTCAAGTGAAGGCAGAAAACAAGGTTCAGGGGGTCTCCTTGTTTCTGATTGTAGGTTCCACATCCCTCGTGGCTGTGTGTTACATGTAGCTAGTACAACTGTTATTACTAAGAGTTAACTTACTATCTGCCAGGGAAGGTGTTAAAGGCTGTGCATTCATTGGCTAATTTCTTAATCAAATAACTCTAGGAGGTGCTGCTATTAACTAGATCCTCTTTTACTGATGAAGAAATGGACTCAGAGAGTTTAAGAACCTGGCTCAAGTTGACACAGTAAGTGGTATAGTCAGGATTCCAACCCCAACAATTTGCTTTTGGGGTCAGAATTTGAACCTGGATCTGTTTGACCTGAGAGTTCAGTAACATAGGGCTGCCTTGAGGGCATGAAGAAAAGGATGCTGCATGATTTCTTCTTTTTAGTTGAGGGTGTTTTGTGCTTGTTCACGTTTTCCCCCATTCTTGGAGCTGAGGGTGTATGTAATCGAGCCCCATTTAGGCCAGAGGGAGCTTGTATGGGTGGGGAATATAATGTGAGGAGTGCTTGGACAGATCTCCCGAGCACTAAGGAAAATCTCATTCCTAAAGACACTTCCAGGGCCAAGCTGAGGAGGGTTGGGGCAGAGAGAGGGGACCTTTCCTTCTAGGAAGTCAGACTGAAAGAGGAAGAAACAAAAGATTAAAAGATAAGAAGGCACAATTTTGAGAGGAGGTGTTTGATTGGTCTCCATTCATGCTTCTATTTTTATAAGACCAGAAAAAGTTGTCGAGAAAAAGAAAAGGTTAGTAGATATCAAATTAGATAAAGAGAGGGAACAAAGAATCTCTTTAGGCAAACACATTGAATTCAACCTCATATTAAATTTATGTTATCAACTATCTTGCTGTTTACTGCTTAAGTTTTTTAAAATAATTCTTTTTCTTTATACACATATAATGCATGTTTATTGCCCATAAGGCATATAAGCAAGAAGAAAAATATTTCCCATGATCCTACCATATTGAAATAATCATAGTGAACATGTTGGTGTAAATCTTGAACACTTTTTCCTTTTTTCTTTATATATGTGTGAATTTAACAAAAACGAGATAAAAATGGGGCCGGCCCAGTGGTGCAGTTTGCACATTCCACTTTGTTGGCCCAGGGTTCGCTGGTTCAGATCCTGGGTGCGGACCTATGCACTGCTTGTCAAACCATGCTGTGGCACACATCCCACATATACAAGAGAGGAAGATGGGCACAGATGTTAGCTCAGGGTGAGTCTTCCTCAGCAAAAAGAGGAAGATTGGCGGTGGGAAAAAAAAAAAGAGATGAAAGTGTACTTTGATATATTAAAGTCATGATCCTAACACATTATATATTTTAGATGTAATAATCGATCATTTAGGAGGGCAGTAGCCAAACTTTCTGAATGGATAATGACGGTTCAGTGAAAAGAGCTCTTTTTTCATAATCGAGCATAGGAAGGCTCAGACATGCAGAATTAGCAAATATTGGAAAGAATTGACAAGTCTAACAGATTTTCAAACAAAAAAGTGAGTAGTAGTCATGTGAAGCAAAATAAAGCAGGAGATAATGAAAGAGCAAGAAGTAGGAGATGAGGGGCCCCAGCGTGAATTTGAAGAGGCAAGTTTTGGGGGTTTCATAGCAGCTGGCGGCAGCTATCTTTTGAAAAGAGAGTTTTCCTCAATTGACCTGCTCTTTTGCAACTTTGTTTTGGTGTCTGGAGGCCCTGCAGACTAGTGTTGGGACCTGAACTCCACCTGTCTTTTAAGTCTATCAGCATCATCACTCATATGAGTTTTTGAGTTATTTGACTGTAAGTGATATTGAAAGATAATTTCTTAAATGTAGAAATTCTCTTATGTTCCCTGAGAAATTGAACCCAATTCAGTTAAAAAAGATTTTGAGGATTTTTTTCTGTATCAAACATTATGGAAAACATAAACTAAATATTAAAAAATGATAGTCCCTAGAATATCATACTAATTTACAGGGGCAAAAACCCTACACATGAAACATTAGGCAAAAGGACCCAAAGTGATACACGATTGTCATAATGAGCAGTGTGGAGAGTAAGTACTGTAACAGTTAGAGAGAGCATGATCCTGGAGAATTTATTGGTGGAGGAGGAAGTTGAACAGAATGTGAAAAGGAGGGCTGTGTTTCAGGTGGATGGAGAGAAGAGAAATGATCACCGAGTCAGGATGAAAAATACAAACAGAACTCTCCCCCCGGAGACAAAACAAGATGGCACCCATGCTTCTGTGTATTAAGCAGCTGTATATGGGGAAGAACCTTGGACCATAAACCACTAACTTTTTTCTGCCAGTTGCTAAGTAGGTGAATTTGGGGTTGTCACTTCTTCGTGTCTCAGTTTCTCCATTTGTGAAATGGATCGCATCATATCTTGACATGCCTCAAGGAGTTATTGGGTCTCCAGTGAGATGATTTGAAAACTGAAAAGTGGGCCTCAAATGTCACTTGTGATGATGACTTACCGGATGTACAGACAGAAGAAAAGCACAAAATCAGAGCACAAAAGGACATAAAGTAGTCACAGCACACTTTGAGCCAATGTGAGTATTTTAAAGACAGAGAGTGAACAACTGGGTTAAATGTGGCAAGAGGAAAAGGGGTGGGCGTAGGGTTGATAGGTGAGGGCATCGATGCTTCTTTGTCTGATGGACATGGAGAAACGAAGGGCATTGAGGAGGAAAAGGCTGGCCAGGGAAACGGAATGCTCTGGAGAAAGTTTGATGTAGGGGTGAGTTTTCATGCATTCATATTTATCCTAATAAAATGGTACTTTCTTGAGTCTTATGGGCAAAGCATCATGTCAAATCCTTTAACATGTTCTTCCCACTAACTGAAAGAGAGGAAAAGGAAATGTCTTCTTTTCTCCTCATTTTACTTATTTTAATTTTGTTTCCCTAGAAGCATATGGCATGATGCTCAACAAACATGTGAATTAATTTTGAGAAAATATTGTCACTCCAATTGGGTATAAACTAGAGCTTGGGCAGTGGTCCTGGGCTTCCAGTTCACATTTTTCTTCTTAGATCAAAGCATAGAGGTATTATAAATTATTAAGGCTTAATATAATCAACTCATAATGAGTTATCATAATCAGTATCAGACAAAGCATGAATGGATCCACACAATCTAAAGCATGAACGGATCCACACAATCTATAAAATTACATTTAAACTGTGTTTGTATCACTTTTTCCCCTGAACATTTAATAGATTTTAACAATTAGTTTCATCTTCCCTTGTGCATTGAACTTTCTGGTGAACACAAAGAAAAAACCAAAGGCATGTAGCAGGAAGGAGAAGAAAAAGCAGAGAGCTTGGAGAATTCACACACTCTATAAAAGGCTTCTGAATTGATGAAGCCCGGCAAACTTCTGCCTGTTTTTGTTCATTACTTTCTATTCATGCTGCTCTCAAAGGCACCACTTTGGCCAAATC
This sequence comes from Equus asinus, assembly GCF_041296235.1. Taxonomy (NCBI): domain Eukaryota; kingdom Metazoa; phylum Chordata; class Mammalia; order Perissodactyla; family Equidae; genus Equus; species Equus asinus. The sequence goes on from NC_091790.1 coordinate 34,775,019, forward strand.
AGTGCTCATCTTCCTGAATTCAGCATCCTTCTCTGTACTGAACCCATCCCCAAATTATCACTTCCGTAGAGTTCAAGACTCAGGGCTTTCTACCTGTGTACCTTAATGATCTGTACTCCATCTCTCTCAAATTTCTCCTTAAGCCTTTCAACTGTAGCATCTTATTTGGTTTACTTTTTGGTTCTCTGTCTTGCTGTCTCTAGAGATTCTTCCACGGGAAGTTCCCTGACCTCAATTCTCTTCAACTGTTATTCTACAATATGATTTGAACGCTCATCTTTCCAGTTTTGATTTAACTCTGGTTCCCAACTCAGTTTCCGCTTGCTAGCAGGGTTTTCCCCTGATATGTGCTGACATTGTTGCAATTCGAACATGTTTAAAATGGAATTATTGCCTAATATTCTCTGGATGTTCTCCTTGTACTCTTTCGAGAATTTGTGGAGAGTTGATCCAAACAAATGAACTTGGTTAGGTATAATTAAAAAAAATCATTACGCTCTCTTTCTCTCTCACTTAGCATTAGCATTGCTTTATCCAATCACACTATGCATTGATATCATATACTTGGCCCTGGGTCAAGGCAGCTTGGCTGCCTAACACTTTTCTTCCTAGCCAACCTGGTCATTCAGGTAAGAAAATCTTTCTTCTTTTCCACTCCCTGTTCACCCCAATCAATAGCTCCCAGAGAATCTTGACTGTGGCCAGATCTCTTTTCTCTCTCCCTACCCCCAGGTTTCTCTACCTGTTCTTCACGATCACCTGGGCACATTAGACTAACCCCTCTTCGGAATCCTATCCTTTGCCTGGCCTCTCAGCCTGTGTCCTGTGTCCTGGTGTATAGGAGGGATTCTGTGATTCTTTTGCTCACTTGAATGTCCTTGCATGATCTGGGGCTTTGAGTAAATATGACAAAAATTCAGGTTTAGCAATCATTTAATTATGCAGACATTTCCATTGGAAGTCTGCTCTCCATTCTCTTGGGGAGCCTAGAGAAGTTTCATGTATTGACGTTTCAGTGTCTATATCTTACGACTGGGCAAGCAGAAAGCTATTTTCTCAGCAGGCTTTTTCTAGACTTTTATTCATTTTTGTTTTTGTTCTATTCTTTGAGAAGGAGACCTCCGTCTAAATCTTAAATGTCTGTTCATGTGGAACCTCCAAGCTGTGACTGCTTTATAATCTACTGAGTCCATTTGTACACATTTTCTTATCCTGATGCAAAGACTTTGTGCTGTCTGTATGTGGGGCAGATAGAAATACACCCGTTGAGGAAACTGAGGCTCAGAATGGTTAAGTGGCTTGTCCAAGGCCATACTACTAGTGAATGGCTGAGCTGAGGCTTGACTCTAGCGTACTGTCTGTCTCTTACAGGAGGTCTTCCTGCTCTGGAGTATTCTATTGCCTGACCTTTATCAGTAAGTTGTCTCTACTGATTTATCATCTGGGTAGTTTGAAGTCAAGTCTAATCACCTTCTGCTCCTGAGTGTCTCCCAGCCTGGGTCATTCCACTGGGCATGTATTCTTAGCCTTATGCTTGGGTGGGTTGAGAGGTGCCTACCCACCTGTCTTGGATGCCTGATGTTACTGCTTAATCCATAGAATCAGATACCAAACCCATTTTAGCTAGAAGGTTCTTTAGACTGCCTTTACTCTAACCCTTTATGGATAGGGAACTGAGGTCCAAAGAGATTTTGTGATTTCCCGAATGTATACAGCTTGTTAGAGGTAATGCAGTTCACAGCCTACATTTCCTGACTCCTACACTCTTTCCACTGTTAAATCTAGGTCAAAATGAACACATTCTTGGAAGAGAAAGGTCATTAAGTTGTTATGAGTTACTAATGCCAGTGTGTGAATTAGCCAATCAGATCCTTCCAACTGAGACCTAATTCAGATTGCCCAACCCTCTGGCCCACCTGTCCCCCAGTTTGGAGCTGATACATGCCTAATCTAGACCCTCTAAATGTTAACTGCCCAACAACAAGGACTGCATCATTTATTTCTGAAGATTCTTTCAGGTTTTTTTCATTTAAAATGTCATTCTAGATAATGAGACATTGTCCTTTGTGAATGAAGATAGTGGATTTACTTTATTTCTTCCTTCTTCTCTTCTAATACTCTTGTCTGTCAAGGCTTTGCATGTACAGGATGTCAGGGTTGAGGGAGCAGTCTGTGACTGAGGAAAAATCTAAATGAATTGACTTGTTTAAAGATCCAACTCATGACTTTAGTTTTGGTAACACTCTGAAGACCATCAGGAAATGAAGTTGACCTACCTTTGGGGACTGTGGATAAGAGACAGGCCTGTATTTCCACAGGCAGGAGTTAATGCTAGCTTTTCCATTATATCAGATTTCTTTCAAGTCTCTCTAATCACAATCCCCTCCAGGGTCCCCATGAGGCCTGCTTCAAGATCAGCTGAGCATCAAGATGTGATAAGGCATTTTGGAGACATCTTGATTATGAATATCTTTACTGATAGCTTTTCCTGACCCTGTAACGCACCTATTTTATAACAGAACCCATATCCAGTTTCCCTCTCTCTCTTGAGCCTCCCTCACAAAGTGACAACTTCTCTTAGGCTCTGAGGGTATTTGCGCTGACTTTCTGCATGGTGGTTTCTCCAATGACTTAGAAGTCTTTACAAGATGGGGGTGTTACCACACAAAATTGAGGTTGCCCTACTCAAGGTGCATAAAAATGCCAATCATTATGGCATTAGCTTTTTGGCAAAGAAAACAGCTTTATTGCAAGATTGATCTGCAGGGAGACAGGAGGCATATGCTCTCAGATCTGTCCTCCGGATCCAGGGCTTGGGGCAAAATTTATGAGATGAAGTGCAGGGTGGTCTGAAGTATGGACATTGATGATTGGAGGTAAGGAGAATTGAGGTAATTGATGATCTGCTCAAGCATGGTCAAGCTTCATGGCTCTTCATAGGATGTGTGTTCACAAAATGATGGTGTTAGTATGATCTGAAGATGGAGTTTTCAGCCCTTGACGTCAAAAGGGTCAATCCTTGGGCATTTTCCCAGGCCAAGTTGAAGGGTTGGTGATCTCAATCTGCCTGAACTGGACAGTGGGTCTCAGTTCCTGAAAAACCACTCTGAATTTCTCGGTTGATAAGGTGGGGCCCGTTGAACCTGTCCTAAGGGGCTCGTAGTTACAGGGGTAGAGGAGGGCAGTCTTAATTGGCATAGAAGATGTGGGAATTGAAGCAGAACCTCCACAAAATGCTTGAGTCTCCAGTTCCATTTGCTGAAGGAGGGAATCTCTTCAAAATTTTCCAAGATATTTTAATCAAAAAGTTTTTAAACACGCACTCACATTCAATGGCCAATTTTACTTTCTTAATGTATTAAGCTTAGACTCTCAGATAAGTGTTTGTCATTCATGGGCTTTTACCAGAACATGAATTTGCCTCATAAAAAGTTACCAATAGGTCAAATGGCTCACAGGGTGTGAAGTATGAAAAGTCGTGGTTCCTGATAATTTTGTGGTATTTGTTCTACATATGAATTAATGAAATTGCAGCAGGGTTTTCTTGTTGGGAACCGCATCTTTTAAATATAGAAACAAAGGAATCCTTTAAGGTTCACCTTTAGCTAGTAGACTGTAGGAGATGCTGTGTCAAACTTTGGGACTAAGCAAGGCTATTTTTGCCCCTGAAAGCCTTGGAAGTAAGGTGTAGTGATAAAAGTGAAGAGATAATCAGACCTTAGGAAGACCTGGCTCCGTAGCTGAACATACTGGTGAGGGCACTGTAAGAGAAAATGCTTGGACTGGTTTAGAGTTGCATCCAAAACACTTTCTTGGGCAGAGTGCTAGTTGAAATAGAGGCTATCATTTTAAAAGTCCTGTTGGTATTCTGTTAAAAAGGAGGCTGTTTCCCATCACAGTTTGTTTTGGAAGAATGATTTGGATTGAATCTCCTTTGTCCTGTCCTTAAAAAAAAAAAACTGGATTCGGCACTTGTTGTTACTGGTTTTGCTGCGTTCTATCAGAGAGGATTATCCTTATGAGGAAGTAGTCTGGTTGGTAATACTGAATTTCAATTTTTCTAAGCCCGCACAGACTTAGTTTCTTCACTTTCTTCTTGCCAGGGGACAAGAGCACGCTCCTTGCAACAGAGGTATGTTGTGCTATAATTCTTACAGAGGGAAGCTTCAGGTTAGCAAGAAAAATAAGAAATTTTCACAGCATGGATTCCAGAGTGGGACCAGGAAGTACTGTGGAGTTTGCTGAGAGGAAAACAAAGATTCAGGACTGAGACTTGTCCTGACTTGAGCTCAGATTATACTTTCCTCTGACGTCAGGAGATCTCTTAATTAGCAGAGAAGAATTGTCAGGAAATCTTTTTGTCAGTTGCTTCCTCAGTCTTTGGAGGCGTTTAAACTTTCTTAACACAGGCTGGTTCACACTGTTTGGCAATCGAATGGGTAGGGAACCTGTGAGAAATAATTTATTTCCTTTTTTGCATGACTGATCTAGGAAGTCATGACCAAGTTGTTCATGTGAATAGTTACTTAAAAATATTACTCTTAGTTGTTTTTTAAAGAAGTTAATTTTTAAACTTTTTTCCTATTTCCTAGAAAAATTAGAACCTAAACTAACACTTTTTTGTTTGGTCTGGTGTCTAAGATTATTTCTTTCTGTCATCTTCTGAGACTTATGCTTATGCCTTGAAAAAAGATTTAAAATAGTTTTTCTTGCTATTTACAATGCAGCAGTCAGCCTTTTATGTTGCGTATAACTCCATATCACGTTAAACAATCATAAAGCTTACATTGGAATTCAATAATAGCTGATTATTATTTATTTGGCTGTGTTTCAGATAATTCAATGGCATAGAATGTTTAAATTTCTCAATTTTCCTGAAGTGAGATCAAGAATCTAGAATGATAAAGTAAAACGGGAACCTTGAACATCATCTGGTCTCAACTAAGATTTTAGACATGGGAACACTAAAGCTGAAGAGAATCTGAGTCTTAAATGAAGTCGCAGGGCCAACTCATGGCCGAGAGAAGGGAGAAAGAAAGAGAGGCTCAAAAGTTAAGTAAACTTCTTCATGGAAGTATTTCTTAGGGCTGCTAATATGCTCACGTGCATTATAAATCTCCAACGTGGGGAAAATTTTTAATTGTGAGGAAATTTAATAAGCAGCATTTCCCAGTTATTGACCAAGGGACCCCTTTTTGACAGAGCATTGAGTAAGCCTAGTGTTCATCAGCCATACTTCAGAAATATTGTTCTTTAGCTTATCCCATCTTTTAACTAAAATATGTATTCTTTGTAAGTGAAACAAAGTCTTAACAGTGGTAATTTTACATTTTGTTAGCATAGTTGTTCTATACCTGGAGAAAAAGACAGAGAGATGCAAAGGAAATGAGAACTCAGGACACCGATGGGAACTGTATGTATATGGGTGACAGTAAAAGCCTTTGAGATTTGGGATTGTTTTTGTCCTGAATCTTCAGGATATAACTTAGATTTAAATCCTAAAATAATGAATTAACTGGTAAGGAAGTGAAAGGCTTCTTAACTCTCAATAGATAAACCATAAAATGTTGGCAGAGTGATTAGAAATGTTTTGTTGTAAGGAGAGCAAAATTCTTAAATGATATGGATATAACTGAAGGTATGAACATGAACTTCTTCTCACTTCTCATTCAACAAGGCCTATCCAAATAATGATGAGAATTGTGTCAGTTCCAAAGAATGTGTTCCTATAGTTACCATTTTATGTAAAACTAAATAGATTCACTTGTGTTAAAAAAAGTCACATCCAAAGAAAACATCGTGAAGTTATAGTCAAAATTACTAGATTGAACAGAATTCATTTGAAACTTTTATTATCCGTCCCCCAGGGGCATGTTAGAGCTGTGAGGACAGACATTTATATCAGTGGCCCTGACTTGTATTCCCAGCACTTAAAATAGTGATTGGCGGAAAGTAGATACTCAGTAAATATTTGCTGGATGAAATAATTTAGTTTATTTTATCAACTAGTTATTTTTTATTGAAAAGGTAATGCGGACATACATTTAATAATTTAAATATCATAAAAGAACACACAATGGAAAGTTATTTTTACTCCTCACTCAAGCCTTTCAGGCTCCCACCAGCGAAGCAACCACTGTAACCACTTTGTACAATGTTCTTCTAGAATGTTCTATGCATATTTACACATACATATATGTGTGTATGTGGGTATATATATATATATATATATACACATGCATAATTATTTTTACACAGGTAAAGGCATACTATGTAGATTGTTCTACCTCGATTTTTTTCTGCTTAAATATCTATCTTAACAGCATATATTTTAAGAATTGTCTTCTGATAAATGAAAAGTTATATCTCATTGACATTTTATTTTTCATCTTTTAAGATTGAGATTGACTGTCTTTTCATATGTTATAAACCACTTGTGTTTCTTTTCTGTGAACTGCCTGTAAGTTCTTTGTCAATTTTTCTATTGGTTTAATGGTCTTTTATAACTGATTTGTAAGATGCCTTTATGTATTAAGGAAATGAGCTCATTGTCATATGTGTTGAACTATTTTTCCCAGTTGATCATTTGTCTTTTGACTTTGTATGGTATTTTTTCTGAGCAGAAAAAAACTTTTTATGGAGTCACATTCACTAATCTTTTTGGAATTTGGGTTTTGTGTATTGCTTAGAAAAGCCTTCTTATCTTGAAAAGGAAATACATTTTCCTATATTTACTTCTAATAGTTTTATTATTTTATTTTATGTATTCAAATCTTTGATTCACCTGAAATTTATTTTAATGAAAGGTAGCTTTATTAGATGTTTTTCACATGGCTAGTCAATTGCATCAGACATATCGCTCCTCTTGATTTGAAATGCCAACAGTTTCATATTCTAAATTTCAATGTATTTAAACATTCATTCAAAAAATAACTGTTGGGGCTGGCCCCATGGTCGAGTGGTTAGGTTCGCGCGCTACGCTGCAGGTGGCCCAGTGTTTTGTTGGTTTGAGTCCTGGCCGCGGACATGGCACTGCTCATCAAACCACGCTGAGGCAGCATCCCACATGCCACAACTGGAGGGACCCACAAGAATATACAACTATGTGCTGGAGGGCTTTGGGGAGAAAAGGGAGAAAAATAAAATCTTTAAAAAAAAATAACTGTTATTATGGAAAATTTCAAACTTATAAAAGTAGATAGTGAGTAGTAAGGAAGATGAGTCAATAGGCAAGATTTTAACATTTTTGGCCTTATCTAAGACTAGAAATTTTCACTTCTTTCAGTCTAACAACTTCAGCTGTATAACTTGGAAATAGCAAGAATATTTTGTTTAAAACTGAGCCCTCACGCTGCTCCCAACAAAATAAAACAACTAACCATCTCCACAAAGGGAGACTTAAAAGTTCCCATAGTTTTTAAATGCCAAAACAGTGATGACGGCAGAGGGAAAAATATCAAACAATTTAATTCTTGTTCCATCCTTGCTGTCTTTCTGTTACTCAGTGCTCTGCATCTTGGGGACGACTGCAATCATTTGGAAGAATGTGACTCCCTAAAGAACAGCGTCAACAGAAATCATTTAGTCAATTTCCTAAGAGCTAAATGGATTCCTAAATTTTTTCAGTATATTTATGAATAGAAGCTACTGCTTGGGTGAAAGTACGTATACATGAGCATACTTTGTTATTTTGCAGTTCTGGCAATATTTTTATTTTTATCTTAATCATTTTTCAATATACACATAGCTAGATTTGGTGAACTGAAGGAATAGGCAGTGTCAACATATGCTGCATTAAAATATAATTATTGACAGAGAATGAGAAGGCAAGCCACAGTCTTGGGGAAAATATTTACAAAAGACATATCTGATAAAATACTATTATTCAAAATATACAAGGAACTCTTAAAACTCAACAAAAAGAAAATGAACAACACAATTTAAAAAGTGGCAAAAAGGTCCGAACACACACCTCATCAAAGATCCGGATGACACATAAGCACGTGAAAGATGCTTAACATGTTATATTAGAGAAACGCAAATTAAAACAACGAGATACCGCTACACATCTATTAGAATGGCCAAAATCTGAAACACTGACAACACCAAATGCCAGTGAGGATGTGGAGCAACAGGAACTCTCAAACTTTGCTGGTGGAAATGCAAAACAGTATGGCCATTTTTGGAAAATAGTTTGGTGGTTTCTCACAAAACTAAACATACTCTTTCCATACTATCCAGTAATCATGCTCCTTGGTATTTACCCAAAGGAGTTGAAAACTTATGTTCACAAAAAAACCTGCACACAGATGCTTACAGCAACTTTATTCTCCGTTGCCCAAACTTGGAAGCAACCAAGATGTCCTTTAGCAGGTGAATGGATAAATAAAGTGGTATATCCAGACAATGGAATATTGTTCAGTGCTAAAAAAAGATCGGTGGCTGCCAGGGGTTGTGGGGAGGGAAGGGTGAATAGGTGAAGCTCATAGGATTTTTAGGGCAGTGAACCTATTCTGTGTGATACTATAATTTAGGTGGACGCATGTCATTATAGGTTTATGAAAACCCACAGAATGTACAATACCAATGGAAACTATGGACTTTGGATGATAAAGATGTGTCAGTGTAGGTTCCGATATTGTAACAAATGTGCCACTCTGACGTGGGATGTCCATGGTGGGGGAGGCTGTGCATATGTAGAGGTGGGGAGTATACGGGGAGTATATGGGAGCACTTTCTCCTCAATTTTGCTGTGAACCTGAAATTGCTCTAAAAAATAAAGTCTATTAAAAAATATAGCCATTGAGATTTGCTTAAGTTTTGACACTGAGGTTATATTATTGGCAAACTTATTTTTATGAAAAGTCAGGAAATTTGGTGCCTGGCACATAGTAGGTACTCAGTAAAAGATTGCTGTATGATGTGTTTCATGATAGATTATATCAGACATCGAATCAGCTCTTCACAAAATTCTGTGTGGAATTGGAGAACTTGTTTTCTGAAATAAACTGCCACAAGGGGTTCACATAAACCCAGGATTAGTAAGCATTATTAAGAGCACTGGAAATCGTCTTCTGGCTAGAGGTTTGACTTGTCTGTTTTACCTGCTCAAGGGGTGTTTCAGAGAAATGAAATCCTGTTACTGTGCTGTTTATAATCCTCCACTTAAATAAATTGCAAACACCTGACCTGAGCCTACAAGGATGCATGTGGTCCGGCCCCAGCCTGCCTCTGACTTCATGTTTTACACTATCCCTCTCATTCACTCTGTTCTAGCCACACTGGCCTTCCTTCTGTTTCTCAAATTTAGGGAGGCTAATCTCATACAAGGATGTTAGAAAAAAATCCCAGTTTTCCTGAGGTATAATTGAGGTTTAATAAATGGCACATTTTGGGGCCAGCCCACTTGCATGTTGGTTAAGGTCAGCATGCTCCCCTTTGGCAGCCCAGGTTCAGTTCCTGGGTGTGGACCTAAACCACTCATTGGCGGCCATGCTGTGGCAGTGACCCACACACAAGATAGTGGAATATTGGCACAGATATTAGCTCAGGGCGAATCTTCCTCAGCAAAAGAAAAGAAAAGAGAAGGGCACATTTACATTTTAAAATGTACAGTTTGATAAGTTTTGACATACATCTACACTCATGAAACCATAACCACAATCAAGAAAATGTAGCCCCTCTCTCCAACCGTTCCCTGTTTTCCACATCCTCAGGCAACCATTGATCTCCTTTATATTACCATAGATTATTTTTCATTTTCTAAGATTTTATGTACTGTTCTTTGACTTATTTCACTCACCATAATTATTTTGAGATTCATCCACGTTGTTACATTTATTGATAATTTATTTTATTTGCTTTATTTATACAATGAGCAATAATCGATTGTATGGGTATACCATAATTTGTTTATCCATTCACTCACTGGTGGCTATTTAGGCTGTTTCCTGGCTATTTCAAATAAAGCTGCTACGTACATTTAGGTACAGATCTTTGAACATATATACCTCCTTTCATTTTTATTGGATTAATATTCAGGAGTAGAATGTCTGAGTTGTAGTAGATGTATATTTCACTTTTTAAGCAACTGTCAAACTGTTTTCCAAAGTAATTGAACCATTTTGTATTCCTACCAGTATGTGTGAGAGTTCCATTTGCTTCATGTCTTCATTAATGCTTGATATGATCAATGTTTTTAATTTTCACCATTCTAAGAAGTATGTAGGGATAACATTGTACTTTAAATTTTCACTTCTCTAATGACTAATGATACTGAACATCGTTTCATATGTTTATTTGACATCTGTCTTCTTTTGTGAAGCATTATCACATTTTTTGCCCTTTTTCTTCTTCTGCTCCCCATAACCCCCCCAGTACATGGTTGTATATTCTAGTTGTAGGTCCTTCTGGTTCTGCTATGTGAGACTCCACCTCAACATGGCCTGATGAGCGGTGCCATGTCCGTGCCCAGGTTATGACCCAGTGAAACCCTGGGCCCCCGAAGTGAAGCTTGCGAACTTAACCACTCAGCCATGGGGCTGGCCCCTTGCCCATTTTTTATTGGGTTGTTTGTTTTCTTTTTATTGAGTATTGAGAGATCTTTAGATATTCTGGATATGAGCACTTTGTCATATAAATATGATTTTCAAATGTTCTCTTCCAGAGAGTAGCTTGATATTTCATTCTCTTAGAAGTGAATTTCGAGGAGAAGTTCTTAATTCTGATAAAATCTCCTATATTTCCGTCTAGAAGTTTCATAGTTGCAGATTTTACGTTTAACTCTATTATCCATTTTGAGTTAATTTTGTATACAGAGCAAGACATGGATCAGTTTTTTTTTTTTTTGCATATAGATATCTAATTGTTCCATCACTCTTCATTGAAAAGATGATCCTTTCACTACTCAACTGCTTTTATATCTTTGCCAAAAATCAGTTGACCATACATGTATAGGTTTATTTCTGGACTCTGCTTCATTATGTATTTATCTATATTCATGTCAAACCACACTGTCTTGATTACTGTAGCTTTATAATGAATCCTGAGTCAAGTATGTGGGTCCATTGTTGTTGTTATTGTTTTAAAGTTGTTGACTGATATATGAGTTTATTTCGGAATTCTCTTCCATATCGGTAATCTATTTGTCTTTTCATGAATTGATTTTGATTGGAAATGAATTGAGCATACTGGCCAATTTGCAGAAAACTGACATCTGAACAATAATAAACCTTCTGATCCATGGCCATGGTACCTCTCCATTAATTTCGATCTCCTGTAGATCTTCTCTCAGCAATATTTAGCAGTTTTCATTGTAGAGATCTTGCATGTATTTGTTAAAGTTATCCCTAAGTATTGTTTGATGGTATTGTAAAGGGGAATTTTTAAATTTTATTTTTTTGAATTAAGTTTTGCTACTGCATAGAAATATAATTGAATTTTATATTAATCTTTTATCTTGTGACTATGCTAAATTCCATGATTACTCCTAAGGGTTTTTTAAAGAAGATTTGTTAGGATTTTCTATATGGATTCTTAGGATTTCCCAGGTTATCTTTTGTTTTTTAAAAAGATAATCCTTAAGATTTTCTTTAGGATATAGTTTTACTTCTTCCTTTCCAAGTCTGAAAATCTTTTAATTTTTTTCCTCTTACCTTATTGCTAGTACTGGCTAGTACAAGGATAAATAGAAGTAGAGAGATAAGGAAACCTTAGCATTGTTCCCAACTATAGGGAAGTGTTTAATATTTTACCATAAATATGATGTTATTTGTAAGTTCTTTTGTAGATGGCCTTTTATTAGATAAAGTTCCCTTCTATTACCTGTAAGCCTTGAAGTTTCTTGTTGGTTTTTAGCCATGAATGGGTCTTGAATTTTGGCAAATGCACTTTCTGCATCTTTTGAGATGATCATATGGTTTTCTCCTTTTCTTCTGTTAATATAGTGATTTATATTGATTGGTTTTCAAATGTTAAGCCTGGAATAAACTCCCCACAGTCATGATATAGGATCCTTTTTATATACTGCTGGATTTAATTTGCCGCTATTTTTTTAAGAACTTTTGCATCTATGTCCATGAGGATATGGGTCTACAAATCTCTCCTTACAATGTCTATGTCAGGTTTTATTATCAGGGTCTGCAGTCCTCATAAAAAGAGTTGGGAACTATTCCCTCCTCTACCTTCTGAATGGTTTTATAAGGTTCCTTGGCTCTTTTGGATGCTCATTATGCTTTACTTCTCCAGAAGTTGAGAGAGAAATTTAAATATGCATATTATCCTCTTTCCTGAAATGTCCATCAACCATGTAATAAAAGTTCATGCCTAAAAAATTTTGGCATCAACTGTAGATTTTATTTATCCACATGTTACTTACCTTCTCCTAAAACTAGCACAGACATTGGAAATATCGGAACAGCGAACCAAAACTGATACTCATTCATGTATATGTATTTTTTTATTTGTTTGAGAAAATATATAGTATCCTAGGAAATGATTCTCTGAGTATACAGTGTGACAGCTAGGTTTAAGCAACTTATATTATTTCATAAAATAGAGTCTCTCAAAATAGTACATCTAAAAATCTACGGTTTTCCTTTTTAATCAGTGTGACAAGAATTAAAAACATTAAGGATTCTTTAAATTCTCAGATGCACCAAAAGCTTTATTAGAGCCAGGTTTTCTAGGCTTCTTGAAAATAAAGCTTTTCCTCAGGCTGTTGAGGCCAATTTGACTCATTTCAGTCTCATCTCTTTTCATTTCATCCAATCACTTTCTCTCCAGAGCGTAATGAGCTGTGAAGTGGCCAAAAGATAAACAGGGAAGAGAAAAGAAAACAATCAAGGTCTTGAATTAGATACAAATTGGGAAAATAAGTTTCAAAATAGTTGAAAATAATCATTCCTTTTACTTTTGCTTCTTTGGTATGTATGAACTATGGTCACCTTCTAGGATTTATAATTCAGTGAGGAGTTTCTGTTTTCATTCTTTTTCACTTTCCTTTGTTATTGCTTATGATAACAACATGTGAATAAAAATGAGAAAACAGATTTGTGGATTAAAATCTAAAACAAGAGAATGAAATTCAGACCAGCTCAATTTATTCTAAATCAGTGTTCTGAAACGAATACTCTCATGATTTAACTATGCTTTATATTACTGGAAAATGTATGAATTTAGAATATGATTGATTTTGTCAAACAGACAGGGAAGAACTAGAATGGTACTTGTGTTGTGATTTGAAATTTTGAAGACCTAGGAAGGATTACCTCTTGAAAGCCAAGAATTTCCTTTTATTTTTGTATTTGGAAAGCCCGTGCTTGAAGTTGTGCATGTGGAACATGAAGAATTCAGGCATGTTTCCATCAGCAGAGACTTTATTCAGATGCAGCCTTGCTAACCTTGGAGTACCGCACATGAAGCCAATTGTTGCTTCTGGAGGCTTTTTATTTAAACAGAGTATTTTCCCCTTCGTATCTCAATTTTAGTGTGTGCTTCTCACACACTAGTAAAAATAAGACATGACCCTTGCTTGGGTTAGGCTTGGGAAGTCATGGTTGATAGCAGGAGAGGAAACTGAAGCCAGAGAAGGAAACAGGGCCTGAGAGGGGCCACCTTATCTTCTGTTTTCTTTACATAGAAATGTCTCAACATGAGAGTAGAAACAATATTCTTGCACAAATATATTCAAAAAATGTTTAGTAGGCATATTTTCCAGTCATGTTACGATGAGAAACAGATGTAGATAATGTTAAGTCTTGTACCTTATGTATGTGTGTAAATATTTAACTCGAAAAACAGTCACATGAAAACTACTCTGGACTAATCTTGGAAGCAGGAAGCCACAAATTATAGGTCTGAAATTTACCACGAGTGGCTTCTGAGTCCAGATAAGTAAAACCAAATGAAAAGGATTGGAAAGTTTTATAAATAGTTCATGTTTTTTTGATGGGGGAGGGAAGAGAGAGGATTAAAGAGCATTTTAATGTACTTGAAGTATGATCAGTACATTTAATTATAATCAGAGCGCTAAGAATCATATGATAGGAATTCAGTTATGCATTTGAATCTAGACTATATTAGTTATCAACTTACATAGGAAAAATTACTGTGGAATCATAGCTTATCCTCAATTAGGTTCTAAAGTCAGCACATAAGGCAAAAATTACATATATTCAGACCTGGAAGGCATCCTGTTGGAGACAGATCTGCATTGTTCTACTAACACAGCTGGTGTCGGAAAACATCCCCATATCTTTTATAGGTTCTGGATGATGAGCTTAACTTTAGTTTATGGGCCAAAAGGCAAAAAAAAATGCAATTATTGACATCAGCAGCATGATGTATGGAAAATACGTCTTTAAAACTAGAAGCACACTGTGATTCTAATCAAGTGGAAATGAAAACAGATTTTGCCTTCCATCTCGCCCACAATCTGGGTCTTATACTCCTTGGTTTATTTGTTTTCAAGTTTAGTTTTCCTTTCATCAAAATAATATTGTCTAATTACCTTCCGTGCTTTAAATTATTTTATTGAAGTATAGTCTCCATATGGCAAAAGGCACAGCTCGTACGTGTTACAGTTCCATGAGTTTTAACGAATGCATATATTCATGTAACCCACACTGTTACCAAGATACGGAATATTTCTATTTGTGCCCTGTTACAGTCAATCCTGCCACTCTCTCCTCTCCCCAGAGGCAACCACAGTTCTGAGTTCTTTCTCCATAGATTAGCTTTTATCTGATTCAGAACTTTCTATCATTGGCATCACATGGTTTGTACTCTTAGTGATCTGGCTTCTTTGGTTCAGCACAATATGTATCAGATTCATTTATGCTGCTGCGAGTATCAGTAATAGATCATTTGTGTTTCTTGCTGTCTATTCAATCATATGAATATATCACAATTTGTTTACCTCTTTTCCTGTTTTTGGACATTTGGGTTGTTTCTAGCTTGAGGCTGTTATAAAGTCACTATGAAAATTCATGGTACAAGTCTTTGTGTGGATGTACATTTTGTTTATTTTTTCTGTTGAGTAAATACAAAAGAGTGGAACTGATGGTAATAGGGCATGTTTTGCTTAACTTGATAAGAAACTGCCAAACCTTAAAAAACAATGGTTGTGCTTTTTTTAGACTCCCGTCAGTAATGACGGAGAGTTCTGGTTGTTCTGCATCTCGCCAACATCTTTTCGTTTTTTGCCATTACAGTAGTATCTCATTGTGGTTTTGTTGCATTTTCCTAATGATTCGCTATGTTGAGCACTATTTCATGTGCTTATTGGCCATTTGTAGATCTTTTGTGAAGCATATATTATGGTCATTTGGCCATTTTTAATTGGCGTATTTGTCATTATATTATTGAGTTGGAAGAATTCTTATATATTGTGGATATAGGTCCCTTGCCTGGTGTATGTTTTGTGACTATTTTCTCCCAGTCTGTGGTTTGCTTATTTTGTTAAGGTCATTTTTAACGAGCACAGATTTTAAATTTTTTCTCTTATACTTAGTGATTTCTGTATCCTGGGTAGGAAATCTTTGCGTACCTCAAGATTTCAAAAATATTTCTTTATATTTTCTTCTGGAAGCTTTATATTTTTAACTTTTGTATTTAGGTCTATGAGGTAGGAATTGAAGTTATTTTTTTTTGTATGGGTATCCACTTTATAGCAGTATTATTGAAAAGTCTTTATGCATTGATTTGCTTTGGTGCTTTTGTCAAAAATCAGTTGATTATAAAAGTGTGTATCTATTCTTAACTCTCTTCTGTTCTATTGTCAGTTTGTGTACCCTTATACTCATATCACACTGTCTTGATTGCTATAGCTTTATTGTAGATCTCTTTTAATTTTTCTTAGCCATGTTTTATAGTTTTTAATGTAGAGGTTTTAGAGATCCTTTGCGAGATTTATCCATAAATATTTTTTGCTTTTGGATGCTATTGTAAATGTATTATTTTTTAAATATAATTTTCCATTTGTTTGTTACTATTATATAGAAATACTATTGTTTTTGTTTATTGGCTTTGTTTCCTGATGTCTTGCTAAATTCACTTATTAGTTGAGTAGCTGTTTTGTATATTTCTTTGGGTTTTTCTGTGTACATAACCATGCTGTCTGTGAATAAAGATAGTTTTATTTCTTCTTTTTTTAAGATTTATACTTTCTCTTTATTCTTCTTACATTATTACACTGGCTAAACCTACCAGAACAATTTTGAATAAAAATGGTAAGGGTGAATATCCTGGTGGTGTTTCCGATCTTAACTGGTGAGTGGTCTATTTCACCGATAAGTATGATATGGACTATAGCTTTTTGTACATGTTATTTTCAGATTGAAGAAATTTCCTCTACTAATAATTTGCTAACAGTATTTTTTTATGTTATCATGAATGGGTGTTGAGTTTCTTCAAATGCTTTTTCTGAATCTGCTAAGGTAATCATATGGTTATTCTCTTTTATTTTGTCAATGTGCAGAATTATATTGATTAGTTTTCAAAGTGAAAACAAACTTTCATTCTTGGGATATATTATACTTTTATATATTGCTGGATTTTATTTGCCAATATTTTGAAGAGACTTTTGTGTTTGTGTTCAGGTGGGACATTTGCATATGGCATTCTCTTCTTGTAACTTCTCTATTTTGGTAACAGGGTTTGCTAGCCTCATAAAAATAGTTTAGAAGTGTTTCCTCTACCCTTTTGTGGAAAATAGATTTAGTAACCCAGTCTATATCACAGGGTTATTTTGAGAATCAATTGAATGATATATATTAAAGTCTTTAAAACATATATATGATATACTATACACAAATAAAATGTTATTTTGTCATTTTTGTTAATAAAATATTAGTATACCACATAAACATTCTGTTAAGTGAAATTCTATGTTCTGACATTCCTAAGCTGTGGCAACATCATTTATTTATTTATTTGACATACTTAATTGGAAGACAGCATATTTGGCTTCAGGATAACAAAAAATTAAATCAGATATGGTCTCTTTATAAGGCTTCTTCATAATTATGGGTAGACACATTATGAAATCCAAAGTTTATTATGGAAAATCAAATACATCTCTAATGTGGTTTGGTATTAATCTTTAAATGTGCTCTAATTCTCCAGATTGGTGGTCCATGTTTGGGAGAATTTATGGCGATTACCTACCAACACATTATCATACTCCCTCATACTACCCCCCTGCCTTGATCTTGTTGGAAATTACAGTTCATCCTAGTTGTATGGTTAGAATATATATATTTGATTATATACATATCTTCTGAAAATATTCTGGGATCATGCTCATTCTTTCAAAAAGATGATGCTTAAAGTAGAACTTTATTTGAAAGCCAATATACCTATCGATTTTGACATGCAACCCACTCTCATTTCAATAAAATAAAAATAATTTTCTTAGAGATTGTGGAGTAATTTTCACAGGGGGTAAGTGAGGAGAGTAGAGGCTTGTGTTTGTACCTAGGTATCTGAAATGCAAATATATGTTTATTAATCTGAAATTATTTCTTTCTCTACCTAGAGACATCTGTGAGTCAGTTAATAATCTGTTTTCTCACCTGACTAAGGTCACAATTCTTGTCCAAAGGTGGAGGCACCAGAAGGCGAAGGAAGAGGCCCGCCAAAGAGCAAACAGGTGATACTTCCCTTTAAGTGCAGGAGAGGGCCAGCGTGGGGCAACACAACCAATCTTTTAGTGAGTGCTACCTAAAGTAAAGGTTAAGAATTTACACATTTTAATCTTGAGTCTATGTTTCTGTATTTTGATTTTCATTAACTCCCCAACAAATATTTATTTTAAAAACTTAAATTGACTGTTTTCCCTATCTGAAGGCAGATAGGGGGATCAATATCCCGTGGCCAAACGCAGGGTCACTAGTGGGTCTGGACCACCAGCTCCAGAGGATCAATAGGACTGAGACAGGTAAATCCGGGACTTAGGACACTGCCGCCATCTGTGGTGGACACTGGCCCATCCCACCTGTGATCTGTGCCACAAAGAAAACTGGATGAAGCCTTGGTTGCTTGTTCTTCACTCTACCTTCTGCTTTGTATTATAACTGTGTTTAAGGTAAAGATCTTACCACTGCTCTTCACGCTGGGGATCTGGGCTGCTTGTAATTCAGTTTATTCACATTAATAAACAGCTATCATGGGAGAAAACCCTTGGCTTTGCAGTATTTAGAAGATCTTCATATTTCTAAGGACTCCTACTCCTATTGCTTTATCTCTGCGCTTTTCATGGGCCCTCTCTTTCCCTATAGAAATGTCAGATGCACAGGAATGCTTTGTCCTATGTCCCACAAAAACGTCCTACAAACAGTTACTGAACAGCAAGACTATTAAATGCTTAGGGTACAAGGGTAAGCAAAAGCATTCACTGTCCATTCAGTCTGATGTAGACACAGATGTTAATCAAATAACCACAGTAATAAGGGCATCATTACAAAGTAGATGGGGCCCTGAAGGGAAAAGAACCCACTTCTGTGAGAACTTATCCCTGAGACCATTAGAGATAAAAGGTATTTTCAAGGACTTCTTTTGTGGTTTCGATCTTATCTCGTTTTGTCTTTTACAAAACAGAACTTTTCAGAATGTTGTGTTTTTCATGTAAAGAGTTGAGATGGATCAGCTGTGAGATGATCAACGCCTACGAGAATTCAGTTAGAACCACAGCAATGAATACATTTCTGAGCTTTCCTTTAATATTGAAAGAGGCAAAAGAATTCTTAGGATACTAAGCCTGGAGAAAGAAACACAAGAAAAAGGAGAGGTTTAAAAAAGTGAGAAGATGTTGAAATCTTTTCCAGGTAGATAGATCTGATCTTTGATTAGTTTATCCTTAGGGTCTCTGTCGGTAACATGTACATATGTATATTTATATATTCTTTTGTAGTTCTCCTGGTTGGATCAAACTTTATATAGATTACTATCTTATTCATCTTCCCAATATGCTGGGCATTCTTTTCGAAGAACTCTTGGGCACAGGGTCATAATGTCTGATTTGATTTTTCTGCTGTCATTTACTGTGGGCAACTTCCCCTGACTCTGCTCAGTTTCTCCATCACTAAAACAAGCTGATAGTAACCCAAGAATTTGTTTTTATGGTCAAAATGAAATCAGAATAACTTTGTAAAGAGTATACAAATGTAGATGATATGATTATTAGCTAAGAAGCAGGGTAACTCCCTTGTTAATGTCAGAGGAAATGTCAAGTTGACGTGGCAAAGACTATCTTGTGGAGCAGAGGCAGAAACAGGAACTGAAGATGAAGTTTCGGCTCCTGAGGGCTTTCTGTCTCTTTTATATGTGCATACATATAATTACACATCATTTTGTAATTTATTTGCGTACAGAATAGTATAGGAAAGCCTAACTAACTGGAATAAGGATTGGCTTAACAGGGACTGGATTTCACTCAAAATATCTTTCTGTAATAGATACAATAGTATAGACAAATAATGAAGGGAAAATATTTCAAATATCCAATAGAACAGAATTTTCTAGACCCTTAAAACATCTTGGAGGCAGAATTTTTAGAGTATTAGTTTAAAATACCTTCTATCTATTCCTTAGATTCTCTAAGACATTTGTGTGGCATAGATTTGTTGTCATAAGGAAATAAAAATATACACTTGAAAGTAAGTTAAATAAGATTTTCACAATTTAACTGAATGATGTTATTTTTATATTTAGAAATTAATCTATCAATATTTTGATAATGTGAAAATAGAGAAAATAAGAAGATATTGAATTAAGGGACAAGGTAGATG
Organism: Equus asinus; assembly: GCF_041296235.1. NCBI lineage: Eukaryota > Metazoa > Chordata > Mammalia > Perissodactyla > Equidae > Equus > Equus asinus. The sequence goes on from NC_091790.1 coordinate 34,794,806, forward strand.
GGTGGTGCCATTTGTCAAGATGAGAATGAAGGACACGTTTTTAACGAGAGATGATGAGTTCATTTTTTTACATATTTCGGTAACTATAATACAGGGGGGTGGCCAGTGGGCAATCAGATGGATATCTCTGGAGTTCTGAATGTAATTTTGGCTTGAAATACAGATTTGGGACCCATTGGCATTGGTGATAGTTAAATAAAATGTAGTAGGAGAAAGCAAGAACACAAACAGGACCCCAGGAAACATCAATATTTAAGGGAGTAAAGGAGACAAGGGGGAGCAGAGTCTTAGGAGAGATGAAGAAAGTAGAAAGAAGACTGGGAGAAAGTAGAATCCTGAAAGGCAGGGGAAAGGGAATATTGAGACGGGATTTCATGCTGTGGGGAGGTCAGTAAGAAGGGGATTGAGAAGTGCCCACTGAATTCAGCGGCAAGAAAATGCCTGTCATTTTTGACATGAGCATCCTGATACAGCTGAGAGCCTGAAGTCGATCTTCAGATCTTTGAGAACCAAGTGTATAGTGAGAATTGGAGGAGTAAGAGCAAATTTCTTTCAAGAAGCTTGACTGAAGGGAAGGTTAAAAAACAAAAGGATTTGTTTAGAGGTAGGTGGGATTTAAAAATGGCTGTGCATTGACAAGAAAGAGAATAGAAAGGGATTGTCAGAAGGTAGGAGAAAGAAGGGATGATAAATGTGCTTTCTCTGAAGAATTGGGAGAGGGTGGCTCTCAAACATGGTGGAGGATTTGGTCTTCAATAAGAAGAAAAGGACAATGAGCATATATGAATGGTCTCTAACTCCTCTCGGACGTAGGAGGTGAGCTGGTTGGATGAGAGGTGGAAGGAGGAAGGACGCCTTGGATGTGAAGTTAGAAATAACTGTTGGTTTCTTGCGTCAGTCAGGCAGTGATTAAACCACAAGTCCTGAGCTCCCATGATGTTTTAGGCGCTGTGCTGGGGATTAACTGATGAAGCAAAACAGAAGTGGTCCCTGCCACCCTAGAGCGGCGGGACAGACATTAAACTTTTTTCTTTTGCATTTTTCTGGGAGAGGGTCTGTAGCCTCATCATATTTTCGAAAGGCATTCAGGACCCACAAACTGAGTAGCAGAAGATTAAAATTCTAAAGATGGTCTAATCTATTCCTTTTTTTGTACAGTCTCATTTTTAAAAAATTCAGATATAATTGACTTATAACATTATATTAGTTTCCAGTGTACAACATAAGGATTCGATATATGTATATATTGTCAAATGATCACCACAATAAGTTGGGTTAATATCCATCACCACACATAGTTACAAATGTTTTTTCTTGTGATGAGAACTTCTAAGATTTATTCTCTTAGCATCTTTCAAATATGCAATACAGTCTTATTAGCTATAGTTATCATACTATACATAACACCCCCAGGACTTATTTACCTTATAAGTGGAAATTTGTACTCTTTGACTCCCTTTACCCATTTTACCCACCCCTGGCCCCTGCCTCTGTCAACCACCAATCTATTCTCTGCATCTATGAGCTTGGTTTTTTTTTAGATTCCGCATATAAGTGAGATCATAGGATATTTGTCTTTCTTTGTCTGACTTATTTCACTTAGTATAATGCCCTCAAGTTCTGTCTGTGTTGTTGTAAATTCCTTTTTTTTAATGGCTGAATAATATTCTATTGTGTATATATACCACACTTTCTTTATCCATTCATCCACTGATGGACACTTAGGTTGTTGCCATGTCTCGGTCACTGTAAATAATGCTGCAGTGAACATGGGGGTGCATATATCTTTTTGCATTTAGTTCTTTGGATAAACACCCAGAAGTGGAATTGCTGGATCATATAGTAGCTCTATTTTTAGTTTTTTGAGGAACCTCCATACTGTTTCCCATAGAACAGCATGAATCTTAATCATACAAATAAATACAAATTTGTGACATTGATAAAGACTGTGAATAAGAGGTTTTTGGGGTTCTGGGTATTTTGAGAGATAGGGGAAGGTTACTTGAGAGAGATCTTTTGGGAATTGGAGGGAGAGAAAACTAGATACATAATGTTTAATAAATGTTAGATTTTCCTTTTTTTTTGGAAGTCACATAATTTGGAAGAGACAGTGTGTTTTAGCGTATGTTAACCTTCTTCCCCATATGTCCCTTTACGAAACTTTCCTCATCTAAGATGACTTGACATACTTGTAAGGAAGTTCCTTGTTTTTAAAAAAATAAAGGTACATGTTTACAGTTTTAAAATGATAACCAGAAAAGACTATGTAACCCATTGGTTTTTTTTGAGGAAAATTATCCCTGAGCTAACGTTCGCCGCTAGTCCTCCTCTCTTTGCTGAGAAGGATTCTCCCTGAGCTAACATCTGTGTCCATGTTCCTCAACTTTATGTGTGGGACATCTGCCACAGCATGGCTTGATGATCGGTGCACAGGTCTGTGCCCGGGATCCAAACTGGTGACCTCCGGGCTGCTGAAGTGGAGCCCACGCACTTAACTGCTAGGCCACTGGACTGGCCCGTGTAACCCATTTTTAATGGACTGTCCCTGTGTTCCTGAGTTTCAGATATCACCACCAACCTTAAATTGAAAATTATTCTCCTTCTATAAACCTGACAAGAAATTAGAACATTCTAAATTATTACCATCTTATAAATAATCTAGAAATTACGAATGTATATTACCTTCCCATCCTATTGCAATAGGGGGTGGTATAGTTATGACTCTTTTACCAAGATCTTTTCTCAGGAAGTCTGAAATTAATGTAAAGTATGCTTTGTTCTTTGTTGTGTATAAAAACTACTGGTTTGGGAAGGAAGGTTGGCTTCTGGATAAGTTTTGCAAAAAAGATGAATTAAATGGTAAAATTTTAAATTGAATTAAAATATTTTGGAAAGGAAAATAAGCACATGCACCACACCTTTTGACGCCTTTTCACTCTGTTCTTATTTCTTTTCGTAATCACTGCCCTTTATTTTCATCTTTCCCCCCTAAGAATTGCTAAGGTTTCTGCAGAGCTCTTTATACTTAAGAAGTGGCCCTCATGCCTTTCTTCTTTTCACTGGTGAGATCCTTACGAGAAATCCTTTGTTCACTTGCTTGTTGTTCATGTTTGTCGGTGGGTGGGTGTGAGTGTGGTGAGTTGGGGAGGGAGCCTGGATATCTAATAGTCTAATGTGTAGTATTTACTCAGCGTGTAGGGGAGCTTAATGCTGTTAGCAGACATTCATTTTTACTCACTATTTTTGATGCTTGTTGGAAGCAAAAAGCAGGGTATAGATAGCAATAAAGACATGGTGAATGCATATCTAGAGCCTGCTCACATTAAATGTAAATCTGCAGAAGAGTCTAAACCTTATTAAATATTAATTTGTGTGATTTTTGTTGTAATTTGGTGAAAGAGGTACTCTACTTGGGAATGGGGTGAGATTGAGGATAATAGAAGTAGAAGATACAGCTCTGGACACTCTTACAGGCTGAATTGTGTCCTTCCCAAAATTCACATGTTGAAGACCTAACCCCTAGTACCTCAGAATGTGGCTGTATTTGGAGACAGAGCCTGTAAAGAGGTGATTAAGTTAAACTGGGGCTGTTAGGGTGGGCCCTAAACCAAACCCCCAATGCTTTGATCTCAGACTTACCCTCCAGAACTGTGAGAAAATAAATTTCCGTCGTTTAAGCTGCCCAGTCTATGCTATTTTGTTATGGCAGCCCTAGCCGACCAATACACAGAGGTACATAAATAGAGACGTGAATTTTATATAGCGTCTGCAGGTGGAAGGAACAGTGCAATATAGAAATAAAGAGATTCGAGGGGGCTGAACAAACCTAGGTCTTAGAACTGAGTCTGGCGTTGACTAGATGTAGGATTTTGAGCAAATAATTTACTTGATCTTTCTGAGTGTCAGGTTTGTCTTCCTAAAATGGATTCCTTGTGAGAATCACATGAGCACACGTGAAAGCATCTAAAATCGAGGCCTGCCATCGGCGAGTGTTCCATGGCATCCGCCCTCCGGCCCTCTTCCCTGGTCATAGAAGTGCTTTCTCGAGAGGAGTTGATGGAGTTAGGTGTGTTGATCCTGACACCTTCCTGTCAGAAGGCTGTCACAAGCCATCTCTGGGTCTTAGTTTCTTGACTGGAGAGAAATGAGGGGACTACATTGCATTATTAGACTCTAACCCAAGGTAATTTTTTTTTACTCTAAAATGTTATGTTTTTAAGGAATTTAAGGAAGCAAGTTTGGATGAGAAGATGAGGAAGGGGATGCTGGATAAAAGGCACAGTATATACTAAAATATTATTAAATAATGAGAAAACAAGCACCGATGAGGTTAATTTGACTGCCGTGGAGAGCTTCCTAGAATTAGATAGCTGGGAGTGGGCTGGGCGTCAAGAAGAAGGAAGTTGGGCGCTGTTTCGTTGGTTGGAAAGGAAAGCTAGAGAGGGAAAAACAATCACTGATTCTTTCTTAACCTGTGAGATGTAATTTTTATGGAAGATTATTCTGATAAGTATGTGCAGGACAGATGGATGCAGAAAGAGGCAGGAGGCAGAAATATAGGGAGAAGCATAAGGCGGACCTGGTGATTGTCGTGGAAATGGGAAAATGGGTGGTGAAGAATGCACTGTAGAAATTATGAAGAGGGTGAGTATAGCAGGTATCAAAGAAGCGGGCCCGAGTAACTGAAAAGCAAGTGTGGTGGACCAGGCTGTTTAGCTGCAGCTGTTTTTCATTCTAAGAAAGACACCTGACCCGGTGATCATTGAGATGGAGAGGCTTCAGTGGACAGCCAGGAGGCACCAGCCTTCTCACTTATTTTCTTATGACTTAAAATAGACTATTTTAGTCACAGACAGAATGACTCTGTCTAGAAATGCAGGTGAGGACTTTTTCTTTTCCGATTTAAAGCTACAGTGGGAAATTTCCCAGGTTAACATGATGAACTGAATGTGGTGCTGGGAGGTCTGCAGAGAACCATCGGTGAGTAGCTGTCTATGAATTTGGTCATCCTGGCCTCTTGTTTTTCAGGATCTCTGGCTTCTGATCCAAATTTTTACTATACCAGATTAGAAATCTCCTAATATAAGCAAACTTTCATTCAAGATATCTAAATAGTGATTCGTTCTTTTATTCATTTATTAAATGTGTAAGAGTCAGGAATGCAAAGATGAATGAGATGCCATGCCACTCCTCAAGAAAGTCCTGGTCTGAGGGCTGACAGATTTGTACATGTACATGTTCAAGAGGCAATGTGAAAAGTGCTATCACACAGCTGCATTCATCTGATGGGGACTTAGAGAGAGTAACTGAAGCTGCTGGCTGCTGATCAACAATGCCTCACCAAAGATGACAGTTGCATAGTTGAAGATGATCTGTATATTTGAGTGCTGTGGAGTCAATAAACAGGAAAATGAAGGAACACGAGAAAGGATAAGAAACAAATAATTTATGAAGCATCTACCAAGCGCCTGACACTAACTGGGAAGATTCATGGAAATTATGTCACTGAATCCTCACAAACACCTTGGGTCCTAAATTATGTTATATTCAGTTTACAGATGAAAAAGCTGAGACTTGAGAGGACTGTAGTTTCCCAAAGTCCAACAGCTAGCTGGAGGCAGAAGCAGGATTTCAATGCGTCCGCAGTCCTTCCACCACACTGTGTGGTTACAACTAAATGAGACGAATAAAGTCGTGGTGAAAGAGGAAGTGGGAGAAGTTGGTTTTGCTGCCTCCGTGAAACAGAATGTGTGACTCAGAGATTTCTGACAACAAGACCTGGTGTTTTGTGTAGTCAAGGTCTGCAAATATCTCAGTTACTAGATTCAGGAGATTTTAACTCAACAACAGAAACTCACTGTCAGCCAAAAAGTGGGATAAACATTTCTTTGAGTTGGTATATAGACAGACTTATGAGAGCAATGAGGCAGCTCTGGATGATTTCCACAGAAAACCAAGTACAGCTGAGTCTCATTTACTTGAAAGTTATCTATTCTATAAACTCACACATCTAGCGCACAGCAAATCAACAAATAAGTAAAACTTTGTGAATGCTCAAATAGATGTCATAAATAACAAATAATGGATCTCATGCACTGTACTTCTTATTCCGTTTAAAGTCCTTGAGCCCTCAATCTATTCATTATTGCATATCTGGTTTCCAAATATCTCAGAAGATAAAAGAAACTCTCACAAGGATCACTGAAAACAATGAGAAGTAATGTCTGACAAGAAGGGGTTAGACAAAAAATAGAAAAAGCAGCTGCAAGAACTCAAAGATCTCAACATCAATTCAGATTTATGGTCAAGGGCCCTGAATGGATTGTGGGAATTACCCTTGTAATAAACCCATGTGAGATAGTAGATATTTTCAATATCGACCGAGAATCATCAATATAAGATTAAACTAGTTTCAGGCTACTTTTCTAAGTACATAGGAGGCATATAGTACATTCGCAGTACATCCAGTTGTCTGAGATAACTAGCATGAAGAAAGTCTCATTGCTTAAGAGGATGGGAACTCAGCCATCCGGATGATTTATCAGTACACGAAATGGTGTATCCTCAAAGGATCTTAGATAATCTGGTGCCTTATTGTTTAGCTATGAACTCCAATTTCCAACCACAACTTTCACTGGAGTGAGGCAGGGGGCCCAGGGGAATGGCCTCCTGTTGGCCGGAAGTGGAGAGAGGAGAAATTCCACCATCCAAGGGGTCCACCATACATCTGCACCCTCCACTTCCCACTGTAGCTGCGGTGGGGGTGGTGCTGGTGAGAGAAAATCTCCCCATTCAATCCTTGCTCCCTCTCCTGGTCTTAGATCAACGAAGTTGGGAAGTAGGGACAAAGGCCCTGGCCCATGGCCTTCTTAGGGTGGTCTCAGCGCCCCACTGGGCACACACAACACGCACACTCACTTGTACCAGGTCTTATTGCAAATGTCACAACAGTAACTAAAAATATTCCTTAGGCATGTGTTAAGTAATCGTACTGACAGCCTTTTGTTTTACTTCCTTATTCTTGCACTGTTCCAATTGTGCTAAAAGTACCCAAGCGTCTGACATAAATTCAAAAGAAGCCTGATGCACAAGGGGAAAAAAAATAAAAAGAAGGGGCTTGGGTAATTTGCAAAATAGATAATGAGTTGTTACATGATTGAGTCAAATATACTGCTTCTTAAAAGATATTTTAAATGTTAAGTCACTTGATTTTTCTCTCTCGGTAGGAGAAATGCTGACCGGAAGCTTCACAAAGCTGTTAAATGCCTTTTCAGAAATTGCAAATGTGACTTAAGAAATAGACTTATTGCGTGTGGGCTGATGATGACCTTAGGTTGTCAAAAGGACTAGAAGACTCATGGAACTTCTAATATGGCTTTTTGTTTAAAAGAGGATGCCACTGTTCTTAGTCACAGCATAGGTCTCAGTCAGACGTTTGCAAACACTCTGTAAAATGCTACCTCAACAGTTTGTGTTTGTCAGAGTTTTAACTTCTTTTATGCCCAAGACACCCTTGGCTGAGAAAGCCTATGGACCCCTTTTCAGAATAATGTTTTTAAATATATAAAACGAAATATAAAAGATTACAAAGAAACCACATAGAAAAAATATAATAATCAAAAAACCGGTAGTGTAGTAATATAGGTGCTTCTTTATTAACGCATTAGATGACGATCTAGCGGCGAGTCTCATGACATCGGAGTGGCAACGATGAGCGTGAATATTCGGAGATAGACACAGCAATTATAATGGGAGATGAGAATACCTGTGATTCTTATGGGAAACAAAATCACAGATATTGCTAATACTTCTGTGGTTTGTGACCAATATTTTTATTGGAAGAAAATGTTAAATTTCAGTTAGAGATCCGTGAAAACGAAGATATATTTTCCCCAAGTAAGGGTGCAGACTCCCTGAATCCTGTCTACAGGCCCCTTTGAGGGTCCATGAGCCCCAAGTTAAGGGCCCCTGGAATAGGTAAATCATTGCCATATGATTATGAGCATCATTGAGATAAGTTTCTTCAAATAAACATTTGTATATAAATCCAAGTGCAGTTATGAACATTCATATTTTTAATTCTTAATTAGAAATGTCATTCACTCATTTATTTATTTTCTTACTTCTAACCTGCCTGTTTTTGAAACGATTTGAAGCAATTTGCATAAATGCAGACAGCAAAATATAATAAAATTACAAATAAGTGGATGAGGAAAAAGGAACAATAGAAAAGATTATAGGAAAAGTAAGAGGTGTCTTGGAGTGAAATTAATATACAAAGTGTACGATGGAAAGTTCTAGACCTTTATTAGAGTATGATGACAAATTTGATTCTAAGTTTTGTGACTTTTAATGCAAAGGGCAAGTCACAATTAGTTATAGGCTCATGACCACATCCCCTTTAAAAGAAAGTGAGGAGATGCCCAACTCTTTCTCTACCGAAACTAAAGAGAAATTCCTTCTGTAGGCCTTGTCTCATAACTGTCTTAGTCTGGGCTGCTGTAGCAAAATATTATAGACTGAGTGGCTCAAACAATAGACATTTCTTTCTCACAGTTCTAGAGGCTGGGAAGTCTGGGATCGGGGTGCCAGCATGGTTGGGGTCTGGTGAGGACTCTCTTCCTGGCTTACAGGCCATCTTCTTGCTGTGTCCTCATAGATTTCTCCCTTGTTTCTTCTTCTCTAAGGGCACTAAATCTCATCATGAGGTCTCCACCTCATGACCTAATTACCTCTGAAGACGCCATCTCCAAATACCACCACACTGGGGGTTTGGGCTTCAACATATAAATTTTCGGAGGGGAGCCCACAATTCAGTCCAGAGCAATGATACACTGTGTAATGAAATTAACAGTTCTCTTAAAAATTTCCGTGTCTCCCTGGGTTCTCTTATAATTTCTCCATGTAAATCAATGACATATGTTTCTGCTGGCCCAGCTTAGTATGGAAATGGATTTTCAAATATCTGGTCTAAATTTTTTAACCTTCTGGAGGTATAAAGTACTATTATTTATTTTTATATATTTATTTTTTTGGGTACCACCTCCTTAGAGGTACTTCTTCCTGAAATGTGGATTAGTAATTATTAATTTATCTATGTCATGGGCCAATATGAGACTCTGCTGAAAGCCATAAATGCAGATACACATTAAATTCTGCATACAATTTCAGGGAATCACAGATCTCCTGAAATCTCAGTGCTTTGAGTAGTAAATAACTCTGGGATATAGAGTAACAGACAGGCCTTTAAATATATTATAAACGTTGTTTATTGTAACTGAGCTTTTGACATGGATTGATAACCAGCCAGTTGGATTTAATGCTCCTGGCGAGCATGGGAATGCCTCTATTCTGCACTGCAGATTAAATAAATGCTCTAAAAGCCTGGAGAACTGGGAACCCACAGGCACATTTAACAAAATACAATGCTAGCATTTCAAGGTTGGAGGGGTGCCTGGATCATACAGCCTCAACTCTTGTGCCCAAGATTCTCAGGCCCCTTGGAGACATCACTAATCTTTGGGTACCACCACTACATGGTTCCAGGAGAGGACGAACCAAATGCGGACACATCTCTCAACGCTCACATCTCTTACCCCCGATCATTTGCCATAGCCCAGCTAAAACCCATCTGTAGTGTAAGAAATCAGGGGTAACCCAGGTGAATCCAGATTTTGTGAAACCAGAAGCTTATACAATTTGGGGTATTCTTTAGGAAAAATAATACAAAATTGCAAAGGAAGAGCTGCGGGAAACCTAAAATTTAAAAGACTCGACAGAAATGACAATTAATTTCAAGTTTTAAAAAGCTGACGAAACACCAGAAGTAGCACATTATCCAGAAAGATAAGACAATTCTAAAATTAAATGCCTGACATACCTCTAAAATACTTTTTCTCCTACATTTTTAGCTTCATAATTTGTGATTGCCTCCTCATATGATAATGCTTTTGTGACAACATTTTCTCTAGAGAACATGGAAAGATAATCCAGTCTGTCCTCTAGCATAAGTTCATCAGAATTGCTTTTCTTTTTTATTCGTTGTTTAGAAGTCAGAGTCTTTGGGCTTCACAATGTATTACTGGCAATGTAAATTTTTAGGATGTCTCTCTCACGTTTCTTTCAACTATGAGCTTTAAAATTTGAAAGGAGTTCCCCCAGTCTTGCTTCTGCTTCTATTCATTAGAAATCTTCTTTCCTTCCACTACCCACAGACACAGGGAAATGCATGACCTGTTCGTATTGTAATATGACCTCTGGCCCTGAGCCATCATATCACCAGGCCGGGTGAATTAGCCAGTGGGAAATAGAGTGTCACTGGAGTTATTACGACACTAGAACAGCTAGGAATAACTTAACAGCACAAGGAAGAGGCTGAGAGCCACATAAGTATATCCCATTAATCACAAAGCAAGTATATCAGAGTCCAAATCTTTCCAAGTTTGTTGACACTGGCAATGTATACTCTCTTCTGGAAAGATCCCATTCCTAACCGTGGGGATGTGATCTTATCACAGGCCCTAATAAGACAAATATCTTAGAACTCAGCAGCCTAAGATCAGCATGAGTAAAGGCCACTTGGAATAGTTCGCAATCTATTTCCATTCACAGATGAAAGGGTATTTAAAGCCATAGACACATAGACCACAGAATATGACTAGAATGATTTTAACCTGGAAAATTTAAACCTGATAGAACTATATGCTCATTTCGACTATAAAACTCTTGGTACAGCACACATGGAATATTTTAACTGATTAATATAACTTTCTGGTAAATGCCCCAAGATAATTGGCTACAAAATATATGCTTTGGTAAGTAGCCGAGTTAACATGTTTTATAGATTTATTGATTATGAGCCAGTCAAATGTGGGTCTAAGTCTAACAAAGGTGCTTACTTTGGGTTTAGAATAGTTGGTCTGTGGCTCTTCTTTTCAGGAGTCATGTATCAAGGCTTCTCCATTAAACCCACACCTAGCTGGCAACAATTAAAGCTATTGTTTTCAAATACAAGAATTCTCATTTTATTACCTATGGAAGGGGAGTGTCTGTCACCTTCATGCAAGAGAGGAGTTAAGTTGCGAAGGCACAGGAAGCGCCTGCCTCTTCAAAGCCCATAGGAAGTACAGAGTTTATTTGACTATATTTTGTGTGTGTGTGTGTGTGTGGGGGGGGGCCTACTTTGTTTGTTTGTTGAAGAAGAAAATGCCATTTCTCTCAATACTTACATTCAAATAAATTAAGAATAAATATTTTCAGAGGCTCAGTTGAGGAATTAGAATAAATAGGAATACTCTCTTTATACTTAAGCCAAAATTACGTCTACTTTGGACTTTACCCACAAACAGGCCAAACCTGCATTTTATTTTTATTGGAGGCGGACAGGAGCTGTCCTTTCCTTCTGAGAGGGAATAAAAAACACTGTACACACCAGTGGAAGCAATGACCTCCTTCTTTCATGGGGCCTTAGAAAATGAATGGTGAGGTGATGGACCATTCGATTGGTTTAAAACAATTCTAGAAATGGGTTTTTATTTTTTACATAATTTTGTTATTAAATAACAAAAATAATTTTATTACTTAATATTTTTAAGTAATGATGAATTTTAATAACTATTCAGGCATAGAATTCCTGAGGGAAAATAAATTAGAATAGTATAGATTCACGATTTTCAGAAGAATTTTTTTAAGTATAGGATTCTTTCTTTGAATGGAAGTGTGCCCTGAGTCCAAAGTGAAACCAGTAACCCCGGCTCTCAGCACACCTCCCCTAGTCTTTTCTCCCAACTGCTTAGAACCTGGCATATTATTGGGCATAGAGCAGGTTCTCAGCCTCATGAAGCACTTGTGGGCGGAATGACTGTTCAAGTTTTTAGGAGGCTAAGTGCTGACAATATTTTAAGGCATGAGTGATTCATGACCTTTCTGTGAAAGAAACAGTAGGATTTCCTGAGAGATTCTGGGGTGAAGCACTGAGACAAATAGAAGCACTGGCATCCTTTCTCTCTCTGATCACATGTAGGCGTGTATGTGTGTGTGTATGCGGTGCTGATGCTGGTAACCTTAATAGGAATTACTCATTCTCTATTGAAAGGAGAAGAGGCCTTTAATAGTTCTTCATTCTCTAAAGGATCGTTGCTCTCCATTTCTTTTGCTTTCTTTGGGTTTGCGTCATTTTTCAGTTGAGTTAACTGGGCACAGTCTGTTTCTTATATGAACAACTCAAAATGTCCACGTGATTTGAGATTATATAATTGACTACAATAACTCATGAAATGTTTGAGAAGTTAAGGTTAAGCTCTTGGCTTAAACCTAGTTTAAGTTATTATTGAGAAGTTCTCTATAATCAACTCTAAAAAGACATTTTGGTGACAATTCGAGAAATTGTTCAGTCAAAGCAGTGTGTATATGAAATAGCATTACAATCTGTTTTCTCATGCGTCTTCAAAATTTTTCTTAAGAAAACTTTTTGTAATTCTCTAAAACTGAGCCAGATGATTCTGAATCCTACATTTTCCTATTAACAGTGAGTTTTGACTTAAACAATCTGCATTCTGCTGTTTATAGAGCTCTTTCCCTGAAAGTACACAAAAATCTTAAATGATGAAATATTTGAGATTGCCCTAATCACTGAGCCTTAGAAGTGTTGCTAGTCTTGTTCTCAAAAGGATTTCTGTGCTTTATGTACTGGTTTTCAAACACTGAAAATGTGCATGTGGACTTTCACATTGTTCTGCGTCCTAGGACCTCCTGCTCAATGACAGAGATAAGAAAAGAATGCTCTTCAGAGCATTGCAGCTCATTAGGGTGCTGTCCAAAATCTCATACATGCCTGATAAAGTTAGTGGAATGCCAGGGCCTCTGCTGTGATTAAAGAATCTCAATGTGACTTGTCAGGGAGCTCAAATATTAGCTATAATCCCCATCTGTGCAGAGCTCTAAGATTAGGCCTTGTAGACACAAAGCTATATATATAGAATACCCCTTGTTACGTTACAAGTTTTCAAAATGAATAGAAGAAAATGGAGCAGGAACTACACAGGTTAAGAGTGGGTATCTATAGATTTGGGGATGAGGGGTAGTTTTTGTTTTATTAACTTTTTTCTTTTGCATTTTGTAAGTTTACAACAATGTGAATATGTATTTTTTATATCAAAAACTTTATTTTCTAAAAAATGGAATGAATGCTATAATTGTTGCTTTGAGTAAGGACATGGTGAATACAGATCCTGTATATACTTTGTCCCTTCTAGCGCTCAATAGCCAGCACCATTGTCAGACATGCATATCACTTTGGGTTTAAAAATATGCCTGTGGTAGGGGTGGTGACTCAGAAGCCTGCTCTGTGCAAGAAGGACCAAACAACTGGAAATGCAGTGACTTTAGAACAGTGAGGAAGGGAAGAGGAAAGTGTCATTATATAATATACATTTAGCATCTGCATCTAATCCACTCCTCCCTCCCAACATTGGGAATGGGGCTGGTGTGTCAGCCTCTTTCACTTTAATGTTCCTTCTCCTTTACCAAAAACCATTGACGCTGATATTCATGTAAAGAGCATTTTACATGGAATATGCATTTTTGTCAGAGAAGTACAGAAGGAGAGTTTTCCTAGGTGTAGAAAGTTGACACAAATGAATCTCTACTCATGGGAGTTTCTAGGGAGTGTGGCAGAGCTTTAGGGAGGGCTAATGAGGCTAAAAGATGTGATATTGGCCTCTGGGAGAAGCAGAGTAGGCAGTGGCAAAACTGTGAAGTGAATTTTGTTCTCAGTCTTGTCCTGTCTTCTTTATATCCTCATCTATGGCAGCTCCCTTCCCCTACCTCCCACAGGCCTGGCCTTGTGCCACCCTCTGGCTGGTCAAAGTTCCTACAATGACACACCATCATCGAAACTGCGCACCCCAAAGCCTCTTTCCTTCATTTTCCTCTTCTTTCCTTTCTTTTTCCCTGTGCTTCCCTTTACCCTCATTAAATGTATATAGAGTTCACAGCATATCAAGAATCAAAACAGAAAAGCTTGAGAGTCATGAATTTTGCCTCCTTCGTATAGCTAATAATTTGGAACATAGTGTTTTGAACCGCGTCAGGAGGAGGGTCTGCCAACTTGATCTGCAATGTTAGGCTGCAGCCAACCAATTGCTGATGGGCACTGTGTGTCAAAGCTGGGTCAGTCACTGCCCTGCCGGCAGAGAACATTCAGTAAATGGCGCACCCTTCAGAAAGGACTCAGAGACATGACCAGGTGCATTGTATGGGGTCCAAGAGCCATGGGGCTCCTGGCAAAAGCCAAGATGAGCGAAGAAGTCTGGCAGGGTGGGAGGAGGCATGGTTGTGGGTTCAAAGATCTCTGACACAGAGCCTCCTTGTCCTCTGCTCCTCCCCACCCAGTCCCTCTTCTAGAGCGCCTGTGGGTTCTGAAAGAAGAGAGTATAGTCAAAGGAAAGCAACTGTAACTGTGTAGAGTTCTCATCAAAGTAATGATCAGAAACAGGTATGTGTGTGTGTGGGGGGGGCGTGGCTAGATGAGGTTGGGGGCAGCATAGGCTGCCAGCTATGAGGAGTAGAGTGGCAGCTGTCCTCAGAGCAGAGGTCGCCAGCCAGAGTGACAGATTTCAGGGCAGTAGTCCTCATCTGTAAAATGGGAATACAGACAGCACCAACTTTATAGGGCTGTTGTGAAAATTGAATGATTCACACGTGTATAGCATTTAGCACGTGCCTATGCAAATTAAGTAATAATCAGAGCTTAATAAATGTTTTTTCATCATGGTTTTTGTGAGATCCCTTCTCTCTACTTATCTTCTACTTATTTTCAAGTGGTTACAAAGATTGATTTTATGTGATGCAATAAAATGGATTTAGGCCATGTTTTTTATTTAAGCAGAGAAATTGCTTTTCAGGATGTATTAGAAAAGGGTTAGATTAAACCTTAAGTGGATCAAACTTGAGCAAAATTTTAAAAACAATTGTGGCCTCTCAAAGTTGATTTTTTACCAAATAAAAAAATTGGGCACTAATGTCATCTTTTGCTTTAGGAAGATTGTGAGAAAAACTAATAACACTTGGTGGAGGTTAATATAGTATTGAAAGTAGTAATTTTAACAGTTTTGAACTCATTTTCAAAGACATAATTGGAATAATTTTCAATAGACATCAGTCTTTATTTCTTAGGAAATTACAGTGATTAACTGCAGGCAGCCTCTCTTATTGTTATTTGAAGATAATAGGACACTGTTGAGGATTGGGGAAAAAAATGAATGATTCATGTTCTATTAAAGACTTCATAGCTGAAACATTCTTCATCAGTCTTTCTGTCTGGCTACAATTTATATGTTCAAGGCATAATCATCAAATGCAGTTTCCTTTACTGTATTTGGCCTAGAAAATTAATTCCAATGAAGAATAAGAATAATGCTTTTCCTAGGATTAAAATACAGATTTTTCTTTTAAGGGGGTGCATAATATACCAATTTAAAACAAAATGATGTTATACTTGCAGAACTCTGTGATAGTTGAAAAGAGAGTTTTGTTCCATCTTTGGGTATTTTCAGGATTCTGTCTCTGCTTCCTTAGGAAATTGAACACTGGACAAGGGCAATAATTTCACACTCATTATTCAGGCATTTGAAATTACTCTTTTACTTTGAAATGAGATATTCAAATCACTGAGTGTTAGGAAAATTGTACATGGATGAAGGAGCAAATGGGTCTTGATCTGTCTTCTTAGCTTGAGGCTTTGTAGAGGTGGCAATGTGGTTTTTATCAGTGGAAAATAGCACCCTATTTCTTCAAGATCTTTCCAAACTCGAAATGATTTAGATAGTATATTTGAATCTGAGTACCACCCAGGTAAGCATCTGCATTCGCCCTTACATAGGCATTGTTGCTTTTTAAATGTGAGTAATGCTATAAAAGTTGTCTAGCTTTCACCCCCATCAACACCCTTGACTTGTAAGATGGAGAAACCTATTTGTGCTCTTTCTGGCTGGAATGTCTACTTAGAGATTCATGCTATTGGTTGTGAATCAAGTTACAAACACTGATACCCAAACTTGTCTTGTCTTGACCCTAAACTAAACAATACTAGGATTGTGAGGTCCAAGGGTAAAAAGAAAATTTAAAAAAAAACTAATTTAATATGGTAAGAAGTTCCTGTAAAATGTTGATTACTACATCATGAAACAATGCTGTTTTCATTCTTTTGGGAAGTAGAAGGAAGTGACATAAAATTTTGTCCTAGGGAGAAAGGAAAAGCTGCTATACAACTACGTGCACCAAATGCAAAGATATAAACGTGAACAAAAGCTAATTACTTGGCATTCAATACAGCTAACATTCACCTACTTTTGCATTATTTATGATTTTACTATTACAATTTCAAATCATTATAGTTGGAAAATGTTCAGATAAAGCATAATATCACATTACCCTGTAATTTAACATATTAACAAAACTAGAACCAAAAGGCACAAAGTTTGGACAACAAGGAGTGCAGTTTGTAGAAGAGAAAAAAAGCCTAGATTTAGTTGACATGAAAATAGAGGGCTTTTTACTCTGGTGTGATACTTACAGCTTTAAATACTCAAATTTTGGCCGCAGAAGCAGTCTTACTGTTTATATAAATTTTGATGAATTTCCATTCAAAAAGAAAAGTTGATTAAAAATGCATACCTCATGGGGTTCTTGTGCAAATCGAATAAATTAATCCATGCGAAAGCATTTTGTAAACTGCAAACTGTGGCACTAAATTTACTTTATAGGAGGCAATCACTCAGTGTCATTAAGTGATTGAAAGAAAACACTAATCCGGCATATTTTGAGCTTTTTCTAATGTGTAATAAGAAGGAAAGCATTCCAACCTCAGTTGTGTACCTCTGCCAAAAATGTTTAACTCAAGTCTAATTGTGAGGGAACAATTAAACAAATCCAATTTGAGGGACATTATGCAAAGCAACTGGCCTGGGCTCTACAAAAACATTAATCATCAAAGACAAAAGGAACTATATAAACATGACAATATATGCAATGGTGAACCTTGACTGGACCCTGGATTTAAAATAAAATATAAATTCCACAGACTGAAAAGGATATTATCGAGACAATTGGGGAAATTTGAATTGTATATTACGTAATTGTATTGTATCACTTAAAATTTCCTAAGTGTGATCATTCTTATGTAATTATGGTAGGATATTTGTTTTTAGGAGGTGCATGCTAAAGTATTTAGGAATGAGACATCTTTATGTCTACAACTAGTTCTCAAATGGCTAGGCAAAAAATCTGTAGAGACAGAGAGAGTAAGTAAATGTGGCGAAATGGTAATAATTTGGGAATATAGATTAATGCTATCCAGATATTCATTGTTAACTATTTTTTTGCAGCTTTCCATAGTTTTGAACATTTCAAAAATAAAAAGTTGATGGGGGCTGGCCCCATGGCCGAGTGGTTAAGTTCGCATGCTCCGCTGCAGGCAGCCCAGTGTTTCGTTGGTTCGAGTCCTGGGTGCAGACATGGCACTGCTCATCAAACCACGCTGAGGCAGCATCCCACATGCCACAACTAGAAGGACCCACAACAAAGAATATACAACTACGTACCAGGGGGCTTTGGGGAGAAAAAGGAAAAAAAATAAAATCTTTAAAATAAATAAATAAATAAATAAAAATTAAAAATAAAAAGTTGGAGAAAAATTCAAAAAATTAAGAAAACCCAAATACTCAAAATAGTTGAGTTATTGAAAAACAGACCTACTTGAAATGTGCCCTTAGCAGATCATGTTTTTCTACCATCTCATTTTACTGTCAGATAGAAACATATGGGTTTAAAAAAGAACCTTGCAGTAAAAGCAATGCTTCAGGGAAATTTATAGCACTGAAGGAACATATTAGAAAAGAAGAAAGATCTAATATTAATAATCTAAGTTTCCATTTTAGGAAACTAGAAAAAGAAGAGGAAGTTAAATCCACAGTAAATAGAAGGAAAGGAAGAATTAGAGCAGAAATCAATCAAATTCAAAACAGGGAAGAAACAGAGAAAAAACAACAAAACTAAAAGCTGATTCTTTAAGAAGGTCAATAAAATCAATAAGCCTCTGGTCAGGGTAACTAAGAAATAAAAGAGAGAGGTCACAAATTACTAATATTAGAAACGAGAGAGGGGACATCACTACAGATCCCATGCAAATTAAAAGGATAGTAAAGGAATACTATGAACAGCTCTATGCCCACAAATTTGATAACCTAGGTGAAATGGACCAATTCCTTGAAAGACACAATCTGCTAAAACTCCCACAAGAAAAAATAGATGATCTAAATAGGTCTATATTTATTAAATAAATTGAATCAATAATGAATAACCTTTGAAAACAGAAAGCACCAGGTCCAGATAGGTTCACTGGTGAATTCTACCAAACAGTGAAGAAAGAAATTATACCAATTCTTTGCAATCTTTTTCAGAGGATAGAAGCAGAGGGACTACTTCTTAACTCATTCTATGAAGCCAGTATTACCCTAACATCAAAACCAGACAAAGACACTAAAAGAACAGAAAACTATAGACCAATATCTCTTATGAATGTAGATCCAAAAATCCTCAACAAAATATTAGCAAATTGAATCCAAAAAGTATAAAAAGAATTATACACCGCGATGAAGTAGATGTATCTCAGGTATCCAAGGCTGGTTCAACATTTGGAAATCAAGTAATGTAATCTATCACATCAACAGACTAATAAAGAAAAATCACATGATCATATCAATAGATGCAGAAGAAGCCTTTGACAAAATCCAATATCCATTCATGATAAAAACTCTCAGTAAACTAGGAAGAGAGGGGAACTTTCTCAAATTGGTAAAGACTATCTACAAAAAACCTACACCTGACGTCGTACTTAATGGTGAGAAACTCAAAGCTTTCCCACTAAGATAAGGAACAAGGCAAGGATGTCTTCTTTCACTACTCCTTTTCAACATCATACTAGGAGTTCTAGCTAATGCAGTAAGGCAAGAAAAGGAAATAATATGGATTGGGAAGGAAGACACCAAATTGTCTTTGTTCGTGGATGACATGATCATCTATGTTGAAAATCCAAAAGATCAACAAAAAAGCTCTGGGCATTAATAGTGATTATAACAAGTTTGCAGGATACAGCTAATATACAAAAGTCAATTGCTTTTCTGCATCCCAATGATGAACGTGGAATTTGAAATAAAAAAATTACCATTTACATTAGTACCCTTCAAAATGAAATATTTAGTTATAAATCTAACAAAATATATACAAGGTCTATAATGAAGCAAACTACAAAATTCTTTTGAATGAAATCAAAGAAGCACTAAATAAATGAAGAGATATTTCCTGGTCACGGATAGGAAGATTCAATATTGTCAACTTTACCTGTACATTCACTACAATCCCAACCAAAATCTCAGCAAGTTATTTATGAGTAACAGCAAACTGATTATAAAGTTTATATGGACAGACAAGAGACTCAGGATAGACAACACAATATTGAAGGAGAAGAACAAAGTTGGAAGACTAATGCTACCCAATTTCAAGATAGAATAAAGCTCCGGTAATCAAGACAGTGTGGTATTGGTAAAAGAATAGATAAATAGATCAATGTAACATAATAGAGCCCAGAAATAGATCCCTATAAATATAGTCAATTGATCTTTATAGAGGAGCAAAGGCAATATAATGGAGCAAAGATAGTTTCTTCAACAAATTGTACTGGAACAACTGGAGATCCATGTGCAAAAAAATGAATCTAGACACAGACCTTACACCTTTCACAAAAATGAACTCAAAATGGATCATAGACCTAAATGTAAAACACAAAACTATAAAACTCCTAGAAGATAACATAGGAGAAAACCTTTCTAATTAATTAATTAATTAATTAATTATTTTATTGCAGTAACATTGATTTGTAATATTATATAAGTTTCAGGTGTACATAATTATATTTCAATTTCTGTGTAGATTACCTCGCAATAGCTAATTACACTCCATCACCACACACGTGCGCCTAGTCACCCCTTTCCCCTCCTCCCGCCCTCTTTCCCTCTGGTAACCACCAATCCAATCTCTGTCTCTATGTGTTTGTTTGTCATTGTTTTTATCTTCTATTTATGAGTGAGATCATATGATATTTGACTTTCTTCCTCTGACGTATTTCGCTTAACAAAATGCTGTCAAGATCCATCCATGGGTCACAAATTTCAAAACCGTTTATTGAAGAGACTTCCCTTTCTTCACTGTGTGTTCTTGGCTCCCTTGTTGAAAATTAGCTGTCCATAGGTGTGTGGGTTTATTTCTGGGCTCTCGATTCTTTTCTGTTGATCTGTGTGTCTGTTTTTGTGCCAGTACCATGCTGTTTTGAGTACTATAGCTTTATAGTATATCTTGAAATCAGAGAGTGTGATACCTCCAGCTTTGTTCTTTTCTCCTCAAGATTCCTTTGGCTATTCAGAGTCTTTTGTTGTTCCATAGAAATTTTAGGATTCTTTGTTCTATTTCTGTGAAAAACATTGTTAGAACTTTGTTATGGATTGCATTGAATCTGTAGATAGCTATAGGAAGTACAGACATTTTCACTATGTTAATTCTTCCAATCCAGGAGCACGGAATATTTTTCCATTTCTTTTTGTCTTCTTCAGTTTCTTTCAATAATGTTTTATAGTTTTCAGTGTACAGATCTTTCACCCCTTTGCTTAAGTTTATTCCTAGGTATTTTATTCTTTTTGTTGCAATTATAAATGGGATTGTATTCTTAATTTCTCTTTCTGCTACTTAATTATTAATAGATAGAAACACAACTGACTTTCGTATGTTGATTTTGTATCCTGCAACTTTACTGCATTCGTGTATTATTTCTAAAAGTTTTTTGGTGCATTCTTTATGGTTTTCTATATATAAAATCATGTCATCTACAAATAGTGGCAGTGTCATTTCTTCCTTTCCAATTTGGATCCCTTTTATTTCTTTTACTTGCCTGATTTCTCTGGTCAAAATCTCCAGTACTGTGTTGAATAAGAGTGGTGAGAGTGAGCACCCTTATCTTGTTCCTGTTCTCAGAGGGATGGCTTTCATTTTTTCACTGTTAAGTATGATGTTGGCTGTGGGTTTGTCAAATATAGCCTTTATTATGTTTCCTCCTTCAGCCATTTTATTGAGAGATTTTTTTTTAATGACAAATTGATCCTGTGTCTTATCAAATGCTTTCTTTGCATCTATTGAGATGATCATGAGTTTTTTATTCTTCATTTTATTAACGTGGTGTATCACAGTGATTGATTTGTGGATGTCAAACCATCTCTGTATCCCTGGAATAAATCCCACTTGATGACGGTGTGTGATCTTTTTAATGTATTTTACTTGATTTGCTAGTATTTTGTTGAGGATTTTTGCATTGATGTTCATCAGTGATATTGGCCTATAATTTTCTTTTTTTGTGTTGTCCTTGTGTGGTTTTGGCATGAGGGTAATGTTGGCTTTGCAGAATGAGTTAGGAAGCTTCTTTTCCTCTCCAATTTTTTGTAAGAGTTTGAGAAGGATAGGTAATAAGTCTTCTTTGAATGTTTGGTAGAATTTACCAAGGAAGCCATCTGGTCCTGGACATTTATTTTTGGAGAGGTTTTTGATTACTGTGGTCTCCTTGCTGGTGATTTGTCCATCCAAGTTCTCTATTTTTTCTTGATTCACTTTTGGTAGGTTGTATGATTCTGAGAATTTATCCATTTCCTCTAGATTATCCAGTTTGTTGTCATGTAGCTTTTTGTGGTATTCTCTTGTAATCTTTTGTATTTCTGAGATATCTGTTATAATTTCTTCTCTTTCATTTCTAATTTTATTTATTTGAGCCTTCTCTGTTTTTTTCTTGGTGAGTCTAGCTAAAGGCTTGTCAATTTTGTTGATCTTTTCAAAGAACCAGCTCTTTGTTTCATTTATTTTTCTCTATTTTTTGTTTAGTCTCTATTTCATTTATTGCTGCTCTGATTTTTATTATTTCCTTACTTCTACTGATTTTGGGCTTTGCTTGCTCTTCTTTTTCCAATTCCTTTAGGTGCACTGTTAGATAGTTTGAGGTTTTTCTTGTTTGTTGAGGTAGGCCTGTATTGATATAAACTTCCCTCTTAGAACTGCTTTTTCTGTATCTCATAAATTTTGACATGTCGTATTTTCATTTTCATTTGTCTCCATGTATTTTTTGATTTCTCCTTTGATTTCTTCATTGACCCAATTGTTGTTCAGTAGCATTTTGTTTAATCTCCACATTTTTGTGACTTTTCCGATTTTCTTCCTACAGTTGATTTCTAGTTTCATACCATTGTAGTCAGAAAAGATGCTTAGTATTATTTCAGTCTTCTTAAATTTATTGAGACTTGTTTTGTGGCCTAATATGTGATCAATCCTGGAGAATGTTCCATGGGCGTTTGAAAAGAATGTATATTCTGTGGTTTTTGGATGAAATGTTCTGTGAATATCTACTAAGTCCATCTGGTCTAATGTGCCATTTAAAAGCCAATGTTTCCTTATTGATCTTCTGTTTGGATGATCTATCCGTTGGTGTAAATAGAGTGTTGAAATCCCCTAGTATTATTGTGTTGCTGTCTATTTCTCCTTTTACGTCTGTTAATAATTGCTTTATAAATTTAGGTGCTCCTGTGTTGGATGCATAGATATTTACAAGTGTTATATTTTCTTGTTGGATCCTTCCCTTTATCATTATGTAGTGCCCTTCTTTGTCTCTTGTTACAGTTTTTGTTTTAAAGTCTATTTTGTCTGATATGAGTATTGCTACCCCAGCTTTCTTTTCTTTGCCAATTGCATGGAGTATCTTTTTCCATCCCTTCACTTTCAGTTTGCGAGTGTCTTTAGGTCTGATGTGTGTCTCTTGTACTCAGCATATATATAGTCCTTGATTTTTTATCTAATCAGATACTCTATGCCTTTTGATTGGAGTATTTAGTCCATTGACATCTAAAGCAGCTATTGATAAGAATGCATTTATTGGCACTTTGTTACTTTCTTTCTGGGTCTTTTAGTTCTCTGTTCCTTTCTTCTTCTCTTGCTGTCTTCCCTTGTGGTTTGATGGTTTTCTTTAGTATTATGTTTGGGTTCCTTTCTCTTAATTTTTTTTGTTTTTTGTTTTTTTTATAGGTTTCTGGTTTGTGATTACCATGAGGTTCATATATAATAACCTACAGATATAGCAATCTATATTAAGTTGACAGTCTCTTAAGTTTGACCTCTTGCTAAAAGCTCTACTCTTTTACTCCTCTCCTCCCACATTTTATATTTTTGATATCGTATGTTACCTCTTTTTTGTGCATTTGTATCCTTTACCTCTTGTCATGGAAATACATAATTTTAGTACTTTTGTCTTTTGACTTTCATCTTAGCTTCATAGGTGGTCGCTTTGCTACATTTGCTGTATACTTGCCTTTACCAGTGATTTTATTGCTTTTTTTAAAAAAATAATTTTCTTATTACTATTTGTGGTCTTTTCTTTTCCACTTAAATAATTCCCTTTAGCATTTCTTGTAAGACTGGTTTCTTGGTGATAACTTCCTTTAGTTTTTGCTTGTCTAGGAAATCCTGTATCTCTCCTTCGATTCTGAATGATAACCTTGCCAGGTAGCGTATTCTTGGCTATAGGTTTTTTCCTTTCAGCATTTTAAATATGTCATGCCACTCCTTTCTAGTCCGTAAGGTTTCTGCTAAGAAGACAGCCGATAGCATTATGGGGTTTACTTCATATGTAACTTGTTGCCTTTCTCTTGTAGCTTTTAGGGTTCTCTCTTTATCTTTAACTCGTAACATTTTAATTATAACGTGTCTTGGTGTTGACCTCTTTGGGTTTATCTTGTTTGGTGCTCTCTGAACTTCCTGTACCTGGATGTCTGTTTCCTTCCTTAGGTTAGGAAAGTTTCCAGCTATTATTTCTTCAAATAGATTCTCTGCCCCTTGTCTCTCTCTTCTCCTTCTGAGACAACTATAATACTGATGCTAGTGCACTTGATGTTGTCCCAGTCCCAGGGTCCCTTAGACTGTCCTTGTTTTCCTTAATTCTTTTTTCTTTTATTTGTTCATGTTGGGTGATTTCCTCTAGTCTTTTTTCCAGATTGCTGATACATTCTTCTGTATCATCTGCTCTGTTATTGAGTCCCTCTAGTGAATTTTTCATTTCCAGTTTTGTATTCTACATTTCTGATTGGTTCTCTTTTATATTTTCCAATTCTTTGTTGAAGTTCTCACTGAGTTCATTCATTCTTCTCCCAAGATCAGTGAGCATCCTTATGACTGTTAATTTGTCCTCTTTGTCAGGTAGATTGTTTATCTCTGTTTTGTTTAGTTCTTTTTCTGAGGTTTTGTCCTATTCCGTTATTTGGAATGTATTCCTTTGTCTCCTCATTTTTGCTCTTTCTGTGTGCTTATATCTATGTATTAGGTAGGTCAGCTAGGTCTCCCGTTCTTGGAGATGTGGCCTTATGTAAGAGATGCCTTATGAGGCCCAGCAGTGTGCTTCCCTCTTGTCACCAGTTCCAAATGTTCTAGGAGTGTCCCCTGTGTGGGCTATGTGTGTCCTTCTGTTGTGGCAGGGTTGCTCTTGCTGAAGGTGCCCAGGGAGGCTAGACTGTCCCCCTGGCTGGCTTATTGTAATGCTCAGATGCCTATGGCTGCTCTGGTCCCTTCAGTCACTTTATCATGCATGAAGAGCCCCAGTGTAGTTGGCTGCAAGGTCTAATAACACATTCCTCTTGCAGTTTTTCTGTTAAGTGAGTAGACCCCCACTGAGGCTGCTTGCTAGGCTCAGGGGCTTACAATTGCTATAGGCCTCCAGCCTGCAATGCTGTTCTTAGCTCTCTCAGGAGGGCAGCTGAGTGGGGCCAGCCCCAGGCATGGGAGAACCCAATTGTTTCAGTCTTTTGAAGGTGGGGCCAATCCCCTATCTGACTGTTTGAGAAGCAGAAGTCTCCTGCAGCTGATAAGCCCCACAACCCACAGGGCCACACGCCCTGTCAGCACAGTCCTACCCCATGTGCATGCCCCAACCTACTGAAGCTGACTCAGTCACCTTGCTGCAGAGGCCCCACACACTCCACCAACACAGGCCCACACCTTGCACATGTCCTTCCCTGCAGAGGTGGACCCACTTGCCTGGCTGCAGAGGTTCCAGGCACCTCACCTATGTGGGTCCACAACTTGCCCAAGGGCTTGCTGTTGGGTGGGCCCAGTCCCTAGGGTGGGCTGCCTGCCCTAGCTGAGCTGAATTAAATCAGTGCTGTAGTGGCTGGGGCAGACTCCTGTGGTAACAGGCCAGGGGAATAACTCAGTGACATCTGCCAGTGTCTGTGTCAGCAGGCCTGTACAAGGTCACAATAATGGCTGCTGCCAATGTCTCAGTCCCTGTGGAGGTCATCCCAGCCTGGGGAGGTCTCCCCACTCACAGAGATATGCCCACAGCTTATCAAATGAGTCTCTTTCACCAAAGGATTGTGCGCTTTTCTTCCTGCTGATTTTAGGTTGCTTTCCGAAATGGGTGAATTTGTGCATGGGCCCTTTAAGAGCAGGCTTTCTCCCTCTATGTCCAATAGGTTTTCTGGGAGTATTCCTCCATTGTTGTTAATAGCCAGCAAACCCAGTTATTATGACACTTGTCTCGATCATGTTGAGTCCAAAAGCAACTTACTGTGGTAAAGCTCTCCTGCTCAGCTCCCCTGCTTCTCCAGGGAAGGCTTCATACCTTAAGAATGCTCTTGGCTGGCTGTGAAGTGCTGTGGGTCAAAGGTGATTTTTTTCTCTCCAGAAAGGAGTTTCTGCCTCTTCCACCTCAGTCAGTACTGTCCCTTCTTGTGGGGGTTCTTTTTATCCAGTTTTCAGTTCTCTCTCAGGGATAATTATTCCAAGAGTAATTGCAAATTTGTTGTGTCCATGGGAGGAAGTGAGTTCAGAGTCCATCTACACTGCCATCTTGACATGAGATCAAGAAAACCTTTTTAGATACAACATTGGAGACATGATCCATGAAAGAAATAACTGATAAGCTGGACTTTGTTAAAATTAAAAACTTCTGCTCTGCAGAAGACAATATCAAGACAATGATAAGATAAGCCACAGACTGGGAGAAAGTATTTTCCAAAGATACATCTGGGTGGTCGGCCCCATGGCTGAGTGGTTAAGTTTGTGCACTCTGCCTTCTGCAGCCCGAGGTTTCACTGGTTCAGATTTTGGGTGAAGACATGGCACCGCTCATCAGGCCATGTTGAGGTGGCGTCCCACATGCCACAACTAGGAGGAGCCACAACTAAAAATATACAACTATGTACTGTGAGGATTGGGGGAGAAAAAACAGGGGGAAAAAAAGAAGATTGGCAACAGTTGTTAGCTCAGATGCAAATCTTTAAAAAAAAAAGACACATACATCTGATAAAGGACTGTTATCCAAAATATACAATGAATTCTTAGAACTCAACAATAAGAAAAACAACCTGATTAAAAAACGGGCCAAAGAGTTTAACAGATACTTCACCAAAGAAAGTATACAGATGGGAAATAAGCATATGAAAATATGCTACACATCATATGCCATCAGAGAAGGGCAAATTAAAACAAAATGTGATACCACTAAACTATTAGAATGGCCAAAATCTGGAACACTGACAACACCAAATGCTGGTGAGCATTTGGAGCAATAGGAGCTCTCACTCATTGCTGGTGGGAATGCAAAATGGTACAGCCACATTGGAAGACAGTTTGGTGGTTTCTTAAAAAACTAAACATGATCCTACCATGCAGTTCAGCAATCATGCTCCTTGGTATTTACCCAAAGGAGTTGAAAACTTATGTCCACACAAAAATCTGCACATGGGTGTTTATAGCAGCTTTATTCATAATTATCAAAACTTGGAAGGAACCAAGATATCCTTCTGTAGATGAATGGATATATAAACTGTGGTACATTCAGACAATGCAATATTATTTAGTGCTAAAATGAAATTAGCTATCATTCCATGACAAGATGTGAAGGAAACTTTAATGCATATTACTAAGTGAAAGAAATCAATCTGAGAAGGCTACATACTGTATGAGTCCAACTATCAGATATCCTGAGACAGGCAAAATTACAGAGAAGATAAAAAGATCAGTGATTGCTGGGCTGGGGGTGAGGGTGAAAGACATGTATAGGCAGAGCACAGAGGATTTTTAGGGTGGTGAGAATAGTATGTATGATATTATAATGATGGATATATGCCATTATACATTTGTACATACACATAGATTGTGCAACATCAAGAGTGAACCCTAAGGTAAACTATGGACTTTGGGTAATTATGATGTATCAATGTAAGTTCATCTTTGATAAAAAAAAAATGTACCATTCTGGTGAGTGATGTTGATAATGGCGGAGGCTATGCATTTGTGGGGGCAGGATGTATTTGGGAAATCTCTGTACCTTCCTCTCAATTTTACTGTAAACCTAAAACTTCTCTAAAAATATTGTCTTTAAAAAATCTGATGTTTTTGACTTACAACTTGGGCAATAAGTGAGGTTATTGTTACTAACTTGCGGCGTTTTCCAACTGGCAAAATTCTAAGAAAACAGATGGAAGTTCTAAATTCATGTACACATCTTTCAAAGTATTTAAAAGCAAAGTAAAAATGTATCTTGAGGAGTGTTCAATGAGGTTAGAACATTTTTTTCGCTGTATCTTTTAGAAAACATTCAATTCCAGGGGATCTCAGTTTAATGATTTCCTGCTCATTTACTACCCAGTTCATCTTCTTTCCTATGAGATAGAACTTCCTGTCTCATCTCCAGGCAAGACACAGGGCAGTTGCCACAAGGACCACGTTATTGTTTTGTTGCCTCTTCTTGAGGTTGATATGGTAGGATTCTGACTTCCTCCTGGGCAGTTGAGTCCAGGCAGAAGTCTCCTGACCCCTTGTCTTGTCTTTTTTTTGTACAGATCGGAAACAACAGCACTGGAAGGAGGAAGCACACAGCTTTTTGGTAAGTAATTGATATTCCTCAAAATTCTCCCTTTTAGTGATATTTATGACCTGGAGGGCCAGCACTCTACTTTGTTATCGCAATTTGTGAATCAAATTATAATAGCCTAGGTATGTTTAGCCCTAGGCTAGGATTAGTGCAGAGGGAAGCTAATAGTATTGATAAATAAGCAACTATATTTGGCCCTCTGGATTTCCCTTGAAAATGGATTCTTGGTAGTAATAACTTTTCAGTGGTAGAGTTGTTTAGTAAAGAAGTTTACTTACGGAATTATCTTTGTTGAGCTCCTCGGTGATGAGGAGCATACCATAACTATGAAAGTACCGTAGAACTATAAATATGTGAAGAATCTATTTTGTAAGTAATTGTGTATTTAGAAGCCCAGATGTAAATGGAATTCTCTAGAAATGGGACACTTACTGATCTAAATTTACTAATAATTAAAATAAAATATTTATATTTAATAATTATAATATAAAAGTAAAGCAATTTTAAGATATTTCCACCTTTAAATTTCATCACTAAATGATCTAGACCAGATTGGAGTTCTTTGAATATGCATGTAATTCTTCCCAAATTCCTTTGAGTTTCTATTAATATAAAATGATTTAAAAAGACTTATGTTTTAGCTCCTGACTAGGACATCCACCTCTTTTTTGGTTTAACTCTTTTTTAAGATGAAATACAATTCTAAACTTGCTGGAGAATGCAAGGGACATGTTTTTTTCACAGCCATCTATCAAGGACACATCTTTTGTGACTCTATGGATATAACTGAAATTCTGGTAAATTTTCAGAAAATATTAGCGTATTAATTTAAATGCTATTATTTTTCTATGAGCCAAACAATAATAATAATAATCACTATTCTCCCCAGTATGTACTTTCTGCTCCTTCCAATGATCTTGCCACTGTCTGAAACATTACTCATGACCCATTAGTCACCATCGTCCTTTTTGTTGACCATTGCCCTTCTCTCTTTCCTTCTGTAGTTGTGAAAATCCATTGTCCTAATTGTCTAATTTACCG
Organism: Equus asinus; assembly: GCF_041296235.1. NCBI lineage: Eukaryota > Metazoa > Chordata > Mammalia > Perissodactyla > Equidae > Equus > Equus asinus. Next base: position 34,823,856 of record NC_091790.1, read on the forward strand.
ACAAAAAAATTAGTTTTGGTGCATACCGTACCCATTTAGATGTCTTCATACATAAATTCCTATTGTCTCAACATATATGGACTAAAGGCATGCATTTATTGATGAGACAGACTGTATGACAGGTAATAAGACTCCTACATTGCCTTCCATGGTAAAGAATACTTTATTGACCACAACATTTGATGTGTCACTGACAATTTTAAGTGACATTTTTCATGCTCAAACTTTTAATTGATGGTTTACAAAACTGGTGTCCCTACGGTGTTGACAAAAATGGGTGGATTTTTACCATCTTCAAAAGTTGACAAGTACCTTTTCTAGTAAAACACTTCTGATCCTGCGATTAGGGACCTCCCCATCATAAAAGGTGTCTAGAAAGATCCTGGATTGTTATTAAAAAAAGGTGTGTTATGAGAGAATTTTTCATTGATTGAAAGACTGGGTTAGATAGATGAACTCTATAGTCTCTTGTAATATAAAACTTGATACTTCTTATGGAAAATGATACTAGCTGTGTCACCAATGACTGAATTTGATAATTTGAGTCTTGTTAAGCATTATAGAAATTCTTGCCCTGAACAAAATCAGAGACAGAGCATAGTGGGGAAGAGGGCATGCTCTGAACTCAGATGGCCTGGATTTGAATCTTGTCTCTGACACTTACTAGCTATTTGACCTTAGACTCATTACTTAACCCTTATGTGCCTCACTTTCCTCACTTGTTGAATAGTGATAGTAATAGTACCTTATAAAGCTGGTGCAAAGGTTTAATGAGTTAATATGAATATAGCTCTTAGAACAATATCTAGTATATAGTTTGGCACTCCATAAATGTTAGTTATGAATGGTGTTGAATGAATGATATTGTCATCAGCTGGGGCATCTGTGACTCTTGGAGATTTTTATGCATTTTTACCAATCCCTCAAATTTATGGCCACTCTTAAAGAGTGGAGTGCATCTGGCAATGATTTCTATGAATTCCCAACTTACTTCTTCAGGTATCCTATGTACCGTCTTGGTTCCATGTGAAGCCAACTTGAAGGCAAAGTTTAGACTCTCTACTACTTTCTACTTATACCAACATTGTGAGTGCCGCTTCTTCTATCATATTGCTCTCCTCCATTTTCCAGGCTCCATCTTCATCTTCCTCTCCTTGTCTCACGCAGGTCTTTCTGCATACATGCCAACACTTCTGGATCTCAGGCTTTACAACAAAGAGGCTTGTTATGGTATTTTTATAGCAAAGCTAGATGTTTACCCAAGAGAAAGTCTGGAACTTGCTACTAGGATAATAAAATGTCCTCCAACTTGGTGTCAAAGCATATTAGTAATTTTCATCTTTACCAATGTCATTAAGTAATAGTAAAGGACCTTTGCTTATATAGTCACTCTGATATAGGCATAGTTCTTAGTCCAAGTGTGTGCAGCAGGAGCAAAGAGTTCATATTTAGTTCTCATTCACGCGTGCCTAAACTTCTGACCCCGTGATTATTTTGAGTCCTTCACAGAATTTTCTTTTCACTTTTTTTATTGTGATAAAATACACATGCCATAAAACTTACCATCTGAAACATCTGAACTTTAAGTGTAAAGTTCCATAGTATTAAATACATTCATATTGGTGTACAAGCATCAGCACCGTCCATCCGCCTAACTCTTTTCATCTTGTATAAGTGAAACTTTATACCCTTTGAAAAATAACTCTCCATCCTCCCCTCCCCTGCAGCCCCAGGCAATCACCATTATACTTTCTGTTTTTATGATTTTGACTATTCTAAGTACTTTATGAGTGAGATCACACAATGTTTATCTTTTTGTGACTGGCTTATTTCTCTTAGCATAATGTCCTCAAGGTTCACCCACGTGGTATCATATTGCAGAATTTCTTTCCTTTTTAAGGCTGAATAATATTCCATGGTGGATACACACACCACAGTTTGCTTATCAATTAATCCATCAATGGACACTTGGATTGCTTCCGCACTTTACCTATTGTAAATAATGCTGCTATGAACATAGATGTACAAATATCTTTTCAAGACCCAGCTTTCAATACTTTTGGGTATATACCCAGAAGCAGAATTGATGGATTGTATGGTAATTCTATTTTTAATTTTTTGAGGAAGCACCATACTATTTTAGACATTGGCTGTACCACTTTACATTCCTACCAAGAGTCTTCACAAAATTCTTAAGTACAGAATGCTTGTCTAATTATTTTGACATATTCCTACTGGGCAGTAAATATTGTGAAGTTTTATGTGACTACTTTTTGAACACTAGGTTATATTTTTCCTATTGTTTTTATTGCTGTGCCTGTAAGAGTTATGTCCTAAGACTTACTTAATGCTAATTTATGTTACCAGGTGATTCAGAATGTCAGTAGAATTTTCCAGAACAGAAACATGTGGGGCCAAGTCTTATATCTCTAATGGAAAAACAACTTGGACTCAAAAGATTTCTTAGCTTATTTTAGAATAAACTCTATGTTAAAATCCTGGCAGTGCTGGCAGTGAAGGAATAAATGATCACATATGTTTTCTTCTTGAAGTCTCATAATTTTTCTGCACAAAATATATCAGTGTGAACAGGAATGGGAACAATTGGATTACAAAGAGAGATTTGGTTAGCTGAAGAAATACTTATACAGAGGTTATTCTTTGAAACAGAGTCTTCAAGCTTTTCAAATTATTAGGAAGGCAAGTTAACATTTGAGCTATTATTTTTTCTGGTTAATAATATTTGCGTTTTCTTAAATTTTGGTTCAAAAATATGGATATAGCTTTCTAAGGGACAGACTCCAATTCCAGAACTGATAGGTATTAACCAAAAATCTCAAAATCTTTTGAGTTGATTTCCACAAATTAATGGAGCACTTCCCCCCACCTCAATTTTTTTATTTATTATTTGTAGAGAGTGAGGAGAAGGGGAAAAAGGAATACTCTTACTCAGGGAACAAAATGTTTTGTTGCCAGACATTTCATTCCCCCTTAGTTTCTTATTCTCAGTAAAAATGGCAATGTCTTTCCTAATAAAATCACCTTCTACCTAAAGTATTCAAAAAGAAGATAGACTACTTTAGGTCTATGTCAGTTTACTTTACACAGGAATAACTTAAACATAATTTAAAGAAATTTAGAAAAAACTTTTGTTAATAATTAGTGAGACACAAGGATAGACCGGCCTGGTGGCGTAGGGATTAAGTTCATATCTTCTGTTTTGGAGGCCTGGGGTTCGCAGGTTCAGATCCTGGGCATGGACCTAACACCGCTCATCAAGGCATGCTGTGGCAGTATCCCACACAAAGTAGAGGAAGATTGGCACAGATGTTAACTCAGCACCAATCTTCCTCAAGCAAAAAGAGGAAAATTGGCAACAAATGTTAGCTCAGGGCAAATCTTCCTCACCAAAAAAAAAACAAAACAGTAGTGATAATAATTAGTGAGGCACAAGGAGCTCTTATCAGGCTATGCTAGGCTACACTTTGCTAGCTAATTAACCCTGAAATCTCAGTGGCTTAACACAGCACACTTTCATTTCTTATTCACACTATATGTTCTGTGCTGCTTGACATGAGAAGGGGAGGGTGCCTCTACTCCACATGGTCACTCAGGGCACTCAGTCAATCAGGTACAGATGATGGAAGCTCCATCACCTTATGGCATCACCATGGCAACAGGGAGCTTCAGGGTTTGCCATTAGAGGGGAAGAGAGAGTGTGGAGCACCCGTACTCTTCTCTAGACTGGAAGTGATGCACGTTACCTCCAGCCAGAGCCCATTGACCAGAACTAGTCACACGGCTTCTCCTAATGACATGGGGCTGGAGGTTTACCAGACGGCCTGGAGAAGAGAGAAAAACTAGACTTAGTGAGCACCAGCAATTTCTTCTTTGATAAATTTTATTGGAAATTCTTGCATTAGGCATCTCTACAAAATAACTTTCCTCCCTAAATTAGTCGCATTTATAATTCCTTATGTTTTCCTAGGTAGGTAAGTTATTTTAATCTTTTTAAATTAATTTCACATGTTTTGCTTGCTGACTTTGGGTAGGAATAAGTAAAACAAGGATTATTGAGAAGGAATTAGTGAAGGTATAGATATAATCAACAACGGAAAAAATGGCCCTCATATGTCCACATGTCTATATATCTATAGATTTTATTTGTATTATTAATAGTATTTTATTATGTATTTTTCTTTTCTATAAAACCATAACTTGAAATTAAATGTAACTCCTAATACAGTGACGATTGATTGCAAAATCAATTCATGGGATATTGAAGTAGCAACACGAAACTATACTTAGAACAATTTTTTTTTAATACTTAGAACAACTTTAATAGATTGTTTTAAATATATTTCATACATTCTTTTTTTTTTACCATTATATGCTCAACTTTCCCTCAATCTTAATCTCTTGTTTCTTTTCCTTCTTGTATCTCATGTTTTTCTCCTTAAATTTCTTTGTCAGTTTATTGAAGTATGTTATCAAACTATATTTTCATATAGTGTACATGAGGAATAAACGTGTCTGAAAATGTCCTTATTTTGCTCTCCTAATTGATGTGTGTTTGACTGGTGTTGACGAAAATAATCCATAACCAATCTATAAATGAAAATTTGGGTGAGTTTATTCTGAGCTAAAATGTGAGGATTATAACCCGGGAGAGTCTTTCCACAAAGGAACAGAGCACTCCAAAGAAGTGGGGGTGTACAGGGTGGTTATATACCCTCAAAGAGGATGTTTCACATATGATTGAAATGTCCCTTTTACAATAGTCACGAGGCTGCTCTGTCGGCACAGCCCTCGATGGAAACGGCAGATAGGTCTGCTGTCTCAGTGAACCCTGCAGAGTGGCAGGTCTGTTACCTGGAGCTGGGCAGTCACAGATGAGCCCTGCAATCAGTTCCCAGCCTAAGGAAAGATGCTTAATCTTTAAGGAGATGCCAATGTTGGGAGGGGGAGGGAAGTTGCACCTTTATCTCTAAATGTCTAAGCAGATATACAATGCATGCTCAATGACCTCAGTCAGGCCCTTTTGGAAAAAACAGTCAGGCCGAATTAGGTTTATACCAAATGGCTTCCTCATATACTCCAATACATCCTATTGCTTGCCATTTCAATTTTTCACTGGGTATAGCATTTTATGTACAAATTTATCTTCACTCAGAACTTTTAAGGCGTTGCTCCAATATCCTTTAAAATCCCATGTCGCGAATGAGAAACCTGATGTCATTCTTATTCTTGTTCTTTGTGGATAATACTGTTTTATCTGATCTGTAAACTTTTAGAATTCTCTGTATACCATTGAAATTCTGAAATTTCACAAGACATAGTCAGGTGTACATCCTTTTAAATATGTCTAGTTCAGCATTTTGTGGCATAGGAAAATTTCTCTTTTCCTCTCTCTCTGGGCTCTGCTTCCTGCTGTTTTGGTTTCATTCTCTGTTCTCTCTACCAGGTGACCAAGATGGCTGCTGCCAACTCCAGGTTTGCATTGCATTCGTGGCTGAAATCCCAGAATAAGGACAAGTCTCTTTCTCCATACTTCAGGCAGAATTTCCTGATTAGCCTGACTTAGTTCTTTTACTCTTTTCTGAATGGGCCATTGAGGCAAAGGTGATAAGTACTTTGGTCCATTGACTTCTTGTCACCTCTACTGCTACCACTCTGGTCCAAGACACTCTCACGTCTCTGGATTCCTGCAGTAGCCTCTTAACTCCTTTCTCAGTTCACGTCCTTGATCCCTTCAGTCTCTTCTCAATGCTGGAGACAGAGCTATTAACATGTTTGTCAGATCAAACCCTATGAAGCTGGCCTGTTTCACATCAAGGAAAGCTAGTCTTCAAGAATAGCTTAAAAGACCACCCGTGAGCTGTGTAATCTGGCCTCCTGTAACACCTCTGAACTCATCTCCCACCACTCTCCCCCCACTTCTCACTCAGCCTCAGCCATGCTGCCCTCCTTGCTATGCCTTTCACATGCCAGACACACTCCCAGTTCCAATTCAGTCCTTTGCGTGGGCTGTTCTCTAAGCCTGATTGTTCCATCCTTGGATAGCCACAGGCCTTTTTCTCACCTCTTTCAGGTCTTTACTCAAATGTCAGTTATTTAGTGAGACCATTCCTAACCACCCATTTAAAATTATGAACCTCTATAACACTCTCCTCTGTTTTATTTTTCTCCATTTATTTCCATCTAATATACTATATATTTTACTTATTTATCTTGTTAATTGTTTGTCTTCCCCCATGAAATGTAAATCCCATGAGGGCAGGATTTTTAACTATTGTGTTCCATACTGAATCTTCAGGCTTTAAAACTGTGCCTGGCACATGGTCAGTCAATACACGTTTGATGAATGTATGAATGATTGGCAACCTAAGCCATACGCTGGCTCCTGTGTCGGGGAGGTGGGACTGTATGACTGACAGGCCACACAGGGGAAGAAGCAATTCCGTGAAGTAAAGGAACTCGTCAGACAAAAGTTCGTAAATCTCCAGTGAAAGATGCTTCTGGTGAGCGTCGAGAGATGAGGGTCCGTGTTAGAGGAGAATAGTGCGAGAATCTGCCTTATTTTTTACTATTTCTTCCTTGGGTTTGCTATTTGGCCGTTTTTCTAATTTCATGTGTTGAGCCCTTTGCTTATTTGTTTTCATTCCTTCTTGTTTTTTGATAAATGTATTTAAAGTATACCTTTTCTTTTAAAGATGCTGTAGTTGTGTACTCTAAAGATTCAGACGTGTAGTGTTTTCAATTGTGATAAATTCTAAATGTTTCTCATTTGATTTCCTTCTGGATTCAAAACTTTTTTAGTAGTGTGAGATTTAGTTTCTAGACATACAGACTTTTAAAGCTATGTTTTCATCATTAAACTCTATAATTAATGCATTATAGTCAGAGAACATAATCTGTGGTGAACTGATTCTGTGAAATTTATCACGGCGTCCTCTGTAATATAGTACTCTTTCAATTTTGACAATATACCGTGTGTGCTGTAAACGAGTGTATGTTCTCTGTTTCTCAGCTATACAGTTCTGAGTATCTGAATTTACTAAGTTGTGTCATTTGAGTCACCCGCATCTGTTTACCTATTGTAGTCTTAAGCTGTTTATTTATGAGATGCGTGTTACAATCTTCAATTGCTGAATTATTTATTTCTCTTTCTAGTTTTATGAATTCTTGTTGCTTGATGTATTTGAGGCAATATATTTATACAGTTATGAAGGTTATATTTTCTGACTGTATTGTTTTGTTATCAATTTATAATCTTTTTCTCCATTATATATATTTACTATGAATTTTATATTTTCAGATATTAAAATTGTCAACGCAGCTTTCTTTTGGTTTATGTTTGCCTGGATATCTGTTTCCATCTCTTTTTTTTCTGGTTTTCTTCTTTTAGATAACATATTGCTAAATCTTGCTTTTTTTTTTTTTTTGAGGAAGATTAGTCCTGAGATAACTGCTGCCAATCCTCCTCTTTTTTCTGAGGAAGACTGGCCCTGAGCTAACATCCATGCCCATCTCCCTCTACTTTTATATGTGGGACGCCTGCAGCAGCATGGCTTACCAAGTGGTGCCATGTCTGCACCTGGGATCCGAACTGGCGAACCCCAGGCTGCCGAAGTGAAACGTGTGCACTTAACTGCTGAGCCACTGGGCTGGCCCCTAAATCTTGCTTTTTAGAATAACTTTTATTTTGAAATATAGCATACATTATCTCAAATATAACATACATTATGAATTAGTGCACGAAACAAATTTGAATAGCTTCATGATTTATTGCAAAGCATCAATTCTTGTAGCTACTACTTGAGTCAAGAAATAGAATACTGTGGAGACCCCAAAATCCCTTCTTGTGCCTCTTCCAATAAACAATCCCTGCTTTCGCCTCAAAGGCACCCACTTTCCTGTCATCTGAGGTCGTTATTTCCTTGCAATCCTTTATAATTTTATGACCCAAGTGTACTTCACTGAACACTATGGTCTAGTTTTGCCAGTTGTATTTTTTTATATAAACAGAATCATAAAGCTTATATTCTTTTGTGTCTGACTTCTTTCTCTCCATGTTATGTGACTGTGGGGACAAGTAGTTTTTCCCTTTTTATTGCCAAGTCGTATTGCTTTGTGTGACATACCACAATTTATTTATCCACTTTCCTGTTGATGGACATTTGGGTTGTTTTTAACATTTTGGCTATTATTAATAAAGCTGCTAGAAACATTCTTATCTGTGTTTTCAGCGTACGTGAGCGTGCATATCTGATGAACCGACACCTAAGAGTGAAATTGATGGGACATAGACTATGCGTGTGATGAGCTTTAACTGGCGCTGTCAAACTGGCTCTTTTTTGCCAAACTGGCTGCCCTAATTCACACTCCTAGCAGCAGTGTCTGAGAGTCTTCACTGGCTCGACAATGTGATTGACATTTGGTATTGTCAGTCTTAAAATTTCACGATTTTGGTGAGTGTTTAATGGTGTCTCTTTGCAGTTTTGACTTGCATTTCCCTAACTGTTAATGAGGTTAAGCACCTTTTCACACATATATTGGCTAGTTGTCCTCCTTTGTGAAATGGCTGTTGAGTCTTTTCTCATTTATCTCTTAAGTTTTCTGCCTGTTTCTTATTGATTTACAGGAGTTCTTAATACATTCTTGTCTTAACACATTCTTATCTTATTCTTAATAAAGCCTTGTCTAGGTTATATGTGTTGTACATATTTTTTCTCAATCAGTTGCTTGGTTTTATACTCTCTAATGTTGTCATTTGGTGAATGGACATTTTTTTTTAAAGCTTTCTTTTTTTTTTTTTTAAAGATTGGCGTCTGGGCTAACAACTGTGGCCAATCTTTTTTTTTTTTGCTGCTTTATCTCCCCAAATCCCCCCGGTACATAGTTGTATATCTTAGTTGCAAATCCTTTTAGTTGTGGCTGAATGGACATTTTTAATTTTAGTGTGTTCCAACTTATCAAGCTTTTCTTTTATGATTAGAACCAATAAGGAAATGACAGTATTTTCAGTAAATGATACCAAGACAATTGGTTATGAATTTAAAAAATGAAACTTGATCTTTATTTGAAACCATAATCAGAATTCAATTTCAAGTAGATTGCAGATATAATATGAAAGGAGGAACAAAAGAAGTTCTAGAAGAAAAGATAGGATAATATCTTCATGACTACAGAATAAAAAAATTAATAGCAAAAGAATCAAAGCACTAACCATATTCATCTTTACAATCTCCTCTTCCAATTAATAAACATGGTATATCCTTTCATTTATTTAGATCTTAGTTTCTTTCAATAATGTTGTATCTATTTCTTCATAAAAGTATTGCATGTCTTTTCTTGGATTCATTCTAACATGAGGAATTTTATAATGTTGCCATATATGTGTCTTCTTAAAAATTATATTTTCATGCTCTTTGTTGCTGGCATGTGGAAATGTTACTGATTTTTACATATCGTCCTTGTATCTAGCAATCCTTCTATGTCCACTTTCTGGTTTTAACAATTCACGTAGATATTTTTTCAAATGTAAAATCACGTCATCTAGAAATATTGAGTCAATTTCTTATTTTTGGATCATTTTAACTGTCACTATTCTTTTTACCAGCACTTCTGATACAATATTGTTGAAAGACAATGAGTGCTTTCGTTTATTGCTAATGTTGAAGGAAGAGGTTTCAAAATTTCACCATGGGGCATATTATGGAGGAATTAAGGACCACCTTGTTTACTGAAAATGGCAGATAAGGGCTTCTTTGTTTTGCCCATGGCAGAAGTTTGGGAAGGGCTTGGATGGGCAATTCATCTCTGATCCACATGGTTTCAGCTGGAGTGTTTGGGACAGAGATCTGCTTCCATGGTCTGTTTTTCATCCACATGTCTGGAGCCTTGGTTTCTCTTTCTCCACATGGAGCTTCATTCTCCTGGGCCTATCCACATGGCTCGGCTTTTTAAAGCATGGCAGTCTCAGAGTAACTAGACTTTGTGAATGTCATGTATCTTGCCCTAGATCAAGCGTTCTTTCAGATCTAAAATTCTATGAATTTGAGTCCATGGGGTCACATAAGTTGCAATTAGACATATCTAATTAATTAAAAATCACTTAATCTAAACTTATGGCATACTCAAATTTCAGTACTATAGAGGAAATAAAAAAATAGATGATTTCTTATTTTTTGTGATGACAGACTTTTACTTTTGAGGTTAGATGAAGTTATCTAGGGCAATGGGAAGATAGCAGGTGCTTACGGAAGTTGAATGTGAGGAGATAGGTGCAAAACAGTGAGTAGGTGAGGTGTCAGAGAGAAAGAGAGCGCGAAATGAAGACAGTGGGTGGGCCACCGGAAGCTGGGCGGACCACAGGAAGCTGGGCGGACCACAGGAAGCTGTCTGGAAAAAAAAAAAAATGTCTTTGGCTTTACTTAATTAAAAGCAAGAATAAAACAACCCAAAGACAAATGGAAAATCTCACACGCAAAGTCTATAAAAGGATGGAAACAACAAAAAATAAGCACATATGTGTTCAGAGAAAGGTGAACCGATATGATTGGCTAATTACAATCTAGTCTGTAATTTTTATATTATTTCTCAGGACTTCATGCAATAAGATAGTCTAATTAAAAAACAAATAAAAGAGCAAAAATTTCCTTTTGAAATAAACAGAAAATATTCTTTTGTAAAACTTAGATTTCTGGGTTTGCAATTAAAAAATGCTCTATTGAAATCAAAAGAATGTCAAATTAGGGAGACCAAAGGATATTTTAGTCTTTGGTTTCAAGCCAAATAGTGTACTTACATGTTTGTCCACTAGGTGTCTCTTTGCATACATAATATGATTTCAGAGAAAGCTAATCTATTCCTGAAGGTGGTAGTTTACACGGGTTCTGTCAACAATGTCTCAGTTTGGGAATGTTTAAGGATGGCTGTAATTTAATAGTTCTTACTAAAGAATAAATATATATGTCTGGGCTACATCTCTCACTCTTGCTTTAGAAATTTCAGAGACATTAATTCAGAATTGTATGCAGATGCAAAACTCGGGTACTAGCACCAGGGTTGTTGGCCGACTGATACGAACAGAAGCCTTAGATTCAATAGCCTGCCCATTTAGGATTCTGACCAGGAAGTCAGCCCACATTATTTCTGAATGAAGCCTTGGCAAGGACGCTCAGTTCCAAAACAAGCTGCATTTGGCTCTCCAATGTCTCTTTCTAGGAGCTATATTCTTGCTGATCAAATTACCCGGTGGCAGCTGATCTGTAGTCCCACATGTAGCCCTTTGGGTACAAGGTGCCAGTTATATGAGTCACATAAGACCCCTTCTGAATTATCCAAATTTGGAGTAGTTTACCCACTCCAACTTGTCCTAAAGTAGAGGCAGGGTCAATATAAGTCAACAGATATTTATTAGATGCCTAATGTTTGCCTGGTCCAGAGTGTCTACAAGAATTATTGGACTCATTCATCCTGTAAGCATATAATGAGATTTACTGTTTTCAGAAAAATTAAGCATGCTGCTAAGGAGAATTTGAAAAGATTGTTATAAAAGACAGCACTGCTAATGTGCAAAGGGCCCTGAGCTTGGAGTCTAAAGACATGAGTTCAGTTCTAGCTTTGTCACTTGCTAGCTGTGTAAACGAGTAGAGCTACCTACTCGGTACGTCAGTTTCTTCATTTGTAAAAATATAGGTAATACCACCTTACAGAGCTGCTGTGAAAACTGAAAACAGTTTACAATAATTCTGCTGAATAGCGTTCTAGGAGCCTCCAAGAGAAGTCACTCTATTCTCGATGAAGACAGCCTTTCCCCTTATTATGCGGGACAGTCCAGCTCCTGATGGTCTCCACTTCTCCTGCCTGATGGGGCCGTGGATCTACCACTCAGAATCATAAGCCCATGACAGTGATATTTCCCAGTGAAAGAAACCAGACAAAGAGGAATTTTGGTTCCAACTCCAGAGCAACGAGTACAAACAGCAGGCAGCTTTTATAGCAGTTTTTCTTTTCCTGGCTTCATTCCAGCCAGCAATGGCCCTGTGGCAGAGACCACTGCCACATGGGGTATTCCTATTCACTTGTGTGGAAAGAGTGCTCAATGGAAGGTCACTTGGCAAAGCTGAGTTAAGGTGATTGACGGCCTCAGAGCAGCGTGCACTTGGTCCAGATTTCACAAGCAGAAAAATAGACTATCTTCCATAAAGAGAAGAAAGATTATTACCCATGTGGAGAAATTTAGGGATGCAGATTGCAGAAAGGTAAGAGCTGTCATCTGCCACTCTTGTCTGGCCCAGTTTAGATCACTGCATCCGCTCTCACCCCCACAGGCTGGGGTGAAGTGAACTTAGGAATCGAGGGTTGTTATGTGGTAGCTGCCATTGTAGGGAACCAGGGTGTGCTTGTGGGGCAGCCTGTAGTGGACCTAATATTTGCTACTTTGCCTAGTAGCTATCAAAGCTTCCTGTGGCCTCATCGTAGGCCTGGAGCCTTTTGTCTACATGATGTAGCATCTTGGGGCTAATACAAACCTTTGAGGAGGCTCCTTGGGTTTAGATCACAAATTTCTTAAGTTGGACCTAAGCACACAGCTAGTTGGGATGTTACAATGACTGGCTCCTAGAAGTTCTTTGGATCTGTCACTGGCTTTGGAGAGGAGGCAGCTGCCATGAAGGTTTTATCTGCGTTGGTCACAAAGCTGCTGCTAGGGTGTGTTTGTGTGTGTGCATCTGTGTGTGTTTGGGGGGTGTGTGTGCAAATATGTTTTGTGGGGTCCCTGCCTGAACAAATAATTTGAATAGCCACAAGTCAGCGTGCTAGCTCGACTGGATTCTGGAGGTTTGGTGGGAGAAATCACTCACGGGGGCTGGCATCCTGGAATCTAAGACAATTGTGGGAACTGAATTAATCTCATTAGAGATGAGTCCTGGAGCTCTTCTAGCATCTGGTCAAACCCACATGCTGTGAAGGGAAAGCGCTTCAGTTGGGAGCAAGAAGCACAGGGCACATGTGGGTGGTGGCCTGCTATGGTCCCAGAGGGTGATGGACAGAACCCTGCCTGCTTGCCTGAGCCCTAAGGGCGCACTGGGGTGCAGACCATAATCTTTGAAGTTTCAGGTTCTGGAGGCCCACAGAAGGGCAGGAGACTCCAACAGTCTGGAGACCGAAGGGAGCTTTGATCCTCCATAAGGGGCATGGCCAATGGCCATTTGCATTTGATGCAGCTTTTTCCAGATTGTTCTGGATCTCTTACAGTTTGTCACCTGCTTGTTACTATGGTAAAATGGTTGTTTGGGAGTAGAAATTGACACTATTAGCTTAAAGAAGGGTTTTCTCCCCCCTTAAATTTGTGGATTTTTATGCCTAAGCCTTGATCATCAAGACTGGCAGCTTATGTGGGAATGCAAGAAGGAAGTGTAAGGAAGAGCCAGTCTCCTCAGCTGATGTATCACAGTACTTTAGTGGTGTTGAAAATGATTTTAATCATCAGAGTTTCTGTTTAAAAAAAGCTGTGTCTCTTAAAACCATCTGTCAGTTCATTCTCAAAGTGGAGAGACAGCAGAAAAGAAATGCAGCAAAATGAGTGGAAAAATTAACCATAAAAAAGAGAAAATAGGGGACCAGCCCAGTGGTGCAGCAGTTAAGTTCACACATCCTGCTTCGTGGCCTGGGGTTTGCTGGTTTGGATCCTGGGTGCGGACCTATGTACCACTTATCAAGCCATGCTATGGCGGGTGTCCCACATATAAAGTAGAGGAAGATAGGCACAGATGTTAGCTCAGGGCCAGTCTTCCTCAACAAAACAAGGAGGATTGGCAGCAGATGTTAGCTCAGGGCTAATCTTCCTCACCAAAAAAAAAAGAGAGCGAGAAGAGAGAAAATAGATCAAAGAGAAGGAATGAGGATTCTTTAAAGCATGTGGGAAATGGATTGGAATCAGAATGACAATAGAGGTTAAATTAGAAAGAAAAAAGTTTGAAAGAATTTGGATAAAACCATTTTTCCTTTTCGTAAATTTCCTGGACAAAGTAACACCCCCAGACCACGCCCATCCCACACATCCCTGTGCACATGCTTATGGGAAGGTTCTCTTCCATTTTGCTTCCTCTCTCCTCTGCCTTAACGAGATCTCCTGCTAATTGGCAGAACCAATGGATTATTTCCTGTCCTTTGCTTCTGTATGGTGTGAGCAGAGATGAATTTTCTCTCCTGCTTCCCGTGGCATTGCTGTGTTGGACTGTCATTGACAGAAGGTGCTCGCTTCCAGACAGTTCTCATTGCGAGCTAAGCTTGTACTTTGTTGCTACATGTATTACAGGATTTTTGATGATGGAGACTCCTGCCTTTAGAATGACCAGCGTTTTCTGTTTCCTCTTTAGCTCTAGTTTCTGGATTAAGAATAAGGCAGGTTGCTTGCCTATGGTCACGGAGTTTCCATAAATCCATTTGTTGCTCTGAGAATGTCTTGTCAAATGCTAGCGCTGTAATTTTAAAGATAAGCATATTACACATGCATCTATGGGTTTTTAAAATTTGCATTCATAGTTATGTTGTTTTCACTTATGATTCTGTGAAAAAGAATAAACTTAGCCTGTGGTTTGTTTCAACTGGGAAATCATCTCTAAGTCACAATAAATTGTCTTCTTTTGAAAAACCTTTAGAATGTTAGGCTGGTGCTTATTTTCCTGCCTCATTCCAAAGATTATAACGTTTATTGATGAATAATCAACATTTACTTTTGGATCAGTTGAACCCATAACTCTCTTTAGTGAATTTTTTTCTTAGTTCTTAAAAAAATGCCAATTATACTAGAAACTGCCTTCTCTCTTACATATTGATATTCTTCATTTGTTTTCTGGATTTAAAATGATACAGGACCAGAGTCCGTATTTCTGAACTTAACTAACTTACTAAACAGTTTCTAAAATAAACTGGTAGAATAAAATTGCATTTTGTTTGTGCCTAAATCAAAATGGGCTGATTCCTCACCAGTGTCTTAGTCAGCTTGTGCTGCTGTAAGAAAATACCATAAACTGCGTGGCTTAGCAACAACAGAAATTTATTTCTCACACTTCTGGAGGCTGGAAGTCCGAAATCACGGTGCCAGCATAGCTGCGTTCTGGTGGGAGGCCTCTTCTGGGTGGCAGATGGCTGATTTCTCCTTGTATCTTCACATGGTGGAAAGAGACTGAGCTGGGCTCTCACTTCTTATAAGGCACTAATCCCATTTATGAAGGCTCTACCCTCACGACCTAGTTAACTCCTCAAAGCCCCGCCTTCAGATACCATCACACTGGGAATTAGATTTCAGCATATGAATTTTGGGGGACACAAAACTTCAGTTCATAACAGCCAGTATATATTAAGGAAAACCTCTTTTGAAGTTAACTTTATGATTCACTCGGTAATGAAATGTGTTTTCCACTTTTCAGTTACAGACTTCATCAGAAATATATTTTACTCCACTTCACAAACAAAAAATTATTAATGATCTCATCATTTTGGCTAGATGTCATGTTGTGGTATGTTAAGGAATGGTTCTTTAAAGGAGATAACTGTGTCAAATATACTGGGAAAACTGTTCCTTTCAGCTCTGAAACAAGGTACCAAAAATGTCTCTAGGAGAGCGGGTTAGGGAGTTTCATCAGCCTTGAGGGATGAAAGCCATTTCATCTGATGGAACCTGTTATCACACTTGCTCAAACTCTTTCTTTGTGTGCTAATTCCATTAGGAAGGATAGTTTTCTATAACAAAGCTATTTCCAGGTAATTGCTCCCATTCTAGGTAATTGCTACCACTTATTGAGCATGCACTGTGCCTACATGTTTCCCGTATGATATTTCATTTAATTCTCCCCCAAACCCTATGAGTTGGTTTTTATTATTTCTGTCTAAAAGATGAGGTATCTGCTATTCAGGGAAAATAAGTGATTTTCATAAGTTTCCACATTTAATGAGTGGCAGAGTGAAAGCTGTTTTACTCTAATCCATATGTGTGCAGTAGTTTTAAAACTTTTTTTTCAGTTTTGTACCCATAAAATAATTTGCAAACCCTATGTACTCTATTACACTTTAAATTGTCACCTAGAGATTTTATCGTATGTTTAAATAGGTGCAATTGATGCAACTTCTGGCATATTATAAATCTTAATAGTAAAAATGCTATATTTCGGGACCGGCCCGGTGGTGCCCCGGTTAAGTTCGCACGTTCCGCTTCTCAGTGGCCTGGGGTTTGCCGGATCGGATCCCGGGTGTGGACATGGCACCGCTTGGCAAAAGCCATGCTGTGGTAGGAGTCCCATGTATAAAGTAGAGGCAGATGGGCATGGATGTTAGCTCAGGGCCAGTCTTCCTCAGCGAAAGGGGGAGGATAGGTAGTAGTTAGCTCAGGGCTAATCTTCCAAAAAAAATAAAAGATTACATTTCTCTTTAACTATAACCTATGCAACACACCTCTCATTTTTTTTAAAGTAATCTTTTGAGTTTTAAATTTTACATTGTTCTGTTTTTTTCCTGGAACTCTTATTTTCATTCCATTATTCCATGGATTTTTATACAATTATCTAATATTTTTATGCTTGAAAAGCTTTTATTGATAATTCTATCATATGTTTCAGCAAAAAATTATGTATTGAAGTCAAAATTCGTGTTAAATTTTTTGGGTGACATAATTCTTTAAGCCATAAAAGATTTCATTTGGAGTGGGTTATCATTACAAATACTATTGGTACATAATTTAACATATAACATGACTATGTTACATGTTTTGACAAATAATGGTTAATACAAGAGGTAAATATTTTTATCGACAATGCCTTGTTTAATGAGATAGACAAGGCATTCCCCTAGTTATGGAACATACCCATGGATGAATATTATTTATTGCTAGAATGAGAGAGAGTTCAGAACCAATTTTAATCCTATTTTTGGCTTTTATTTTGGCTTGTATATATGCAAGCACTGAAAACTATTTTTCACATAAATAAATAGATGAGAGTGGAGCATTTTTTGAACTTTTTCCAAGAATATGCCAAATACCAGACAGTGGTCTATCACAACTTCTTTTAATCATTAACAGCCAATTAAAATAGATTTTTCTTTAATTTTCTTGAAAGCAGAGAATAGGAAATCTCTTGATTTGTGAAAGTTATTTGTTATCCTGCCATTAGGGTCTCATACACTTTTAATTCCCAGGAATTATGCAAAAATCCTTTATCAAGATGTATCAAATAACTACTACTTCTTCCTTCAACTCTCTCACTTATAGTCTTAAACTGATATTCTCAGAAAGGGTTGGGAATATGGAAAAATTATTACTTTTAAGACACCCTTGTCAGCATCATTATTATTTTCCATAAGCTGCTTTTATTGTGTGCTTTACACATATTTTTGTCAACATCTTGGAGCTACATATTTAGCTTTTCAGTATATAGATGCCATATGATGTATAACATGGTTAGCTGAGCTGGTTCTCATTGTCCAAACAAAAAGCAAATGTATTTCCATGGCTCTCCATGACCACCGTTTCAATTCCTAATTCCTCTGGATTATGGCTATGTGCTTTGTATGGAAGAGGAGAAACAAGAGTTGAGCTGAGATTATTTTGATGATTCTTCTGCCCCAAGTTATTTGAATCATTTTGGTGAAATTTTAGATTTCATATATGTCAACTACTTCAAGAAATAAAGTATCGAAACTCCAAAATCATTAAGTGAATACACACATATAGCCTCCACAAAGGTACACCATCCAGAGGTCCCCTTTCTTATTCACCCCTGCTTGAACCACTGATTCCATATTATTTCTATCCTTTTTTCTTTTTTTTTGCTGGGAAAGATTCACCCTGAGCTAACATCTGTTGCCAATCTTCTTCTCCCTTTTTTTCCTCTCCAAAGCCCCAGTACCTCATTGTATATTCTAGTGGTAACTCCTTCTAGTTCTTCTATGTGGGCCACCACCACAGCATGGCTACTGACAGACAAGTGGTGTAGTTCTGTGCC
This sequence comes from Equus asinus, assembly GCF_041296235.1. Classification (NCBI taxonomy): domain Eukaryota; kingdom Metazoa; phylum Chordata; class Mammalia; order Perissodactyla; family Equidae; genus Equus; species Equus asinus. The sequence continues at coordinate 34,841,864 of NC_091790.1, forward strand.
CAGGCTGCTGAAATGCAGTGTGTCAAACTTTAGCCACTAGTCTATCAGGGCTGGCTCCCATTTGCTCTTTGATTCGGGAAGTCTGACATCAACAGTTTCATTTCCTTATCTTGCAGATGAAGAGGGAGATTTCTAATGGGATATTCATGATGGCAATATTGCACGGAACAAACAAATTTGGAATTCATATGTTGTCTTCATAGAACCTTACGTAGTGTTTAGTGCTTATATTGTTTGTATTTTTAATTCATTTACTCAAGAAATGTCTACTTAATCACCTGTATACAGAGACTGAGGATACAGCAGTAAACAAGTGAACAAGATAAGACACAGGGCCTGCCCTCAGGTAGGTTATACTATAGTGGGGAGGCAGATGTTAAAGAACAAATTACAAAATTAATAATTCAGTACAATTATGAGAACTTCTATGAGTAAAAGATAAGGTGCTATGAGACCACATGAAAGGGGATTGATCTCTCATAAGGATAAGAATAAGAAAGGGACAGCTTTCTTGACTAAATGACATTTGGTCTGAAGGCTGAAAGATTAGACGGTATAAGCCGTCCTGAGTGGGGGCTGTTGAAGAACAGTATGCACGAAAGTTCTAAGATTGGTAGGAACCTGTTGAAGGAATTTTAAAGAAAGCCAGTGAGTCAGGAAGATGGAAAGGAGGAGACATGGAAATGATTCAAGATGGCGCTGGAGAGGAGGCAGAAGCCAGGTAGTACAAAGCCTTCCTTGTAGAAGATTTTCATGATTTTGGTCTTTATCTCAACACCAATGGCCACTGTAGAGATTTAAGGAAAGAGATGAATAGTCAGATGTACATTGAAAAAAAAGCTGAGACATAAAGCTAGGAGTTCCTGCAGTTGTCCAAGAGAGAGGTGCTATTGCCTTGGACTAGGGTGTTAGCAAGAGATATAGACAGAGTGGACACACCTGAGAGGTCTTTAGGAGGTAAAACGGTACAATACATACATGAGAAATATTCCTCAAGATCCAAGGAAGGCTTGATAACAGTGACTAGAGCAGTATATTTTTTCCCTTTGTCTTCCATCACCTCCTGTCAATTCCATGCTTGTTCTACTATTAGAAAGCTGACTGAGTAAAGGGGTTCGGAATTCCACTGAAATGATAAAGTTGTCTGATGATGCGATCTATTAGTTTCAAAAATCATTTTGACAACTCTTGCTAAGCTGTGTGCTTTACTGGGCTGGGCCCTAGGGCATGAAGAACACAGTGTCTCGGCCTGTACTTTTGACATTCTCATTGTCCAACCAGGGAGATCTATCTGCAGCATCATGGTACAATATCACAGCCAGGAAGGAGTTAGTTATGAACAACCCCTGTGGGAGACTTTGGGGGAGCCAGGATGGTGCTGTGGTGGTTAAGAGAGCAGATTCTGGAGTCTGGGTTTGAATGTGGAAATATCCATTTACTAACTTCCTCATCTAAATTGCCTAAATTGCCTCATCTAAGACATGGGACTAATAATAGTAGGTTATTCATAGGTGGTTCTAATAATCGTATTGCATGACATGTGAAAATCATCAATTGGCCAGGCACGTAGTAACTGCTTAATAAATGCAATAAATTTAGCAATTATATTATTACAGGGGAAGAGCCAGTTAGCCATCTGGGTAGAGTCAGAAAAGGTTACACAGTGATGCTTTATATCACATTTAAAGGGTGTATATAGTTGACCTTTAAGAAATGCATGCTTAAAGAATGAATATGTTTTATGACAATAAGATAATTTATTGAGCATTTATTCCATATTAGGCTCTGCTATGAGCATTATGAAGATATTTTCTTACTTAATTCTTATCTGACCCTAAAGGAAATACTATTATTAGGTCCATTTCATAGATGAGAGTCCTGAGGCCCCAAAACATTAGTTACTTGCCCAAGATGACACAGTAAATCGCCAAGCTGGGACTTTAAATCCAGTCCAGACCAACCAAAGCTTTGTTCTTGACTCCTACTTGTTCTACAGGATTCTCTACCTAAAGTGCTTCTGACTTCAAGCTAGCTTTTCCTTATTAGGTATTCACTCAGTCAGATGGATACCAAAAATACATTGCTATAAGCAGTCAATAAGATATTTACAGTGTTTTATCTGAACATTTTTATTTTACAAATAAATACTTATTATAGAAAATAAATACATAAAGGAGTAAAATATAAATTACTGGTTTCTTCAACTCTCATACATAATTATTGTACATATTTTGCTGTAAATATCTTCAGACATTTTCCCCCAATGTATTGATATATAAGTTGGATGTATATAAACCTATATTTTAATGATAAAAATGAATGGGGTCACACTGCTCATGGTTTTACTACTTTTTCATTAAGGATGTATTGTAAAACTCTTTACCTGTTTGGTACGGTCATGCTTAGTGTAGTTGATGGCACTTGGGAAAGACTCAGCAAATGCCAGTGGCCATTGTGATTGTGATTGTCATCAACATCATCATCTTGATAAATTGCCCTCTAGAAATGCTGTAATAATTTGACATCCCAACAACAACAAATTATTCTTTTCAACACACCTCCACCAAACTTGGTGTCTATCACTTAATTTTTGTGTGTGCCAGTCTTGAAGATTAAAAACGGAATCATGTTGTTTTATTTTGAACTAATTTTATTACTAATGAGGTTAAACATTAGTCACTTTTATTTTTTGAATTTTCCTTCACTTGTTATTCTGTTAGTTTGCTTATTATTTTCTTATTGGTGTGTAAGAACTCTTTTATATTATGATTCTTTTTTTTTTTCTTGATTTTATTTTTTCCTTTTTCTCCCCAAAACCCCCTGGTACATAGTTGTATATTCTTCGTTGTGGGTCCTTCTAGTTGTGGCATGTGGGACGCCACCCCAGCGTGGTTTGATGAGCAGTGCCATGTCCGCGCCCAGGATTCGAACCAATGAAACACTGGGCCGCCTGCAGCAGAGCGTGCGAACCCAACCACTTGGCCACGGGGCCCACCCCCTATATTATGATTCTTATATATGAAGCGTATATTTCAAATATTTTCACTAGGTTGTGATTTGATTTTTTATTTAGGTTTTAGTGTATTTTTTAAAATAAATAAATAAGTTAAAAACTAAATAATTAAATGCATCAGTCTTTTTTATTGTAGCTTTTCTCTTGGGCATTTTACAAATAACTATTTTATTCATATCTATGTAATATAACTATGGCATTTTTGACATTAATAAGGGGTACCTATTCTTCAAAATTTGGGAACCATTGGTATAAGAAATAAAAAGTCATATGGAGTATGGATCTGTGTTTGTGGTACCACTGGTAAATTGAAAGGCTCTCTGCTTTGGGGAGAGTTTCAGTGGCTTGTGGATGTTTAACAAGTTTCTTGCTTGTCAACATCTGAAAATATGAGATTTTTTCCTTTTTGTTTTCATCTGCTTTTCTTGAAACCACAGAACGTCTTGTTTTTCAGGTAATCCACTACAAAGTGCAATACATCAAAAAGGGCTCAGCTTCATATTAAAGTTGGGACTTCTGGGGCAGAGGGATTAGTTACATTTTTGAAATTGTTTAAATTCCATCAGAATAATAGTAACAGATCAAATATTTCCATACCTTACATTGCATTGTTCATCATGAGGAGGAAAATATTTTCACTTTTCAAAGATGTATGTTTATATATAATACAATTTAAGTATGTAAATAATATACATGTTTTGCTATAGACTTGAAAGAATACTGATAAATGTGCAGAAGAAATTCTGGCTTACTTTATGAACTCAGTTTTAAACAGTTGGCTTACTGAGTTCTGCATTAAAAGGCCATTTAATGAATTGCTTTTATTGTGAAATTCATCAGTCAAAATAGAAATGCCTTTTCCTCTGTCAGAGAGATATACACTGTTATGAACATTTGCATCTCACATTTAACTGAAAATCTTTTTTCTCTTCTAGCTTTTGTTTTTGCCCATTTGACATCATACATGGCTACTGATGGCAATGTTCTTGTAAGTACCCTTTGGAACACCTCAGACTTTAGATATTAATTATCAGTTTGATGAATGAGTGAAAAAGTAGACAAGTGGATTTTAAGTTTGGCCAGCTATTTATTGTCCTCCATTTCATTAGCCACAGTGGAATTAAGTGATCTTTTTACTAGATCATTCTAATGACCACCAAGCATTAGTGTAAGACTCCTAGCTATTTACTTTTAAAAATCAAGAAACATAACTCTGATTTTAATGTACTGTATATAAATTATCTGTGTTTTACATTAACTATGGTACTAGTGCAACCTCTCACGTCAAGGCAGGTTGTAGTAACAGTAATGGAGAAATTGAGTGAACTAGACAGCTTCTGGAAGGGACACCTTACTGAAAAGCAGGGCAGCTGGTTAATTCTCTGCTAGCTTTTTTAACACTTTCATGTCCCGGAAATAGAGAAGGCAATGTGAGCACTTTAATTCTGATGCTAATTCTAAATGAGGAAAAGCTTGCTAGTGATGAAAAGTGGTGGGAACTTTGGGAAACAGGACTGCAGCAAACTGAAAATGAAAACACAAATTACAGTCAGTTATATACCCTAGAAATTCACCATCTAAAACTTGCGGAAAAGGCAAGCGTTATCCCTTGGCATGAATGGGTGGGTGGTGTTTGATGATAGAAATGTGAATAATCACAATGAAGATAAAGAAGAGAAACAACTAAGAATAAATGTGGCCTCAATGAAAGACTTTTGCTAGGATTAGATATAAAGACATATGTATAGGACGTTAAAGGAGGGTCCTGTAGTCAAGGGCAAAAACAAATGGATATTGTAGATCTGTAAAAATAGAGCCAGGAAGACAGGTTCAGAGGTTCCAAAGTTTATGAAAAATTGTAAAAAGAAAAAGTTCGTGTGATTATAAGCACATGTGTATGTGTTATATGGAACAAAGAAATGAAAAGGAAGAAGTAGAATTTTTTTACCCTTGAGGATGGTAATGCCGTTTTTATTTCTTACATTGCTTCACCTTTTCCACTGAAAGAATGTAGTCTTCCAACTGGAAGCAGTTCATCTTATATGCTTAAGAAGAAATGGAAATTAAGATAATTAGAGAGTACCTAAGCACTTTACATTAGTAAATTCATTCATTCATTGAAACATTCATTTGATGTTCCCTAATTGCTTCTGACTCAATCGTGCATCAGCCACTGTACAAGATAAGAACTGGAGATTTAATCGTGACTCGAAAGAAGTTAAAATCTCCGCATTTTAAAAAGGGTATAATCCTGGATATTAGAACAAAGATTTCAGATGTGATTCTCAAAAGACTATCATCCATACAAAGCCATATCCATATAATTCCCAATCTGGAGCTGTTAGCACCGTAATATGTAGCCTGCGTCCCCTTGGAGCTGGGCACAAGTGGATTCTGTTCTCACTGGTGGGACCTCTGGCTATTTATGGTCTTTCTCATTTCATGAGCCATCCTCCCCTCCAACACTCAGTCAGCCCAGCTCTCCTTGTGTGTTTATTTACCTGTTCCTTTTGTCTCACAGCGATCAGCTGTACTGCTTAATGCCTCTCTTAAGCATTTCTTCAGCTGCTTTTCAGTGGTTACCCTACTTTATCTTTCCGTTCAGAGAATTAGTTCAATTTTCTGCTGTCATTTGTTCTCTAAATAAAATGTAGCACAGGAGACCTATTTTTATGCTAGGTAGCTTCAGTAGGCTTGGCACATTTGACCTAATCACATCCCGAATTACACTTCATTTCCAGTAAACTAACGTTTATTGAGCTGTGTGCGCTGAGCACTCTGCTTGGCACTGAGGTACGAAGATGAGGAGCTTACCATGTCGGGGGAAGAGTCACACTTTTAAGGCACTTCATTGATCCTGACCTGATAGTTGTCATTGAGGTTGGCTTGGTAAATGATGCTAATAAAACTCTCCAAGAAAGTAGATTCTGAGCATTTGAAGTCTTATGTATATGGTAGAATAGCATTGCTCTCTTTTGTTAAGCTGAGTTGTTTGTTATCTGATAGTATTCTTTTTTCTTTTCTGAAGGGAAGCAGCAGAATTTTCAAAGCTAAAGCTTCACAGAGAAGCAAAAATATTAACTCATCAAGCTGTGTTGGTTTTACCTCTTATATATTTCTCCCCCGTCACAGACCCAACACTTGCCCTTCCCTCCGCTCTCTGGGCTCTTTGCCTCTGCCCCTGCCCGCCTCCAATCCATTTGCCACACAATGGCCAGAGCGAATTTTCTTAAATGCAAATCTGATTGTGCCGCTCACCAGCTGGCATCTGTGTAATGAGTTCCGATCGGCTTTCAGATAAACTTCATACTTTCAGACATAACTTACAAGGCCCTGCATGAGGTGACTGTGACACTCCAAATGTGGATCTCTCCCCACACTCTGTTGTCGATGCCTGCTGGACTGCACTCGCATCCTGTATCAGAGTCTCTTGTGCTCAGGTCTTTATCTTTCAGGTCTTTGTTTTTATCAACTCATGGGGTGCCTTCCCTGACTCCCCACTTCTGGGTAAGTGGCATAATGGGGTACATTATAGCACATATGTGCAGACTCCATTGTCTTCATCCAATCCTCTATCTTCTGTATTTGATTGGAAACTGTGTGAGAGCCTGCTTACTGTTGAATCTCTGGTCCTTGGCACCGAGTATTTGTGCCATAACTGGTGGTTGAATAAACAAAAGCCATAATTTGCCAAATTGTGGCTTGAAAGAAAGAATTAGCATATCACCTTTAGGATCTGGGTGATAGCTTGCTGGGAAATCTTCAACATAATGATTAGATTTGGTAAAAATCCCTAAACATCTCTAAGAATCCATTTGTGTAGTCCTCGATATTTATAAGGCTTGTGGAACATTGCTGAGGTCATAACAAAGTATTATACACTGAATCAGTGTGGCTTAGTTTTCTTTGATGATTAGTTTCTCACTGAATAAATAAATAGAAAGATAAATAAGTAGATAAATAAATAAATAAATAATGACTAGCATATGTGAATTTTAAAGACTTGATAAAAAATTTCTCTGGTCCCAGATTTTAGTAACAATGTTTTAACTAAGGAGAGAAAACAGCCTTAATTTAAAGATGACAAGGCTCAGAGAGAATGTGACATATCGTATCTTTTCCCGTTGTGCATAGTTTTTTTACCTAAGACTTCTGAGATTTATTACTTTCAGGGATGGTTCTGGTGGGAAAGAAATGTCAGAATTATCTTAGCTCAAAACTTTATGACAGTGTTTTCTCAAGAATTCTTTTAAATAAAATTCTTTCATTGCATATTGCCTGAAAATAAAATGTCTAGTGAAAACTATTTTCCTGAAACAAAAGTCTCGGCATCTAAGTCAGGCTGACTTTGCCCTGTTTTCATACTGATGAGGACCAGCTCAGTGAGTATGAATGGACACTTGCTTCTGGCACTGCCAACTGTCTGAGGAATAGATTGCTGGGTAGGGACTTGTTGGCTACCAGTGGAAAAATTCTGTCCCTTCTCCCAGCCCCCGTCCTCCTCTTAATGCATTCCTATTTCTTGGGTTCCAGATTCTTAGTATTTGGAGGATATGGTTAAAACAGGACGCTGGAGAAAGTTACTGTGGTTTTTGAGGAAATAGTACTTTAGACAGAAGCAGATGTTTATTTAGAACGAGTCCATTTTACCTTTAAGGAAATACCAAAGGTCAACTCTCCAAGTGGGTTCAAATTTAGTGTCAGCCAATCCCAGGGGCTTTTCTCTGTGTATCTGCCTCTGTGGAGGTAAGAAAGGTGTTGGAGTGACTTTCATGCTGCTTAATTCCGCCGATGTTATTGGTGTTCAGCTCTGAGTAATCAAGCGGTGGATGGCTTTCCAGATATTTGGTAAGTCTCCACTTCGGCCGGTCACTACCAGTAGGACATCATAGGAAGTAAAAATTGATACGACACAGTTAATCTTTTGGTAAATATGTATTAAGTGCTCTCTGTGTATCAGGCGCTGGGCTAGGTTTTGAAGTCATGACGTGTTCAAGACCATCAGTTCTGTCTTGAAGTCTTGGCCAGTCATTGACTCTAAACAGAGTTGTCGTCATTCAACTACAGAGCTAATAAAAGAAATGTGATGAAGTAAAAAGTGACATGAACAGAGGAATGATTGAGTAGATGTGTGGGAAATGGGAAAAGGCCTCTTTGAGATTACTCACAGGTTATGGGCTGGACCATCGGGTGGATAGTGTTACCACCATGTATGTACCACACAGATATATAGACAGATAAATTATAATGTCCATTTAAGACGCATCAGAGAAACATTGTGGGAATACAGAAGACAGAAGAAGCAGAATAGCAGAGTTAAACGATATGCTCCAGAATCCCAGTCGGACTGGCCTGGGTCCCATTCTTGCCTCTGCTACTATTTATGTGTGATCTGAGGGGAAGTTACTTAACCAGACCAAGATGAAGTTCCTCATTTGTGAAAAGGAAGATGAAAATAGTACCTCTCATGAAGATCTTTGGGAGATAATATAAATCAATTATTACAGTGACTACAAATAAATAACACTGAGTGAATATAGGATTCTTATAAGAGCTAAGTGCCTTGTAAAGTTAGAGACAGCTTCATGATGGAGATGGCTTGTGACCTGGGTCTGAAAGGATGAGTCAGATTTAACCAGATGGAAAATGAGGGAAAGGAGTAAAGTATTCAAAAGTGTGAATGTGTTAAAGTGCCTGACATTTCTTCAGAATAAAAAAGAATTTAAGGTGCCAGGAGAGGAAACAGACAGATGTCTTGGTGGTATATTGAGGTTACTATGGGAAGAGACTCGCTTGTCATTTGGATTACGACCTTAAGATGGAATCTTAGAAAGGAGATGACTGCCTTCCATTCAGTAATGGTCCTGGGAGTTCACACTTTGACACTGCTCTGCTGAAAACATAGAGCAATGAAAGACAAAGAGAAACATAGAACACCAAAAAAGCACAGCTAGGCTCAAAAATACAATAATCATCTCTGTGAGTCAGAAATGAAAAGCAGCGAGCATACCTGAAGCTCTGGGCCTGATGGGCACCTTGTCTGGAGGCAGGAAGCAGATTGCCTTCTGCCCCAGTTTAAAGGGGTAACAATTCTCCACTAAATGTGAGGAGAGCTACATTCACTTTTTTCCCCCAGACATAGTCTCTCTCTCTCTCTTTGTTCTTTTTTTGGTGAGGAAGATTCACCCTGAGCTAACATCTGTTGCCAATCTTCCTCCACTTTATAGGTGGGTCACTGGCATGGCATGGCTGATGAATGGTGTAGGTCCATGCCTGGGATCAGAACCCATGAAGCCCAGGCTGCTGAAGTGGAGTGTGCCAAACTTAACACTAGGCCATAGTGCCAACCCCCCACCCCTGGCTTTTTCTTTTAATTGGAGAACAATTGAAATACAATATCCTATTAGTTTCAAGTGCACATCATAGTGATTTGATATTTATATACATTACAAAATGATCACCATGATAAATCTAGATACCATCTGTCACCGTGCAAAGTTATTACAATATTATTGACTATATTCCTTATGCTGCACATTATATCCCCATGACTTATGTATTTTGTAACTAGAAGTTTGTGCTTCTTCATCCCCTTCAACTCTTTCACTTGCCCCCTCAATCCATCCCTACTCTAGTGTCCACTCGTTTGTTTCCTGTATCTATGAGTCTGTTTCTGTTTGGTTTTGTTTTTTCATTTGTTTTGCTTTTTAGATTCTATAAATAAGTGAAATCATATGGTATTTGTCTTTCTCTATCTGACTTATGTCACTTAACATAATGCTCTCTAGGTCTGTTCATGTTGTTGCAAATGGCAAGATTTCATTCTTTTTTATGGCTGAGTAATATTCCATTGCATATATACACACCATATCTTCTTTATCCATTCATCTATTGATGGACACTTAGATTGTTTCCATATCTTGGCTATTGTAAATAATGCTGCAATGAACAGAGAGGTACACCTATCTCTTTGAATCAATGTTTTTGTTTTCTTTGAATAAATATTCAGAAGTGGAATTGCTGAATTGTTCGCTTCTTGATGATAATGGGGGCTTCCCCACTTGTGAAAGGGGCTAAAGATAAAAGGAAAAACAGTTGCCAAACCACTGTCTGGGGTTACACAGTTAGTCGAGGGCCTAGGAAAGGAGGCAATAGGGACACAGTGTCAAAACCAGGAAATGAACCTAGTCACCAGCTGAATTAGCCACTGGATATCAAATTCTCCATAACTGCCTCAGGACGTGATTGCAGGACTGATTCCACACCAAGTGGAGGCAACCTCCAAACTACTAAAGAGGGAGTCATGAGCACAACAGAGGAGATGGGGAGAGAGAAAGAGATTCTGTAAACTTAAATTCTAAAATAGATTGAAAAATGCTAAGAAAGGAAGACTATAGAATAAAAAATTGGATGATATCTCTATTTTATGTGAAATCAATTTTTAAAAGCCTGATAGAAAAATTTAAATGTGAAGCTCAAAGAATCTTTTAAAAAACTTTGAAGGAAAATTAAGCACAAATGAAAAAGTAAAAAATATAAGTGGGTTTTGAAAAAATTTGGAAGTATTAGAAAAGAAGATTTATTCTTTGAAAGAGAAAGCTCAATAAATGGCATAAGTTTAACATTGGACACTTTCAAAAAGAATATTAGTAAACCGAAAAATTTAGAGGCTGGCCTGATGGCAGAGTAGATAACATTCGCATGCTCTGCTTTGGCGGCTGGGGGTTCGCAGGTTTGGATTCCAGGCACAGACCTAGCACCACTCATCAAGCCATGCTGTGGTGGCATCTCACATAAAATAGAGGAAGATTGGCACAGATGTTAGCTCAGGGACAATCTTCCCCACCACACACAGAGAAAAATTTATATAGGACACACATGGCACAGAGAGATAAAAAGATTAAAAATTAAGAAAAAGAAACTCATATATATCTAACAGTACTCCCAAAAGAAGAGAATGAGGAAAATTGCAGGAAAGCACTATTTGAATATCTGCCAATTTTCCATGCTTGAAAAAGGATACAAATTATCCAATCAAAAGTTCGTTCTGAGGATTGAGCAGTATAAATAAAAATAAACTTACAACTAGATACACTGTAATAAAGCTGCAGAATACTCAGAGTGATAAATATGTCTTATAAGAATGAAAAGGTAGATGACAGACTGCTGGCAGAGATCTCATCAATATAACAGATGCTGGAAGACAAATGATTGAAGTGTTCAAAGTGCCAGGTGGAAACAATTTTATACTCAGCTAGACTAATATTCAATTTTGAGGACTAAAGATATTACGATGCACATAAAAACTAAGAGAATTTACTACTTACAAACCCCCACTAGAAGAGTTGTTAAAGGAGGTACTCTAGTAAGAAGAAAAGTGAATCCAATGAGAAGATATGTGATAAAGTAAACAAAAGCAATCACAGAAACTGATAAACTAGGAGCTGGCCCTGTGGCTGAGTGGTTAAGCTCCCACGCTCCACTTCGGCAGCCTGGGGTTCCACTGGTTTGGATCCTGGCCATGGACCTAGCGCTGCTCATTAAGCCATGCTGAGGTGGAGTCCCACATAGCAGAACCAGAAGGACCTACAGCTGGAATACACAACTATGTACTGGGGGGCTTTGGGAAAGAAGAAGAAAAACTATTGGCAAGAGCTGTTAGCTCAGGGCCAATCTCTAAAAAAAGAAAGAAAGAAAGAAATCGATAAAATATGTCATGTCACTAAATGTAATTACCTATTGGTGAATAATGATAATAATCATAACATTTTTAATGGGAAAATAAAAATATAAACTACGATGACAAGAGAGAAGGCATTCAAGCATGAGTTAAAATGTGCTGAATTACATGTTATACTCATGATGAATTTTTAAATACTTGAGTATCAGAGGAATAACGTGTAAGGAAAAGGAAGAAAGGGAAAAATAAAAAATTAAAATGAATGTAAACTGAAAACAAAAAATAAAAATTACAATAACTGTCAATAGATTAAACTCACGCATGAAAAGTCACAGATAATCACATTATATTTTAAAAAAATCAGAATCTAGTTTTATGCTGTTTATAAAAGAAACAGCGAAAGCAAATGAGCAAAAAAACTACACATAAAGGTAAAAAATAAAAGAATGGAAATACTAAAAAGGATATAGCTTTAGCAACAAAACTTAAATAGAGATATAAAATATTTGGACAACAAAATTGGCAATTTTGAGATTTACGTAGAATGTTTACAAAATTTTTCTATGTAGTATGTCACAAATAAATACTAACCAATTACAAGAAAATGATATTATAAAGATTATGTTTTCAGAACAAAATCAATGAATTTAGACCTCAAAAAGAAAAAATTAGTAAAATGTTCTCATATCTTAGGAAACCTACAATCTCATTGGGTAGAAAGAAATGACTTAGAATTGAAAAACAGGAGATATAATGTCTAAAGTAGAATTTAGAGGTAAACTTATAGCTCTAAATGTATTATTAAAAACAAAGAAAAATGAATGAGGAGAACATTATCTTCACTAATTAGAAAAAGAATAACAGAGTCAATTCAAAGAAATAAGAATAATAAACTAAGAGCAGAAATTAGTGGAATAGTTACAAAAAATAAAGAAACAGGTAGGAATATTTCTGAAATTCTAAAATAGTACGTTAAAACACATTTCAGTTTGCGGAGAACTAAAAGTTTTATGTATTGCTGGAGGGGTTATAAGTGGGACATTTTGAAAGCAATTTGGGAATATCTAAAAAGTTAAAAAAGCACAAATCCTATGATTGTGCAATCCGCTGTGAGATAAATACTCTGGCCCAGAGAAATACATGCCCATAGGCACAATGGAAGTTATACAACATTGTTGACTGCAACATTGTTGTGCTAGTGTGCAACAGTAAGGGGCTTATGTACATCAGTAGTGAGTGGATAATTAAATTGTGGCATTTTCATCCACTGCAGCAGAGCACTGAGAGGTGAACTAGGGCTACGCATATCAATATGGAAAAAAATCCTCAAAAACACAAATATTGAAAATTAAATATCTATATTAATCCTTTTGTTTTGTTAAATGTTGCTTGTACATATTAAAATTTGCATGGGAATGATAAACATCACATTCAGTTTAGTGTAACCTGGGGAAGATGACAGGGACACAGAAAAGGGAAGGTGTGCATACAGGGACACAACTGTATTTATATTTTATTCCCTTAAAAATAACATCAGGGGCTGGCCTGGTGGCGTACTGGTTAAGTTTACATGCTCTGTTTTGGTGGCCTGGGATTCTGCACACCACTCTTCAAGCCATGCTGTGGCAGCGTCCCACATGTAAAGTAGAGGAAGAATGGCACAGATGTTAGTTCGGTGACAATTTTTATCACCAAAAAAATAAATAAATAAAAATAAAAAAGTAAGAAAGAAATGTGTACTCATTGAGTCAGAATATGGATATAGTTGAAAGTTTTGATATTGTGTTAAATTGCTTTCCAATTTCAACTATCAGTGAATAAGTGTGTATATGGTCTTACTGCAGTAGAGATTACAAGTGTAGGAGAGTGGCTTTGAAGGAAGCATGTGACCATCTCTGTCCTTTGGCACTATGTGTCCTACTACTGCCATGTCTCCTCTTTTCAGTAAAGATTCTTGAAAAGAGTGGTCTTCAAGCCCGGCTTTATTTCTTCAATTTCCCTTCATCCCAACTGACTGGAATTTATCTTCTAGCGCAACAGGACAATGATACTGTTTTTGTCAAGATCTCTAATACACTTTTTCTTTCTCTTTCATGCTGGCAGTATGTGATGGTTTGGATCCACCTTGCCCTTAATCCTCGCCCTCATTTCCATGAGAACCTCTCGCCTTATTTCCTTTATTTTTCCATTGGCTGTTCGGCTCAGTCTCCTTGACAGGCTCCTCCTCCATTGCTTCTCTGTAACATGGTGGTCTTCTTTTGACTCCAACTTCAACCCTTTGTCATTGCACACATCTGGGTAATCTTATCCAAACTGAAGTCCTCTACTCTCTAAACACTGATGATTCCCAATTTTATATCTTCATTCCAGATTTTCTCCCAATCCCTAAACCCTTGAATACCATATATTCTGAGTATTTCCATTTGGATGCCTCATATGCACGTCAAGCTCAGTATGTTTACTACTGAGCGTAGATATATTTAAAACTGTGCTCCCCGTATTGCTGTCATTTATTCAACTCTTTAAGCTGGAACCTCCAGGATATTTCCTGGCTCTTGGCTCTTCCTCTCTTTCTACATCTCTCTTCCTCCTCCTCACCTGTCTCTCCCTGCCCCTCCTCCCTCCTTTGCTCCTCTCCTCCAGCTCCTTCTCTCCTCTCTCTTTCTTCTTCCCCTTCTTCCTCATTCTCCTTCTTTTATTTCTTCTTCTATGTCTCTTCTATGTAGACAGTGCCATTGCGTTTCAGCTTCCCCTCAAACTCTAGTCCTTGCTTCCCTGTCCTACTCCTTTATATGATACCAACCACAAAAGCAAATACCTTAACAGGCTACTACTTTGTGGGTTTTATTCTTGAAATAAATATTTGAATTTATAATTTACTTTTGAGAATTCAGGCAAAATACTGAACCTCCATTTGCTTCAATTTCCTCTTCTGTAAAATGGGGATAGTAGCACAATTGTGAGAATTCAATACAGGTACTCGTGAAAAGACTCAGAGCAGTGCCCAGCACATGGCAAACATTATATAAGTATAAGCTTTGTATGTGTATTTCTTAGCTGTCATTGTTTTCTATTACTGTCTAGTATTACTAGAATATCTATTATCTGTCTCCATGTTCATTACTAGAGATTTTCATTTCCTATTAATTTTTCGAGTAATATTTAAGGTGGTTAGTCTTCCAAAAAAATTAAGCAAGTTTTTTATGCCCTTTCACAAGTAAAATTTTAATAATTAAAAGCTTTAAAATTCCCTTTATAAAATTGAATTTAATTTTCCAGGAAGGAGGAAAGATATTTGTGGAGAAACATTCCTAACAGCTCTGTCCCCTGGAGTTGGCTTGGCTTTAAAACATTTAGGAATTTTTGTACCTTGGTTAAATTATTGGTGGCTTGACATTGATAATGGTATGAGGCTTTACACCAAGGAAACTGGGTAAATGATACAAATCAGGGTCCATTTATTAGCATATCACTGTGTAATTTTGCTAAAGACCAGGATTATTATGAAGTTTGACACAATGACAAACTATCTTACTGTAATTTTTAATGTATCATGGGGATAAATTGTGCCTGCAAGATTTAAAAATTACTGTATAGATTAGAAGACAATATAATAATTACCCTGTAACCTGGGTGTCAGTCCATCATTGAACATCAAAGGAGGCCTCTATGTATATTTTGCACTGGTTCCTTTGTATGTTTATATGTGTTTTTGAGTGATTAGGGACCAAATGAATTTTTAAACCATCTTAAAAAGTAAAAGAAAAGTACTCTTGTTCAATAAAAAGAAAATATACATTCAAAAGAAAAATTTCCACCCAAATTTTAGAACCAAGTTAAGGCAAATTCAGAATTTAGAGTAATTCTTCAGTTTTACTTACAACTGGTAAAACTGGATAGTTGTTAAGATAAGTTATAATTCCCCTTTGAAAAACAGTCTCATCAAATGCTCACCTAGAGAAAAAAACCACATATAAGACCTTTGCGAAACTGACTAGTTCGTGGGTTCCACTTCCTGTTGTGAGGAGTAAAATGTACTTAAACTCACTAAAGTTCTCAAGATTGTTTTCATTGTCTCATGTAAACCAATTTAGGTTTCATATTCATGTATATTAAATGAAACTGAGACTCCCTGTAATTTGTTATTTCTATAATATGTAGTCTGTTTCTGGTCAGGGGAAACAGTTTGAGCCGTTATATAGATTTTACAATAATTTGCCTTAGGAGAAGTACTCTCAGAGGACGGTTGACTCAATGACTAAACTCCCCTGCCCCCCCCCCCCCCGCCCCCCCATAAAAAAGTCTGAATAAAGTCCTTTCTTGGTGTTGGGTGCTTACTTTGTTTGAGGTCTAGTCCTTCTGCTTAGAACTCCCTCTTCCCATCCAGCGTAGGCACAAGAATCTAGTAGACCGAAGGCTGGTCTTGGGAAAAATTGAGACAAAGCCTACAGTTAGATTTGGGGCTTTCTCTAGAGTCAGACTTAAGGGTGGATGGTGGAGCTGGAGAGCCACCAGTCCCACTGGTAGCTCATAAGGGATGGGTGGAGGAGATTCGCTGGTTCCCAGGCAGGACAGACAGATGAATGCTGCCTCCCTTCCCACATCCTACGCCTGCCCTCTCGTGACTCTCCTCTTTCTCCTTCTTTTAAAAGCTGCTCTTTTTGTACAAACTAGCGTGATTTCACCTTGTTCCTCTGGGGCCAGAACCCTCTAGCAATGCCCCTGTCTACGACTCCCTTTTCATCTTATTCATCCAGTTCTTAGCTTGTCTTCACTGCTCTCTGCGTATTTGTGGATGCTAGATTTTCCCAAATCATTCCTACTATCTAAATTCACTCGCTCTCTTCTTTGCCTTTAGACCTAACTCTTGGCTAAATTTTAGCTATCCAAATAACATACATATTTGGGCTAAAATACTTTGTTTATAGGTACTAATCGGGTTTTACTGATCTCAGATAATTGGCGTATCTAAAAAGACCCCAGGAGACCCTCTGAGGGCATGGTGGGGATTTTAGACCAAGAGGATGGTCACGGTGGGGGATATTTTGTGAAGTGGGACTGAGACTAGGTCCTGGTCATGATAACACACCTGAATTTTAGTCACGTGTCATGTGACTATAATGTGTCTACGCTTTCCTAAAATTTAGGGCCATTATTACCTTTGGTATGTCCTTTTTCCACATGGATGATTAATTTCTTTGAGGATAAAATTTTATTCTAACATTCATAAAATAAAAGTCAATACGGGGATTTCCCAGGAAATATAATTTAAGCACTTTAACTTCATCCTCATTACTGAAGGAAATACAAGTCCTACTTATCCTAAAAATATCAGTATGAAATTTTTATTAGATGTGAAGTATGTGTTTATATTTATAATCGTACAATATCATGTTACATAAAATCATATCAAGCAATGTTTTTTAGTTTTCAGAGTATACAGTCTTGTTAAATATTTATGAGATCTATAGGACAGGAATTATTATAAATATCATGATTTTACAAACGAAAAAGCAGATTTGATTGGTAAGGTGACTTTTTCCTGGGTAACACAGCTACTAATTATGACAGCTATGAGTTGATTTCAGGCCTCTGGAGTTGAAAACCCCATCCTATTTCCACTATATCATATTCCTTCTTCAAACATATAGAGCCATAAGCAATAGCCATTCCATCAATAGTCAGATGTGTAGAATACTAGCCAGTTGTATCTAGAATAACATTATAAAATGCTGTAACAAGATCGCATACCTATTTTCAGAATTGCTTTTCAATTATATGCAATTTTTCGAATTCTCAACCTGTTAACATAAAAGCTTAAGTCATTTAAACCTGAACAAATTCAGCTTAGATATTGTAGAGGAAAAATGGAATTTCTTTGGTCTAAAACCTCGCTCTCTTTCTCTCTCCACACACACACACACACACACAAACACACATAGGCAGGCACTTGAAAGTATTTTTGTTTTCTGTTTTTGCTGATGGTCTAATTTTACACAAACTGTTTAAACTGTATTGTGAAAAATGTGTATTTCAGATACATTTTCTTATGTCTGATTTGAGTATCTGAAGAGCTAGTATAAAATAAAAGTTGGTTATTAATATACCGTCCATAAAACATGTGAGAAATATTCAGAGATAATTAAAGGCAGAATAAGAAACTTAAATTTGGCTTTAAATAAGAATTTCCTGATAAGGAGGATTGATAGTTACTTAGAGCTCACTGAGAGAAGTTGTGGAATTTCTTTTTCTGGGATATTTAATTCTTGTGGTTCAGGTGTAACCTTGTGTGGCAGCAGGACCATGAAGTTCATAGTCCAATGTGAACTTGTCATATTTTGAGATGGTGACAATTATCTTCCAGGTTTATTTAAATAATCGTGTTATTTAGAAATCGCAAGAAAAGAAGCAGGCTATATTTTTTCCTCTCTCACAAAAAATAAAAGGGGAAACATAGTATTATTTTTAAGAACTTCGGTGAACCGGTCCTGTCATAACTAAAGTGGTAGTGCGGGAGCTGCCTGTGGGTGGAAACAGGAAACATTAGTGATAAATGCTGTGTGACATATTTTTTTCAGGTTCAGCTCAATGTATACCGATTCTGATTAGCACGTTTCGTGCCTCGCCGAGTAGCTCCCCTTTAGCTCTGCCTGGAGAGTTTTTTTTAGCTTCCATCCTGCTCATAAACACTGCCACCTCCTCCCTCCTTCTCTCTTTACAAATGTTACAACACAATCAGAAATTTCCTCTTTTCTTCCGTTCCTGCATTTTCAGCAGGTTCCCTTGCGTCAGAAGCCGAGAAAGAAAACTCAAGGTAATTAAATCTCTTTTGTTTCTTTATTCCCCTTTTGTGTGCGTGGGTGTGAATTTTCTCTTGGATGCCTTCTTTGGGATCGGATTTTGGTCTGTCTTCGCGTTATTATCAGGCAGATACATTTTGGGTGATTTTTGGATCGATTTTAAGAAATGACGACATGCTGTTCATTTGGATTAATCCCTCGTGGTGTGTCAATAGAGCTTAGAAAAACTGGCACCGAGTCGGGAGGTGGCTGTGTTTTCAGGTGGGCATTAACCCCTCTCCATCTATTGTATAACTACTGCTATTATTGTTCAAAGGAGCTGTGTTAGTGCAATGGTGTGCCTGCCAGCCATAGGATTTTAATTTTTGCAACTTATTCTTGTTGAATAATATACTTAGACTAATACTTTTATATAAGTCTCAGTATTTCTTTGGCTGTATCTTGTACTGTCTAAGCACCAAATGAATGCTTAAAAATAAAGTAGATAAATTATTTTTTTTTGCATTCACTTTGCGTAAATCTCGGTAAAAAATCCAAATCCCGGGAGGTAGACAATTAACAGTTACTTTTCACTCTGTCGCATACATCAGGGCAATACGTTACCTACCTTTTCACGTAATTGTTGCAGGTTTGTTCATGATGAGTCGGAGGAGGATATCATGTAAAGACCTGGGACATGCTGACTGCCAAGGGTGGCTATATAAGAAAAAGGAAAAGGGAACTTTCCTCAGCAACAAATGGAAAAAGTTCTGGGTGGTGCTGAAGGGATCTTCACTGTACTGGTACAGCAATCAAATGGTGAGTCCACTGTCTTCCCCCTTTTCCCAGTCTCTTTAACAAAGAGTGGATTAAAGATCATCATGGAGCAGGTTATCTCCATGGAAAAGTTAATTTTGATATCTGGGGCTTGGAACAGAGCAAATAAATAAGTTCTGGAAACTATTTCTGGTCTAGTAAATATGTAGGCTATTCTATTGTATTTTATGGAAGAGAAAACCATCCTGCTTGACAAGTCTTTGGTTGGGGAGGGGTGTCCAAACGTATATACTTACTAAGAGAAGCTCTCAGGGTCTATTAATGTTACTTTTCCATGAGAGAGTCTAATCGTTTCAGGATTTATGTGGATAGCCCTTGATATGGGAACTTTATATTGTTAGGTCTTTACTAGAAAGGGATTCAGCTTTATGACCTATTAGGGATGTAAATCAATTCAGTTGGCAGAAGCTATTTCCATTTCTCCTCCTTTCCTATCTTCTCCTCTGACTGTCTTTATTAGGTGGGTTGGTTTTGGAATCTCTAACCTGTGTGCCAGCATCATGTTGGCGACCGTCGTCCCTTGTTCCTTGGCATGTTTGGTGATGGTATTAAACTACTGCTGTTTGGACCACACTTGATAAGAGAGATGTCTAATTTATTCTTTAGAAGAGTACCCTTTTATGGTCTGCTTCACAGCTAGTTTTCTGTTGAAAAGGGCTTGAAATAAAGTTATTGTTAGAAGATGTGCTGATCTTTCATGGCTTGAAATGTTTTGAAAATGATGATATTGTTGAATATTGAATGAATAGAGACTTTTCACATAGGCCTCTCTCCACTAACCCCGGGGTAGCCAATTGCTGATCTCAAGAGAGCTTGCGTTTCTCTTTGAGGTATAGTGAAGATCAACAGTGGATGTCCTTTCATCAGTTAGGGGGAATTTATTTAGAAATTGCCTGTAAGCCAGAACATTCTTTTTATGTGATACCATTCTTTTAAAATGGCTTATGTATGCCCATCACTCAAGCGACAGAGCTTTAGAGCATGTAACTTTATAAATGTGAAATAGGTGCTGCGTATAGTTTGTGGGCAAAATTTTTAGTTGATATATTTACATTCACTGGCCACTAATCAAAAATTTGTGTTACCCACATGCCTCTAGGCACCTGTCCTTTAAAGATTTGGTTAAACTGGACCCATATTCAGCTTCAGTGCCCTGGAAGAAGCGTTGCCCCCTGTGCTTCTCTCTCTCCCCCCTTCCTCCTTGCCTCCCTGTTCCCAAGCTTATTGCTTTGGTTTCACCCCATGCAAAACAAAATTTTTCATCGAGTTGCATAAAAATATATTTCTTCAGCCTTTGGTGAGTTTTATCAACTTTATCAAGGATTTGGAAGGTTCACAAGAAAGAATCACCTTGCAGAGGCGCAGTCTTCCACTATCTCCCTTTCATCTCTTTCTTTTCCCCTCCTGGATTTATTTATCGTCTTGTCTAGCATGGAATACTTTTATCCAAATTAAGGTAACCTGGGCCTGTGGTCTCACCTTCTATCATAAAGGATTCTTCCTAAACAAATACAGCTTCCTTCTTAAGAAGAATTAAGATTAATATAAATTTCTCCTGCTTGTTTCATATTATTTTAGGCTCTTGCCTTTGGGTAATTGTGGCAAGTGATAATCTGCATCCTTTGTAAAATGAGAGGACTTACTCATTTACCTTTTAATAGCTCTCCAGAAATTTCCAGAGGCTGTTGGGTGCTGATGGAGCATGGCACATCTGTGGGAAGTAACAAAGCTCAGCTGTAAGCAAGGCACTGATTTTCTCCTTCAATCAAATTATTCAGCAAATATGTTCCTGGTGCTGTCCCTGTCTTCACAGAATTTGAAGGAAGCTCCTCTGAGCCACACATGCCACAGATTGGGCTTATTTGGCTTCATCAGCTTATTTGGCTTATGCTTCTTAGAGGAGCAATGAATTAACTATTTTAGGCATTCGGAATCTCATGCTTCCACAGGGAGCAGCAGTGTTGACTGAGACCAGATTAGAAAGAGGAAGAAGAGAGAGCATCAGACACACTCCAGCAGCCCTGTCCTGACTCGCTTTCAAGCATTTACTTAAAGTGATATTCAGGTAGCAAATCATGTACTTGAACACACTTGGATTAGCAACATCGAATGGAGAACATGTTTGCTGTTATCTGGCCACAGAATTATCCTATTGACTTAGTAGTACGTAATAGAACAACATGTTCAACTCCCCAATTCTATGACTGTGTTGTAGAGTGATTCTCTCTATGTGCACATGCACATGCATGCCCTGACATCCTAATTATATGTTTGTTATGGGGAAAAAAGGCTATTCAATGATCACTTAATTAACAGTCATATTCCTGCTATCTGTGTGAATGTCAGCTGTGAAATAAGAGCCAAACACATATCCTCAAGCTAAGAACATCTATTTACTCTCTGCCACTTAAGGAATTCAGTCGACAAGTAGGTCCCAAGGCACCTGCGCCTAATGAGCAAATGTCTTCTTATTCTACCTTCCGTAATCCTTATTCATTCTTATGTGGCCTGATGCTGAGAGAGAACGGAGCCAACAGCATCCCAGCAAGAGCCACCAGCAAAGGCATGTTGAATGCCTACTGCCTGCCAGGGCATCTTCTAGCTACCTTTTACATATGCTCTTTTATACTCCTCCAAAACACCCTCCAATGTAGTAATTGTCATCATGTTTTGAAAGTTGGGAAGTCTGAGATTCAGAGAGATGGTGTACCTTTCCCCAAGTGACGCAAGTACTAACTGGCTGAAAATAGATCACCTTCAGTCCCTTTGACTCCTCAGCCCAGGATTGTTGCCATATGTCAACCTGACCCCACACAGGGACGAGGATAAATGGCATGATTAGATCACCTTGTTTCATGCCTTCGATAGCGTTCCGAGAGAACAACTCTGGAAATGAAATCTCGGGCAATTCTCACGTGAAAGTATGAGTGATGTCATGAGGTCCCTTTGCCTGTCTCTGTTGATCCCTGACACCACCTGAGGAGACCACGTCGCCCTCACCTCTCTCAGCATTCTTTTGCTGTTATTATTATTATCCAGGAATTGATGCCTGGTGTACCTTCTTCTTTCATGACTCTTTGCTGCTTCAAACAGTACTACCCGGATTTCCTTGAGAAAGGTCATGTGCAGACACTCAGCCCCCACTTTTCACACCCCATATTATGTGCTTAGAATGTGTTACAGCACCGAAGACTGCACGCCAAGTCTTACGAAACCATATTGAAGTTTAACAGCCATAAGAAATCCAGGCTGTTTCAAATCCTGGATTTGAAATCCATGCAATTGTTTGCCCTTGCCCCTAGGATAAAGTACAAATTCATTTCCTTGCTCATGAGTCTCCTAACTTATATCTCTCTTACTTTCCCACCCTCCCCACCTCCACTCAAGCTTCAGCTACAGAACTTCTTTTAATTCCTTTTTAACATCAAATATGCTGGCTCTCTTTAAGCCTTTGTGTATGTTATTTCTCTGCCCACAAAAATCTTTGTCCCTATGCCCTAAAGTCTTTCCCACCCGATCCCGTTGAGGTGGTCTAATCTATCCTTTGACCTCTCTGCTCCCATAGGAGCCTGTACTTTTCTTCTTCTTATGCTCATCTTCCTCTTTGGTACATGTTTGTTAGACTTGCTGTTTTCCGTAATTGATAATAGTCTCTGTAGAGCAGGACCACAAGTACGTCTTTAGTACCTTGCACATGTCTGACACTTACTAGGTGCTCAATTCCTATTTGTTGATTTCATAAATAAATGAGATTTATGAATCATCAACATTTATATTACCCATGGGAATTTTGAGACATGAGATGGTGAATAAGGGCTACTTTTGACAGAAAATAATTTTCCAGTAAAGAGTTTTCCACTTCTATTCTTAAAAATAGATATAGGAAAAGGTGCAATTTGAAATTTACCAGAAGGGCTTCATGGTCCCACATAGGTCCCATACAGCTGCTCCGACTTTGCTAACACCTTATTGGGGGTTATTTTAATAGATTCTTTCTAATCATGACCTCTGGCTGAAAACAAGGGCCTATTGATCAAGATCACCAGGGTGGGGACAGAGATGTTGAAAGAGAGATAGAGGGTTTCCCGGGGAAATTCTCTCCACCCTGGAATTTCACCGGCTTACCAGGCACAGCCGGAGACGGAAGTTTGGGATCAATATCTTCTTTCTGGTGAAGGAGAAGAATTATTATTTTCCCTCAGGCATGTCACTATGAAAGAGTGACAAGAAAAGCCCTTAAGATGTTATTGCTTATTCTTTAAAACTATTTTATATTTTTAAGTTTTTAGATTTCTCCCGTTTGCTAGAACTTATTTTTCTTTTCTAAGCATTCTTAATTAAGATCTCACTGAGTTCCTTGGAAAATATATTATGGATTTTATTTATAGCCAAGACAGATCGTAAAGTGAATGTATATTATATAACCCACTTAAAATTAGTGTGGTTCTGAAATGTTTCTATTTGGAGAATTTTTACTCCTCTTACTGGTGTATTTGTTACATTATCCAAGAGTGTATTAAAATACATCAAGGGAACATATATAGTGTACTGGTATGTATAACTTGGAGGCGTTGTCTAAACAATTTGGGTTTTCATGACAAAACGTAGCTTAATATTATTTACAGATAATAGATTTTTAAAAATCTCTTTAAGTGAGCCCAATGTGAAAAGTTTATTATCCATCCATTTATCCACTTATCCACCCCCCAACAAATGCTTCCAACCAGTGTTTATTGAGGACTTAAAACTAATTTGGGCTAACTGTTGTAACTGCTATTATAGGATTAAAAAAATAAAAGACTACATTTCTTTTCTCCATTAAGAGCTCATAGATGGGTGGAGGAGAAAAGACCTATGTAAATGACATAATCAAAGAAAAATTAGTGAAAAAAATGGCTCTGAGATTGAGCAATGCAGATGAATTCTGTAATTCTTGGGATAAGAAAAATATTTGGGGCCATTGTGAGGGTGTTTTGCCACAGTGACTTTTATCCATGGAAAATTTTCTTTCCTTTCTACCTAGGAACTTATATTTTTCCTTTTTTAAACATCATTTCCCAAAGCTACATGATATCCTTGAGGGCAGCCTTCTTTACTGGATAAACAGTTTTCACCATGAAAAAAACACTATTCCTGTGTGTTGGAGTGAATACAGAAAGGCTTCAGGGAGAAAATTCTCTTAAGATCAGCCTTGAAAGGCAGTTTTTCCAGGGGTAGAAGGTAGGGAGATGGACGTTTTAGTCTGGCGACTATCGTGAGCAAAGGAATGAAAATAAAAATGAGCTGTGCCAAGCCACTGTGTTAGGTATTATATTGAATTTTCATGATAACCTAGCAAGACAGATTTTATTATTTCCATTTTTCAAGGGAGCTTACTGAAGCTCAGGGAATTTAAGTAACTTCCTCAAAGTCGCATACGGAGTAAATGGCAGAGCTCAGATTAAAAACAAGATCTACCAATACCAAAGGAAGGCTCTTTTCTCTAGGCTGCATGGTGCCCCCATTCAGAGGCGAGTCGGGGCAGTAAATGGGGATCTCCAACACAGAGTCCAGGAAGGTGAATTGGATCCAGTAGTCAGTAGGGAACCACTGCATATTCTCTAGTCAGAAGACGACGTGATGAAATTGACGTGTGAAAATATTAATCTAACAGTGATAAATGGGATGCATTGGAGCATGACGGAGTTTTCAGAAGGCCGGTTAGAAGGTGGAGACCAAACACAGGCGTTGAGACATGAACTTCTGGACTACAGTGGAAACTGAAAATTCGAGACATGCTACACAATAAAAAAGGGCGAGGTGTGCTGAGTGCTTGGATACGGGACATGGAACATTTGAGGCTAAAATCAGAATAATTCCAAGTTTGGGAGACTGAGAAAGTAATATGAAAACTGAAGGATGGAGAGGTTGTGGTTAAAAATGTAGAATTTCATTTGGACTCATTGTCATTTACTTTTTTGGCTTATTTTAATTGTATACATTCTTTCTTTATATGAAATTATATGAAATTCTTCATATGAAATTTATGAGAATCTCGTGTTCTTTAGTAGTTAAGTAACCATTTATTGATACCATTCGTGCTGTTGTATCACCCGTTCATGTTGTGTACAACCTGGGCCTTGTATAGAAAAGGTGCATCATTCAACTCTTTATTTCATAAAAACGTTTGGTAAACTGCTGAGGTTTGTAGGTTAATACATATTATGCAGACTTTTCAGTTCTTTGAGAATCCAATCTGCCTGCCCAAATGTGGCTGTCTTTCTCCCTCATCGTCTGAGTGGTTCCACGCGTCTGCCTGTTCAAGTAACTGTGTCTCTAACATATGTTTTGGTCTTGAGCTGCATACGTACTTCGTGTGAATTTTGGAGGATCTTAGATCTGGGAGAGATTTTTCTTAGAATCAGTTTTATGAAACTCTCTATAGCAAAGATCTGATCAATTCTGAGAATAGGCAGAATTTACCTTTGCAGAAAATGATACCTGAAAGCCAAAATTTCTCTTTTCACGAGACAACTCTTCTGAAAGTTTCAGTAAATATAGAGTGCCTTTGTTTCAGCATAAGAAAAAAAAAGAATGGGTTAATTCTCCCTTGAAAAAGAGACATTTAAGTTGTCTATACCTTCCATTAGTAATCTCTTATTAGCATAGATTTTGGAAAAATGTCTGAGCAAGTTTGAGAGAGTTTACCATGGACTGGAAAAAAATTTCTGTAGGAATTTATGAACACTTCAATCAGAGCTTATTGTGTTCTTTTTTTTTTTTTTTTACCCACAATGTAAACACCCGACAGCGTATTCTTTACCTCTGCTTTAAACTGTGTCTCTAAAGCCTAGAACTGGTAGGCACAGAGTAGGCATCAGTATTTTTTGAGTGAATTACTTAATTATTATGTTACCTACTTATCAATTCGTTATATAAATCAATTAATCAAAGCACTATTGAGCAGTTGATATATTCCCAGAATTCCACCAAAATGAGATGCTTTATGAATTCTGGGCTTCTAATTTATTTGAGCTCCATATTCATTGTTTTAGCCAACAACCAACTTCTGAGTGTTGTCCCAAACAAAATTCCAATATTTTAAAATGTTTCTTCAGAGAAGACGATTCAAATCAATTATGTAGAATCGGTGGCCTCTTTGCCAACACATGTTCCTAGAGTTTGTGTTGTAAAGGAGAAAGAGAAGGTGAAACAGTGACGGGTCCACACAGGGCAAAATATGATGTTTCTGCAGGTAGGAGTAAGCAGCTTACCTCAAGATGATGAAAGATGGATTAAAGGGGTAAAGCTGATTGTTTAGGTACCACTTGAAACCCTGCATACAGGGACCATTGAGGGCTTGTGGAACTCTATTGCTTCCCCCATTATAATTTCAGGCATGTGGAAAAGACCTTTAAAATGCACATGTGGTTTAATTTATTTATAGTCTGTGATGCTATCACCATGTTCCTAACATTTATTTTTCTTGGTGGGTCCCAGAATGCATTTCCAAAATAATGATTCCCAACCATAGCGTTAGGATCAGGTCAGTCTGTAGCTGGAGCAGGCAGTTTTTAATAACTTCTTGTTACTAAATCTATAGAATGTGGAAACATTTGCTTATATTGCCAATATTGTTTTCCTTTAAATTATTTCCAGACTTTTTAAATGTTTTCTATTGTGAAACGCCAAGACTATGAAATCCTCCGTTTCTTTCGTCTTGTTCTCAGGAGGCAGTGATATGCTCAGGTACTGCTGATTCAAAAGAGGAGGCGGAGGTAATGATGTAGGTTGGGCTGCGTCTGAGGCCAGTCCTCTTAGCTCACAGCGGTGCCTGCAGTGCCCATTCAGAGGAGGCAGCACTGCCCACGCTCCTCTGGCAAACGGTGCGCGGTGCTTTCTGCTGGTGTTTCCACAGCTTCTCTCTGTTTTACTTCGTCTTTTGTTTTGGTCATATCCACGTTCTTGCTTCTTGAAAAATTAAAGTCATTTTAAAAATTCCTTAAAATAGTATATCATAACACGTGTTCATTACAGAAAAAGTGGAAAATATAAGTAAGCAAAATAAAAAAAGAAGACGGGGAGGCAAACAGACAGAAAGTAATGAATTAAAATTAATTTTTGAAATAAATGGAGGTCCCTCCACTTTGATGTGATCACTGTACATCTTTTGGTGTATATGTTTCCAAACATTTTTTTTCTACGTTTTCAAGAATAAAATGATACTATGCATGATGTTGTAACTTGATTTTTTCACTAAGTGATGCATTATCAACATATTTCCGTGCCAAAGCATATGTATCCACAATGTCATTTCTAAAGGCTGTAACTGTTATATATAGGTACATCATAGTTTATCAATTCATGGAATATAAAATCAGAAATGCCTTTATTCTAAAATCTTTTAAAATACCTAACAGGAGATAGAATACACAAGCCCACATACACTAACTTAAGTATAAAGTGATATATATTTAATTTTTGTATATGTATAAATATAATATATGTGTGTTTGTATAATTATTAATATATGTATATAAATATATTGATACATGTGTGTGTATACAACTTACCCATTCTTTTAAGCAAGCAGGAGGAAGGTGAATTTCACCAGCATAACGTAAGGGAGAAATGGCACTTGCATTCTAGTCCTGAGCTCTCTTATGAAGTTGTATGCCTTTAGATCAGTGATGTAACTCTTGTAGGGGAGGAAGAAATTTTCCTCTGCCCTTGTAGGTTCTTCTGGCTGGTTTAAGAATTAAATTGACATGAGAAAGATTAACAAGAGAAAATAAACTTTAATTTTGTAAGTACAGTGACCCTACATACATGAGAGATTCAGAGGCAGAAAGGTGAATTGAAATATTTGAGCCATCTTGAGACAAGGAACAGGATATGGGCCTGGGGCTTCACAGGGGAGGAGGCTAACTCACAGGATGATAAGAAGAACAAATTTTCAATATTCAGATATTTGCCTTGCCAAACAGATAGGTTATAAAAATTTACTTCTGGTAGTAACTCTTATTACAGGCAAGGCCCCCAATTTAAATTCTTTACGGGAGAGGGAAAAGTCTCTCTTGAGCCTGCAGAGTCTTGATTGCCTTTAGCTCAAAATATTCCACATGCCAAAGTGGCACATCCTCGGGAGGTCTGTTCTGAACCTCTTCACTCCCTGTGCATCATTTTCTTATGAGTATACTTTGACCAAAAGCACTATCTCTACATAATTCAGAGCGACTTTGAGAAGATCGAATGCATCTTAAAGCAAT
Organism: Equus asinus; assembly: GCF_041296235.1. Lineage (NCBI taxonomy): Eukaryota > Metazoa > Chordata > Mammalia > Perissodactyla > Equidae > Equus > Equus asinus. The sequence goes on from NC_091790.1 coordinate 34,870,421, forward strand.
ATAAAAAAAAATCAAAGGACTACATACAAAGAAAGGCAATTTTCTATATCCTTTAGATGAAATGTGCTTGCATAGTATTGTGATTTTAGGATGCAGAAGAATTGGGCTTAGAATGTTCAGGTACCAGAAATGGTTTCTTTTGGCAATAATGGCCTATCCTCTGCTGGCGATTACACAGGCCTACTGCCCCTGTGTAAAGGATGATCTAAAACCATAAAACAGGGGAGTGAACTAGAAGGCTCTGTGGGATTCTTCACCACAGTAGTTCCTAACCTGGAGGAAGAGTTCAGGTAATACATGATATCGTCATGTGTGCACATTTCCCAAGCAGTGGAATGAGAAGTGGCCCATGGAATGAGCTGAACTTTTGGTTAGATTTGAGGATTTTCCCAAGAAGTTGTTATGTGACGATTTATCATCTCTCTGGAGCAAGTTCTTTTAAGGCCTAGGCCCCAGCTGCTTCTACAGCCAAGCTAACTGATGAACTTATCCGTCCTTGTGCCACTGTGTTTCCCTCCCATAGAGCACGTTTCAAGAACATTTCAAAAGGAAGCTATGCAGTGCAAATTTTTTTTTTTAAATATTGAATATTTTTTAAAGGAGTCAGGATTCAGGAGAATGTATTTGAAACAATGTCTTCAAAAAAGACACAAGGAAATGACATGCTCTAGTTGAAGATATCCCTGGGTTCAGAAGCAGGAGGAGAAGTTCTAACTTGAAGCTTCAGCTACTTGACACCTTAGGCAAACCACACATCCTCTCTGGGCCTTCCTCCTTATCTGTTAAACACAAATGTGAATAGATAGCTGTTATCTGTGAAAGAGATGGTGCTCATTAACAGCACATTAACCACTGATACTTTCATATTTCAAATTTTATGAAACGTATTATGGCAAATGCGTTGGCATCTTTTACTGACAAATAATGATTTTCAGAGGAGTATCCTTAATTTTTTTTAATTTATTTTTTTAATTGTGGTGAAATACACATAACACAAAATTTCCCATCTTAATCATTTTTAAGGTCACAGTTCAGCGATATTCAGTATATTCACATTATTGCGCAACCATCTCCAGTACTCTTCAGCTTACAAAACTGAAACTCTGTACTCGTTAAACAGTAACTCTCTATTCTTCCTGTCCTCAGTCCCTGGCAACTACCTTTCTACTTTCTTGCTCTATGAATTTGACTACTCTAGGTGCCTCATGTAAGTGGAATCGCACAATATTTGTCTTCTGCAATGGGCTTATTTCACTTAGCGTAACGTCTTCAAGATTCATTCATGTTGTAGCATGTGTCAGAATTTTCTTTCTTTTTAAGGCTGAATAATACTCCATTGTATGTATATGCCATATTTTGTTTATCCGTTCACATGTGTTGATGGACACTTGAGTTGGGTCTACGTTTTGGCTATTGTGAATAAGGTTGCTATGAACATAGGTGTACAAATATGTCTTTGAGACCCTGCTTTCAATTATTTTGGTTATGTGCTAAGAACTGGAATTGCCAAGTCACATGCTAATTCTATTTGTAATTCTTTAACGAGCTGCCATACTGTTTTCCATAGTGGCTGCACCATTTTGCCTTCCACCAACAGTGCCTAAAGGTTCCAATTTCTCCACATTTTGATCATCATTTTTATTTTCTGTTTTATTTTTGCTTTTTTTGGTAGTAGCCATTCTAATGGGTGTGAGGTGGTAACTCATTGTGGGGTCTTTTTGTTTTTCTTTTTCCTTAAAGATTGGCATCTGAGCTAACCACTGTTGCCAATCATTTTTTTTTTTCTACTTTTTCTCTCCAAATCCCCCCAGTACATAGTTGTATACTTTAGCTGTTCATTGTGGTTTTGATTTGCATTTCCCTAATGATTATTGACCTTGAGCATCTTTTAATGTACTTTTTGGCCATTTGTATATCTTTTTTGGAGAAATGTCTTTTTCCATTTTGAATCAGGTTATTTGTTTTATCGCGTGGTTGAGTAGCATCTAATGGTACTCAGGAAACTCATGAAAACAATTTGAAGAGATTTGAAAGTTCCTGAAGTATAGGAAGATTTCATATATATTGTACAAAGGCATGATTATGTGTTATACTGACTGTGATTTAAAAAAAACTAACCTTATTTTTTTATTTCTCCTAAATTTCTAATATTAAAAGCAAATGCGCCAGATTTTTAATTTTCTTAAATGCTGTTCCTTTATTTACTCTTCCCTCTGCTCCTGCTCTAACCGTGGATGGTAGATAAAATTTATTAGATAGCAAGGGATGTAATTTATTCTGTAATAGTGAGATTTAATCACATTTCTTCCTATTCATTTAAAAATTTTCCCCCATTGGTGCTTTCTTCATTTTTTTCCCACCACGCTGCTGAAGAGACCAACCTTACGTAGGTGAAAATTGTCTCTAGGGTTTTAAGGTTGCAAAAGAGCAGGTGGGAGAGGAAGCCGCACAGGGTCACATTATGAATGGCCTCGTGTGCTGAGGATTTTATATTACGGACAAAAGAAACACAAGATTCTTTTACATTGTGACTTTTCCATCTTCATTTTTTTAAAAAATGATATTTTAGGAGGCAATGACTATCTTTGTATGTCAGACTACCAGAAATTCCCTAGAAATTTCATTTCATTTAAAATATGATTCCATAGAGAGAGAATGGAAGAATGTAAGAATGACTAGCTTGGAGAGCTGATTTACAAATCATAGAATAGGATGCCAGTCACTTCTTGGTCACCACTTCAATAAGAACTAATATGATAGTGAGGTAGTCATTTCCTTGGAGATTTTTAGGAGGAAATAATGCAGAGGAATTATGGTGCCACGTAGTTGGGCTATTCATGAGTAGGAACTGTAAACAGGAACATTTTCTGTGAGAGAAATAGCATCTTGGTTTAGGTTGCCCAGAAACGGACCCTGAGAAGAGGATTTGGTTGCAAGTAGTTTGTTCGGAAAGTGACACCATAAATACTAGAAAGGGAATGGGGAAGTGAGAAAGGATGGAGAATTTGCTAACAAAGCTCTCGTTAGCAAGTGAGTTACTGTGGGTAACTGAAGCTTGATTCTGCTGGGGAATTCTGACAGCCTGTGAAAAACATGTACCTCTGAGTTTTCCTCCCAAGGGGCAGAGGAGCTGGGATATTTATCCACCAAGTCCCATTGGTCATTGCTTGAGGGCTCATCTTGGGACCACTGCTTCCTGAGCACCCCTGCACAGGTGGAGAAGTAGAATCTAGCAGTCAGAAAATCCCTCCCACAAAGAGATGCAGGAGCTGTCAGTGAGAAGTCTGGCCAGCATGTCCTGGGTGGTTAGGACGAGAGGATGTGGCTGGGTCATCAACAGCATCTTCTACAAGTGGTCTGGTTCTTTCAGAGTCGTTTTTCTCTTCCTCTTGGAGCCTCAGCAACCTCAGAACCATCATGATTATCACGATCAACACCTTCAGTCCATTTTTCTAATTAATGACAGGAATCTGTGGATTATGTAGGAAATTGGGCTTTTCTGTTTAATAGTCAAAAACATTTGCTAAATGTTTTCTATGTAGAGAGTATCTTTTTCTAGGTATTAATAGGAAGGAAGTCTCTTTGGATCAAATTCTCATTATATTCGTAGGGTCATGTTAGATAAACACAATGCAACAATGTTTTAATAAAAACATACACTAGATAATGTATGATGGATATAGCGAGCCTGCTAGCATTGTTGTTCTCCAAAGAATTTAAAATATTTCTTACAGTGATTAATCTGACGCAAAGAAGACAGGGAGAGCTGAGACAGAGAACCAGCTGTTCGGAGGGCTCAGCTGACAACGGACAGAGTGAAAAACTTATTTTGCTTCACCTCCGTCTTTCTGGGTCATTTTTTCTCTTTGGTTTTCTGTCCATTCCTTTTCCCGATTCTTATCATTAATTCCTAGAAATTAATAATAGTAAAATCTTAAATTTTGTATAGCTTTGACAATTTTACGGTGTGACATACATCTGCGTTAACTCTGGATGCATCTGCTTTTTCGCTGTGTGAACACTGACTCGAGAGGTTAAGTGCTCTGTTTAAGATTACACAGTAAGAAGCTTGCGTCAAATCTTCTGATTCCAAATCCAGCATTCTTTCTCCTGTGCCATCTACCAACTGCAGATTCTCTTCTCCTTTTTAGCTCCTGCTTGAGACTGAAGAAGTTATTACTTTTTTATTATTATTTAACTGACTTCCAAGTTCTGGTCTGAGTTCTGGCACTTTAATAATACCATATAACTTTCCTACTTTATAACGCCCATCCAGTTCAGTGTCTAGGTTAAAAACCCATCAGTTTCGTAAATTCTGGCACTTGGATATGATTAATTTTCCTCTAAAGGCTAAGATGGTATACCTCCATGGTCTATGCTTAGCACTCAATAAATGTTGGCTATTGTTAGATGTTACTCAAGATCATTATATTTCTTAAAAAGATTTCAGGGGGCTGGCCCCATGGCTGAGTGGTTAAAAAGGTTCCACGTGCTCCACTTTTGCAGTCTGGGTTTGCAGGTTCAGATCCTGGGTGCGGACCTGTTCCACTCCTCAGCCATGCTGTGAAGGCATCCCACATACAAAGCAGAGGAAGACTGGCACAGATGTTAGCTCATGGCTAATCTTCCTCAAGCAAAAAAAAAAAATAAAAATAAAGAGGAGAATTGTCAACACATGCTAGCTCAGGGCAAATCTTCCTCACAAAGAAAAAAAAAACTTGTTTCTCAATCATAATTTACAAAACATTAAATATAACATTAAAAAAAAAATTTCAGGCATTCTCACTGCCAGGCCTGCTTCTGATATCTAGAAGAAAAATCAAAACAAAACAAAAAACATTTTTTCTTGCTTCCCTTGCGATGCTGTCACAGCCCAGTGCTCAGCTCTCTGCCTGCAGGCTAGGTAATATTTGCAGAATGTACATCACCTTAGCATGTGATCTTCAAATTTCCTTTTCTGGAAGGAAGAGAGAGAAGAGTTTTTATTAGAACAAAAGAATGTCATGGACTCCGATAAGTGGAGAAAAGGAGGGAACCTTTAGATTCCGTGCAATTTTTTGAGGGGAAAGAGTGGAGAAAAGCTACTAAAACTATCTAAAAATAATAGTAGCAATGTCACTAGTAAAAGTCCTTAGCCTATATTCTGCTAACCATGTATAATCAAAATTCTGTGTTCTCAGATCTCTTAGAGTAATTATTATTCATGTGGGGTTGTGTCACCCTGTTTATAGACAGGTTCATTTGTTTCTATTTGTTTTTAATTTTAGGAATTGCTTCTTTCTTTTGTTTTTTTTTTAATATAAGTCACTTACCCAATTCTTAGCAATTCTAAGGTGCCTCTTGATTTCAGAATTATTGAAGTATAAAAAATCAAGTTTCTTAGAATCAAGGAAACATGGTTCCACTGAGAATAGAGAGATAATTATACTTTTTATTTCTAACTGTAAAATACATAGTAATTTCCTATGTTCTGCTTCCTTTGATTTTGGTTTGGTCTTCTTTGATCTATTAGCATCTGGAATGTATCTATCGCTCTTATTTTTCTAGGTCTGCCCATCTGCCTTTCTGACATATATAGACACTCAAGTAATTTTGTCTGTTTTGCAAGGTGTTTATAGTAGAAATAAGCCAAACTTTACTGATGGCAATGAACACTTATTTTTGCATTTAAATATTAAAATTTGATGTCTTATTTGAATTAATTTTTAAAAATATGTATGATATGGCAAATTCTATATAAGATATTTTTGTCTCTAAAATTCCTGTAGTCCAAAATTGAAGCCATAGTTAAGCTTAAACCAAAGAATATGAGAAATGTTAAACCAATTTTGCATCTAAAGTTTGAACAAATCAGATAGAGCCATCAACTGGGTCACCGGAGTCGTCACATTTTAGCTTCTTTCAAGTCCTGCTGATAGCCAGACAGGAGGAATTTCATTTGGTTTTTTATTCCCCAAACTTTTCCTGCATCTCGTGTTTTTAAAAAGAGCTTTATTGAAATATATTTTATGTATCATAAAATTCAATTTTATGTATTATAAAATTCATCTTATTTAAATTTACAATTCTGCGATTTTTGGTAAATTTACTGAGTGATGAAGCCATCATAATAAATTAGTTTTAAATCTTTTTCATCAAATCAATAACATTATGTTCATGTGCAGTTAATCTCCACTCCCACTCCTAACTCCAGGAAACCACTATTCTATTTTCTGTCTCCGTAGATTTTCCTTTTCTCTACATTTCATATAAAGGAAACATATAGTAATATGTGGTTTCCTGTGTCTGGCTTTCACTGAGCATAATGTTTTCAAAGTTTATCCATGTTTTAGCATGTGTCAATAGTTCACTAAAAATATTCCATTGTATCACTACACCACACTAATTATTTTTTGTTGATGGATATTTAGATTTTATCCAATTTTTGGCTATTATGAATAATGCTGCTATAAATATTTGCATGCAAATCTTGGCACGCACATATGCTTTCATTTCTCTTGGGTAAATACCCAAGAGGAGTGGAATTGCTGGATTCTATGGTAATCATATGTTTATCTTTTTTAGAAACTGCCAAACTGTTTTCCAAAGTGGCTCCTGCATTTCATTTTAGCACTTTCTTTATTGTCAGAGGAGAAATACAATGTTCCTGTCATTCATTCATCCATAAAACTCATTTCTTTATTTCACATGTACTGAACAACTACTTTGTTCCAAGTATTAATGATATAACTATAAATCACAAAATTATTTCCTTCCGGGTCCTCACAGTCTATTGGAGAAACAGAGAAATAACCAGAGAACTAAATACAGTAAGAGAAGTGTGTAAGTGAAGCCCACCGCTGGTGCTTGGGCATGAAGAGGACGGCAGCTATTTCAGGCTCACAGGAGCAGGGGAGAAGTTTTGGAGAAGGTCACACCTAAGTTGATTCCTGGAGATGTGTCTAGGGAAGTGAGGTAGGAAGGGCATTGTAAGCCTAGGAGCAGAAGGCAACCTGCCCTGCTTGCAGTCTGAACCTCTTTACCCTGATCAACTTTACTTGTTTCCATAGGAATTATTGCCCACAATATGCAATGTAATTTATGGGTTCCTATATTGAGCTATGGTCTCTTTTCCGCATGAGAGAAGAGCTCTCTGTCTGTTTTGTCCACTGATATATCCCAAATATCTGACACAGTGCCTGACACAAAGCGGGTTCTCAATAAATATGCATTGAATAAATGAATGTGTAACACTGACAGCTTGGATAAAAATGTGTACTTAATGCTGCCTAATAAAGCAACTGCAGAGGAGGCTCCATTGAGATGAACAAAATCAGAGTTTCCGGGACAAGTGGATGCACTGATATGTGAGGAGTCATTGACTCCTTTTGAACTTCATATCACAAAGGGACAAACATTGCCTGTCTTCAGATTTAAGGCTAGACTTGGGAAGACAACTTTGGCACAATGGCCAAAGGATGGTTTGATATTTTTGGCAAGAAAACAGGACTTTTATTACATTAGGATACAGAGGGAAAATTGCAGGCACCAATGCAGAACTTTCAAGTAACTCTTCAGAAAGTTAGGAATTATTGAAGAGGAAGGATATTATTTGAGAAAGTTATTTTAGTTAATGTAATAAGGAACAAGGGATCTGAGGGAGGAGGAGGAGGAAAAAGAGGAAGAGGAGGAAACTGTCAATCCCTTAGGATTTCCCACCGTGATTGTCATTTTTGAGGCATTTTTGCAAGTCAAATAAGCAAAGACAGTTTTTGACACAGTTATCTGTGATTTTGAATACAGTGTGAATGTCTTCAGTACAGAGAAAAAATGCCCTTGCTGTAAAGGAAAGATTTACTGGGGCAAACACTAACATAGCTTTTACTCAAATTTATTTAGGCTCTTAGTGGAAGGAAACTCAGCCATTTCATTATGCAGAAAAGGAATCAACCCAAATGAAGATTTACAACTTCTCTCTTACATATATTTATGTTTCATTTTTTGTTGATTGACTTCTATGTTGTTATCATTTAAGATAAGCTCTTTGTACTGAAAATAGATTGTCTAGAGACTAATAATGCTATAAATTGAGTGTCAATTCTGATTTAGATTAATGAAAGTATTGTTTTTTCTTTATTTGTTTATTTTTGGTTAAGTAAGGGGTAGGGACGTTGGAGGAGATGAAACTAATTAAGCAGGGCTTGATTGTGAAGGGCATTTTATGCTCTGCTAAGACGCTTAAACTTATCCAAGAGCAATTGGGAACCATACAAGATTTTAATGAAAGAGGTGACGGGAAGAATATTCATGGAGTAAAGATTTGCTATGATGTGATTTGGATGCTAAATTGGAGGAAAGGACATAATTAGAGGAGGGAGAATGGTTTAGGAGACTTTTGCAGTAATTCAGGTGAGTTAGTGGTGGTCTGTAGGAGAGGTAGGTAATGCATGGATTGAAGAGCTGGGATAGAGGCAGGAACGATACAACTTAGTCAATTACTTGCGTGGATGCTGAGAAAGAAATTGAAGAGTCAAAGATGTCTCCCACATTTCTGTTTTTGAGAACTGGACAGAAAGTGATCTCATTCATGGAAGTAGAGAACACAGAAGAAAGAGGAGCAGGCATTTTACGGAGTAAGGTGATGAGCTTGGTTTTGGATTTGTCACTCTTGAGGAGTGTCTTAGTCAGTTTGTGCTGTTATAACAAAATACCATAGACCAGGTGGCTTAAACAACAAACATTATTCCTCACAGTTCTGGAGGCTAAGAAGTCTAAGATCAAGGTGCTGGAAGATTCCATGTCTGGCGAGGGTCTTTTTTCTGGCTTGCAGACAGCTGTTTTCTTGCTGTATCCTTACATGGAGGGAAGTGGTCAAGGGGCTCTTGTCTCTTTCTTTTCTTATGAGGGCACTAATCCCATCATGGGGACTTCACCCTCATGACTTCATCCACATCTAATTACTTCCCAAAGGCCCCACATCCAAATGTGATGACATTGGGGTTTAGGGCTTCAGCATATGAATTTGGGGTGGGGGGACACAGACAGGAAATCCATGGAATCTCCCATGTGAATAGGTACACTGGGTAATTAGGTCTCTGAGAGAGAAGCTCCAGGATTGAATCCCAGTTTCAGATATAAATTTAGGATATGTGTATATAACCGTGCAGCCATGGGAGTGTGTATGACCCCCCATAGAGAGCACTGGGGTGAGAAGAAAAAAAGTCTGTAGTCAGAAATCTTGAGAACACTGACATTTAAGAAGCAGGCAGGAGAAGAGGATCCCATGGAAGAAAGCAGGGAGCAGTTAGAGGAGAAGGGAAACAGCAGGAACACGTTGTCAGAAAAGCAAGATATGAGGCATTCAAGAGGGAGGGAGCAGGCTATAGTATCAGTTACTAGAAGTCAATTAAGTGAGGGCTAAAAAGGAGAGATGAGATTTAGCCACATGATGGTCATTGGGGTTCATGGTAACTACAGTTTCTGTGGAACACTGGGCCTAGAAATGAATGAGACGAGGAAGTAGAAACAAATGTCATTTTCTTTCTAAAACAATTACAGGAATTTACATAAAATATCTTAGCCTAACATAGGTTTTTTTTTTATTCAGGTGCAATTCACATGAGATTACCTATTTTAAAGTGAGCAATGCAGTGGTGTTTAGTACACTCACAATTGCACTACCACCCCTATCTAGTCCACTCACATTGGCAACCCACCACCTGTATCTAGTTGCAAAGCATTTTCATCACACCAAAAGGAAAATCCATACCCATTAAGCAGTTGCTGCCTGTTCTCCTTTCCCCCTTACCCCGGCAACCACTACCTTCTGTTCTGTCTCTTTGGCTTTACCTATTCCGGATATTTCATATAAATGGAATCATACACTATGTGACATTTTGTGTCTGGTTTCTTTCACTCTGCATAGTATTCTTGAGGTTCATCCACATTGTGGCATATATCAGTACTTCATTCATTTTTATGGCTGAATAATATTCCATTGTATGGATAGACGACAATTATTTTTCTGTTCCTCTGTTGATGGGCATTTGGACTGTTTCCATCTTTTGGGCTTTGTGAATAATGCTGCTGTGAACATGCATGTACTTGTATTTATTTGAGTACCTGTTTTCACTTCTTTTGGATGTATATCTAGGACTGGAATTGCTGGAGCTTAACATAGTTTTTCAAAACTATACTTTAATATAATGATAACTGAGAATCCACAGGAATCATTGGTATTACAGAAAAAGTTGACTTACGTAGTCTATGTTCTTTATATACTTCACATTCTCTTTGAGATAGGATTTGTGAAACTACCGTCCAGTAATTAAATAGCCTATCAAGAGATAGATAAATTGAATAAAAAAATAATAGACATATAATTTTTTAAAGAAGAAAGTGCCCTTTAGAATTGAGTTTTGAGTCTTTATAAGAAGAAAGCATTTCAAGTTAGGAGTTTGGATAAATTGACCCATGTAGGAAGAGAAGATGGGATAGGCAGAGGGTTGGGTGTTTCATAGTTTAATTTTTCTGAAAAGAAGAGTGCAAGTTGTACTCTAGTTGGTGATAAAGAAAAGAGACACAGAATAATGAAGTGAACTGAGAGCACCCCTGGCGCTAATTTAATAGCTAGCTGACTTTTAAAATTAAGATTGTATTTTCAAAATCAACTTTTACTCATCTTCCAATAACCACTGACTCATTTGTGTTTAATATTGTGGATTGTATTTCTCCTCTCAGAGACACCCCTGTAGACGGAAGAAGATTTGAGTTCCATCTGTGATAAGCAATCTAGCCTTTTTGTGGTTCAATTAAATTTTATCCATAAAATAAAGATTAACAAATTCTTAGAGAGGTGGAACAATGACTATGTTTCCTATGAAATATTTCGTGTTTAAATTGGCATTCATGTTTTCTCCTCAAAACATATGTCATTTTCTTCTGCATTCTTTCCTTTGTAGAAAGAACTCCTAGAAACTGATTATGGCACTGAGATTTTCCAAGATATGATTCTGTGATTTAATCCCAAGGAACTGTCTACAGACTTGGCAGAGGAAATAATGTTTGTTGAGTGTCTAAGTGTTTTATTTATCTGAGCTCGCTTAAGTCTTATAACAACCAATAAGTGGTGGATCCATGATATCAGTCTTGATTTGCTAACTCCAAAGTCAGTTTGCTAACTCCAAAATCAGGTCTCTGTCCACCATATATTAAAATGTTAAGTAGGTTGCGTCTTATGTGCTTGTGGCTTATTGCAGTATTAGGGTGAGAAGGATGCTGAAAATGCCTGTGGACTCAGGAGGAAGTTGAGCTCCGATGGGTTAGCTTTGATGTTTTCCAGAAAGCTGGAGATGGGGGGTGGGGGGGCAGGTCCCAAGCATGCCATATGTTGGCCATCCCTACAGTGTAGTCATGTTACTTTTCATGGAAAGATGGATGGGAAGTCCAATGCTGATTCAGAGAGGTATCTTGATTCTCTTTCATTTTATCTGTACTATTTCTATTCAATGTATATGATCTGAATAAACTAACTGCTAGGATTGATGCATTTATTCATATTTGTGGTATGTATTTGTTTCAGGCAGAGAAGGCTGATGGATTTGTCAACCTGCCTGATTTCACTGTGGAGAGAGCATCTGAATGCAAGAAAAAGCAGTAAGTTGTCTAGCATTTTCCACAAAACTCTGAGCTAGGATAATATTCCTTCATAATGTTCCTTGAGTGATGTGGAGATCTGAAAGTTAGTGAAGATGACACTCAAATGTCTGAGAATTTTGGGCATTATGGGTTGGCACCCTAAACAGTAATAGAAGCTTTTAACCTTTTTTTTTCTGGGATTTCAGTTTATGGAGCAGATGGACTTAAAAACCCCATGGAGCCTTGGCATGGCGTGTTGTTTACAACTGTGTCTGCAATAGAAAGAAAAACAAGTTCCCATCCAGGATTGGCAGGGAGGTCAAATGTCAGGAGTTTGTCCTTTAAAGAGGATGACTAGTTAAATAGGATTCGCCAGAGATGCAGATATGCCAGCAAGCCCAGTTTCTTTTTCTTAGTTCATAGAATTGTCAGTAGCACCTTTGAAATTGGATCCTCTGAGATGTCTTAGACTTGGGGATTATGTCTCAATATAATTTAAGTCCAAAGGATTTGAGAACTGACAGGAACCGAAAAAGTCACCAGCCCATGGTCCTCATTTTATTGAGAAAGGAGTAGCCTGGAGAGTCTAGACTTGTCTCGAACTCGCAGGAGAGCTGGCTCCAGACTGGCTATCCAGACTCCCAGTCAAGAAGTCTTCCCGTCATAGCATCCAGCTGCATTTTGCATACGTGTCCTCGTCACCTTGACCTTTTTCTTTCCTCTACGTCTGACATCTTTTCTTGTTTTATCAGAAAGGTGTATTTCCCTATTGACCTATGTTACTGGAAGCAGCAATTGGTTAGCTTCCTCTTAAAAAGATGAATAAACTCGTGTTATCTTTTAAGTCTTTGCCATGCTGGTGTAGCTGCACATATCCAATAATACATGAGGTTGTGTAGATTCTTGTGGTTTTGACCAAACTGGTTATTTACAAAAACCCTGTCCTGTGCTGCGGGACTTCTGATCTAAATGGTAAAGGGGAAACACTTCATTATCTTCAATGTATTATATCCTTATACTAAAAATATATATTACACAATATATTTTTACTAATAGAGGGAGGCTTTGATAAGGTTTTGGTGTGTTATCACAGTGTAAAAATTCTATACTTGGTTATTTTCCTGTAAATAAAATTTTTGTGTACAGTCACAAGTCGCTTAGTGATGGGAACAGGTTCTGAGAAATGTGTTGTTAGGTGATTTCATCATTGTGCAAATGTCATAGAGTGCACTCACACAAACCTTGATGGTATAGCCTACTACACATCTAGGCTGTATGGTACTAATCTAATGAGATCACCATCTTATATGCAGTCTGTCATTGAAGGAAACATCATTATGTGGCACATGACCGTATATTTGATTGAATTTGAATAAATACTTTGCTTAACGGAGTTGATCTCAGTATTTTGAAATGACACCTCTATCAGGCTAAATTTTCATTTGTCTTTTTATAGTAAATCAGTTAGCAAATGAAAATAAAAGAATATGCCCACATGTTTTAAAAAGAAACCATTGATCAGCCATGACTCAGTCTTGTTCTGGATGTCCCAATGGGATAAACTAACCTTTCGCTCTCTACATGAAATAGAGATTCAATAACAGGTATTTAATGTAACTAAATTATTATTTTTTAATTTACAAAGAAAGCAGATGAACTTACCATACTTATATTTGACTGATTTACTTTCAAACCACCGATGATTTCAAACACTAATTTCTTATGTGTCTATGCTTTTCCCCCCTTCAAGCGCTTTTAAGATCAGCCATCCACAGATCAAGACCTTTTATTTTGCAGCTGAGAATACCCAGGAAATGAGTATGTAAGTAGAGAAAAATCGCTAATTTCAATCTTTATGGGCATGCGCTTACTTTGGTCAGGCGTTCAAATTTTAAACATATGTTTGTATCAATTATTGCTTATTTATTTTTGCTGCTTTAAGGGTTAATCTCTTTGGCAGTTATAAAGTCTTCTTGCTTTCTTCTCCAGGATTTGGAAGTGTTTTGGAGAACCACACATATCAAAATGGCTATTTTAGGAAGAAGTAGTAAGATTCTTCTGAGGGAATCACTAAGTTGAGAAAGGAATAGACAGAAGTCATTATAGGAAAATGTTAAAATGAGGATCAGCATCACAGGAAGAAGGGCTTGAAAGTATTATGTAACCGATCTCACGGGTTTCAGAATTCTATATGAAAAGTATATCTGTGGCGCTTGCGTGCTGTGATTATCATTATGATTCGTGTGCTTGTCGCCTCTCCATGTTCTATCCCAAACATTTTGCAAAATGTCTTAGCTCAGAGCACCTCTAACAGAAAATTTTACCTCCCTGCCTCCCTTTCCCTCTTACCCTGTTTAAATGAGTGGAATATATGTGTAGAGTACTACCCACCCTACTCCATCCATACTGGTTTAGATTATGGGATGATATCAATGGCTGTTATTTGAATGAGGCTATGTACTGAGGTGCTTGAGGCATCAAAGGGCCTTCTATTTAATTTAAGCCTGATGCTTAGAATTCTCAGTCTCTTATAGCCTTACATTAACTAATTAAAAATATGTCTATGGAACACCTGCTATGTGCCCCATTGTAGCGGATCCTGGGCAATAGAAATAAAGAATTAAAGAATTTAGACATAATTCCCCCAATCACAGAGTTTGTCTAAGCTTAATCTATTTTATTATTTTATTTATTTTATTAAATTATTTTATCTATTTTTTCCTCATCTATCTGCCCTGTATAATTTCTCTTTGCCCTCTCGCTGTAGAAACTTAAAGAAAAAAGAAGCTGCTTTTCACCAAACATGCGTGAGCATGAGTGCCCACACACACACGCAACTTCTTACAGGACATTCCATCAGCAGCCCCATTGAGGTAGAGGCATCCTCATCTGTTCCCTACATGATCTCTCTACTGCAATCCTTCAGATGAGGGCGGAATGACTCTTTCCCCAGAAAGTTGGGAAACCCTGTGTTAGAAATACCAAGGCAAGGAATCAACAATTGAGCCTTCCAAACAAGTCTTTTATTTACTTGGACAAAGAGAAGTTGAGTCTACCCTCTTTCTGATTTTAGCTTTGCCCCCCGTCTTTCTCAAGCATCTGGAGAGGATATTAAACTTCACAGACAAAGCTCTTTATTTCTCTTTTTATTTGCATTGGTAACTCTAAATCCTATCAATTAGGAAGCCCTAGGTATATAAGAGGAATGTGCAAGGCTTAATGTCCTGCCCAGCAGTACTTGAAGTTCTACCATAGTGAGGATAGTGAGGGTCCTTTCTGGTCTTTTGGGTTTTTTTTGTTTGTTTCGTTTTGTTTTTTGAGGAAGATTAGCCCTGAGCTAACTGCTGCCAATCCTCCTCTTTTTTGCTGAGGAAGACTGGCCCTGAGCTAACATTCATGCCCATCTTCCTCTACTTTATATGTGGGACACCTACCACAGCATGGCGTGCCAAGCGGTGCCATGTCTGCACCCGGGAGCCGAATTGGCAAACTCAGGGCCGCTGAAGTGGAACGTGCTCACTTACCGCTGCACCACTGGGCTGGCCCCTCCTTTCTGGTCTTTACTGGCAGTGAAACAATGTGGCTTCTGTCCCCTCTGACCCCCTGCTGTCCCTGGCTTCTCTCAAATAATGTCTTGTATCTCCAGCGTCCTTCCTGTCTGCATACATCCTTCCTACCTGTCCTGTGGCTGCTTCTTTCAAAGCAGTTCTGTCCCCTCCTATAAGGGGAGAGTGAGACCCAATTTACCAGAGAAACAATTACTGCTAAGTGTTTTGTTACCCAATGAAGTTTTTTCTCCACCTACACAGTAAAATGCATTTTTAAACCAGTACAAGTGTGAGACACTTACAAGGTTATCTGAATCTGTTACACTTCAGGCAGATCTGCTCTCTAAATTGCATATCTGAGTTATTTAGCTCCCTGCATACCCACTTCTCCAGTTTTTTGGTTTTGTCCATTTATCTTCAGTTGTCATCTTCTCCCTTTGCAGAGATCTAATGGCAAGTACAGCGGCATAAGGATAGCTATATATATGATACATACACTGCCCAGTTGGCTGTTAGAGCATTTCCTAGTTATGAAAGTGAAGATCTCATTGCCCAATTATGCTGTGAAGATCTAGTAATTTTACTTGAAATTATGTTAGTATCTTGTTTACCTTTCCAGCTTAAAAACAAGATGTAAATTGAAATTTGAGCCTAAGTAATCTTGACCCTATAGTTTTGAACCTCTCAGTGTCCTTGATACGCTTAAAAATCGTCCATCTGGCCACTCATAGGTAAATGGCCCACATTGCCTGTGCCTGCATGTATCATAATTTCTTTTGTTTATAATATTGTTGTTAAGTTTTATTATTCTGAAGGTGATTTTTCGGATAGCCAATAATGCAGAATCTCTTTGGGCCCCAGCTTAACTTCTGCTTTCTCCCACAAGATTATGAAGATGATATTTAGAGATTTGTTCTCCAGTAGCACCTGAAGAGCTTCCTTTCTTACTGATGTGGCCTCTTTAAGCCAGCAAATGACGTAGCTGGGTATTTCTTAGCGAGATGCAGCATTGCTGGGGACGGAGGGGGTGGCATTTGGAGTGGCGAGTCCCGTTTTAGAAGTTCGCCTCCTTGGGGAACTGCATTTTTGGGTGGTGACATTTCTCTCAGAGACGATGAAGGGAAAGGTAATTAAGTTTAATAGAAATGCAGTGTGTTCTGTAGGGACCCTCAGTTTAAAAGTACAGGGGTAAGTAATTAAGGGTAATGCAAGAGACGGTTTCTAAACAAAGACTGGAGGTAGCTGCCTTCTCGCTGTGGGAAGAGGGTTCTTGTTCGGTACATCAATTTCTTACCACTTGTGCTTCTCCAACACACACATTCTCGTGGACTGAATATACAACAAACTCCCAGGAAACATCTGTCATCTCTTTTATGTAAATATAAGTCTTTTTGTGCATCCACCTATTTAGCCACAAATAGAAATATTTTTACTGCCTTGATGTTTTAAAAAAATTCTTAGCAAAGGAGGTACTCTAAGCCGGCGGGTTCTAGAAAGAAAACAGTCAAACAAGATTATAAACAATCACCAGTTTTTCAGACAAGTGTCTAATGGTAGCAAGAGGAATCATTTCTTTATTGCCAATATTCTTCTTGTTTGCTTTATTTCTGTGTTTACATGTTCTGGAAAGGAACTTAGAAATGCCTTTTCTTGTTTCAGGTATTTTCAATTCAAAACTATTTTTTGTCTTGATTTATTAAAAAAAAAAAATTGTTGGGGCTGGCCCTGTGGCATAATGGTGAAGTTTGCGCACTCTGCTTTGGCACCCTGGGGTTTTTGGATTCGGATCCTGGGCATGGACCTACACACCGCTCATTAAGCCATGCTGTGGCAGCTTCCTGCAAGCAAAATAGAGGAAGATTGGCACAGATGTTAGCTCAGGGCCAATCTTCCTCACTCACACATACACAAAAGTGATCATTAAATTCATTATGCTTTGCCTGATTGATTTTTTAATTTTTTTAAATGTTTCTTTTGGTTAAGTAATACATAAAATGTATTCTTGTAAAAAAATCATGTAATACAGAAGTATGTAAAGTGAAAACCTTCCCAGACCCCTAACTTCACCTTCCAGATCAACTTCTCTCCCTAGGATTCACCACTTTTAACAGTATGATGTACAGTCACGCATTGCTTAACAACAGGGTTGCATTCTGAGAAATGTGTCATTAGGCAATTGCATTGTTGTGTGAACATCAGAGAGTGTACTTACACAGTCCTAGATGGTATAGCCTACTACACACCTAGGCTCTATGGTGCTAATCTTATGGGACCACCATAAGATTATGTGGATATGTGGTCCATCGTTGACTGAAACATCATTGTGCAGCACATGACTGCATATCCTTCCTGACACTTTTCTTTTCATACCAATTCGTGCACGTATACAAATATATAGTTTTAAAGTATGTTGAACCAGGCTAAACATAAGTTTTTGTACTTGCTTTTTTTCACTTAACAGTACGTGAGAGTTTTTCCAGGTCATTACAAGACCCCCCCCCATCTCAGTCCTTTTATTGGCTTCATTATAACATGGTTCTGATGAATCAGTACCATACTTTATCCATTTTTCTATTAACGGGAAATTCTATTGTTTCAGTGTTATTTTCTTTTTGCCATTGCAAGCCTTGTTGAATTAACACTTTCCACATTTATTTGTGTACATGAAGGTGTGTTTTTGTAAGGTAGATATTTATAATTAGAATTGTTGGGTAGTGGGAATAGATATTTATATTTTGAATAGTGTCAACAAATTGCCTGCTTAAAATTGGCCGTATCAATTTTCATCAACCAACAAAGGATGAGAATATTTCTTCCAAAAGTCTAGAAATCAGTGATATTTTAAATTTTTGCCAATCTAATGGTGAAAAATATTTTCTTGTGTTTGGATATGCATTTCCAAAAACACTCTTGAGGCTGAGAATTTTTTCAATACATTTATTAGCCATTTGTATTTTTTCTGTGAGTTACTGTTTCTTTGATTTGTTTATTATTCTATTGGGTCTTGATGATCATTTTCTGGTTCCTATGACATGACCTGAGTTCAGGTAATTGTCTAGTTTTAAGTGGCCTCAGAGAGCTTATGTTTATCACGGTGCTGAAAGAGACTTCTTAAATGAGGCTGGAGCTCATCGTCCTTCTTGTAGAAAGTCCTATTCTACTTATTTTCAAAAATAAAATTTATCATTTATTTCCTGTTAAAAAATAATAGATAAAGCAAGACCATGGCAGGTGAGAGTTGGGTAGTGATTCCTAATTTGTTGACAGTTGTAGATTTGGGAATGTGCGATATTTATGACATGGTGGGAGTATAGCATGCAGTGTGGTTCATGGGGCGTTGCAGAACTAGAAGCAATGAAAAGTATAAGTGAATCAATAAGTGCATAGTGCTATTATTATTATTTTGTTGGTATTGGTTGACTCAGGCCACTATGGAGTGCTCTGGTTTCTCAAAAAAAAAAAAAAAAAGAAGATGAATACACAATATGGAATATTTTTTAAAAATACAGAAAACTGGAAAGAAGTAGGAAATAAGTCACTTAGATTACCAGTGCTCTGAAATGTTTCCCCTTTAAATAGAACATTATGTATCTAGAAGCATATGAAATAGACACATTTTGTGTCTTCTAAAAACTTGTTTCATAAAATATGTTCCTAACTAAACCCTTGAGAAGGAATTACAGTGGCCTGAAGTTTGAGTTCCTTAAGGTTTGCCTGGTTCTATTTTTGTTATTGATGTTTAGTTGCAATTCCTTGCTAGTAAAATGATAAATCAATAGAAGACAGGACGTTGTCAATTTCTACCTTAAATAAAACTCTTCAAGGAATTAAAATTTTCCCCATCTTAGGGAAACCTGTAAAGCTCTAGCCAGATCTTGTACTGACTGATACAAAAATTTCAGCTTAAAAATGGATCATGTTTTCTTTATTTTTTGTGAAATAAACTTGCATTCTAAGAATTATATAGACAGAACTTTAATGGTTATGTTACTAAATCCAATGATAAAAATTTTGATGGTTTCTAAAATTTTCATATGTGCAATAACAAAACATAGATTTGTTCATGTATTTAAAGTATCTAGTGAAGCTGCCCACATTAATCAACTGGATAATGGGCCACTTCATTTCTTATCTTACAAAGAATGCCCTGAATGTGAAACCAGAGGTCCTGTATTTCAATAGCACAAATTTATGCAGTGGAGTTTCATAATTCCACTGACTATGGAATTATGACTTGTGCGTGTGTGTGAGGAAGATTGTCCATGAGCTATCTGTCGCTAATCTTACTCTTTTTGCTTGAGGAACATTGTCCCTGAGCTAACATCTGTGCCAATCTCCCTCTATTTTGTATGTGGGATGCCACCACAGCATGGCTTGATGAGCAGTGTGTAGGTCTGTGCCCAGAATCCAAACCCATGAACCCCAGGTCACCAAAGCGGAGTGCGCTAATTTAATCACTATACCACTGGGCTGGCCTCTGACTTTTCTCATTATAAAATCTGGCACAAGACCTTCCTTCAGGGTCTAGGGGGAAGGTGAATAAGTTGAGGAACAATCTCTTTGGTCATTTATTTTCTATTTGAATTTTAGGTGGTTAAGCAAGCTTGGATTAGCTGTAATCCACCAGGAATCCACTACAAAGGATGAAGGTGGGTTCTATTTTAAATTTATGAAAATTTAGCAAGAGTATTACAATAGGATGAAAATACAACATCAACCTCTATGTATAGTATGGTCATAATGAAACATACTTTGGCATTTAAAATTATCTGAAAATATGTAGAGACAGACGTATTCACACAGACTCACCAACACGGAATAGAGCTTCCCATGCTAGCTAAGAATGCTTTTCACACTTCACCCACACATTAGCAGCTGTAGGCTTCACTGACATCTCAAACAATTGCCAATGCAAATGTTTTCTTGTTCCATTTACCAAATTCTTACTCATAGACATGATCTTGTCATGATCTAGACAGATAACTTTCATCCCACTATTTCCTCTCTGGTATTTTAATATTTCCACCAGGTGTGCACTGAGACTAATTACTCTAAGTTTGTACTAGAAACCTGAATGTCAGATTGGGACACAGGCCATATTTTTATCTCAGTCTGTAGCTTTTAGGGTTCAAAAGCTACAAGAGTCTAATTCTTCTTACTGATGCAATTACTCCTCAGTATTGAGAAGAAGGAGTCTTTTCATGTCAGGAGTCATAGAGCTGAGATACTATTTCTGAAAAGCTCAGACCACATAAAACTCGAGAATTGGAAGTAGGGAGTTAGGTCTTTGGATAATAAAATCATAAAATCTTGAGTTCAGAAGTGGGAAAGTTGCAATTTGATTTTAAAAAATAAAGAAGTACAGTGCAATACGGTGAAACCAGTCTCCTAACCATCTCTTTGATCCTCTTTTCCATAAAATGAATACTCGTTGTATATTTGAAGCACATTTATAGATTGTGAAGGAAAAAATGCAGAAAATCCTTCTTCTCCTGGTATGTAAGGCCTTCCATGATATGGCCTGAAGCAACCTTTCAGCTTCATTTTCCACCATATCCTTTAGGGGACTCCATACACTTGGCTCAGCCTGCGTCCGGGGTCTGGTTCTCCCATTCCTCTGTGTGCACCATTGATGGTTTACTTAGCCTGCTGTTTTCAGCTCATTATAATTCCTATGATTAAAATTAATCACTACTGATTTTATGCTCCCTAAGTATATGACTCACACCTCTTTTGAGGAATTATTTTATTTTCCCTGAGCTACGGTTAGTCCTCTTCCCGCATATTGAACAGAAAAGCAGAAACCCTAACATGGCCAGTCATTTTTCCCTCTTATGTAATCTCCTTGCACCAGGTAGCTCACTAGATAAGTATTTTCTGAATTGGACTGGAATTGCAATAGCCAGATGGAGAAAAACCTCTGCTCATGCATTATGGAATAAGTGATAACAGCATTCAAAACTGAGGCATTTTCATTTTTCTTATAGAGTGCTACAGTGAGAGTGAGCAGGAAGATCCCGAAATAGCTATGGAGACACCACCCCCTCCTTACTCTTCGGAGACTCTGTCTTCTTTGGTATGTGCCGATGTAGTTAGTCTGTTGGTCATCGATCACTTGTGTGGATGTCATTCCTTCCAATTGGGTAGAAACTACCTTGACCAATAAATTCTTAGAGCAGGCTAATTTAAGGTGACTGCCAGAGAGCAAGTGCAGTTCTCAGGGTGCTGATTTTGAGCCTTCTCCAAAGCAACCCACTGGTATGGCAAACTCAGTGTATTTGTGCATGACCCACAGATGTATCATGCCCTGAGGATCATGGTACTGCAAAGGGCTTCTAGGTAATAGGCCAAACTTTGCACAGATTTGTTTTATAGTGTCTATTTATACCCTACTTGTTCTCAGAAAGAATTGAAAGTGCCTTCTTAGGTGCATGCACAATAACAATTCAAAATAAATGTAAAAGGGATGAGGACAATGGCATGAAGAGAAAATGAGAGTCGGAAAGAGTGCGGGAAGCCAGGAGTGGGTTAGTGGCTAAATCTGCACATGAGATGATGCTGTATATTCACTACGAGAAGTCCAAGTTTAATTCTAAGCTTTGGAAACATCCGGTATAAGTTGAGGTTATTAATGGATGTTAAGACTATGGAGAGTGTCTTTACATTTATGTGCTCATTGGCATTATAGTGATGGCTCCTAGAAAAAGTCAAGTGAGAATCTTTGGGAAAGCTGATTTACGGTTTTTGTACCTACCATATACGAGGATTTATGTAGGGGAATTAAATATAAAACCGTTTAACCCACAAACAGCCCTGAGAAGCAGTATCATTTAGCCTGCATTTCACTGATTACTAATGAGGCCAAGTATCTTTTCATGTTTGTTTATCATTTGGACTTTCTGTTTTGTGAAGTGACTGTTAAGTCTTTTGTACATGTGTTATTATTATTTTGGATTTATAGGATTTCTTTATTATTCTACCTATTACTACTTTGTCAGTTAAAAATGAGGCGAATCTCCTTTCCCACTTCCTGGCTTTCATTTTTTTAAACTCTGTATCATTATTTCTTTTTCTGGACACATATTCTTGATTTTAATGTGTCGGATTTACCCATCACCCCAAATAACTATGGGTTCTGGTAGGTTACAGCAGACCCTTTACTCACCAGACCTCTTCTGCCAGAATTTTCTATTTTGTGTGATGAAGCCTTCATCTTTACTTGTGTTTTGCCAGTTCCTGGATTTCAAGTGTTAAATTAATCATTTAAATAATGACCTCTACTGTTCTCACACACTGCCAGTGGAGAATTATGGTCACTTTTATAATTTATCAGTCAAGACCAGAAATAAATATTTGTAGAATAGGAATATATTTATTAGAATCTCTATTCTTAAGCCAAACTTAAGAAAAGATATAAATAAAGTCAAACTTTGAATATGGTAAAATTTAGACATTTTTGAACTAGACTTACACGACATCCTTTCTCAATATATTCATAGCTTTCCTTAATGTAGTCTTTCTCGTTTGAAAAAAAATCAGTTTATGGATTTAAAAAAGCCTTTTATTTTCTCTATATCACTCAAACTTCATGATATCTCCAGACCTCAAAGTGTCTCCCAGCTTATAACAACTTTCTTATTGGATTACTCTTTATTGCTCCTAAAGAAGTCATCAACTTTATACTGAGTATGTCTTCAATAGATGTGCCTTGTTGATTTAATAGAGAAGCATATATTTTTGTTTAATTTCTGTCTCTGTCTCTGTTTTTCTCTGTCTATCTGTTTCTCCCTCTCTCTGTCTCTGTGTCTCTGTGTCTCTCTCTCTTTCTCTGTCTGTCCCTCCTATTTTATCCCACAACACAGAAGGATTCGGTGGTCCTCCCTCCTTCTCTTCCTGAAATTCCCTCTCCCTCCCACTGTCCCCTCCCCCAGTATGATTCTTTTATGATTTATTTTAGTTCTGAAGTACTGTGATTTTCAGTTTTATAGTGGCAAGCTAGTATCGCAGGTTCCTGACTCAGAGCGTTGTCTGGCATCTAGAACTCTACTTGATGAAAGTAAAAGCGAGCACATTGTCTTCCTAGATGAAGGATCACAGCTCATCTGCATTTGTACAATGACAGTCTTACCTGATGTTACAGTAGAAGCTCAGGAGATGTTCGTTTCAAAACAAAGAAATGAAAGGATGCATATGAGACCAGTAAGTTAGGTCATTGCAGTGGGAGGAGTCTTTAGAATTATCTGAGTCATCAATCAAATATTATTTCTTAAAGTTCTAGGTTGAGCATTTTTTGGAAGGCCACTAAGGCAAACATTTTTTTTCTGAAGGAATACATTGGGAATAGATAAATGTTGAACAATTAGACTTTATTTTCCTTAGAAACAGAATGTGTTCCTCCTGCTCACGTATTTCCCAGGCAGATTTTGTTTTTGTTTTCTCTTGTTTCTGAAAATCAGACATGCCAGACACTTGATTAAAATAACATTTATACTTTTTATTTAAACAGATGAAATTCAAAAAACCGTGGTAACTTCTATCCAGAGCATGAATCAACTCATTGTTTTGGCTCAATCTGGCATAGGCCAACCATATGACTGAGCTGTGTAAGCTTAAGCAAAACAAATTTTTTCCAAGTTCTTGCTTTTTTAAAAAATATCTTGGGTAGTGAGCTTTCATTTTGGAATGATGAACTCAAAAGTATAAAAATAATATTATTCTGAAAAAGTATCTCAAAAATTTTAGAATCTTGAATTAAAAATTTTAACTCAATGTCTAATCATTCTAATTGCTTTAAAGATAAGCAGTAAGACTTCAGCACTGGGCCCATTTGGACCTCTGCTTGTAATGGGCGGGATCACATTCCATAAGAGAATTAGGAACATTTCAGAGTCTTTCCTGAGTGAGCAAGAGGTTTCTGTTTCTGTTCCTTCTTCTTGAGAAGTCTTCACAGAATGGATAGTGAAAAGGACATCCATTTATTCACAGAGAAATTAGAAATGGGGAACTTTTTGACCACTTTTTTGAAAAGGCTCATAATAGGTGGGACTCCATAGTTTCCAATTTGGAAGAAGTTTTGCAGAAATCTCTAACCATGATTCCTTGAAACTCACAAAAGAGCAAAAAAGGAACTGACTTCATTCACATTTCAAACTCAATGATTTCATAAGTTACAAAGTGATTTCAGAGCATAAGGATCATTAAAAATCTGTAACATATATTTTCCCTCTAAGTTTAATTTTTAAAAAGCATTGTCTGATAACTTGATCTACGCTCATGTGCTTATTCATTCATTTGACAAATATTTGAGAGTCACTGTTGTAAATACTTGGGGCACATTAGTAAATAAAAAAGACAATGATTCATTTCTTCATGGAGCCAAACTTCTGGTTGAAGGAGACCGATAATAAATAGTCAACATAGTGAGTAAATTATCTGCTGTGTCAGTAGAAGCAGTAGGGCTGGGTGAGTAAGGAGGGATCAGGAATGCTGGTGATCAGGTTATGGCAATGAATACGGTAGCCAGGACAGGCCTGAGTAAGAGCTGAGATCTGAGCAAAACTATTGAAAAGTCACATGAGAGTCAGCCAGTTGGATATTCAGGGAAGCAGTTTTCCAAGCAAAGGGAACACTTAGAGTCAAGATCTCCTTGACACATGAGTAGCAATGCAGGAAGGCCAGTTTGGCTGGAGCAGGGTGAACAAGATGAGCTTAGCAGGAAATGAGCTTGGAGTGTGGTGGTGACTGTGCTATGTAGGACCTATGGGCCAGTTAAGGACTTTGATGTTTTGAGTTACTTAGGGAGATTTGGGGAGTTTTGAGAAGAGAAGTGACGTGATCAATTTCCACTTTTAAAAGGACTGCTCAGGCTGCTGTGTGGAAGAGACCCTGGGAAGGAGGGGGTAAGCAGAGAAGCAAAGACACCTAAGGGAGGCTGTGCAATAAGCTAGGGGGAGAACTGGTGGTGATTCAGATCAGGGCACAGCCAAGAAACGGGATGGTCAGATTCTGAGCATAGCTGGAAGGGAGACCAGCCAATAGGCGGATCAGATATGAGAGAAACTGAGAAGATAAATATTTATAATCCCAGTTTCAAGCTGCTCATGCAGATTATTTTTACATGGCAGTCCTCCTATTTTGATGCTTTTCAGAAGTACAATTCATTTATATACAAAGGATAAAAAACATCAGCTAAAGCAAACCAAAGAAGCAGTAAATAAAACAAACCCTGCGAACTGTGGCCCAGTGGCCTGCGGCAGAGGAGGAAGTCAAAGATTAAACAGAAAGGGTAGAACCAATTTTAGAAATCCAAATTTAATCTCAGCAGCATGGATCTTGCCCAGTTGTTTACTAAAAGTCACTTGACCTTTCAATATGTACTATACAAAACAATAGAAACAATTGCAAGTGAGATAGCTGCATGCAAAATTACTGGTGACTACGTGTACAAGGAGAAGATAGAAAAATTCATCCTCTGTCCTCATAAACTCTATGGTTGAACATTTAACTAATTTTAAGACTTTTCTGAAATTAATTTTTACATCTTTGCCTCTTGCTTTAGCAGTTCATCTTTTCAGCCTACTGCTCTGGCAGTCCATCACAAGATGCAGAGCTATCTCTCATCCTCTCTCACGCTTTCCATTCCCACTGCCACTGCCTAGTTGGGACCTGCATCAGCTCTTGCCCACGTTGTTGAAAGAGCAGGCTCTTTTTCCCTCTCTGTGTCTAATCTCTCTCTCCTCTTAAAAATTGCTTCTGACTTGGTCTTCCTAAAGTGCACTTCTGATAATATTGATTCACCTGCATGAGACCTCCTAATTAATTCTCAACTAGTTTGCTTGGTATACAAGGCCTCAGGGTTTACTTCCAACTGCCATGACAGTCTTCTTGCTGATTCCTCCTTTGTCACCAGCCCAATAAACTGCCTGCTATTTCCCAAAAGCTGTCCAGACTTTCCTGCTCTGGCACCTGTATTTGTAAAGTTTCTCCAATTGCAGGAACCATTCGCTCCCACCCCAATTCTGCCTTCTAAATATTTTTCAAGGCTGATTCAAATGTGACTTCCTTCATTAAAGCATTCCTAGTCCTTTAAATCAGGATAACCCTGCCCCCTTCTGAATTCTTATATTCCTATAGTGCATACGGTGCACTGTTTTTGGCACTGTTTTTAAGTTATCATCTGCCTTGTAGATGTTGTGTGTCTGGTTTATTTCTCTGATTACTAAATTCTTAAAGTCAGAGGCAGCATTGGAAATCTTTTTTTTTACCCAAAACATTTATAGCTATGCCTAATATTTAAAGCTCAATAAATACTTAGTTAATGAACTAATAAATGGGCAAGTAGGTGATGATTGTGACTTTATCCATGCCCTCCACAGATTTGTCACTCTAGAACTAGTTTTCCCATGTGAACTAGAAAGTTACTACTCTACATGTGTCCGGTGCTTTCATATGGCTTTGAGAAGGATAATTTCATTTGACTCTCACTAAAGTCCTATGTATTAGTTTTACAAAGAAGTCTGTTTCCAGAGAAGTAAATACAACTGTCATAAGTAACATTTGCTGGCTCAAGTTTACCTTTTATAAGAATATTTTTTATGTTATCTCATTTGCTCCTCTATATAAATCTGAGTCAGTCAAGCAGGAAGCCAATACAGTTTTTTGTGTATCAACCATGTGCCAGGTACTGTTACTGCTTATCCCCTTACGGGATGCGGAACTGAAATAGACAGTGTCTCTTCCCTGGAGCATCTTAAGTTCTAAGTTGAGGAAGAGACACAGTTAATTTGGAATTAAAACAGTCTCAAGTACTGATGAATGCTATGAATAAGATGAAATAGGGTGATGTGCTTGGAAGTTGCTGGCGTTGACAGTAGAGAGGATATTGCTTTGTCTATGACCATCTGGGAAGCCTACTGAGGATGTGATATTTGAATTGAGACCAAAATGGTGGGAAGGAGGCAGTTAACCAAAAACCCACAGAGGGAGCCTTTTAGGCAGAAGGAACCAGAGATATGCTCAAGGGAAGGAAAGAAGGCCAAAGAGGCTGGAAAGGAGGTGGGGGCGGGGAGTGGAAGGAGATGTCACTGGAGGGGAAGGTAGGGGTCCGTGTAGGCCTTCTTAGCAATAATAAACACTATGGCTACTTTCCTACCTGTGATGGGAAGTTATTAGACGATTTTCAACAGGAAAATATTGTGATCTGTTTTATGTTTGATAAATACTCCAGCTGATGTTCAGAGGATGGACTTGGGTGAGGAGGGGGTGAGCAATAGTGGAGGCAGCAGTCAATACAATAGGACTTGGAGGTAAAGTGGCATCTGCAAGGTCACTTGGCTGCTAAGGATGGGGATGAGAAGTGTGCCCAAGATCATGCAGAAGGTCAGTGACAGATGGGGTGAGTGTACTATACAAGGTCTTCAGGTTTTTAGAGTAATGCTTCTATTAGCATATGGTAGAAATACAAACACAGTACTTCCCAAGGCTTAATAGCAATTGACTAATTTGCTTTTATTGATATGGCCAATAAAAGGAAAGAAAAGTTGCATATTTTCCTTTTTTTCTAATTTGGTTTTGTTATGCTTAGTCTTAAGTTATTCCTGCATTTTTTTTTCTCATATACTTTGACTAATGTTACTTAAGATTTATATGCTGACTCATTTCTTCCTAATTACAGGTTTTTGGTGGCCATTTTAAATTATTTTTCCCCATGTCAAACTTGTGTTTTTAAAACAATTCAAGGAAAAGTATTTTAGAGCTAATCAGCGTTTGAACTAAGCTTCTTCGATGAGTAAAAATGTCTTATACAGAAAATGAGAAAAAGCAATATTGTGTTTTTAATTTAACCATATACATAGTCTCTTCATTAAAACTAAGTCTTTAAAATGTCTTTAATTTTATCATTAAAAAATAAAATATTTAAAACACAAATGTTCTGGAATGAATGAAACGACATGCAATTGTTACTCTCTGATAAATAAAATAGTAATTTTGTTTGAGATTATGAGAAAGTTTTGTAGGAGTATTCGCATCACAATCAGTAAGTCAGCGCTAGATCCTGGAATTAGGTTAAACCATCCATAGCAACTTTACAGAGAATTTCAGGAGAATTTTACAGAGAATCTTCTTTTCAATAAGAGACTGAACCACTCTGGGCTGTTTTTCTTCACATAGCTGGCTCTCTAGACCACTCTTTGTTGGCATTAATTTATTACCAACTATGTGTCAGGCACAAATACCAAAAATGGAAGTATAAAGATGATTAAAAACAGCCTGTTCTCAAGTAACTCACCCAAAGTAATAAACCAGTCCATCAGCAATTACTGTACATATTAGTTAACAAATAAAATGCTATTCCATCTGGTATAGTAGAACCAAGCCTGGGAGCACCAGGCAAAGGTACCTCACCCTGAGGACACTGGAGAAGGCTTCCTGGAGGAGCTGGCCCTTGAACTGACACTCAGAGGACAGGCTTGTGTTAGCCAAGCAGGGGTTTCAGAGAGGAGAGACTGTCAATCCTTTCTACCTTCGTTTGACTTGCAGTGGGAAGTTTTATGAATATATGACATGGATGGTTCATGCAATGCACTGAGCTAAAAGTCCTGTGTGACTTGTGGCTGTTGGTAGCTACAGAATGGTAGAAATAATGGGCTTTGATTTAGCACCACAGTATCTATAAAGCACGTTTCCACACTGAATCCTCTGCAATGGCACTCCAGGTTCACTTCCATTTGTGTCTAGTCAATCTCTCTTCTTATGAAAACTCCCTCTGACCTGACAAGCATCATCTTTTTCTCATTTTCCTTTTCTTTCTCTCTAGTTCTTCTCTTCAGTCCCTTTTATTTTTTGCTTACTCTTCGTTTTTCCATTTAAAAATCAAATTTATAGATGTTATGTGGTGCTAAACAAATGGATTCAATGCATTTGCACTGTGTTTGAGCAGTCCCACCAAAAGGAAACACTGCACAGAAATTTCTGATGCTCATTGAACATGTCTTTGCTTACTTGTTTAAGCAGAGTTTTGAGGTTCAAAAAGGCTTATGGAAAGGGCTACAGCAACCGCGTGCACAGTTTTTGCTCAAAGAGCCTGTTTTGCTACATCAAATAACAGTAGTATGAGCAGGAGCAACAGGAAAAGCTTGTGCTTGGTCTCTTTTCAGAAAAGGAAGCTGATCCCACTGAAGCCAAGTTTTACTAAAATAGCTCACAATAGGGGAACATGTCAAGACTGGGCCTGAGTGGGTATTTTTGTTAGTATTTACTTTGTAGATCCTGCTAACGTGTAAACAAGTTCTTGGCATTTATTTGGACAGTTTGGGGGTGTGCATTACCTTCTCCAGATACCTAGAATTTTATTTAGTGAATTGCAGATCTTCGATCTCTTTGTTGTTAAATGGTCTGAGTTGCCAAGCTTGTCAGCACATTCCTGAATGGAAAGTTCTCATGTTTGCAAATATGTGATTATTAGGAAGATGTGTGTGATGAATTAGCATCTTAACTAGATATTTTAATGTCATGCTACTAAAAAGTGGATTTATTGATTATTTGAAAATTCATTTCTCATATGCAGCCAACACACTTTGGGTAAATATTGGCTTTTCTCATCAGAACTCAAAGCTTAGAATTCTTGGGACAATTCTTGAGAACATGTTGGTTTGGATCCAAGGCAACCCTCCTGAGTTAGTTTGCAATGATTCTGAGGTTTAATGGAGAGGATCCTAGTTTGCTGTTTGGCTGCCTCTCTCTAACAATTCACTGTCTTGGAGTTTTGAATGTTTGAAATTGATAGGAGTATCCCCTAGGATGACGTGGCGAAACTGACCACAAAATGCCTTCTCTGTCTTATCTGCCATTGGAGATATAGGGTGACCCATAGGGCACTGGTGTCTAGATTTTTGGATTTTATTGACCAATAAAATTAAAAATGGAGGAACAACATATAGTTACCAAATCTCTGTTTTGCTATGCAAGACATTAAAAAAAATGCCCCAAAGACAAAAACCATCAATATTTTCCAAAAGAAAGCATATGTTTTAACATCAAAATGTAACAAGAATAAAATCTCTGAATAAATGAAGTCCTTCCCAAGAGAGGATGATTGGTGATTATTACATTGATATTTTCTCCACTGACTGGTGAAAATTTTGCTAAGGATTGTCATTCATCCTTGAATTTTATGTTGGAAACTGCTTTCAGAAGATCCTACATCATCAACCCACTTCTCATAGTCTGTGGTGCAGTTTTTGCTTTCTCTTTAATGAGTTAAGAGCCTGCAAATGTATTCTTGTCTTCTTTGGTGAAAGTTTATTAAAATTTTCATTATTGAAGAGTGAGTAAGTTAACATTGTTTCACTGACTATGTAGTTATGAGCTGATACTAATCACGTGCTAAAGAATGTGTGAAAGATATTTGAGGGTTTAAATGTTTGTGCTCTGCCCGTATCACTGGTCTCCACTCAGTTAATATAATTTTGCTTCCTGTCTGGCTTCAGCTTTTGCTTCCTTTCTCTGGATCACCTTTCTCAAGAGTTTTTGCTCAGTCAGTGAGAATTCAGTGACAGATTGCAATCTACTTTTTTTCAAAGTATCCTTCGGTATTTCAAAAAATTCCCCCAAGGGGTCTTTTAAGTTTCTGGAGAGCATTAAAGAATAGGGTAAATCATGACATGGAGACTTTTCAGGTCCTGGAACAGTGAATACATAGTTATACAAATGGGTTTTGGAAAATGGCAACCTAATGCCTGCCATACAGATATAAATATCGTACATTTTCCTTTTGACTCATATCATTGGCCACTTTTTGAAACGCTGGGATACCTTCATTGAAAATGAAAAGTAGAGAATGTTGGCTTAAACATGATTCATTTTATTCTTTTTTGGTTTTATTTGTGAAAAACAGTCTGCACAGCAGTCATCTTCATCTTCACCCAAATTGAGTGGAACATCATCTTCTTTCTCTTCCCGGGAAAATACAATAAAGACACCCAGCAGTCTGTCTTCCTCTTTACCTAAAGAAAGACAGTCTTGGATCGACCTGGTTAATAGTTCATCTGCTGCTGAAGATGTGGGACAATCTATAGCATTTGCTGTGCAGGTTCATTCACTGGCACCCTGTGAGGCAAACAGTTGCAAGGCCCTGGAAAACAGCTTTGCCACATCAGAAAGTGAATTTTTGAACTCTTTATCTAGTGACGACACTTCTTCACTGAGTAGCAACCTGGATCATCTTACTGTCCCGGATAAGCCTACTGGATCAAAGATGATGGACAGAGGTAAACCAAGAAATTGTTTATTTTTCTTTGGAGAATGAATATTCGTGTGTGGATGTGGAACTCTAATATGTATATTTGTAAAAAGAATGTTTAAAGTCATGAATGATGATTCAACAAGTAAACAGTCAAGTGGGGCTAGGCCCAAGAGCTGCTTCTGTAGAGGAGTTTGCATGTGGAAACCTCCAGCTTCAAGGCCGTTCATTACCCGCTGTAAGTGTCATTAACCAAAATGCTTATGACTATGTGGTCACAAAATACTGGTACTTTTCCACCAATCTGAGGGAAAGCTGGGCTCTTTTTTTGGCCCTATGTACTATGTTTTGGAGCTTGTGGCACTTAGATCAGGGTTCTGAAGACTGATATTTATAACATCACCTCCATGGTTCCTAACAAACATGGAGCAATGACCTTCCCTTGACCATGACAGCAGAGGAGGTCTGGGTCCTAGCTAGTCGGCTCCTGAAGATGCCCCTGTGGTTAACAGGAACACAGACAATTTGCATACACTTTAGAAGGAAACATTAGAACTTTTAAACACAAAGGGGAGCACAGCTTGTGCCTTTGAAAAAAACTTTTTAAGTCATAGCAAAGGAAAAAGTTAATGGAGTGCGGAAATTAATAACGTGAGCTTTCTTAATAGTCTTTGATGATTGATCCTTATGTTTTATTCAGACTAATTTCTTTCATTATTAGTTTTCAGTCAAGATGTTTCTTTTCTGATGGTCTGTGCCTTATTCATTCTGGTGTAAAACAAGCTTATCTAATAGAAGATACTGAGCAGTGAGAGAATGATGAGTTTGGTTTACATTTTTCTAGCATACTATTAAGAGAAAGTGGACCAGCTAAATTTCCATGATACCTAGCCAGAGTGGCCCAATGACATAGATGACTACTCTCTCCTTTGCCTTGGCCTAATCAGGGAAATTTCCGTGAAGTTCCCAAATTTTCAGATAAACCTATTACTTTAATATTTAATAACAGAGTAATTGAGGCCAAGGATTATAGTTGCAGACCCAGTTTTGTGTGTATGTACAGTATTTTAAAATATGTGAATTTGAATGCTCAGCCTAGAAACTATTCTGGAAGTCACCCCAATTGTCACCATTATCTGTTGCCTTACCCGAAGATGCTTCGCACAGTTGAGTTACCTGCCTGTCCTCTGATGCCATTTTCATTTGATACCCCTAATTTAGGCCAACGGTTTACTTTACATTAGAAAAAGTGAAGTAAATGAAGTCATTGGCAAATAACCTATTTCTAGAGGTCAATGATGTGGGATGGGAGGAGAATGGAAATACCGTTGAGGAATCAAGTGGGGATCAAGATTGGACTGCGAGAAATGGAAAACAGAGACTCAAGCTGGCCTCAGGCTTATGCAGTGCTGTCATGTAGAAGTAGTAGGCTTAATTTGTATCTTCTGGGAAGTACAAAACTGATGCAAATTTTGAGGTCAGTGGTGCAGGTAAAAGGAAGTAGTTTTAGGTTCAGCACAAGAAACTTCTTTTTAATGTTGAGAACTGTTCAAAATGAATAGGCTCCTTGGAAAGTAATGCATTCCATGTCATTAGAGGTGTTTACTCGTTCTGAGATAACCATTTTCATTGGGAATTAATTGCATGTTGCATATTGATCATAGTTTTTGTTCTTATGCGGATATGCTGAAGAGAGAATTTAAATATCTTGAACTAGGTGGCCTCTAACTTGATACTTAGAAGATCCTTCCAGATATAGGACTGATGGAGCTAAAGAAAATGATGAAAAGTATCACATCTATTCTTTTCCTGATAAAAACTCTTACTTTAATCCTTGGGCCATAAATAGAACTAAAAAGTTTCATGCATGGATACACACACACAGACACACACATAGCACCCCAGGATAAGGATGGCTTCAAAGGCAAAGTAGAGTATAAAATTACATTTGCATTTTTTTCCTAAGAGATAACCCTGCAGATTGAATTTTCCTTTAGGACAAATAACCTGAGAGTCATGGGAAGACGCAATTCTGGTCCATTTCTAAGTGTCATTCTGGGAATGCATGTGCTGTAGAGCCTGGCTGAGTCTCAATAGCTCTTTTAATCTAAGAAGAAAGGAACCTGGTTTTTTAAAATTTTGAGTTAAGTGTAGAATAGCCAACGAAATCTGTATACTTCTTCAAACAGCTTGACATGAAGGTATTCTTCTTGGTAGACAAGAAGAAAAAATAAAAGTATTTTTCCCTCACTGATTTGTCGGCAGTTGCCATATGTTACAAGATTTTTGCTGATGATTTTCTCTTGCTGATGGGGATTTGGTTAAATTCCCAGAAGAGTTAAACCGCATAAAGTCATTGCTATGGAAACAGCACCCCAGTCTTTGCCTGTGTTTGCGATGGCTTGCTCTTGAGTTGATCAGATTGTGTATTGTGCTTTTTTTTTTTTTATGTGTGTGTGTTTCTGTGTTGGAGAAGAAGGTAGATTTTCATTTTTGCGACTTCTAAAAATTATTATTTTTTAGCCGTCAATTGGAAAAAAGAAAAGCCCTGAAATTCCTGTGTCTGAAATATTGTTCAGGGTGTTTTATGACAGGGATTTAAGTTTTGACATGGTCCAAGACAGGAGTTAGGATTTTAAACTAAGTCCCAGTCTCAAGATGTGTCTGCTGGAGAAAGAGGATTTATCCTAGAAAGTATTCTGAAAGGTTAATAACTGAGTCCTGAAACAAGCAGGCAGTATGTATTTTAGCCTTTTTTCTATTTAGACAGCGAGAGAAATATTTTGCAGTTGGTATGCAATTAAAATTGTGGTTGCTAGAATTTTATACTGAATTTAAATACTCTTTTAGACATTTCTCCCCTGCAGTGTAAGCTATTAACAAAATGCAGGGTGTTAATTGCATCCTATTGCCATTCTACATTGGGACTTCCAGAGTTCCAGAGCTCTCAGATTCTTCACTGAGTCTTTCCACAAACAAAGTGGGAAAAGAGGTGATGGGGTTAATGGAATGTTCATGTCAGCTCAGTTTTGCTCTATACTGTTTCTTTCTTTTGTGAGAATTTATTTGGCGCATGACGTATGCCTCTGTGATGATGACCCACATTGTATGTCTCTACTTACATTATGCTGACAATGGGGAGACAATTTTACCTATAGTTACTCCACGAATGGAGTGACTATACCCCAGATGCAGAAAAGCTGAATAACCACTAATAAGATTAATACCTAATTTATGCAAATAAATTGTCAAGTACGAATGCAGCCAGAATGCATCTGGGAATCATGTTGAACAAAAAACACTTTTAATGAAGAGACAAACATGCTAGAGCGTGCATGACATCTCAGGAAAGTGACATAAATGAGCCAGATTTTAGGATTTAGCAAACATTACCAAAAATTTTATACAATCTGAGTGTGAAGAGTACAGATGCTATATTATTTTAGCTAGCTACTTCAGATGTTGCTGTAGGAGTCATGTGGCATGTCTTTTTATGAAGCCAGAAGATAATAAAAAGAAAAAGTTGAATGCTGAACTCTATTAAATTTAGTATTATTTTTATTATTCTTTGGAGTTCCTAACATGTACTCATATACTTTGTGCTAACAGGAATACAAAGATGAGCAAGATACAATTTCTGGTCTAAAAAATTATAACATCTAATGGAGAGAGTGGGAGGAATAAGACTCATTTAACAAAAGAAAGCGGAGTCAAGTAAGTGCCACAGAGAGACACAAAGTACCTGAGGGATTTAAAAGAGAGCAGGGACTTAAAGTACAGAAGATTCACATCTAAGTGATCTAAGACGTGATGTAAGTGGGAGCATCTGTGCATAGAGAGGGGAGCCATGGGAAAGAGGGATGGAAAAGAAGTTCGGATGATGTCAAATATTGGGCTAGTCATTAGTTTATTTCAGTAGATAACGGATGGCCATTTCTAATCAGGGTAATCCTATAATTGGAGCTATACTTTGGAAAGGTTATGTTAGCTTTAGAATTTGGGGTAGAAGAGTATAGTGGTAATTGGAAATCAGAAGAGTCAGGAAAATTTTGTAATCCTGGGGTGGCAGTAGAAATAGGAAACAAAAGACAGACTTGAGGGGTTCCATAGCATGCCTATCAAGATAGAGACTCATCTTGGTCTTTGTATCTCTGTTACTTAATTTAGTCCCTAGAAAATTTCCTAGTGATTGTATTTTTTGAACTATAATTTGAGAAGTGATCTGAAAACAGGAATAAATATTTGCTATTAGGAAAATCTTAAATCTATAATTGTTGACCTCAGTGGCATTGACCTCAGGCATGGATGATCCACTACCTGCTTTCTCTGATCCATGCCCAGTGGCTGAATATCCCTAGAAGATGTTATGAAATAATGCTGATTACGTTACCTGAAAATTTGTGCAATATAAGTAGGTCATTTGTAGGTCTCAGAACTTTATCTCATCTTTTTTTTTAAAATTACTTCGTATATCTTTTTCTGAGGCTAGGAGCTATGAGTGGAAGATGATGGGGCAAAGGTTTTGAAGATGATGACGAGGATAATCTAGATTTTGGAGGTATGTAATCTTAGAGGGGCAGTGACAGTTTGCAAGAAGTAGGAGAAGTAAGGAATTGGAGGTCATAACCAAAGATGAAAGATATATAAATTCAGAAGAGAGAGAGTGTGAATAGGAAAAAGAGGATACTTTTACCCAGAGAGAAGTAAATTTACAGGTGAAGCTTTTATAGGTGAAGCCTTTGAAATTAGCCGTGTTTGACATCCCTTTTAATGCTATGCTACCAGAGCTGTGTTTTAACAATAACTTTTTGTTTATACAGAGTATGGAAAACAGCACTGGGAGAAAAAGTACAGAACATTTTCATATTTGATGGTAGAATGATTTCTAAGTCAACCTAACTTGAGCCAAATTGAGGTGCGAAGGTTTATCCTCGCTGTCGGTCTGGCAGTGATGCAGAAGTTCTTATTACATTATGTGGTCAGGTGGACGAAAATGGTTTTGAAAGTTGTCAAATGGTCTTCAGTTCTTTTCCTTTCTTATATCTTCTTCCTGTTTTTGATTAAATGTTTGATTTTCTTGTTCTTTTCATGACTCTTTTCATATTTACATACTTCAGCGTTTCTTTTGTTTCATAGAGATTTTTTGTTATGGTGAAATATATGGTATATATCAAAAAGTGTACATATATATAGATAGATAGATCCCATGTAGCCACCACTCTGGCCAAGAAATAGAGATTAGCCAGAATTCTAGAAGTGCTTGTGAAATCCTTCCTGTGTAACCGGAATTGGTTCATTTTCATTGCTTTATAGTATTCACTTGTTTTAATATACCACAAAAAAATATATCTACTAAGGATGAACATTTGTTTTTCCAGTTTTGGGCTCTTATGTAAAATGCTTCTATGAACATTCTTTTTTAAAAAAATTAATAGACAACTTTTTAGAGCAGCTTTAGTTGTACACAAAAATTGAGCAGAAAGTACAGAGAATTTCCGTATATTCTCTCTTCCTCTGCACATTTTCCTCTATTATTAATATCTTGCATTAGTGTGATTTACTTGTTACAACTGACAACCAATATTGAAACATTTTTATTAACTAAAGTCCATAGTTTACGTTAGGGTTCACTCTTTGTTCTGTATAGTTCTATGGGTTTTGACAAATGAGTGATGTCATGTATCCACCATTACAATGTCATATATGATAGTTTCACTGCCCTAAAAATCTCTTGTGCTCCATCTATTCATCTCTTCCACTCTTTCCCCAAGCCCCTGACAACCACTTATCTTTTTGCTCTCTCTTTAGTTTTATCTTTTTCAGAATATCATATAGTTGGAATCATATAGTATGTAGCCTTTTCAGACTGGCTTCTTTCACTCAGTAATATTCATTAAAGTTTCCTCCATGCCTTTCTGTGGCTTGATAGTGCATTGCTTTTTATGGCTGAATAATATTCCATTGTCTGGATGTATCACTGCTTGTTATCCACTCACCTATTGAAAGACATCTTAGTTGGTTCTAAGTTTTTGAAATTATGAATAAAGCTGCTATAAATATGTGTGTGCAGATTTTTGTGTAGATACAAAATTTTCAACTCATTTGGGTAAATACCTAGGGGTGTAATTGCCGGATTGTGTGGTAAGACTATGTTTAGCTTTGTAAGAAATACCAAATTGTCTTCCAAAGTAGCTATACCATTTGCATTTCCATCAGCAATGAATGAGAATTTCTATAGCTTCACATCCTCACCAGCATTTGGTCTTGTCAGTGTTTTGGATTTCTGGCATGCTAGTAGGTGAGCAGTGGTATCTCACTGTTGTGTTAATTTGGAATTCCCTAATGATATATAATGTTGAGTGTCTTTTCATATGCTTATTTGTCTTATTTGGTGAGGTGTTTGTTGAAATATTTTG
The DNA here is from genome assembly GCF_041296235.1 of Equus asinus. Classification (NCBI taxonomy): domain Eukaryota; kingdom Metazoa; phylum Chordata; class Mammalia; order Perissodactyla; family Equidae; genus Equus; species Equus asinus. Next base: position 34,908,241 of record NC_091790.1, read on the forward strand.
CCCACTTTTTATTTAGATATTTGTTATCTCATTGTTGGGTTCTTTGTATGTTTTGGAGAGAAGTCCTTTATCATATATGTGTTGTAAATGTTTTCTCCCAGTCTGTGGCTTGTTTTTTTCATTCTCTTCATGAAAATTCTTATGCATGTATCATGATCCACATATGCCTGAATTTCTCTAGGGGTGTATACCTTGGAATGGAAGTGCTGGCTGTGTATATGCCTATCTTTACCTTTTCTAGACAATGACAATTGTCTCCTGAATTGCTTGCACCAAGTCATCTCTCTCCAGCCTGAGTGCTAGCTTTCAAAGCCCCACATCCTTACGAGTAATGTCGGACTTCTAAATTTTGCAAAATTGGCAATCTTGATTATCAGTTAGCATATTTTCAGATGTTTGTTTTCACTCTTTTACCTGTACTTCTTGGATTGCTTTTGTTTTCCCAACGGATTCAGAGGAGTTTATATATTCTGGATACTCTTTCATTGGCAGTTGTATGTATTGCCAATATCTTCACTTTTTGACTTCTCTTCATTTTTTAATGGTGTATCTTAATGAATAGAAGTCAATTTGAATGTGGTCAAATTTATCAATGTTTTTCTTTATAGTTAATGCTTTTTTGTCTTCATCAAGTAATTTCTCCCTAGACTGATACTATGACGAAGATAACTGCCATATTCTATAAACTTTAATCCACTTGGAATAATTTTTATGAGTGCCATGAATAGGATACAACATCATCTTATTCCACATGCATGTGTAGTTTTCCTAGTATTGTTGATGTAAAATCCATCCTTCTCCTGGACATCCACATGGGTCCTCAGTGCCATCTTGGTTATAAATCCAGTGCTGTTGCTTCTAAGACTTCTGTCTATCCATTGGGCTATTTTTTCTACCTTGGCTCATACCACTCTTTTTAAAAGTGAGTCTTAATACCTGATAGGACAGGTTTTTCTACCTTGTTTTGTTTAAAGAGTGTTTCAGACACTCTTAGCCATTTTATCTTCCATACAAATTTTAGAATTACCTAGTCAAGTTACACACACATGCATACACACACACACGACGCTTTCCGACTTATGTTTTAAAAGGATTGCTCTGACTCTTTTGTGAAGGACAGACAGTAGGGAGCATTGGTGAAAGCAGGCTGGTCAGCAAACAAGCTGTTGCAACTGGTGGTTCAGGTGAGAGATGACGGTGGCTTGTCCTAGGGCAGTGGTACGGGTGGAAGATGCTCAGATGCTGTGTATTTTTCAGAGAGCTGGTGGGATTTGCTGTTGTGAGGTTTGACAGAGAGAGAGAGGAGTCAAAGATGATTCCAAGGATTTTGGCCCAAAGGACTAAAAGAAAGGAGTTGTCATTTCATGAGATGGGAAAGACCTACTGTTGGAGGTATGAATCAAGAATTTGGCTTTGAACACATTAAATTTGAAACACTGCACAGAAATCCATGTGAAGATGTCAAGTAAGCGGTTGATATATGTGTCTGGAGATCAGGGGAGGGCTTGGAGATGTACAATAGGTAATGACCTCCCACCTTTTGTTAGGTGACATTTGATCTGAGAACTGAATGGCAAAAAAGAACCTACACATGTGAACCACAGCTGGCAAAGTACCTAGACAGAGAGAAAATAAAGTATAAGGGCTTGAGCACTGAAACAAATTTTGAGGTCCAGAAACAGAAGGAAATCCAGTGTGGCTGGAATACAGTGGGCAGGGGAAGCACAGGAAGAGATTGGAGAACTTGGTCACAGCTGGCTTATGTGGCAATTAGCAGATCCTGTAAGGTGTTTGGGTTTTGTTCTAAGTGCAAGGGGATGTTTTTGGAGGAATTGAAGCTGGGGAGTGTTATGGTGTGGTTTATATTTTTAAAAAATCACTGCCCTACATGGAAAATGGATCTTAGGAAGCTGAAGTAGACCAGTTATGTAGTTGTTGAAACAGGCTAACAGTGAAATGATGGTGGCCTGGACTAAGGTAGTAGCAATGGGGGAAGGAGCAGGAAAAAAATACACATATTTGGGATATTGTAAACATAATACGTAAGAATGTAAGATTCATGAAATTCTTGCCTATTTTAGTCTATCTCTAGTTTCTAAAATGCACTGCCCTAGCACACAGTGGACATTCAAAGAATATTTGATGGATGAATTGAATAAATGTATGGATCAAATGTGTAGGGGAAAGAAAGGCATCAAGGATGAGTCATAAGTTTTCCAGCACATCCAGTCTCCTGTATTATTAAATATAATTGCAACTATGTAGGATTGTTCCTGGAGAAAGGTTTGCAGGTAGGAATGTAATGGTTGTATTTAAATATGCAACTCTAAATATGTACACTGAGGGTTTTCTATAAGGCAAAAATAAGGGTGTTATGCAAGTAATTATAGATCACACTAAACTGTAGTCATAGAGATAAGGCAAATAGAGCTCTGTCTTAAAAGGTAAGAGCATTTATCTGCTCCAAACCTTCATTTTCTGCTTAGTGAAATTGACATAGGTAACTTCTTCCTTCCTCTCGCTTCATTGTTCCTGTCCTGAAGTGGCCCCCGTCCATTCCTCCGCTCCTTCTGAATCTTCCATTTTTATATTTTGCACTCACTTTTCTCCATCACGGATCCACATGACTGATGGATCCAGCAGTTTGTGGAGTCAAGGTCGACATATTTATCTACAGTGCATTGGATTTTTATCCCTGGTTTTAGGCAATTTTCTGACTTTTTTTTTCCCGTTGAAACTCCACCTCACAAATATATTTTAAAAAGAAAGAAAAACCTGGCCAAATGCCTTTTTTGTGTGCATGCCAATATTTTTTGTTTTTTTAGGATGTGTTCAGATATAGAAATTTTATGTCTACTTTAAATATTTCGCCTAATCCTGGGTGCTCATAGGATTGTAAGAATTCATTTTACGAAGAAATGGAATCTTTGTTTAAAGAATGTAAAGCTTGATGTAGTCCCATTTGTTCATTTTTTCTTTTGTTTCCCTTGCCCGGTCAGACATGGGACTTGAAAATATGCTGCTAAGACTGATGTCAGAGTGAACTGCCTATGTTTTCTTCTAGAAGTTTCATGGTTTCAGGTCTTACATCCAAGTCTTTAATCCATGTTGAGTTGATTTTTGTGCATGGTGTAAGGGAATGGTCTACTTTCATTCTTTTGCATGTGGCTGTCCAGTTTTCCCAACACCATTTATTGAAGAGACTCTCCTTTCTCCATCGTATGCTCCTGGATCCCTTGTAGAATATTAGCTGTCCATAAACGTGTGGGTTTACTTCTGGGCTCTCAATTTTGTTCCATTGATCTGTGTGTCTGTTTTTGTGCCAGTACCATGCTGTTTTGGTTACTACGGCTTTGTAGTATATTTTGAAATCAGGAAGTGTGCTACCTCCAGCTTTGTTCTTTTTTCTCAGGAATCCTTTGGCTATTCGGGGTCTTTCGTCATTCCATGTAAATTTTAGGATTCTTTGTTCTATTTCTGTGAAAAGTGTTGTTGGAACTTTGATAGGGATTGTGTTGAATCTATAGATTGCTTTAGGAAGCATGGACATTTTAATGATGTTAATTCTTCCAATCCAAGAGCACAGAACATCTTTCCATTTCTTTGTGTCTTCTTCAATTTCTTTCAACAATGTTTTATAGTTTTCGGTGTACAGATCTTTCACCTCTTTAAAAAAAAAAAGCAAATGTAAAGCTATTTATGAGATGCTTGGGCAGTGGACTCAACCTAAGAGTCTTTCCAAAAATCACTGCCAAACAATGCAATATTAACAAAACAAAAGAACAACATTAAAGATCGTCCAGTAAACTGTTCTTATCAGTAAAAGGAGTAATACAGTAGAAGAGCATTGAGTTGGCTTACTTAACAGAAACATCAAACACCCAAAAGAAAATAGGTACATGACTCTGGCAGAGAAGGTAAAGTTAATATAGAAAAATGAGGGGAATAAAAATGAAACAACTGCTCTTCTCTCAGACTTGAAAGAGCACAAGTAAAAATACTAGCTTTATAGTTGGATGCTCTCTCTCAATCTGATTTCTCACTGGTACCATTTCTTTTGTCTGCCATCTTGTTTTGTTTTAATCACCTCTCTTCCAACTACCATTCTCCCAACTTTGTGTTCTCTATTTCTAGGCACTTAGACCTTTGTTTTACACAGGGCCAGCTTACCATGACTGTGACTCTTACCTTCTGATCCTGATTGGAACTGGTTCGTTATCCCCAGGTGCTCAGTTCAAATGCCCAAGCAGAAAATCTGATTATCCAGCCTGTGTCTTAGGTTGCTGGCCAGCTTGTAAATTTCCTGTCCTAGGTTCTGGTCCCTGTGGCCCTGTGAAAACTGAGTTTGAGGTATAAAACCTGGGTGCCTTAGAAGCAGAGGCTCTGAGTGGAGATTTTTCCTTTGGAAGACAGAGTAGTGGGAGCAGGGATCTGAGCCTTGGCCTGTCCAGTCTAACCAGCTACCATCTGTGTATTGCCTGATTTGAAATCTTCTTCATTGAGCATTATTCAAAAGAAAGCACATCAAGTATAATTATAGTATAGCATAGTGTGCAAGGCTATGAGCTTTGGTCATAACCTAGGTTTCTCTCCTTGTGACTTTGGTAAGGGTTTCTATCTTTCTATGTCTTGACCTTCTGTCCTTTATATCAGGGTTAATAATACTTTCCTCATAGGGTTGTTACAAAGATAATGAGATAATGTTGGTGTAGCAGTTAACACAGTGTTTGTCACATAGTAAAAACTCAGTACCTGATAGCTATCTTTCTGCAGCAGAGGCAGAAATAGGTGATCTCTGCCTCAAAGTTATACTATGCTAATGTTCTTGCTTAGTACTATCCTTACTGTTAAAACGAGTCGTCCAGATTTATCCTTGTTATATAATTTAAATTTGTCATTACGATCCTGTTTTTTGCTACAATATAATGTAGAGTTATCAGAATCACTAATTAAAGGAAGCCTGTAAAATACTTTTGATCTCTTGGCATCAGGTGCTATAATAAATAACATTCGTAAAGTCTTAAAGGCTATAGGTAATGTCCAAATGACTATGCAGTTATTTCTTCTCTCTGTAACAAGTGCCTTCCATCGTCTTCCTTTTGCAAACACTTAAAACATCGTACATGAAACAGGGAATACTGTTTTCCACCTAAGCTATTCCAAGTGTTTCATGTTTGGGAACTAACATTACCTTCCTTGGGACATCATTTAGACTTTTCCAATCTCAAAAAGGTTTCCTTTCAAATTCTGATATGAAATATAGTATATGAGTTCCCCTCCGGTCTCCTGAAGCCAGCATTTATGTTCTGAAGAGAAAATAAAAACCACATTCTAGAAAGCACAAGGAAACACCAAAAATAAGATAGCGGGGGAGGCAAAGTTGAAAATACAGCATTTAAAGAGATAATCTGCATACAGTGTTCTCAACAGCCAAATTCTGGACCTACTGGAGCATGCCTGTCCTGTCAGAAGCAGACAATAGGCTGGGATACGTAGGAGGATGAGAAGGGAGTAGCACATTCATTTGACATAATCTTGGAAAGGAGTGAACTTCTAACCATTAGTTAAATCTTGTTTTGTCTCGTTTGCTATTGTCACCAAGAAAGATCTTATTAAAAAATCAACAACACCATTCCTCTCTTGAGTCTAAATCATTGGATTGTTGACTTAAGTTTGGGGAAAGTTTGCTAGCCTTGCGACTCAGCAGTTCTGGCATCACCTAGGAGCTTGTTAAAAGTTTAGAATGTCAGCACTATCCCAGATGGACTGAGTCAGAATCTGCATTTTAACAAGATCTCTAGATGATTGTTTGCCTGTTAGAGTTTGAGAAGACTGGCTTAGAAGCCCACGGGCCTGCACAGTGTGGAACTGAGCTTTTACTCTTACTTCCATCACTGATTTGCATCTTGGAAAGGTCACTTACTGGTTTTCAAGAATCCCCACTTTTTTCTCATCCATAAAATAAAAATAGTTTTTATCTTCCTTGGCAAACACAGGGAGGCTAGATGAGATAGACTATAAAGTGCCTCATGTGGTGAAGGGAATTAAAGTCCTGCTATTTTATGTTAGAAGAGTAAAATATCCTCTTGAGAGGAAGGATAGCAATTGCATTAGAAACACTTGACTGTCAGACAAGATTCGTTTACGTTGCTCCAGAAGACAAGGGAGGTGGAAATAATTAACTTGGCTTCTGTTTCCAATGGAAGAGAGACCAGTGGTCTTTCCTGCCAATCTTTTTTTTCTGGCTCTTTTTACAATCTGGTAAGATGCGAGAAATAATCTAGTGCTTTCTAATATGAAATTATAATTTAGAAAAATATTTAGATAAAAAGATGAGAGGGAGATTTAAAAAATATTACTTTATGGAGAAGCCTCTTAAAGGTACAGGGATAGCCCTGCTGAGTTAACAAGCCAGCGCTAGTCTTCCCTATAGTGATTGCAAAGGACTCTCACCTCTGCTTTGGGGTCAGGTGCAAGCTGTGTTTTATTGTGCACTTAGACACTTTGGGTTCTCTTTTGTCCTATGATTCTGTTTATCATCTGCTTCCATTATTATTGGATGCTCATTTTACAGGCCTGTGAAGACGTAAGCATCAGCCATGAGCAGCCGTAAAAACAATATGACGTCCCTGGCTAGTGGACATGGTTGGATCACAGGTGTGTCCCCTGAGTATCTAGTGGTATGTTGTACATCTCTCAGATTATGACACAAAAAAAGCCAATAAGGGTATTTTCTTGACTCCTACCATCATCATTTATTATTTTATTGTCCTTATGGTTGCAGGCGATTCCAGAATCAGGTTATTAGAGGTCAGACCTATAGTCTTTCAGTTTCAGGATTCCTCTGAGAAGAGATAGATGGCTGAGAGGCAAGAACATAGTGGTAATTTGCCTTTCATTTTTTCCTCCATTTCTCCAACAGCTTTACCCTTATCTGAACGTACTCACTCCTTATTATTATCTCCAATTTCTAAGTGAATCCAAACAAAGTGTTCATTTTTTGGATGTTATTTGGTCATATTTTAGGTGAATTCTGTACTAACTTTCAGTAGTCTCAACAAGTCCACTTTATCTTGTTAAAGTGTGTTAATTTTAAAGTTCCACTTTTTCTTGGAAGATCAAGTTATACACACGCGCACACACACACACACACACACACACTATACAGGCATTCACACTCCACACACACAGGCATAACCATGTCCTCATGGCTAATACACCAAAGTTTAAGCTAGGGTGAGGAATTTGTGTGTGTGTGGAAGACAACCTCTGATGTCTTTAACATAAAGATAATATCTACCTATATAAATATATTAAATAGTAATAAAATTATCCCAAATGGGAGTCCTATTTATTTTTCATTTAGGGAATGTATTTTATGCCATGTTGTTCTAAAATTCTAAAGATATTTTCCTCTTTACCAATTTAATATCTGTTGAATTAGATGTGTGGTCTTAATATAATCATTTTACTCTAACATAATTACAAATTAATATATTAGTCAAAAGTAATTTTATTTTCTATCACAACCTTTAGTAGCACAACTGAACTGCTTGTGGAACACAGAGAAATTTAAAGGATCCATTCTATTTATCTTGTTATATACTTGTTTGGTTTGCTTCTTGAAGTTTGTTAAATATATATCACTTAAAAAACACCGTGATACCAAATGCTGTGTATTTAGGCTTTCTTGAAAGTTGATTCCTACCTGCCTACCTTTAAAAAAAGACATACAAAATTATCGTCTTCTTGTATATCTGAACACTTCCAGAGTCCTCAATTCTGATGTTCTCTCTAAGAGTCAGATGTCTTTTCATTTAAGTTTCTTAAGATTTCCTAATGTCTCCAGCTTAACTCTTGGGCTGTTACCATGCTTAGTATTTCTCCTGTGCAAGTATCATCAGTTATCATGATAATCTCATAAAAGCCTACGTTTTTTACAGCTTTATTGAGATATATTTCACACAACATAAAACTCACACATAAAAATGCACAGTTCAGTGGTTACTATACTCACAGTTGTGCAGCTCTCTCCACAATCTGAGAACACTTTCAACATCACGGAAAGAAGCTCATCCACATTAGCTCTGATTCTCCTTTCCTGTCCCCAGGCAACCACTAATCTACTTTCTGTCTCTATGGATTTGCCTATTCCAGACATTTCATGTAAATGGACTCATACAGTATGTGGTCTTTTGTGCTGGCTTATTTTACTTGGCAGAATGTTTTCAAGGTTCATCCATGTTGTAGCATGTATCAGTACTTCATTTCTTTTCATTGCTATCCATTCTTCAGTTGATGAACTTTTAGGTTGTTCCAACCTTTTGTCTCTATGAATAGTGCTGCTATGAACATTCACGTACAAGTTTTGTGTTAATGTATGTTTTTAATTCCTTAGAGTATATACCTAGGCATGGAATGGCTGAGTCATATAACTCTACATTTAGCATTTCGAGGAACCGCCAAAGTGTTTTCTAAAGTGGCGGCTCCATTTTACATTCCCACCTGTAATGCATACAGGACCCAGTTTCTCCGCATTCTTCCCCACACTTAATTATTGTCTGTCTTTTTCATTTGCACCATCCTGGTCGGTGAGAAGTAGTATCTCACTGTAGTTTTGATTTGCGTTTCTCTAATGACGGATGTTGTTGTGGACCTTTTCATGTGCTTATTGACAGAAACCCATTGTTGATGTTTGCACATGGCTTGAACCAAAAAGTCTAATTGTGTTCAAATGTAATTTTGAATATTTCCCCCTTTTTTGAGACTGTTTCGGTAGAGAACAAAGAGGTTTACTGACCAATGCTGTAATTAGTCCGTAGTAAAGTCAGTCCAACATCATTGCTTTCTGTTTAATGAAACAGTATTGGCAACACCTGTGGTGACTTTCTGGCCATAAATGGAGGAAAACTAATTGTTGCTTAAAGATTTCTCATTTTACGAAAGTAAACTGCAAAGTAAGTGAAGTTTGCTAGATTTTGATGCTCATAGATAGCTATGGTGTGCTTTGTTCTCCTCTTTGGAGAGGCCTCTTTTTCCAGTTCCTCTGAATGCCATACTTCTTATATGGTCCTCCATCAAGCTCATTCTCAGGACAAAAAATGAAATGTGTAGACGCTAAGGAGTACATGGTGGAAAAGAAATCTCATTGTGTATCTTTTGCAAGATCATTTTCAGAGAATGAAGGAATAAAGGACTGAAGTTCTTAGTAAGAAATTAAAGCAACCTCAAGAGATGTGGATTGTCTTTGAGTAACTTTCTGTTTCATTTGAGATCCTTTCAGTTGCATATGACTGAAAACCATACCCACAGTATCCTAACAAAGGCAATGTATAAGCTCCCATAAGCTGAGAGGCCTCCAATGGTCTTCCACGTCTCAGTTCAGTGTACTGTGGGTTGGCTCCATTCTCATAATTCTTAGGATGATTCCAAGAAGCTTCCAGCTCACATCATCACACTGCTCAGTTTAGGAATAAAAAGAGATTGCTTCCCTGATCCCCAAACCAGAGCCTTGGAACTGAGTTTCTCTGATCCAGATTGGCCTGACCTGAAACACATGCTCCTCCCTGAGTCAATGACTGTGGGCAGCACAATGGACTGGCCATTGGCTTAGCCTAGCACATATGGTCCCCCTTGAATCCTGGGTGGAGTGCTTCACTAGGAGCACTGGGGCTGAAGCTGGCAAGGCACGATTAAGAAGGGGAGTGGAGGTGTGTGACAGCGTGAATAGTGATCATTATCTGCTCAAAGCCACAGACCACAGGCAGAGTCCTTCTCTCAAAGGGCAGTTCTAGGAAGGACATTAGAAAGCCATCTGGAGCAACTTTTTTGATCTTTAGGGTGTGTATTAGTTTGCTAGGGATTGCCTTTCTCACCATTGTATTTTAGAAGCAGATAACTTGTTTGGTTTCACAGGTTCACAGATGGAGAGGAATTTTGCCACAGGATGACTCATTCCCTGAGTCTTACCAATAACAGATTTAGATGAATATTTGGACTAGATTTTGGACTTAGAATTGGTGTTGGAATGCGTTAAGAGTTTTGGAGATGTTGGGATGGGCTGAATGTATTCTGCATGTAAGAAGGACATGAATTTTGGGGTCCTAGATGCTAGACTATTATGGGTTCAGTTGTGTCCCTCCAAAATTCCTATGCTGAGATCCTAACCACCAGTACCTTAGAATGTGGCCTTATTAGAAAGGGGGTTGTTGCAGATGTAATTAGTTAAGATGAGGACAGTAAGGTGAGCCCTAATCCAATATGTAACTGGTGTCCTTATAAAGAGAGACATTTGGATACAGAGACATGTACACAGGGAAAACAGTATGTGAAGATGGGAATTATGCTGCCACAAGCCAAGGAACCACCAGAAGCCAGGAGAGAGGGCTGAAACAGACCCTTCCCTAGGGTCTTCGAAGGGAACGTGGCTCTGTCACAACAAAGCATCATCAACTCAGTGGCTTAGACAACAAATATTGATTGTCTCACAATTCTGGAGGCTGGAAGTCTGAGATCAAGGTGTCAGCAGGGCCTTCTTTTAGCACCACAGGGTTCAATGTTCTCTTCTTGATTTTAACTGGATTTATTGTTATTGCTTTTTTTTCATTTTGGCAGAAGAAACAAAAGTGTCTGAGGATGATGAAATGGAGAAGCTCTACAAATCACTAGAGCAAGCTAGTCTCTCTCCTCTTGGGGACCGTCGACCTTCCACCAAAAAAGAGTTGAGAAAGTCCTTTGTCAAGCGGTGCAAAAATCCATCCATAAATGAGAAACTCCACAAAATCCGAACCTTGAATAGCACATTAAAGGTAAATTATTTCAGCTTGTGGATGAACTCTGTGGATGCATGGCGAGGAATGGCTGGTTCTGCAGAGAGATTCATGTTAAGCACAGGTGGGTGGAGGGGAGGGCAGAAACAGCAAATATAATCTCTATGGGATGAGATGACCCCTGCATTCTTAAAGCACTGGCACATTCAAGCGATAGCATCCAACACAGTTTTCTACAGTAGGCCTTGATTTTTACATTCACTCTGGGATAAAATTTCAGATGTTAAGCTCCTAGAAAGACTGTGTGTAATTTGACTTTTTAATCTTTTTACCTAGCACAGTAAACGTCAATGAGAGCTTAAGATGGTCAACTCGTGAGAATAGACAGTAATATTAATAAGATCTTGAGATTTCTCCTGCCTTATTAAGGGTGGCTTCTTCTGTATTACATCCAGAAGAACATTTCTAGATTTCAGATACAGCAAAGACTTAGTGACTCTGAGCTGTATGCTCTGGAGCCAAGAAACACCGTGAAAACAAGGCAGTGGGAAATATACACTTCATCATAATAGACCAGCGATGATTTCACAATGGAAATGAGGGACAGTGTACAGGACATACTGAAATTATTTTCAGGGCCTCCTGTAACTAAAATGGTTCTTCCTAACAAAAGCATCTTGCTTTCACATTTAGATAATAGTATGAACAGGAGGATACCAGGATACATTGTAAAATTGTCCTGACTTAGCCTGAATTACAATTAGCCTTGAATTAGATTTATAGATTCTGAAAAGCCTTGATAGATCCTGCAATTTAATTCTGTTTTGTACATGTCCTTTTGCATCAAGAATTTGAGTCCCTTTCCAGGAAAAAAATATCAGCAATCAAAGGACAAAGCTACAAAGAGATGGCTGGGTGACTCTTCATCAGGTGTCCCCGTTAGTCAATAGAAGACCCAAGCACCCCAAAAGGCCGCAAAAATGAGGCCGAAAAATAACAGACAAAGGTGTGTTTTAATTATACAAAGAAAATAAAAGGAAGAGAAATTCCCTAATATTTAATGATGAAAGATATCACTAGCATTCATTTCAAAGGCAAATATGTTACATTCCACAGTATGTATAGGGTTGGTAAATATGTTTGGTCATCGAATGCAATATGCCATAGTATGTTGGAATTTTGCTGTCTTATAACTGATCCAAGTGAATACATTTTTCATTGAACAATTATTTCCCGAACCTTGCTGTGTGCCAGGCACTGTTCTAGGGCACTGGGACCATTGAGTGGACCCCACCGGACAATGGAAACAGAGAGGAACAGTTAGTACTGTAGTTGATACAAGCTTGGAGTGCTTTGGTAACCCAGAGGGGGGAGTGGCTGCTTATCTGAGGCCATTAGGGACAATGTCATGGAGGTGCTGACAACTGTAAGTTGTCATGGGTAAGAGATAAAGAATATTAGGAACAGAAGGGAAGAGCATTCAAGGAGGAGGAACTGGCCTAGGCAAATGTATATCAGTGGATGAGATGTTGCAGTCCCTGTTGGGAGAAACAGCAAATAGAGGCTGGGGAGGGGATGGGCAGTTCAGGCCATTTCTAGAAAGTGAAGGACTGTGGTTTCAGATTTCCACAGAGCAGCAATCTTAGACCTCTACACCTCCACAGGACCACGCCCTGACCTGGCCACTGGAAGGCCAGGTTTGTACAAAGAATTCGAAGGTTTTATCAGCCCATATGGTTCTCCATGACCGCTTTATCCGTGAGCTATGGCCATGGAATTGATGAATTCAGCCTCTTTTTCTTTTCTCCCTTGTGTTAGTTATCTATTGGTAGGCAACAAAATACCCCCCCAAATTTAGCAACTACAAACAGTAAAAACTTATTATTTCACAGTTTCTGTGGGTCAGGAATCTGGGCATGGCTTGGTTAGATACTTCTGCCTCCAGGTCTCTCACAGGGCTGCAACCCAGGCGTCAGCTGGGGCTGCATTTCATCCCTCCACTGGAGGAGGATGCTTCCAAGCTTGCTCATCTGGTTGTTGGCAGGATTCAGGTCCTCACAGGTCGTTGGACTGAGGGCCTCAGTTGTTCACTGTCTGTTGGCTGGAGGCCACCCCCAGTTCTTTGCCCTGTGAGCCTCTTCATAGGGCAGCTCCCAAAATGTAAGCTGGCAAGTAAGACATCAAGAGTGAGTGAGCAAGGTGGATCATGCCCTAATCTCAGCAGTGATACCATGTTACATTTATAGTATTCTACCCATTAGAAGCAAGTCACTAGGTCAGCCTACATTCAAGGAAGGGAATTGCACAAGGGCATGAGTACCAGGGAGCAGAAACATTGGGGCCACCTCAGGGCTGTCTGCCACACCCAGCTGAAGAACTGCTCTTTCTGTATATTCCCAGAAGGAAGCGCTTTCCACACATTCCTCAGGTCTCACAAAAGTGTAATGCTGGGGTGGATGAAATGTAACCTATGTTATGTGGTCCCATGAACCTCATCAGGAGGTAGGATGCCATGATGATGTGGAAATTGGCCTTCTTAAAAAAAAAGAAAAAAATCACATCAACCTACCCATTGGAGACAGATGATTTGGCTCATGTATGTTTATTCAGTCAAAATGCTGTAAGAGTTATTTTATTTTAACTATCTTTTCTTTTTTTTCTTTTTTTTTTAAAGATTGGCACCTGGGTTAACAACTGTTTCCAATCTTTTTTTTTTTCTTTTCTACTTTATCTCCCCAACCCCCCCTTGTACACAGTTGTATACCTTAGTTGCTGGTCCTGCTAGTTATGGGATGTGGGACGCTGCCTCAACGTGGCCTGATGAGTGGTGCCATGTCCGCGCCCAGGATCCGAACCCTGGGCTGCCACAGCGGAGCGCGCAAACTTAACCACTTGGCCATGGAGCTGGCCCCTATTTTAACTATCTTTAATTTTATTTTAGCTATCTTTAAAATTCAAAGCAGTCAGCCTAGTGGTTGCCTTTAAGGAGGAGGGGAGGATACGACTGGGAGAGACCATAGTACAGCTTCTGAGGAGCCAAGTAAGGGTTCTTTTTTGACCTCTGTGATGGTTACACAGATGTATCCATCTTGTGATAACTCATCAAGCACAAACCTGATTATATGTGGGCTTTTCTCTATGTATAGTATATTGCAATATAAATTTTTATTTTAAAAATACTTCAAAGCTGGAGTGTGGACAAGCAAAGACAATAGAGTTTCATGCAGAAATAAGGAAACTGTTGTAACAATGTTTATATTTGTGATAGGCACAATCCATAAATAAAGAAGAATCCTTGCACTGGGATTGTATTGGAATGAGTGCTCTTTACAGAAATCCTTCTGGGAGGTGGAGCAGACTATCATGTCATTCACTAAATGTAGATTTTTAGGAATTTCTGATAGCTCAACATCCCCTGAGTTTTGGCTAAGCTTTTCTTCATTAAATGAATGATTACTGGGTCCAACTGCAATTTTCTCCCAGGGTTATTCTGGCCTGTGTCAAAAGAGGAACAAACCCCTCTTTCCCCTTAAGTGCTCTGACAGAACGTGTTTCCAGTGCTTAAGTCTTGAGTCAAACCATGTACTGAATATTTGGAGTGAAAAATGAAAGTACACCATTCACTGTTTCACGGTATTTTTGGAAACCCTACCAAATCCTGCCTGCTTGCCAGAAAACAAGGAGAATCTTGTAAAAGTAGTTCAAAGCATTTGGTGAGCCTTTTAGGAGGCTCCAGTGGGGAGAAGCGGGGCCATTGTGGGATGCTGCTGACCCCTGGGGTGCCGGGTTTAGGAAGGAGCTCAGAAAGTTCTGTTGATTCGTTAATTTCCTTCCTCTTTATTCTTGTCTACAGGTTTTTTTTTTTTTTATCTGTAAAAGAGCTAGCAGAGACTTGAGCCAAAGAGTAATAAATTTGAGTTGTTTAGAGCTAAAAACCATATGTGAAGTGTTAGTGCAGAGTGGAAGAGACCCTTTCCTAAAAGATTTTATCAGATTTAGAGGGTGGCTAATTCATTGTTGCCTTTACAAAAATCAGTTCTCTAAATTTTATTAATCTGCAAAGATCTTATTTTATATTTTCAAAAAATATTAGGATCTCCCTCTGAAGCTGATGTCAACATTTCTTAAGAACAAAGTAGAACTCCTTAAATAACTTCCTATGAATGGCACTGTGGTGATATCAGAGGATGAAAGCATATTGTGTTTTGGGGAAAGATTGTTTTCTGAAGTGTTGATGTTGAGAACTCGGAGAGAAGAAAGAAAACTCTCTTGGCTGTGCTAGGCTTTCTACCAGCAATCCTTGCTAGTGACCCACTTACTTAACCTTCCTTTCCTCTGCTTCTGGATCCTGGTCAACTGCTTCTTATTGCTTTTTGGTTACTTTCCTACTGCACAATTTTTCTCCCCTTCCTGAAATGCAAACATACCTTGTGACTTCCATCTATCACCACATCCTTGCTCTCTTGATTCATAATTATAAATCTCACCACTCAGACTACTATATGTGTGGTACATTTCCCCTGAAATCCATATTATCCTGACCAATTTAGAAACAGGGAAAGAAGAAAAACGAAAATGCAATAACACAACCCAAACAAAACATAAGTTAAAGCTAATTGTAGAGAACAAATAGCACATTTGTGTGCCACTAATGTTTGTAATCATCTATGACCAGATACCTCATTTGGATAAAACATATACAGTCGTGTGTTGCCTAACAACAGGGACAATTCTGAGCAATGTATCATTAGGCAATTTCAGTGTTGTTTGAACAACATAGAGTGTACTTACATAAACCTAGTTGGGGTAGCCTACTACGCACCTAGGCTATATGGTACTAATCTTATGGGACCACTGTCGTATATGCGATCTGTTGTTGATCAAAACATCATTATGCGGCACATGGCTGTGCATGTATATACATATAACATTCTTGTGTGTTTGTTTATGGAGAGGATTTCCTCAGATTCTACATGGGGTTCATGATGCAAAAAAGATTAAAAAGCAAATTGATTCATTCATTCATTTCTTATTTCATATATTCGTTTTTCAACAAGTATTTAGTGAATGTTCACTGTGTGTCAGCCATTCTTTCAGGCACTTAGGGTTATAGCAGTGGACATACCAGACAAAAATGCCTGCCCTCATGAAGCTTACCTTTAAGGTAGAGGAAGAAATAAACAAGATAAATAAATTTTATAGTATGCCAAATGATGATAGATTTGATAGGGAATAGAAGAGAAGGGGACTAAAGAATGTTGAGGGATTGATTTTTAACTAGGATAGACATGAAAAGCCTCTTTGAAAGATGGAATTTGAGTAAAATCTGAAAAAGGGAGGCTATCTAAGACAGAAAGTTCCAGGCAAAAGGAACAAAAATGCAAATCCCTTGGGGTGGGAGTATGCCTAGCAAGTTTAAGGAAGAGCAAGGAGGTCAGTGTGTGGCTGGAGTGTAGTAGTGGGTGGGGGACAGGGCCAGCAGCAGTGGGTGAGAGGGACACTGGGGGATCATATCCTGTAGTGCCTTATTGCCATTGCAAATCCCTCAGATTCTACTCAGAGTGAGTCAGGAAGACTTTGGACAGTTCTGAACAGTGGTGTGCCATAGTTTGATGCATTTTGAAGGGAGAACCATCAGGGTTTGCTGGTGGATTGGGAGTGAGAGGAGGAGTCAAGGATAACTCCAATGTTTGGCTTGAACAACTGGAAAGATGGAGTTGCCAACAAGTGCTTTGCAGAAGGCTATGGTAAGAGCAGGTTTCAGGGTGTATTGAGAGTTGGTGGGGTGTGTGGGTGTTGAGAATAACGGGAACTTAGTTTTGGACATGTTGCATTTGAGATGCCTATGAGGTGTCCAGGTGGAGCTGCTGAAGAGGAAGTTTAGACAGACAAGAATGGAGTTCAGGGGAGAGGTAAGTCTGGCAAGATAAATTTGGGACCCTCAGTATACAGGGAGAATGGGAGAGATTGCATGAGATTACCAAGAGCATGAATGTAGACAGAACAGCGGAGAGGCTAAAAGCTGAATCCCCGGGGTGCTCCAATGTTCAAAGATTGGGAGACAAGGTGAACCAGCAAAGGAGACTGAGAATAAGCAGCCATTGTGGGACGAGAAAAATGGGGAGAATGTGTCACAAAAGCAACATGATGAAAGTATTTGAAGAAAGAGTAGTCAAAATTAGATGCTTTTCATAAAGAAGTTAAAGAGGACTAACTGATTATTGGAGTTAGCAACATGGAGGTCGTTGATGGCCTTAACAAGAAGAGTTTTGGTGGGACAGTGGGGAAGAAGCCTGATGAGAGTGGGTGTGTGAAAGAATGGGCACAGGGACATTGGAGACAAGGAGAAAAGTGGAGCATTAGCTGGAACAGGGATGTGGGGTCGAGAGAGCTTTTAAAATAAGAACATGCATGGATGCCAGTGAGAATGATTACACAGAGAGGGGAAATCGATGAGTCACAGGAAAGGGGGAAGGATTGCTGGAGCGAGTTCCTTGAGTTTGAGAGAGGGGGCAATAGTGCACAAGTGGAGAGATTGGCCTTTGCTGGAAGCACGGATATTTCATCCAAATGCACATCAAGGAAGGCAGCAAATATTTGTGCTGATATAGGTAGTGGGCAGTAGGAACCTGGGAGAAATACTTTTCTGATTGTTACCATTTTCTCAAAAATTTCTCATCAGCTGTAAATGAGGATAGGGGAGGAGGTTTGAGGAGAGATGGGAAGTTTTGCAATAGTCATTTGGGAGAGTGGGAGAGAAAAGGGTCAAGAAAATATGATTACTGGATAGTAGTGAAAGTCCATTAATGGCAGTGCTCATGACGTTGAACTGCAACCAGTGAGCATGGTTGTGAATTCCTAGCTATGCCCAGGCTGTCCTGGGGTAGGCAGAGAGATTGGTTCAATAATGAACATG
Organism: Equus asinus; assembly: GCF_041296235.1. Taxonomy (NCBI): domain Eukaryota; kingdom Metazoa; phylum Chordata; class Mammalia; order Perissodactyla; family Equidae; genus Equus; species Equus asinus. Next base: position 34,925,926 of record NC_091790.1, read on the forward strand.
TATTGAGTGTCTGCCTGGCCCTTGGCATTGTGTTATATACAGGGAATACAGGGATGAATAACATGTTTCCTGTCTCCTTCCTTAAGAAGCTTTAGAATAGGTGGCATGACAGATCCACAAACATCTCAGTATAATATGGTAGGTTCTAAGAAGGCTCTAAGTATTAGAATGCATGAGAACATAAAAAACAGCTTATCAGTCCTATTTAGGGGTTCAGAAAAGACTTTCTGGAGAATATCATGCCTGAATTGAGTATAGATTCATAAGTTATAGTAAAATCCGGTAAAGAAAAATTGGAAATTGTTCCAGGTGAAAGCAATTCTAGGAATTAGTGTTCATCAGGTGAAGAAAGATAAGAAATGTTCTCCATGTGGCACAACATCATGGCGCTGTGAGCCAGCATTGAGTGGGGGAGAAAATTCACGTCAACACTATTACAGTGGAAAGTAAAAAGGAAGTGGAGGATCAATAAATGGAGCTCGAGTCCATGGAACCCTGGACGTGAAGGGGAACCATTAAGAGAACTCAGCATTTCAGGTGGATCTCCTGCACGGCCATGTGGAGGGTGGGTTTACAGTGGCGATTAGAGTCAGGGACCTCACTTAGGAAGCTGTAAAAGCAGATGTGATATATTGGACTTTATATCCAAAATTAGGATTATGGTCATAGGTATGGAGGAAACAGGAGTAGATCTGAGATAAAATTGTCTGGGCTGAGTGATTTTTTTGAACGCTGATGCATCTCATTCCTCGACTACAGAAAATTTCCCCAACCTGAGCCAGACATTTCAGAAATGCGTATCAGTGGTTATAGAGGAGGCAGAGTCAATAATATGAGTAGATTGTTGATCTATTAGCATCTTTGGAATACATATCTTTGGAATACATACTGTTTTGATGGAAGGTCAGTAATCTCTTCTTTGAACAAAAAGATAGCCTGTATATTTATTGTGCATACATTCATTGAATAAACAGGTGTGATTTATTTGAAAATTAAGATAATTTAATGAATAAAACATAAAAAAATATTTTTGTATTACCTTATGTCTTAGGTAAAGTACTATGTCCCAATTTTACTTAGTCAAGTTTGGATGGTCCAATTGTAATTACACAGTTATAAGAGGAATAATTCCCACACTGAGATGGAAATAGTACCATGGTGTAGAATAAAGGATTGATCAGGGAAGAGCAACATAGGAGACCTTGGCTGTCTAGTTCTTCCACTAACTCTTGGGTAGGATACTTAACTTCTGTTTGGCTAGAACCTAGAAACAGATGTCCTGCGTATCTCTTAGGACTGGTGTAGGAATTAGAATATTAATATGTAAAAACACGTTGATAATTTTATGATCAATGTATATGTGCATTTATTTTTAAAAGGGCTGAAGATGGTTTATCAAAATTAAGATACTCACTATATCCAATTCTCTCATTGTTTTTTCTACTTGGACAGTGTAAAGAACATGACCTGGCCATGATTAACCAGTTGCTGGATGATCCGAAGCTGACAGCCAGAAAATACAGGGAATGGAAGGTCATGAACACCCTACTGATCCAGGACATCTATCAGCAGCGGACACCTCTGTCTGCCCCTGAAGGCACCCCCGAGGGACTTGAGAAGCCACCTGCCTCTGCCCGTGTTGAACATTCTATTTGACAAGCCAGGATTCTCTCCTCTTATATCGTACACCAAGCAACTCTTCAAGATGTTGCAAGAACTTCTATTTTTCCTTGTAAAGGAAAACTGAAACCCAGTTCCTCCTCAAGCATCAGTTCCCCCTCTAAAGATGCATCTTAGGTGAGGACCAACTTCCACAGCGGCAGAACTTCTTGTTTCAGTTGTAGACCTGCCGCTGAGATTGGAGTGGTTGAGACCAGTTGAACAGTTTTTGTGTGCCTGCTGGGAGCTCTTGGTTATGCTAGGCTCTAGGTGGCATGTGAGAAAGGCATCTTCTGTTTCTTGCTCTCAAGAGAAATAGAATATTCCATGGACAAAAGATCACTTTTGACCAGGGACATCTCTACATAGAAATAGTCTGTTTTCCTAAAGAAGAATGTCCAATTCCACCTGGTTGGGTAGCTGAGTTCTCCAAATCATGTTTTGGGTGGAGGAATGGTTTCTGTAGCATCAACTGGAGCAGGACAAATGTGGTATTATGGGACCCAAATCCCTTGCCTTTGGTCCAGAATGGTGGTGCCTTTTCCCCATGTTGAGAAATACTTCATAGCGAGGAGCATGTGGGAGAGCCCAAGGAGGAGACGTGTTCTATGTTCCACTCACTCAAAGGACAGCTTGATATTGTCACGCTTTACCCAGGTTGGGGGAAAGGTCTGATTAATTTCTTTCCGTAGAACAGCTAAAGAAAATTATCTCATTACACTTGGGAACCTCTACTTCCTCCTAGCTTTTCTGTAGGAGATAGTAATGAGTCCAGCAAAGAAGGTTTGCTGCCTTTGGATTTGGGTGTGGTGCCTATGCACAGTATAAATTTATATCCAGGTTTCCTGGGATCAAGATGATTGACAAGATGATTCTGGTGTCTGAATTGTTTAAATATCTTTACTCCAAAAAAACCCCCAACAAAAATGACAAAAGAGTTAAAGCATGACTGTTTTCTTTTTGTATGTCTATGTGTTATTTTGCGTCCTACGTGAATAGCTGTATATAAAATGTTTGGTATTTAAGTCTATTTATAGAGGTTCAAATTGCTAGTGTTTTAAAAGATGATATACTATTATATGTTTTTCTCAGTGTACATTTCAAAGTATATACTTTTTGCTTGAGAATAATAGGAATACTATTGATTCGTTGGAGTTCTGTTGCACTATGATGTATGAGGAATGCTCAGGAAATCTTGTGGGATGAATGTGGGGCATGCATTGACAATCTTTCATTTTCTGGCTTCTCTCTCTTTCTCCCTCTTCTCTCTTTCTTCTCTCAACCCAGAGTGTGTAGACTTCTCTGTCTGTCGTAAGTCACTCTCTTAACCAGAAAAAGACTTTTTCAGGTTATCCCTTCTAGTAAATACACTTTAAGCTCTATACCATTTATGCCCACAAACTCAAACCAAATGAAGCACAACTAATGTAGTCTTTTGACTAAAGACTAATAGAAATTCAAGGGTTTGTTGTTAAAAAGAACTAATTTTATTAGAGAAACAATATGAAAGACTTCACTTGCTTATCACTGTGAATATTTCTCACCACGAGAATAACCACAACCCATCAAAAACCCATTTTGGCTTGACCTCTAGCAAATTGACACAGTTTGCTTTATAGCATCAAAGTGTGTGGCTTGACATTCAAATGGAAAGAACCCCCTGAATTTTATCTGCAAACTAAATGGAAATAGTTGTTGAGTATTTTCCCAACCTTTATTAAGAAGTCCTAAAACGTTGTCAACAAAAAACAACCTCAGCATTGAGAAAAAGAAAAACAGGAAGCAAGTTGTAGTACTAGAAGCTTCTGTAACATAAGAGGCCGTGTCAGCCAGTGTGGCCCAGGAAACAGTTGTGTGTTCCCGCACTAAGTGGAATGTGCCGGGTGAGGCCACAGAGCGTGAAGCAAAGGGGACCTGAACCTTGGTGAGTTTCCTGTTGACTCTGCACCAGAGAGAAGGAACCACTCAGGTCCTCAGCATGGACCCTGAAGCTTCTGGTTTGAGAGGCCAATGCTTTAATCTCTTTACTCTGGAAATTATCATTGATTCTTTCTGAAATTGGCCTCTATCAGAGCGTTGACTGTTTGGGATTCGAATGTAAACAAAGTGTTGACGGAAGGAGGAGTAACAGTGGAACAAATAATAGCACGACGTAAAACATTCTTCCACCTTCCTCTTTGGTTTGCAACACCAACCTACAAACTCCGAAGCAGCTTTTCCTAAATTGAAGCACTCCAAAAGCTTTTGACCAGGGCTTGCAAATACATTTTAGTGCTTTACTTTGGCTTTTCATTAGTCCCTATTTCACTGAGCTTTTACAGTAAAATCCTTTAGTACCACTCAAATGTAAAGGCAAAATGGGTCCATGAGATTATTTACTCAAGCCTTTCAGTTATTGTTCGGAGAAGTTAGTCTAGAAGTTTTTGCTTTGTTAGCTAAAGCAGTTACTTTGCCGAAGCTCCAGAAATGAAAGTTAAACTGAACTGCGTGTGATTTTGTGCCCTGCTGTTCTAGAGCACACTTGCCGGCTCGTTAGTGTTTCCCCTCTGGAAACGCTTTCGCTCTCTATGATGTTTTCCCACCTTCACTGTAAGAGGTGGGTGAGGGAAGACTGGGAGACAGTTTCCGTGATGCTCAGTCTCTCTTGGCCTCACGCCATTTTTCTGCCCCAAAGGAGATTGAGAAAACTGGATTAGTTCTAATTTATTCCTGGGGATTGGGCCATCTCTGAAATAGTCTTGGGGTGGTTTCTTAGTCTTCCATGCCCGCTGCTGTAAGCACAGGATCTGGTGGCTGTGGAATGACGCAGAACCGCGGCCACTCAGGAAGGAAGTGGAGAATCTCTGAGCACAGCCAGGTCCAAACCTGCTATGGATTCAGATCCCGATTGGACTCTTCTTTGGGGTTTTGGGGAGGCCTGCTTCTCCCTATTGCTAGCCTGTAGACCCAGACTGGTGCGTGGTATCATACCCTCACCGGCTGGTACGTTGCAGTACATGCTGAATTGTGTCCAGCACGTGAAGAGTATCTGTTGCCTTTAAGAATTCCTAGCTCCGCCTGAATCCCAGCATTGCATCAAAGGCCTAGAAAGAATCTAACGCATACTATTACAAAGACTCCAGGAAGCCTAAGAAAGAGATTGTTTTGGGAATCAGATTTCAATGTGAAACCAATGCCTTATATTTACATAGCACTTTCCAGTTTGTAAATCGGTGTGCTTCAGGCTCCCACCTCCAACTCCCCAGTGGTCTGTGTGGGATGATTGCGGATTATCCTTACTCCTTTTGAGCAGGGAAGAAACAAGCTCTGAGAAGCAAGGTGCCTGGGGAGAGCCCTAAGTGGTGCAGCCAGGACTTGAATCCAAGTCTTGCTCTTCCCTCTCCCTTTACCTTGCACAGTGGCTGTTGGGACCCAGCAGTTTGACTTGGTGTGTGCATGCCTTTGCACTGAAATGGGCACATGCCATGTGGCTTTTGTGAAGTCATCCATTGGAAACCTGAGGGGCCTCTTTTCCTTGAGCACGGTCTTCCTCATGGCCTGAGAGGTTACGGTCCCTCCTGCAGTGACCTGCGGCTGGGCTGACTGTGAGTTGGAGTCTAACCTAATCAGTTCTATGTTTTCTTTCCTTCCTTCTGTAAAGCACACTGCTTGTTAGGCGCTGTGAGATCCTTGGACGAAAGAGAGATATTTAAAGAAATGGAGTGCCTTTATTTTGTTTTCCTTTCAAAATGTGTCAGGAGATGTCAGACAGAGCTTAGTGACTAGGGGTTAGGCTTTTAACTTCCATTCAATTTCTTCTCATGTAATTATAATAATTTCCTCAGATAGCCTTTAAATCACAGACGATATCATAGAGATGAAACATAAAGAGAAATATACTTTTAAGTCTTTTGAAGAGAAGTGACATTGAAAGGTGGTATTTTGATATAGTCACACAGAAGATTTAGTAATTTAGGTACAGACGATGACCATCCAACAGTCACTACTCATTGAAGAGCCACCATATTCAAATGAAGTTTTAGGGTGCATCTCTTCTTCAGTTTAACAGAATATGATATCTGATTGGGATTTTCCAATTTATCTCCCTTCTAATTTTTTGTATGCTTATCTTGCAAGAAAAATCGAGTCCTAGAAACATGAGGTGCCTTCCCAGCCTAGGGTTTTGTAATTTTCAATTAAAAAGAAAAGCCCCTGAAACTAGATTTTAACAACCCCTATGAAATGGCTTGGGGAGGGAAAAGCACCCATCTCAGCGAACAAGATATTGAACTGCTACATGGTTATGTTGTGAGCAGGAAGCAATTTCCTTGCCTCTTCTGCACATCTTTACTCTTTCCCATACACCACAGATCACACAGAAAACATTAAAATGGATTCTACATTAAAAAAAATACTTCTTCCATTTCTCTTTATGAGGAGACTTAACTTGCTCTGTATTGATATTTTTTTACCTTTAGTCTAAAGGGGAAGCATGCCCGATGGAGATGTTTAGCATCCCATAATAAAAACCAGATTTTAAATCACCGCACATTTTAATGTCCTTGCATGATGGGGATGTGACTTTTAGCACTGCATGGTGTTTGGGGCAAGATGTTAATGTGGAAATGATACCTTCAATTTCATCGTTCTTTCATTATCTGTCACCTATCTTCTTTGACTAAACTGAAAAAAGAGGCTCATTTTTTTTGCTGTATGTTTTCAAGATTGACTTGTAAGAAAAAAATTAAAAACAAGAGAGAATATATCTAGTAAAGTGACATGGAAAATACTGGAAATGTGCTGGTGGTGTTCATTTTCTGCCCTGCAATTTTTCTTCCTCAAAGAAAAAACTCCCTGGGAAGTGTTTGACGGCTGAGCTTTTATCTTCTGCAAAGGTTATGGTGCCCTCTGGTGGCATTCACAAAAATAAGCAATTCTAGACTATAGCTATTTCTATTTTTAAATAAAAGATCTAATTATGTTGGGAAATCTAGTTTCACAAAAAATGATGCATTCTTCTCAAATGGCCCTCACTTTACATGTTAATTAGTAGAAAGATATTTATATTTTTCAAAATTGTCGTTGGTCCACAAAATTCAACTTGCGTGTTATAGTCCCCTTGTCATGACCAGGCCCCCACAATTTGTTTCGAGAATTTTCTGACGTTGCAGATTATAAAAGTTACAACCCGTGGCACATAAGTTCCTTAAAACACATAAGATATTTCTGTGAAAAATGAACAAGGAATATGTTGAAATAGTGGAAGTTACTTTTATTTTGGATCCACAGATCAGAGGAAGTTAGCCTGCATTTGAACCTGATTCATACCTCCATTTTGCTGTCTACACAAAGTGTTTTCGTTTTTTTCCTCTCTCTCTCCATTCTAACTTACACGCTGAGCTCCATCCTCTTTATTTCTTCATCTGGCCACCACCAAATACATCTAGGCTCCCCCATGGAAGCAATAAAAAATTATTCTAGACCAAAGGAATTAACAAAAGGCATAGGTACAGTGTATTCCCGATTTCTAGAACAACCTTGTATCAGTTTCCTCTTGCTGCTATAACAAATTACTATAAATTTAGCAGCTTAAAAAAAGTGTTTTCTTACGGTTCTGGAGGTCAGAAGTTTGACACAGTTTACTTGGGCTAAAATTTCCTTGGGTGGTGTTTCTCCTGGAAGCTCCAGGAGAGAATACTTTCCTAGTCCTCTCCAGGGCACCCACATTCTTTAGTTTGGCTCCCTTCTTCCATCTTCAAATTTAGCAACATTGTATCTCTCCACATCTTTCTTCTCTAGTCTCACCTTCCTCAGACTGACTTTTAAAGACCCTTGTGATTACATTGAGCCCACCTGGGTAATCAGGAGACATTCTGTTTTAAGGGCAGCTGGTTAGCAACCTGTACTCAATCTGCAACCTTAATTCCTCTCTGGCACATATACACAGGTTCCAGTGATTTGGACACGGCCACTGTTCTGCCTACTGCGAACCTCCATTTCAAATATTCTGCTTAGTGCCTCAGAACCACCAATTTCTCCCAGAAATTCCAGCATTTCCAAGTTTTGACTACAAGCATGAAAGTCCCTTGTCGTACCATGTGACTTGAATTTGATTTCATCAAAATATGGATCACCAGAAGAAAGTAATTCCATCTTGATAAGAAAAGTGAAAAAATTCCCAGCTTTTAAAATCACATATACACAGGTGTAACAGGTAGGGCATTTAAACAATCAGATCAGGTTTTAACAATACCTACATTTAAAGACAAAGTATTAGAAGGTCAATTTTGAGAATCAAGTGTTGTAAAATAGAGGATAATTTGGACCTCAAAATCTTAGGTTTATGAGCTGCTCTGAACCACGTCAGAATGACTGAGGGTTTTGGCCAAGTCACAGCTTCCTCTACCACAAAAAGAGAGGGGACTCTTGTGACTGTGTGTTGATTTCAAATGTACCGATAAGCACAGAATTTCCATAGGTGCTGGCCCTCGTAAATCACAATCTGATTTGTCTTTTCTCTTTAAAAAACCAAACAAACCTGTATTTGTATGTAATTCCCTGATGCTGGTCTGTTGGCTTTTCCAGTCACATGTTTTAGGAAGTCATAAACACTCTACTAACACTGAAGTCTGCTGAGCATGTCTTGACAGTTCTGTCCGGAGGGAGAGGTATAGGGAAGGGATAAAATTCCCAGGCAGATGGGATGCCTGGATATTTATCCAGCTGTTATCCTAGTGCCAAGGTTATTGTTTTGGATGCTATGAATGCTGTGAATGCCTGACCATATCCTTCATCTGGCCAGAGTTTTCATTCCCCTATTCCTATGAGGTTTTACAGCTAACAGCATCCCCTTTTTCCAGCAAATTGTCCTCAACTAAACCAGAGCCCCTTAGGCCAGGAGGTTATGCTCCCCATTCCCAACCAGGGTGGCTGCAGCCAATGAGTGCCTGAGGCCAGATGGCAGCACTTAACAGTCATGAGCAAAGCAGTCAGAATTACTGTAATGGGCAGCAAGGTTGGAATGACAGCCTGGGGCTGGTGCTGACCGCATGGTTCTTTAGAGAATGCTAATAGAAAATGGTTTTCCTAGAGACAGATATGTTGGAAGCCAATAATATATACGTTTTTCCAAGGGAAATTGGATACGGGGTCTAATGTTGCTGATTCCCAAGAACTACCCCCAAATATTATGGCCACTGTGTTAGGGTAGGATAGGAGCATATATGGGTCAAGTAACAAATGGCACATGTCCTCTGGTTTCTAAATGTATAATTGGAGTGGCCATACTTAGCTGGAAGAACTCTCATGTGGATTCTTTGACCAGTAATACCTATGGCAGTAAGAGAGGCCGGATGAAAGTTCCTGAAGGTCCCCCCTTCAGGAAAGATAATAAATAAAAGCCAATATTGTATCCAAGGGGAACGGCAGAGATTAGTACCACCCTAAAAGACTTTAAGGTAGAAGGGTAGTGGTCCCCACTCATACCTATTCAATTTACCAGTTTGGCTCCTGAAACACCAAGAGGGATCATGGCAAATTATACTGAATTCTTGTGAACTAAACCAAGACATAAGTTTAGGGCAGTCCAGAAGCAATTCATTGTAAAATGGAAGTGGCACATCCAAGACTGGGCTTAAGCTGTTCCAGAGGGCATAAGAAAATTGCATGAACAGGAGGCTCAGACACCTATACCACTTTCCACTATTGGGTAGCCGTCTCTCCCTCAGTTCACACATTTGACCTCATGAGGGAGTTCTCATTGTCAGACCAAGGAGGAAAATGCCTGAACTTAGTTCAGTAAGGGGTTGACTTGATATGTGAGTTCAAGTCAAAAATGAGTTGTGACTGCCCTATAGCCTCACCTGTGGGGGACTCTGAAGCCAGTGGTGAATGGAAAAACCCCCAGGAGTCAGAGCTTCAGGCAATGCATCTGGTTATCCACTTTGTGTGGAGAGAGAGGTGGGGTCCAAGGAACGTCGAAGACAAGGAGGTCTGGGGGAAAGGCTTGAGAAAGTACCTGTGGGAGTGGCCACAATATGTCAGGATCTGATACTTGTATTGAGTGTTAATACCCATGAGAGAGCCTTAATTTCAGAAGAAGCACTAAGCAACCAGTGGACAGAATGGGTCAGCCAACTGATGTCCATCAGCCTCTGTCATTGACCACCCCATGGCTCATGCCATGGGCTCATGAACAGAGAAACCATGGTGGCTAACCATGGGCCCAAAAACATGTGCTTCCTCACCAAGGCCGAAAGCTACTGCTGCTGCTGAATGTCTTGCCCTGCTAATAACAAAGACCAATGCTGAGTCTCAAGAAGGTATCATGATTTGAGGAAACCCAAGCAGATGCTTGTTGGCAAGTTGATTCGGTTAGACTCCTTCCATCGGGGAAAAGGCAATGTGTCACCTGACTAGGATTGACAAGGATCCACATATGGACTTGCCTTTCTATAGTGCCTCAGCCAACAGTACCATTCAAGGGATTATCGAGTGTCTGATCCATGCATGGAATCCCACATAATATCACTATTACAGACTGTTTGTGTCCCTCCCAAATTCATATGTTGAAATCTAATCTCCAATGTGATGATATTTTGAGGTGGTATGTTTGAGAGGTAATTAAGCCATGATTGTCGAGCCCTGATGTATGAGATTAGTGCTTTTCTGAGAAGAGGCCAGATAGCTAGCTCATTCTCTTTCCACCACGTGACAACACAATGAGAAGTCAGGAGTCTGCAATCCAGAAAAGGGCTCTCACCCAAACACAAGCTTGCTGGCACCTGATCTCAGATTTTCAGCGGCCGGCTGTATGGCCAAGGAAGTTAGGCAATGGGCACATGGCCATGGGATCCAGTGGTTCTATCACATGTTGTACTTTCAGCAGCTGCTGGCCTGAAAGAGCTTTGGGAAGGTCTCTTGGAGGTGCAGTTGAGGCAGCTCCTGGTAGAAGACACCCTGTGAGGGGTAGTATACTTTTAAAAGACCAGTGGATGTCATATTATACCCTGTCCAAAATAGACTTAATTATACATGTCAGAGAATCAAGGGGCAGAAATATGACTGGCCCATCTCACCATCATTGCAAATGACCCACTTGGGGAATTTGTGTTTCCCATTCCTCCAAATTAGATGCTGTGGGTCTAGAGGACATGTTTCTACCAGGGGACACCATAAGAATCCCAATAAATCCAAAACTGTGGCTGCTACCTAGTTACTTTGGGTTCCTTATGCTAGGAGCCCAGCAGGCACTGAAAGGATCTATCATACTGGGATTATTGACTATGATAATCATGAAAAGGTAGGATCACTGCTACATCATGCAAGAGAGAAGAATATGTTTGGAACTCAGACAATCCAATGGGCTGTCTCTTGATTCTCCCATGCCCAGTTATAACTTGCCCAGTAAAAGAGCAGGTACGGTAACAGGCCTGATAATTGTACACTAACCGGGAGCTCAGACGGCTCAGAGATGGGGGCCTGGGATATCAGATAACAGAAGTGTGAGGCAAGGAGGATCTAGAATGTGTGGTGGAGGAGGGAAATAATGTGTCATTGGCCTTAAGAGCTATTGCATGGTGGGGCTATAGTTCATCACCCTAACTTGCCTCTTGGAAGTTTGCTCAGAAGTTGTGACCATGCCTATATATAGTGAACTTAATGTGAAAATCTAGAGGATCTGAATAGCACAAGAGGTGGACTCCCTTGGATGCTGATAGTACCCTGTTCAGATTTCTTATTCAGACAGATGGACAAAACCCAATGAACGTTGGCTGCCAACAGCTCACAACTACCTCCTTCTCTAGAGATTGGCATTTGGCTGAAAGCAGCTGCCTCCCTAGAGGGGCTGTCTTCCTGCTCCCTTTCCCCATTCTTCCCCAACAGCCAGTGACCAATAAATGATTTACACAGGGTACAAAAGTCCATTTCTCTTGTCTTAAGATAGGACCAACTCTGTGGTGCCATGTGTACTTCAGAGCGGCCCTTGAGATCAGACTAAAACTAGTTTCTATCCAGACCACTCTGTTAATTAGCTTTCTTCCTCTGCTCATCCATGCCCCCTCTCCTGAGGGTACTCCTCAATACATCGCTTCAACAAAAATCTCCATCTTTGGCAATGCGTCTATGGAACCTGATCTAAGACAGTTATCCGCCTCTCTGCATGGCTCTTCCATGTAGGGAGATCTTTTTGTTTTGTGCTCCATAAGGACATCCTAGAAAGCATAGCATATTAGGGATGACATTTTATTCTCCTTGCTCAATAGTTTGTCAGCCCTGAGAATGAGCCCAGAATGCAAATACTCTTTTCTTCAGACTCCTAACCCATCATCTTAATGTAAGTATCATCCAATCTATGAGTGAATGTCAGAATCATTCATTAGCAGTCACAAAACACATCATGATTTTATACATTATGCACAAAATGCTCCATTTCACATCTCCAAAACTTTGGTTGGAATTTAAGTGTTTACTCTCGTAATCACCCGCCATTACGAATTATTGATCAGAGTAGATTGTATGAGATTTTTCTCTCCCACTTTCTTCCTTTACCTAAACATCCAAGTTAAGCAAATGTGTCTCCAAAAATGCATTGCCTTGAGGAGATGACTCAGCCCAATACTGTCTTATTATGAGGCCATTTTATCAAGGACAACGTGATACTTTTTGTATAAGATGTGATGCCCATGAACCTTGTGAATTCAGGTTTATTTCTTGCCTGTGGATGGCTAATTACTCCAGAACCATTTGTTGAAAATGCTATCTTTCCTCCATTGAATTGCTGTTGCACCTTTGTCAAAAATCAGTTTGGCATTTTTGTGTGGGTCCATTTCTGGGTTTTCTAATCTGTTCGTTTGATCTGTGTCCATCCCTCTGCCAGTATCACACAGTCTTGATTACTGTAGCTATATAAATAAGTATTGAAATTGGACAGATTGCTTCCTCCCACTTTATTCTTCTTTTTCAAAATTGTATTAGCTACTCTAGTTCCTTGCCCTTTCATGTAAACTTTAGAATAATCTTGTACATATCTACAAAAAGCCTTGCTGGGATTTTTTCCCAGCTTTATTAAAGTATAATTGACAAAAATTGTGTATCTTAATGGTGCACAGTGTGGTATTTTGACATAAGTATACATTGTGAAATGATTACCACAATCAAGTAATTAACGTATCCATCATCTCACACAGTTATTTTATGGTGGTAAGAACATTTAAGATCTACTCTCTTAGCAAATTTTAAGCATGCAATACAGTTTTGTTAACTATAGTTACCATGCTGTACATTAGATCGCTAGAGCTTACTCATCTTATAACTAAAAGTTTGTGCCCTTTGACTAATACCTCCTCATTTGCCCACCCCCAGCCCCTAGAAACCACCGTTATAATCTCTGCTTCTATGTGTTCAATTTTTTTAGATTCTAAATATGAGTGAAATCATGCAGTATTTGTCCTTCTGTGCCTGCCTTATTTCACTTAGCATAATGCCCTCCAGATTCATCCATGTCGTCACAAATGACAGGATTTCCTTCTTTTTTAAGACTGAATATTATTCCATCATATGTTTAACCATATTCATATATTTTAATATATACTACATACAATATATAATCATAATATATATTATACATATAATCACATTTTTTTATCCATTCATCCATCAGTGGACTCTTAGGTTGATTCCATATCTTGGCTATTGTGAATAAGGCTGCAATGAACATGGGAATGCAGACATTTTTTCGAGATACTTTTTTTGAGATGAATTCATTTCTTTTGCGTATATTCCCAGAAGTGAGATTACTGGATCACGTAGTAATTCTATTTTTAATTTTTGTGCGTGGGTGTGAGGAAGATTGACCCTGTGCTAACATCTGTTGCCAATCTTCCTCCTTTTTGCTTGAGGAAGATTGTCACTAGCTAACATCTGTGGCAATCTTCCTTTATTTTATGTGGGATGCCACTACAGCATGGCCTGATGAGTGGTGCTAGGTCCACGCATGGGATCCAAACCCGTGAACCCCAGGCTGCTAAAGCCGAGCACATGAATTTAACCAATAAGCCACCTGGCCGGCCCCTATTTTTAATTTTTTGAGGAACATCCATGCTGTTTTCCATGATGGCTGTACCAATTTACATTCCCACCAACAGTGTACAAAGGTTCCCTTTGATCTACATGCTCACTAGCGCTTGTTATCTTTTGTCTTTTTGATAATAGCCATTCTAACAGGTGTGAGGTGATATTTTACTGTGGTTTTGATTTGCATTTCTCTGATGATTAGTGATATTGACCATATTTTCATATACTTACTGGTCATTTCTAGGTTGTCTTTTGAGAAATCTCTGTTGGGGTTCTTGCCCATTTTAAAATCAGGGTTATTTGTTTTCTTGCTATTGAGTTGTTTGAATTCCAGATATATTTCAGATATTAACCTCTTATCAGATGTATGATTTGCAAATATTTTCTCCCATTCCATATGTTGTCTTTTCACTATATTGGTTGATTCCTTTGCTGTACAGAAGCTTTTTATTTTTATACAATTCCATTTGTCTACTTTTGCTTTTGTTGCCTGTGCTTTTGGTGTCGTATTCAGAAAATCATTGCCCAGACTAATGTCAAGAGGCTTTTTCCCTATGTTTTTTTCTAATAATTTTATAGTTTCACTCTTATGTGAAATATTTAATCCATTTTGAGTTGATTTTTGTGTGTGGGATTAGATAATGGTCATTCTTCCTCATGTAGATTTCCTAATACCATTGTTGAAAAGATGGTCCTCTTCCTATTGTGTATTCACGGCACCTTTCTCAAAGATCAATTGACTATAAATGCATGGATTTATTTCTGGGATCTTTCCTTTGTTCCATTGGTCTATATGTCTATTCTTATGCCAGTACCTTGCTGGTTTGATCACTACAGCTTTGTAGTATATTTTGAAATCGAGTAGTGTGATGCCTCCAGTTTTGTTCTTTTTTGCTCAAGATTGCTTTTGCTATTTAGGATCTTTTTTGGTTCCATATGAATTTTATGATTATTTTTCCTATTCCTGTGAAAAATCTCACTGGAATCTTGATAGGGAGTGCTATGAATCTGTAGATTGTTTTAGGTAGTCTGGACATTTTAGTAAAGCAATTCTTCCAATCCATGAACATGGGATATCTTCTATTTATTTGTACCTTCTTCAATGTCATCAATGTTTTATAGTTTTCAACATACAGGTTTTTCACATCCTTGGTTAAATTCATTCCTAAGTGTTTTATTGTTTTTGATGCTATTGTAAATAGGACTGTTTCTTTAATTTCTTTTTCAGATAGTGTGTATGGAAATGCGACTGATTTTTCTATGTTGATTTTTTATCCTGCAATTTTACTGAATTCATTTGTTAGTTCTAACAGTGTTTTGGTGGAGTCTTTAGTATTTTCTGAATATAAATCATGTAACCTGCAAACAGAGACAATCTTACTTCTTTCTTTCTCATCTGAATGCTTTTTATTTCTTTTTCTTGCCTAATTTCTCTGGCTAGGACTTCCAGTACCATTTGAATAGAAGTGACCAGAACTGAGCATCCTTGTCTTGTTCTTGATCTTAGAAGAAAAGCTTCCAGTTTTCCACCATCGGGTATGATGTTAGCTGTGGATTTGCCATATATTGCCTTTATTATGTTGAGGTACATTCCTTCTGTATCTAATTTGTTGTTTGTTTTTTCTGCCTTTTCTCCCCAAATCCCCCCAGTACATAGTTGTATATTTTAGTTGTGGGCCCTTCTAGTTGTCACATATAGGACGCCGCCTCAACATGGCCTGATGAGCGGTACCATGTCCACGCCCAGGATCTGAAACAGTGAAACCCTGGGCTGCTGAAGCAGAGCATGCAAACTTGATCACTTGGCCATGGAGCTGGCTCCAAGAGCTTTTATCATAAAAGGATTTTGTATTTTGTCAGATCCTTTCTCTGCATCTGTTGAGATGATCATATGCTTTTTAACTTTCATTCTGTTAAAGTGGTGTATCACATTTTTGATTTGTGTATATTGAACCAAACTTGCATCCCAGGGATAAATCACACTTAATTATCATGTATGACCCTTTTAACTTGCTGTTGTATTTGTTTTGCTCATATTATATCGAGCATATTTCCATCTATATTAATCAGGAATATTAGCCTATACTTTTATTTTATTTTTTAAAATTCCTTAATTTTTAAAAATTTTGTTGAGCTTGTATTGGTTTATAAAATTATGTAATTTCAAATGTACATTATCATGTATCAGTTTCTGTATAGACTGCATAGTGCTTACCACCAATAGTCTACTTTTTGTCTTTCACCATACATATATGACCCTTTACCCCTTTCACCCATCCCCTACTCCCATCCCCTCTGGTAACCACTTTTTGCCCATGTGTTTGTTGATCTTCCACATACGAGTGAAATCATATGGTGTTTGTCTCGTTTATTTGGCTTATCATAATACTCTCAAGGTCCATCCATGTTGTTGCAAATGGGGCAATTTTGTCTTTTTCTCATGGCTGAGTAGTATTCTATTGTATATATGTACCACATCTTCTTTATCTATTCATCAGTTAATGGGCAATTGGGCTGCTTCCACATCTTGGCTATTGTGAATAATGCTGCAATGAACATAGGGGTGCATAGATCTCTTTGTATTGTTGATTTCATGTTCTTTGGATAAATACCCAGTAGTGGGGTAGATAGATCATATAGTATTTCTATTTTTAATTTTTTGAGAAATCTCCATACTGTTTTCCATAGTGGCTGCACCAGTTTGCATTCCTACAAGCAGTGTATGAGAGTTACCTTTTCTTCTCATCTTCTCCAACACATATTACTTCTCATCTTCATAATTATAGCCATTCTGATGGGTGTGAGGAGATACCTCATTGTAGTTTTGATTTGCATTTCCCTGATAATTAGTGACATTGAACATCTTTTCATGTTCCTATCGGCCATCTGTATATCTTCTTTGGGAAAATATCTGTTCATATGTTCTGCCCATTTTTTGATTGGGTTGTTTGTCTTTTTGTTGTTGAGTTGTATGAGTTCTTTATATATTTTGGAAATGAACCCCTTATCAGATATATGATTTATAAATAATTTATCCCAGTTGCTGGGTTGTCTTTTCATTTTTTTCATGATTTCAAGCTTTAACTTGCTGAAGCTTTTCAGTGTTGTAATCTCATGTGTTTACTTTTTCTTTTATTTCTTTTGCCTAAGTAGACATGGTATTAAAAAAGATGCTGCTAAGACCAGTGTCAAAGAGTGTACTGCCTATGTTTTCCAGAAGTTTTATGGTTTCAGGTCTTATATTCAAGTCTTTAATCCATTTTGAATTAATTTTTGTGTATAGTGTAAGATAATGGTCTACTTTCATTTGTTTGCATGTGGCTATCCAGTTTTCCAAATACTATTTATTGAAGAGACTTTCCTTTCTCCATTGTATGTTCTTCACTCCTTTGTTGAAGATTAGCTGTCCATAGATGTGTGGTTTTATTTCTGGGCTTTCAATTCTGTTCCATTGACCTGTGTGTCTGTTTTTGTACCAATATAATGCTCCTTTGATTACTATAGCTTTGTAGTATATTTTGAAGTCAAGGATTGTGATGTCTCTAGCTTTGTTTTTTTTTCTCTGGATTGCTCAGCTATTCAGGGTGTTTTGTTGTTCCATATACATTTTGAGAGTCTTTGTTCTATTTCTGTGAAGAATGTCATTGGGATTCTGATTGGGATTGCATTGAATTCGTAGATTGCTTTATATATTATGGACATTTTAACTATGGTTATTCTTATAATCCATGTGCATGGAATATCTTTCCATTTCTTTATGTATTCTTCAATTTCTTTCAATAATGTCTTACAGTTTTCAGTGTATAGGTCTTTTACTTTCATGATTAAATTTATTCCTAGATATTTTATTCTTTATGTTGGAATTGTAAATGGGATTGCATTCTTGACTTCTCTTTCTGCTACTTCATTATTAGCATATAGAAATGCAACTTATTTTTGTAAGTTAATTTTGTACCCTGCTACATTGTGGTAGTTGTTGCTTATTTTTAATAGCTTTCTGGTGGATTGTTTAGGATTTTGTATGTAGAGAATCATGTCATCTGCAAACAATGAGAGTTTCACTTCTTCCTGTTCAATTTGGATATCTTTTATTTCTTTTTCTTGACTATTTGTTCTAGCCAAAACCTCCAATACTATGTTGAATAGGAGTGATGATAGTGGGCACCCTTGTCTTGTTCCTGTTCTCAAAAGGATGGCCTTCAATTTTTCACCATTAAGTATGATGTTGGCTGTGGGTTTGTCACATATGGCCTTTGTTATGTTGAGATGCTTTCCTTCTATACCCATTTTATTTAGAGTTTTTAATCATAAATGGAAGTTAGAGCTTGTTAGATGCTTTCTCTGCATCTATTGAGATGATCATGTGATTTTCTTCCCTCATTTTGTTAATGTGTATCACATTGATTGATTTGAAGATGTTGAGCCATCCCTGCATCCCTTGTATAAATCTCACTTGATTTTAGTGTATGATTCTTTCAAACTATTGCTGTATTTGATTTGCCAATATCTTTTTTGAGGATTTTTGCATTTATGTTCATCAGTGACATTGGCCTGCAATTATTCTTCTTTGTGTTGTCTTTGTCTGGTTTTGGTATCAGGGTAATTTTGGCCTCATAGAAGGATTTAGGAAGCATTCTGTCTTCTTCAGTTTTTTGGAATAGTTTGAGAAGGATAGGTATTAAATCTTCTTTGAATGTTTGGTAGAATTCTCCAGAGAAGCCACCTGATCCTGGACTTTTATTTTATAGGAGGTTTTTGATTACTCTTTCAATCTGTTTACTTGTTATTGGTCTATTCAGACTCTCTATTTCTTCTTGATTCAGTTTGGGAGGTTGTATGAGTCTAAGAATTTATCTGTTTCTTCTGGGTTGTCCAATGTGTTGGCATGTAGTTTTTCAGAATATTCTCTTATAATCTTTTGTATTTCTGTGGTATCCATTGTAATTTCTCCTCTTTCACTTCTAATTTTATTTCTTTGAAACTTCTCTATGTTTTTCTTAGTAAGTCTGCCTAAGGGTGTGTCAACTTTGTTTATCTTCTCAAAGAACCAGCTCTTAGTTTCATTGATACTTTCTATTTTTTTTTAAGTCTTTATTTCATTCATTTCTGCTCTAATTTTTATTATTTCCCTCCTTCTGCTGACTTTGGGCTTTGTTTGTTCTTCTCTTTCTAAATCTGTTAGGTGTAATTTAAGATTACATATTTGAGATTTTTCTTCTTTGTTGAGGTAGACCTGTATTGCTATAAATTTCACTCTTAGCACCACTTTCACCGCATCCAAGAAGAGTTGGTATGTTGTGTTTTCATTTTCACTTGTCTTCAGGTTTTTTTGATTTCTCTTTTGATTTCTTCATTGATCCAATGGTTGTTCAGTAGTATGTTGTTTAGTCTCCACATATTTGTGGCTTTCCTGGCTTTTTTCTTGCCATTGATTTCTAGTTTCATAGCATTATGGTGGGAAAAGCTGCTTGATGTTATTTCAATCTTCTTGAATTTATTGAGGGCTACCTTGTTTCCCAACATATGGTCTATCTTTGAGAATGTTCCATGTACACTTGAGAAGAATGTGTATTCTCCTGTTTTTGGATGGAATGGTCTATATATATCTAGTAAGTCCAAGTGGTCTAGTATTTTATTTAAGGCCACTGTTTCCCGGTTGACTTTTTGTCTGGGTGATCTATCCATTGATGTAGGTGGAGTGTTGAGGTCCCCTACTATTATTGTGTTGCTGCCAATTTCTCCCTTTAGGTTTGTTAATGGTTGCTTTATATACCTTGGTGCTCCTGTGTTAGGTGCATATGTATTCATAAGTGTTATATCCTCTTGGTGGAATGTGCCTTTTGTCATTATATACTGCCCCCCATTGTCTCTCATTGTCTATCTTGTCTTGAAGTCTGCTTTGTATGATACAAGTATGGCAACACCTACTTTCTTTTGCTCGCCATTTGCTTGGAGTATTTTCTTCCATCCCTTCGCTCTGAGCCTATGTCTTTAGAGTTGAGATGTATTTCCTGGAGGTAGCATATTGTTGGGTCTTGTTTTTTAGTCCAGCCAGCCACTCTGTGTCTTTTGATTGGAGAATTCAGTCCATTTCCATTTGGAGTGATTATTGATATATGAAGGCTTAGTACTCTCATTTTATCTCTTGTTTTCTGGTTGTTCTATATTTCTATTTTTTCTCGTCCCTTGTATTTCTGATTGCAATTTCAATTTCATGTTTTTTTTTTGTGATGATTTTCTCTTTATTTATGATTTATGGCTCTGCTCTGATTTTTTGTTTAGTGGTTACAATGAATTTTGCATAGAAGATCTCATAGATGAGATAGTCCATTTTCCTATAGCCTCTTATCTTCATTAGCCTAAGCAGGTTCCATCCCTTTTCTGTTCCCCATCTGAGCTATTGTCACAAATTGTTCTTTTCTGAGTCACGAGTTTGTGACTAAATTGAAGTGTTTATAGTTATTCTAGATGCTTTCCTTTCCTTTGTCTTTCATGTTATAATTAAGTGTTTATTTGTTTACTGACCTATTCTGGTATAGAGCTGAAATTTGCTGGTTCTATCCATCTATTGATCTTTTGCTCAATGTTTTGTAAACTTTTGCCTTTCTGTTACAGGTAGGATGACTTCCTTCATCATTTCTTGCAAGGGTGGTCTAGTGGCAATGAACTCCTTCAGCTTTTGTTTATACAGGAGAGTTTATTTCTCCATCATATGTGAAGGATAGTTTCACTGGTTAGAGTATTCATGGCGGCAAATTTTTGTCTTTCTGTATTTTGAATATATCATTTCAATTTCTCCTAGCCTGTAAGTTTTCTGCTGAGAAATCCACTGAAAGCCTGATAGGGGTTCCTTCATAGGTTATTTTCTTCTGCCTTGCTGCTCTAAATATTTTTTCTTTGTCATTGACTTTTGCCAGTTTTACTACCTTAAATGCCTGGAGAAGGTCTTTTGGCATTGATGTAATTAGGACGTCTATTGGCTTCATGTATTTGTAAGTCCAGTTCTTTTCCCAGATTTGGGAAGTTCTCAGCTATTACTCTTTGAACAAGCTCTCTGTTCCTTTCTTCCTCTCTTCTCCCTCTGGAATATCCATAATCCTTATGTTTTTCTTAATTGAGTCAGATATTTCTTGAAGAATTTCTTCATTTTTAAAAAGTCTTAGTTTTCTCTTCTCTTCCACCTGAAGCATTTCTATTTTTCTGTCCTCTAGATCACTAATTCTGTCCTCCACAATATCAGCTCTATTTTTTATGGATTCTAGATTATTTTCTATCTTATTAATTGTGCTCTTTTTATCAGAATTTCTGTTTGGATCTTTTTAGAGTTTCAGTCTCTTTGGTGAAGTATTCCTTCTGCTTGTTAGTTTTATTTTTGAGTTCATTGATCTCTCTTTCTGAGTTTTCTTGTAACTTCTTGAGTTTCTTTATGAAAACTATTTTGAATTTGCTGTCATTTAGATTGTAAATTTCTGACTTCAGGATTATTTTTGGATACTTGTCATTTTCCTTCTGCTCTGAAGTGTTAATGTAGTTCTTCACAGTGTTTGATGAAGTGATCCTTTGCTGGTGCAATTTTTATAGTGTCAAGTCACAGATTCCACTTGCCTCCACTGGGCGGCAGACAGGAGCTGAGTTTTCTGATTGTGCTCCATCTGCTGGTAGTTGTGTGGGTAGGGGCTACTCTGTGTTCACCTGGGCTGGCCAAAGCGGCTCTGCAGATTGTGCTCACTTGGGCAGGGCCTCTGAGGTGGGTGGGCTGGTTTGGCACTGTAGGCAGGGCCTCTGTACTTGGCAGGGGACCAACTGATCTGACGCATTCTGGGTGGGAGGTTCACCTAGGTAGGAGCTCGGCTACCACTCCATGGGTCCTGTGGCCTGCTGTGCTCTGTGGATGGGGTGCCTTCTGAGTTAGTAGGGCACCTTCCCACCTGTGCTGAGTTAGGGCACCCACGTGGGGGCTGAGCTGCCACTCAGTGGATCTCTTGGGCTGTTGTTCTCCTGGGAGAGGGTGCCTTCTGTGTAGGTGGGACACCTTTTCGCCTGTGCTGTTGTAGGGAGGAGGCTTGCCTGTGTGGTTGCTAAGCTACCACCACTCAGTGTACAGCATTCCCACAGGGGGACCACTGCAGCACGTTGGGAACTCTCATGGGCCAGGCTGCAACTCTGAAAGTATTTGCTCAGGCCAGGCTGTCCCTGCCTCCTCTTACAGTCACATGGCTCCTGTGTGAGGATTCATGAACTAGCTCCCTGACACTGGGGAGGAGAATGGGTGCACCTTACTTAGTTCCACTGACTCCTGGAGATCCAGTCCACTCACCTGCAGGTGTATAGCTGCGTGGATCTCTCAGAAGTCCTGTTGTGCTTTGCAGGCAGTCCTCTTCTGGTTAATGAATGTCTATTTAGTTCTAACTTAAAGAGGAGAGACTGAGGAAACAACTCACTCTACCATGATGCTGACATCATCTAATTTCTTGTAGTGTCTTTGTTTAGCTTTGATATCAGAGTAATGCTGGCCTTGTAAAATATGTTTGAACATTTTCCCTCCTCTTCTTTATTTTGGGAGAATTTGAGAAGGAGTAGCATTAATTCTTCTTTAAATGTTTGGCAGAATTCACCAGTGAAGACATCGATCCTGGGCTTTTCTTTGTTGGGAGGTTTTTGATTGCTAATTCAATCTCCTTACTAGTGATTGGTCTGTTCAGATTTTCTATTTCTTTGTGATTCAGTCTTGTTAAGTTGTATGTTTCTAGAAATTTATCTATTTTTTCTAGGTTATTCAATTTGTTGCAATATAATATATTGTATTGCTGTCTATTTTTCCCTTCAGTTTTGTTCATATTTGCTTTATAATTGAGGTACTCCAATTTTGGGTATATTTATAATTTTTATAAACTCTTATGGATTTACACCTTTATTATTATAAATGACCTTCTTTGTCTTTTATGACAGTTTTTGGCTTAAAGTCTATTTTGTCTGATATAATTATAGCCATTCATGCTCACTATTGGCTACCATTTGCATAGAATATCTTTTTCCATCCTTTCACTTTCAACCTATGTGTGTCCTTAAACTAAAGTGAATCTCTTGTTGGTTGCATATCGCTGGATAGTTGAACCTTTTTTTTTCCCCATTAGCTACTCTATGTCTTGTGATTGGAAAATATAGTCCATTTACATTTATCATAATTATTGTTAGGTAAAGGCTTATTACTGCCATTTTGTTAATTGTTTTCTGACTCTTCTGTAGTTCCTTTGTTCCTCTCTTGTTGTCTTCCTTTATGATTGATGATTTTTTTGTAGCAGTATGCTTTGATTCCTTTCTCTTTATCTTTTGTGTATCTACTACAGTTTTTTGTGTGTGTGTGGTTACCATGAGGCATACATGAAACATCTTATAGTTAAAACAGTCTAAGTTGACAACACCCTAAATTTGACCACATACAAAAACTGTACACTTTAACTTCTACTCCTCCCACATTTTGTTATTGATGTCACAATTTACATTTTTAGTATATTTTGCATCCATTAACAAATTAATGTAACTATAGTTATTTTTAATACTTTTGTCTTTTAACTTTTATACCAGAGTTAAAAGTGGAGCTCATTGATTCTTTTTTCGAATGATTGTCTCTCTTGTTGAAGCTTTCTATGGAATTTTATAGTTCAGTCATTATGTTCTTCAGTTCCAGAATTTCTGTTTGGTTCTTTTTTTTTTTTTTATGATTTCTCTCTCTTTGTTGAACTTCTAGTTTTGTTCATGTATTGTTATCTTGATTTCATTTTATTGTCTATCTGTGTCCCCTTGTAGCTCATGGAGCCCCTTTAAGATGATTATTTTGAATTCTTTGTCAAGTAGCTTATAGATCTCCTTTTCTTTATGGTTAATTACTGGTGCTTAATTTGTTCCTGTGGTGATGTCATGTTTCCCTATTTGTGATCATTTTAGCTTTGCATTAGTTTTTGTGCATTTGAAGAACTAGGTACCTCTTTACAGACTGGCTTTAGCTGGCAGAGCCCTTCACTAGTCACCTTGTCCAGAAATTCTGGGCATGGACCCTGGGGCAGAAGGGCCCAGCCTGGTACCAAGGTTCACCGGGCCTGATGCTTGGGTCTGCAGTCAGGTCAGGTGCTCACTTTGCTTTCCTTCCCCATGTGTAGGATAGCTCTCTCTGTGCTGCACCACCCAGGTTTGGGGGAAGGGTGATGCAAGTAATGTGAAACTGTCCTTTCTACCTTCTTCAAAGTATCATTTCTTATTTCTGTGGTCCACTCAAGTGCTGTAATCCCTCACCTGGATTCCTTATCTCAAATGAAGGTATTTTTGAGTGAGGATAATTGTATAAATTAACATTTCTTGGAGGGGATGAGTGCAAGAAGCACCATTCCACTATCTTGCTGATGTCACCACCCTTGCTGGGATTTTCATAGGAGCTTTTTAAACCTGTATATCAATTTGGGGAGAATTGATATCTTTACTAGGTTGAGACTTCTAACCTTTGAACAAGGTATGTCTCTCCAGTTATTTAGATTTCTTTCATCAATGTTTTGTAGTTTTAAGCCTATAATTTTTATGCACTTTTGTTAGATTAACACCTAAGTATTTCATTGTTTTGAGTGATTGTAGATGGCATTGTATTTTTAATTTTGGCGTCCATATGTCCATTGCAAGTATACAGAAATACAAAAGGCTTTTTGTGTGTGTGGTTATGTTTATCCTAAATCCTGTGATTCTTGCTGAACTCCCTTGTTAGTTCTAGGAGTTTTTTTTTTTTTTTTAAGATTCCTTGGGATTTTCTACACAGACAGTCATATCATTCACAAACGGGAAATTTAATTTTTTCCTTTCTGGTTTGTATGACTTTATTTCCTTCTCTTGTCTTATTGAACTGGCTAGAACTTCCAGCATTATGTTAAATAAGAGTAGTGAGAGTAGAAATTTTTTACTTTTTCCCAATCTTAGGGGGAAAGCATTCAGCTTTTCACCATTAAGTATGATGTTAGCTATAGGTTTTGGTAGATCTTCCTTATCAAGTGAATAAGTTCCATCTATTCTTGTTTTTCTGAGAGTTTTATCAAGTATAGGTATTGAATTTCATCAAGTGAATTTTCTATAACAATTGATATAATCCCGTGATTTTTCTTCTTTGGCTTGTTGATATGGTAGATTTTTTTTGTTGATTTTGAATGTTGAATGACCCTTGAATCCCTGGAATAAAGTCCACTTGGTCATGGTGTACACTTCTTTTTAGATACTGCTGAACTTTATTAATATTTTATTAAGAATTTTCAGATCTATATTTATGAGAGATATTGGTCTATGTTTTTCTGTATTTGGGTTGGTTTCACTATAATAGAAGTTTCAGAAGGCAAATTAGGAAGGATTCTCTTGTCTTCTATTTTCTGGAAGGGATTGTATTAATTCTTTTTTTAAAAGTTTGGTAGAATTCTCCAGTGAAACTGCTTGGTCTTGGAGATATCTTTTTTGGGAGTTTATAAATAACAAATTCTATTTCCTCAATACTACAGAGTATACAAATTATCTATTTCATATTGGGTGAGTTGTGGTAGTTGGTGATCTTTGAGGAATTCGTCCATTTCATCTAAGTTACCAAATTTATTTTTGTTGAATTGTTCATCATATCTCTATATTATCCTTTTGATGTCTGCAGGGTCTGTACTGATAACCTTACTGTTTCATTCCTTATGTTGGTAATTCACGTCTTTTCTTCTTTTTTCTTTGTCAGTCTTGCTAGATATTTGTCAATTTTATTGATCTTTGCAGAGACACCTTTTTATTTTTATTTACTTGGTCTTGGAATGTTTTATTTTATTAACTCTATAGTTTTTCTGTTTTCAATTTTTAGCTGTATTTTGTGGGAGGAATAGGAAAAAGTGCATCTAGTCCATCTTCCTGGAAGTGGAAACAGCTGATGAGCGCATACTAGTAGGTCATCAACCCCCCCCCCCATTCAAGTGCAATTCATTTATCTCTGCAAAAGAAGCTGCCTGTGGTTTATTGAAACTGCCCTTTCCAGTAGTTTATACAAATTAAGGTAGTTTGTGCTCTTAGACATTGCTCTGTGTTCTTGTTATTCTTTACCTCCTATCCTGGAGAAGAACAGGTTTATTGTCAAATGTATACCACAGACAATGAGACGAAGAATAGAGGACTGTGTACTGGAGTGGTCAAAGAGGGCTTCATGGAGGAGGTGAAGTTTGAGCTGGATTTTGACATATTGATATAGATGGAGTAAGAGTGAGAGAGGGACTAGGTATGCCAGTCTGAGGCACAAAGGGACAGCGTGAAGTCAGGAGAATATGAGATGTATTAGTGAAACATAAACAGTTTGGCTTCCTGTAGAAAAGTAATCAAAATAACATTAACTCTTTTTATTGAACACGTATTATACCTGTGCATTTATGTGCATATGTATATATATATATATATTTGTGGCCAGGTGTTTTCTATACTACAGATGAGACTCTGTTAGTCTGACTGGACGTCCTCTACTCTGAGAGAATGTTCAAGGAATTCAAAGCCACAGGAGACTTATGAAAAAGAACTGGCCCACAATTGTGGTTGAGGTAAGGTCACACCTAGCTGATGGATTGGGGGAACTCAGGTGAGGCGGGACTAGAGAGTGAGAGGAATAACGGGGCCTGCAAGGGACTGTCTGGCTAGAAATGTGGCAGAGAGGGCCAAGGGTTGGAGGGGACAGATTCCAGGTTCAGAGTGAGTGAAGATTGGGCTATTTGCATCTTCTCTGCAATTCAAGTGCCCAAGCACCCTGGGAAAGAGAAATCCATGGTGCTACATGTGCCGTAGGTCTATGTGGGAACTCTTGCGTAAAACTTGGTCACAAGAGGCCCAAGAAAAGCAGGAACAGAGGCTTGTAGACTGGGAAAGCTTCACAGTGCTGCAGCCCTGGCATATGGAACTTCAGACAATAGGGCTGGAATTCCAGGCAGCCTGTTGTCTGAAGTTCCCTGTCCCAGGGCTGCCTGGAATTCTACCATCCCTAACCCCATCAAAGGGTCTAAGAGGTGGAACTTAACGGAAAGGAATGGACTTTCAGACGTGATGGACCAGGGACATATGGCACTGAGAATTAGCAGTCAGGGCTGACCATTAGAATACTTATACTTACCAGCTGATAAAGTCTGGGACAAACTGCTGACTTATGATATCAATATATATTGCCCATGGATTGTATGTAAGGCAGTGTGCTTTATATACATTATCTCTTTTATGTGAGGTAAGTTTTCCCCTTTGGTAAAAAAGGAAACTAAACTAAACCTCAGAGGGGTAAATGTTTTGTCCAAAATTGTGCATCCAGTGAAAGCTAGATTAGCTAGTTGGGTTAGATTTGATTCCAGTTTGACTTTGGCTCTGTTACTGAAGCTCTGACCAAGAGAACTATACAAGGGCTAGAACTCAAGAGCTGGGACCACACATGGGTCATTTGCTCATTCTTGCTTCTGTAGTGCCTAGTATTAGCCTATAATTGGAAGATAGCAAATAATGAGTGATTTAATCAAGTCAAAACAGGAGCTGAGTGGTTAGAGTGTGGAAAAGGGGAAGCGGTCTGCAGGAAGTTTGCAGAAAGGGTGCCCTCTCCCAGAAGGTAAGCAATAGGGTAGTGAGTGCAGAGGTGCCATCCCCTGTGGGTTGAGCTATTAAATCTATGTTCCAAAGTCTCTCACAGCTTTCTAGGACCGCATGTGATTCTTGGGAGGACCATCTGCAAGCAGCTTCTTATAAATAAATGGCTGAACATTATAGTATTTTTAAGGTTGGTGATGAAATAAATCATAGGTCTGGGAAGAGTATGAATTTGAAAGTTGGAGTTCTTAAAATCTTACTTCCTCTGGGGAGGATAAAAGCTGTGGTTCTTTTGTTGTGGTAATGACAGATTGTCAGTATCTGTCTGCCTGAGTCCTGCTCACGGAATAAATGCTGGTAATTGCTAATTGCTTTGAGAAGAAAACTGACTCATAGCCTGAGAGTGACTTGCATATCAATGTTTCAGGCCCTCTGTGCTGGTTTTCTGTTGAACGCTAGAATGTGTTACTGGAGCCTGCACGCTTGCTTCCTCATCTTCCTACAGAGTAGGCTGTTGAAGTATGACTTTTGCCAAAAGATAGCATTACCGGGAAATTTAAAATGTGGGCAGTGGGATCATGCTCCTTGTTTCTGGCCATTTTGGTCTGTAGATCATGTCCTTTGTTTCATATACAGTGGAGAAGATGAAAAGCATTTGATTAAATTTCTAGGAAGCTAGGCGTTAGGGGCTGATATAAGTGGCTACCCACACTTGCCAGTGTCCTTAAATGTTTTATATTCTGATTGTTTCTCTGAAAATCTATTAGCCTACCACAGATTTACGGCTGTGTTAGACCCAGCTGCACCATAGTGATACCTTCCTTTCCTTAGGGACAGTTCTAGACTAAAGAAAGTGTCCCCAGTCTGTCCCCCCCCCCCCCACCACATTAGGGGCTCTTTCTGACATGCCAGTGACCAGATCAGAGTGAGTGAACATGGACAGAGTGGATGCAGACATGGGACCGCTCAAAGGGCCACTGCTATTGATTGCTCTGTTCTTTTCCATTGCAGCTGTTCAACTCTGTGTTTCCTTTCTGGTTTGAAGTTTGCTTCAGGTTGAAAGAAAATTTAAAGGCAAGAGGTTGTAAGGGGAGAACTCAACAAGTTTGAGACGCACCATAAAGAGGAAGCATTTGTAAGTCCCCAAAGAGAGAAATATAACCCTGCTCCTGACATCTCCAATGTCTAGTGCACGTCTGATTCTCTTCCCATTTTTCCGTTGGATTCTGATACCCGTTGCATAAGTCAGGAATCATCAATTCCAGGATGTCCACCTTGGCTGTCTCCCCTCCCTCTGAACATACAGGTGGAGCTCCTTTATCCCTTCTGTGTGCTCAAACCAGAAGGCACGCATAAGAGAACGTCAGGGGAGCTTTTAAAAAGTCTTGATGACCAAGCCTCACCTCCAGAAACTCAACTGAGAAAATTCATCTGGAGCAGGGCCCAGACATTGCATTTTTCATTTTAAACCAATGAGATGATTTAAATGAATAACTGAGATGAGAATCACTTCTATATGAAGGCATTCTAAACTATTAACATTGTCAACCACATAACAGTCATTTTTTTAACTGAAAACTGTCTGTATATTGTCTAATTTAATCCTCATGTCAGTTATTAGCGATTTTGCAGTGGCAAAAACAGGCTCAGAGAGGTTAAGAATATGCTAGTGAGTAGAAGAGGTGAGGGGTTAACCCTGGTCAGTGTGGCTCTAAAGCTCAGAATTTTAATTACTGCACTATTACAAATGCCGTCTTAATTTTCTTTATTTTACACTGGGCTCTGAGCTCCTTGAAGGAGAAGACTAAGTCTTTTTATCTCTCTCTCTCTAGTGCTTAGCATTACGCCTGATGCTAGTTGGAAAGGGATGAATACTAAATGCTGTTAGTGAACTCCAGGGCCCTTCAGCAGAGAGATGGTTCTTGGCACTGATCTCTGGGTTTTCAGAGTGTTAAAAAATAAAATTCAACTGAGTAAATTTTAAAGATCTTATTGGCTTTATTCAGTGATTTGTGAATCAGGCAGTATCCAGTCTAACAGAAAGAGGCTCTGAAGAGCTATACCAGGCAAGAGACTATTTTGGGATGCTGCCATAGCATGGCTCGATGAGCTGTGTGTAGGTCCACACCCTGGATCTGAACTGGCAAACCCTAGGCCACTGAAGGAGAGTGCACAGACTTAACCACTTGGCCACCATGGGGCTGGCCCCTAGGTGAGAGATTTTGTGGGTGGAAGGGAGCAGGAACAAGGAAGTTGTGCTAGGCAGAAAAGTGAGTTGGTTATTGGAAGGTTACTTTTCTTATAGGAGATGGCAGGAGTTTATCAGGCAGATTACCTAGTAATGCTGATCAGGCATTGATGGTTCCATTTCTAGAAGAGCAGAAACTGTAATTAAGTCTCAGTTTGGTGATGTGGGGCTTAGCATAAGTGACTCATTTTAGGCCTGTTGCCTTGTTTTTAACAAGAATCATTCCTCTCTCATGCCTGGCTCCAGCAAATCCCTCTGCCTCCAATGTCCTTCATTATCGTATCCTCTGATCTGCATTCCATACTTCTTTCCTTTATCTTACTTACTTTATCTTTCTTACTTTTCCAAGCTAACTTTGGTAGAAATTGTTTTTCTTTCTCTGAACTCACACAGCACATAAAACATGTATTATATTATTTGGCTTATGATTGAATCTGTTTCATTTACTGGTTTTTGTGTATCAAGACCATATACTTCCATTTGGATCTGTAAGATAATTGGAGTAAGATTTTAAACAGACCGGAATCTTCTACTTTAAATTTCCAATAACCCCCAACATTCCACGTATAGAGAACTTGCTAACTAATTTCTGTTTAACTTCTGTCCAAATTGTAGAAAAAGTATTTCTAACATTAGAAAATAAATCACAGCATAAAGAACTGAGTATATAAAGATTTATCTCTTTGTTTACCCATAAAATAATTTGTTAATCTTGTACAAGGCACGCCACACGAAAAAAGCATATTCAGATATGTTTTAAATTGTAATTACGCTCTTATCTTATCCTTTCTTATCATTATTGTAGGTAGCTGTGATCTTCTCTTTATCAGAAGCCCAACTCTAGCTTCATTTTTCCAACCATGGACTTTTCTTTGTATTTTACGTCGCCTATACGCTTGGGAAATAATTTTTGAAAGACATAGTATCATGTGGAAATTAAGAGCATGGTTTTGAAATAACTTAGTACCTGGCTTACTATGAGGAATGTCATCTCTCTGTCTTGATTTGCTCATCTGTAAAATGGGACAGCACTAGCACCGCCTGACAAGGTTGTTGTGAAGATTAAGTGAGATAATAATTGTAAAGCACTTAGTGGGACATCTACAAATAGTTTGCACTTGATGCACATTCACAATATCCTTCTTAACGTCTTTATTATCGTTAAAAGGGTTATAATGTGAGTGTCTTTCAAAGGCACTTTATATTCCCAATGAGTGCTGGAGATTTTTCTGGGCAAGTAGGTGTGGGCAGCTGCCTACTACTCAGCTTGCCTCGCTCTTTTGCCTTCCCATTGCAAGCAAACAGGTTGGAATCCCTTCAAAGCCCAGCTCCATCCACATCTTATGGGTGGATTACGGGAAGTAGCTACTGGTTTTCATTGCGCTTCCCGTGTATTTGAACTTAAAGAGCTATGAATATTTGTTGTACCTGCATTTCAGAATGTGACTTGGCCACTGTCTACGGGGATGCTGGGCCAGTGGGGGATGAGAGCTCAGGAAGGGGGCTGAGGGTCTAAAGGTTTAGGTGGGCCATGAGGTCCCCTAGCCATTCTAGAGAGGGAGTATAAAGTGGGCATGAGAGATCTAGATGAGCTCGGCCTGCAGAATCACTTGGCTATATCTAACATCTCTACATTATTTCTACCTTGGGCATAGTATTTTTCTGCTGAGGAAGATTAGCTCTGAGCCAACATCTGTTGCCAATCTTCTTCTTTTTTTGCTTGAGGAAGATTAGCCTTGAGCTAACATGTTTGCCAATCTTCCTCCACTTTATATGTGGGTCACTGCCGCAGCAAGGCTGACAAGTGGTGTAGATCTGCGTCTGGGATCCAAACCGGGATCAGAGTGTGCTGAACTTAACCACTACTCCACAGGCCAGCCCCAGGTGTAGTATTTTTTGTATTAAATATCCTCAGAATGGAGCCCTGGTGTAGTCAGGAATGAGAGAGGTGGGAGAGATGGAGAAAGGGCAGCCTAGGAAATCAGCCCTAGGTACAGGTTGTGACACAAATAGGATTGTACATGTGATCCCTTTGACATCCTTTCTCCTTCTTTTATGATAGACAGGACTCAACAAATTTATTCAGCCATTTCCATGTGACCAACCAGTTCTCTCTGGGATATGATGTCTAGGGCATTCTGGTTGGGCAGAGCTGAATTATGTCTTTATAGGTCCTAAACACTCAAAAGCTAATGGTTCCCCATCCTCCATATGCAAATCAAAATAGTGAAACTATTCAGCATTACAGAAAGTTCAGCAAGGTGTTGAGTTTTTCTGTGATGACTATCTTGGTGCTTCTCTAGGAATATTAAATATCAAAATCTTTCCATTTTCTATCTTGGTGTTTTCAGTATGTCGGCTTTGATCTTCCTCTAAGGAAACACACGTCTAGTATCAGTGGGAAATCTTGGGCACGGCTGCCGGTATCAGGCTGTGCTAGGAAAATTTTGAATGGAGCCCACACTATTGCTTTCATTCCTTGGGAGCCTCCATGTCTCCCTGCCAAGGCCGAGAGGCTCTGGAGGCCTGGATATGAGGCCTAGGTAGCTCAGAGAGGTTGGCTATTGCGGCTGATCCAAGTCTTTCATATGCTGGTCATGGAGCCTGTCACTAAGGAGAAGATAGAATTTAAAAAATAGCTAAAGTTCCCCCTGGATCTGCACAGAGATTAAGTCTATCAATATTCCTTAGGATAGGTATACAGACTTAATAGTGGAAGATATCTATCCTCATAGACTTCTGGTTATTCTGGTATATTTTAATTTTGTAAAGGACATCTCCAATTAATTCCATGTTACATACAGTGAACAAAGCTTTGTCAGGATGTGGACTACAGATTTGACCTACGGAAATGGTCCAAGGCTCAGGTGGCCATCAGACTACCCCTGGAAGGCTCATGACCCCATGGGAAATGCGTGATTTGATAAGTGGGTTAATTACTATTCCAATTTCCTCTTCTGGGGAGTGTTTTTCTTTGACTCTTGTCCCAAAAATGCATATGAATTTTTAAATAAGCTGCTCAGCCAGCCAGCTTCTGGAAGAGAACTGTCTGTACTTTTGTTGAACTGCTGATTGCTCCTGCTGTCTGGGTCAGAAAATGGAGGGGAAGAAGTCTGAGTCATGGTTTGAATATCTTTTAACAAGTTGCTATTTTGTGTGTTTTATTGTACATAATGTGTCTTCTGGATGTATTATGTCTGCAACACTTTTGGTGCTGAGTGTGTTCCCTACCTCAGCCTGGGGGTTAGAGGAAGAGGAAAGGATGATGTTGGCGAGAGGATGGGTAATTTGGGCACAACTCCAGTACCAGAGCCATTGTATCTGCTCTCATCATCTCAGCATCCCAGAGAGCTCCGTGTCTTCCCTGCAGACATAAACTGCCTCTCAAACCAAGGCTTGGATTGAATGCTGGTGTATCAGAAAGGAGCACATTGCTGGCTGCGTTTACTCTAATACATGGAGGGGCCTCTCTCCCACCACCCAAGGCATGAAACAACTCTTCTTTCAGGTTCCTGAAGGAATAACTTATTTCCCAGTACATGGGTAAGAACATAACCCTACTTTTAAGGTAGGTATCTAGGAATTTAGGTGGTTGGAGTTGGGCATGGATGCTGTTTCCTTGTGACCTTTCAAAAATACAAATCAAGTCATCTGACTTCCCTACTTAAAGATCTCTGACGTTCCCCATTGGTCATTGAATAAAGTATACATTCCCTAAATAACATTCAAGGTCCTTAAACTTTGGCTTTGGCCAGACATAAAGCTTCTTCTGTCATTCAACTCTCAAACCCTATGCCCTGGTCATAGGCCATTCCCAGCAGGCAACACTGTATATTAATCAAAATCCCTTTGGCCTTTTCTGTAGAAGTCAACAAGCTGATTCTAAAATTTATATGGAAACATAAAGGGCCAAAAATAGCAAAGTCAACCTTGAAGACAAAGAAGGAAGATGGAGACCTTATGCTCCTAGATAGGGAAGACTAATTGTAAGGTTATATTGTCCAAAGCAGTGTCTCTAGACCAATGGAACATATTGAATAGAAACAGACCCTTGCATGTAAGGGTACCTGAATAATAGCATAGGTATACTGCAATGCAGAGGGGAGAGAGTCTTCAATAAGTATTGTGGGTCAATTGAATGTCCATAGGGAGACAGCAGTGAGTATTTCACCTACTCTATATCATACACATAAATAATTTTCAGATGGATTGTAGACTACGAAAGGTAAAAGCTTCTAGAAGAAAACATGAGAGGATATCTTCTTCACTTTGTAGTAGGCAAAGATGTCTTAAACAGGACATAAAAACCACTGTCATTGATAAATTAGACTACAGTTGTGTGTTGCTTAACAACTGAGATACATTCTGAGAAATGCATCATTTGGCAATTTTGTTGTTGCGCGAACATCACAGAGTGTACTTATGCAAACACAGGTGGTATAGCCTACTACACACCTAGGCTGTATGGTACTAATCTTATGGGACCACCATTGTATATATATGGCCCGTTGTTGACTGAAACGTTGTTCTGCAGTGCATGATCGTACATTAAAATCTAGAACTTTCATTGATCCAAATGTGCCTGTGAACGAGTAAAAAGTCAAACCATAGAGTGGAAAAAGATATTTTCAATACATATCCAACAAAGGACTTGTAGCCAAGAGTTGTGAGTCAACAGAAAATGACATACAACTCAATAAAGAACAGGCAAAAAGCTATGCAATCATTTCACAAGAGAATTTCCAAATGCTGATGAGGATATGCTAAGATGCTCAACATAATAACTATCAGAGAAGTGCAATTAAACCCATAATAAGATACCCACTGTATACCACTAAGATGGCTAAAATTGTTAAAAACTGACCATGAAATGTTGGCAAGGATTTGTAGCATTGGAACTCTCTTACACACTGCTGGCAGGAGAATAAATTTGTAAAGTCACTTTAGAAAACCATTTGGTATTTATTTACCAAGTAATTCCATCCCCAGGTATTTACTGGAGAGAAATGCATGTATTTGAGCACCAGAAGATATGTATATGCTAGCATTGTTTCCAGTAGCCTAAGACTAGAAACAACCCAACCGTCCAGCAGTAGCAGGATGGATGATTAAATTGTGGTATATTCACACCAAGTATTAAGGTCCTTGGATGTCCTGTGAAGGAATTGGACTTTAATTGTTAAGTAATGGAACACCAATCAAAGGTTTAGAACAGCGGAAGAACAAAGCTGTGCTTCAGGAAGTTGCTCCTAGTCATGTTATGCAGAGAAAATATTTGCATGTATTGGAATTTGGGCGTAGGTTTTTCCTTTCAAAAGGTTCATATTTATGTCTTTTTAATATGCAATCTAGAGTTAGCTAACGTTATTTTGCAATAACCGTTTCTTCTCACAAAGTGTTCTGGTATCAAGACCGCTTCCATATTCAAAAAATCATACCTAACGAGTTAAAGTGTGCTCTAAATTTCACCCTATTGAACTTCTTGTTTCTTTCAAAGAATTTCACTGCTTAAGATACCAAGTTCACTTTTAAGTAGCAGACTGGAAGTGAGTCTAGCTACGTTTATTTTCAGCTACAGACTTTACAGCCGAGGATTCTTTTCTCTGTGTAGTTTGGCTGGCAGCTCTAGCTGAAGGAGTTGTGAAGTCAGGTTTAGGTCACTTTGGTTCTAAAAATAGAAATAAGTCATGAAGAGAAAAAACCCACTTTTTTCATTCATTTTGAAGTACTTACTCAGTACTTCAAAGTGTTGAATTTAGTACTGATTCTTAGCCTTCTTATCTACATTGCAAAATTTACTTGAAGAATATTCTTTTTAAACAGATCGGTTATCATGTGTGAATGAGAAAGAGAAGAGCAAAATCTACATTTGTATCACTTCAGGTTTTCTTTATTAGTCATATATATCATTGTACATTACATGCAAGAAAATCACAATATAGCCCAAAATGTTTATATATTCTGACACAACAAGAATAATACAATGCAAAAGTTTATATTTTTACATACAACTACCTTAAACAGTAAAATAAGAATAACGTAAAAATAATTTAGTGATACGCTCCACTGTTGAATGTATGAGTCAACATTTTGATCTGCACGAGGCCATAGTGATTCGGCAGCTCATTCTTTTGAAAGCCACGGCTGAACATCCTGTCTTACCTGGAAATGTGCATAAAGTATGAAATGATAGCTTAGTCTTTACTGCAAGTGAAAATATTTATTTTTCAAAAGAGAAAAAGACAGTATGATGGCAATAATACACTAATTAGAACCAAAAAACTAAAGAAAAATAATCAGATCATCAAAGTGAAAAGGATGTTGTATATTTTTAAACGCTCTTCTTTGTGAATTACCATAACCAACAATATATTCATTTGTTTCTATTTCCCTTCCGGGGGCACATAGGTGAAATGCAGATATCAGGCAAATATTTTTGACTTATTGTGGTAAAGGAAGGTATGAGGGACGGTCTTAAAAATTCACAGTATATTTCAAAAGATGGTAGTTATGTTTTCATTTACTTGGATACAAAAATCTGTAAAACATAAACTATTCTAGACTTTCTTTTTATGATACCGGTTGGTATTTCTATGTGCTCTTTAGATGCTTGCCTGCTGCATAGTAGCTGAAGCCTTATACAGAGCAGCAGATTTGTTTCTTTCCTTTCAACTCCAACACTTTCAAGAAAATGATGAGTTCAGCTCTTCTTTTAGACCCCTGAATCGGAACCACTAGAATGAGAGCAACGCGTAGGGAGCTGATTGCTTATGTGAAGTTTGACTTCAAGATACAGAAAAAACAAGTAACAATTCTGCTGCCATTTCTGTTGCTGGGGAGAAAAGTAGTTTTGGGGCAAGAATCTGTTTAAAAATATTTGAACTAAGTCAACCACAGAGAATCTCATTTAATGAAACATATTCTTTATAATATTTTGATTTTTCCCACAGAAACATTATGGGCATTTTTTTAGACTAAGTGTTTTTAGTGAATTTCAAATGTAATTAAAAACACGGAGCATATCTTCTCCTTTCTAATGGAAATTATCTTTGAAAAGCGAAAATGTGTCATTAATGTTACAAAAAATTTAATGACAAGTGACAGAGAACCTGATGTTTAGATTCACACTTTTTTAAAAAACTTACCTACTTGCTACATTTGATAGAGCAGATTTTTCAATTTCCTTTTTTTAAAAGCCCACTTGCAAAATGGCTTCTTTTTTCATTTACCAGAACAAAATGCAAACAACAAAATCACTTGTCATTTTAAGTTTCCTGAATTATTAAGTAGATGAAAAGTTCAAAAAATGTATTGCCAAGGGAAGAATGAATTAGTGCAAACTGGCAATTCTTCTTTAATTCCCATTAAATTAATGGGAATTTATATATCAATATAAATATATAAGTAAGCTTATATCAGTATATACATTTCCTTTATATATTTCATTTTTATTGATATATATTCCAATATAGTGGGAATCCCATATAGTGGGAATATATATGCTAATGTTTCTAATTTAACTTTCATTAATGGGAATTTATGTTCTGATATTCATAGCAGAAATTTTTATGGTGGGAGTATTAAATCGTAGATTGTAGCACTGAATTTTACAGATTCAGGATTTATGACCATTCCAACTTCTCAGTGAAACTGATGATTTGGTTGGAGACAATACTATAATTTGAAGTTCAAATTAAGATTTAACCAGAGAATGTATAGTTGGAAGCAGTTTCTAATTTTTACTTTAAGTTTATTTCCAGAGTATAAATATAAAAAAGTTTGCAAGTAATTTATTGATTCTAGACTTTCAAATGAGGAGCTAAATTCTTGAGAAATTTTATTTTATAGGTTGCTTTCTATTTTGATTACAATTACCATGTAATATCCATGGTTCCATTTTGCTATGGGGTGTGTGTGTGTGTGTGTGTGTTGGTGGTAGCTATTTTAAAGTATACTATATAAGACAAAGCACCTGATCGATAACAGAAACTTCAGCCAAACTGGTCATTTTAAGAATTACAGGGTCCCCAGATCCTTGAGAGGCTATACAGCTACTTTCAGTACTTTGGGAAGTCACGTGTTTATCAGGCCATGAACTAAATAAATATGTTTGAGACTATGTACAGAACCATTTTTCAAATGAATATATATGTTCTTATGAGAAATAAAATACACACCTAAAAGTATTATTGACATTTTAGATTTTCCATTATGGATTTTCTCAAATTATACTTGTATAAATACAAATTATTTTGTATGTGAGAGTCTCTTATATTATGTAATGTTGATGTGAGCTTCTTAGACTTCAAAATATTGTAAAATACAGATGTAGGTCAAAACTATTCTCTTTAACATAATGGAGTCGAATTGACTTTGTTTATAGATCCAACCTAATATTAATTTCCTATTATTTACAAAGATATCTGTGCACTATGCAAAAACAGAGTTAGAGGAAGCACTCGTAGTTTTAAATTTATGTCAGAAATAGCAGGGCTGTTACCAGGCAGTCACCATTTACTGATTCCCCTCTCATCTCCCTGAGCTCTGCGTGAAGTACAAGGCAGCCTTTTTCCTCATGGTGTCTTTAGTCGCTCAGTTGCCAGCTGTCTCTAAGTGAGAAACCAGCCAGTCAGAGAACAATCAACATGATTGCTTCAGGATCAATAAGAGAACTAATCAAATTGATCTCCCAATTTCCTACTGGAAGCTTCAGACTTGTTATGAGAAAATGATACTTTAAAAGAGATCCTCATATTTTTATGTGCATATCCATACATACCGGCCAAGCTACCTCCTGGTGCAAGTAACTTCAGTGGACTGTCCCAATTCTTAGATTTCACTGGAATTTTATTGTAGTGAACATTACTTAAAAATAAATGGATCAGAACCATTATTAGGAATTGTATTGTACAATTTGGTTCATGAATTTGGTTATGATAAGATTTCGTTCATTCTTAAAGAAGGAAGGATTTAATAATAAAAGTGAAAAAAGAATCACGTAATCAGGATTGACTCCACCCCCACTCTCTCCCTAGTAAATGGTCGAAGTTTATTAAAACAAACAAACAAAAATCATTGGGCAGTTGTTCCTGTAAACGCAAGCTTTTCTTACTGTCCTTATTTTTCCCCAATCCATGGAGAAGTTATGTGATTGATTCACAGGCAGCAAGGGGACCACTTGCTGAACACTTGCCAGGTTCTACTATTTGCAATATTGAGTTTACAAACCCTGAAAATAGCCTGATGTGATTTGGACCTAATTTATATAGATGCAGCAGCTTGCATGGAAAGTGCTTGGCTGGGTAGGAGGCCTATTGGTTTTCTCCGTTCCCTTGAGAAATAAGGGCCATGAATTTCCATAAACCTAATGAGTTTTGAGTTAATACAGCAATGATCAGTAGCAGCTTCCCCCTGTGTCAGAGCGCAGGGTGAGCCTGGGGGCAGATGGGAACAAATTGTCTCACAGCCAAAGAGAGTAACTGGAGGGCCTTGTTATTTTTCTGTTTTCTGAATGAACCCCTGAGGAGGCAGGAGCAGGCAATAGGAATCAGGTTTACCACCTGCAGAGCTGAACAAGAATCAGCTGATAGGTTTCTTGTGCTAGTCAGGACACTGGAGATTGGATTCTGACTGGTTCTAAAGTCAAAATGATGCAGAGAAGGGGACTATTTTTCGGAGAAATGGGGAAGGTAGGTGGCCCATCATGATGTCAAGCTATGAACAAAGATATGTCTCAATTTTCCACTTTATTCTGGAGATGACAACCTCCTACACTGGACATTACAAGGAGAAATCCATTCCGGAGAGAAAACAGAGGAACATGCACCTGTGTGATGACAAATATCCCATGGAAAAGTAAAAAATTTTGAACAGCAACAACAAATAAGCCAACAACAACCACAAAAATCCCCAAACTAACCAAGTAACCAACCAACCAACCAACAAAAACACCTCAAAGTGTCGGCAGATAAGGAATAGGCATTCTGAAACACCAGACTGAGCATTTCATCCAAATTCAGCTTATAAACGGGAACTCTTCTCCTTTGGAAGTCTCTGGTAGTCAGACTCCTTGGACTATAGTGTCCACTGATTTCAAAGCCTGCTGTCTTGACCATAGCAAGAGAAAGTCGTATGTACTATTCTGCTAGGAAAACGATAGAAATTAATACTGCATCTCAATACTATGCTGTATAATGGGAACTTCATGCAAATTGCATTTTCTTATTTTGAGAGAGTCAGAGCTCTAAAATGTCACTCAAAAACCAGTGGGATCCACAGGTATACCTCTGATGGGAGCTCCTTTGAGGGGTCCATGTGCCTGTCTACAACTGTACCTGGGCCTTCTTATCTCAGAACTGGGGACATCTGGGGAAGCCAAGTCTGTCCAGTCACTTGCAGACCAAAAGAGGCACCGACTGGTCTCTAGGCTTGGTTGTTTTGGTGTCATAGCAGTGTGGGGTGGTGACATTATGTCCATAACCGGACACGGCATGTGAAAAGTATCTCTGCATCTTAGACGTGACTATGTTCAGTTTTACCCAGACTCTTAGGAAAATAGTTGTTTCCTTTATTTCTTCCCTTTATCTTCTTGTGTCTCCCTCAGTTTGTACCACTTCTCTTCTCATTTTCATTTGGTACTTTTTAATCCTGCGTATTCACTGAACATTTTATGACATCAGTGGGTAAATGCTAATTAAGTAAAACATTTATGTATTTGAAGCAAAGCCACAGAAATTTCTTTTAAGAGACTTGAAAGCAAATATGGTAGCCTGTTATCAAGACTTAGGTTCTTTCAAAAGTCAAATTGCAAGGTAAGAAGAAGGAGGTTGTAGGCAATGGTTAAAATCATCTTTTCCTGGAAGATTTTTGTTGCTAAGCCTTCTTAGTACTGGGCATGTTACAATACTAAGATGAATTTTCCTCAGTTTCCAAAAGAAACTCTGTGCTCCTTTTCTGAAATCATAAAACAAATACACATTTTTCTTTATAGGCAATGTATATATCACTAAGAATGCGATGCTATTAGTTGGAAGTGAAGTAATAAACCTTTTTATTTCAACTATACTGATTTAGATTTCATGCATGTGATTGTGGCATGAGAAGAAAACTATATTTGATTCATAAGTAGCTTTGAATGACAACAAATCGTTGAGAAGTGCAACCATTGAGGTGTTCAGACAGAGGTAAATTCAGTTACTGCAAAAATTGTGAGCTTCCCCTCTCATGAGATATACTTAATATTGCCGTTCTTTCAAAACCAAAACTGAAGACAACACCATCTGAAAAATATAAACATATCTGTGCTTACATTGAAATGTTGCGGGCTGTTATGATTAGTATTAGACAATTTTTATATTAACATAGGACTGTTCTGTGTTGTTTCCACAATTGCAGAGGTTTACCTGAAACAGCTGGAAAACTATCTAGTGTGGCTGCTTGCACTCAACTGTGGTTTTGGTAGGTCCTGTTTGTAGTCTGATAGTATATAGAACCTTTGCAAGTTTGAATAGATTACTATCTGCTCTACAAAACATCCGAGCACTTTTTAGAGATAATCTCTTTGTATAAAGCACAGTAATGCCAACCATTTCCTCTGAGTGTCAGCAAAGTGTGGTGCCAAATAATTCAAATGGTAGAATGATAAAAATGAGTAAGCTCTCTTCTACCTTCCTTACTTCATATTGGTTCCATTTGACTCTTAACTTACTTTTTCCAGGTAAATAATAAACCTTTTGCATTATCTCAGACCTAGTAATACACTCTAGGAATATTTTAATCTATTGCCATAGAGTTTTATGTTGTCTTCAGGCGTATGAGGAACTCGTGGACATGAATGGATCAGAGATTTACTAAGTTTCTGGAACTTGGGGGAGAAGGAAGGAGCTCACCTCTCGTATCAGAAGAGATCATGGGACTGTTTTTTTCTAGATTTGGGGTCTGGGACATGGGGATATTTGAGCTCTAAGCATTAGTTTCCAGGTGGGTTGGCTGTGAAATGCAAACCTGAATCTCTCTCAAAATGCAGAGGAAGAAATAACTCTCCTAATTTCCTAACTTTGTAAAGTTTAAGTGCAACTCCAAGTGCAGATTTTAATGGAGTTCTCACTTACTACAAGCTTATAGGTAATACAAAGTGAGTTGAATAAATAAATTATTAAAATTGTATTAAATGTATGACAGGAACAACTCCAGAAAATTGATCTTACTTTGAACACGTGCCTAGAGTCTCGAATCATCACATATTTGAGTCAAGAGATGCTTTCAAAGATTGATATGTTTAATTTTAATAATTTCTGAGTTCTTAAAATTCTTTTGAAAAGCATATGCTGCTATTCAATGTTATTTGAAAAGGTCTCTTGTTGATACAGGATGCACTTCCAATTCACCCTCAGTCCGCTTTTCATAATCCTAAAACCTCAGCCTCAGTGGTTCTTATGTTTGGAGCCCAAGTGCCTAGGACACAATAAGGTTGGTTGAGTTAATTGAACTTGATCCATTTGCTGACTCTTTTAAGAAATGTCACGGCATTACATGATAAGAGCTTGAATATTTGCCACACACTGTAACACACTAAGCTTTTGGTATTTGGTTTTGCTTAATTTTGAACAGTTAGTAATGTACATACCTTCCTGCAGTTTTAGTATTTTGGTCTCAGTGAAAAACGTGACTATGGGTTGAAATTATTTATAATTAAATGCAACTGTCTCTTGGCTGGTTGTCCCAAAGTTAGACCCTTTGATTGACTTGTCACTTAAGGCCCTATGGTCCTAATGGCAGTGGTCTTAAAGATAATCTGGGTGCTGTATTCTGTGACTATGACTCCTGAAGCATCTCACACCAGCGAAAATATAGTAGTCAGACCAAGGCACTGATAAAGGTTCATGTTTGTTTCCATCCCTTCCCCTATGCCAAACAACATGGCCTATAAGAAAATAATGATGTTGAGAATCTAGGCAAGAATGTTGATGCTTCTACAATGGCAGTAAGGATTCCTCAAGACACTAATTTCCTGTTGGTGGATATTTCTATGAAAAGGGTAGCGTTTCTGGTTATGATCAACATCCAGAATTGCAGAGCCATAGCAGGGGCATGTGCGGCCAGTAGAGAAGCCAAGAAGCTGAGACTAAAATGTCCTATCCTTAGTTTGCTTTGGCTAGAGCACTCCAGAGTTTGGAAAATCCAAGAGGTAATATCAGCTTCTGCAGTATTCATGGCTGAAGCTGGAGAAATCACCTGTGGGCCATCTCGTCTTGGTAATTGCTGGTAGACAGCGAATTTGTCTGTATAAACTGATTACCTTTGCCATATGAGAGAGGCAGCACACATCTTATCATTTCCAAGTATTTTGAATGAAACACTTAATCCAAGCATTACCAAGGGGATCTTGTTTTAGCTTTTGAACAAATAAATACACTTGACTTAAGTAAATATTTGGAAGCTTTGGGGACCTTGTGATAAATGTGGTCAGACAGAATCCTTTTGGAGGTACATTCTTTGCACCTTAGTTATGTTTCCTTCCTAGGCTTTGTATCTGTACTTCTGAATTTCAACTTTTTCCTGGATCCTGAGACGTAAATGATGCATGTGATAGTGTTGGGAATAGAATTTTGTTAGCTTCTTTTAGGTAAGATTAAATAAGCTAATTGTGCCTTTTCAATAAAAA
Organism: Equus asinus; assembly: GCF_041296235.1. Taxonomy (NCBI): domain Eukaryota; kingdom Metazoa; phylum Chordata; class Mammalia; order Perissodactyla; family Equidae; genus Equus; species Equus asinus. The sequence goes on from NC_091790.1 coordinate 34,969,152, forward strand.
AAATTTGCAAGTGAATGGATATCAGTTTTAGCAAAATATCACATTATCTAAGGAAATGAATATCCTCTTACTAACTCAAAGCTATTTTTTAGAAGAGTTTATTGTAAAACTGCCAACTGTCTATTTTGATATTGAGAACTGTTTCAAATGGCCAGATTAAGAGTCCTGCTTCCTCCGATGCACTGTTGGAATGCCATTCTGTCATAGAGGTCCTGCCTGGAGGTGCCGTCTGCCTTCTCAAAAGAGATCCCTCTCAGAGTTTTGAGCTAAGGCTCGTCAGTGGTGGTTTCCATTGAATTCACCAAGTTTCTCTTGTTTTTATTGACATTGATAATTTTCATTTATAATTTTTACTACAAATAGGGAGCATTTGCTGCATTGTAAGCCAAGATTTTTTTATATATTATCTCACTGATCCTGACCATAACCCAATAAGATTGCTATTATTGCCCTGCTCTTAAGAGAAGACTGAAGCTAAGAGAGCTTAAATATGTTGCTCCAAACCACAAAGCCAAAAAATGCCACAATGTGTATTCCAACATGGATGTAGGTGGCTCAAAGCTCAAAACATTCAGCCCCTTCAGTAAACTCTTTTATTTGACATCATCAAATTGTTAACGTGGATCTGGAATATCACAGCAAAAGACTTTTTTAAAAAGTGTGATCAAACCTCCTTCAGAGGACCCCACAGTGAGGGTGTTGGCAGTAGATTCCAGGTAACTCGCTTTTGCCTTAGGTGAGTCTCATCTCTCTTCTCTGCTTTCTAGGGACTAGCAGGGAAAGAAGAATGCAGGAACAAAATGACAGTGAAGGTGGAGACTAAAGGAGCAAAGGCCACTACCCACTTGGGATTAGAATTTCCACAGCAAGTAATCAGGTGAAGAAGCCAAATTTCCGCTTCACATCTACAGTCTGCATTACTGGGATGCCAGATAGGAAGAAACCCCATCCATAAAGATGAGGGTGAAATAAAAAGGAAGAACAAAGCAGAACATTACATTTTCTTTATCTTCAGATTTCTAAGAAACTTTAGCCCATCCAACGGGGTTAGGGCTGTTCCTTCTCTATTTGCCATAGAATTGCAAGATCTAGCAAATTTATGATAAAAAATAGTTTTGAATGAAAAATATTGAGAACACATTTATTACTTACTTTAGAATGTCTTAACAAAGAGTAAGTGATTATTTAGACAGAAACAATAATGGTTGAGAAACAGCCCTGTGAGCAGAGCTCAGTACTCCGTCATCCCTCGAGAGAACTCATGTTACTATAACCTATTAAAGACAAGAATTTTCCTCCCCAGCGACTGACATACAAGTATTTTATTCTTCATTATTGTGTTTCATTTGAACTATCCCTTTTACCTGTGGAAGCTCTAGTAGTGTATATAGGTATATATTTGTAAAAGTATTGCACACAAATGCAGCTATTTAACACTTTAAAGCTTTTTCAGGCCCTGGTTTTAGTTACTTTGATCAGAACAAATATTAAAAATAATGCATATCCATTCTGGGACATAATATTTGAGAAATGGAGGTTATTAGAGGCAAATATAAGACTTAATCAGAAGGAAACATGAAAACATTTATCTTAGTTTTTGTTTTTCTCTCACGCAATGGGTACATGTGTTGGGTCCACGTGACTGCAGCCAATTGGATCTGAGACAGTAAATTGGCTCATTCTGGTCTGCAATGGTTGTCTTCTTGAAACATTGCCTTCGGGTGTCCAGTGCTTACTGTGCCTTGTTAAATTGAAGAATAGATACAAATTTAAGGTTGAGTCTTCTGGCAGCTTGCAGACTCAGGAATACTCTTATAACAGAAGATACTACCCTGTTTTCTACTTGCGTCTTCATAAATAACTACAATATGCATGATTCATTTAATCAATGCAGACAGAATTTCAAAGAGGAAAGCTTTTTGGCATGTGCCATTTGACTTGACTGTCTACATAGATCAAATAAAATGAGTGATTGGCAAATTTCTACCATATTTATACCAAAGAAAACCAGTCAAAGAGGAGGATTGTCTTAAAGAAACTACTTAGAAGACTGACATTTTACAAATGAAATCTTGACATTTAGCAAAGATCAAAAAGACCAACATATTGGTGATGACATTACATAAACACAATATTCTGGGGAAATATTTTGGGGTAATTGTTAATATTTCATGTCCAAGTAACTACAGAGGATTGAAAAGTAGATCAGCCGTTTTTATCTATGGTCATTTGAGTCTTTCTGTTTTGAAATTAAGCTTATTGCATCTATATTTTTAAAAAAGTTTAAACTGTTCTGAAAGTCAACAAAAGCATCTGTCATTTTGTCATGCTTATTCAAAAGGCATAAGTGTTCTGAGCAGAGTCAGAAAAAGGAAAATAATATGCAAAGGGAGCATGCAGTGTGGAGAAACTACTGAGAAATGAAGAGTGCATTTTAATGCTTGACTTCCTGTGTAGAAGAAGTGATGAGTTCACTGACCCACTATCACCTTCTGTGAATACTTAGATGGGAGCAAAGGAATGGAACAGTTAAAACTGAGGAGCAAATCACTGCAAGCCTAACAATGGAAAAATCTCCCATTATGACTCGCAGGAAGTACTTGCAATGCACAAGAACCAAGCTTTCTGAAGCTGACATATTACCATGCTTCAGATTACCTTTCATTTTATCCTTTCCCTTGCAGTTTTGGAGCTAGGTATTCTTTTAAAAAATACAAAACCAAGAAATGAAGGTGGAAATGATGCCTTGACCAAAAGACGATTTTAAGGTTAACGTTAAAGGTGAAAAATAGAGCAAGTATTCCCTTAGAGAAGACTAGAAAGTCTTGGACTTTCCACACAAGATGCTTTGATCAGAGGTAGCATTTACTTTACGTGTTACTATGGTGAATTTAACAATCAATGATTTTTCTTTGATGAGGTCATAAATATTTGCTTGAAAACGAAATATTATATACAGAAGGGTCATCTTCCATGTGACCCCAATTCACATACCACAGTGCGTTTTGGTCCCATTGGGCATCTTCCTTGTGATTAGGTACGCAAGGTGGACTCGTTAGTGTGATATAGTCCTCTCCTTCCCAGTGCTTGATTTAGTTTGGATGTCCCTCTAATGTGCCGAGTGGAGTGGCCAGAGAGGAAAGAGTTTTGATGACTCAGAAGCAAGCATGTTCCTAGGAAACTAGAACCTCCCACACATTCTCGCAGCAATCTTCTTCCAAATATATGGTGGCTTTTAAGCTCAGTGAGGCTCTGAATGGCATGAGACCCACTTAGGGCAACGGAGCAGTTTCTGCTTCCAGATTTTCTAGCTGAAAGAGAAAGAAAAAGACAGTGAGGATTTCAGATTTGGTTGTAGCACACATTTATTGGGTGTCTTCTGTGTGTCAGACCTGTATTGAGGACCTTAATGTATATTTTCACCTGCAACCCTCAAAGTTTTTCCTACATGTCAAGACATTAATTAATCTCTTGGGTTATTATGAATAATCTCTCGGATTGTTATGAATATGCTATTCCATTTGTATACACCAATGAATAAGAATTACATACTAGTCATCAAAGAGATATTATTGATGGCTTCCTTGAAAAACTATATTTTAACCCAAAACCCTCATCTCCCTGTCTTTGACCTTCTTCCTCCCTCTTTATCCTCACATTATTCATGACTTGGCTAAAACGTCAAAAGTAAAACAATGCTTTTATTTTTTTTTTTGCAATACCTCTTATGTTCTTTATTTCTAGATAAAAAAATCTTTATTTTTCACCCAATTCTCAAAATTATTGGAATTTTTTCTGAAGCAACTGATTTGAAGCACAGGGATTTCCCTACCCCAACCTCTACTGTAAAGCTAGCATATATGTTGAGCTAATAACATGACATTTATTCACACACAAAAAATGTGACTTGATTGTGAAGCGTGGCTTTCCTTTTCAAATAAGGGAGGAGGATTAGGGAAATCAAACAATATTGTAATTAACAAATAATCCTTGCTGTAATTGTTATTATTACTTTTGGTGAGAAGAAAAGGAAGCGTTTGTATAGTAACTGTAAAAGGATGAGACATTCTTTTTCTTTATTTTGGTAAAGTCCAAACTTCAGGAAAAGTGCAAAAATAAGAATTGTACAAGGAACACTTCCGTATCTTTTACCTAGGTCCACGTACTATTAACATTTTACGCATTCTCTTCATCATTTGCTTTCTCTTCTCTTTTCTTTCTCCTTCTACACACATGCACATGCACACACACACACACACACACATATTATCTAAACGAATAATTTGATACTAAGATGAACTTCTATCTCCAAATATTTCAATATATTTTTCCTAAGAATAAGGAACAGAAAGATCGTAATCACCATGGGAGAGACATTCTGCCATGGGCCCTGAGGTTCCTGCACATCCTTGCTGACTGTGCCAAACTGCAAGGCTTAACTGTCCTCTGATCCGGAACAGTTCCTGCAGACAGCCACGTGGCAATTCAGTAGACTTAGGTGACCCCAGCGTTGATCACTGTCTGGCTGCTTGCTCCTGGGGAGGTTCATTTATTACTTGCCTCCAAAGGGGTTACGAGTTTATCTTTGAGTTCCTTAACTATGACACAACCCATTGTGTGTGCGAGTGTGTGTATAACCATCTGTAGTTGTGCAGCCATTATGTGTGTAGCTGCCATCCGGCCCCACTGCATCGCCCAGTGAGATCTGAGGGCAGAGGAGGCACTGATGCGCTAAAACCTCTGCTGTTTGCTGTGCTGTGAACACTAAGCTGTCTGAGTTTTTGTCTACTTTGCCACCTATAGACTTGTGCCAAGACAACCTGCTTGTTTGCTCAGTCTTCTCCTTTGGAGTCTTGTTACTTCTTACCATTTTCTAAGTGCAGATGTTCTTCCCAAACTGACACAATGAGCAGGGTGCCAAGACAGACAACGGTCTTTTGGAATAGAAAAGGCAAGTGCTCATGGATGAGATTCGAGGCTATGAAGAAACTCCTTGGGAGCTGGCAGCAAATGTTCTGGCCCAAGTGGTACAGAAAGATGGGGAGTGAATGGTCCACTCTTGTCCTACCTGTTGATGAACATGATTTGAGTCAATGGATGGAGGCTGAGTGGTGAGGGATAAAATCTAACTGGCCGTCCAAATGGTGCCATGGTTGCTGTTGGCTCTCTTACGGACTAGGGGACTAGGAGAAGTCTTTAAGCCCCACCAGGGAGGAAAGCACAACTTCACCCAGTTCAAGTCGCAACTAGAAACATCTAGAGGGCAATATGCCCCCATAGTGAGTACGAAAATGTACACTCACAGTGAGAGGGAAAGGAAGAAAGTCCAGGGATGCTTTGACCAACAGACTGAGGAGCTATTAGACACATGGTTGATGAGGGAATGAGGAAGATTATGCACTTAGAGGGTAAACGAAGCACCTAGGCTGCCTCACATGACAACCCATGCATTAAGTCACTATGAAGATTATTTAAATGCTACAGAATCATGCCCCACAATGAGGTTTGCTAATGTGGATTTCTGTTTCCATGATTATATTATGGCTATCCCAAGGAGACTTTCTTGAGGCCAATAAAATCCTATAAAATCCCATGGAGGAAGCTACTCAAAGCCTGAGGGCTGAAGATGCTATAGACAGGGTCTATCCTAGACAGAGTGACAGCCTCATTATGATCCCTCATCCAGTTAGTTGTTCACTGCCTACAGATTGACTTCACCCTACGGATGGGATTCCTTGGACAATAACCCTAATCAAGTATTGATTGAAATTAATAGAAGAGATCTGGTCCTAGCCCTGTCAGTATGTCTAACCCAAATTGCTGATAGGGTGGCATAATCACATGAAAATTGAGTGCAGCCAAAAATATGTTGAGCTGACAGATGAATTCTTGGGAGAGAGCGTCCACCAAGCATCCTGGAAAAATCTTGCTGACTGAGCTGAATTGCAAGTCCTAACTATCTTCTAACTGAGTCATTTCTGGAGTCACATAGTCAATTAAGAACCTTTGCTGTCCAAACACTGTGGGAACCACAGCACGATCACTTTGTGATTGTTTGCTCCTGGGAGAAGTGGATTGGTTTGTTTACTGCTTGCTACAAAATGTGCTGAAGCCCTGGCTCTGGGCTGCTTTGCTGCAGTGCAATCCACTGTGTATGTAGCAGCAATCTGGGTCCATTGTGTTGCATCATGGGACATGTGGGCAAGGGAACCAGTGCTCATGTGCTGATGCTCCTGCTGTTTTCTGTGCTGTGAGTAGTAAACTATTTTCTCTGGTCCATTGAGTCACCTTATCTATTTTTGAAGCCCACAGAGTTGTAACAAGCCAACCCACTTGCTCACTGAGATACCTCCTTTGGAAACTTGTAACTCCTCATTTTCTGAGATTGGACTTCTTTCTAGACAATGACCACAGTACTGTTATAAATTTCAGTAAATTTGACACTTGACATAGACACAATATTTTAATCTACCATGAGTTTTCCAATATTGTCAACAGCTTTTTAAACTGTTGTTTTTCCAGGAAGTCAACTAGCAAATCCCCTTGGGCTAATTTTCAGCCTATTTTGAAAAACAAAGCTTTGAAAGGCTCAGGTTCAAACTGAAGCTTATTTAAGGCACTTTTAATCTCCATCCATACAACGATTTGAGTGTGTTTCCTATCCCTGGTAGGAATGTAAGAGATTATCTTTTCCAATTTCATCCAACTTTGGAAGGAAACAGAAGTGTTGAGAGGTGAAGTGACATGCCCCAGAGTATTGCTTGAGGAAAGCTGGTTTAATATTTATACTTTTGTGCTTTGCAGCCACTCTCTTCCACTTCCGTTTTCTCTTTCCAATTCGTGATGCCATCCAAAGTTGCCCTTGAAGCCAATAATAGACCTGGGTACTTTTGAAGCTGATTGGAGTTTCAGCCAGTAATAGGCTTCAAAATCTCATTCATTATAGAAACCATGAAAACAGAGCCACAGAAAAAACTTTGGGAGTTGATGACTCATAGGCAGAGTTCTCCATTTATCTAAAGAATAGAGAATTCATCCCCTCTTCCAAGCTCCATTGCCAAACTCAGACATTTTGGGATCTAGAGCGCAATCAGGGGTCAAATTTCAGTGAGGGAGAATTCAAGGAGAGGTGGAATAATCTGGCAGTTCAAAGGATCCAGACTCAATATGATGTATGCTTCCTCTTGCTTTTAATATGAATTTAATTTGTTCAATATAATAAATCTTTTCTCTCATAAAAGGAAGCTTTAGTGGTTGCTTTTGTTGTCCATTAGGAGAAGCTAGCCCCCAGAGTCTGAATGGTGTAATCTATCAAACCCGGAAATGAGCCCTAATTCGTTGGCCTTGATCAAAAGAGGCTGAGAAAGCCTTCTTTGTGAAGAGATCCCCTCAGCAGCCACTGGCACGAGATGACAAGCTCACGCAGCTTGTTACCAGCATCCTGGTACCAGAACTCATGTTCCCTAGCTTCCGATCTTTTGTTCTTTCACAAGACAAATTGTAATTATTCAACCTTTGCTATGCTTCTCACAGTTGAGTATAGTGAGTTTTAAAGGAAACCTATTTTCCTCTAAGACGTTTCATTCCAAACAAAAGAGTGTGTCAATTACAAGGCTTATTCTTAGCAGTGTTCAGGTTAAGCGACGTAAAGCACATCCCAAGGCTGCACAGACGTCCTCCCTCCTGAGGACTGTGACCAGAAAGCGGCAAGCTTCAGAGCAAAGCAAAGCAAAGCAAAAGTGAAATCCCAGACAAAACGCAAGCTGTTCTATTTTCAGAGACAGGCAGTTTCAGTATCTTGTTTCTATTTAGACCATATATTATAAATGAGTGTGACTAAGAGATCAGCAATCAATTTTAGAACGCTGGTGAATTGCCATGTATTCTATTAAAACATTGAATTTTGAATAGATAGGCACATAGATTTGTGCCTCACTGAGACTTACGGTTGAAACTGGGCTTTTTGAAACTGCTTAGTGAAACTTTCATTCTCTTAGGTGTTACAAGGCATTCCTTGAAAAACTGGGTCTGTGCTCAAGTAAGTTTGAGAACTTGAGCTTAAAAAAAGAAATATAAACTTATATATAAAACTAAAGGCAGGGGGCCTGCCCCACGGCTGAGTGGTTAAGTTCATGCGCTCCACTTCGGTGGCCCAGGGTCTCGCCGGTTCGGATCCTGGGTGTGGACCTAGCAGGGCTCATCAGGCCACGCTGAGTTGGTGTCCCACATAGCAGAATCAGAAGGACCTACAACTAGAATATACACCTATGTACTGGGGGCCTTTGGGGAGAAGAAAAAACAAAGAGGAAGATTGGTAACAGATGTTAGCTCAGGGCCAATCTGGAAAAAAAAACAAAAAACAAAAACAGGGCTGGCCTAGTGGCACAGTGGTTAAATTTGTGTGCTCTGCTTTGGCGGCCCCAGGGTTCAGCGGTTCAGATCCAGGTGCGGACCTACACACTGCTTATCAAGCCATGCTGTAGCAGGCCTCTTGCATATAAAGTAGAGGAAGATGGTCACGAATGCTAGCTCAGGGCCAGTCTTCCAGAGCAAAAAGAGGAGGATTCACAGTGGATGTTAGCTCAGGGCTAATCTTCCTCAAAAGCAAAGAAACAAACAAACAAACAACTAAATGCAGTGTACAGACACACACACACACACACACACATTATAGGGCTTTTCAATGCCTTTAAAATGTTAATACACAGTATCAGTTCCCATGACCAAAATAAGATATGCACTATTTCTCTAAAGAGCTATTTTTTCATGGACCACATGTCAACATTTCACTGTAGCAGTGTTCTGTAAGAACCTGGTAGAACTTGTAAAAACTAAAAACTTTATGAGGGAATCATTTGTTCTGATTCCTTAAACATCAAGTCTTAGCACCTGGATTCTTGCAACATCCCCTTTCACGCAGGAAGATGCTGATGCTTGAACATTAGAGGCTTCCAGTGACAAGGAAATCCTTGTATCTCAAAGCTTAGAAAATTCTGTATTTGGTTGTATGGAAATCCCTTTCTATCCATTGGCTTTAATTAGAGGAGCTGTATGGTATAAGTCCAATTCCCTATTCACATCCCTTTTAGTATCTGAAGATAACTATCTTGTCCTGTCTGAGTCTTCCATTACTGAGATAATTATGGGCAGTTATTTCAACCATTTGTCATACTCAGGAATTTTAACTCCTTGCACCCTTTTGGTTGCTCGTCTCTGAATATGATCTAATTTGCTTATTCCGTTCCTCATATTAGAGTGAGGCTAAAATTTCTTTGGTTCTAGACACTAGACTTCTGTTGATGCAATTATCTCTAATTACAACAGTTGAGATAGCCTATATCATATTGCTAATCTATGAAATAAAGTGTGACTTTTTTTCATATTTGCTATCACTCACCTTCTCTGCTTCCATAGTTGGATTCTTACACTAAAGTTTTTCTCTGGTAACTACTATTGTTTTAGTTTTTGCTTACTTTTCTAGTATCCTTTCCTTTCCTTTCATCCACGTTATTCAGCATTCCTCCATTTACTGGGACTCTTTAGTTGAGAATGAGCTAAAGTTTATAAACCTTATCTCGTTGTACCATTATATCCAGATTATAATTCAACATAGTATACTATTACAGAAATTAACAAGAGCTTGTCAATCTCTTGTTAAAAACATTATCCACACTGGGTTTGCCTGATTTCCCTGTCCTCTAAGAAATTAAAATCTGTTTTGCCATAATTAATTCTTAGAGAACTTATCTTGCCTTCTAGAGATTACTGCTTCCTTTCTAACTGCTCTCAAAATATTTATTTTTTACTTTTTTTTTTTTGAGGAAGATTAGCCCTGAGCTAACATTTGCTGCCAATCCTCCTCTTTTTGCTGAGGAAGACTGGCCCTGAGCTAACATTTGTGCCCATCTTCCTCTGCTTTATATGCGGGACACCTGCCACAACATGGCTTGACAAGTGGTGCGTAGGTCTGCACCTGGGATTCGAACCAGTGAACCCCAGGCCGCCACAGCGGAACGTGCAAACTAAACAGCTGCACCCCTGGGCCGGCCCCGTCAAAATATATTTTAATAATATGATCTGGGTTCTAAAAATAATCAGTGCAAAGTTAAATATTCTGTGTGATTTTCAGTTGCTACAAAGTTACCATTAAAATTGAGACTGTACTTTTTTCTTCTAGTTTTCCGGGACTACTCCCTCGCTTCTTTGCTTCTGAGGTTACGATTTGTGTTTCATTTACAAGCTCCCTTAATGTTTTAAGATCGCCCGGACATTTGACCTCATTCAGAGCCTCTCAGTGTTCTCAAACAGCATCTTCACCTTTCCTGGCCTTTCATTCTTTCCTAATAATGATTCAGGGTGAAGATCTTTTCTCTGAAAGAGAAGTTTGAAATAAAATAAAGGTTGAAGAATTGCGCTTTCCTCTTGTCTTCCAATAATGTTGAGTCTTATTCTTTGCAACTGGTTAGCAGTGCCGAAGAAAGCTTTCTTTTCAGAAATCACTATGATGTTTTAGAGATTGAGACTAATGTCATGACACCCGGGGTTTAGTTCCAACTCGCAGGCACTTCTTTAAGGGCGTGCCAACTAATTTGGACCTTGATGTTTCTTCACTTATCAAACACAGTTTCTCAGGTTAGATTCGTGGTTCTCAACTGATTTTTACTGCAGTAGTTTTCAACTGATTTTTTTGGCAATGTCTGGAGACGTTTTGGCTGTCACAACTGGGGTTGGTTGGGTGACACTGGCATCTAGTGGGTAGAGACCAGGGAGGCTTCTAAACAGTCTACAGACACGTCCCCCAAAACACAGGATTATCTGGCCCAAAATGTCACTAGCGCCAAGGTTGAGAAGCCTTGTGTTAGACCAAACTTATGATTTCTTTTAGCAACATTACTTCATTCCTTTGAAATTTTCTCTATAAGAGCTGTAATTCAACTTCTTGAGGAACAGGGATGGGAGGAAATGAAGAGTAAAGCCTCATTGAGTGGCTTAGAACAGTAGTATTAGCCAGTTGCCTGGCACCGTGCTATGTACTTTGCATGGACAATCACATATCACCCTGACGTCAAAGCTAAGTATTAGCTACTATAGTTATCACCATTCTTACCGATGAGGAAATTGAAATACACAGTTTCAGAAACTTGCCCAGAGACATTCAGAGGTGGAATCTTGTCAGTGGTAGAAAATGGTTAAATAAGTGAACCATCAAAATTTTTAAGATTTTATATTATATCTGCTATTCTTACCTAATTATAAAGTTTCCCCTTCCTGCTTATATTTTTAAATTTACATGTACTAGAGTTATGTAAAAATATAGTTATCTTTCTCTTTAATCACCAAATTTTTCTTGAACTCAATTTGAAAAGACTCTCACTATCATCTTTTAATTAGAAAAAAGCATGCAATAAAAAATACATTTCTGGTTTACAATTTCTCCAGTTTTAGGACTAGGAGGTTTGGCCTAGAGGACCTGTAGTCTAATATCCTAAGAAGCATGAATATTTTGCATCTGCTTGATAAATCCAATTGCATTATTGGAATTTAGATGTTGATATTTACTTATAGTATGGCCATGTGAAATCTATTTGTTCCACTGAATTTCTGAAATAACCAGAAAAATCTTCAGTTATTGAAGAGTATGCTAGGCGCGCCTCAAGTCTTTATCTGCAGCATTTTAAGATTCTATGAGTGGCATGTATCTCTTCTGTTTCCAAAGAGTAGCTCAAAGGCAGCAATTTTTAAAAGTTGATATTTTGAATTTGAATGAGCTCACATATATTTGGGGATTTTCGAATATAAGGACATTCTACCTGACATGACAGAGAAGAAACAACAGGAAGCGTGAGATATTCTTGCAAGTTGGTAAATTATAGGATGGGTTAAATAGGCGCTTGCATAGTCAAATATATAGTGGCCATATCCCACTCCACATCCACTCTTCACCGCATTTTCTTGTTGTAAAAGGGTTTTTTCCTTACTAATTTGACTTTTCTTAAGATATTGTAATTTCTTAATGTCATTCCTCACAGACTTTACTTTTTTGCCTTTCTATCAGATGTCTTAGACTTACCTATGTCATCGCAAGAAAATGTTATTCATTTCTTATGCATTTAGAGGCTTAGATACACCATTTGGGGACTTTGGATCATATATACATTATATACATAATATATCTTTTTCTTAATCTTTATGAAGATTTGATAATGTGGGTAGAAAAAAGTGGAAATAATTAGATAGGACTTGATAGATTTCCAGCATTCCTGGGATTTCTAGTATTTGTATGAGAAATAAAATAGTAGGAGGAATATAGTTGACTTCAGGCACAAAATGTACTCTGTGGGCCACCTCTTTTTCATGCCTTCCTTCCATCCTTTTTGTTTTCCTTCCTTCCTTCTTTGCTAATAAATACTGTGCTTTATGTAGACAAATAAAATGAATTAGTTTTCTACATGTTCATTCTTGGATTGAGAGGACGATTATTTTAAATTGTAATGAAACTTTAAGCTTATATTTATTTGATATTTGTGATTATATGGAGCTAACCTATCAGGCTTGTTATTTATTTGCTGTATGTGTCCCTAATAAGTCAAGTGTTAGAGAAAGAAAAAATGGTTCATTTCCTTTGATCCACAAATAGTAAACCCACAAGCACGAAATTAAATTGACACTTATTTGCACCCATGTATAGTTAATACTTACGGCAATTCATTCCTTCAGCATACATCACCGGCAATGTGGGGGTCTTGAGAGCTGGTATTATGATCTTTTGGATACGTATCAGGAAAACCATTCATGTTTTGAAGAGGTACTATTATAATTTAGCACTCAAAATGAATCCTGTTTTAGCCTCCCCTCACTCACACCATATATATGGGATTTTATTGCAGTAAAAAGTAGAAATCGTAGACTATATGGTTCTAATTTTCTTCTCATCATGAAAGTTTCTATTTATTTCAAAGCCAGGAACTCTCCAATATAAGAAAGAAATTCCTGAGTGTAAAGGGAGCAGGCTGAAAAAACTTGTGGCTCTAGGTTCTTGATTTCCAGAGAAATAATAATTAGTAAGGAAAAAGTAAGATATATTTTATTCTACAAGTTTGTAGTTTTCACAATGTCATCCCCCAAAATAATATTATGATTTTTGTAAAATTGTAGCAATTTGCAAATATTTATGGCAACCTACCAAAAGATACAGTAGATAAAGAAAATATACCTTATATCTAGAAGACATATCTAGAAAAGATAAAGATTGACAAGTCTAAAACACTACATCTCAATGTGAGAACTTTTTAATGATAAGTGGTTATCAAATAGCAATTCACCACTTAAGGTTAGCCAATAAATAACATCTCATTTTACGTTAGTTTTTCAAAGAAAAAGATGTTGCTATATTTTATCAGTTGGTTCTATTAGTTGAAACAACAAGCATAGGAACATGCTACAGTAATTATACGAGTTAATTGAATCTTAAAAATTCAACTTCCCTGGAAGATCAGAGTATTCAATCAGGAAGAACTCTAGTTAATTCGCGTATCAATGTCTGCTGTATGATTCTGTTTACAGAATAATCCACTTATGTGAGAGTTGAGAAAACAGTTCTTGCAAGAAGAAGGGGTTTTCTCATCACATGTTGGTCAGGCAGAGCATGACAAACTAGAACATTTGCCTGACTCCCTGTCTTGGTCCCCTCTGGCATCACCACCGCACCAAGCTACCTCTTCTAGGAGGATAAATATGATTGTATGCATGATCATAAAGGTCAATTTATGAAAAATATTAAACAAATCTCTCTGACATGAATAAAAATGTTAACTTGTGGAAAAGAAAATGCTATCGTTCAATGAGAGTCAATATGACCTTAATGACCACAAAAGATTTTAGTTCAAATAGTTTGAACTCATATAATGGTAACCAAATACCTCATTACTGAATTTCTAATTCCCCATGCTGTTCATTAAAATTTACCTTTACCTGTGCACTTTAAAGTTTCCCTGTGCACAGACACACAGATACATTATGAATACATCTAAACAAGCCTACATAACAATCTTACGGTATTCAAATAGTCAGTATATGAATGCTAAAATTTAGTTCTAAGAACCACCACTGAGAAGAGTGAAAAGCAGACTGAGGAGACAGTAGGGCACATTGACTAACAGTCCAGGTTATAATACCAAATTCAACCGGATTCATTCCTCAGCCACTACTTTTTAACTATTACCTTGGGCAAGTTAACTCCTTAAGCACTGATTTCCTCAGCTGTAGAGCAGAGCTAATGATCCGTACTTCTTATGATTAAATAAGGTACTGGACACAAACTTGTCAATAAACGTTATTACGAATAGTCTTAAAACTAAATATTTTCTGGGAATAAGCATATTTCCAATTAAACAATATTGTCTCCTCCCAGATTACAGTCAATTTATAGAAACATATGACATTCTTTTGCTATTTATAAAAGGCATTATTCATTTTAAGATATATGCTATTAACACATACATAAAATGGCACATGCCTATTATGCGTGCACACGTGTGAGTGCACACACACACACTCATAACTGGAATCAATTTCTTTTTAAACCACAGAATTGAAAGAATAACCATTTTGGTTTCATTCACAAAATATGCATTAATGTGGCCCAGCTCTGTAATTTTGTGAGCTATTCTCATTTGAAGCTTTTGTCATGAAATTTAAATGCCTTTCCTTCTCAAATGAGCTTCCCACAGATGTCTTGTAAAAAGCCTCAAGATCTGACTTTTGCTAGTGATGTGATTGATTTTAAAAATTATGCTTCTGATTTTAGGTTAGCCTAATTTCTTGACCTGCTCTTTTCACTAAGATTTTAAGAAAGTGTTTTAAAAATAGTAACCAGAGGGCTTAGGAATGGACCTAAGCTCTGAGGAGTTAGCGGGAGGTCCCATAACGTTAGCTTTATCACTGGTATGTAACTTTGTCCTATAAGACTCTCTAATAGATATATTAGAAAGTTAAGGTTTTGTTCAAGGAAGACTACATTATTCTGCTAAATAGGAGATTAATTTGATGAAAAAATTCATATCAACCAGCTTGACTGAAAGGGTTACCAGTTAGACGAAACAGTAAGTTTGGCGGTGTTTGGATGAAGTCGCAGTTTAAACCAGAGTTTTCAGTTTAGTGTTTTATTAAAAATGCAGATTGTTGAACCCTACCTTGACCCAGAATTTCTTAGAGGAGTTCTTCAGAAGTTACAATTTTGGGATCTCACAGTGAAGCTTGAGAACCTCTGGCTGAGACCATACAAAATTACTTGAGCATGAAGTAGCATGTCGTGGGACAGCAGAGAAAAGCTTTGGATTAATATTAGAAGCCCAGATGTTTGTCTGGATTCTGCCTCTTACTGGTGCTTTGGTCTTGTATAATCATTTCATATCTACCCTTTAGGATTATTGTAGGAAGCCGATGTGATGGTGCACATGAATGCACTTTTTAATCTGTACATCGTCATTCAAATGTAAGATAGCATTATCCTTATGGTTATGGTCAATACAAAGTCTTTAAATAATAATCCATCTGACCTAATAGAGTTGTTCCTTTTCCCATATAATGTTAAACATTAATAAAAAATAATCTAGGGCTAGTCCCAGTGGCCCAGAAATTAAATTTGGCATGCTCCACTTTGGTGACCAGGATTTGGTTCCTGGGTGTGGACCTACACTGCTTGTCTGTTGGTGGCCATGCTGTGGTGGTGGCTCATGTACAAAGTAGAGGAAGATGAACACAGATGTTAGCTCAGGGTGAATCTTCCTTAGCAAGAAGAAGAAGAATGGCAACAGATGCTAGCAGGGTGAATCTTCCTCAACAACAACAACAACAAAAATAATAATAATAAAGATGACAAAACAAAAAATGCTTTATAGAATGCGATTGGGGTGGAAACGAAGTTAGTAGTGGCCAGCATCTCAGGTCTGAGTTGTACCTGGACTGATTTGAGCAAATGCTAGATGTGTTCTGAAGCAAAGTGTGGTCCAACGAGGACAATGGCAAGGTGGTACATGTACAGAGGAATTAAATTGCATTGAGAGCAGATGGAAAATGAGTGCCTATGCCTGAGTCAACCTAATCAAGATCTAGAAGCCATAAAGACAGCAAGTCGAACATAAATCAAGCATGAAGCACCACAGCTGGAGCAGTAGGCTGAGCCCTGGAGTGTACAAAAGAACACGAGACCATCTTTTTTTCTTTTATACTTAGCTAGGGCAAGACCTCTTTAGGGCACTGAGTCCATTTCTTGGCCTCCTCATTAATAGCACTTGTTAAAAGTAAAATCTGAAGACAAGCACAAGTGTAGGAAAGTTTCTGAAAAGTATAACTTTTGATCAGAAGACTAAAGGCTGAAGAAGAGAAAACAAAGAAACTCTCCTCTGAATATTTTCTTGTTACTACAGGGTTAGCCTGAAATAATGTCAGTGTGTTAACTCAGTCACTTAGGTTGTCAATCAGTTCCAAGAAAGGGGTCATTCCCATCACCCTCCATACCTCCTGAAGTATTGTGAGCCCTCTGACCATTCATTCATTCAACAGATATTTTTGAAGTACATACTCTTTAATGTGCCAGACCCTGTGTTAGGTAGATACTGAAGGTACAAGAAAAAGCAAGGCAGGCATGGTTTGTGTTCTCAGGAAGCTGTGGCTTGCCTGTCCTGTGCAGCATGTGCCTACTGTAGATCGTTAGCAAAAACGGCCACAGTTACTCCCCTCTCTATATCCATATCCCTTTGCAATGTGACAGCAACACCTCCCATCAACAGATAGAGACTGTTTTTCCACCTCTTGAATCTAGAACCCATGACCACCATGAGAATAAGCCTGGGTCAACATGATGGAAGATGAAGATCCACGTGGAACTAACTATTCTTGCTGAGTTCATCCTAGATCAGTTGGCTGATAGCCACTCAGGCGGCTGCTGCGGACCCCAGTGTGAGCCCAGGGAAGACTGGAAGAATTGCCTAGTCCAGTCCAGCCTAGCCCAAATTACTGATCTATAGAATCTCAAACTAAATAAATGGCTGCTTTAAGACACTAAATTTTGGAATGATTTGTTATGTAGTCAAAACTGACTGAGTAGCCCTTAACTTTGTAAATATGGCTCACAGTTCATTTTGGGCACAGAATTTTCTCATATGGCTTATCAAATTACCTTGACAACTGCCAACTCTCCACTTCACTTTGCGATGTATGGACACAGTCTCAGTGTACAGTTGTCAGAACACAGACACCCTGGGGAGATTTGATATTGGATCTGTGATCTGCGGAATATGAAGTTGACTAATGTGCTTGAGATGTGACATATATAGTATAATACACTTCTTGGAGAAAATGCAAGTATATCAGCAGCATATAAACATCTACAACAGTACAAACTTCAAACAAGCAGTTTAAAAGTTAGTGTAAATCCAACTAGCTTTGTTTCCTAACATGATTGCTTATGATGCAAAAAAAAAAACAAAACGCTGTTTGTCAGACACTGAATTTGTACAACTAATCAACTCTGTCCTACAGACACGGCCATAAAGTCTCTGATTTTTCCTTCAAAGAATTTTATTATTTTGATATATTATTGAAACTACCACCAAAGGCTGATGTATCATTCCGGATGTCTGTGTTGAACTGCCTTGATTCTAATGATGACACATCAGAGGAGATTAGTGAACTGGACCTTTGATTTATCTTAATTTTCAAACATGTCAGAGTGTCTTTTCCTCTTTTCCTGGCAGCCACTCTTTTCTGTCCAGCTCTCCCAGCTGGGCATTTTGGGAAAGCAGCCAATTCCAGGGCTAATGTGTTTCTGCTGTTATCTGACACTGGTGCTGCTTCATAGAGGCAGCAATGAAGATAAGCCCTAATTGGATGTATTTTTAAAGCAAACCTTTTAGTTACTTAGAGCAGAGCTTCCCCAATTAGCTTCCTTTCTCCTCTCTCTGGCTGTGCAAGAACCACACTAATGTGAAATGCTGGATTTGGAAGGGAGTCAAGGGCAGTGTCGGGGCAACTAAAGGACAATCAGAATGAACTCTGGAGAAACACTCCACTGGACAGGCTGGGAGCTGTATTTCCAGAAAGGCAAGGCAAGTGATGGGTGTTGAGAGGATCAGACATGACAAGAGGCCCCAGCAGTGGTCCAGGGTACACTACCAACTGTCCCACCCTGAAGCACGTGAAAGGAGAGGGAAGGAATATACAGGCACTGAAAGAGAAAGAATCACTACTTCATAATGGCCATCATTGTGCCCCAATGGAGATATATTGCTTCAATGAAAAATATTTTAACCTTAGTTCAGGACTGTCAGTTTTAAGTTACATTCTTTAATATATTATCCTCAGGTTGGAGAAAATCTATTTAAATCCCTACCTTCTTTAAGACACTTGCCAGATTTTGATAGTGATTGAGTAAGAAAGCTGCTTAGCAAAAGGAGCAGGTTTAGAGGGCTTGATATTGAAAAAAAAATAGAGAAAAGAAGCAGGGTAGAAAAACATTTTTTTCTGGCTTTTATTTCTGAAATGGAATTATAAGTGAGACATAATAAGTTAATAATTTCCCTTTGGTTGGAAGTAGGTCTGCCATCATTACCTCCTACTCCCTAGGGGGTGTGAGTTCCTGCATTCATTTTAGTGTTATTTAATAGCAGGGGTATGAGGATAAACGCCCCCTTTGGCAGATCCATCCAGACTGTATTACATTAGTCCTGTGGTCAATTAGAAGGGGTGAGCCTGGGCTGGGCTGGGTTGCGGTAGTGGGGGTAAGAGGAGAGAGTGAGGTGGGGCGTGGTGAAGAGAAAGCAGAGAGGAAGCAGCTGCACTCCACTGAACCAGGCTCTCCATCTGGCTCCTCGACTTGACTTCCTACCCATTTTTATGGAGGCATCTGTCCCCACAGACCTGCCCCCGACACTAGGAACTTCATCTCAGGTTCTGACTCAAGGATTTACTTCACAGGAAGTTAGAATTTGAGTTCAGTGTTATAAGGTTACACAGGTTGTGATTTTTGCATGCAGGCACTATTTGAAAATTTACTTACTGAAATTAATATTAACATGTGGAATGTTTGACTTACTTTATAGGTCAGTTTCCAAATTTTGCAAACCAGTGACCTAACAAGATAATATTAACTTGGAGACATATTTTTCTCTTTCCTCTCTTTTGATTTCTCACGGGATTATAGTACTGTGTGTAAATCCTGAATATTCCCCTATCTGTGCAGGCCCCCATATGTACTCCTCTGCACGTAGGAATAAATTTTCCAACAGATAGTCCCTCTTCACGATAATAACCCAGACTGGTAAGATGACTGTTGTGAAACTAATTTAGTTCTAATGATTAAGTAATATGTTTGGTGTTTGCTTTAGAGTTCCGGGATAAAAATTTACAAACAGTGACTTAACAAGGTTTAGGTCGGCCGTTTTTTTTTTTTTTTTTTCCTTTTCTCCTTTGCTGTGACACTGATTTGCTGGGAACATCTTGTACACATAACCACAGTGGACAAAGTGGCTCTTGAAAAGTGGCAGGGATATTGGAGTGCTATGCATAAAATACATAACATTGCTGGGGAAATATGAAGAATTCTAGATCAAGATCACTTCCAGAATGTGCTAGAGTCATGAATTTTGCATAGAAGAAAAGACTCTGAAGACAGTTATTTTTAGCAGCTTTACAGTTTCTAGGTGGCTCATCTAAATGAATAGGTACAAATACATAGAGCTCAGTTTAGGTAACGAAGCTCCTCTCCAACACAATGATCACAATTTGCTCCCCCCTCCTTCCATCCTCATGCTGAACCTCAATCCCCTAGTAATTGAACTCCTTCTAATGGATTAAAATCTTGGGTGCGTGCAAAGTTCTATAATTTTTATGTCATCCCCAGTAGATATACCCAATTTTAGAAGCTGCGTACCTGATGGTTAGTCCTATCCACTGTATTGGCCGTGGAGGGGTGGTCTCTAGTGTTCTGACGAACTCGAGTGGAGTTTTGCTGCTCAATGGTGGAGGAAGTTGGGATACAGAACTCTCTGAAGCATCGTTTGAAGTTTTCATCCAGAAATGCATAAAGGACTGGGTTCAGGCAGCTGTTTGTGTAACCTAGAGCAATGCAGAAGTGCCAAGAGACGGTCTGGAAAGTAGTTTCTGGGATTGTAATCAAGGCTTTAATGATGACATAAATGTGAATGGGAGTCCAGCAGACAATGAACACAGCCACAACCACAAGCACCATCCTGGTGATTCTTCTCAGGTTTCTGTCTTTTTCTTTGGAGCCAGAGAGCATACGGACACTCTTGAGGCGTAAGATCATCAGTCCATAACACACCGTAATGATGAGGACTGGCATGATGAAGGCGAAGATGAAAACACAGATTTTCAGCAGGTTTTCCCAGTACCATGTTGGGTGAGAGAATGTTAGTGTACAGTCTATGGAACCTAGAAGAAAAGAATTATAAGGAAGAATTAGCAGCATTCAGTATTATTGAGTATTAATATTACCATTTTGCTTTAATGTACAGCCTTGAGGAGAGATAACTTAAGGCCATTACTACACAAGGCAGTAAGGGAAGATTTAAAAAAATTGTGAGAGAAACACATTTTCTTGTTGATTTTCAGGAAGAGTTATTTTTAATCTTTTTTCTAAATATCTCATTTTGTTGTCTGCTTCAATTATATTAAGCTTTCATTCAGTCAACAATTATGGACCTATCATCATTAGCTAGATCCTCTATGGGACTATGTTGATATCAAAACATATAATCACTGTCCAAAATCTATAGAAGTTTTTCTCTGATGGATGTTTTCACTCCACTTTTTGATAGGTAGTTCATCATCCTGATATGAGGTCTAAAAAGACAAATTTGTCATGTAGGCAGTCAGTTGAAATTTTAAAACAAGCCTCTAACTTAATGTTATTTGGGTTTAAGCTCTAATTACTCTTGGAAGAGCTATATTCTTATTTCCCTATCATTTTGAAAAAGTAAATGCAGAGAAATCAGGAACCAATAGATTGCATTCTGTATAAAATGTTTAGTGGGCTTAAAATTATAGGTAAAATTCCTATTTCGAAATATTTAAAGGCATTTTGCTGGAAAGAATCGTTAAAATTACAATTTGACTAAGACATTGGACCACTCCATGAATTCTACTTGGCTCATGACTTCACCAACATATTGATCTAAAAACTCTCCTCCCTCAGGCCTGCAACATTACTCACCATGCCTGTATTTTGTTGTTGCCATAAACATTACAGGCAGACCAATGGCTGAAGAGAGGATCCAGTTGCAGACGTTGACGATTTTGGCATTGCGGGGAGTACGGAAATCCAGGGCCTTGACGGGATGGCAGACTGCAATGTAGCGATCAACACTCATAGTACAGAGGGTGAATATGCTGGTGAACATATTATAATAATCTATGGAGATCACGATCTTGCAGAGGATGGTTCCAAATGGCCATGTTCCCATTAGGTAATTAACACTCTGGAATGGCAGGGTGCTGGTTGCTAAGGCATCTGCCAGAGCAAGATTGAAAATATAGATGTTGGTGGCAGTCTTCATTTTGGTGTATCTAGGAGATGAAGAAAGAGCAGTGGCAGAGTCAGAAAAAGACACTGATGTGAAATACAGATAAGCTTCCAATAATAAAAAAAAAAATGCAAGGATTAGTGGAAAGCATTTGAGATTAAGTATGGAAGAATTTTTTCTAGTACTAGATTGGCTATTTATAACCATGTGCCTATGGAGTAAATATATAATTTCCCTACCTGTCTGTGTTCTTATCTGTAAAATGATTATAATAATAGCTGCCATACTGATGTACTGTTCGTTTGGTATTTTTTAGTGTGCCAGGAACTGTGATAGGTGTAAAAGACACGGGGAGCTCTCAGTCAAGTATCCAGGCACTGGATAATAATTCACTTTAATTCTAAACACATAAGAGAAAAGTTTCAGATATGTGGCTAAAATTATGGAACAACATAATAGTGCAAGAGTGTATATATAATGCATGTATGCGCATATATACATATGTACATATACACAAATGCAGGCTATTATGGGCACATAGAGATGAGGCAAAGGCAATAGAAGGGGTAAGATAAGGAAAGAAGGAAGGCATCCTGGAAGTCCAGAAGCAAAAGTTTAATCTGACGGTTAGTAGGTGTAGCTCGGTCCAGGCAGAGAAAGAACCCACAGGCTTAGAGTTGAAATGGCATGAAGCGCATGTTTGGCACTGCTTAAGGGTGACAATGAATCTGATCAAGGAGGAATATGGAGGCCAGTTCATGGAGAGACTTGTATGCCTTGGTAAAAATATTAGACTTTATCCAATCTGTGATGGGAAAGTTAGGTTGTTTTGTTTTTATTATATAATAGCTCCATTGAGGCAGATAATTAAACTGTGCAGTTTGATAAGTTTTGACATGTGCACACCCTTGTGAAACCATCAGCATAATCAAGATCAGGGACTGGCAAACTACGGCCTGCAAACTCAGTTGGGCTGCTGCTTGTTTTTGTAAACAGGTTTTATTGGAACTTATTCACACGCATTTAATTACTTCTTATCTATGACTGTTTTGATGATGCAATGGCAGAGTTGAATAGTTGCTACAGAGACTGTATAACTTGCAAAGCCTAAAATATTTACTATCTGGCCCTTTACAGCAAAAAAAAAAGCACCAAATCATCATCAAGGTAAATGAACATTTCAATCACCCCCAAAAGTTTCCTTGTGTAGCTCTATAATCTTTCCATTTTGCCCATCCCTGTCTTGACCCCCATCCCCACTCTTCCCTAGGCTATCACTCAATCTTGATCTGTTTTCTGTCATTATAAATTAGTTTACGTTTTCTAGAATTTTATGTAAATAGAATCATTCAGTATATATTCTTTCTTTCTAGTTTCTTTCACTCAGATAATTATTTTGAGATTTATCCATGTTGTTGCATGTGTCAATAATTCATTCTTTTTCATTGCCAAATGGTATTCCATTGCTTGGATATGCCATAACTTGTTTATCCATTCGTCTATTAATGAGAATTGAGCTGCATCTAGTTTGGCGATATTACCAATTAGCTGTTATGAACATTCATGCACAAGTCTTTCCATGGACATATGTTTTTCTTTTTCTTGTGTAAGTATCTAGGAGTGTTATATATCTTCAAAGCCACAGAAATTAGAACTACTAAGTAGAAGAAATAAGCAGACACACTGACAAGAGTAATAAATTGTATCTGATGGTAGAAGAGTATCTTGCAAATATATTGTCAAATTGTCCAATATATTCGACATTCCACATCTATTTACCCCGATGTTAGTAACAGTACCTCAGTTTCACTCCGGGGACCCACCCATTTCCCACTCTCAGTCCATGTGTTTCTGTGGGCTCCATTACCAGTTCAGGGCATAAAGATGTAAAGCAATTGGGGCCACCATGGATGTTCAGCAGTGGTCTCACATTTCAACTAGAGCAAATGATATTTTGAGGGGACTTCTGGGAAAAGAGTATACTATTTTTCCCACAGGACCCAAACCCGAGAGGATGTAAAGTACACAGTTTCTGGAAGAGCTTGTCTGAAAACGGACCTAACCCTGAGGATATGGATTCAACAGAGTGAGAGAGAAACCCATACCTGACACCGGATCTTTTTTGGACTTTTTTTTTACCTGGTACAATAAATTCTCTTTAAGCTTCAGCTTGTGTTGTTTTTCAGTCACACGAAATTAGGACTCTAACTCATTCAGCCCAAGATGGCTGTTGGTAGGAGGAGATGTTTATAGACTCCTTTGTTTAGGACCTTAATTCAGTGTTCCAGGAAAGTTTGTTTGGTTTCAGTAAGCACCAGGAAGCTGAAGTTATAAAGGAGGATTTCATTAACCTCCTCAGGGTCAATAGGCTCGAACTGTTTCTCGAGCTCTAAAATTCTGACACTCGATCTAGCCTGCTATCATTTCAGAAGTGGCATTACTGCCAGAACGGCTCCTCATTTTCAGATTTGGGGGCTTTTGATTCGCTTTAATGGTTTTACTTCCTTAAAGAATTTTAAAGGGAAAAGGTAGAGAAAGCCATTTAACTTGAGGAGATAAACCAATTTGATTTTAGTGAGGACCTTAAACATGGCAAACATAAAAAGATAATTCAGACAGGATCCTCCAAACAACAAAAACTAAGAAATGAAAACAAAATTAAAATTGTGAAATATTTTTTTTTTTGAGGAAGATTAGCCCTGAGCTAATATCCCCTGTCAATCCTCCTCTTTTTGCTGAGGAAGACTGGCCTTGAGCTAACATCTATGTCCATCTTCCTCTATTTTATATGTGGGACGCCTGCCACAGCATGGCTTCGTAAGTGGTGTATAGGTCCACACCCAGGATTCAAACCAGCAAACCTGGGCCACCAAAGCAGAGCATGTGGACTTAACCACTGCGCCACAGGGCTGCCCCCCAAAATTGTAAGACTTTAGAATTACTGACCATAATGTTCAAGAAGTTTTAAAATTTTTGATGCTATTTATAAGCAGAAATTTCTCTCTCAAAGCAGAAGAAACACCCCCATTGCTAGCTACACCACTGATGATAGACCTGCATGATCTCAAGGCACGCCCAGCTGTGTTAGTCACTTTACCACCCAGCAGACCCTCCATCTCACATCTTAGCTTTAATAGGCTGTTTTATGTTAAATAATCAGGTTCTTTACTGTCAGTAAACTTTAACCTTTTCTTCAGGCTCATCTTAGTACTGGGTACCTATTGATGTATGTCTACTTCAGTTTTAAAAGAATCATTTTCTCCCCCAGAATGAGAATGAGCTCCCCCTGAGCTAACATCCATGCCCATCTTCCTCTACTTTATATGTGGGACACCTGCCACAGCATGGCTTGACAAGCCGTGTGCCCGTCCTCAACCATGATCAGAAATGGTGAACCCTGGGCTGCTGAAGCGGAACGTGTGAGCTTAACCGCCGCACCACCGGGTCAGCCCCAGAAGGAATTTCTTAAATATGTGAAAGAGAATTATACAAGACTAAAGGTTTGGGAATTCCAACTGCCTCCAGCATATCTCCGAACACTTTAATCTACAGGGACCATCTGATCAGAAAAGGGCTCATGCAGTCCAGCAAACATGAGCTTCTCCTTCTTTTCTGTTCTGATGTGGTGGTATGAATGTTGACCCACAAAAGTTCACAAGAACGATCAGGGTTGCACTACAAGTTATAGGAGTGTGCAAACCAGAGTTAGCAAACGGGCCAAAGAGGTCAGCTGAAGGAGGGATTATCTTTGCTATTCAGTTCACCTGAGTGGGTCTGAGTAGAACTCCTGGATATTAACACGCAATCCTTTTTCCATCCCTTCTACCTGTTACTTCTTACTGTGCCATTAATGAGTTTAGTAGTAAAGAGGGGAAAGTGAAAGGAGAGGGATGTGGAGCATGTCCTTAGAGGGTCTCATCTAGACTCACAGGGCCTTCCTGACATTGACCTGTCCTACTGTGCCCACTGAATTGGGGCTTTTCCTTTAGGCAGTGTCCCAAGCTACTTTTCCTTTCTAATTATCCCATTGAAATTGTCCTAGTATGTATTTCTTTAAATTGTTCTAGGTGATTGAGTAGCTTATTTGCTATACGAATCCAAATAAATTACCTTGCAATTATTAGTTTTTTAAATGATATCTTCTCAGGACCTTCAATGCTTGATCCATCAGAGTGATTTTATGGAGCTTCCAGGTGCTGTGCTGCGGAAGAAGCGTATGAAGCCCATTCCAGCGGCAGCTCATCTATTCTCCTGATAGAACTTTTATTTGTAAATGTCCTTCCTCTTTTTCATGGTTATAAAATATTTCCTATTCATCTTTAGACCCATTCTTCACGCCATTTCCCAACTGTTACTACTTACCAAAACATCATTGATTTTAACCAACTTGTGCTAAATGAAGCTACGCTGAATAAATTACTCTTGCTTTGCGAACCTTTTGTTGTTGTTGTTTTAATTTGCTTTTGAGTTATTCTTGAATTGAGATGACCCTATCTCTGTCCAGAAATAAAACTGACCAAGGAAGATTGAAAGAAGGAAGAACCCATTCTAGAATCCAGCTTGTCTGTTTTATACTACATCATGCAGTTCACATCTCCTGTTTTAGGAGCTCACAATAGAGCCAATGGAATGTACGGAAGATTTTTACTTCTTTTTGGGCTTATTTTCTGCCTTTTGATGTTTTTACCAAATGGAGTTTTTCTCCCTTTTGCTAATATCAGTGAAAAAGAAAGACACCAAATTCAGTAAGAATTCGACGAGCCCCTTTTATTTGTTTGGCACTGTGCTTGCAAAGATACCTTTCTAGAATCTGTTATGACTTTTATGTCCACTTACCCTCACATTAAAAAATCCACATTTTTAAAGGAGAAAAGAAACTCCCTAGAGTGTCATCCTTAAATAGCAATGATTTCTTGGATAAATCCAACAAAATAAATGTACTTATATACTTCAGGTTATTACTTAGATGAAGAAAATGGTCATATGAGTGAGGACCTACCTGCATTTCTCCTTTATTATCCATTCCATTCTGATATCTCAGGCAAGCATGTGTG
The DNA here is from genome assembly GCF_041296235.1 of Equus asinus. Classification (NCBI taxonomy): domain Eukaryota; kingdom Metazoa; phylum Chordata; class Mammalia; order Perissodactyla; family Equidae; genus Equus; species Equus asinus. Next base: position 34,995,748 of record NC_091790.1, read on the forward strand.
TGCGTGTGTGTGTGTGTGTGTGTGTGTGTGTGAGAGAGAGAGAGAGAGACAGACAGAGACAGAGAGACAGAGAGAGACAGAGAGAGACTGAAAACAACAGAAACCAAAATCAAAACCAGTGATACACTCTCTTCAGCTATTAACACAGAAAAAGGCCGTATATTAATTTGTTATTTTCTGTTATGTTCTCCACTAGCTTAGTGAAAGAGGGGACAGGACATGTCTCACTTAGCCATAAAATGTTTAAAACATTTCAATAACATTTATTTCACAGTGGTTTTGTGTGGTCAATGAGCAAATCTCCAGTGAGCTTATACTAGCAAATGGAGAGAGTATTAACCTCGGACCTCTGAGCCCCACAGACAGACAAGTGACTGTGGCTTGCTGGTTTCTCTCAAAACAGAAGACAGAGACCTACAAGAAATTAAACAGAGGCCCTTCTTCCAGAGGTCAATTGTCTCTTTCCATCTGTGTTACCAGAGCGTAATGATCATCAGTCTTTCTGGTTGAGTGTTGCTCTCTCTTTATCCATACCCACTTCATTTTTTTGTTCTCTATATTCCTATTTTCTTCCTCCTCCATGTCCTATTAATGGCAGTTCACGATAAAAATCTCTTTCCGATGGAACAAGGGAAAAATCTGATCCCTTGAAGCATTGAGAGCACTTTATAAATAGAAAATGTGAAACGAATAATTGATCATATTTTTCATCTTTGCATTTGGTGCTGAGAAAAATCAGAATAAAATGTGTGTCTTCTCTTAATTGCATAGAATTCTAATGGCATATGAATCTAATACAATTCTATTCTACAAACTCTTTTGCTAATCTCATCATTTCATTCTTTTTTGGCTTCCTATTTGCCTCTTTTCTTCTTTATTTCTCTTATTTTACTGTATGAATGTTTATAAGGCTCTCCAAATCCTCTTTTTGAAATTGGACACTGAGGCAGAGAATGAAGAGAGAATACGGCCACACGTCAATGCTCACTCCTCTGGGCAAAACAAAGGAAACGAGAGAGACACTCTTCCGTGGCGGTCAAGAGACTGCTTAACCATATTTTGAATTATGCTTTTTAGAAATGCTTATTTCCTGATTTATTTGATTTCTGAAAATTTTACTTCAGGACATGACTAGCATTTATCTCATCAGAAGTGCGTAAGAAAAAAACCATGTTTTGCTTCCTTGATTCCATGATAAATAATATTTGTGCATTAATATTTATGCACTATAGAAAAATACCACTATGCTAAATCCTCTGATGTCTATAAACCATTATAATTGGATTAAATATTCTTATCTGTGACTTTAGACTTTTGTTTGCAGATATAAAGATTATTCATCTCTTTAGGCCAAATGACTTCAAAAACAGCATCAGAACACTTACCTCAGGAGCTTGGGCTTTTTGCTTCATAGATAACAATGTTTTGCTTTTATTCTAAAGGCCTGGTTTTTAGAATTTAGAAATACTTTAGCTTTCAAATTTGAGAATTCTAAGAGAAAAGGAAATTTCTTCTATTTTAGGATCCAAGAGTTCTGTACGTAAAAAATGATCAAGTGCGCATTACCACTAACGTCAAATGATGGTGTATCCCTAGATATTTCTTTAATACTGAAGCAACAAAAAATAAGGTGACTTCAGAATATAATGAAACAATTCTATCAATATTAGAAAATTGCTTTTTGAAGAACCTCAAGCGTATGCCGTAGAGTATACATTTTTAGAGGGCATAGACTGTGAGGAACATTATTATCTATTGCACTCTGCACAACAAATATAAGGCTTCATCTACACTTTTGGTGATGATGTTGTGCATGTAATCACTCAATGTAAGTAAAATATGAGAGATAGTATGAACAAAAATGTTAAAAGAAATAAAAAATAATTAAATTATTCATTCAGCACTGAACCCAGCACAAGCTGGGCACCAGTAAACGCTTGCTGAATGGAATTGAATACAGGAAGAGGGTTTGGGTTATTTTATTTTTATTTTTTGTGACAAGATGAAACAAACTTTTTAAAGGGAACTGGCAGCTTTTGGAGTAAAAGTGAACAGGTAATATTCCTTTTTGCCTTGTCAATTCATTGTCAAATTAGAAATAACTTTGGTCATAGCAGGTCATGGAATGATGAGAAGTAAGACCTGAAAGGGGCTTTCAAGACCACATTGTGTGATCACCTTGTTTTATGGTGAAAGAACCTGAGGTGCAGAGAGATGTGCAAATGTTTGAGACTTCCCACCCCCATTTCTCTAGGTTTCATCTAAAACTAAAATGTGCCTTCTGTACTGTACTGTTGGCCATGTGTATTTCTGGATATACATTGCTGATATATTTGGCCCCTATCTAGCTAAAACAAAGTGGTCATGCAAAGCTTTTTTATCTTCTTTTCAAAGATGGCCATGCTGGGAGTATCTAGGAAATTTTGAGAAATTTTCTCATTATATTGACTGTTATCACAGAGTCATACATTTTTAAAGGAAAGCTACGTTTTCCATTTCCTTTGCTTTACTTGCTCACAATCCATGGTTTAAACCCATCGTTTCTGCATAGTTGACTCACAATCTCTCTCTCAAATTCCATGACTGCCTTTCCAGCTCTCTTTTGGATATCTGCACCTGCTATTGGTTTCTCAAATGCAATACTTCTCAGTGAACTTGTTCTTTCTCATCCACTACCACCACCACCACCACACCACAATCAGTAATAGAAAAAATTAATAACATTATTTAAGAAGATATGACAAATGGAGAATTAAGATAATTAGAAAGAAAGACCAATAAAAGTTAATTACTCTTTTAGAAATAGGAAGTAAAGGAGGAAGGATGTAATATGACTCCCAAATTCTAGCATGGAAGAATGGTAATATCGTTACCTAACAGAGAAGAAAGAGAGGAAAAGCAGATTTGGTATTGATAGAGAGTTCAATTTTGAGTGCATTATATTGTAAGACAAAAACAAAATGTCCATTAAGCAGCTGAATATGCTTGCAGTTCAGCTGGAACAATTCATTTATGTCATCGGCCTTTGGATGGTAATTCCCAGCATGCAAGTGGCTAAGATTGCCTTGTGGCTTGATACAAACTGTTGAACACAGAGAAGGGCAAGATTCCAGAAAAGCACAGAAAATAAGAGAGGAAGAGAAAAAGTTAGAGAAGGAAAGAGGGAAAGAGAGAGCACATGAATGTGTTATACAGGATGCATGAGAAGGTCAGTGAGAGAGAAATGAGGTTTAAAATGTCAGAGCCAGAAGCTGGTCTGTGGAAAATTTTTCTAATCACCAGCCATATATTTTTGTAAATGGAGGATTTGATTTTAATCAATATCCAATCAAAATAGTTCTTTTCTATTATGACTCTATTTGATTATATAGTGTAAAATGCAATTATTCACAGACTGTACCTCTTGATGACAATTGTTTGAGATAGAAGTTAACAGAATTCTTGCTTTTGAAAGCATAAGTTTGTAGCAGTACTCCAGCCATGAGTATGTCTATATGTGAAATTACATATTTTATGCATCCTAACATATTAGACACATCTTACTTGTATGATACATATTTTCTTGATAAATCTTATAGCTCATATAAGAAAGAAATTTCTCCAAATTTGACAGTCTTAAAATTTGCATGACAATTCCAGTATCAATTTTTAAACTGAAAAAATTTTTTTAAAGTATCAATAAAAATAAATAAATTTGATCAACTGTGCTTGAGGAAGAATTATTTTTCTACTTTCCCATAGAAAATGAGGTTGTAAAATTGTTATCAAATGACGAGAGATTCAAAAAGTATACAGCCTAGAATTTAGAAAAGCATAACAGATGTATGGCAGGGAGTTAATTAATAAAAAATTATTTTTCTAGATTTTGTGATGTTTGTAGTGTTTGTCAGCTTTTAAAAATTTGTATTTTTCATGATTTTTCAGTCTAATTATTTGCTTTAATTTCTTTTTATTTGCAATTTTTATCGTTTTCTTAAAGAATGCTCTAAGGTATGTGAGCTCTGAGCCCCACTCCACACGTTCTGAACCTGTCCCTGCCCCATCTCAGCTCGCTCTAACAGGGCTCTTCTTGAGATTCAGCCTCGTGATCTCCCTGTTCTGTGCCCTGGGCTTTCTACCATACAGTAACTGGAGGGCTCTCTTGCCGCATGTAATAGGGACGCCTCTGGATGGCACATTGATTCTCAACTCCAATAATATCCTACACTCCATTTTTGGGTCTCCTCCATTTATTACAAGACCATCTCAGTTCC